>NC_067406.1:121418057-122668057 GCF_009764475.1 Pristis pectinata
ACTCACTGCCTTGCTCTTCAAGCTGGCCATCTCCTGCTCAATGTGTCTCACTCAGGACAGTGATGTCTATCGTAAAGTGGCTGAGTTCCCAAGCTCAGGTGGCAGAGCAGTGTTCAGTTTGTCAATATTGGGGTTATTCATGACGGTCCTGACAATCCAACTCCCAAACTTCATATTGTGGAGCGGAAATTGCCCATGTGTGGTTTCTTTTAGTGTGTTGCAGTCTTTGCAGTTATCACATTTACTTCACAGACCAAGTTCTTGATCAAGTGGTAGGAGCAATCAGGGGCTGCTGAAGTGGCAAAGGATAATTATTCTTGCTGATCTTTGCTAGGTTGCACCCTTTTGAAAGTGTAAGATAGGCTTGAAATCCAAATTCTCTACCTTTGGTATTGCTGTTCAACCTGGTATTAAGTCACGGTTTGGCCTGGTACTCTTTCTTGGGAGCATTATAATGATAATTGGTTTTTGGATCTATGTGTAACGCCCATCTGGTTTATCTTATAGAGTAAGGATGTTACTGTAGTAATACGTCTAATTTCACTGTGTTTGGATATGGCTGCATTGCTTCCTTAAGGTCATAATGTTCTGGTGTTAACGTTTATGAGTCAAGATTTATGGTTCAAATTGTTTACATTGAAGAGACACTTTCCATGATGGATTTGCAGGGCTCATAGTCGATACTGTTATGAATCGGTGAGAATTGCATCCAATTTATGACTTAGTTTGCAGCAGTTTTTTATTCACATAGTTTCCCATTTATAAATGGGAAACTGTGAATTGCAGGAACTTTCCTCGAAGCTAACCATTATGATATGTGATGTCTCAAGTCTACTTTTTAAATCACTAAAGTTAGTGTTTGGCTGTCAATAGTTGTTAACACTAAGTCACAGAACAATGTACTTTGTCATATCATGGCTGATTGTACCACAAGTGTGCGACGTTCCAAAATAATTTCAGTTTCATTGTGATGCATTTGTTACATAACAGAAGCATGAAGGTGCCCAGTTTCCATTTAGTCAAATGGTGTGAGAGACATGAAGAATGCTTTTTGGCTTTGCATTAGCAGTAAGCTCTCTGGGGAAATGTTAAAAAAATAATTTTAATCATTATTCCATTAATAAAAGCATTATGGTGAGTGGTGTATGTTGTAAAATGATACACACATGTTCTTTCATTTGTATGTTATTTTACATTTGCTGTACTGGAAATCTGAAAATGTATTTCATTGAACAATGCATAAAAATTAAAAAAAACAACAGATGCCAGATATCTGAAATAAAATAGAAAATTCTGGAAACACTCCGGAGGTTTGGCAGCACCTGTAGAAAGAAAAAACCCTTCATCAGAACCAGGAAAGAGAGGAAATGAGTTAGTTTTAAGTTGCAGAGAGAGTATGGGAGGGGTGGATAGGACAAAGTTATATCTTGATAGGGCAAGGCCAGGGTTGATAAGCTTCATCAACTATGATAGGTTAATGACAGCAGTTAGAGAGAGAGAGAGAACACAAAGAAAATGTAAAAGCTATAAAATGCAGGTCAGGGTTATAGGAAACGTCCAGCAGATCAGGCAGTGTTAATGGACGGAAAAAAGTTGTGATTATATTACAATTGGATAATCTATACCAGAAATGGCTGAATAAACAATTCAATTATATAATGGTTTAAGGTCAGCTTGCCAAGGAATAGAACTTTTACACTTCGTTATTCGCATTTTACTATCTGAACATTATTAGTGTAAGGCTTTCCTCAGATATAATTTCTGTTAAATTCATTCTAATTATCTTTTAATTAAGTAAATTAGGATGTAGAACAGGAACAGGCTATATACTATGTAACCTTTGAGCCCATTTTGTCTTCCTGTTAGATTATAGCTGACTTGTATCTGAACTCTATTGATCTGTTTTACCTCCAGGGTTTAATACTCTTACCTTTCAAATATCTCTCTGAGTGTTGAAATTTTCCATTGATCTAGATCAAACCCAGGGGTTTCTATTAATAAAATTGCCTGCTGTTAAAATTAATTAAGCAAAGGTTTTGAAAATGTTTAAATGCGTGGTCAAATATAGTATTTTGTTGTGAAATGCTGTTTTATAAATTGCATTTATAGATAGATACCTGCCAAAAATATGCTGTGATTTCACACTAGTGTAAACATTCACCAAAGGCAGCAAACACAGTATAACAATGTACAGTGCCTTCCAGCAAAACTACGTGACCCCTACATTTCTGAAACACAATTTATGTTCTATAAAACCAGTTCTGAGCAGTCATTTTTCACCTTCGAGGAGATGTTAGAGTTGTCAAGGTTTATCTGAGAATGTCATAGTAGTTCAGATATGGCAGTGAATGAATGCAAATTGCCAGTTTTATGCTGTCAGTTTGATGCCGGGTAGCTGATGGCTCAGCAAGATGGATTAATGCTGTTGGTTAGTGAGCTGTCGGTGAGAAATGACTGAGCATTCTTCCATGAGGTGATTGTTAGTACAGCAGACTGTAACAAGGTAGTACAGTGCCTGTGTAGCCTAATTAAAAGCTCTGATCAAATCCCTGTAGAGTCTGTTTCATCCTTGTATCACAATATCTAATCATGCACAATTGTCACCATTCTTAAGGCATCACTTAAAGAGACAGCATGCATGTTTTATGAGCTTGCATAAGCATTGTCTCAGAAGCACTACCAATAAAGTTGATGCAGTATCCTCTTTGATGTCAGCACAGCTGTCAAGCAAAACTCTGTGCTGATAATTCCTAAATCATCTGAAGCCACTTGTACACAGAACTGATTAAATATAAATACTTCTGTCCTACAAAGATTCGAGTGCATTAGTACTGTTCTTTTAATATTAATTGTTGTTGAGTTATAGTTTATGTCAAAATCAACAGAAAGGAATTATACTTTTGGTTTTCTGGATAACATGCCATTTGCAATTCTGTAAAAGTAAGGGAAAGGTCTTTTTTCAGCAATGAAAGCATTTAAACAGGTATTATAAGCAAGCACCTACTTTGCAGCATGCAATTGGATGGATAGAAAATATGATGCAAGATCTTACAATGTGTAAGCCTATGATGGAATTAAGTCACAAAATTGTTGTGGGTGAAGATATACTTGCAGGCTGGTGCAAAAGATGCAATAAGCCTTTATTCAATCTCAATACAAACATACATGCAGGAGAAATTGGATGAGAGATTCTCTAAGAGAATCAAAATATATTGTGTTTTATCCATTTTGGATACAATGATAATGTGTGACAGATGATTGACAGCCCATCAGATGTGGCCATGACTATGTTTGGTGAAGCTGGTGGTCTGGGATTTCCCATATCCTATGCATGAGTTTGAGACAGAGGGCCCTTCTTGGTATATCCATGTTACAATGGTGCTAGATACCTTCATTCTCAAATGATTTGTTCCCTGAATGCTTGCTCCATTCATATCTTGTCTGTTCCCTATCATGCCAGTTCTCAGCCATCGAGTGCATTTCCTTCCTATTTATAGTAATTTCATATATTGTTCTCTTTATCCTTAACTCATCAGTTTTCTGGTTTGGAATTTCTAAGTATTTCTCAAATGTCGATGTGGATTCCTGTTAACTTGTCCTTTAGTCTCATTTGTCTCAACGTGATTTACAATGTTTTCTCCTTCTTTAGGCCATGTATCCCAGAATGCTACATAGTCATTTCATATTTGTTAGCTGTCTCAATACTGAACAAATAAATCTGTATATAAATGTTGAAGACCAGGATTTCTCATGTTGCAGCTTCTGTTGGAGTCTGCAAATGCTGTAGTTAGTTTTGAGACCCAATTACCTCAAATGGGCAATCTGTGTAAACTTTGCAGGATTGCCATTCTAATCGATGGCGTTCGTAGTTGACACAGATGTACTCTGGTGATGTAGGTTGCTGGTTATTACTCTAATTTTAATAGAAGACTGAGCACTATGTGAAATCAATATCAGATACAATAGAAGTAGGTTGAAGGCAGGTGTTTGCTTATTATATGTACCTGATTATGTCTCTCTCTCTGCCCCTAACTGTAATTATCATAGAGGTTTTGGGAATCACACACCTTCAAAGGCAGAAATACTCTTCACAGTTCACTTTCCTCGTTAATTTCCAGCAACCAGAGAGCGGAGAGTGCCGGAAATTAACGAGGAGCGATTTTTTTTTTCTTTCTAGCGTTCGGGATAGCGGCGAGTGATTGCGCAGGCGCGTGACGTCACTCGGCAGCGCGCGGGCGATTTAAATAGCAGACCAACATATCTAGCGGGCAGCGTCGGAGCGGGCAGCTGAGTGAGAGGGAGCAGAGTGGGTTAGGCTTTGGCTCAACGGGCTTCGGCGAGAGCGGGAAAGAGGCGAGACTAATAGAGAGGGGGTAAGTTATTAGTTTATTTGTTGAACTTAGTGGTATTCAGCAAGATGCATCTGGGGTTGGTCTTATGTTTGGAGTGTCAGATGTGGGGACCCTGGGAGACTACCAAATTCCCCGATAACTACATCTGCGCAAAGTGCACCGAGATGCGGCTCCTCAAGGAAAGGATTGAGAGTCTGGAGCTGCAGCTCGATGACCTTCGGTTGGTTAGGGAGAGCGAGCAGGAAATAGATAGGAGTTATAAAGAGTTTGTAGACAGCACCTCTGTGGCGGTCCCCCTCAAAAACCGATATCTCATTTTAGATTCAGTTGGAGAGGATGACCTGATAGAGGAAGACCTCAGCAACCGGGACCTTGGCACCATGCCTGGTACTGTGGTCCAGCGGAGGAAGCGAAATGCAGTGGTTATTGGGGATTCTATAGTAAGGGGTACGGATAGCAGATTCTGCGATAGCGATAATGAGTCTCGGATGGTGTGTTGCCTCCCTGGTGCCAGGGTACGGGATATCACAGACCGGGTCCAGAATATTCTGAGGGGAGAGGGTGAGCAGCCAGAAGTCTTGGTACATGTAGGTACCAATGACATAGGTAGAAAAAGAGAAGAGGTCCTGAAGGAGGAATACAAGGCATTGGGGAGAAGGTTGAGAAGTAGGACCTCAAGGGTAGTAATCTCAGGATTACTACCTGTGCCACGTGTCAATGATAGGAAGAATAGAAAGCTCTGGCAGATGAATGTGTGGCTGAGTGACTGGTGCAGGGGGCAGGGCTTCAGATTTTTGGATAATTGGGACCTTTTTTGGGGGAGGCATGACCTATTCGCTAAGGATGGGTTGCACCTAAACTCCAGAGGTTCCAATATCTTGGCGGGAATGTTTGATTTAGTTGTAGGGGAGGGTTTAAACTGATCTGGCAGGGGGATGGAAACCAGGATGTTAGGTTACAAGATGCTAAGGTAAAGGAGGGAGTTTATAGAAACAAGTCCGATGAGGATGGCAAGAAGGACAGGCAAGTGAGAAGTCAGGATAATTTGCTGAATAATAGAAGTACAACAAGTCAGGATATTAGGATACAGAATGTTAGGATAGGGGATGAGGTATATAGGAACATGTCTAAGGTAGTATGTAGTGAAGATGGTAAGAAGGATAGACAGGTGGAAAGCCAGGATAATCTGCTGAACAATAGAAGTACAACAAAATTAATAGCAGATACCGGACTAAACGTACTGTATTTAAATGCACGTAGCATTAGGAATAAGATAGATGACCTAGTGGCACAACTACAGGTTAATAAATATGACATTGTGGCAATCACCGAGTCATGGCTTTATGACGGATGTGATTGGGAACTGAATGTCCAGGGGTACACAGTGTATAGGAAGGATAGGCGGGTAGGCAGAGGGGGAGGTGTGGCCATGATGGTTAGTAGTGATATAAAATCGATAGAAAGGAAGGATATTGGGTCAGAGGAGGTGGAATCCTTGTGGGTGGAGCTAAGGAATAGCAAGGGTAAAAGGACAATGGTAGCAGTCATATATAGGCCCCCTAATAGCAGTCAGCAAGTGGACGATAAGTTGCAGTTTGAGATAGAAAAAGCATGCCAGAGTGACAATGTGAAGATAATTATGGGGGATTTTAACATGAAGGTGGACTGGGAAATCCAGAATGGCGGTAGTACTCAGGAGAGGGAGTTTGTGGAATGTCTAAGGGGTGTTTTTCTAGAGCAACTTGTTGAAGAGCCCACCAGGGGATCAGCTGTTTTGGATTGGGTGCTGTGTAATGAACCGGAGGTGATTAGGGAACTAAAGGTAAAGGAACCACTGGGAACCAGTGATCACAATATGATTGAGTTCAGTTTCAAGTTTGAGAAGGAGAAACTGGTAACTGGTGTATCGATATTTCAGTGGAACAAAGGAAATTACAATGGTATGAGAGAGGAGTTGGCCCTAATTGATTGGAAGAGTAAGCTGGCTGGAGGGACGGCAGAGGAGAAATGGAAGGAATTTCTACAGGAAATAAGGAAATTGCAGGATAGATATATTCCAAGAAAAAAGGTTTTTAATGGAAAAAAGGCACAAATGTGGATAACGAGAGAGGTGAAGGCTAAAATAAAAGCAAAAGGGGTGGCGTACAAAGAAGCAAAAATTAGTGGCAAAACAGAGGACTGGGAAGCTTTTAAAAACCTGCAGAGAGAAACTAAGAAGGTCATTAGGAAAGAAAAGATGAATTATGAAAGGAAGTTGGCGGATAACATTCGAAAGGATACTAAGAGTTTTTTTAAATACATAAGCTGTAAAAGAGAGACACGGGTTGATATAGGACCAATTGATAACGGTGCAGGAGCTATTATAATGGACGATAGAGAGATGGCAGAGGAATTGAATGAATATTTTGCATCGGTCTTCACCGTGGAGGACATCAGCAATGTGCCGGTTAGTCAGGAGTCTCACGAAATGGAATTGAGTTCAGTTAAGATTACTAGGGAGAAGGTGCTAGGAAAACTAAATGGACTAAAGACTGATAAGTCTCCCGGACCGGATGAGGTGCATCCCCGCGTTCTGAAGGAGGTGGCTTTAGAGATAGCGGAGGCATTGGCGATTATTTTCCAGAAATCAATAGATTCAGGCGTGGTTCCGGAGGACTGGAGGGTCGCAAATGTAGTTCCGTTGTATAAGAAAGGAGGGAGGCAGCATAAAGGTAATTACAGACCTATTAGTCTGACGTCAGTGGTGGGAAAGTTATTGGAATCTATCCTCAAAGACGGGGTTACGGAATACCTAGAGGCGCAGGGCAGGATAGGCCCTAGCCAGCATGGTTTTGTGAAGGGAAGATCCTGCCTGACCAACCTATTGGAGTTTTTTGAAGAAATCACAGGCAAGGTGGATAAGGGAGAGGCGGTAGATGTTGTGTATTTAGACTTTCAAAAGGCCTTTGGTAAGGTGCCTCATAAGAGACTGATTAATAAGATGAGAGGTCATGGAATTACAGGTAGGATAATAGAATGGGTGGAGCATTGGCTGGTTGACAGGAAGCAAAGAGTGGAAATAAAAGGATCTCGTTCTGGCTGGTTACCGGTTACTAGTGGTGTGCCGCAGGGGTCGGTGTTGGGACCGCTTCTTTTTACCTTGTACATTAACGATTTGGATGATGGAATAAATGGTTTCGTGGCTAAGTTTGCGGATGACACCAAGATAGGGGGAGGAGTAGGGAGTATTGAAGAGATAGGAAGGTTGCAGAGGGACCTAGACAGTTTAGGAGAATGGGCAAGGAAATGGCAGATGAGATTCAATGTAGGGAAATGTGCAGTTGTACACTTTGGAAGCAGAAATAAGCGGGCAGATTATTATCTAGGAGGAGAGAAAATCCAAAGCACGGAAGTACAAAGGGACTTGGGGGTACTCGTGCAGGATACCTTAAAGGTTAACCACCAGGTCGGATCGGTGGTAAAGAAAGCGAATGCTATGTTGGCATTCATTTCGAGAGGTATAGTGTATAAAAGTAAGGAAGTGTTAATGAGGCTCTACGGGGCACTAGTGAGGCCTCATTTGGAATATTGTGCGCCGTTTTGGGCCCCACATCTTAGGAAGGATGTGTTGATGTTGGAGAGGGTTCAGAGGAGATTTACGAGGATGATTCCAGGAATGAAAGGGCTTAAGTATGAGGAGCGTTTGTCGGCTCTTGGACTGTACTCGCTGGAGTACAGAAGAATGAGAGGGGACCTCATAGCAACATTTAAAATATTGATAGGAAAGGACAGAGTAAATGTGGCTAGGCTGTTTCCCTTGGTGGGTGAGTCCAGGACCAGAGGGCACAATCTTAGAATTAGAGGGTACAGTTTCAAAACAGAGATGAGGAAAAATTTCTTTAGCCAGAGGGTGGTGAATTTGTGGAACTCCTTGCCACGTACAGCAGTGGAAGCCAGATCAGTGTGGGCGTTCAAGGAGGAGATAGATAGATATCTAAATAGTCAGGATATCAAGGGATATGGGGATAAGGCCGGTATTGGGATTAGAATAGTTTTTTCAAATCTCCATTATTTATTTATTTGTTTGTTTGTTTGTTTGTTTATTTATTTATTTTCTTCTTCTTCTTCCCCCATTCCCCATTTCTCATTTCTATTTCCCTTTCCTTGGAGCAGACTCGATGGGCCGAATGGCCTGCTTCTGCTCCCTTGTCTTGTGATCTTGTGAAAGCTATTTCAAACAAAATGGTGGGAATACAAAAAAAAGTTAAATTTAAGGTGGCTAGCTCGTCATTGTGAATGTATCCCATCCATTCACCAAAACAGCAGTTGCCCAGCTGCATATCTTCTGCTGTGAATTAGTATATCATGAAAATGCTAAGCAGGTTAAGATGTGGCTTAAAAGTATTGATTTGCTTACCACCTAAATTTTAACCTTATATGACAGCCATTTTACAAAGTTAAGAGAAAAAATATCTTCGCTGTTTCTCATAACAAATTTAGCACCCTTCAGCAGGTGGAATGAATGATTAGACTTAAATATGTTGTTGAGCATCTCCTACCTTTACAAGAGGTCAGTATGTGCTAAAAGTTAAATTTAAGGTGATACAACTTAGCTCTCATGAAGGATCCCGACTAAAGCAATTAAACCATTTCACTTTCATTTGCTGGCTGACATACTGAGTTTTTCTGCTTTTAGTCCCCCATTCTCAGCCTTCATGGTTTCTTTATTAATCTCTTGAGCATTTGAACATTTTAATAAACTCTAGTTTATCGCTTTGTTGGTGGGATTGAAATATTCATTTAAAATATATCTCTTTCCCAATCCAAAGTTTGTTAATCTTTGAAAATCTCTGCCTTTTATCATCAGTTAAAAGATAGAGAAGAGGCATTAAAAGTGTTAAAGTGCATTAGAGAGTACTGTATGTTGGCCGAACATTGGTAGATATTAATGTGTACAAGCCAGCAAAAAGGATAGTTTTAATTTTTTTTGGCTAACAGTGCTAAAGAAAAAGGGTAGTGAAAGAGCTTAAGAGGAAAAGTAATTAAGCAGGGTTCAAAACTAATTGTAAGTACTACCAGCAGCTTGATGATACATCCTCAAGAATTCACAGGCTTGTTGCCAGCTATGCTGTTACAAAGTGTTGAGCTTTTTTTTGTTAATTACATTGCATTAACAATTACAAGGTTCCTTTTGAGTTTAACTTTTGTATGCTATAGTAGTAACACTATAAATTAGATGATGAACTTTTATGAGGTTCAACTTGTTTTTAAGGCATATAAATAACCAAATGGAATCATTACTTCCTATTTATTTGAATAAGTGCTACCTTTCAACAGTCCTTCTTGAACTTATAAATCATTATATTTAAATATGGAGGTGGCAAACTGGCTTCTTATCCCCTCTTCTCTGCCCCGGTAAGGTCATCTGTTTTTTTTTAATATGTACAATGCCCTCTAAATTGTGTTTCCTTCAGTCTGTAGCAGCAGAAGCTGAGCCAGTGCTTTGAGAATATATTCTCATTTTGATGGATGGAGATTCTAGATATAAAAACTCTACATATACATTTTATGAAATGCTACATATGAAGCTCTAGATAAAGATTTTATGGGACCAATAATTAATTACTATGGATAGAAATTAACATATATAATAAGACACCAAGTCATATATCTATGTTTTGGCCAAGGAAGAGGAAAGCGGTTAAATCAAGTTAAAAATTGGACTTTGGGTTTAGATCATGGGTTTCAGACACTGCTTGGGGTGTTTCACCTCAGTAAAGGCACTTAATAAAGGAAAAATGTCATTGCTGAAACAGCAGACATGTGTCCTGAATTTACTCTTAAACTCCAGCCAAACAATGGGACTTTTTTCTTAAATTCAGTTTAATTTAAGCCAACTATTTATACCTAATTACATAATGTCATTTGGTCTTTAAAATTGATCTACAGAAACACTTATCTTGAAATCATTTCTATATTGGCATAGAAATGGTCATCCTTTTATTAACCTGCCTGGGCTATATTCAATTACCTATAGGACTTGTCTTGGTATGGTTTCAAAGCAAAAATGCCTTGAAGATATGCACAGGTTTCATAATTGAAAAGAACTTAATCTGCTTTTTTTTTGTGATGAGCATCCCCTACCTGCACTTAATATTTTGATTCTCCCATTAGGGTCTCAAAAATGCTCATTCTCATTAACACCCCATGCATAGGAATTATAATTCCAGTTGGGATCCATATTCCTTATCTGTTATTAAATTTGAGGCAAATAGTGATACAGGTAAACTTACAATGTGTCATTGCAGTTGTAGGCATAAAAGATTCTTCTTTTTAAACTCATATCCAGTTAACTGTGGGATATTATGTCACCTTAGCTTTCAGCTGTTTCAGTCCAAAATCTGTATATATCCTGACTCTCAACTTTGAATTTTTTCAAAGATACCAACGTGTTTCAATTCTGTCTTGGTTGTCTCAAGATCATTTTCTCTGTGGAGACTGTGTCAGTGCCCTGATGATTTAGTCATTTGTTTCCCTCATGTTCTTCTGAGCCACGCTGGTCATTTCGCAATATGCAGTTGTAAAATAATTGCATGTCTGAGAACCATTCTTAAGTGCAAATTCGCTGGATATTTCCACATTCACAACCCATCAGGTTTGCTTTATGTCACATTATGTCACATGTAACATTCAAACCATTTTGCCACAATCAGTTTATCTTACCCAAAAGGTCAGGTGGAACATAGAACAACACAGCATAGGAACAGGCCCCTTGGACCATGACGTCTGCGCTGAACATTATGCCGAATTGAACTAAATCTCTTCTGCCTATACATGATCCATATCCCTCCATTCCCTGCATATTCAGGTGTCTATCTAACAGCCTCTTAAATGCCACTATCGTATCTGCCTCCACCACTACTCCTGGCAGCATGTTCCTGGCAGCTACCATTCTCTGTGTAAAAAAATCTTGCCCCACACATCTCCTTTAAACTTTCCCCCTCTCACCTTAAATACAGATCCTTTAGTATTTGACATTTCTACCCTGGGGGAAAAATATTCTGACTGTCTACCCTACCTATGCCTCTCATAATTTTATAAAATCGTATCAGGTCTCCCCTCAGCCTCTGACACTCCAGAGAAAACAACCCAAATTTGTCCAATCTCTCCTTATAGCTCATACCCTCTAATTCAGGCGGTATCCTAGTAAACCTCTTCTGCAACCTTTCCAAAGCCTCCACATCCTTCCTGTAATGGGCAACCAGAATTGCACACAATATCCAAGTGCAGCCAAACCAAAGTTCTATATTGCTGCAGTTACAGTCTAAAGGCGTTATGTATCTCTCTGTTTCACAGTTACCAAAGGTATATCTCTTAAAATAATAGTTAATGACAAAATATTTTCCTAGAGGAAGTTATTGATGAATTATTCTTAACTACATTTTCCCACCTTAACTAAAGTATCGGGCATGCACTTACACATCTGACAGTCGCCTTAGGTTATTGTTATTGGACTCTATTTTGTCTGCTTCCCTCACAAGCCTCAATCACTTCCTTTCTTTAATTTTACACATTCTATTTATTGCAATTAAATCTTATTCATGAGCACTGGAGGAATTTTACTATCCAATACAATATTAAAGGAAATATAGATTAATATTCCCATTTGTTCTAAGTTATTAATACATTTCTAATTGATTATTTAACGATATGTTATACCAACACAACAGGTAAGAATTTCACACAAAACATTGTTCTAAAATGGTTCCAATTTTAAACTATTCTAGGATTGACACTTTAACACTGTACAAGATTCAACTTTTTACTAATTAAAATTTATTCTTAGATATGCAGAGGGATATTGATAGGATGCAGAGCTGGGCTGAGAAGTGGCAGATGGAGTTCAATCCGGAGAAGTGTGAGGTGGTACATTTTAGAAGGACAAACTCCAAGGCAGAGTACAAAGTTAATGGCAGGATTCTTGGTAGTGTGGAGGAGCAGAGGAATCTGGGGGTCCATATCCACAGATCCCTGAAAGTTGCATCACAGGTGGATAGTGTAGTTAAGAATGCTTATGGGGTGTTAGCTTTCATAAGTCGAGGGATCGAGTTTAAGAGCCACGAGGTAATGATGCAGCTCTATAAAACTCTGGTTAGACCACACTTAGAGTACTGTGTCCAGTTCTCATCACCTCATTATAGGAAGGATGTGGAAGCATTGGAAAGGGTGCAGAGGAGATTTACCAGGATGCTGCCTGCTTTAGAGAGTATGCATTATGAGGAGAGACTAAGGGAGCTAGGGCTTTACTCTTTGGAGAGAAGGAGGATGAGAGGAGACATGATAGAAGTATGCAAAATATTAAGAGGAACAGACAAAGTAGACAGCCAGCGCCTCTTTCCCAGGGCACTAATGCTCAATACAAGAGGGCATGGCTTTAAAGTAATGGGTGGGAAGTTCAAGGGAGATATCAGAGGAAGGTTTTTTACCCAGAGAGTGGTTGGGGCATGGAATGCGCTGCCTGGGGCAGTGGTGGAGGCAGGTACATTGGTCAAATTCAAGAGATTCCTAGATAAGCATATGGAGGAATTTAAGATAGAGGGATATGTGGGAGGAAAGGGTTATATAGTCTTAGGAGTGGTTTAAAGGTCGGCACAACATTGTGGGCCGAAGGGCCTGTATTGTGCTGTACTGTTCTATGTTCTATATGCAGCCAAACCCCCAAATGCACTTTTTTTTTGTTTTGCTAATCTGCTGTCAGGATTTGATCATTCCAAATCACAAACGAATAGAGTCAGAATAAATTTCACCTTCTGTATTTTCTTCTGGAAGATAATAAACAGGGTTGAATGTGTTAAGTCCAAACCTCTGACAGGCAAATTCTAATGCCCCAATTATTGCTGTTTATCATCTGATGCCTATAGACAATTCGAAGGTTCTCAAAACTGCTGGATATCTTACTGCACCTATTTGGTTCATAAAGCCCTGTTTGCTGTGTAAAAAGAGGAAAGAACCAGAATCCACTGAATTCGTTGATGCTCTGCTCAGGAGCCCAAGGGAATAATTTATCATTGTTGGGAAATATTCTTTCCAAATTAGGAAACTTAAAATTAGAAACAACAATGCTCAAACTTGTGCACTAAAATTTGAAAGCAACAAGGGTCAACTTCTCAATATGGTACTAAGAGTATGTCTGTTGCAATTGTATCACAGAAATCCTCTGTAATGCCAATGCTGTGTATTATTATTAGACATGAGAAACATGTTAACTCATTGAGTGTGGTTGAACCATATAATTTTTCCAGAGTCCAAATACATCAAATGTAATCTCTGCATGTTCCTTATTAATTCATGTAGCACATTATTATCCTTTAAAAATCACCTCATTAAGGAAGATAACCTTTGAGATTAAGTTCTGATCATTCCCAAGCTATTTAGTAACTTTTAATAATTAAATAAGCAAAATGATATCAAATGTCCCAAATGCTAATTCAAATTGTCCAATCTTTCAAATGTTTAAAACTTGTGTCTGGAACTGGAGATGCTCACATTATTTATAACACTAACCAGAATGCAGAGGCCTTAGTGTAATACAACTCATTATAATTTCTAGTGTAATCTTAATGCAGATCAATATTTTATTAATGCATAAGACAAGACATGACAGAGAGAATAACAAAGAACATGTGTTTGCAAACAAATCCAGTAAATTACAACAGGTTGCTATTCATTCTTTAGGCACCTTTAGGTTACTTCTAACCAACTAACTGCAATAATACTAAATAAAACTGAAGAAAAATAATTTTCACATTGTTAAAACCATCAGCATTCTTGTACAGGAGGGATGTAAAGGAACTAGATCTTCGCACAACTTGTGGACTCAACTTTACATCAACCTTTTAAAATAAAAAGAGAAATTCTTTGACATATCTTCATTAGGGAATTGACTCTTCCTTTTTTTAGTCTGTCACATTGATATAAGTAACTTTTCACAATCTAAGTTTATGGTTCCTTTTTACTTGACAAAAGCTGTGTGTGTGGGTGTGGGAGGAGACAATCTGAAAAACTAGGTCGAAGAAGCAGATATTGAATTAAGCCATGCTTTTGTGAATATTCAAATGAATATTAATCAATACCACTCATTTTAACTTGAACTGCATGAAATAAAAATAATTTCTTAATGACAATCATTTTTAAATTAAAGGAAGTACCTTTTAAAGCTCAATTGATTTAAAAGTAGACACTGCAACTTGGAATTTAGGGTACTAGTCAAAACCTGATATTTTAAGAAGGTTCTTGCTAAACTAATCCTGGCAGTGTCCTCAATTAAAATCATTAATTTTTAGCTTTAAATAAAATTTCTTCCAGATCTTGGCATATAAGGTTATTTAATAAAACAAATGTACGAAGAAAAAGTGGACTTTTTTCATAGATCTTGGAAATGTTTGCCTAGAAACTGAATTGGACCAATTTTTGGTGCAGAGAAACACCACTGCGTAAAGTGGTAATGAAAAGAATCCTGTCCCACTCAAAAAATCATAAAATTGGCTAATAAAAAGTGTAGTGTGAAACAGTGTTGGCATGGATTACACCCAGAAACGAGCACTAAATGAGAACAAGCCCGATTCTTGACAATTTCCCATTCAGTTTGGTGGAGCCCTCAAGGTTTTGCTGCAGAGTAATCAGAGAAGGGCTTTAGCCCTTTAAAACCATACATCCTATGGCATCCAGACAGCAACAACAAACACTTTGGCTGCCGTGTAGGCTGGAGGGAGGAAGGCAGACTCTTCAGTTTACATTCTTCTGTTGAATCTCCCATTAGCCTTCTCTTCCTTAAAGAAAACAGTCCCAGCCTCTCTAATTTATCCTTATAATTATAGTTCTTCATCCCAGAACCAATCTCAAACACCATTTCCAGTCTCTCTCAAGCCATGGCACCCATATGCAGGTGATGACCAGAATTGAACACAATATTCCAGCTGAAGTTGGACCAGTGTTTTAGATAGATTCAGTATGAATTCTTTTATAGTCTACGCATCTATTGGTGAAGCCCAGAATCGTCAACCTGCACTGTCATTTTCAATGATCTGTACACACATACCACTTGGGCCTACTATTCTTATACCCCTACTAAAACAGGATCTTTTATTCTATATGGCCTCTCCTCATTCTTGTATCACTTCACATTTCTCCACATTAAAATTTTGCTGTTTTGCCTTCAATTTTCATGTTATATTTTTTCCTTACTCCGATTCTGTTTGCTGGTGCTTTCTCATGCTTGTACACATTCCCCTTTCCCATGTATTCTGGTTATCATTACCCCAGTCATTGCCTTGTACTAATACCTTTTCCTTTTTCTTTGCTATCCTAAATACCCCCTCACCTGAACTTTGCCCTCTTCTAATTCTTCCCACAAAATTTCAACACAGCTTCATCAGAATTTTCAGTTGCAATTCACTATACGTAAGCAAACATGCGAACCACAGATGATTGACAGGGTCAACCATGAAAAGTAGCCCATGAGCTTTAGGAGTATGGCCGATCCAACCTCGTGGCATCTAACTGTGCACCGAGCAAAGTTGTGTGGCGCAATCAGAGTTTATAGTTTCAAGTTGGGCCCTTTATCAAGTGAAGTTTTGCCACTTGTAAAATTGCACACAAATTCATTCTGTTAAATTGTCCTTGGGCCAGTCCATGGCCAGGCATTGAAGGCTTTGTGCAAAGTTTCATTGTTTCACTTTCCCTGCAATAAGAGTTATTACACGAAAGCACTCAATTAATTCACTTGACTTAGAGAATTTGTGCTTTTTCACAATCTCAGTTTTGTTAACTTGACTTTGACATTTTAAGCAGTTAGACCATGCACGATGAATTAGACTTGGATGACAATCGTTATTCTTAAGGCACTCTGGTTGGTTTGATCAAGATGCCTGTAATTCTAGTATCATACCACCTAATTGTTAGGTTATCCAAGATGTCACTTCAAATCAAATACCTTGGCAGAAGTACATTTGGCCATGAAGGTATGTGAAGTTACTGTGCTGGTCCTGTGAAAGTATCCAATTGGTCCCATTTCCCCCATACTACTCCCTCCCTGCCATTGTCTGTTTTATATTTTTCAAATATATTCCAAGTTTCCTTGTGAAAATTAAAATTGTATATACTTATATCACTCTTTCAAGTAGTGATTTGGAAATTACAGCAACTTTGCATAGAAAAAACATCTCAAACTCCTTTTCGCTATTATCTTAAATCTGATTACTAATTAAGCTACTGGTGGAAATCAAACATGCTTGTGCTACTTTATCTAATGCCCTCATAATTTTGGATAACTTTCCCTTAATCATTTCTGTTCTGAGGACAGTAATCTCAAATTCTCTAATCTGTCCTCTAACTAAATTGTCACCTATGGCATCATTCTGATGATCTCTTGTGCATTCTTCCCAACAATTCATTATATTCCCAGGCTCGAACAACAACTTTGATTCTAATAGTGTTTAAGAATTATTTAAGTTACTAAGCAACTAACTAGTGTATTTCAATCAAAGCTGAATGGTACAGTATAGTTTTTAAATTAGTTTACTTGTCGAGGATTGGGCAGCCTTATTACAAAAATAATATTGGTTATGCATTCATTTTAGCTTTATTAATAAAAGTCCAAGATCACCATTCTCAAAATCATCAATGAATTCTTATTATTGAAAAGGAATAAAAGAAACAATTATGTTCTTTAATGCCACCTGCTTTGCTGGCTTTTTGAAAGTATTTTGTTTCTGATGATCTAAATGCCTTTTAGTGAAAAGATTATAACATGTTTTAGGAGCAACACACACAAAATGCTGGAGTGCCGGTGAAGGGATGGGCAGGTCATGCAGGCAGGGGAAGGGGAAAGAGAAGGGGGAGGTGGCCACAGGAATGAAGGAAGACAATGTGGGGTGGCAAAGAGGGAAAAAAAAGAAAGTGGGGGAGAAGAGGGCAGGGGTTACCGGAGGTTAGAGAAATCGATGTTGAGGCCGTCAGGTTGGAAACTCCCAAGGCGGAATCTGAGGTGTTGTTCCTCCGACTTGCGTCTGGTCTCAACAAGGCAGTAGAGGAGGCCATGGATAGACATGTTGGTATGGGAGTGGGATGTGAAATTGAACTGCATGGCCACCGGGAGATCCTTGCTTTTGTGGTGGATGGAGTGGCCACCCAATCTACGTTGGGTCTCACCGATGTAGAGGAATCCTCACCGGGAGCACCGGATGCAATAAATGACACCTTCGGATTCTCAGGTGAAGTGCTGCCTCACCTGGAAGGACTGTCTAGGGCCCTGAATGGTGGTGAGGGAGGAGTTGTAGAGACAGTTGTAGCACTTACTGCAGTTGCAGGGATAAGTGCCGGGAGGGACAAGTGGACAAGGGAGTCGCGGAGAGATCGATCCCTACGGAAAGCAGAGAGAAGGGGAGAGGGGAAGATTTGCCTTGTGGTGGGATGCCGTTGGAGGTGGCGGAAGTTGCGGAGAATGATGTGTTGGATGCAGAGGCTCGTGGGGTGGTAGGTGAGGACAAGGGGAACCCTGTTCCTGTTATGTCGGTGGGGAGGGGGTATGGGGTGAGGGTAGACGTGTGGGAAATGGAGGAGATGAGGGTGAGGGCAGCGTTGATGGTGGTGGAAGGAAAACCCCAGTTACTGAAAAAGGAGGACATCTCGGATGTACTGGAGTGGAAAGCCTCATTATGGGAACAGATGCGGCAGAGGTGGAGTAACTGGGAGAAGGGAATGGCATCCTTGCAAGTGAGTGGGTTGGAAGAGGTGTAGTCAACGAAACTGTGGGAGTCAGTGGGTTTGTAAAACATGTCTGTGGTTAATCTGTCTCCGGAGATGGAGACAGAGAGATCCAGAAAGGAGAGAGAGGTGTCGGAGATGGACCAAGTAAATTTGAGGGCAGGGTTGAAGTTGGAGGCAAAGTTGATAAAATTAACGCGCTCAGCAGGGTGCAGGAAGCAGCCCCAATGCAGTCGTCAATGTAGTGGAGAAAGAGTTGGGGGACGTTACCGGTGTAGGCTTGGAACATGGACTGTTCCACGTAGCCTACGAAGAGGCAGGCATAGCTGGGGCCCATGTGAGTGCCCATGGCTATTCCTTTAGTTTGGAGAAAGTGGGAGGAGCTGAAAGAGAAGTTGTTGAGGGTGAGTACCAGTTCTGCCAGACAGAGGAGGGCGGTGGTGGAGGGGAACTGGTTGGGTCTGTTGTTGAGAAAGATGCAGAGAACATTAAGGCCTTCCTGATGGGGGATGGAAGTGTACAGGGACTCAACATCCATAGTGAAAATGAGGCGGTTAGGGCCAAGGAACTGAAGGTTGTTGAAGTGATGGAGAGCATGTGAAGTGTCACAGATGTAGATGGGAAGGGACTGGACCGGGGCGACAAAATAGAGTCAAGGTATGAGGACACAAGTTCACTGGGGCAGGAGCAGGCAGAAACAATGGGCCTACCAGGGCAGATGGGTTTGTGGAACTTTGGTAGGAGGTAGAAACGGGCAGAGTGGTGTAGGGGAACTTTTATGCCTCACCTGGAAGGACTGCCTAGGGTCCTGAATGGTGGTGAGGGAGGAGGTGTAGGGACAGGTGTAGCACATAGTGCGGTTGCAGGGATAAGTGCCTGGAGGGTCACCTGTGGGGAGGGATGAGTGGTTTCACAGGTGAAGCACTGCCTCGCCTGCCTCGCTGCTTCGTCGAGCCCAATGCAGACTGGGTGACCACTTTGCTGAGCACCTTTGCTCCGTCCACCACAAAAGCAGGGATCTCCCAGTGGCCAACCACTTCAATTTCACATCCCACTCCCATACCGACATGTCTATCCACAGCCTCCTCTACAGCCATGTTGAGGCCAGACGTAGCCTGGAGGAACAACACCTCATATTCCACCTGGGGAGTCTCCAACCTGACAGCCTCAACATCGATTTCTCTAACTTCTGGGAACCCTTGCCCTCTTCTCCCCCCTTTCTTTTTTTTTCCTTTTTGCCCCCCTCTTTGTCTTCCCTCATTCCTGTGGATCCCTCCCCCCTTCTCTTTCCCCTTTCCCCACCCCCATGACCATCTATTCCCCACCTCTTTCCCTTTATTCCATGGTCCACTGCCCTCTCCTACTGGATTCCTTCTTCTTCAGACGTTTGCCTCTTCTACCTATCACCTCTCAGCTTCTTACTTCTCCACCCTCCCCTCCCTTCCTACCTTTCCCCTCTCACCCGGACTCACCTATCACCTACCTTCACGTACTCATCCCCCTCCCCCTCCCCCGACCTTCTTATTCTGGCTTCTGCCCTCTCCTTTTCCAGTCCTGATGAAGGGTCTCGACCCGAAACGTCGACTGTTTATTTCTCTCCATAGATGCTGCCTGACCTGCTGGGTTCCTTTAGCATTTTGTGTGTTTTGCTCCAGATTCCAGCATCTGCAGAATCTCTGGTGTCTCTGTAAAATGTTTTAGGTGTAGTTTTCTAAAGTGGAAGTTTTACCCCAACAGTGTTTGACTTAGTCACTTTTGTAGCATTAAATTAAGTATTAGGTATTGACTAAAATTATAGTTCATGATTCTTTTTATTCCTGGAAACCTAAGAAATAGAAGCATCAGGCATTCTGCTTGAGTCTATTCTGCCATTTAATAAGATTACAGCTGATTCTGTGCCTTGTCCACTTTTTCACTCTTTGCTCATAAGCTCTCATTCCCTTCACGACCATCATTTCTCAATCTCAGTTTTGGATGTTCTCAACTAATGAGTATTCACAGTCCTCTGATGCAGAGAATTCCATTGATGTACAATAAAGAAATAAAGAAATGTGTGCTTATTTCAGTCCTAAATGGTTAACTCTTTATCCTCAGACCATATCCCCTAGTTCTGGATTCTGCGGTTAGAGGAAACAGGACTTGTATATCCTGTCACTTTCTCTTAAAATCTTCCTATCTGAAAAGATCACACTAGTGAGTAAAAGCCAATTTTACTTGACCTCTTTTCCTGTGACAATTCCCTCCATTTATAAAGTCCTTTATGTAAGGGACCAAAATTACACACAGTACTTTATATGAGGTCTCACCAAAGCCCTGTTCAAGTTCTCTAATTTTGAACTTTAGTTCCTTTACCGTAATGAGCAACATACCATAGAGTCATAGAGCAATGTAGCATGAATACAGGCCCTTTGGCCCAACCAGTTCATGCCAACCACATTGTCCACCCTGGTTCCAATTTCCTGCATTTGGCCCATATCCCTCTAAGCCCCACCCCTCCATGTACCTATCCAAGTGCTTCTTAAATGATATTATTGTACCTGCCTCAACTACTTCCTCTGGCAACTCATTCCATGTACTCATCACCCTCTGAAAAATTGCCCCTCAGGTTCCTTTTAAATCTTTCCCCTGTCACCCTAAACCTATGCCCCCTTGTTTTGGACTCCCTTACCCTGGGGAACAGACCACCCACCTTATTTCTGCCTCTCATAATTTTAAACATTTCTATAAGGTCGCCCCTCATCCTGCTACATTCCAAAGAATAAAGATCTAGCCTGGCCAACCTCTTCCTATAACTCAGGCCCTCTAGTCCTGGTAACATCCTCGTAAATCTTCTCTGCACCCTTTCAAGTTTAACCACATATTTTCTATAACAGGGTGACCAAAACTGTACTCAGTACTCCAAGTGCGGCCTCACCAACGACTTATACAACTGCAACATAATGTCCCCACTCCTATACTCAGTGCCCTGATTGATGAAGGCCAGCGTGCTAACGCCTTGTCACCACCCTTTCTACCTGTGATACCATCCACTTTCAACAAACTATGCACTTGTACTCCTAGGTCCCTCTGTTCCATTACACTCCCTAATGCCCTACCATTCATAGTACAAGTCCTACACTGGATTGACTTTCCAAAATGCATCACCTCACACTTAAAAGTATTGAACCACTTACCCACCCGATTGTTGTCATACCAGCATATTAAGTTCCTGCTTCTCGTAAATCAGCACATCAATATCCCTCTATATTGCCAACATTTATAGTTTTTTAAACATTTAATAAATATTGTATTTTACCTTTCAGAGTGGATAACTTTGTATTTTGCCACAGATGCTACCTTGCCTGTCTGTTTAACCTAGTTTTATAATTTCATAAGCCTTTTTGCACTCTTCTCAATGTTCACTTTCTACCTAGCTTTGTTTTGTCAGTGACCTTGGATGTATTACACTTCACCTTTTCCATAGAACCATAGAACCATAGAACAATACAGCACAATACAGGCCCTTTGGCCCACCATGTTGTGCCGACCTTTAAACTATGCCTAAGACTATCTAACCCCTTCCTCCCACATATCCCTCTATTTTAAATTCCTCCATATGCTTACCTAACAATCTCTCGAACTTGACCAACATCTAAGATATGAATATAAATGGTAAACAGCTGAAGACACAATACTGATTCCTGTGGTATTCTATTAGTAACAGTCAGTCAACCTGAAACCACCTCATTCTCTTTTCTGTCCCTCAATCAATTGACCTAAAAATATCGGTTACCTGCTGCTCTGCTTGTCCTTAGTCTGTTACCACAGAAAAGGCATTCGACCCATTAAACTGGCTCTTTGAAAGAACTGACCAATTTAAAGCTCAAGTTCTTGTCTGTCTAATTAGCTTTTGAAAGTTTCCAAAAACTTGATTTTACTATCATTTTAGGTAATGCATGTTCCAGATCTCAATAATTTACTGCCAAAAGAAATTTCAACTCATTCCCTTCTAATTCTTTTATTAATTATCTTAACTCTTTTCTTAGTTACAGACCCAAATGCACATGAATCAAAATCAACCCTTTTTGTTTTCAGAAATAGAAATGGTTTTCTTTGAAGCAAAGTAATTATAGTTATAGATAAAACTGCAGATGCTGAAAATCCAAAGTAAAAACAGAAAATGCTAGAAACACTCAGTAGGTCTGGCAGCATCAGGAGATGCAATACTTGTCCTTTCACCTCTTCTTTTCCCACCATCCAGACACAAAGGTGAAGCAGCAATTCATTTGTGCTTCTTGCAATCTGGTGTACTATGTTTGGTGTTCAGAATATGGCTTCCTCTGCGTTGGAGAAACCAAGCGCAGATTGAGTGAGTGCATTATGGAGCACCTGCACTCAGTCTGCAGGGGTGACCTTGAGCTTCCAGTTGCCTGCAACTTCAATTCACTATCCTATTCCCACTCTGATGTTTCTGGCCATGGCCTCCTGCATTGTTACAATGAGGCCCACTGCAAACTTGAAAAACAGCACCTTATATAATGTCTTGGCACATTGCAGCCTTACAGACTCAGTATTGAATTGTCCATCTTTAGTTAACTTACTCTTTATTTCCGTTTGTTATCAGAACTGGCCATGTCTGCATGTCATTATTTTGACTCGGTTTTATCTTATTCTATTTGTGCAATCCTTGCTAGGCATGTTCTAGAACCTCGTCATTAGTAACTTATTAATTGGACAAAGAAGCATAATGTGCTTGTGATTGGCCCTTTTAACTCATTTGGATTCACCCTTTCAGAGATGTACCTTTTGTTCTCCCCATCCCTCCCCTGCCTTCTCTCCACTGAAAACTAACTTGTTTTTCTTTCTTTCCGTGTCTGACAAAGGGTCCAGGACTTGAAACGTTAACTGTTCCTCATTCCACAAGCACTGCCTGACCTGCTGAGTTTTTCCAGTGTCTTTTCTATTTATAATTAGAAATGATTTTAAGTGAACTTTTATTGTATTATTAATTTGTTTTTGCAGCAGCTGGTTTCTGAAGAACATCTTTTGTGGATAAAGTGCAAAGAATCATTTGATGTGGCATGTGAATTGGATTTTGAAACTAGCCTATTTTTAACATTTTTGGAGTGTTTTTGCTGTCATTGAATACTGCATCAGAAGCTTCTTAATAAATATTGCTAAACATTCGTGACATTTCCTACACTAGTTATTTATTCATAACAGTTTATAATTTTTCTTTTGAAAGTTTTTTGGAATCAGTCATGTATGTTTGACTGATACATGTTTAAATTTACACTGTTAATAATTTGTTTTATTTCTTGTACAAGAAGTATTTTTTGAGCATTGTTAAAGTTAAGTGACCTGCAGCAGTGTTCCTTGGTACAACAATTAACAATTGAACGCAGTATGCAGACTTTGTCCTCTTACAGCCTTTCTCTAATCCTGGAGGTTAATTCATTGCAAGAGAAGTGGACCATTTCAACAGCTGCTGCACATTTTCAGAGGACAGCAACGTAGGAGTTGGTAGAGCTGCTCTGATTTCTAATTTCTCCCACTCATTTCCTGCAGACATCAGCTCCTGCTGAAGTAATAGTCCTAGAACGATGTTACATTGTGGAAGGCAGAGATAGCAAGAGCTCAGCATTAACTATCAGTGAGTATTGATGACAGATACACAATTTTACATGATGCCAACTTGACTTTGAATAACACGAAACAAGTTTTTGAAGTAATGTTTGATTATACTCATTTTTTTTTTAATTACAAAGAATCAAAAATTGGTCTGATGAATGTATCAGTGGTTTTTTGTTGAAGAATTGTTGTCCCTGGTAAATTTGTTGGCTACCTGAATGTTAGCATTTTAATTTAAAGACTAGGACCCCTGAATATGTTTGAAATCCTTTGTTAAAGTTACAGATTGAGAAGTTCTATCTCAAAGTGCAATATTTATGTGTACTGTGTGACTGAATATCTCTGGACAACACCAAACTGATTTTCACCCATGCGTGAATGGACTATGGATGTCACTGGCTACTTACCCAGGCCCAGACCTCTGCAGCAAATGTGAGAACTGCTTTGGCATAAATTAAAGGAGATTTACCTGAGCAAGCCCAAGGCCATAGCTGGGAGAATGGGCTTTGGGTAGTTCCAGTTTAGTGTAAAAACCTACCTCTGACAATGGCTGTCCCTCAGGCCCCCCCCCAAAACTCTCTCCAACCCAATCAGTAGCCTCCCCCACCCCCAACTCCCTTGTTAAGACTTGGATACATGACCTGTCCGCTTTCCTCCCTCTGATTTTTCAGTGGCTGATGATTGTAAAGACGTTTGTTGACCCACCATATACTGTTTGTTAAATGTGTATTTCCAATTGCCAAAGAATACCAGGGGCTTTTTTTTAACCCTTACATAAAGTAGGTAATGATCAGTTTGCCTCAGGCTGCTTTGTAGCAGAACCGCATTATTTTCAAAGTACCAACCTAATAATATTCTTATAAGGAGCGAAATTTTTCAAATCGTTGAAACATAATTTGGAAGAGGAATGCATTGTAGATTAACAGAAGCCTGAAGTACAATAATGGGTTAATGATGGTGAATAAATGCACTGCCTAATTTTGATCTATGGACCAGGAAATTCCATTGTTCAATTCCTAAACTGTGCTGAGCTCCCTGATCACAGATTGAGGTGCAGCAATTGAAATCGGCTCCTGTGTGCTGTGGAAAGGAAAATAAAATCAGTCAGGCTTGCTGCTCTTACACAGTTATGCTATTATCCTTGCCATATCATGCATTTGTGGGAAGTTGAACAAGGAATGCCGATAACCTTCATGCAGAATGACTTGCCAACACTTACAGTTGACAAAGTGCTGCTGATATCCATTAAATTCCACCAAAATATGTTTCATGACCTTTGGAGAGCAGTGAAAAGATTGCATTAAACTTGCTGTGAAAGAGTATATTACTTTAGGCCATCCAAGGTATAAATGATTCGTAGTATTGCCCCTGCATAACCATAATCCAGGAGAAAACTCTGCCACATCTTGGGCATTCTAAATTTTACAAATTTTGGTTTATTAATTGTAAACTGAAATCATGTACTTTTTATAGTTCCTTAATTCCTGGTCATTGTGCCAGTTTACCTATTTTGACTCAAGGTGAGTCTCAGATTGTTGTGGCCATCTACTGAGAGCACTTGAGATGTGCATTGTGGCTAATCTCCAGCAGTTCTGATTATTGAGCCCACGTGGGTCACTTGGCTGTGTAGAAGCAACAAAGGAAGTGGTTCAAAGGCTGGATGAGAAGCAGATATCCTCAGAGCATACCACATGAACCTCTCTCCATGTAGCTTCACCTTTCCACTCCTTCTCAACATGAAGAGAAGTGTGATGATGATTTGGCATTCCCTATCCATGCTCTTCACACACCTAACCATGCTTTTCTTTATTGACTGAAACTCGAAGGGGATCCTTTTTATTAAACTATACATTTGTTGGAAATGGGATCTGTGTGCACTTACTGGCCATCTTCTAATTGTCCTTCTAAAATGGTGATGAGACACCTTTTTGAACTGTATCAGTCCACGTAATGCAAGTGCTCCCACAGTGCATGACATCTTGAAATAACTGAGTGGTGTGCTGGGCCATTTCAAAAGATAGCTGAGAGTCAACCACTCTACAGTGTGTCAGTAGTCACATATATTGTGAAAAGGTGACACATTCCCTTCACTAGAGGACATTAGTGAACCAGATGCGTTCTTAAGGGAATCCAGTAGCTTCATGGTTATTAGTTGCTGCTAGTGTCTTTTCATTCCAGGTTTAGTTGTTAAACTCACTGAATTTAGGTTTTCCATGGTCACATTTGAACTTATGCCTCCAGATCATTAGTCCAACACTTTTGGATTACAAGACTTTTAACATAACCACCATGCCACTGTAGTGCTGAAGAACTAGAGCCACAACAGCAGCATTCTGAGCCCAGAGTAAAGTTGTCAGAGCTGTAACCCAGGAATTTTGAGTTAATGTGATAATTTTGAGAAAGCCAAGAAATTGATTTGTGGTTTCTGGTAAATAGTTGAGACTTGTCTGGTTAATAGTTGGGACATCAGAACAAAGCTTGAGACAGGGGTTCTCAGATATTGATTGAAAGTGTGTGGATGTGAATTTTGGGTATTTGGCTCAGCCATAATAACCACTGTGCTTGTTGTTGGGGTTCACTGAATAATATATTTAATTGAGTACCTGGCTGAGGTACATTTTGTGTTAGGTCCCAGGGTGAGTCCATACGTGAGATAAATTGGAGAAGGGAAGGCTGTTAATTTTTTTGTAAATAAAAATAATCATGCTGCAGTGATGTTGATGTGATGGATTTAATCTTATACCATGCCTAGGTGTATATAGTGGCAACTTGGACACAGACCTTGTGTGACTAATTTGTGGTCCAGATGTTGTCATCTATTTTGTTATCTATATGGCGAGAAAACTGGTACTAGAAGCAATGGTATAACTGATCAAAGCCTTTATTGCCATTTTTGTGAACTTTACTGGAGGAGGTTAAAATGAATCCCCAAAGTAGCTCTGTGTATATTAAAAAAAATTAAAATGGCTATCCCACAAATATAAGGAATAGTGATGTTAGTTATTTTTTTCTCTCCAACTTACATTTGAACTGCTCTGTAGGGCGTCTGTGATCTATGACATCATCTATTGAACAGATTGCTCTGAGGAGTACAGCTAATATTGAACGTGACAGTCTTGGAAAAATATCCAAAGAAATGCTATTGCACCAGCCAGAGTAACAATAAGAACATAGCCTCCCATGTTTAAGACAAAGTTGTGTTTTTCTACTTCAGATATATTGAGTTTGTTGACCTGTGTTATTTTGTGGATCAGAGAATGTGGGATGCAACAATTTTTATGGTTTTCTGGCACGTTATGGTGTTTAAAAACAAAGGTGATAATAAAATTTGAAATCAAATTTCATGTACTTACTTTTTAAAAATTACTTGGAGCTTGGCAAGATTATGCCACTATTTTAGAAGTATGTCTTGAGCCATTTGTCAAATGCAAATTGTGAATGCAACATTTTAAACTGGAATCATTGAATTTGTAGAAATGATTAATTGCATAATGCAGAATTTTAAGAATTTGATTTTAATATTGGGCTAGATGCGAATCAATTATATGAAGTGACCTAGTGGCAGAAAATACTGTGAGCTACAAAGGTGAACCAACCAACATCTTTAAATGAAAGAAGTTCCAATGAAGTATTACTTCTTTCCTTCTCAGATACCGACCAATTTTTTGCACGTTTTTGTAGCACACTTTGTTTCGGATTTCCATCATTCTTTACTTTCTATCTACATCCCTTCCACTCCAAGAAGGCAGCTTGTAAAACCAAATCCCTTTACTCTCCTGACTGTGCTTTTGTTGCTCTATGGTTCTTGTGTCCATATTGAAGTGCTTATGTATGATAAGTTGTTAGTGCAATTTCCTAGGATGCAGATTCATTTGAATTTAGAACACCAAAACCTTGATTAATACCCAAGCTAGTAATTTTCTTTTTTTTTGTTCTTTCTATCTCCAAAAGAGTTGAACAAGGCATATTTATTGGTCTGCAACTTACTGGTCAAAATAGGCAGTTCCATGTGTTACTGCAGAGTCTGTGAGCCCATTTGTTTTGTGGCTGAGAGGAAGAAAGGTGAAAAGAAGGAAAGTTATATTGCTGTGATATCTTTAATTAGACAATAGTTTAAAAGTGTATTAGGTGATTTAGTTTTTTAATTTTTTAAACAATTATTTGTTTGATTTTCAGAAGCTTTAAATATTTTGAGATGTCAGGGACATCCACAAACATTGAAAAGATTTGACATCTTTGAGGGACACCAATGCAGGAGGCATAACTTTAGAATCTGTAAAAAGTTTTCTTAGCAGGAAGAAATTTGATGAAATGCTCTCGACCAGCATTTTGTTTGTGCAATAGTACTCAAGATGCTTGAGATAATTCAGAACAAAGCAGTGGGTTTAGTTGGCATTCCTCTGCTATTGTAAATATTTATTCCTTCCATCACCAGTGCACTTAGGCTGGAGAGTGTACAATGTACAAAGTGCATCTACAGCTATTCACCTAGGTTACTCTGATAGTACCTTCCAAACTTACAACCAGTACCTGCAGCTTTTCTTCGGCTTAACAGAGCAATCTGGCTTGGTATTTATTGCTGTTCCTTGATTGTCATTGGGCAAAAATTCTGGAGCTCACTAGCCAACAATATGGAAAGTAACATCACTAGAAAGACTTTAGCTCTTCTAAAAGGTAATTCACCATAACATTCTCAAGGTCAATTAAAGATAAATGCTGGCTTTGCCAATAATGGCCACGTTTTAATTAAACTGTCATAGTAATATTTATCATCCAGTGGTCAGAGTGCTTTAAATGAAGCACTGAGTAAAATTTATTAAAGGAAAAAATTGTCAAAGCTTGATCCTGCCTTGCCTGCAGTTATCAAAGAAAAGAATAAGTTGCATATTTTTCTATTATTGAACATTAAATAGGAAAATTGAACAATGATTCTGGAATTATTCTAGGATTTGATAAGTTTAGTATTCTCCATGGAAGAGATATGAAGAAAATGAATATTCTGCTGGAACAGTAAATAGGGAATCACAGCCTATGATTACATCTATGTTACATGCACTAAGACATTGAGAAATTGTTCAAGCGCAGGTGCATAGCAGTTTTAGTGTGTTTTACACCCTGGAAGCAGTGTTTAAACACAGTTCCCAAAGAGACCACACTCAATGCAGCGGTTGGCACTTCCCTGTGCAACAATGACAGAGTAGTGTCAGCTCGTAAAAGCAGACTCTCCAGGGCAACCTGAAACAGCACACAGATTAAGGCGACCATAAAGAAGGCAGTGAAGCTGCAAGGAAGGGATAAGCAGAGAGGGAGAGAGATTCATGATTCACAGGAGGAACACTAAAGTGAGATAAATGCCAGGAGGAAGGTCCCATATGCCAGGAAGAGCCCCCACTCATAAAAAGAACCAGGTAGGAAGCTCACATTGTCTCTTCCCAGAGTGAGAACCCCTGTTCGATAGTGCAATGCTGCAAGCAATTTGCTGACCTCACAAGGTATGTCAAGAAGTGATGGAGACTGCTAAAAATATTGCTCTCTCACAGAGATATTATTTGCTAGAGGTATATGTACTGTATGCTTGCATATACTTGCGCGCGCGTGCGCACACACACACACACACACACACACACACACACACACACACAGAAACTGAAGTCATGCAAACTGTTACCCATCCACCGCTCCACACATACCACCCTCACCTGCACCAGCTTCCACCATTGACGGTTGACTCCCTCCTCATATAGATTAACCCTACGAATGTAGGGTAATGGAGCCAATGTCCTGAATCTTCCCCATTTAGACTTAAGCTGCAATGAATATGAGGGAGGCCACCCAGATGGAATTGGGCTTCTCAGGCACAGTCTGGAAGAGACAATTCTCCTTCTTGTGGTCAGAAGAGCCACTGAGGAGCAAGCCTTCTTTTGATCCAGGTATATTTATCAATAATGTGACATTGTGATTATTGCATTGCCTTTGATTTGATTTCCAGTATACATCTTCATTACCATGTGTGCTGCTGCCTCACAATAAAGTTGTTTCGGGTACCACTTTTGTGTGCAGCTCTTTATTGCTTTTGTCTATTCAAAGTATGAGGAGAGTCCCCCTGTTTTCCCTTCATCAAAGCAGCATGATAAAAAGGAGGAGGAGGTCATGGTCAACTATCTGGGGACAACCTCCTGCAATTTGTGGAGGAGCAGGAGGAAAGAGTGGAGAGGAGAAGAGGAGAGGAGATGATGATGACCAAAGAATATTTTGCATTCCTCAGTACCACTCCAGTGACTGACATTGTGAAATTGAACAAGATAGGTTAGAGGAACAGCTGTATGTGGAGATACACTAGGCACTATCAGGCTTCAGTCTGGCATGAGAAATGCAGAATCTGCTTTGGGGCCTTACCTAGGGTGAGCAATGCATCTGTACTGTTAAAGAAAACTGGGATGAGGACCAAGACTGGGATGTTTTTATGACACAGTTGATGTGGCTGCAGAATGATATGGTAAGCAATGCAAGTGATGACAAGGATCATAGAGGAGTCCATCTCCGTGCTCTTGCAGGAGGTTGTGCCGAGCTGGTAAACCACGACTACCGCTCTGAAGGCCATGTGTACTTTGCAAAGGCTCTGCAACAATCCTCCAGTTCAGAGAAAAAATACCAAGAAGGCCTTGAGACGTCTTTGTGCTTCAATCTGGTTCAAATTGATCCAGCTAGAGTTCTGGCCTCTGTTACATTGGATCAGGCGAAGCTTCTCAGGAACAGCAATATATCATCAGGGAGCAGTTTGATGTCTTCATTACAGAGGTACCACTCATGAGTTGTTCACTGTCCTCTGAGCAGTGAGGTGTCATTCGTAGGCAGGTGGCTGCTCTCATTGGACACAGGGATGCAAATTCATGGCACCTCATGGGTTACTAGGAGCAAAAGGCTGTTGCATGTGAGCAGATCATTCCCTTACATGAGCAGAGGTGTAATTCATGAGCAGATTGCTCCATTACATGAACAGAGGTACACCAGGAGTGAATTCATCTTCTGCAGGAGCACCAGCAAGTTTTCAGCACTCATATATATTGTGAGCAGAATCCTACCCAGATTGTGTAGAATGCTGAATCTGAGGTGAAGAGTGAAGGTGATAGGGACCAGGTACCTGTGATTCAGTGTCCATCATCTGGATCAGCTCCAGGTCTTGACATTGCAACAATGGTAATGTGACCAATTCCAATTCCAGTTGCATTGGTGTACCAATGCCTACCCAGTGTCCTGAAGAGATTGCCTGGCATAATGATTCAGGATTTTGATTTTCACTCGCATATGGTCACCAATTCTGCTCCCCCTAAAAGAACAGAAGAAACAGGAGCAGGAGTAGGCCATTTGGCCTGTCGAGCCTGCTCTGCCATTCAGTAAGATCATGACTGATCTGGCACTGGTCTCAGATCCACCTACCTGCCTTTTCCCCATGACCCTTAATTCCCCTGCTATGCAAAAATCGATCTAACTGTGTCTTAAATATATTTAATGAGGTAGCCTCTACTGTTTCACTGGGCAGAGAATTCCACAGATTCACTACTCTCTGGGAAAAGCAGTTTCTCCTCATCTCTGTTCTAAATCTATTCCCCTGAATCTTGAGGCCATGTCCCCTAGTACTAGTCTCACCCACCAGTGGAAACAACTGTCCTACCTCTATCTTATCTATCCCTTTCATAATTTTATATTTTCCTATAAGATCCCTTCTTATTCTTCTGAATTCCAGCAAGTCTAGTCCCAGGTGACTCAATGTCTCCTTGTTGGCTAATCCCCTCATGTCCGGAATCACCCTGGTGAACTTCCTCTGCACTGCCTCCAAAGCCAGTATATCTTTCCTCAAGTAAGAAGACCAGAACTGCATGTAGTACTCCAGGTGTGGCCTCACTAGTACCCTGTACAGTTGCACCATAACCTCCCTGCTCTTAAATTCAATCCCTCTAGCAATGAAGGCCAGCATTCCATTTGCCTTATTGATAACCTGTTGCACCTGCAAACCAACCTTTTGCGATTCATGCGCAAGCACTCCCAAATCCCTCTGCACAACAGCATGCTGCAATCTTTCACCATTTAAATAATAATCTGATCTATTTTTCCTTCCAAAGTGGATGACCTCGCATTTACCAGGTTTGTACTCCATCTGCCAGACCCCTGCCTACTCACTTAACCTATCTATATCTCTTTGCAGACCCTCCGCATCCTCTGCACAATTTGCTTTTCCATTCAATTTAGTGCCTGTGGTCTCTGATGATACTCACACCTGTACCCAACAGTCAGTAATCACAGAGTGCTCTTTCATTTGGTCTGTAGTCTGAAGCCAGTCCATTTAGGGCAAAAGCTCTTCATAGGTCATATAGGATATCAGTGCAGACAAAGAGAAAATGATCAGCCTTACAAAAGCCAGTCTGCAGCCTTAGAGGTGATATCGTGATGCAGTGCTGGGACATTGAAGCCCACCTTCAAGATGGTGAAACTGAAATGGCACTGGGTATTTACTTTGTTGGCAAATGTCTTGATTTTCTGTTTTTTTTATTTGATTTTGCTTTGTTATGAATAATTCTCAAGATACCAGCAATATTCAAACGCATTTGCATTTAGAGCACACTCAGTGTGCAGAGATAAGTCAAACTGTTGTGACAGCTGCGTCACCCAGTCAGGTTGCTAACTCCGTGCATTTCATGTCAATGTACTTGAGGAAAAACTTGATTCTGCCAGACAGTGAGGGATGCTTTTCCAATAAAATGCTACAGAGCATTTAATTGTGAAATGATTTGACTGATTCAATATCTGCCATGTTATTCTGTAAATTATTATTGAGTGTGAACTCTGATGTGAAGTTGATTTTGATCTCAGGGTTCTTCTTCCCTATTTGGTTAGCTCTAATAATGGCAACCTCTGAGGGAGAGATTTCTGTGAGAGCTGGAGAATCAGAGCAAGGTGGCATGGTAAGATGAAGCGTCTGCTCTATATTGCTTGTTGTCTGGGAGTTGTAATTTGGATGTGGGACTGAAAGAAGTGATGGAATAGTTGAGAGAGCATAGGTGAAAAGCGATTGCTTGTGCAAGAAAGCATTGCACTACTGTGATCACATCCATTTGTTGTGAACAGAGTGAAACATGATGCTTGTACTGCTGAGGCCATCAGTTCTTCGCCACTGTGTATCTTATAATGATCATTTGGTACAAAGGCATAAAATAAGCCACATTTGGAGGTACATGAAGGATTTTTCAACATTGAATAAATTGGCTTGAAATATTAGATCTTCAGTGAGTTGGCTTAAGTATCATAGGATCTAATATTTCTCCAATATAATCTAATATTAGAGAAATTATTATCTAATATAAGATCTAATATAATCCAAACTGAGGCCAAACTGATCAATATATTGTGATGTGCATTCTCTCAGTTGCATTGACTGCATTCTTGAGTAGTTGCCTTTGATGTTGAACAGCAGTCCAGAGTATTCGAGCTATTGACCACTGTTGATACCTGAAGAGTGAAGTTCCTCCAATGAAAGTGTGCTTTGTTTTAGACTTCAAACTGCTTTGAGCAAGTGCCATTCATTAGGAAAAGAATCCCACATCTAATTACTTAAATAATGTGCTATAGATGTTATAGCACATTATTTAAATAATTAGATGTGGGATTCATTGGTTGATGTGTTATAATCAGTGAAGGTTCACCTGCAAAGCAGAGAGTGAGGAAATATCATGTGTCATCTGAGCTTGCCTGCTGATTATTAGTGCACTGTGTGAGTGGTGATGACTATAATGTGGAGAGAGTCACTTGGTTTGCTTAGAGGGGGATGTGATTTTGCAGCCTGCTTAGGAGAAACATCTTTTTCTTAAGGAAACCCTTATTTCCCATGTGGAGAATCCCACCCTCCTCTACTCAGCTCTGAGATGATGTTGCTGTTGTTGGGCAGGGACGTCTCCCTGATGGCCTTTATTTTCTTCTGTTGCTCTTTCTCTTGCATAGCTTTTGCATCTGTACCTTGGCCCTCAGGCCCCTGTTCTCCTCACTACCTGTCCTTCGGCACCTTTGCTGTCTTCATCCACACAACCGGGAAGTCTCCCCACTTGTTGAGTGTGTACAGTGTGTCCCTGGACCAATGAATCTCATCTTGAAGAGTCTTTTTCCTCTGCTGTCTTTGTGCTTGTGGGCTATTATTGTTTCTCTATTGGACTGGAGTGGTAGCGATGATAAATTGCAGTGACTTGGAAAGTGAATAACTGAAAGCACATCCCTGTTTACCCACTCCTGAATAGTTTCAAAAGCATCAGTAACCACGGATTTAACACTGTCCCAGGTAAACATCATAGCGTGGTAATTTAATTGACAACTGTGCTGCAGGTTGTATTGAATGCAAATATTTCTGATCCAAGTTGAAAGTAAACTCACCCCAGATCTGTCAGCTTATATGTGCCTTCTGCTCATTCATCTCCTGCTTCAGGACCAAGGAAGGTAGTTTTGATATCTAATTTAGATATTTTGCATTGAGATTTTATTCTGCACAACACTGCAAGTGCAATTCATTGATTCTTGCCCCTCAAGTTTTGAGGATGAAATACATTTGGAAGCACATATTGATGAAATATGTTGTTTTCTTGAAACTTTGGTGATTATTGTTCTTTATTGTGTTCTACATTAGTCTTAGTACCAACATGACAAGTGCATATTTTGTGAATTGTTCCCTGTCCCATTTTCTTTTCTTCTCTTTTAGACCATCTCCCTCCTGCTGGAGGTATATGGTTGTAAATTCCTTGATACTTCTGTTCCAAATCCTTGATCATAGACAGCAATTGTTGATGTGGTGGGAGCATTTTGAAACACACATACACACGCGCATGCATGTTTACACATACAGACACACTTCATGCTCATTCTGGAACAGGGATATTGGTACTTTACTGCATCCTTCTTATTGTTGAATTGAAATTAACCAACATGGTAGAGATAAATGATAATTTTGCAGGGAATATTTAAGGTGCAATAATCTTTTAAGATTTGGATCTTGGAAAGGGGTCATCATTTACTGTAAGAAAGTCATTTCATTAAATGAAAGCTTCGCCTGGATTTAGTACCAGCTGCTTTTCTTTAACGCCTGCCAGTGGTCTATCTCACTGCATTTCAAGATAGTCAAATGTGCATGTCTAATTCCCCTGTAATGTTTCCCAATTTATAACTTTTCCTGTGGATGATTGGATGAGCTGGGATACAGTATTCATCAGGCAAGTGAGATTAGTTTTGCTGTTTTCTACATCTTTGTTTTAGTTGTTTCAACATAAGAAAATGGAGTGAGAGCTGTCTCTATGGCTTTCTGAATCTAGTCAACCATTCAACATAATTGATGAAATTCTACATCAGCTACATTTTCCCATCCTCTCCCACTATCCCTTGATTTCCTTAGTGCCCAAAAATGTGTTGATTTCAATTTTGAGTATAATGAGTGAGTACTCATAATCCTCTAGGTGAGAGAATTCCAGGGACTCAAGCCCTCTGAATAAAGATGATTTTATTCTCATGCAGTGCTAAATTGCTTACTCTGTAAACAGAGGCAAAGCCTTCTAATTCTACACTTTCCAGCCAGAGGAATCACCTCTCTGTATCTACCCTCCCAGACTCACTATTACATGTTTTAATGCAATCACATCCTATTCTTCTAAACACCAGAGAGGAGACAGGTCCTTTCTCATAGGAACTCATTTCAGCAGTGAATGCAGTGAATTTTTATGGCACCCAACTATCCTTTTTTGGGTAAGGGAGACAAAGCTATATATAATACTTCAGCAGTGGTCTCACCAGAACCCAGTATAATGGCATTAAGACATCTTTATTTTTCTCCTCCAATTCATTTGTAATTGTGGGAACCATTCGATCTTTGTTCACTAGTTTATTCAAGCTCATGGAGTTAAGTCACTTAGATACTGCTCTAGGATGACTTAAAAACCATAACTCATGCAGTGATTATCGTGTCCTAAGGATAATTACATGTGATCCAGAGTCATAGAGAGACACAGCACAGCACAGAAGCCGGCCCTTCAGCCCAAGAGTACATACCAATCATCAACCATCCATTTACCCTAATCCTACAATATTCCCATTTTTTATTCTCCGCACATCTTCATCAACTCAACCCAGATTCTACTACTCACCTGTACATAATAGCCAATCAACCTACCAACCTGCACAACCTTAGTATGTGGGAGGGTACTGGAGAACCCAATGGAAACCCATGTGGTCACAGGGAGAATGTGCAAACTCATGTAGACAGCACCCAAGGTCAGGATTGAACCTGGATCTCTGGCTCCGCAAAGCAATGGCTTTTCTAGCTATACAGTCTGTATCACCTAATTGAGCATTTTCTTAACCAATCTTCAAATATATAACTATTACATTTTGACTAACCAGAGATGAGACCTTTTCTCCTGGTCAGTATTGGATCATAATCATTCAACCAATCAACTAATTTTCTCTGATCCTTGTGCAAGGCATCCAAACTAAACATTTACATTTTATTCATTTTCTTTTACAAAAAAAAGTTGTGCTTTTCTATCATCCATGCCAAAGTCTAACACCTTCTTGCCCAATCACTTAACTAGTTTACATTAATTTTCTCCTCTCAGTTTACTTTTCCACCCAGCTTTTCATTGTCAGAAAGCTTGGATATATTACACTTGGTTTCCTCATTTAAGTTACTGATATGAATTGTAAACAGCTAAAACCCGTATATCGATCATTGGGCAATCTTTTGGTTACTCTCTGCAATCCTAAAATTAGCCTATTTACTTTTATCTTTTGTTTCTTCGGTTCATACCAATACATTACCCCTAATCCCATGAACTCTAATTTCATCTAACAAACTCTTGTGTGGTACCTAATCAAAATCCTCTGAAAATTGAGTGCTGCCCCTTTCCTTGCCCTTATAGTTCCAATTGAAAAGACTTGATTTCCCTTTCATAATATTTTAGTGCTTTGGAAGATCTAAAAGGACATTTACTATCACATTTAGTCAGTTTAAGAAAATATGTAGTTTTACATTGAGGATATAGATATTCTAATGGGACTCCCTCTATTCCCTTGTCATGAAGAGAAAGCTGCTTCTTGTGAACAGGTATAAGACTCTGAATAAAAAGTGACATGTATACCCATTTCTGGAAATCTGTTGATGCAGATAACAGGCAACCAGGTCTTAGAAGCAATTCTTGTATTCGATCTGGCTATCGAGGTACTTTTGAAGAAGTGATTGCCGCCCTTCTAGCAGGTACTTTTACTCTTGATAACCTTGCGATGAATGAGAATCTGATCTCTTGAAACCTGACATTGTTTTTTTCCTCCATGTTCCATGGATGAAAAGAGTGGGAAGCCAGTAAATTCCTTAAACCTTTTTTAGCGTCTCAGTTGGATTATTACTGATCAGTACCCAACACCACTTATCTCCTTTTACTTCACAACAAAAAATTGTTGATTTTGATAATTTCAATTAATACTTTATCTACAGCCTCTTGAGAAGATGATTCAGATAGCTTTCAGTTCCATTGCTATCTTTTTTCTTGCTTCATTGTCTTCTAAAGCCCTTTCTGCCATTTCTTTCTTAGAAAGTACTTCGATAGTCAAATCAAATATAAAAAATACTTCTAAGACCTGGTTGCCTTATGCCTGTTCACAAGAAGTGGCTTTCTCTTCATGACATGGGAATAGAGGGAGTTCCATTAGACTATCTATATCCTTAGTGCAAAACTATATAGTTTCTGAAACTGACTAAATGGGATAGTAAATGTCCTTTTAGATCTTCCAAAGCACCCAAATATTATGAAAGGGAAATCATGCCATTTCCATTCCTTACAGCACTGCCTGTTCATGAAGGATCAGGGTGTGTGGTTTTGGTGTTTCTCTCTCAGATGTATGCAAGGTTGAGTAGAATCAAAGTAAGGTGATGGGGATTTGTTTAGCAGATCAGAGTGACTCCAACCCAAATAGAGAGAAGTGCAAGCTCATGCTGGTTGAAAGATGTAGAGCTCTTGTCTTAGAATGCATTTGTTTTTTTAAAATTTCCTTCACCTGATGCTAGCAAGTGGTTAAAACCTTAAAGTGAGATTGATAACTTTAGGAATAAACTCCAGGAATAAACTTCCATTCTATGCACATTGCCATTGGTTTCTCTAGACACTCTCACCTTTGTTAGTGTTTTCCACATAAGTCTCTAACAGTAGTTTCATTTATGACATTGTATTATGAATGCAGTACTAGGCAAGAAAATCAGGGAATTATTTTGTTATACCAGCCATTTCTAAATAGGTAATTTTTAAAGTTTCTGGACCAACATTAGCGTGAATGCTGATTTCCCTCAATGTGTAAATACTGTATCTTCACAAATTTAGTAATCTAAGGAGGATTGTCCAGATTAATGCACAAAGGTGAGTATATAGAGAAATCATTTTCTTGGAGCTTTCTGTTTTACAACACTAGCAATGCCAACATTTATTCTCCATCCCTAATTGCACCAGAACTGAAGGGCCAGTGAAGAGTCCAGAATCACATATAGGCCAGACTGAGTAAGGATGGCAGATTTGGTATTGGTATTGGTTTATTATTGTCACTTGTACTGAGGTACAGTGAAAAACTTGTCTTGCATACCGATCGTACAGGTCAATTCATTACACAGTGCAGTTACATTGAGTTAGTACAGAGTGCATTGATACAGAGTACAGGTAAAAACAAAAACAGTACAGAGTAAAGTGTCAGCTACAGAGAAAGTGCAGTGCAATAAGGTGCAAGGTCACAACAAGGTAGATCATGAGGTCAGAGTCCATCTCATCGTATAAGGGAACCATTCAATAGTCTTATCACAGTGGGGTAGAAGCTGTCCTTAAGTCTGGTGGTATGTGCCCCTAGGCTCCTATATCTTCTCTCTGATGGAAGAGGAGAGAAGAGAGAATGGGTGGGTGGGGTCTTTGATTATGCTGGCTGCTTCACCAAGGCAGCGAGAGGTAAAGACAGAGTCCAAGGAGGGGAGGCTGGTGTCTGTGACACGCTGGGCTGTGTCCACAACTCTCTGCAGTTACTTGCGGTCCTGGGCAGAGCAGTTGCCGTACCAAGCCATGATGCATCCAGATAGGATGCTTTCTATGGTGCATCGATAAAAGTTGGTAAGTGCCAAAGGGGACAAATCGAATTTCTTTAGCCTCCTGAGGAAGTAGAGGCGCTGGTGAGCTTTCTTGGCCGTGGCATCTATGTAATATGACCAGGACAGGCTGTTGGTGATGTTCACTCCCAGGAACTTGAAGCTCTCAATCCTCTCGACCTCAGCACCGTTGATGTAGACAGGTGCATGCACACCACCCCCTTTCCTGAAGTCAATGACCAGTTCTTTTGGTTTGTTGACATTGAGGGAAAGGTTGTTGTCATGACACCATTCCACTAAGCTCTCTATCTCCTTCCTGTACTCCAACTCATCGCTGTTACGAACTGGGTTACTACTGCTGAATGTCCCTTTAAGATAGAGCATAGTGGTGTGTGTGTGTGTGTGTGGGCATGGTTACGACAACAGAAGATAAAGAACATAATGTTTTTGAAGCAGTCAGTGGGAGTCAGTCAGAGGAGAGAGAGAGAGAGAGAGTCACCAGCCTGCTAGTTTCTCTATCGATGGATGAGAAACAATAACTGTGCCTGTCACTATAATCCACATATGGATTTTTGGAGTAATCCGGTGGAGTCCTCTTTGTTGTTAACCTGTAGAGGGGAACAGGTATTTGTGTGGACGGCCACGATTCGAGAGCCTTTCAGGGTGAGGAAGATGCGGTGGAGTGGTCACTGCTGAGTAAACACAGAGGTGTCGTTTGGTTTCCATCGTGGAACATTTGGATTTCGTAATTACTCTCTATTTTCTCTCTACATCTACGTTTTGTCTTCAGTCAACGGTGGTTGTTGAAGAAGCCTTTGCTCATGTTTCGCCTTATGGCTTGCTGAACTGAACTGAACTGAACTTTAAGAACCATTCCTGGACTTGGAGTTTGGGAATTTGCCACACACACATTACGAGTTTAGTTTTTGGGGTTAATGTTCAAGATTTAACATTTTTTTACTTCTAACATTCTAACATTTTTACTTTTATTTTTCTTATTATCATAAGTAGTTATTAATAAAGTAGTTTTAAACACTTATACATGGAGCGTTTCTTTTGTTGCTGGTTCGTAACAAAATTGGGGGCTCGTCTGGGATCGAATCCAAAGACTAACAAGTATCATCCGGGATCCCAAGATTGACGAGGGTGGTTTGAGTTTGAACAAACTGGGGTCTTAGTGGACGACTGATTGTGGTAGGTCTGAAAATTTTTTTTTTGGCTTGTGTGTGTGGAAACCAGCAGCAATGGATATTGATGCATTTTTGGAGTCACCAACCCTAGAGGGGTTGGAGGTGGCGAGAAAAGATGATTTGTTAAAAATTGCTGCAAAGCTAAACCTTAAAGCAGTAAAGCAATCTATGAAAAAAGTAGTTATTCATAGAATGATAATTGACTATTATTTGGAGAATGAAGTGTTTGAGGTGAGTGAGGTAGCCGACTTTCCTGAGACTAAACCAATGATTTCTGATGTGACTTCTCAACCAGAGGAGTTGGAGGAGGAAGAGTTAGAACAGTTTCCTGGGAGGATACCAGAGCTTTCAGAGGCCCAGGTGCAGTTAGCAAAGATAGCATTAGAACAAAGGAGTTAGAGGCTGAACGAGAACAAACTCGGCTGAAGTTTGAGGCTGAGGCAGAGCAAACTCAGATGAAGATAAGTGCCCAGATGGAAATGAAGAAGATGGAGTTGGAAATGAGAAGGATGGAGTTAGAAATGAAGCAGATAGAGGATAAGTTAGGAATGAAGAGAAGGAATTTTGTTGGAGCTAGAGCTAAAGAATTAGTCAAGGTCGATAGTCCTGTGCAGCCTGATGTTGTTCCCTGTGACAGCCCTAAACAGGAGGCAGATTATAATGACTTGTCTGAGACTTTTCTGTCTTCACTGGAGGATCAAAATCCTTGTATTGAGCCTGAATTTAAGGATTTGTCTCTGTCCAGAAAAGGATTTATGGTGGAGCAGACTAAAGATCCTGAGAGTACTGAATTGAGAGAAAAGGCTCTGTCAAGTGATGGTAGAGAAACCGAATTCAAGTTTCCTTGTGGTTCCTTTGAAGCCTATTCCTGTTTTTGGTGAACCCTTTCGAAGGTGGTTGTGGACTGTGTTACACCATTGCCAGAGGCTTGGGATGAAGGTGTTCATTTGCTTTTGTTTGCAGTGAGACAGTTGGTGCAGGAAACCTTAGATTTTGAATTTGTGTCTGGACATCAAGAAAAAGTAACTTTAAAGTTGCCAGGAGAACAATGGGTTAATTTGCTGGACTCTGTTCAGAAATTTAAAAACCTGCAGAAAGCCTACCAAATTGGAACATTTTGTTTTATGAAAAAAACAGCTGTGGCCAATTCTGTTGACATTAAAATGTCTGAAAATCCGAAGGTTAAAGCTTATGGCAGTCTACACATTGAATTAGTGAAGTTCGTAAACAACATTGAATCGAAGAACCTTGAAACAAGATTGGACCAGTTCCAATTGCAACAAGGTCAACATGTGAGAGAATTAATTTTGTTTGAAAATGGATAAAATGGAGTATGAACACATGATATGTCACATGGTCAATGGAAGGCAATCAGCCATGACTTTCCAGATGTTAAATGAAAAACATATATCTTTACTAATCTGATATTTTTTTAATTGTGTAGAATGATAACTATTAACACATTACTAACTGTATGCATGGTTAAATTTTTTGTTTGAAGAAAAAGTTCTTTTTAGAAGGGAGGTGTGTTACGAACTGGGTTACTATTGGTGAATGTCCTTTAAGATAGAGCATAGTGGTGTGTTTGTGTGTGTGTGTGTGTGTGTGTGTGTGTGTGTTGGCGTGGTTACGACAACAGAAGATAAAGAACGTAATGACATTTTTGAAGCAGTCAGTCGGAGTTGGTCAGAGGAGAGAGAGAGGGAGAGAGAGAGAGACACCAGCCTGCTAGTTTCTCTATCGATGGATGAGAAACAATAACTGTGCCTGTCACTACAATCCACGTATGGATTTTTGGAGTAATGCGGTGGAGTCCACTTTGTCATTAACCTGTAGAGGGAAACAGGTACTTGTGTGGACGGCCACGTCTCAGATGCTTTTGGGGTGAGGAAGATGCGGTGGAGTGGTCACTGCTGACTAAACACAGAGGTGTCGTTTGGGTTCCATCGTGGAACATTTGGATTTCGTAATTACTCTCTATTTTCTCTCTACACCTACATTCTGTCTTCAGTCAATGGTGGTTGTTGAAGAAGCCTTTGCTCACGTTTCACCTTATGGCTTGCTGAACTGAACTTTAAGAACAATTCCTGGACTTGGAGTTTGGGAATTTGCCACACACACACTACGAGTTTAGTTTTTGGGGTTAATGTTCAAGATTTAACATTTTTTTACTTCTAACATTCTAACATTTTTACTTTTATTTTTCTTATTATCGTAAGTAGTTACTAATAAAGTAGTTTTAAACACATACATGACTCGGAGTGTTTCTTTTGTTGCTGGTTTGTAACACCACTGTTTGCGATATGGCCTACGACGGTAGTATCATCTGCAACCTTGTAGATGGAGTTAGAGCAGAATCTGGCCACACAGTCATGAGTGTATAGGGACTAGGGTAGAGGGCTGAGAACACAGCCTTGTGGGGCACCAGTGTTGAGCGTAATCATGCCACAGGTATTGCTGCCTATCCTTACTGATTGCGGTCTGTTGGTTAGAAAGTCAAGGGTCCAGTTACAGAGGGAGGTGTTGAGTCCAAGGTCTCGGAGTTTGGTGACAAGTTTGCTTGGGATTATAGTATTGAAGGCAGAGCTGTAGTCAATAAACAATAGTCTAACGTAGGTGCCTTTACTGTCTAGATGCTCCAGACCTGAGTGTTAGGCCAGGCTGATGGCATCTGCTGTAGACCTGTTTCGGCGATAGGTCTACAGCAGTGGGTCGAGGTTGTCTGGGAATCTGGAGTTGATGCGTGCCATGACCAGCCTCTCAAAGCACTTCATGATGGTGGATGTCAGAGTCACTGGTCCGTAGTCATTGAGGCATGTTACCTTGCTTTTCTTCTGTACTGGGATGATACTTGCCTGAAGATTTGCTTGCCTGAAGGAACTTATTGAACCAGTTGAGTTTCCACAGCAATTTTGTGGTAACCCTAACTAATGCTAGTTTTTAAAAAAATTATTCCATAATTTAAATTTCATGAACAAATAAGTTTTGGAAGATTTTGAATTAACTCTTTTCCAAATTTCCTAAGAACTAAGTTCTGTATCCTTATTTAACTAGGAAATAGGTTTATATTCTGTAATTTAAAATCAGATTATTTAATGCAGTTATTCAAAAAGCTTATTTTAGTGGTAAATCCATTTTCAGCTATAATAGACAACCTTTACCAAGTTACCACTCTCATACAGCAAAGTATTTTAAAAAAGATTACATTTGAAAATTGTATTGGATTATGGCATATTTTGTGTTTGTCGCATTTGGGCGAGAACGGGAACTTGGGGGTATGATGCAGGGAATGAAACACTTTTCAAAATGTAAAATTTACACAAGCACTGCTGATCATGTTCAACGTAGAAAATTTACCCTGCTCCTCCACAAATTTCTCATTTAACCACCAGAGAAAAAGCATTTTTTGTTTATTGCAGTTTTTTTCTACAGTGCTGGTGGTGAATGTAGCTTAAGTTATAAGTATGCCTCACTACATTCCTGGAATAATCATTTGTTTTATGTTGCAGGCAAGGTCATCACGTTGAACTTGTCACTAATGAGGATCTCAAAATACATGTGTTAGTCTGGGAACCCTTGTTATACAACATTTTAACATATCCTGTCATCACAACATTGCAGTAATGGTCTCTCTTCAGGACCGTTTTCAAATTGCTAGTTGTTATTGGTAATATGAATTCCTTTTAGGAGCTGTTCAGATTTTGTATTGAAGGAATTATTAAGTATTTGAGGTTGCTTTGTTGCTGTATACGCATATGACTTACTAATAAACATTAAGGAACACTTAGCTTTGAAATATTAAGTTCCTGAGAATGAGATTTTGGTTGCAGCTTATTTTACTGTGGGAATAAAGAGCACTTTTCTGTTTTTCAATTAACGCTCTATTTGAAACTGCAGGAAAAATATCACTGACAATCTCTTATTTCTTCTTTGTAAGATTAAGAATATGTTCTTTTTTTAAATATTTCAGTTGAGAGAATATTCCCTGAGTTTATTGACAGTTCCCCTTAAATGCAGTAATCCTGTAGTTATTTCACACTTTTCCTAAAGGTCAATTTTTATTCTTTTAGTTCTTAGTGTTCTGCATCTGCACATGGGCAAAATTACCAAGAAAATAAAAAACAATTACTGTAAGTAGTTTCCACTGTTTTCATTTGTATCTGTAAGCTTATGCTCTAATATTCATGAAACACAGCTTTCTCTTGGGCTTTTTTCCTCTTTTCTTGGGCTTGCTGTTTCACTTTTCTAACAACTTTTTATTCTCTGATTCTTTTAAACTTACTATTATAGGATACACTTCTAGTTTCTTCTCTTGTACTTACACTTCTGATTCTCTCCTTCCTGTTCTCTCTTTTTATGATGTCTTTAATTTTTTTATATACTTTTGTACTACGTTCTTCTGTGTGACTGGACCTTTTGACTATGTCTTTCCAGTTGTCACCTTGTGACCAGTTTTTGGCTCTTGCATTTCATTTCTTTCTCTGACAGGGCCATTAACCATGTGCTCCCTGATAGGCCATTGACTTTCTTATCATGACCACATTGCAATTATTTGAGAAAATAAATGTGGATTGCAGACAGTCCATCTCTGCATGCAGCTTTTCTCTATTCCCATCGGCCATTGCCTGTTTGGTATGGTGAAACTTGAAAATGTTGTAAGGTGTGGCTTCCCAGGTACTGTTGGGTGATCACCACCTCCCATGCATTAGTAGATAAAGTATGATATATTGCAATTAATTTGTTTCTGAAGAATATATCCACCATAAATTAAAATCAAAAAAAGCAATCCTGAGGAAGGGTCTCGGCTCAAAACGTCGATTGTCCATTTCTCTCCATAGATGCTGCCCGACCTGCTGAGTTCCTCCAGCATTTTGTGTGTTGCTCCAGATTTCCAGCATCTGCAGTCTCTCTTGGGTCTATCTTTTAAAAAGCTGCAGATGCAAGAAAACTGAAATAAAAACAGAAAATGCTGGAAGCACTCAGCAGATCAAACAGCAGCTGTGGAAAGAGAAACAGTTAACGTTTCAGGTCGAAGACGCTTCATCAGTCTGGTGTTGTGAGAAAGGTACTTCTGGATCTTAAAGATAGAGATCTGGACACACAGTCTTTGTACTTCAAAAAGGAGAATTTTTATTTACAAAGACAGATGCAGGAACAGAATGGAAAGGAACAAATGCACACTCGCACACTTTCAAGCAGGAGATCGCAATGTGGAGGGAATCGCAACAGGGGATGAGGTGCGTGCACACGCACACACACACACACACACACACACACACACACACACACACAATAACTGGTTACAAATGATCAGGGAATAAACAATACAATGTTTGAACACCCTGATATTCTGGACAAACATTGGCTCTTTGGTCTCGGGAGTCCTTAACTAACTGCCCTGAAGTAGTGCACAGCTTACCTCAACATCCTCGGGGACAGAGAGAGAGAAAAACCAAACATGCAGCACTTTTATACTGCTGGGGGGCTGGGTGGTCCAGCAAGGACAAAGGTGTTTAAATGGGCCAATGGTAGGTGTGCCCAGGACAAAGGTGCTCGCACAGACCAATTCGAGTGGTCCAGCAAGGACAAAGGTGTTCACCTAATGGGGGGAGCCAAACCTTGATTGACAGTGGTGTTGCTTTCGGCCATGTGCTCAATGGTGTCATCCCAGCCAGAGGGGTCAGTGTTGTCAGTGTTGTCACAGTCACATGACAGCCATGACCTTTTACACTACATTCCACCCCTAGAAAGCTACATCATTCACCAATCAAGGGAATAACTAGAATTAAACTAAGAAATACACATCAGGGTGCAGTACCAATGGAAGGCAGAAGTGGCTCTAATAACAAGCACAGCACAAAATACAAAAAAACTATAACAACTGAAACGAGGGTGAAAAACTATAACTAAAATGGGAGCGGTGGCCCAGTGGGTGACAGTTGCCCACTATCCCCCCCAGTGACCCAAACGGCCACCTGTTTCCCCATGAGGTGTCGTGTTGGAGGAGCTGGTCCCTCGTTTTTTGAATTTTGGCCAGCGAGTCCCTATCGTGAGTAGCCAGGCTGGTGTGTTGCTGGATTCATCAGGGATAAAAGTACAGTACTCCTTACTAATCACTGCACACGTACCACTGTCTGCAGCAAGTAGGTAATCCAGGGCCATCCGTTTCTGCAGGGCTACCAGCCTGACGGCAGCCAGCTCTGTTGCCGTCCTCGTTTCGTCAGCCAGTGTCTGGAGCATGCTGGTCATTTGTATGATCTTACAGGACAGTCGGGCTGTGCCATACGTGGGGAAGGCTATCATCCAGAAGCTCCCCGCCTCCGTGATGAGCCTCCTATCCCTGTGGCCACTGCATGCCAGGTGCTCCCCAAGTTCATTGAGAGCGTGGATATAGGGCACCACGAACACAGGAAAGCAGCGGCCGTATCAGCTCGTGGGGAGCCACCGGTAGGCACGGTAGCCGCAAATCCAGTGATTCCCGTTCAAAGTGCAGGGAGCCCCCAGCTTAACGGCACCATCGGCAGTGGTCACGGAGGCACTTGGATACCAGTTTTGCTCACACTCACTATGACCATCTGAAAAAGTGCAACTGTGCTCATAGTGGAGTCTGCACCAGCATTCCCTTGGCTTACTCAGCATCTGTGGGATGGCTCTGAGGGTCGGGACTCGGGTGGAGGTCAAATTGTAGGAAGGGAAATACCAGCTCCTGAAACACCCACCCCATCGGGAATCTCTGGAAGGACTGTGCTGCAGTGGTGAGGGGAGTGGTGGGGAACTGCCGAACTCGACAGGCACAAAAGGAAAAAGAAAGTCCACGTAAACAGTTCATTCGAAGATTATCCAGGGGAATCTGTGTTAGTGGTAGAGTTTCACTGGTGTGCGCTGGGGTTCAGACGCAAGTCCCACAGTCTGATTTATTGGAGGTGCTGGCGAATTCATAAGCAGCTCTGTGCCCTTGGATCTTCTGCCAGAGGCTCTATTCGGCGACCGTCTCACTGGCCGAGACCTGCAATTCAAAAGGGACACCTGCCTGGCGGGGAGCAAGTGGCAGTGCTTGTTCCACAGCTTGCTTTGCTGCTTCAAAAACGGCCTGTTGTTCGGGTCCCCATAAGAATGTGGCTGTTTTACGAGAGATTAAGCCATGGCAGATAGTGGGGCTATGAACATCTAAATCTACCACTGCATGCCAAGGCTTGTCCGGGCACCCTGCAATGGCCTCAGTGATATCTCGGCATCCCCCGGCACTCTGTACTGTCGGCTACAGCCAACCTTGGAGGGAGGGGGAACCACAACTGGTTTGCGTTTGGCTGCCCCAACTGCGACTGTAGCCCGCGCGACCCTGAACGTAAACTTGCCCTGGTTAGTATGGAGAGACTGTCCCTTTAAGACATTGATCCCTTGGATGCACTTGGGCGAGTTTGCTAGCAACACTGTTACGGGTCGAGAGGGTTGGTTCCCGATGGCCATGCGGACTATGACCTCCCTCGCAGCCAAACGGGAACCCCCCAACCCCTCTATCTGCATCTGTGCCCCCGTCCACGCGGCGGGGTTACCCGGGATGATGGTGTGTTGGGCACCCGTGTCAATGAGTGCCATCCACCTCTGTACGTTCCCCCTTCCCCAATGTACAGCGACGGGTATATGTGGCCTCAGGTCTCCCGGACAGGAGAGGGCGGTGGAACAAATGTGCCGGGACCCCTGGCCTTCATCCTGTGGGAGGGGGGTAGGGGTCTGCCACCCCGTGGGTGAAGGTTCCTGCAGGCGGAGATGGGCTATTTCCTGCCTCAGCAGGTCCCGGAGCTCAGCCTTGAGGGCAGGAGAGACTGCTTCGAGTGGGGGAGGGACAGAGGCAGTGTCATCGGGGGCAGCCCACGTGGTCCGGAGGTTGGGGGCGCCCCCTGTGTCGGGCTTGATCCCAGGGTGGTTATGGGTTTTCCCCTGGCCAGATGTCCCCCCGCACTGCTCTTTCCAGAGCGCATAAATGGCGGAGGTCGGGATCCCATCTATTCTGGCGCGGTCCACCCCTGCGCGCAGCAGGTCCGAGAATAGCCATTTGTGCGTAAAACGGGGGGTTGTGTCTCCAGCCCTCGTCTTTGCCCTACGGACCTGGGTGGGCTTCCCCCACTGCAAGAACTCTAGCCCTTCCAGGAGGGTGATGGCGTCCCACATGGTCTTCCCATTAGCCAGTCCCATGAGGGGCAGGACCACTGGCCTCAAATCGGGGCGCGCGGTGGTGACCAGGTATCCCGTTAGTGTTCTGGTCACCCTGGTGTTTTCTAACAACCCGCGATCGCCGGGCCTCTCATAGATGCCAGTCACCAGCGCCCATTCCCTGACGACCCCGGTGCCCTCACTGACCGTGCTCCACTGCGGTCGCCCATATAAGTCCCATTCGAGGAGGGTAGGGTACCGGACCCTCACTGCGGTCACTACCCAATCCCACAGGGTAGTGTTGTTCCCAGTCCCTCCATGTGGTGCCCGCAGGGCATTGTTAATGCTCTGTTGGTCAGACAAGCTCCCTAGGGTGCTTCCTTCCTGGTGAGAGAGGCTCACATTGGGGGCCCCCTCATCCCACAGTCGGAGCAGCCATGTAGCCAGGTGCTCACCCTGCCGCTGGCAGTACCGGTCTGCCAGCTGGGTCAGCTCCTTGATGGAGAAATCCCAAGTCTCAGTAGTCTCAGAGGGATCACGGGCACTTCCCCCTGCAGTGGCCTCATCCTGACTCCCCTCCCCTCTGTGTTGGACCTGGGACCGCATGGTGACGGGGTCGAGCATGCAGGGATTCGGGTGGGTGCGAGAGAGCCCCTCCTCGTTGAACGCCCCCTCATCGTCCGTATCCATCCATATATCCCCATCCCCCAGCCATGTGTCCAGCCGGACCAGGGCTTGGATTTTAAATGGATCTGGTTGCCAGCCAGCCCTGTGAGTGGCTTGTGCCTGCTGTGCCTGGATCGGCCGACAGGTGACCTCGGTACCCCCGACCTCGAGGTCATTGGCCCAGGTCTGAGCCGTTTGGGCTGCCTCTTGCAGCGTGCAACATCGTTGCCGGAGGGTCTCTATCTCTCTTTCCCTCTGCAGGCAGGTATCCTGCAACTGGCCAGTAATCTCGACCTGGTGCCTCAGGAGGGATGCCAGGAGCCAGAGGGCCCCCCCTTCGGTTCCCTTTGGCACTGGGGAACCCTGACTGCTGGAGGAAGGCCACCATATGGTGTCCTAGTTTTTCACCACGTGGATCTAACTGCTCGGCCCAGTCCACTGGCTTACCGTGGTCTGCCAGCATGCTGGCCAAGCTCCCAAATCCCTCACTCTCATCTGTCCATCTTGGGATCCTCTCCTCAGTGCCTACACTTTCTTTCTTCCCCTTGTTCCAGAACATCCCACCCGCGTCTGTGTCCAGCCAATACCCTCAAGACCCTGCTCGCAGTGCCAAATGTTATGAGAAAGGTTCTTTTGGATCTTAAAGATAGAGATCTGGACACACAGTCTTTGTACTTCAAAAAGGAGAATTTTTATTTACAAAGACAGATGCAGGAACAGAATAGAAAGGAACAAATGCACACTTGCACACTCTCAAGCAGGAGATCGCGAACGTGGAGGGAATCGCAACTGGGGTGAGGTACACACAAACACACACACACACACACACACACACACACACACACACACACACAATAACTGGTTACAAATGATCAGGGAATAAACAATACAAGGTTTGAATACCCTGATATTCTGGACAAACATTGGCTCTTTGGTCTCGGGTGTCCTTAACTAACTGCCCTGAAGTAGTGCACAGTTTACCTCAACATCCTCGGAGACAGAGAGAGACAGAAAACCAAACATGCAGCACTTTTATACTGCTGGGGGGCTGGGTGGTCCAACAAGGACAAAGGTGTTTAAACGGGCCAGTGGTAGGTGTGCCAAGGTACAAAGGTGCTCGCAAAGACCAATCCGAGTGGTCCAGCAAGGACAAGCGTGTTTACCTAATGGGGTGGAGCCAAATCTTGATTGACAGTGGTGTTGCTTTCGGCCATGTGCTCAATGGTGTCATCCCAGCCAGAGGGGTCAGTGTTGTCAGTGATGTCACAGTCACATGACAGCCATGACCTTTTACACTACATCTGGTCACCTTTTCGGTGAATAATTTCCTTTCAAAATCATGCTTTCTATTTAATGAGAAAAAAAGAATCTATTCTGCTCAGACAGTGAAAAATGCATCATATACAAAGAAGAACAAGGTCAACAGTGAATTACCATGCACAGAGAACCTGCATGTACAGGACAGTGGCACACTGAGTAGAGCTGCTGCCTCACAGTTCCAGTGACCTGGGTTCAATCGTGACTTTTGGTGCAGTATTTCAGTACAGTAAGTGAGTGAGATGGAGGCAGAAAATTGCAAACAGCTGATGGGTAAAACCCTAGCATTTGGAGCATGGTGTGGAGAAGTGAGAGATCATCCATTTTGAACTTCAAAAAAAAGGTCACTATATTTTCCAATGTTGAAAATGTAGAAACCAGAGAAACTATAGATATCCATGTGTAGGTATCAATCAGAAATAAGCACATGAACATAGAAATTAGGAGATATCAGACAGTTGGCCCTTTGAGCTTGTTCCACCATTTAATAAAATCATAGTAGATCTGATTTTAATTTCAATTCTGCATTCCAGTATACCCACAGCAACCTTTCACCCCTATTGTTCAAAGACACTTTCACTGCTCTTTGAGGGAGAAAGTTCCAAAGACTCATGATCCTATGAGAGTAAAACAAAACTTACTTCATCTCCATCTCAAATTGGCACCCTCTTATTTTTAAATAGTGATCTGTGGTTTTCCCACAAGAGGAAATGTCCATTCCACATCCACCCTGTCAAAACCCTACAGGATCATACTTGTTTCAATCAAGTCCCCTCCTATTCTTCTAAACTCCAGTGAATACAAGCATAGGCTGTCGAACTATTCATCATGAAACAACTAGCCCATTCCAGGTTTTAGTCCAGTAAATCTTCCCTGATTTCTTTCAGTACCTAAGCATGCCTCCTTAAATAAGGAGACTTAAACTCTAACCGGTATTCCAGTTGTGATCTCCCCAATGCCCTTTACAACTGAAGGATAACCTCCCTCTTTTTGTATTCAATTCCCTGCCCATATGCCACTAATTCCTCAGGTCTTGCACCTTGCATTCACCCTACCCACCACCACTTCCACGTTGTCTTCCATGGTCCACTTTTCCTCCACTCAACACATTGTGCAATTGAGGATACCTTCCCCCATGACCACCATGTTCAAGCTGTCGGACTACAGCTTGCTTTATCTCCAACCCTCCCACCGACCCCACTTCGCAATCATGCTGTGGTAGCATGGATGCTTACCTCCTCTGTCCAGTTACTGACAACCCCGCCTCCTCCAGCTTCAGGTGCAGGAATGAAAGCTTATCTGCTGTGCCAATGTTCATAGATAAGTTGTTTGGTTCCCACTTTCTACCATATGATCTGTGTAGGGGGTGTTGGGTAGCTGGGGAAGAAAAACAGTGTAACCAAATTATTTGGTAATAGGCCAAGTGGTTAATGGTGGGATGAATGAGATTGAGGTCAGCAAGAAATCAAGATGGAAGAATGAAGAAATCTGAAGGCGACAGGATTGGAGGACGATATGGAATTATAGGTTATGGAGATGGGGGCAAGCTTGAGGAGGGATGAGCATTTTATTTTATGTCATGAAAGGTTGTTCAAGTGAGGCGTTTTCCATTCAAAGGGAAAGGCAAAGCCTTTTGTTTGGACTGTTCAAAAATATTGTTATTCCATTATTGCTACATAAGCTGTGATTAACTCATGACTAATTTTTTAAGGGCATGATTAATCATGAATTTTGTTGTGATTCAACAGATCTACCAAAGACTATTACACAGATTAAAAATGTTCAAAATATTAATGAATATTAATATCATCTTAAGGGAACTAGAATATAAAGAGGTGGAAGTTGTGCTAGGTTTGTTCCAAGTTCTGCTTAGGAGTATTGTGTTCAGTTTCCAGCAATGTACTCAGGAAACATGTATTGGGCTTGGAGCTTGTCCAATGCAGATTCACCAGCATGTTACTAGGAACAGATGGGTTAAATTATGAGAACAGGTTACTTAGTTTCAGCTTGTCTTCCAAATTTGAGATCTCACCAATCCTATTTAATATGTTTAACTTGACTGAGGGATTTCATAGTGTAGATAGGGAGAAACTATTTTTCCAGGTGGTTGAATATAGAGTAAGGGAGTATTACAATGGACCTAGTATTACTAGATCCATTGGGGTATAATGTTAGGAAGAACTTCTTCATACAGAAGAACTCCACTCTCACACAACGTTAGCCCTTTCTCTCAACTAAATAAGGTTGCTTTGGCCAAGTCAAATAAAAATTTCAATATCAGTCTTGATTATTTTTTTGCAGAAATTGAGAAAAAAATTGTGCAGTGAAGTCAGTTTGAAAATCTGGCTTACATTTTCCTATTAGCTTTGAAGTCAAACCTTTAACTTACAGTATCTACAGTTCCTCAGAGTGTACATCATGTTAGTGAAAAGGTTATATGGTCACAAAATACTTACCTACCTTCATGAATCTTGATAAATTCCAATAGTTTCCTGACTGTTCTGTAAATTGAGTTGTCATTCATTTCAAACATGGAACTTTTTTGTTTGCATAGTGTTTGACAGAAAATAGAAAATTGAATCAGAACTTTCACAAAATATGAGATGAATGGAGTCTTGGAACACTCCCAAATAAGTTCCATTCAAGTGATCAGTGTTATAAACCAAGAAGGCAAAGTTGAATTCAATTTGCCTTGTAACTTACTCGTAAGTATTGGTTGCAATTGACATGTTCCCAACCAGCAACACCTGGTGATGGGTGTGAGCCAGATACTTAACAGTGATCAAAAAAGGAAGGCAGAGGATGAACAGTTTAACTTTTGTTTCTACAAGTCAGCAAACAGCTGCAACAATAGGAGGTATTATACCATCCAAGGTGTAACAATTGTCCTGATCAGCAACCCTGTCACTGAAATTAATATCCTCTGTTTTCTATATATATATGTTTCAGCATTTCTCCAGATAGATTTCAGCAGCTCCTACCAACTTCTACAAATGAGGCAGGAGCATCAAATTCTTTGAAGCATCATCATTATACATTATCCTGAATTGGGTGTCTACGGCTTTTCCTTCATTGGCACTAGATAAATATCTTAAAGTTCCTGTCTTAGTATCATTGTGGAAGCAACGTCATTACAAATTATGAAAGCATAATGGTTATGTTAATGGACTAGTGAACCATAGGTTTGGACTAATGATTCAGGGACATGAATTCAAGTTACCAGATTGTCATTGAAACACAACTTGGTTCATTGATGGGAAAAAAAGTTGCATCTTACCTGATGTGGATTCAGACCACAATGATGTGACTCAACACCAGCATGAAGTTCACTTATGATTGTTTTCTGAAATGGCCCAAGTGTTGTACCAAAGCATTAAAGCAAAGGTTAACACCAATTAAATCAAGGTAAACACTTGGCATTGGATTTTGACATAACAAAGACAAACCAAACCCAATTGACTCAGAAAGGTTCTACTCAGTAGCCTACTAGCATGTGTCACGTTTGGAGAAGCTGACCCCATAGGGCAATCAAACAATAGCTGACATAATCATACCCACAAGATCTCGGATGTCAGTTGACATTACAGACTCCATCATTTTTCTGTACTAGAAACGGCAGGACAGCACTAAAACAGTTAAATGGGAGTCCTCAATATTGACTCTGGATTCCATGAAGTCTCATGCCTTGAGACCGAATATAGGGAAGGAAACCTCTTACTGATCTCACACTCAGCTGAAGAGATGGTATCTTTTTACATTGAATGCTACTTGGAAGAAGCACTGAGGGGCACGATAGCACAGAATGTAATCTGATTGGTGGACCTCAGTACCCATTGTAACACATGTATTGCTGAACTGCCTGAATACGGAAGAACATAGCTGCCAACAAGATATGGAGCAGATAATAACACAACCTACAGGACTAAAATCCTATTTGAATTTGTTCTCACATCAGCAATAGCTATACTGGTATCTTCCCAAAATAATTTCTAGCCCTAGGTCTGGACTGCCCATTGATGAGACTTTCCATATTGTTTGTAGCACTACCATGTGAGAGAGAATAGGTTACAGATAACTATGTGGGGGAATGGGGCTGATGGAAATACTCTCAGAGCCTAAATAGACTTGATGGGCCAAATGGCCTCCTCTTATGTCATAAGAAAATATGAAAAAAGAATACAACAATATGAAAACATTGTACAATGTAATATAGAATCTGAATGGATCTAATGCCTCAGAAATGGACATCAGTAAGGTGTTATGGATTCTGAGAAGCAGCAGAATTATATGTATTTCACCACAATCTGTAATGCCATTGTTTAGTGTACCCCTTGCTCTTCATTGCTATTAAGCCAGGGGTCAAACCATAATTCAATGAGGAACATGAGTTAACATGAAGTGGTAACTGATGAAGCTTACCACAAGATTTCATGAATTCTAAACACAAAAGCAACATGTCATAGACAGAGCCAAGCCGTGATCAGCAGGTCAAATTAAACCTCATCATATAGGCAGTCAACATGTCAGGGACATTTTTCATTGTCCCTGACATGTTGACTGCCTATATGATGCATTGCAACAGCTACCAAGACTCTTTAAATGGATCCTGTCAAAACAGAGACATGGAACCAATGGGAGGATAAAGGAAGGAGGCAAAGGGGATCACAACCACCTGCAAGCTCCCCCTTCCCTCACTACCACCAAAGGGCACACCAACCTGATTCGGACATAGCTTGCGAACATTTTCACTATTACTGGGGAAAGTCCTAGACTTTTCCCATTTAGGAGCATTGCGGTATCACCTCCTTAACACAGGCAGCAGCAGTTCAAGGCAGTGGTTCACCACTCTCTACTCAAGGGTAGTTCAAAGAAGGCATTAAACTTTGTTGTTAGTGATGCCCATGTCACATAAATTAAAACTGCCTCATCATCATCTCAGTGAAACTACAGCATCATCAATAAATCATCAATAACCTGCATCAGAAACACAATTTAAGAAAAAAGGTTTATTTGAAATAACTTATTTGATCGAAAATATGTGAGATAAGAAAACATTGGTTCAGAGCACAAATCTACCTTAATGTATTGATAAAACAAGAACTTTCCAACAAAGAAAGGATCTTGTCAGGAGTCGTGAGAATAGTGTTAATCATGATCATGCTGCTGGCATTTCAAGATCAAACCTTCTATTCTATGATAGACATAAAGTCATCCTCATTTATTTCCAGGAATGACATACTAAAGGGAGAGAATGAACGATGTAGGAATGCTGGTTTGGATTGTCCTGCTTTCAAGTTCAATTGAGAAGCACAATTAAAAGTTTCCTATCTTTGTTTGGAAAGAATTTTTATCTAAGTTTGAGACTTGCCCCTATTAACACCTATCTGTGAATAATTAGGCTCAGATTTTTCTATGCATATCCCAGAACAGATGGTAGACAAGACGAAAATATTACATAGAGTTAATATGAAGTGTTCCCCTGATTTTTGAAGTTGTGCTGAACTTTGGGGTGTTCATATCCACTTTATCAATGCTTTTCTTCACCAGGGAGTACCTACTTGCAAAGAAAAATGATCCTGCTCTCCTAGCACCAATTGCTCTAGAGTTGACTGCACAAAAATAAATCAGCATATTTAGGAGGAGAAAATGGGCACAATGACTATTTCTGTTATCTCCCAAAGCAGTTAACTCTCAGAGTCATTTCTGAGTTCTACCTATGGTGCATACTTCTTGTGAAAAGCAAAAAAAAATCAGGTCACTGATCATAACAAGTCTCCCCTAAATTACTGGTGATGTTTTATCCTTTGGTAACCTTATTTGCACTCACTTTTATGTAACTATTCTGCAAAAGTTACTAGTGATGTTGAATCTTTGAAAACATTGCATTGAATGACATAGGTAACAAAATACCTTGACAGTACAGACTCTGAAATTGCCTGCCATTCCATAATATTGTGATAGCAACATACAGTTGCTGGAAATAAAATTGGTTTTAAAAATTAAAATTCCAAGTTGACAACTGAGGAGAAAGAGGCACTTTTGTCATATTTACAAGAAACCTTGTAATTAATAAATCATACACCTTTTCCTCACTCAGTTTTGATCAAGGTGAAAGTAGACTTGAACATGATCCAAATCAGCAAACACATGAACAAACATCACCGAAGAATCTGTGAAGTCCTCTTGAGACTTAAGTTTGTTACACTGAACCTCTGCACTGGCTCTTAAACATATAATGGGAAATGAATTTTGGGCAATTCTACCCAGTTTGTATAAAGAGAAATTGGTGTAGCACAAACTTGTCTTTAACTTCTCACCAAATTGGCCATGAGTAGTTTGAAAACAAGAGTGAAAAAGAAACATTCCTCTTATATCCTTCAATTCCATCTTCTGAACTATATGCTTGAAATTTCTGTTATCTGTGCTGGAGAACAACGCACTCCCTTAATCAGCATAAGAAATACAAATGTAAAATTCCATCCTTCATTTTTTTTGGCATTGGTGCTTAACAGGTGGTTAAAATTCCTTGACCAGCACAGTTCAACAAGCCTAGCTATCTGCACATTCAGAGATTTTCACAGGTACACTTTGAGGATCATTGTAACGTAACCTGCTGGAGTTGGGAAAGGGCTGGATGATGTGCGGAGTGCAGGGCAACTGAGGGAAAAACTGGAGGCCAGAACAACTGCCCATTTTATGTGCCATCATAGAAAGAAATACCAGGCAGAGGATAACACTGAATGCCAAGGGCATCATATCACTTTAATGCTGGATTCATGAGCCTAAAATTTGGCCTAGAAATTGAAAAATATGCTGTCCAATTTCAACCTTATTTGGAGTTCATTTCCAGGTAAAATTGCAAAGTTGGACTTGGCACTCTTCTTGTCGATGTGCCTGATCTTTTCCTGATGCACAGATGATATAATGCCCATTTCTACCCTAACCAATGTAAAGAAGGAGCAAAAAGTCATAGCCTGCTGCTAGAGCCAGGAACACATTGTGGTAGTTTGTTGCTTTGCTAATTAAAGAGAGGCGCATCAGGATACCTGACTGAACAGCTGTGTGCAGGCTATTCAAATGCCTTCCAAACTACAGAGGGTGCTACAACTAAAAGTGAGCATTAAGATACTCATTCAATCCAAGTTGGCATCTGGGGAGAAAAGGCATCTTACTGCTCAGTTTCAGTAGTATCATTATAGCCATGTCTGGCCATCCAGGGTCGATCAGAGAATTTGGAGCAGGAGGCAAATACATGCCCATCAGTCAAGAGCCTACTCCTGGAGAGCCTTCAAAGACACCACATCCTTCCTAGATTTTTCTGGCGAGCAACACATTTGCAGACTCATGTTGTATAAAGCTGTGATCACTGAGATATGTGAAATGCTGTGGGAAGAGTTATGTCCATGCTGTCATACCTGGACTGCTTTCTCTGTGGAGATCAAGGACGTAATGACTGTCAATTTCCAAGCAGTAGCAGCAGATTTCTACCATATCTCCCAATTTGCTGCTCACTGCTACACCAGAGAGTTCATCCAGGCTGTCGGTTCCTAAAGGAATGATCTCATCCATTTTGATTAGTGTGAGAAACATGTGGCATCTCAAGTACTGGGTTTTGCTGGCTTTACTGGTTTCCCATGAGTGCAGACAGCCATTGACTGCGGATCTGCCTAAGGGCTCCCATTAATAACCCAGACCTTGTCATCAGCAGGAAAGCTTTCCACTCCTTTAATATACAGGTTGTTGTAGATCAGAAGAATAATCTCCTAATGGTGAATGCTATGTTTCTGTGAATACATGACAACTCTTTCCTGAGAGAGTCAATCACACTGGACATTTTCATGGCCAGCACTGCCCATCGGGATGGATCCTGGGGCATAGGGCCAAACCCGTACTTTGCTGTCCACTTACACCAGTATGATCTCCAGCCACACCAGCTGAACACAGAAACATCAAGATTCAAGAAGATCCTAGGATTGTAGTGTTAGATACCATAGGTCTCTTGAATGTGTCTGGGAGCACCTTGTAGAATGCACCAAAGAGAAGTAGAGGTGCCATTGTCATGATTTGCAGGCTGCGCTATCATTCCAATCAAAGACTGCAGCCACTGCCAGAGGAAGAAGATCAAGGAGACCAGGAGCCTGACAGCCATGAAATGGAGCTTGAGGACCAGCAGGAGGAAGGAGGCAGCTGCCAGGGTAATGTCCTAGATTAGCATGCACCATTTTATGCCCAGTGTTACTAAGGACTTCTAATAAAGAGGTGATTTTCATCAATGACCTGTAAAATAAAATTCCACAATGCAGACCAAGTCACTGCATCTGTATTTGCAACAATAACACCAATAATCAGAATTCAGATGATGTGTAAAATTACCTTATATCCTGGTTTGCAGGTCCACCTGTGTTGTTAAAACACTACAAAAAATGATTTCATGATGGTATTATGGCTTGATACAAATTCTCCTTATTTCCTGATATGTGGCATCTTGTTCAAATGATTGACTGCTCTGCACAAAAACACTTCCTCAGATCAGATCCAGGCTGGTGACTAAATGTTGGGTGAGATCTTAAGCCTTTGGACTGTTTTTCTTTGATGGTGGCGAGTCAGCATTGTAAGCACCACAGCAGCTGAGAATAATGCACATAATGGCACATTGATCAGATTTCTATTGGTCAGGGAGGTATATTGAGGGGCTAACATTTCAAACCAATAAATTACTTAATCGTTTGGCAATGAAAAATCCCTTATGAGACTCCAGTTGAGGATCATTTTAAGCCCTTCCAATAATTGACCATTTGAAGGTACACAGTAAGGCGCAATTGATGAAATGCACAGGTAAAGTCCCATGTTTCACTCAGCTCATGACAGCTGGACCTGATTGATGTCTGGTCCCACTTCCCACCGCAAGGCATTATTTCTCACTAATGCTCTCCACCTAATATTGTCACTTTCAATTCTCCTTGTAATAGGGAATGTGGTGTGGAATTGGGGATTCCTATTGGAGAGGGAATGTAGGGTTTAATCTGTGACCTCCCTCATGTTTCTTTGCCTCTTGTAGGTGGAATCTATCCCTCAGAGATGGCCATAATAACTATTGTAAGAGCAGAATAAGCAGGGAATGAGAATCACAAAATAGTAATCAACCCCTGGTGTGGGTCATATGCAGTCATTGCTTCAATAATGTGGCAGATGTAACATGAGTCTAAATATTCCACAATCATGTGATCTGCTGCAGGGAGGTTATATTTCTAATGGAAAAACATCTGAATATCTACCTACAATTAATGTTTAGCCAGAGCATGGTGTGACATTAGAAACCTTCTAGGCATGCAAGGCAGGGTATGCAATGACAGAGGCTGCCACACTGGTTTGATTTATTCCTACACAAATGAGAATACATAACAGAGTTGGTCCCTTGAAAATACGTCATAACAATGACAAGTAAAATGATACATTAATGAAAAATTATAATATCTTTCACTAAAATGTGGTGAGCTTTCTATTCCCAAACCTTGTATGTAGGTTTTAATGTACTCGTGCTACACAGCGGTGTTCACTATGAGCCTGCAGTCTGGCTTCTGAAATACCTCTCCTTCTCACTAGTCTGAATCTCTTGTCTAGAAGGTCCAGCTTCAGTCTGCTGCTCAGGACTGACTGTAGAATTCGGAGATGAATTGGTGCCATTGTGACTGAGGACATCATTGTCTTAAAACTGCACACGTGACGGCTTCTCCAACAATGGTCCAACAAACTATTGACTCTCAATGAGTACTTCCATTGTACTGGAGCAATAAATAATCTGCTGGAGGAACTCAGCAGGTCGAGGAGCATCTGTGGGAGGAAAGGAATTGGCAATGTTTCAGGTCAAAACCCTGCATCAGGACTCATTCCATTGTACTGACTGCTTCCATTAAACTGACTTGGCTGAAAGAGCCTGATTTGTAGGTACCTAGACCCTGCAGTCTTCATTCTCTGAGTCAGTTCTTTGCATAATCCAGGTACAGTTCTAAGTAGTATCTCTTTGGTTATGCAGGAGAGCATCTACTGATGTGCAAAATGTCTCTATTCATGCAGAACTGCAAGCTGCTGATGTTCAGTCAAGAGTAGTGTCCCTGTATCACTGAAAGCAGCAATCTGCTCTCAAATGGCACCTCGCTGCCAAGGACAGCAATCTGTTCATAAGTGCATCACTTTGCTCTCAGAAGACATCAGTCTGCTTCCTGTTGACGTATCATTGTTCACGAGGACTTTCAAGCTGCCTTTGTGTGACAGGGACGGGACTTCTAGTTGGGTCAGGGTTAGATTGTAGAGAGGCAAAAAGATCTTGTGTGGCCTCCAATAATGGGGCACATGACTAAGTTTGGCTTCCTAGAGATTACAAAGCTCTTGTAAAGAATGCGGGGAAGCCTTTATAGAGAAGTGTGCATGGCTTCCAGAGTGATGGTCATCATCTGTTGGCTCCCTACAACATTCTGTGAGAACATGCAAGCAAGCAAGCCTGACAGCTCATCTACACCAGCCATGTCAATGAAAGCATCCCAGTTGGGATCCTCGTCTGAGACTACTGAAACAGTATGGATGCATGTGCTGTCATCCCACTTCCACCCTGGTGTACCCTGCACCAGATTCCTGTCTGTCTGCCTATGATGTGCATCCTACTAATGTAATCTGCTCACCCCTTGCAGTGCCAGTCTCTAAGGTGTTGCTGTGGAGTGTAAGGTTCAATGGCACACTGTGCTCTTCATCAACATCATCCTCTCCCTTCTCCTCTGCCAGCCTTTCCACCTCCTTCTGTTCCTCTAGCTTAGTGGGATCATGTTCAGTGGAGAGGAAATTATGGAGCCTTTCATGGTCCTGCAAAGGCAAAACAGGAGACAGTTTGTAGGTTGTAACTACGTAGCTTTTGTAGGTTGAAACCAAAATACTTTAAGGCACACATGGTAATGAGGGTACAACAAACAAAAGGGGATGAGTCATCACAATGAAATTTTGTCAATGTGCTTTCTGTCAGGATTCTTATACTCTCTGGTTTCTATCTCTTTTGGTTCCTTTGTGTAAAAGGAAAAAGATGGTTTTCTCCAGTCTGCCGTGGGGATGAGCTAGTGAGGGTCCCCTTCCTCCTATTCCTTGCTGTTTTAGTCTGCTTAGAATAGTTGAAAAACATTGAGTAAGCTTTTGATTAACCTAGCTTTGGAGTCTTGACCTCTGCATGAAAGGTGAAGTGGTAGAATGTCAATGGAGGAGTGAGAGTTGTGGGTGGTATAGGTAGGATCTATGGAAGGCACGTATGGAAGGGTGTAGATGGAGTAACAATTTGTGTGATTAACAATCTGTATGAATGTGACTGGATAAGTGTGTCCATGGAATAAATTTTGTGGTGATGTGTGGTTCAATTTGAAATATTTTGTAGGTTTATGAAAGTTCTTGTGGCATTGTTGGATGCTACAGGGATTTGCAATCCTGGAAGGGATCACTTGAGTTACTATTCCCACTGTTACCCAGGCAGGTTGCCTAACACTCCTCCCCACCCCCACCACCCCCACTCCTGCAACCATCCCCATCCCTACCACCTCCCCAACCACCACCACCACCACCACCCCAACCACCACCACCACCACCAGCCTCCACCACCAGCCTCCACCACCAGCCTCCACCACCAGCCTCCACCACCAGCCTCCACCACCAGCCTCCACCACTAGCCTCCACCACTAGCCTCCACCACTAGCCTCCACCACTCCCAGAACAAAGGTTGGGGCTCCTGGGATGTGTTGCTGCATTATGGCTGCACCTCTGTGATTGTTAAGTGTTGACACCTGTTTTCAATTAGGCATAGTCCCATTGGGAACCCTGAATGTCCCATTTTACCCTTTGATTCTAGATGTAAATCATTCTCATGGCATTTTGAATTGGGTTTTGGACAACTTCATAATTGTTTGCAGAGGACCCAACTGACCATTAGCAATAAATGAAACTTTGTTTTAGTGTATTAAGAATGGGTGCAATCCACTTTTTACCCATTTGTGTCTGACACTATCCTATTATTAAATGACTCCCATTAAATACACTTTCTAAATTGAAAATGCACATTAATTAGAATTTTACAAAGAGCTGCAGTTGTGGGAATTATTGGGCTGGGTCATGCTTGGTCTTGCCTCACCTTGAGATCAATCCTTGTGTTTTTCCTGCAGCATGTGCACAAAGTGAAGCAATGCACAAACAGCAGCACCTCGAGCAGTGGAACCTGAGGCCCTGTCCTTGGACCGCCTTAAAGGTCTTCTGAAGGATCAGATTGTCAAGGGCCTTTTCAACTGATCATCAGAAACATATTTAAATAATTTTGAAAATTAAAAAAGTAAAATTTTTGAAGGTAGCTTATCTCATATAAATTTCTTTAAAAATAATATTAATAAATATAAAAATAACCTTATAGACTTACTTTTTCATGTGGGTCAGAATAAGGCTGTGCTCGAGATACTGATCATCAGTGGGGTCAAATACTAAATGTGTCCTGTCCTCAGCCTAGGACAATCTAGAAGGATTCAATAACAAATCCAGGGATGGAGCAAGAGGTCAGATGTCCTCCATGGAATGACAGGCTAGCCATTATCACTGTCTGGCCCATTGGTTGAGATTGGAAGCTGCTCAGGAACACAGTGCTTTTAGGAATTAGGTCCAAACCATACTGATCTTCAGATGCTCTCTTGATAGATTTTGCCAATTGGCACAATTTATACAAATACAATACATAAATGCATGAACTTTGAATTCCTAGTAGCCTTTGCATCTTCTGAACAATAAGTATCGTTTTTCATTTATTTGGATGTTCAATTATAGGAAAAGTATTTGCAAGAGTTATATTTAGCTGTCCTACCACTACTCAAATATGATATCCTGTTCTGCTGATTGCTCAGGTTGCAAAAAAGTCTGTAACTCCCCATACAACTTGTTGGCTGTTCATAAAAGTTGTGTCATGCCATATTATCACTAGAAAACTCATGAGTAACAACTGGTAAGAATAGAAAGTAAACCAACCATAAAGGACAGCTTTTATAGCTGAGACGATGGGCACATTCACCCTAAGTAAATTCCATTGGGCTTTCTGCCAGTGTTCTGTCTAACACTGTTTCTGAGTCTATTGGATCTAAGAAAATGAAAATTACTGATTCTAGCTGAGCCAAGGCTCCTGCTGCAGAGACCTTTTTCTTGATAATTCTGCCACCTAGTTTTGTATTGTATTAATTACTTTAGAAACTGCTGTGCTGCTTATACGAAGTGCACTGAATGTAAAAACAATCGAGGTAGCTTTCAGCAGTGTATTAGGTATTTGAAATCCTGGCAGGGAAGATGGATGGCTAATGCTCCAAACTATATACTGCATCAATCCTGTCACTTTTTTTGTGAAAAGTATGATTACTGAAGGTGTTAAATGATTTTTTGAGTGCAGCTTTTCAGAGTGGAGAGCCAGACATTTATCTTGAAGCCGCCTCAAAGTCAGACTGTGGAGACTGGATTGCAGCACTCCGAGAAGCAAACTCTGACGGTTTGCGAAGGAGAATTGCACACCTTCAGCAACTCATCATGGAAATCAAAGGCAATAGAAGCCCAGATGAGGCCCATCAGATCCTCCCTCTACCAGAGATACAATCTCCATTGATAGGTAAGACTTACACTGCATGCAACTCTTCATGATTAAAAATTATTTTAAGTATTACAGGACCTTAAGGTTATATTTATAGTTTGCTTAATGATCAGGTTAATATTAAATAGAAAATTACACAATTGTAATAATGCATCGAGATTGTTTTTATTAGGTTGAATGCAATTTATTAAATTAAATGGAATTATCATAATAAAAGCTATGAAAATTATTTTGTTTGTTTAAAAATATTCTTGTTTGGGTTATAATACTTGCCCAAATTGTATGAGTATGCAATATGTTAGCGAATTGGTTTAATATGCAGTTTATTTTAAATGCAACTCCAGTTGAAAGTATTGCCAAAAAATAGAATGACATGATTGTTACAAATAAGTGACTACTTTACTGGTGCCTATTGTTAACATTTGAATAATAAGTTATTTGAAATTTAATCTCATTTATAACGACATCAGCTTATTTGAGGGATTTTGTTCAAACTGTAGATACAGGTTTGCACTGTAGTTAGAATGTTATTGCATGGACCTCACTGTTTCTGGTAGCAAAAATTTTAATAAACATATTTTTTGAAGTGACACAGATGCAAATTTGTGTAACACCCAAAGAAACAACATCGCGCAGGCAAAAATAGTAAACAATCTTAGTTAATCTTAACTAATTTTCTGCACATTTATCACCAAATTAACACCAGTTATGAGTAGGAATACATTGTTCAATGCAAGAATTCATGTATCCTAGTGCTGTTCTTCTGAAATCCAGCTCACCATATGATGTTAACATAACATCCAAAATTCATTGCGAATTCACCAGGTGGCTTCAGCAGGTTTCTCCACAAAGTTAAGTGGCCAGATGTGCGAGAAGAAATCCTGCAAAAAGAGAAATGGTTCCATGTTCATCAAAAAAGTTGGCATTATAAATCTGTACTTTTTCTCACAGCTCTGACCTCAAGAAGTAGCCCTTAAAGGGCCGCAGCACAATACAGCCAGCATTCTTTCAGCTACAGGGGAATGATGGTAAGGAACGAGTGAGCACTACAAAAATGGGAAGGTGAGCAGTAGGGTTCCCCCAGGTGAGATGAATGCCAGGCAGACATCAAGTAGCAGCGGGATATACATGCTCTCAAAGTCAAAGTCAGGGTCACACCAAATCTCAGAAATCTTGCCTCAGGAATCTAGCATGTTGTCTCTGCTGGGATATGTCAAACATGACATTCTGTTGCTTACTGCTGGAGTGCAGAAGTTTTGCAAAGCTCCACTGGGAAAGTGGGGAACCTTTTACTTATGATAAATGAGAGTTTTGCATTCACACCTGGAAGAGGCATTTGGTGACAGTACAGGGCTCCCACAGGTGCAGGCATTCATAAAGGGCATTTGCCCATGTAGATAGCTGACCCCCGGCAACTTCCTGCCATGACTGCCCTTTGCACAAGGAGGCTAACTTTCATCATGCACTGTTCTTCAGAAGCCTGTGCAGATTCCTCTTCCCCTCGTGCCTGGACACTGTCAATCCCCTTACATCATCGTAACATGCACTCATTATTGCTGTACAGTGATGTGACTCTTTGAGTACTGCTTCCTGAGGTCTGAGCTGAGTGGAAAGTTGTTATATATCCTGGTAATCCAATCCCTAACATATATTGTTCCTGAAGTAGAGTGTTCATTAGCACCATCTTAAAGCTTTTGAGACAGCATTAGTGAGACTGCTAACAGCATGTTATTGTCAGAGAAAGGACGTAGATGAATTTTCAGCCCAAGTTGTCTTCCCCCAGGACTACATTAATTCTTAGGATGGTGGGTTTAAATGGATTGATTCCTGGGATGGAAAATTTGTTGTATGAAGAAGGAATTTCTACAAGGCTTGATGGTGTAGATACAGAATTGATGTTTTGCAGTGAATCTTTGAAATTCACCATGAAAGAGAGCAGAGTAGGCTTGGTCATTGAACATAGCCTACAGTGACCAATAGACTTTTGGTATATAGGGAATCAAGGGATACCGGTTTAGAGCAGGGAGTTGGTGCTGAAGTAAAAGGTTAACCACACTCTTAATGAATGTCAGAGCAGGCATGAGATGGTGAGTCACCTACTACTGCTTCTACTTCTCACATTCTTTTGTTCTTCTGAGCACGTATCACTTTGGTGAGCTGCATCTCTGATCGCATATCACATTCTGTTTTTGTATCAATCTGAAGCACAAGGGCAGAAGGCAATGAACTTACTGTTGTATACCTATCACCATTCACACAGCATGTGGTCTCATGAGATCTTTTAAGGTGACAATTTGTAGTTTGAAATTTCACCATAATTTCCACTATTTTAATAGTTTAAAACAACATTTAATATCCAAAGTGATAAGAATTTGACAGAAATTTGTCTTTCAAATTAAGAATCGATATTTTGGCATTAGTATTGCATTTTTTTAAATTAGGATGTTCCCCATCTTATTAAGAATAACTAAGTAATAAGAGGTCATGGTAGGAAGAAAATCATTTTTATGTTTTTAACACTTCTGCAAATTCTGTAAAAACTGGAGAATTTTCTATTTCTGCCATGGTGTTTTTTTCCCCTCATTGATTTCTTGTCCTGTACTAAAAGAAAATGATTGGCTGCCAAAAGTAGGAGATATTTGCAGGCCAGAAAGAAACTGCTTGAACTTAACGATGACAGGGGTTAGACAATATGCTGTACACATTTATTTCATGTGACAGAGTAGCTTTTGGATCTCTTAACTCTGTGACAAAGGTGTAATTGATTAATCTTATCTTTATTCCCATTAATCTGCAGGGGTTTCCAAATTTCCATTTGAACCCAAGTTGGAATTCAGTCTTGGTAAGATCAGACACAATCTCTCAATGTTATAATCAGAAACAGTATTTTAAGGCCTAAATATTACTGTATATGATGTGTTTTAATGGTTTATCTTCAATTTTTATTGAAGAGTTTCACAAATTTTTAAAAATAAGCTTCATGAAATGATGATTTAATAAGCTGAAGTTTTTGACCCAGCAGTTTCAATGTTATGACGTGCTACATTGTGTCTGTGATGTTTTCATCCAGCTTGCTTAGTCAGGCATTTAGTGAGACACAAATACATTATTGAGCTACGCATCTATTAGTGTCTGACCTCTGGATATCTCACATATCTTACTTGAAAATTTGAAATAACATTTGATGCCTTTGTTTTCATTTGTCACAACAATCATAACACTTCCAAAAGCAAGAAGTCAAGCTGAGCATCACTATATACTCCTGAGATGAAAATCATTGTATAAATGTATTTCATTTAATTCTGTTAAATACATGTACTTGCCAATGGCAAACCTTTTGCATTAATGGCAAATAAAAAAATGCGTACACAACAGGTTAATTAAGAGAAAAGATTAACTACAGGAATATCATGACTATCAGCAAATATTGTGAGTTTCATGAATCATCAATCTGTGCCTGATCTGCATTTACATTGTGGACACAATAATGGGTTTGCAGGTGGCCTTGGCAACCATCTAGAACTTTATTAATACATCCTTTGAAAGAGCTTCAAGAACATAGGCATTGTTTCCAACATAATGTATGTTTGGCACCCTGTACAAGGCAAATTCTGTTTTATTTTATAATACAGTGCTTAACTGCCGAAGTGTGCAAATGTTGAAAAGTATGATTGCAATGAGCATATTAATAAAATGTTTTAAGAAAATATACTTCTTGTGATTTCAAAGGACTTTTTAAGATGGAATGGGCCACTGTAGATGATTGTTGACACCTTGCTTTGTAAGAGGACTGTTAAGTAGCTGCAGCTATGATAGTAACAGCCTCTTCTGTTAACCTAACCCTTTCTTAATCCATTTCATTCCCTGTTCATTAAAAGTCTAGCAGCCAGCTGCTGTCTTTTCATCTTTTTAGTAGAATGCAGTTATTTCTGTAGGTCAGGCACAGCAGTGCAGACGTCTATAGTATTAATAAATTAGCTGTCTTTCTTTGTGACTCTTTGCATTCAAGGGTAATTTTCTCTGCCTCATTATGACTACATCCATTAGCTGTAGTACTTCAGTATTAAAGATGATGTTGTTTCAGTGTTCTAAGTATGGTACAACAACTGTCATTTGTCTGCTGTAAGTACCAGTGCTGAGCACCTCTAATAAGGATAAGTATATTGTTAAAGGTATGAGGAGATAATAAAAGGAAAATATACTTTTTGAATTAAGAAAATTAGCTTAGCACAACAGCAAACCGTTCTCATTTCAAGTCCTTTCTCTACTTCTACTTTCACTATTACTTCATAGGATTAAAACTGGGGGACAATCCTACTTATAGTCTTCCATATGTTTTCCAAATTAATATGTGATAAATTATAATTGAGATACTGTAAATGTGGCATTGGCAATATGTCCAACGTAGTTATGGCAATTTTTTTATTATGCTAATTTTCCCCTCCCCACTCACACCTGGCAGTTCCAATTGTAAAACATTCATGTTGGCTTTAAGGAACATAAACTAAACAATGCTGGCATAATGACAATTATGGAGGAGCTTCATGCTGGGCAAAAGAAAGAGTTATCATCACTGCTGAAACATAACAAAAATGTGAGGCTGAAAGCAAAGAACTTAACCTCCTTATTGATTTGATTCTAATTTCTATAGTTCCTTGGAGTGGTACGTGTAAAGGTAAGTGTAATTTTCAGTTCTTACCATCAAACTTTGTATCATAGAATCATAGAATCGTACAGCAAAGAAACAAACCCTTATGGCCCATTTCCTCCATGCTCACCGTGATACCTATCTATGAAAATCCCATTTGCCTGCATTAGACCCCATAACCCTCCACACCTTTCCTATCCAAGTACTTGTTCAAATGACTTTTTGGTTCTAATTGTATGTGCCTCCACCACCTCCTCTAGCAGCCCTTTCCAGATATTTAACACCCTATATGTGAAAAACTTACTCCTCAGATCTCATTTAACTATCTCCCCTCTCACCTTAAACCTATGCCCTCTAGTTATAGACTTCCCTGCCCTGGGAAATTAAAATTCTGACCACCTAACTTATCTATAGCCCTCATAATTTTACAAATCTCTACATTTATAAAGCCTCCTACATTCCAGTGTGAATAAACCCAGCCTAACTAATCTCTCTTTATAATTACAGCCCTCCATTCCAGGCAACAGCCTGGTGAATCTCTTCTGCACTCTCTCTATTGCTACCTTCCACTAGTGTGGCAACCAGAACTATACAGAATGCTCCAAGTGTGGTCTAATATTTTGTACACCTGCAATATAATATCCCAACTTTAATATTCAATGCCTCAGCCTATGAAGACAAGCATACTGAATGCTTTTTCACTAACCCTATCCACCTGCGTCACCACTTTCAGGGAGCTATGGGCATGCACCCCAAAGTATTTCAACCTTCTGAAGGTCCCTGCCATTTACTCTCTTATGTCCTACCAGAAATTGACTTCCCAAATGCATTACTTCACACTTGTCTGGATTAAACTCCATCAGTCACCGATCTGCCCAACTTTCCAGCTGATCTATGTCTCACTGTATCCTTAGGCAACCTTCTTTGCTATATATGACTCCACCAATTTTCACAATGTCTGCAAGCTTATTAATCTTACTAGGATCTCACTCATATCCCACGGCTGCATGCATAGATTACCCCTTTTGTCCCTGAGGGGACCTTTTCCTTCCTTAGCTATCCTCATGTTTATAATATACTTTTAAAAAGTTCTAGGATTCTCCTTAATCCAACCTGCCAAGGTCATTTCTTGGGCTCTTTTTACCCTCCTAATATCTCTCCTATATCCCCTGTAAACCTCAAGTGACTCACTTGATCCCAATTTCCTATATCTGACATCCACTTCCTTCTTTTCCCTGATGAAACCTTCAATATCCTTTGTTATCCAGGGTTCCCTAAACTTACCATCCCACTTATCAGATGTTGTTTTCTCTCAAGCAGCTGCTCCCCATCTAATCCCTGTCTTATATTAGTTTAAGGCCCTAAGTCTTTTATCTTTTATATTTTTCCATGACTATCTTGAAGCTTACTGAACAATGGTCATTGTTCCCAAAAGGTTCCTCCATGGACACTTCGGCAGTGCAACTGATCAGCAGTGAAACATGCCCTCCCCTCTTGCACCCCTCTCAATCATGCCTGAAATTTTTATACCCTGGAACATTGAGCTGACAATCCTGTCCTTCTCTCAGCCATGTTTCTGTGATTGCAACAATATCATAATCCCAACGTGCTGATCCTCAGCTCGTCCATTTTACCTGCGAGGCTCCTTGCATGAAAGTGAATGCAGTTAGGCCTACCAACCCTCTCATTCTTCCCTTTCTGTCTTTGCCTACTCTTCTCACTGGACTTGTCTCTTCTATTTTCTACATATAAGTTAGTTTCCCCACCTACTACACTGTCATTCTGGGTCCCACCCCATTGTTTCACTTGTTAAACCCTCCTGAATAATACTAGCAAACCTCCCAGCAAAGATATTGATTCTTATCTAGTTTAGGTGCAACCCATCCTTCTCATATAGGTCACCATTGCCCCAGAAAAGATCCCAATGATCGAAAAAACCTGAAGTCCTAACTCCTGCATCAGCTCTTTAGCCATGCATTCATCTGTGCAATCTTCTTATTTGTATATTCCCTAGCACATGGCACAGAGAGTAATCTTGAGATTACAACCCTCAAGGTCCTGCTTTTCAACTTTCTACTAAACTCCCTAAATTCCCTTTATAGGACCACATCTCTCTTCTTACCTATGTCGTTAGTACCAATATGGACTACAACTTCTGGCTGCTCACACTCCTCTTTCAGAATGTTCTGGACCCACTCCGAGACTTCTTGGAAACTGGCACCAGAGAAACAACACACTATCCTGGAATCTCACTTGCAGTCAGAGATAAGTTTTTTCTGTCCTCCTATCAGTGCTGTCCATCTGTACTTTGTCTTTCCCTGCTCTACAACAGAGCTTGTTGTGGTACCACCAATTTGGCTGCTGCTTTCCTCTGAAAGTCAGGGACTCGTGACTTCCTGATTTTTCACATCTTACAAGAGGAGCACACAAGTCCGATGACTGACATTCTAAACCCTCTAACTGTTGATATACCTTATTTTGCCTTACCGTATTGCTGCTCAGCTTTCTTGCGGAAACCTCCCTCGTCAGATACAGCTGCTCTCAAAATAGTGACTCCAATATGGTTGTTCCTGCTATACCTACCTCTTTTTATAGCTCTTGTATGCCTTACCTCAAATGATGCAGGGCTGATGCAGGGTCTCAATTTGAAATGGCAACCATCCCTATACATTCACAGATGCTGCTTGACCCACTGAGTTTCTTGTGTAGTTTGTTTTTTGCTCTAGGTTCCAGCATCTGCAGACTTTTGTGTCTCCACTATCTCTTTAGATCTGGTATTGTACATAAGAAAGGGTTTATTAATAACCTGAAAGTTAAGAGACCTTTAGGAAAGAGTAATAATAGAATTTTATATAAAGATGAAAGTGATTTAATTCAATGAGGAAGTGGGATCTTATATCGAAACAAAGCAAATAATGAAGGTAAGAGGCTTGAGTTGGCCAGGTAGACAGCATTTAACCAAACTACATTAAAATTTGTGATTGAAAACAAATATGTTGTGCACAAAAACCCATCAGAAAAAATGGTCCAGCCTTTGCAAAACAAGAGAAGTTAAAGTTATTATTTGATCAAAAGTCTTATAATATTGCCTAGAACAAATGAAGAGCTCAAAGAAATTAGCATCAGTTCAACAAAGTTTTGGAAAAATTATAGAATCTGATAGTCAATAAATCTACAGGACCTAATGATTTGTAACCCGAAAGTTTTGAAAGAGGTGGTGACAGGGATACTGGGTGCACTGGTTCTCGTTTTCCAAAATTCCATGGATTCCAGAATAAGTCCCACAGATTGAAATATAACAAATGTAAATCCCCTATTTAAGGAAGGAAAGAGGGAAGAAAAGGGGAACAATGGACCAGTTATACTGACATGAGTATTAGAGAAAATACTCGTATCTATTACCAAAGAAGTGTAATGGGGCACTTATGGGCAGAAACAACATGGATTCATGAGAGGGTAATCATGTTTCACAAATCTGCTTGGGTTTTTTGAGGTTATAACTAGCAGAATAGGTACGTTGGAATCAGTGGATGTGCTGCATTTGGACCTTCAGAAGTTCTTCAATGAGCTGCCGCACACTATAGTTTATTAAACAAGTTAAAGAACATAGGATTGGGGATTAACAGACAGCAAATAGAGAATAGGAATAAATGAAACATTTTCAGGATGGGAGTTGGTGGATAATGGGGCTGGTGGGTAATGGAATGGGGCTGGGACCCAATCTGTTCATAATCTATGTCAATGATTTGAATGAGGGATCAAGTGTAATATGTCCAAATTTGCTGATGAAACTGAGATGGGTGACAGTGTGGGCAGTGAGGAGGATGCAGAGAGATTTCAAAGGGATATAGACAGCCTGGGTAAATGGGCAAGAATGGGACAGATGGAATATAATATGGAAGAATGTGAAGTCATCCACTTTGTAGGAAAAAATAGAAAAGTTGTGTATTTTTTTTAAATGATGAGAGATTGAAGGGTGTTTGTGTTCAAAAGGACTTGGGTTACTTGTACACAGTTCACTGAAAGTTAACATGCAGGTGCAACAAACAATCAGGGAGAGAAAATGTGTGTGAATGTTCACTGAGTACAAAGGAGAAGACATCTTACCCCAATTATATAGAGCCCTGGTGGGTCTGCACCCATACAGGTCAATAGGTCTTCTCCCTCCCTTTGGAAGAATACATACTGTATATTGATAGAGCAAGTGCAATGAAGATTCACTAGATTGATTCCTGGAATTGGGTGGGGGTTAAGTGTCAGAGGAAGAAGGTTGCCGTATGAGGAGAGATTAAACAGCCATTTGTGCAGCTTAAATGGCTGGGTGTCTAGAACCAGGGGTCACTGTTTGAAAATAAAGGGGAAGTCATTTAGGATGGAGAGGAGAAGAAATTGCTTCAGCCAATGGGTAAATTCTCTATTGGAGGGCAGTGGAGATTCAGTCACTGGAGTGTATTCAAAATAGAGATTGATCGATTTTTGGATATTACCTGAGATGGGAAAATGGTGCTGGGGTAAATGAGGTAAATGTTCAACCATGATCTCAGTGAATGACAGAGTAGAGGAATGCTTCTATTTCTTATATACACACAATTTGAATCACTGTCCCCTTAAGGATTTTGTCATGATTCTAAAAAGAGTTTATAGAAGACTTGGCCGAAATGTCTTCCATTTTGATCATGAAGCACAAATTGTGTGCTGCCTTATCTACTTACCAGCAAACAGAAAAATTGAAGAAATGCTGTAAAATTGTATCTTACCTCTAACAATGAATAAAATGCATGCAAAATGTATAAAAATGTATCCATGCACATACTTGGCTTGTGGCAAAATACAAATTAAAATGCAGAGGAAAAACAGTAAATGACTTTATTGCTTTTAATATTGGCTACAGAAAGCTTGAGTAATCAAGACAGCCCCAGTAATATGAGCCATAATCATCCATTTAGTGGAAAATATGGTCAATAAGTCTGCAGCTGTCATTTAAATTGGTTCCATTCAGATGTTTGCCACTATTCCAGAAGCGTATTAGATTCCTACATATCTTTTTCTAAGCATTACAAACAAGTCGTTTGTGGAACCGTGTTTACAATATCCACATTGTTTTCTCTTCACTTAGCTGTAAAGTTTTAAACTGCTGCAGTATTGTTTGGAGCAATTCCACTCCCAAATTAAAGAGTACTTTGATAGATATTCACTTAATAAACTGTTAGTTTTAGTACTAAATATGTTGCAGTATTTGATCATTAGGGATGAATGAATTGACTTCAGTAAGTTGGATATTGGCTCAAGCCAGGGAAAATATAAATTTGTTTCTCAGGTTGAACATTGAAATTCTCTCAGCAGTAAAAAAAAATGTAAAATTCGATTCATTGGCAAATGTAATGAACCTCTTATCTGTTACTGAACATCCTTTCCTTTGTAAAGCACAGTTTAATTTTCTAATGCCCCTTCTGGGTTGCTCAGTTTTATGCAACCCCCATTAGTGAGGAAGGAGAAGGGGATTCAGAGCAAATTCAAGGCCGTCACAAGTCTAGTTTGAAAAATACCTAGAACAGATAAATTCCAGAACTGTGAACAAGAAGTCCAAATCTGAGGCAGCCGGGGTAGTAGTAGGGAAACAATGATTGGACTCTGAAAGTGAGCTGGGTATTAGCTGGGATTGCTGCTTCTGATTGCTATCCAACAGCTCCTGCTGGAAGATATGCAAGTTTGTGGACATATTTTGCACAGATTAGTTGCTTGTATGTGAAGACAGAAAGTTTGAACAAGATTCCCACTGCGGAGCTTAAAGACTGTTGGACAGTCCAAAATGTGTCATTCTATTTCTGGCCTCATGAGGTAGTTATAACATCAGTTTCCAAAATTGCCTTTTTTCCCAATGAATCTTGGAATAATTAGGCAAAGCCTTTTGTGTGCTTGTCATTTCTGTTTCTTATTTAATCTCAAGCTTTTCCAGGGTATTGATTTCCTGTTTCTAATGCAAATAAGCTTCATTAAAAAAAATGAGGGGTTTTGCCTGTCCATACCGATCATGTTGCCAAAAACCTTCACAGTTTGCCAGAGCAGATATTCAGCTTATTACCTTGCTACCATTGTTTTTACGAAGACTTCTCATTGCAGGTCTAACCATCTTGTCACGTCACTGTTGTCAGCATTGTCGCTGTTTCTGTGAATTTTGTCGCCACTAATGTTGCCAGATAAATAGAACAAAAATCCTCCTGGTTTAGGTTAAATTTGGGGTTAAAGTTAGAAGAACCAAATTCTCTAGCCCACAATAAAAGATGACAGAATCGCAATGTGCATTTTGTCATGCCTTTCATTGCAATACTGGCAGCAAGTGAGTTTTTTGCTACAAGCTCATTTGAATGATTTGAGTGACAGAGAAATGATGCTGTTGATTGGCTGCCTGCAGTGGTAAGGGACAATTATCATGAATGCCTAGCACCAGTTATAGAAAGCAAAAATGGACATATGTGGTGGTTGGAGCACTGGATGATAGACTTGCAGGAAGTGTTTGTGACTCAAGAAACAATGAAGAATGGCAAAACAGAGAGGGAGTGGTGTCCAGGGTCTTCAGACACTGGATAGAGTGTAGAACAGATGTTCTTTATTTGTAGGAACCAGGGGAGGCTATCTTGACCCTTCATAGAAGGTAACGTGGGCAGACAGATAATGGAACTTGTGCTACAAATCAAGTCCTGAGGAGCTGGATGCAACAAGGTCAGTGAACTCAGACAAATGGTCAAAGTCTGTAAATGCACCTTCAACAGCATCACTAACCCCATCCATAACTCACTATCACCATAACACCATCACTTGCATCATTTGACCTAACAATTATACCAACATTCATATGTTCCATTTTAACCATTGGCACTGCTGCAAGCATGACATGTACATCTCAAACTAGCACACATTGCCTGTAATTCAACCATGGCAACCAAATTAATCAAACACATAACACTCACTGATACACCTCTCTCTCTTTTAAAGTCCTAGATTGCACATGACTAGGGGCAGCAGGAACTAACTGCAGGGAGCCAGATGTGCCTGCAAACCCTAAACCCTAGGTGGATAGCATTGCCATTGCTGGAATGGCAGCTTGCCATAAGCCCAAATTCACTGAAGGTTACAGTATTCTCAGACATAATTCTCCTTCTTGTATTGCACTTCCTTCTCATCTCACAATCTGTTCTGACCTTCAAGCTGCAGATAATATAACACACACCTCTTACTTTCAATAACCCCCTCAACCTCACACCCCTCTCCCTTCCTCTTTCCTCACCAGTGCTGTAGCCTTGTGCCTTTCTCCTCGCAGATGCCCATGAAGTGGCCAGGCAGCGGAAGATCAGCAGGACAGGGATAATGAAGGCAAACACAGGGCGCTAGTTTTGGTACAGGCATCATGTATAAAGTGTAGCATAGACATGGCATATGCATGTGGTGAAGCACTTGGGCATGAGTCGTCTGCAGGCAGTGCAGAAATAGAGCAGATGCTATCTTGCCAGAGGGTGAAGTTGAACGTGAATTCTGCTGCAGAGGACTTGGATGAGTTTTTCAATAGTGTCGGTACAGAAGAAGGTTAGTTGGCTGTGTATATTGACATGCTTGCGAAGCCTGTCAGAAAGCTTGAGTTCAACATTAAGGGGCATGGAGGAGTGTGGCACCAACTTGGCTGAGGGGTTTGATTAGAGCACGGAGTTCATTCTTTCTGACAGGAAAGTGGTGGCCATCCACTAATACACATTTAGATCCAAACATAATGCACCATCTGGCAGCTGATGCCAGGTCTTCCATTCAATTGAAATAGCATTGGTCCTTCAGTGCTGCAGTGAAATCATATTTTGGTATTGTACAAGGTCAGCTTCAAATTGCTGCCATCATGATTGTGGATCATGGTATGCAAATGGACTGGCAGGATAACACAGTGTGCAACACATCTGCAACTCATTATCCAAAAGATAATGATGGACAATACCTAGTACCAAATGAGCAGCCAAGCACCACAACAATCCACTGGTTGCCTACTATCTCTCAGTTACTATATAAGGGTGGTTATATAGGGACAAGCAATATTCACTTAGCTCCTGGCTCCTCATACCATTCAGAAGGTTGTGCAGTGGATGAGAATGTGTACATTATGAGAACATTGCTACCACTTGTAACATTAACAAGCTGTTAGTTAGGGTCCTTAAGCAACTTCTAAGCTAGGATCACTTGGGTGGTGCTTTACAATGCAGCAAAATGCTTGTCCCAACTAGGTGGCCTGTTTCCTCCATAACCTGGCAATTAGGTAGACACAGCATTTGCCAGCAGTTGCGTAACATTAGGCAGAAGAGAGGAGAACTAGGAGGTGGAAGAGGAATAAGCAAGGAAGAAGGCAACTTCACACATGCCTTTCTCTTCCCACTGATGAAGTAGACTGATAGAATTGTGCTTTCCATGAAAAGAAAACTGAAAGGAATCACCACTCCATCCACAACTGAATTGTTTTATGCTTTCAAGCAGTAAACCCTGGACAGCATTCAAACATGGGCTGATAAATGTAACACTCATGCCAGGAAATGACTTTCTCCAAATTGATATTGCAACCACCTTGATATTCATTGGTAATACTCTCACTAAGTTCCCCACTCTCAACATCCAGGTGGTCACATTAGACAGAAATTTAACTGGATTGACCACATAATTATTGTGACTACAAGTGGAAGTTGGAGGCTGGGTATGCTACAGCAAATGACTCAGAGCCTAACTCCTCAACAGCTTTCCATGAGGAAAAGTTGTAGAATGAGATGGAATACCCTCCAATATTCACAATACTCAAGGAGCCTGCCATCATTCAGGATGTGGCAGCCCATTTGATTTGCACCTCATCCACTGCTTTGAGCAATCACATCCTCCATCACCTGTGTATTGTGGCTGCAGTGCATACATATGCAAGGGCACTCCTGCAACTTGCCAAGGCTTCCTTCACTGTATGTTCCATACCTCCATTTAAAAGAGCAGAGCAGCAATCGCCTGGGAACATCACCAGCTTCAAATTCACCTCCAAGTCACGTAGCATGCTGACTTGAAAAATTGTCTCCATTCCTCTATTGCTCTTGAGTTAGATTCTTGCAACTCCCAACCTCACAACACTGTGAGAGTACATTCACCACAAGGACTGAAGCAGCTCAATAAGGCAAATAACTCTCAGCTTCTTAATGGCCATTAGGGATAACCATTAAGTGCTGGTGTTCCTAGCACTGATCATAAGTGAATAAAAATAAAACACACTGCCCCACACTTCCTGTCTTAGATGCCTTCTGTAGCAGATTATTTCAGTGTTCACTTGTCCACAGCTGATCAGTACAAAACTCAAGTAAATCGACATTCAAAATCATACCGTTCAAGAAAGAACATAAAATACTCTATTAAATATCTGTGTGCCTTCCTTCGTGCCTGTCTCCTGTCTGCCTTTGCTCTTATTTAATGTTCTTTCAGTGGCTGTAGTAGGGCAGGTGGGTGGCTACTGAAGTGCAGATTAGCAAAGAACCTGGAGAGTAGGAACAAAAGGATTTACGAGATAGACGTAGGAGAAGGCCATATTGACCCTGCAGCCCTCTCCATCATTCAATAAGAACACGGGTGATCCTATACAGTACCCGCTTATTCCTCAAACCTCCTGTTATACTTAAGGTTCAAAAATGAATCCAACTCAGCCTTGAACACACTCAATGACCCAGCCTCCAGAGATCCCTGGGGTAGAGAATTTCAAAAATTTGCAACTCTTTCAGGAAAGAACTTTCAGTTCAACTCAGCCCTAACAAGTTGACCCTTTATTCTCAGACTATGTTATGTTTTAGACTCTCCAACTACAGGAAACAGATTTTCAGTACCCACCCTGGTAATCCTTCTGAAAATCTTACAGGCTGAATTCAGATCATGGGCTAGAAATTCCTCACTGCCAATTTTTCCCCTATTAAAACTTCATTATAAGTCTCTCTTATGTTTCTTTAAAAAATATTGTATAGTGCAGTTTGAGAACCAGTGTTGTTGAACTCCTTCAAGCTGCTTCAGAAAATAAGAGACTCTACTTCAGCTCGCTACAGCTGTCATCACTTAGCTGCACAGCTGAGACCTATCAGCCAGCCCTTAAAGACACACGTGCACAACCCCATCAGCACTCTTCCGCTACTGGGCATGGCTCTGTATCACTTATTCAAGAGGACAGTAAGTGTGCTCCGAGAAAGCATCTGTACACCTGAAGGTGGGATGACATGTAATCAAGGGAGCCATGGAGACTCTCCAGGGCAAATTACAGACAGGGAGAGATCGGATAGGCTGGGCTTATTTTCCCTTGAACAAAGGAGGGGTGACCTGATCGAAGCACATAAGATTATGAGAGACATAGACAGGGTAGATAGTCAAAATCTTTTTCCCAAGGGGGCATAGGTTTAAGGTGAGAGGTAGGAATTTTAAAGGGGGTCTGAGGACTAAGTTTTTGATACAAAGAGTGGTTGATATCTGAGATGCACTGCCAGAGAAGGTGGAGGAATCAGATACAATTACTACATACAAGAGGCATTTAGACAGACACTTAAATAGGCAAGGCATAGAAGAATACAATCCTAATGTGGGCAAATTAAATTGGTGTAGATGGGCAAAAAGGTTGGCATAGATGTGGTGGGCTGATGGGCCTGCTTCTGTGCTGTATGTTCTAGGACTCCATGACTCTATGAACACTGGCAGGACCTTTGTTACCAACAATGTTCTCAAAGAGACAACCATCTTACAAGATTGATCAAAGTGAGTCCTGAAAACTTTGTTTCTTCATTATATCTACTCCCATTGTTTTTGTCTTTTTTCACACTCTGGTGACATCTTTTCCCTCACACTCATTCACTCTCTCACACAGCTTCTGCCAGCTTTCTCCCTTCCTTCTCCCTTCTCCTTTCCTTGCCATGTATCTGCTGCTCCAGCCTTTCCCCCTGCTCTGTCTGTCTCTCTCCCTCTTTCCCTTTCCCTTCCCCTTCTCCCAAGGCTCTCCCTGTGCCTTTCTGTCCTGCTTCCTGTGTGTCCCTATCTTCTCCCCTCTCCTTTGTGTACCTCTCCCTGCCTGTTACGCTCCCTGAGTCTTCCTCTTCCTGTCTCAGTCTCTCTCGTCCACTCAGTCTATGCTCCATTTCTGATTTTGCTGTTGGACTTGTTGCAAATTGTCAGGACTCGGGGGCCTGTCCAATGGACACAATGCCAACATTTTTGACCAGGTTGGCTGCACCTGGCCCCGCACTGGTTACCAAACATAATACAGCAGAGGTTCGGGAGCCTGCAACTGCAAGGGGAAGGGTGGGGAGCAGTGTTGCAGTACAGAGTTAGGGGATATTACAGAGATCAGAATTGGGGTCTGTTTGGTCTGGGAGATAGGGAGATCCTCACTGCAACAAAAGGCAGCCTTCAAGAGTGAAGACTTTACAGTGGCCTTTTATTTCTCAGACTTCTGTTGAGAAGTTCTCTCTATGTCCGCCTGCCCTCTGCCTCTCTGTCTCTGTCTCTTCTTCTGGTGCTCTTCCTCTGCCTCCCTTTCTGTCACTCACACACACAAGTTGCTTCTGCCTGCCCCCTTCTCCCAATCACACACATTTACCAGGATTCTGTCGTGGGACTAGCACTGGCACTGGCACATTCAATCAGCCACTGAGTTGTCAGCACTTTTTGTCCCTCATTCCATTAATCCCCCACATCCATGGTGTTGCACTCACTCCCTGAATATTCCACACAATCATCCAAGAAGGCCAAGATATCATATCTACTCCATCACTTTCACAATTATTCGCTATTGCAAGCAAAAGTTGCCACCTTGGGAAACCAGTTCATGCCTCTGCAAAAAAGAGGGACCACATGGCTGCTGGGGCACTTGGAGATGCTGACTATGTCCAACATCTTCTAGGTATGAATATTTATCTTAGTACAACCTCACCCATTGGTACAGTCATCCTTACCTTCAGGCAGTTCACCTTTTTCCGGGAGGAGTTCACCTTCAAGCACATTCAAATTAATAGAGCCCTCCATCATTAACAGGAACTAAATTGGTGCATTAGGCAGGTGCAGACAATAGCCCGTAACACACATATCATTGAGCAAAACTTGGGCAGACAAACACCACAGTGAGTTTCAAAGTGTTATGCACTGAAGCATTGCAGCAAGTTTACATATCAGTACGTCCTTGTCAAGAGGATGCCACACTCCTGGGTCTTGCATCAACACACATCTTTACATGCATACAATATAATGCAAACACATTTAAGATAGATGCTACCACTGCACATGTCCATAAATATCACTCCCATACAAATATCATGAGGGAGTAATATCGAAGGATGCTTGTGGCTCACCATGCAGGACTTAAGGAGTATAAGGCTCCTACATTCTGAGAACTCTTACCACAGCAGCATCATAGATGTCTGGTCAAAATATGTTATCAGGCATATACCTGTAATCTTGGATCACCATACGTGATGTCAGCTTTCATGGAAAACATGCTCAATAGTGGCAGCCAAGATTTAATTATCAGCTTCAGTGTGAACTCATCTCTCTCTCACGAGCAATGAATGTTACCTCAAACATATCCAGATGTCAATATTGGAATTAGTTTATTATTGTCACTTGTACCGAGGTACAGTGAAAAACTTATCATGCGTACCGTTCATACAGATCAATTCATGACACAGTGTATTGAGGTAGTACAAGGTAAAACAATATGGAACGTAGAATAAAGTGTCGCAGCTACAGAGAAAGTGCAGTGCAGGTAGATAGTAAGGTGCAAGGTCATAACAAGGTAGATTGTGAGGTCAAGAGTCCATCTTATCGTACTAGGGAAATGTTCAATAGTCACAGCGGGATAGAAGTTGTCCTTAAGCCTGGTGGTACGTGCTTTCAGGCTTTTGTATCTGCCTGCCTGAGGGTAGAGGGGAGAAGAGAGAATGTCTGGGGTGGTTGGGGTCTTTGATTACGTTGGCTGCTTTACCAAGGCAGCAAGAAGTATAGAGAGAGTCCATGGAGGGGAGGCTGGTTTCTGTGATGTGCTGAATTGTGTCCACAACTCTCTGCAGTTTCTTGCAGTCATGGGTGGAGCAGTTTCCATACCAAGCCATGATGCATCCAGATAGGATGCTTTCTATGGTGCATCGATAAAGATTGGTGAGGGTTAAAGGGGACATGCCAAATTTCTTTAGCTTCCTGAGGAAGTAGAGGTGCGGGTGAGCTTTCTTGGCAGTGACGTCTATATGGTTATACCAGGACAGGCTATTGGTGATGTTCACTCCCAGGAACTTGAAGCTCTCAACCCTCTCAACCTCATCACTGTTGTAGAAAGGAACATATGCGCCACCCCCCTTCCTGAAGTCAATGACCAGCTCTTTTGTTTTGCTGACATTGAGGGAAAGGTTGTTATCATGACACCATGTCACGAAACTCTCTATCTCCTTCCTGTACTCTGACTCATCGTTATTTGCGATATGGCCCAAGATGCAGACTACAGTGCCCAGTAGGTGTTCCCATTACAGTTATAACATAACAAGATATTATTTGCAGATGAACATTGCTGCAGGGCCATTTAACATGTATTGCTTTTTTTTTTCAGGGTTCCTGCACAGAGGCAGGGAAGGGATATCTGAGCCTTATCCTGCCGCCCTAGGGTAGCTGCAGGAGTCATTTGCAGAACAGAAGGAGATGCAGGTATCAGCTACTGTAAAAGAAAAGCACCCCTTACACCAGTTCATCTATCCTTTATATCCATACCAGCTCAGATACTGGTACCAAAGAGAATAAGTTGGAATCTGTGGATCACATTTCACACGAGGAGAAAACTGGCCCCAGTGGGCTGCAGTCAAACAAGATGGTAAAAGGAACATAGAACATAGAACAATATAACACAGAACAGGCCCTTTGGCTCACAATGTTGTGCCGACATAGACAATCCCTCCTACCAACAGAGTGCCCATATCCCTCTATTTTCCTCTCATTCATGTGCCCATCCAAGCCCCTCTTAAAAGCCCCCAATGAATTTGCCTCCACCACCCTATCAGGCAATGCATTCCAGGCATCCACCACTCTCTGAGTAAAAAACGTACCCCTCATGTCTGTTCTGAACCTGCTCCCACTCACCTCTGATATTAGATCTCTCAATAATGGGAAAAAGATATTGTTTGTCCACCCTATCTATGCCCCTCATAATTTTATACACTTCCAACAGATCACCCCTCAGCCTCTGCTGCTCCAAATTTTTGTGTAGACTATTATGGGGGCAGACTGGAAGTGTCACCACGCTTCCGGCGCCAACATAGCATGCCCACAACTTCCTAACCCGTACACCTTTGGAATGTGGGAGGAAACCGGAGCACCTGGAGGAAACCCACGCAGACACAGGGAGAACGTACAAACTCCTTACGGACAGTGGCCAGAATTGAACCCGGGTCACTGGCGCTGTGATAGCATTACGCTAACTGCTACACTACCGTGCCTGCCCTTCTGTCTCAACTACGGAACACTAATCCAGTCAGCAGCACTGACTTAGAGGTGTCAAATCCCCATGGTAGGGAGGCATTAGAAGAAGGTTCTTGGGTTGACACTCCAAAATGACCACTTTTAGACAGACTCCAGGAATAGGAGCATGGAGGAGTCCATGTCCACATTCTGCAAAAAGATGGTGGAGAGCCAAGAAAACCTCATCCACCTCTGCCTTCTGCACCCAAACATGGCATTGCCAAGGCAACAGGGCAGCTGAGGGAATAGGTATTCTGCCGCTGCCAAGCATGCTTCCTGTCTTCTGGAGCTCTGCTAATACAGAGCCAGCAGCAGGCTGATTCCCAGGAAGAGTGGCTTACTGCTGTTCAGGACATTGGTACTGGTATAAAAAAACAGACTGCTGTGTTCCAAGGTCTTTCTGTTGCCCTTGACAACATTCTGGAGGTCATGATGACAGTTATGCAGTATGGGCAACACCAGACTGCCGTTATCTGCTGGGTGCTATGTGACTCCAGTTAGAAATGTGGGAATGGACATTCCTATCCTCCCACCGAATGTCAGGATCTCACCTGTTGCCTCTGGCTCTCAAGCATTATCTTTACTAATGCACACAAGCTTTCTTCCCCCAGATTGCTGGCACACTTGTTGCTACCTTGCAATCTGGAGCTAGCCATTACAAGAGAACATCTGGCTCAGAGTCAAGCCAGCCTTCCAGTAGCCAAGCAGCAATCACAGGAAACACAAGAGACTGCACTTGCTGGGATCTGGAGTGAAAAAATAAACTGCTGGATGAACTCAGCAGGTCAAGCACATCTGTGGAGGCAAAGGGATGGTCAATGTTTCAGGTCAAGACCCTGCATCAGGACTGAGTGTGTAGAGGGAAGATAGCCAATAAAGAGGTGAGAGGGAGGGGTGAGACAGGTGCTGGTGGGTGATGGGTGGAACCAGGTGGGGTGGGGGATGATGGGCAGATGAAGCCAAGTGGGTAAGCTGGTGGGGGGGAGCGGGTGTGGGGGTGGGAGGGAGTTTTCAGACAGAGGCTGGTGGGTGATAAGTGGAAACAGATAAGGAAACAAAAAGGGCAGATGGAGCCAGGTGAGGGGAGTGGAGTAGGAAGACGGAGGCAGAGACTGGAAGGTGATGTGGAACCATATAAGGGAGGGATGCCGGGCAGATAGAACCAGTTGGGGGAGGGGATTGAAGCATAGGCCAAGCGAGAAGAAACCCAGGTGGACAAGGCGTGGGTGCTTGGCTGATGGAACTGGGCTTGGGATGGTAACAAATCTTAAAGGGGTGTTGTGGAGGAGGGGAGGAATGGAAAAAGTGAACAAAGGTTGAGAGAACCTAGGTGGACCAGAATGAGTGGGAAAGGAACACTACGAGTGTGGGTTACCTGAAATTAATGAACAACTCTAGGTTTCCAGGTCTGCACAGGAAATCACTAGAACTATAAGGTCCCACTGGTGACTGGATTATGACTCATTGTTTCAGTGTTTCCTTTTGAGCCAAATATTTTATTTATCAAAGTCTCTGTTGATTTATTTGTTCAACTCATACTGAATGAAGCCATTTAAGTGGCAGTAGATTCTGCTCATGCTTTTTGTTCCTCTGTTCCCTCTTACTCCTTCAAGGCAATTTTTCTGACCTCATTGGAGGGGTTGTATAGCTGTCTCTTCAAAGCATGAAATGAATGCCTTTGTAAACATATGCAACTCCCACTCTCTGGTCATGTGCTGCAAAAACCTAAGGTCCCCTTGTTGTGTGATACTTGTCCATTCCTTAGATAAACCTCAGAGAATTGCTCAAAGGTGAGCCTGGCTGTAGGAGATCATTCTAGCATGCCATGGCAGGAGGTCACATGAAGTTAGTCCAGCAGCAGAGAGCAATCAATGCTGCCAACAGCATCCAATTATTATCAAACTCCTTTACACTATGATGATTTAATTTTAAATACAATGATGGACTTATACAGATAGTTCAAAAGCTTTCTCAGAAAATCAGAAGTAGTACTTTGTGACACCAAAGCAAGTCTGATCCAACAGGCAGAGCAACAGTAAGCAAGTCGAGATGCCTTTGGAACTGCAAGGATGTGATTACATTACAATAGAGACAGTCCATGCTTCATTCCTTGTTGCAGAGAAATTTCCATCATTCAAGTCATTGATGGGAAAAAGAATCCAGATATATCTGCAACAAAAACACATAGTTGTATTTCACAGAATTTTGTGGGACCATCTTCAGAACTCTGACCAAGTATTCTATTGAATCAAGGGAGATGATTAATTGGCCCTCCTGACCTAATTGAGCAGCCCTGCTACTTTACAGTTTGTTCTTATCCATGGTATCCATTAGTCCACATGACTGCTGATGTTCCTAAAGTGGACCACTTGATGAGTTCCTATAGGATTGGTAAATAAGAAGAGCTGCTCAACCAGGAAGACATATATGCCCCTGAGATTAATTCCAGATGTAACAGGTGCCAGATTTGCAATGTGAAGTCCGCTTATGTACAATTAAACAGACCATTTGTATTTCTGAAAGGCTGGATGATGATAGCAGATGAACATTCCTGTCTTATTCTGAGAAAGCCTTTGCTGCAATGCCTGGCTGGGACTGAAAACTGAATTGGTAGCTTCATCCTCAAACACCTCCAGCATGATTATTCTCAACATTGGCGCCCCACAAGGCTGCATCCTCAGCCCTCTATTCTACTCCCTATATACTTATGTCTGCGTGGCCAGATTCTGCTCTATCTCCATCTACGAGTTTGCAGATGACACCACCATAGTAGGGCGTATCTCAAATAACGATGAGTCGGAGTACAGGAAGGAGATAGGGAGCTTACTGAGATGATGTCATGACAACAACCTTTCCCTCAATGTCAGCAAAACAAAAGAACTGGTCATTGACTTCAGGAAAGGGGGCAGTGTACATGCACCTGTCTACATCAATGGTGCTGAGGTTGAGGGGGTTGAGAGCTTCAAGTTCCTCTGAGTGAACATCACCAATAGCCTGTCCTGGTACAACCACATAAATGCCATGGCCAAGAAAGCTCACCCGCACCTCTACTTCCTCAGGAAGCTAAAGAAATTTGGCATGTCCCCTTTAACCCTCACCAAATTTTATCCATGCACTATAGAAAGCATCCTATCTTAATGCATCACGGCTTGGTATGGCAACTGCTCTGCCCAAGACCGTAAGAAACTGCAGAGAGCTGTGGACACAGCCCAGCGCATCACGGAAACCAGCCTCCCCTCCATGGATTCTGTTTATACCTCTCACTGCCTTGGTGAAGCAGCCAGCATAATCAAAGACCCCACCCACCTGGGTCATTCTTTCTTCTCTCCTCTCCTATCAGGCAGAAGATACAGGAGCCTGAGGGCACATACCACCAAGCTCAAGGACAGCTTCTATCCCACTGTGCTAAGACTATTTAACGGTTCCCTTATACGATGAGATGGACTCTTGACCTCACAATCTACCTTGTTATGACCTTGCACCTTATTGTCTACCTGCAATGCACTTCCCTGTAGCCGTGACACTTTACTCTGTATTCTGTTATTGTTTTTACCGGCACTACCTCAATGCACTCTGTACTAACTCAATGTACAGTATCTGTACTGTGTAATGAATTGATCTGTACGAACGGTAATGCAAGACAAGTTTTTCACTGTATCCCTCGTACAAGTGACAATAATAAATCAATATCATATCAATGCTTATGGCAAGGAAAGTCTGAGCATATTTTAAACTCAGTAATTTTTTTGAATTCATTAAAAGTTGCATTATGGGTTCAGAGTAAGGTGGCAGTACCTCATTCTATCATGCTGACTGAATACTATTCCTAAGATACTGTCATGAATTGAAGAAGCCAATGACTATGTGAGTGATTTGAATGTGAGTGTACAGGAAGGGATGGATGTTATGGGCCTTAAGAGAACCTTTCCACGATAAAACACTGTTTAGAAGGACCTGGGATGGGGCTCATGATGCTGAGGGGTGGCTTCTCAACTTCATCATCTTCTTGTAACTGTGGCTCTTGGTGGATGTCCTGTTTTGGATCTTGATCCTGTTCTGTCTTGGCTCCTGGTCCCTACCTTGCTCCATCTTGGCAGCTGAGTTCAGATGAAGGTCAAATAATGCAATGCACACCAGAGCTGTACCTTGGCTGCTGAAAACTGAAGTTTGACATAAGTGTGATGCAGGCAGCAAAATTTCATTTTTACCAGACCTGGAGATCCACTAAGATCCTGGCTGTGGTGTGGCTGTGACGGGAGCATTGCTCACCTGGCGTGCTTGGAGCTATGAGCAGAGTGATAAGAAGGGGATAGCTTTTACCCGAGAAATACACCCCTTTGGGTTGTGTGGCCCCCACAAGATGAGAGACAGCTATGACTGGCTAAGGCAATGAATTGTGGGAGCTGCCAGCAAACCTGGAATTGATCATTGGAAAGTTCCTCTGAGGCTCCACCACAAAGTACAGTATGATTAAGCACAAAGTACAATTAAGAGAATGGGAGCAGTAATGTTCACAGGAGTGAATGCACTCCGGGGAACCCTGAAATGAGAGTGAATACCCATGGCTAATCTGTTGGCCCCCATGGATTGGTGGAGAAATAGATGTATCCTGGTTTTTAGGAGTAGAGGTTGTCAATGTTGCAGTAATCATCAAATTGTGATATGTAGGATATATCTGCATTTATGGACTGCAAATAACTCTGAGGCTAAGAAGTTGAGAAGGAGGGTGACTGTAATTTTGACTGTGAGAGCTGTGCAGGGATATCTGTGCCTCTGTACTTGACAGATATGAGTAAGGACAACCTTGTGAAAGCACAAACCTTGCTCCTTCAAGAAGTGTAGATAAGAATCTGGCTTGCTGTGAAACCAGTTCAATAGGTGATGGATGCTGAATCCTTGTTTGCCTCCAGTGCTGTGGACCCTGTGAATGTTTGCTGTACTTATGAGACACACACACCTCATATATGAAGAGGAGAGGTAGTTCAAGACAAATGGCCACTGAAAATCAGTTTAGTTTCCAAAAAAAATGTTTGAAGATGTATGGAAGTATGCTGAGGAAGTAGTGAGCATGTAGAGTGGTGTGGAGTGATATTAATATAGCTGTGGTATGATTGGCCCTAAAGTAATGTTGTCTTTGATCCTTTAGCATTAGTAAAAGCTTTTTCATCTGTGAGTAAACAACAACTGCCGTTCTGTAGACCAATGTGGCTGAAAATCTTGTCAAAGAGAAATTTGGGCAAGTTACAGTGATTAAGTAGCATTAGCGAACATGAAAATCTTGCCAAAATGTGGACATAGCGTTAGTGATGGGTGCCAAGGCATTCAGAAATATGTGCGGAATTGCAGCACTGTATGTTCATGCAATTATTAGCACCACAATCAACAATCTCTCCTTGAACATGGACAAAACAAGAGAGATGATTGTAGATTTTAGAAAGGCTTAGGCTGACCACTTACCCCTGTGCATCAATGGCATCATTGTACAGAGAGTCAGCTGTTATAAGTTCTTGGGAATACATATAGCAGACGACCTGTCCTGGTCAACTAACATCTCTTCCTTCGCCAAGAAGGCACAGCAGCGCCTCCACTTTTTACAGTGGCTGAAAAGAGCAAACCTGCCCTGCCCCACCCTCACTACATTCTACAGGGGTACCATTGAGAGTGTCCTGACCAGCTGCATCTCTGCCTGGTACGGTAACTGTAACACCTCTGACCGAAAGTCTTTGCAGAGAATTGCGAGTACAGCGAGAAAGATCATTGGAGTACCTTTTCTCTCCATCTTGGATATCTACAATACAGGATGCACACGTAAGGTTTATAGAATTATAGACGACCCTTCTCATCCCTCTCACGACCTATTTGTCCCACTGCCGTCTGGCAAGCGGTACCGGAGCATCCGGGCCAGAACTACTAGATTGCACAACAGTTTCTTCCCCCAGGCTGTCAGGCTCCTGAATACCCTGGTAGACAAATGTCGCGTCAAAAGCTCTGGTTTGCACAACGGTGTATAAGAACTTTGGCTGCTGCTGAACGTGTTTATACAATGAGTACAACACACTGAGCTTGTATTTCTCTTGTCCAACTTGATTTTGCACTAACTCTGCACTAAATTTTGTATTTTGTATATACCGTTTTTTTGCACTATGTGTACTTGCACTATTTTTTTGATTTTTTGATTTTTGTTTGTGTTTATTGTATGTCTTCTGTTCTATATATGTCCTCTGTTGTGTGAGTCTGGGGGAAATGGATGGATGAATGACAATAAAGTAACTTGAACTTGAACTTGAACAATACTACCTTTTGGACTTGTCTAAATGAATTTCTGAATCACCTCATACTCTTTTGAACTCTGGTGAGTATTGGCCTATCCTACTGAATTTGTCCTCATGAGAAATTTCACAGATCCCAGAGTTTAGAAAGTGAATCACATCTGCACCACTTCCAAGATGAGTATATCCTTCCGTGGCTGTAGACTAAAACTGGAGGCTGTGTTCCAAGTGTGCTGTCACTGAAATTCTGAATGAATGCAGCAGTGCTTCCTCACATAAACCACCTTGCACTGAAGGCCAACACACTATTCAGCTTCCAGATTGCTTTTTGTAGCTGCAGTTTAACCTTTTTGTTTCAAAACCAACACATCAAGATTTGTACACCAACATTTACTAGTTCCTTACCATTTAAAAGATAGTCTGTGGGTCAGAACTTGCAGGGAAATTCTGGCAGCTCTGTGATGAATTGCTGCTATTTGTCCTCTTTAGTGTCAGCATTTTGAGAACACCCATGCGAACTTGTAAGTCTCATAGTTGCTGCCTGGGTTCAGCCCATGGTTCCCCAGCTGGTCTTGACATGCAGTCCAGCAGCAGTGCATGAAGCTGATGAAATCTCAGCAGCTACACTGGGGAATCTGCTCACTGAATCTGCGCCAGGTTAGAGCAGGAGCAGGAACAGTGAGCCTATTCACTTGAATAGACACAAGCGGCTGTGAGACCTGAAAGAGGAAGGCAAGTACGTATAAGGTAATTTAGATTAGTTTTAATTAATTGAATTTCTCTAAATTTTTTAACAAGTGCTTTAAGTGACTTATTTTTAATATTTCTATAATTTTTTTTCAATTGTCTCATTGACCTTCAAGAGTTTTTGTATGTTTTTGAATTTTAGTGACCTTTAGAAACTTACAAAAAATCCATTTTTAACAGCCAGTAACACTAAGGACAAGGATTTTCCAGTTGTCAAGGTTCTTTAAGCCATTTTGTGAGCAGGATTTGTTCTGGCCTACACATGCTACCATATTACAAGACACGAGGTTCTGCAACAACAAATGGCTTTGCCATTTAGTATCCTTACCCTCCCTTTCATCAGGTTTTCACCATAGTGGTGAGAAGGGGAACCACAAACATTCAAAGTTTCCCTGTGTATCGCTGGCAAGAGCCAAATGGACTGGCTCCAGCGAGCTCCAGCCCATTCTGTTTCCTTTTTTTCTGACCGAGGTGAATAACTTTACACTTCTCAGGAGGACTTTTGGCCTAAATGGCCCAGCTTTGGACTACACTTTTTCACCATGAGCAGTAGCAGTCCAAGCTGGGTAGTTGACAAGGAACACCAGGGGCACTGGCAGTATGGCAGTAGAGGAATCACGAGCACAGTTAGTCTAAGAATGGAAAACTTATTAGGTGTGAGCTTGACGTTATATTCATTGGTCTTTGTGCTGCCACAGGTCCTTTTTTGAGAGGTGCAGATATGGCTTCAACAAAGCTGAGCTAGCTTCAACTGGTATGGTCTGCCAACAAAATCATGTTAGTGGAGTGCATATGCATCCCATAGTGAGTCAAGTGGCCACTGATTAATCTCGTGGTGCTGGAGATCATTACTGTGATTACTCCATTATAAATCAAGCATTAGTCGTCACAATTATATTGCCAAATAATTTTTGGTAAGTTTTTTAGAAAATTGTCAGTAAGCAGTGTTTCTTCTTTGAAAACCTTTATGTTCCTCTCCCAGATATCATGTTTCACTGATATGTTTTTGATTACTCTGCACTGTTATTTTAACAGTACTCCAGGAGAATTCTGTTTAAAGTGCACTGCGGCACAGATTTCATTTCCTGAACCACATTCCTTCTGGCAAATGCATTAGGCTGATTGATCTGCACCAGCTTGCAGCCAGCCAAGACAGTTTTCCAAAATGTTTCCTGCCTCATTAATGTGCTTTTAAATTGGAGAATCTCTTGTTTCTGTGCATCATTAAAAAAAAATTACACTGTGCCTAGTCCTTTGAAATTTGTGATTGGATTTATTCCACTTTTTGCTAATAACTGGTGGTGGACTGATTCCTATACATGTAACAACACTGAGTGAGAGGCAATAAAGTACTAAAGGTAAGCAGGTTTCTGCATGCAGGAACTATTCAACTCTGCTCGAAGCTTTTGTTTTGTTCCTGCTTAAAATTATATTGGATTCTGTGGGGTAACAGATGGTAGGGTGAGTTATTTCCTGATAAAACATGGGTAGTGAATTAACACAATGATACACTGTATGTCCATGCATGTGCAGATTAGACAACTGAAGAACATTTGGCAGTAAAACATTGGCAGGAAATCAAATAAAAGATGGTATAATTTATGGAAAATTCTCAAAACAAGCATTGACATGTGACTTCCTTCAATAAGCTTTGCTTCCAAGGACTTCCTTTAGTTGGAAAGTTCCTCTGTAGAGCAGTGTGCTATGCTGTGGCTGCAGCTACGCTGTCCAGAAATGAGCTTTTTTTTCCCCTGATTTTTAAAAAGTCCAGCTTACAATTCTTTTCTGCATTTTATACCAGCATGCAAGGAACTGGTGGCTACAGCTCGTGATCGGAAACCAAATGCCTTTGTGCAGATCACAGTCATAAATCCTACACAGCAGGGCTTGACCAGATACTCTAATACTGAAACAGTAGAGGTAAGTGTCTCATTGGTACTTAATTTCAGTTGCCTTCTGTACATGGATTTCCTAATATTTATCCTTACATATTTGTGAAGTCCCACCCCTAGCCCCAGAACTTAAGCTTTTTGTTACAAACAGCTAAATAATTTACTTGATTCAAGACTATAAGCTCTCAGCAAATTGTAAGAGCTTAATTTTTGTGGGAACTGTGAATAGTGTATTGGAACTCATAGCTAACTTCATATTTTTAATCATCACTGAGGGCGGACCTTCCTTTAGTAAGAGATAGTGAAAATACTTTATACTGTATGTTGACCAAGTTAAAACAGGGAGGGCAATGACCCAATTTTGCTACAGTTTTTACTGAAAAGGGTCAGCTGACAGTAGACACAATACTCCTATCATTCTTAACATAAATGAAACAGTCTCCACAGGTTGATGGAAATAGAGATCTGCTTTTCTTGTGGGTTCTACATGTCTGTTTCTCCTGAAAGCACAGGGCTGATTTCCGGCAATCTACTTGCATGAATCATGATGTGCTGTATTGTGTGGTAATGTTTTGATTTCCAGGCTTGCCTAGGTGTGCATTGTGCCTCCGTACATCACGATGCTATGATGTTCCTTGATTTGTGCGGATATAGATGTAGGAATTGCAAAAAATACTGTATGCTTATTTGTACAGGCAGTCCCCAGGTTACAACAGGGTTCCATTCCTGAGAACTGTTCATAACCTGAACTGTTTGTAAGTCAGAAATGAACAAAAAACAGTGTGTGGGAGAGGATCACAGAAACAGCTGTGACAGGAGAGTGAGCAGGCGGGGAAGAGTGGATACCAACCAGCCTCACTGATTCAGGGAGTGAGCGAGTGAGTCTGCTCAGCACTCCCAGCTCTGCTTGGCTCAACCCAGCCCCCAGTTGTTGGGTGGGGGGTATGGGGGAGGATGATTGGGGGGAGAAGGACCACAGAAATGCTCTGTTCCCACCCAGCAGAAGATGCCTGCAGTCCCACTGCAGCCGGCAAATTCATCCCCATCCATCCTGCTGGTTTCCCAAATGTTCATTTGTATGTACGGGGTGTCCGTAAGTTGAATGTTCGTAACCTGGGGAGGACTGTGCTCATAAATAACTTTTAAATTACCATAAAATAATAGTGATGACAGATTGCAAGACATTGAGATAAATGAGTGGTGTGCAAAATTTGCAGGCAATTTATCTAAGTGTTACTTTTACCAGACTCAAAGAGTATCATTAAAAGACACTTTTATGGTTCCTTGAAGAAAGCAAATACAATGCAAAGCATGGATAGATAAAGCATACAGTTTCTCAAAAAACTTGGATGACATTAGGGGGAGAGGTATTTTTCCAGTGGATTATTCCTAATAAAAGCAAACTAAGCAGTTGTATAATGAAGAAAATTTCTTAAAATAGTGTTTAAAAAGCTTGGAAGAAATCCTTCAAACCAATAAATGACAACTGCCCCATTCTGTTAAGTTGTGGAAAATATGACAGGCACTGAAAATGTTTCATCTAATCAGTCAGCTCCCTGTAGTGTGCAAATTCAACTGCTGAGAGCCAGCCCTTTGGCCACTCTAAGACAGTAACTTCATATTTCAAATCCGTCACTGCTCTTTTTGTCATTTCATAACAAGCAAAATGTGCTTTTGCTAAATTACAAAGCAATTTTGATTTCACTGATTTAGCACCTGATTGGAAAGCAGTGGCTACATTTCCTTTGAACTAAGTGTCTAATTGTGTTGAATGACAGTCAAGGTCTCTATATGATTTTCCTGATTTTTGTGATAGGAAATGTCACACTTTCTGCAGGAACATGTGGAGGAAGTGCATTCATGGATCACAAGGCTTCTGATTTTTGAACTGAAGTATTTACTGCAATTCATTTGGCCTTATAAACCAGTACATAAAGCTGCATAAATTGTTGTCTTTTTAAAAGTATTACAGTATAAATATACTAACATGGAATTTATTCAAGCCCTTCCAGTTAGCAGTCAAGAAATAAATGTACCATTAAACAAATTTAGACTTTTATCATCATTCTTCGGTTTTTTCCTCTTTGTTCCCAAAGGGACTGATACATGCTGAGGCATGGTTTTGTGAATGATGTCTCCCTTTAATAAGGGAACTCAAATAATAATTTTCTCGACTGTTGAGTGCCAGCAGACATTTTGACTGTGGCAGGCATGACAGAGGATCCTGTGTTAATCAGCAGGAGCCACTAATCAGTATAGTCGTTATACAATGTAAAGAATCCAACAGCTAATAAATAAATAGTGTGAAAAAAACAATAAAATTAGGACAAGAATCTGGCATTTTAATTGTTTTTTCTTATTTGTAACCTAGGGAGGCTGAGGCCAGTTATAGTATTCTTACTGCAATAATTAGCTAACTCAGTAGATCCGATTTTTGACCCTTTTGTATTAGACCAGTTTTCCAATTGAACCATTGGAGGAATTACTATAAAATTTTTTGGAATTACTTATTCTTTCTCTTGTCTGAGTATTTAAGCTTTAAATATTTTTTTTAAATTTTGCATCATAATTTTCTGGTTACGTACCATACCAGTTTAGTGAAAGAATATTATACTGTTTGGGGAGGAATGTGCATTTCATCATGTTAGCTTTATAATGTTGCTAAAATGTGATATTTGATTTCATGTTATTCTAGAGTGTAAAATGTTATCCTAGAGTATTTATGAAGCATGTTTAACAAAGATATAACATCATATTCACTTTGTAAATAATTGTCTCCACATTAATAAAGGACACAGAACATACTTATCATGCTAATCAAAAACAGGATGGAAGATGGAACAGGATGTGTGCATTGCTCTGTAATTATAATGGGCAGCTTGCAATCAATGGCAAGGGGCCATAAGTAGCAAACTGGCAATATGATTTAATTGTCACTTGTAACTGTGCACATCAATAAGTTAAGTTACTTTGGTGGTGCTCCAGTGACAACACTGCCTCTGACAACACAGGCAGTTTGTTTGGGGTAGGGGAGGAAGTCGATTTGGGTTGTTTTGTTTCTTGGTCATGTTGAACAGCCAAAATACTCCTGCTTTGTTCTTTATAAGCTAATAAAGTTTTTTTTTTGACTGGGAGTTACTATCCCTTCTGAATGGTGGCTTTTCAACAAATACCTTGATTTTATTGGTCAGGAGTAGAGAACAGAGCAGGCAATAAAGTTCTCAAATATAAATTTTGAGCAGGCTCCCATCTTAGGTCCTCCATAAATGGTATATCCATAATCTTGGCCACCAAATCTAATTGAAATGTATTTCATTCACTCATCACCCCTCTTCTCTCTGACCCACATCAGGTTCTGGTCCAACAATATCTTAACTTTAAAATTCTCATCCACATATTCATAGCTCTACGCTGCAGCAATTTCCACCTCTGTAATGACCTTCAGCTTTACAATCTTAACAGAAATCGAGTACATTCCCATCCTCCTTCATCCCCTTGTTTGTATGAATGCTTTCAGCTGGTGAAGCCCTAAGCTTAGGAACGTCTTCCCCAAATCTCTCTACCGACCTCACTCTCTCCTCCTTACATATTAAAATCTATCTCTTTAAACAAGCTGTTGGTTATCCTAAAGGACTCAGGATTTGTGGTAGCAATGACAACAAAACTATTGGCATTCAATGTCACAACTTTGGGAAACTAAAAGCAACTTCAGGATATTTGTGTATACGACATTCAACACAGAAATCCTATCTGAGATTCAGTATTCCTCTGTGGGCTGTTACCTTCTCCACCACAATCAAGGGCAAATACTTATATTGGCATGAATTTCAGCAAATTGCCCCACTATAAAGTAGGCTAAGGATCTTGTACTTTGTGTATAATATTTACATGTGTTTTTAATCATGTACTATCTGGCCTAATTTTATGTGTATACATTGTAATACTCTCACATAAATACTTCAAAATATAAGAGCTATTGAAATTATTTTAAAAATTATTTTTATAAAGTATCTTCTAAAATATTAAATTTTTTGGTTTCTGCCACAATCATATCTTTATGGTTTAAATGTAATTTGTCATTCTTCGTAATGATTAATAAAGGGAAATTGAGAGATATTTTTAAAAAAATGTGCCAACACAGGATCAGATCCAGAGGCTCAGATGGAGAGCCAGCTTGAAACTAGTTTCTGCCTTTTCTGGTACTCGAGCAATTGCTCTGCATCTGGCACTGCCTCAAATCAGTGGCTAGAGGGTGGGTATTGAATCAAACCAATTCCCAACTTTCAATTAAAGGAGCCTGGTCTGGAAGTCTGATCTAGAATCTGTGCCCTGGATATGTTGCAACTTTGCTGCATATTCCCTCCTTTAATACATCTTCCAAGTTTGCTGATGATATGGAAATAGATGGAAGGGCACATTGTGATGAGGACATTGTGATTCTGCAACAGGATATAGAGACACTCAGTGATTGGATGAAAACCTGGCAAATGGTGTTTAATGTAGGGAAGTGAGAAGTCATGCATTTTGGAAAGAGGAATCAAAAGGCGGATTATTATCTAAAAAAGAGAGATTGAAAATGAGTGAAGTTCAGAGAGATCTAGGTGCTCTGGTGCACGAATCACAAAATGTTTTCAGGCAGTCCATCAAGTAGTTAAGAGGGCAAATGGCATTTTGGCCTTTATTGCAAAGGTGTTGGAGTTTAAGAATAGGGTGTGGTGAGACCACACCTGGAATACTGTGCACAGCTTTGGTCCCCTTACCTAAAAAAAGAATATGGTAGCATTGGAGGCAGTCCAAAGGAGATTCACCTAGCTAATTCCTGGGTGAGAGGTTGTGCTATCAAGAGAGGCTGGTCAACTGGGTCTGTAATCCCTGGAGTTTAGCAGAATGAGGGGTAGCCATTCAAATATATGAGATGCTAAGGGGGGTTGACAGGGTAGATGTTGAGATGTTTTCACTCGGGGATGTAACTGCAAAATAAGGGGCCAGTCATTTAAAACTGAGGTGCATAGAAATTTCATCACTCAGAGGGTAGTGAAGCCAGATCATTAGATACACTTAAGGTGGAGACTGATAAATATATGAAAGATCAAGGAATTGAGGGTTATGGGGAACCGGTAGAGAAGAGGAGTTGAGGCCAGTGTAGATCATATTGAATGGTGGGGCAGGCTTGAGGGGTCTGGTGGCCTACTCCTGCTTGTGTTCTTATGCAGCACCCAGTAGGTTGGCCTGAAGGATGAACATAAGGTATTTAACTGATTTGGCTCCCAATCTGGTGCCACGCTGGGAAAGATAGATTGTCCCAGGAATGTCCAATAATGGTTGCTCACTAGACAGTGTGGTTCAGCTTTCCTTGCAATGCAACAAAGAAGCATAACCCTCTGCACCATCACTGCCAAAATCACACTGGGACATGAGGGTGACTTGCATCCAGGAGAATCAGGCCGAACTTTTAGAATGTTGGTTGTTACTGCATTTTACTCTGAGGGAAAAAGAAGGATTTTCATTTACATGCCAAAAATCGTGTAAGGTGATGGACTTCCAAGGCTTCCTAGGTTAAGCAGATAATTGTTTAAAAAAATGGCCACTTCAATTCCTGTTAGTTCTCCAAGAGAATTCTGTAATCTGTGGGCTCCTAGTCCATAGCAGCGTAATGTGAACAGTGAGCTGATTAACAGTCGGGAAACACAGAGAACACTGTCAGTCTTGTCTGGTTTATTTGAAGTTCTACAATGACCTCCCTCTTGCAGATAATGAAATGCACATGATTAAACAGGTCATACAATGATGCCAAACTTATTTACATACACGGATGGCAAGAGTGAAGGCGGTCCAGCACCTAACTGATAATCAGGATGTTTAGGGATCCATCTACAACCCAGATATCCAGGTGCACAGACTGGCCTTATCAGCATCCTCAAAACCCTCTTAACTGTAATGGAGGTAAGTCCTCTTTGACCCCAAGGGACTGTCTAAGTAGGAGGTACAATTATGATTAGTTGCTCAGCCAGTTTGATGCCATTGCAGTTGCTGAAGTGTTTAGATGCTTTGAATTGATCCTTGTCAGCAGCAGGCATTTGAAGAAAGAGAAGCTCTCACCACAGAGGTTGCCATGTCTATTGCTGGGAGTGTTTTCTCTGCCCTCTAATCACATATTGTGAACTAATATCTCCTAATGTGGTTCAGAGTGAGTTTTTCTTTTGTTATATTCCTGTACATTTCTTTGGAAATCCTTACCACATTAAATTTGCTAAATAAATACATTTTTTTTAGGTCAGTCTTGCAACTAACTAAGAGGAAGCGGTAAATACCTCAGAGACCGTCTGACTGGAGCTCTTCCTTATTGTTTTCCTCTCAATGCCAAAACTGGGGTTCAGGCTAATGGAGTCAATTGACCTGCTGCTGATTATATATTTTCCAAGTTTTCATATATCCACAACTATTAAAGGATTCTATTATATTGGACACTAGTGAATCCATAGCTGGAGTATTGCGTACAGTGTTGGTCTCCTAATTTAAGGAACAATGTTAATACATTGGGAGTAGTACAGAGAAAGTTTACTAGACTAATACATGGAATGGGTGTATTGTCTTATGAGGAAAGGTTGGGACAGCTGAGGCTTGTATCCACTGGAGTTTAGGAAAATGAAAAAGGGCTTGATTGAAACTTGGTCTTGACAGGGTGGGTGCAGAGAGGATGATTCTTCTTGTGGAAGAATCTAGAATTCGGGATCATTATTTAAAAATAATGGGTCAAACTTAAGACAAGATGGGATGAAATCTTTTCTCTCGGGTGATCATAGGTGTTTGGAACTATCTTTCTCAAAGACAGTGGTATAAGTAAGGGATGAAAGGTTATCGTGGGTAAATGGGAATATAGAGTTGAAGTTACATTCAGGTCAGTCTTGCACTATTTAAATGGCACAGGGTAGACATTGAGATGTTTTCACAAGTGGAAGAGTCACAAACAAGGGGACATAGGTACAAAATAAGAGGTTGGTTATTTAAAACTGAAGTGCATAGAAATTTCTTCTCTTAGAAGGTAGCAAATCTCTTGAATTCTCTGCCCCCGAGGATGATGGAGGTCAGGTCATTAGATATATTTGAGGTGGAGATTGATAAATATTTACTGTAGTGACTATTTCTGCTCCTTTTTTATATTTCATATTTTCCTATGACATGGAAGGAAGCCATTTGGCCCATTGAGTTCTTGCTGGATCTCAGAGCAATCTCATCAGTCCCACTCTCCCACTTGCTTCCCTACAACTTATTCTCTCTCTCATGCCCATTGATTCCTCCAAATTCTCTTACCACCCACCTACAATAGAGCAATTTTACAATAGCCAATTCCAGTACATCTTCAGGATGTGGGAAGAAGCTGGAGCGCCCAGGGGAAACCCATGTGGATACAGGGAGAATGTGTGAATTCAAAGCAAGCAGCAACAGAGGTCGGGCTGGACCTGGGTTGCCAGAGCTGTGAGGCAACAGTGCTAATTCTTATGTCACTGTGCTGCCCTCATTCATATTTCAATTATATAATTAATTAAAGGCTTGAGTATGTGGCAGTATTTGAAAATATGAATATGATAAATATGTTATGATAAAATCCCATTAAGGTGTTAATTCATTTTGAATCCTGTCCATTGCAGTATTACTGTATCTATTATTTTGTTCAGAATTTGTACTTTTGTGTTTCAAAAGAGTTATAGGTTTTCTGTTAAAAACATTTCCACTGCTTAATGGCCAAGAGATTAATCATAAGAAGTAAGATGTAATTTCTATCACTAGGATTTTGACTTCATTGGCATAGTTTTTGCTAAATTTAAAAAAATCTATTTTTGAATATTTTTGTTTGTACTAGAAAATGGTAAGCTTCGTCTCTGTTTAATGATGTTACCTTTGGCAGCCAAAAGCATCATAATTACTGTTATTACTGTTATTTCTGGCAATTTAAACAAGAAGCATGAACAGTTAATCCACGTTACATCAAAAAAAAACAGAATTTATCATGTTAAAGAACAGAATTTTGGGGCTGTGTGGTTGGGTGTCATTTTGAAGATCCGACATTCTGTGGCCAGTGAGGCGAATATGCCATCCAAGCTTAGGGAAAAGCCAAGGAGTAGAAGCTAAGGAGAGTAAAAAAATACTTTGTACCAGCTGCTCAATTAAGGTGTACAATATTACCATTTTCAGACTTCATGTGTTGATGGATTCACAATAGCAGTTTACAATACCATCTTGATACAATGCCATCTGACCTCCAGCACATTCCCAACGGCTAGATTTTAGTGTCAGCTGGTAGATTATGATGGGTATTGTAAACTGCTAGCGTACATCCATCAACACTAGAAGTCTGGCAAATGGTCACATTATTCACCCTAATGAGCAGCTGCTACAAACCACACTTTTTTTCTTCTTCTTCCCACTCTTTCCCTGGATTCAGCACCAAGTCCAGAGGTGTTTCCTTATTGCACAGAGCTAAGGAGTCAGACACACCTCATTTCTGGTCCCTCACCTTTATGTCAGTGGCATATTTGGCGTGGTCCATTCATTTGAATGGAGTTGCTGACATTCACTAAACAGGTGAGTGAAGCTAATTTGTTTTTTTTTCCTTTTTTAATTAATACCAGGTTTAATTAACCAGAGGTAAAAGGAGAATGCTGTTAATTAAGTTTATTTTTTCATGGTTTAATGTTTTTTATATTACTTAAATGTATTTCAACTGTTTCTAAATGTTTCCAATGATCTAGGACATTTCTAAACTTTGGTAAATTCCTTGAAGGACATTGGCTACTGTGTGGTTAGTATAGGCAGAGGGATCCTGTGGGAAGTGAATGCAGGCTGGGTCAAGCACAATCTTGTCCGGTGCCTGGAAATGTCCAAAAAGAGAGGCAAAAAATTGTACTTAAAACAAAAAAGGAGAGAGAAACAAACAAAAACCTTGGTTATATATGTGCTGGAGAGATTTTGTGGAACTTCACCATGTGTTACCCAAAAATGAGAACACCCTTAGGGTTGTTCAATATAATAGTACACAAAAATAGTTACCACTTAATGAAGACTGGTGGAATACAATCTATATCCCAGGAATAGACTAACAGGTTATTTTGTTTCAAATGATGCGATGTATTGTCATTTCTATGGGTTATATAAAAACATTGACCCATGCCTTGTTTGTTTCTGCCATGTGTTTGTTAAAATCTCAAACTAAAATTGGAAGGATGAGATGCAGTTGTGTTAATTAAGATGTGAAGTATGTTATTACATGGATTGCAGACTAGTTGCACTGATGGTCTCTGAAATTTCCTTTTTTTATTCTTTTCCCCTCAATTTTAATACCATGTCCATGAAACAGAGGATAAACCTCTTTTATGAAACAAAAACGTATAGATGACATTGTTTAGTGTGGTCTGACTTGATTTAAGATATCTCAGTTTTTATGAGTTCAACACAAATAATGATATAATATTCTGCAAATGAATAGATAGCTATTTGAAATAGGCACCAAAAGGCAGGCTATTTTCAACTAAAAGCAGAAAGTGCTGGAAACATTCAGCAGTCAGGCAGCACCTGTGGAAAGATAACAAAAGTTGTTAACATTTCAGATTGAAGACCCTTCATCAGAATTGGAAAAGCGAGAAAACAAGTTACAGAATGGGTGGGGAGGGATAAATACGAGAAAGGGAATAGCATTGACAGGGTGAGGCTGGGGTTGCAATGGCTATATGCTGTTATGAAGCTATCTTGTTTAAAGATTAATGAGGAGGGGAGTTAGAGAAAACAAAGGGATATGTAAAATGTGTGAAATGCAGGTCAGGGTTGTTGCAGAGAACTGAAGGCAGAAGGAGAATGTTGGAAATGTCCAGCAGATCATATCGTCTCTGTAAAGTGACAGGACATTTGTTAATGTAATAGATGAGGGCCAGTTCTGATACATTTCAGCTACCTGAAAGTGTTGAATTCAATGTTGAGTTCATTTTCACATTTGAGGCTATTTTCACATTTACTTTAATTATGTGAATATAAGGAAATGAAGGACATTAGAAGGCCAGCTATTATATAAATTCCACACCACACCACTAGATTCTTTTTTTCTGAGTAAATTACATAGAAAACAGAACTGATTTAGGCAGTATGATTGACAGGAGTATTGCCTAATTGTCTCCATTTTGGCTGGAGTAGCATCATCATTATATTCAACCTTTTTTATACGTGACTGGCCTGTTTGGTGACACACTTTCCACTAGCTTCAGTCCAAAGAAAAAGTGTCTATATTAAATAGCTCTGCTTTACTTCATCAATGTCAGGACATTAACTGCCTTATTTTAAAAAGATTTTGTTTCCTATCTTGATGCAGACTATGAAAAATCATGCAATAAACATAAATGCATTCATTCTGAAATAGATTATTTATTACAATATGGAATAAATTGATAGTCCAGAAAAGAATATATTTTACATAGAAGTCAACTGAATAAAGCAAAGTGATCACATGGGCTACACACTTTAATATAGGGAATTATGTATATCAAGAAGATACCAATGATACTTTATAATTAAGGAATTAAGGAGTCATCATTTAGTCATTAAGTGGATTTCCAGATTTATGCACTGTAAACTAAGTTGTGACCTTACCGTCACATATGGCATGATCATGTAAACAGAATTATCTAGATTTTTCCTGGAATCAGGAAAACCTTATGCTGTAGAAAGACTAATAGCAACTCAGCACTCAGTGTTTAGGTTTAATCTGTTTTACTGTTGCCTCTGGAAAAAACTACATTTATTTTGTAATATTAACTTCACGTTCTACCTTCAAGTGAGCCAATGCTGTGCAATTCATATGGTTGGACTGCTGACTCACAGCCATTACTTACAGTTCTTATACTGAGAATTATGAAGGTCAGGCAAATAGGTCAGTAGACAAGCAGACACTTGAGTATTCTTCATGTTGTTTTGGGGTCAAGGTTATCGCAGTACTTTCAGAGAAAATGTTAAAACTCATTCTTTGCATCGGCTAATTTTCACATAGTACTATATATCAATTTATTTTCCTCACAATGATAAATTATTTTGCTTGTTTCCATTTTTCTCTAGTAATGGGATAAATATTATATTCACCAGCTTTTTATCAAATAACTTCTGTGATGAAATAAATATATTTATGTTTGAGAGCTTGTTTTTGGTTAGAAATAGAGGAATTCCAGTGTATTTTAGCCAGTGGGGCAAACTTTGCAAACATAGAAATTGCATGTGAATATTAGATGTATAATTGTGTTTGCTGGATCATTTCTCAATCAGCACAATGAGGGGCCTCCTTTATGATTACATCAGCTTGTTTATAGGGCTTTTATGTAAAATATGCAAGATTTTCATTGTAACTACATTGAAACTCATAATTTTATATTAGCATGATTTTCCACCTGTTTACGACAAGATTCTTTCATCTGTGCTCCTGTCTTTATGGCAGGTTGCTATTGCTATGAAGGCCAGTACCTATTGGCTTTCTCTAATAGTCCTTTTGATGGTTGTGGTGAGCTCCCAACTAGAACTACTGCAGCTCTTCTGATGGAGGTATTCCTTATAGATCTGTTAGTTAGGGAGTACCAAATTTGCCTCAACTGTAATGAAGGACACAGGGTATATTTCCAAATGGGTAGGACTCAGAAGACACTGACATTGCCTTGAACCTGCTGTCCTTGTATTTATAGGTAATCCAGGTTTGAGGAATACTGTTGAAGAAACTGTGCAAATTTGCAACAGTGCATTTACCAGATGGTACAACTCTGGACATGAAGTACATGGATTGGGTATTTAGGAGGGTGAATTAGGAATTTTGTCCCACATGGTGTTGAGATTCTTAAGTATTTTTGGATCCACACTCATCCAAGTAAGGAGAGTGGTAAAGGATGGAAATGCTTTACAGAGTTAGGAGCTGAGTCATTCATTGCAGGATGTCCAGATTCTGACTTGCTCTTGTAGCCATGGTATTTATGTGACTGATCCAGTTAAGTTTCTGGTTAAGAGAACCCTATAATATTGATGATGCAGGCTTAGCAATGGGAATACCCATGAATATGATGATCAGTGGCAAGGTTCTCTTGTTGAAGCTGGTCATTACCCAGCTTATGTTATGAAGTAACTGGTAAACCACCTCATTTCTGACATTATGACACTGGAAATAATATTAACAAAGTAATTGAAATCGGTTGGGCCGAGGACTCTGCCCTGAAGAACATCTCCAATGATACCCTAAGGCTGAAAAAATTGGCCACCAAACAATGGCTGCCATTTTCCTTTGTGTTAGGTATGACTGAAGTCTTTGGAGGATTTCCCATGATTCCTATTAATCAGTTTTATTAGTGCTTTGTAAAACCAGACAGATTTCGTTATGGTAACAAGCCGGTGACCAGCTGACCTTGGGGGGGCTGTGCAGCAAAACAAGGCGAGGAAGAAAGATCAGCTTCCATCTTGTCCAACAGTGGATGATGAGAGAGACCGTAGGATCTGGGCAGCCTGTCAACACATGGATCAGCCACTGCCATCCCCAGCAAAGGCCTGAACTTGCCCTGCTGGCCAGAGTGGAGCCTTAAGCCCCCGATCTCAACACTGAGCAGCTGCACCACACAGCCAGGCTCACCCTACACCAGCTCTTAAAGGCAGCATTTCCACATCGAGTGATAGAGCAATTCATTATTGGAGGAGTGCCACCACACTCGGGGTGGGGGGGGAGGTGGGGTTGGACCTGAATCCCAGTAGAGTAGCATATAGTACACTGCCTGAGTGGATGTCTTTTTAAAGTACAGTGGGGTATTTACCCCTGCTTGTGTTTGGGCCAGTGGCCAGTGGAACAAGATTTTAACCAATCTGCAGTCTGTGGGGTAGCACTAAGTGGAGGATCAGTGTATGATTAGTTCTGGAGCACAAGTCTTGAACGCTGTAATAGGGACATTGCTATATTCTGCGCTCTTGGCCATTTCTTAATCTCATGTGGAGAAAATTGAATTGCACATTGGCTTCTCTAAAAATGGGGACCTCAGGAGAATGCTGAGATTAATCATTTGCCTGGTACTTCTGAATGAAATATTAGAAATGCTTCACCCTTGTCTTTTGAACTCATATCTGGGCTTCGCTGTTGCTGAGGATAGGAATATTCTTGGAGCCTCCCCTTCCTTTAGTTTAATTGTCCACCTCCATTTATGACCAAATTTGGTAGAACTGCCGATCCTCGATTTGATCCATTGGTTGTTGGGTTGCTTAGCTCTGTCCTCTGCATGTTGCTTCCACTTTTTGACATGGATGTTGTATGTATCCTGTGAAATAGTTAATGTTTCAGGTTTGGCAACCTTCATCAGAATTGGGAGAGAGAGAAAAGAAATCACTTTTCAATAGCAGAGAAGATGGTGGGGGGGGGGGGGGGGGGGGGGGGTAGAACAAAGGGAATATGTCTGAAAGTGTGAGACAAAATGAGTAAATGTAGCAGTTAAGTGGCAGTTAGCATCGAATTATACCTCTTTGTCTGTGTAATGTGTTGCTAGTAGTAGGGCTGTGTGAAATGCCCAGCAGACCAGATTATTCACACAGAAAAAAAAGCCAAAATAATGACAAGCGGAATTAGCCAGTTCTGATACAGACAGGAAGTTGGAAAATTCAATATTTCTTGTGTTTTTATATTCCATATGGGCACATTGCAGCCAGAAGGAATATAAAAGCACAAGAAATTCTGCAGATGCTGGAATCTGGAGCAATACACAAAAAGTGCTGGAGGAATTCAGCAGGTCAGGCAGCATCCACGGAGGGAAATAAACAGTCGACGTTTCAGGTCGAGACCCTTCATCAGGACTGGAAAGGAACAGGGCAGAAGCCAGAATAAGAAGGTGAGGGGAGGGGGAGCAGTACACGCAGGCAGGGGAGAGGTGAGTTCAGGTGATAGGCGAGTCCAGGTGAGAGGGGGAAGGTAGGTGGGTGGGGGAGGGGCAGAAGATGTAATAAACTGAGAGGTGATAGGTAGAAGAGGCAAAGGGCTGAAGAAGGAGGAATCCGGTAGGAGAGGGCAATGGACCATGGAATAAAGGATGGGGGAGAGGGAGGGGAGGAGGGGAGGAGAGCAGGTCATCAAGGCAGGGGAAAGGAGCCATTGGAATAAGCGAAGGAGTGGGGGCGTGGGGAAAGAAGAAGAAAGGGTGGAGATATTGGAAGTTAAAGAAGTTGATGTTGAGGCCATCAGGTTGGAGACTCCCAAGGTGGAATATGGGGTGTTGTTCCTCCAACCTGCATCTGGTCTCAATGTGGCAGTAGGGGAGGCCATGGATAGACATGTCAGTATGGGAATGGGATGTGGAATTGAAGTGGGTGGCCACCAGGAGGTCCTGGCTGTTGCAGTGGACGGAGCGAAGGAGCTTGACGAAGCTGTCACCCAATCTGTGTCGGGTCTCGCCAATGTACAGGAGGCCACATTGGGTGCAATAACTGACTCCCTCGGACTCACAGGTGAAGCGCTGTCTCACCTGGGAGGATTGTTTGGGACCCTGAATGGTGGTGAGGGAAGAGGTGTAGGGACAGGTGTAGCAGTCGGTGCAGTTGCAGGGATAAGTGCCAGGTGGGAGGGTTATTGGTGGGGAGGGTTGAGTGGACAAGGGAGTCATGGAGAGAGCGGTCCCTTTGGAAAGTGGAGAGAGGGGGTGAGGGGAAGATGTGTCCAGTGTAGGATCCCGTTAGAGTTGGCAAAAGTTGCGGAGAATGAATGATGTGTTGGATATGGAGGCTTATAGGGTGGTAGGTGAGGACAAGGGGAACCCTGTCCCTGTTATGTTGGTGGGGGGTGGGGCTGAGGGCAGATGTGCGGGAAGTGGAGGAGATACAGGTCAGGGCAGCACTGATGGTGATGGAAAGGAAACCTCGGTCACTGATGTCCTAGAATGGAAAGCCTCATCATGGGAACAGATGCGGCAGAGGTGGAGTAACTGGGAGAAGGGGATGGCGTCCTTACAAGTGACAGGGTGGGAAGAGGTGTAGTCAAGGTAACTGTGGGAGTCAGTGGGTTTGTGAAAGATGTCCGTGGTTAATCTGTCTCTGAAGATGGAAACAGAGAGATCCAGAAAGGGGAGGGAGGTGTCGGAGATGGACCAAGTGAATCTAAGGGCGGGGTGGAAGTTGGAGGCAAAGTTGATGAAATTGACGAGCTCAGCTCAAGTGCAGGAAGCAGCCCCAATGCAGTCGTCAATGTAGAAGAGAAAGAGTTGTGGGGCATTACCAGTGTAGGCTTGGAACATGTAGCCAACAAAGAGGCAGGCATGGCTGGGGCCCATGTGAGTGCCCATGGCTACACCTTTAGTTTGGAGAAAGTGGGAGGAGCTGAAAGAAAAGTTGTTAAGGGTGAGTATCAGTTCTGCCAGATGGAGGAGGGTGCTGGTGGAGGGGAACTGGTTGGGTCTGTTATCGAGACCTGGGGAACTGGAAGTCGTTGAAGTGATGGAGAGCATGCGAAGTGTTGCAGACATAGGTTGGAAGGGACTGAACCAAGGAGGACAAAATGGAGTCAAGATATGAGGACACAAGTTCAGTGGGGCAGGAGCAGGCAGAAACAATGGGTCTACCAGGGCAGTTGGGTTTGTGAACCTTGGGTAGGAGGTAGAAACGGGCAGTGCGGTGTAGGGGAACTATGAGGTTGGAGGCTGTAGAGGGGAGATCTCTGGAGGCGATAAGGTTGGCAATAGTGCGGGAGACAATGGCCTGATGCTCCATCGGTGGAGTCACAGTTTGAGGGATAAGTAAGAGGAGGTGCCGAAAGTTAACGTCTGGCCTCGGCAATATACAGGTCAGTCCGCCAGACTACAATTGCACCGCCCTTGTCTGTGGGTTTGATAGTAAGATTTGGATTGGTGCGGAGGGAGTGGAGGGCAATGCATTCAGAGGCGGTGAGGTTGGAATAGGTGAGGGGACCAGTGAAGTTGAGACGGTTAATGTCCCCTCGGCAGTTCGAGATGAAGAGATCCAGGGCAGGCAGGAGGCCAGGATGAGATGTCCAAGAGGAGCAAGAGGGCTTAAGGCAGGAGAAGGGGTCATCAGTGGGGGGGTGGGGAATCCTTATCAAAGGAGTAGGCCCGGAGACAGAGGCGGCAGAAGAAGAGCTCAGAGTCATGGTGGGCGCAGAACTCGTCGAGATGCGGGCGTAGGGGGACGGAGGTAAGGCCCCTGCTAAGGACAGAACGGTTGGCCTCAGAGAGGGGAAGGTTGGAGGGGATAGTGAAGATGCGGCAAGGGTTGGAGCTGGGTTCAGGGGAGGGTGGAGGGTTGGAGGGGTCAGAGGAGAGAGGAGAGTTAGCGGGGTCAGGGAAGGTGGGGTGGGAGGAAGTAGAGGGCTCAGAGGAATGAAGGGGAGTCGAGGGGTGAGGGGAGGCTTGGGAGACCAGGGAATGGTGGGGTGTGGTAGTGAAAGCAGTGGAGCAGTAGGACCCAGCGGCAGTGTGAGAGGTCACGGCCTGGGGGGAGCTGGGGCTGAGGTCGGTGGCGGGGGACATGGCCTTGGGGGGGAGCTGGGGCTGAGGCCGAGGTTGGAGCCAGAGATATGGAATATAAAGGGGTTATTCCTCAGGCTTGCATGGGGCCTCATTGTAACACTGCAGGAGGCTACAGAAAGAAAGATCAGTGTGGGATGGTGAATTAGAGTGGCAGACAACTGGAAGCTCAGAATCACTCCTGCAGACTGAGTGTGAATGCACCGCAAATCACCTCATCTGCATTTGGTTTCTCCAATGTAGAGGACACTACATTGTGAACACTGAATATAGTATCCTAAGCTGGAATAAGTTTATTCTAACATCTCTGCTCTTGATAACATGCATGGCACTTCCATTTTGGGCAATAACTTTTATTTTCTTTGAATTGTTCACACTGTCGACACTGCAAGATTTAACATGCAACTAATGTTCACCAAATGCTCACTTTTTCTCACTTCTATTGATTATATATAGGTTAGTATTAGTGCTCACAGCTTCACACAATTTCTTAGAAAAGGTATAATCCTTAAAACTGCTGGAGCATTTTGAAGCCATGTTGAAGGATGCACAATAAATTGTGGTGAGTCCTAATACCAAGCAGAACTCCACGACCTTGACGATCTCGACAAAGACTAAATGGCATGGGAGCAAATAAAAAAGGGATTATGGGTGGAGACACATGCCCTCATAACAAAAATTCATAATCTAAATGTATGTAATTGAGGACTGCTGCAATTGTGCCCAATTACACCAGGTAGCTGCATTTCCAAAAGTACAGTCGTTATTGGCAGCCATATGGTTATCAGTCTTCTCAGCATTCATTAAATTCACCCTCTGAGAAATTCATACCTGTAATAGACTTTGCCAGTATTGGAGAGAGGGAGTTCGGGAGGCATTCAGGGTCCTGTTGTATTCTGTATCATTCATGGTGCTGGTAGAATGTTCTTATGTCAAAGTCAAGTTTATTGTTGTATGTACAAGTACATGACTGTACAGGTGCAATGAAAAACTTACTTGCAGCAGTATCACAGACACATAGCATCAGATACGCAACATTCACAAGAAAACATAAATTAACAACATCAATTATACTAAATTAGACAAGAAAGAACTTAGATTAATAAAAAGAAAATAAAGTTGATTGTAATGCAAAGTGGTCATAGTGTTGCTATACTGAGGTGGTGATTAGGGTTGTGCAGGTTGGTTCAGGAACTGAATCAGACATCTGTGCAAAGTGAAACAAAGTTAACATTTCACACAATGACCAATTATCCTGCAAAGATATCCCTGTTTCTCTCTCCACAGATGAGAATATTTTCTGCTTATATTTCCAACCAAGTTTTATTTCTTGCTTCTCCCTCGAGGCAATAATGTCTAGAGTTGCTCCAGGAAAGTCAACCGCTGTAGTTTCAGGGCCTTTCTCTAGTTCAGTCTGTTGCTTTGGATTAAGTGCCTTATTGTCATGCAAATAGATTAAAAATTTTGACATGCAAATTGAATGAGTGCGTACATTGGGAAATAATGCCCTTCTCCAACTCATCCTGGGCTGGTAATTACCACACATCATAAACAGAAAAACATTCACTGTGAAGTCCTCAGTGAGCTCTGGATTTCAGTTATAATTGACAACTTGAGTTGGTGCACTGCTGGTGTATGGTTAGATATGATAAGACATAAAAGACTTCTAAGGTTGGTGTATGCCAGCAGTAACTATGAAGGAAGTTGACAGGCACTACTTTGTGCAGGTATACTTAGACCACCCACTTGATAAATGATTGTAAGCTATACTGTGACAACTTTTGAAGGAATGCCATTCTCCACATTTATTTCAGGGCATTTTAATGCAGAGTGAATGTACTGACTTAAAATATCAAACAAAACAACCTCCTTGTACCCTTCTCTCCCAGTTGAAGCTCCCTTTCACCAGATATCAAATGGTGAAGACTGTTCAATTATATATCAACTGATTCTGTTTTCTCCTTCTGCCATAGTTTTGCCACCTGCTGATTTTTGCACTGCATGGTCTCTGGAAAATCTACCAGTAATTATCATCCCCATACATTCAATAGAAAGGCTGCCAATATTATCTCTGCCTACATGCAGCCACTTAACCTTTACGTGACAGTGATGCAATTGATAGTTTGCTTTATCCCTTTGGCAAGTTTTCAGTGCAAGACCCAATAGTAAGAGCTTGCCCTGAATAATAAATGAGGCTGACCCTCTTTCAATAAGGAATCATCTGTTTCAATTTTGTGAACATGGCACAGTCTCAGTGCCTAAAATGGAAAATTCACCCAACTAGCTGTAAGACATAAAGACCCAAAAGAGACCAAGTTCTCTCCATGAGATTTGTTGAAGTAATTGATTTCCACTGAGATAGTGATAAGAACTGCAGTTGGCTGCAAGCTGCAGGGAAGGGAATGTTCAGCCACAGGTCAAGAGGATTATCATTCAAATTCCATTGGAAGTGTATATGTATGGACTGCAGGAAAGGTCAGTTTGGCTTTAATGAACAGCTGAATAACTTGCAAAATCCACTGAGATAATTCATTCAACTAATCACATACTTATTGGATCACAACCACTGTTCTTGGAACTGTACCCAGCAAGCAGTTAATGCCATCAAGAAAGCAGAAGATAAAGTTAAATCCAAGGTAAATAAGAAAATAATAATGTTTGTGTGAACATATTAAAGAGAGAAAAATTTAAACCACCACTGGGAAATGCAACCTCACTGAGAGCTTTACAGCAGAAATACGCTGTCGATGCAGTTGAGTTATTCTTGTAAATGAGAGGAGATGGATACATTCTTCCAATTTTCCACACAAGTTTGTTTTGTGCCAAAAGCAAATTGTGGTTCCCATGACATAATGCAAGTTGGTACATGGAGTTGGACTGCACCAATTAATAAAGGGGAAGAATGTGACAACCAAATTTGATTGCAATTTCATACCAGTTTTTTTTGAACTCCATCTGCTATGTCCTTATGCAACATAAGAGAACCCAGCTTTTAATGAATCCAAAACAAATATTTAAATTGCATTGACATCAATGGATCAGTTTTGCACACTACTATGAAATATTCTGTGCTGTAGAGTTGTATTCGAAATCTCTTCAACATATATTTGATATAAGCAATTTTTCTGAAAATTCTACAGTAGAATATCATCAACAATAGCTAATTTAAAGTGAACCACTCACCCTTAAAACTGACATCCAGGAATTTTTACTTGTAGGTTGGGTAACATTAGGAGTCATCAAATTACATCTCACCTACATATTTTTCCTTTTTAAATACTGGAAAGTTTGTGGCAGCAAATAAAGAACTTAAGAATCCCACATTACATGAGGTAATTTTGTATCATTGGTCCTATGACAACTTTTGTCTAGGCTAATACAAGAAAATATTCTTCAGATGATTATCCACTTTCTCTTTAAAAGATATAGGTCTAGAAATTCTTTTGCATGTGGAAACATGAACTGAAATGTAATGATGTGAAAATGAGACCATCATCAGCTTAGTTCAAGACATTGGAGACTTGCTTTGGAGTTGCGAGTGAGTGATTGATGGACTGAACAACTAAGTGTCTCTGACAACTGATGGAGTACTGAGCCCAGGGAATGATCATCTAGGACAATGTTTGATGTGGTCAGGGCTCTTTCCCCACCCAAGCCCCACCCATCCCTATGCCAGGACTGTCTGTGCAGGCTACTAAGCTTGTTTCTTACTAATCTCTGTAGCAGTGGTACAGACAAGAATGCCCCTCCATTAAACTTGCTCCTGAATTTGATGGGAGGGTATTTATGTAATAATGTTGCAAAAATGATGTCAAGCTTGTTAGAAATTTTACAATTATGTTTGTTGCACCAAAATCAAAGGATATGCAAGCCCAGTACTGACCCAGGGGAACTGTTAGCCTCTCTGTAATTTGACCAGTGCTGTTCGTTACCTAACATTGTAAACATCTTGCAATATTTCGTCTTCCACTATATGCCTACATTTTGTAGAAAAATTCTTCAAAACAGTATGGTTATTCAAAGACACCGTCATTACTGCACATATTTTAATAATCCAATCAACACTCCCATTAATTGCTTAATAAATTTCTAAAATGCACTTTATCAAATTCACAATTAACCTTGATTGGCACATTCAACTTAAAATGTTGAATTATATTGCTTATTTTTATATGTCTTCTTGTTGTCGTTATTTAGGTCAATATTTGACTGCAACATTTTATAATGTGTTGAGGCATGTGATCATTAGGTGGCAGTGTGATATGATTTAATTTACATTTTTAGATATTAAAGTTTAAATTTGTTTTTAATTTTCCAGTTCTACTAGCTGCCAATTTATTTTTTGAATTATTCGTCTTACTTGCTGCCTGACTGGAAAGGTTTTACTCTCGGCAGCAACTTTTTTAATAAATTGAGCTTTTTGTTGCTCCTGTCCCATTCTTGGCAACAGTATTTAAAGATGTACGCCCCATTCCCATGCATTCTCTCCCCATTGCTGCACCACTCCACCCCCAACCTGTACTGCTAAAGTTGGCCTGCATCCTAACCCAAATCCCTCCTGCTCCACCTGCCACTCAAAAGCCACCTCAGGCTTACACTGTACCCTGTCCAGTTACCACTGATACTCTCAGCTAGTGAAATGGACAATGGAATAGGGAGTAATGACACACAAATGATTACAAAAGTATGTTAAGATAAAGATTATCAAAGCATGACAAAGGATAAAATATCAGAAAGACACAGCAGTGACTACCAGGGAAAGACAAGAGATCCTTAACACGAATGGCACAAGAATGCCAGATATGATATGATATGATATCTTTATTAGTCATATGTACATCAAAACACACAGTGAAATGCATCTTTTGTGTAGTGTTCTGGGGGCAGCCCGCAAGTGTCGCCATGCTTCTGGTGCCAACATAGCACGCCCACAACTTCCTAACCCGTACGCCTTTGGAATGTGGGAGGAAACTGGAGAATCCAGAGGAAACCCACGCAGACACGGGGAGAACGTACAAACTCCTTACAGACAGTGGCCGGAATTGAACCCAGGTCGCTGGAGCTGTAAAGCATTACGCTAACCACTACACTACCGTGCCTGCTCCCTACACTACCGTGCAGGTAGTGTAGACAAGCCAGACAATGTGAGCTTCAACTTAATATGAGCCGGAGTACTTGTTAAAAATTATTTTGTTATTATGATAAAAATCAAATATTCTTAACTTCTCCGCCTTATTCTCCTACTTTGAGTAAAACCATAAGGCAACTGAAGAACAATTAATTTAAAGAAGATGTATTAAAAGATTGGAATTAAGCCATTTTTCATTGGCAGAATTTATAAATTTGTATCTAAGCCAGGCACATGTGTGATACTGAAGTATATAGATGTCTCGACTTGATGTCTTTCAGTGAAGGAACTTGTAAGATTAAACTTATTACTGATGCTAGCATTCCTCTCACTTGGTTCTAAATCAGCCCACGGTAATGGATGATGAGGGCTGGAAAAGTAGCAAGAAGATTGTTTCTTTGGTGGTAAGCCGTAGGAGTTAGCTGGGTGAATTCCAGTTGTAGAATTACGCATATTTGCAAGTCCCTAAAGAACAGCAGCTGGCAAAAAAAAAAGCATGTTCAATTCATATTGGATTCATAAAAAATAATCTTAATGTTAGTTATTTCAATCTGTAGTTATTGGATTTATAATAATTATGGTTAAAGACAATTATTCAATTTGGAGAAGGAAGTTTATTATGGGTGTATATTGATTATCCATAAAATAATGCTAGTTTTACACTTTTAATAGAAATAAAATAAATATTCTGTTCAATGAGTGAGCAAATACAGTTTCTATGTCGCCTCCCTCAGCTGTCTCTGTACTGATGTTTCATGATTTCCTCCTCTGCATCTTGCCCTCCTTTTCCTTTCAAAGTGTCAGGCTGAGTAATACCATTCAAGCCTTGAAATCAGAAAATCTAACTTTCATTCTTGGATTTCTGCATAATATCTGTTTTTTTGCTTCAGAGGAATGTTGTATGAGTGTTACTTTATTGGACGTTCCCTGTTTCAGGTGAGAAACTAAACTGCCTCAAATAAAACCATAGAAACAGGTTAACTGGTCACTTATTCCTTGCTGTTTGTTGTGAACAGTTTAGCCAATAAATTTCACAAAAGAGTGACCATGCTGTTGTGAAACAATTTAGAATGTCCAGAGAACATAAAAGGCACTGAATAAATACAAGTCATTCCCCTTTTTATCTCCCTAACTTTTTACTTCTCCGTGTTCTCTTGGTATAATCCATATACATTGTGTTCATGTGGTATTACATTAGTCCACTTTGCTGGGTTTCAAAATTGTCTTTAAGGCCCTAGGCTAGAGGTTAATTATGCCCCATTTAACTACCACACTTCCAGGATGTCCATGAACTAAGAGGCTCAAGCATTGAAAGACCTCGGGCCTTGAGCCTCATAGTAATGCTGCTGTTAAACTGTGGGAACCTCTTGAGTTAAAAAAGCCATCTTGCCAGTAGCTTCCATTGAGCAAATCTTGGGAAGGTGGCTGAGCATAGACTAGCAGTGGCATGTGGTTTGAAGAGCCTGCAGGAGTATTCCTGCTGCACTGAGAAACTGAACTTAAGTGTTGATCTTACAATTCACTGGTTAGACAAGTTTAGAAGTTTAAAACAGGTTGGTGCCTGCACAATGCTTTTATTTTGGGTTTGATCTTGAAGAAATTCTGGGACAGAGCCTATATTTGGCAGCAAGTCCCTGATTTATATTTATAAGGAGGCAGATGCTATTTCAAGTCATGGGCACTTGAGAAGGCACTTGAGAAGGCACTTTTACTAATATGATGCCACCTGTCTCCAGACGTCAATTGGCTTTGGGATCATGTGCTTCAGAAATGATTCCTATTTTACATTGGCAAAAGAAGATGAGGTTCATCTTCTTCTTTGCATTCTTCTCTTGCTTTTTATACTACAGATAATGATCTTCTCCTTTGTAGACTAATGGAGCTAAAATATATTTTTGGTGCTTCTACCTTGATATTTTTATTGTTGAGTATCCACAGAAATCATTTGAATCTGTCATCACCAAAGTGCAAGATATCATTCTGAATGATATTTGAAAGAAACAATTAATCATTTTGCAAATAAGTTTTCTATTTGCCTGTTAACAGAATCATAACTCAGAATAGGCCTGTTCCAAACTGTTAAAACCCTGCAGGCAATTTTCACTGAGAAAATATTTTAAAGTCATTTACATTCATGAGTTTTCCATGTGTAATCAACCAATGAGTCTTCAATATTTGCAACTGTATTTTGGAGAAAATGGAATGGAGGATCTGACAGCACAGGCAAAAGGGGAAAATCTACACACTGTGACTGGATTGAGCATTCTCAGTGTAGACAGTTTACATTTAAATTTTTTATAAATATCTGTGAGTGAATTTATAATTAAAATAAGCTGACAGGAAGATGTGGCAGGAAGTGAAGCTTAGTAAACACATTAAATTTAGTTATTTTAGTTTGCACATCATGCTCAGTGTCTATCCAAAGTAACTTACTTTGCAGCATTATACCACCTTGCTATCTATTGGGTCCTAATTCACAAGACTGGCAGCTCTTGTTTGAAGAAAATATGATATATAGCTCAATTTAATGCTGACCTTTTCAAAACAAGCATTGTTGAGCATGGGTCTGGTGGAGGCTGATAAAGGCGACTTGTTTTGTTAATTCTGGATTGTCTGTATGATAAGAAATAATAAATGTTTTCTTACAGAGGACTTGTCAAGAGCTATGCATATTATATACCTTATGGGCATTGATAAAGCAGACTTAAAGATAACATTTAAATAAATATTGATAAAATGGAAAATTTATTGAAAATACCTAGAAGGTGTCAAATAAATCACTATGAGATTATTTCTGCAAGGTAAAAAAAAATGCTTCAAATGCTACCTTGGCAAGACTGGACACATGCAGTTAAGAACAATTTGCCAACTTTCCTTTTAAGCATATTTGTTGGGAAAACAAATGTACTTGTTCTACATGATGCATTTGAGCAGTATGTTAGTTTATATATATTAATGTTAAACACTGAAGAGCTCCTGCCCCTCATAGGCATTCATTACTGATATAGCAAAATCAAAAGTCATAGGTTAGAAATTTTAGAGCACTGGATGGGTAGGGGATTGTGGATAATGGAGGGTTAGATGCTTGGGACACTGGAGAGAAGGGAAGGGAAGGGGGTGGTGACAGGGTTGGGCTTGAAGCATTAGGTTAGCTTTGGAAAATCAGGACATCAGAGAGTTGGGAGTGTTGGAATAAGGGGTCATGAGGCCTTGAAGATCGGGAAGTTTGAGGATTGGTACATAATCAGTATCATGTTGTGGGCACAGGCAGGTGGGTTGGGGAAGGTTTCCCAAAGGCAAGTGTGGGAACTTACATAAGAGGGGTCCCAGTCTATGGTATTAAAAGCTAATTGTCCCTGAAATGTGCAACAGTGGTCATTACTGGGACAGCTAGGTCTAATTTCACCCATTGTTCCAGAGAAACTGTTGCATGAAGAATGACATCATCTGGTACATGGCCGGTGTGGAAATCCTGTTGGGCATGCAAGGATGAATCTCTTAAAAGAATGCCTGCTGACATTTTTACAGTCCACAAAATGGTTGCTATTATGTTTCACTCCAGGAAAAATCTATTTTTCAAAAGCCTGGTATGCAGGTACGAGTAATGAGGAAAGCTAACAGAATGTTATTGCTTCTTGCTGGGGGAACTGAGTACAAAAGGAGGGAGGATATGCTTCAATTACAAGGGCATTGGTGGGACTACATTTAAAGTGCTGTCTACAGCACTGGTCTCATTAGTTAAGGAAAGACTTTGATAAATTAGAAGCAGTACAGTGAAGATTTTCCAGGCTGATAGCTGGAATGGACAGGTTATCTTATGATGAAAGGTAGGACTGGTGAGGCATGTATCTATTGGAGTTTAGACTAGTGAGAGGTGACTTGAATGAAACATGTAAAATTCTGAGGAGTCTTGGCAGGGTGGATATGGAGAGGATATTAACCTCCTGTGGAACTATGGATTGCTGTTTAAAAGTAAAGGGTTGTTGATTTAGATGAGGTGAAAGTTTTTGGATCATGAGGCTTTGAAACTCTCTTCCTCAAAGGCCAGTGGAAGCAGTCTTTGAATACTTTTAAGGTAGGGGTAGATAGATACATTATAAGCAAGTGCTGAAAGGTTACTGGAGGTAGGCAGGAATGAGGAATCAATCATGATCTTGTTGAATGTTGCTACGGGCTTGAGTGGCCTAGTGGCCTACCTCAACTCCAAAATTTTATCTTTGTATTTAGTTTGTATTTGCTAATATTACCACATTGAACTAACAGTATTGCTCAAGGCCGTCTTTTACAAAAACTGATTCCGTTCCATGGGTTTTATCATCCATCAGTAAACAATTAGCAAAATTTCATGGTTTCTGGGGTTCTCAGGTCTTTTGGAATTCTTGTCTCCCCTTAATTGTTGTTAATAGAATTGGCTGGCAGAGAGAAATTGAGATCTTGCTCCAGAACCTCAATGTTATTTAGATATTGACTTCTTTTGAAAAAAATAGTTGACACATTTTACAACTTAAACCAAGCTGTTCCACCAAATGCCTTTGTTCTGCAGCTGCTTTGGTGTAATTCACAAGTGTGCCTGTTGCACTGTACCACACTTCTAACATTAATCTAAAACAGGAATCAATAATTTTAGTCGAGTAATATGAAACGGTGGATGTGAAAGTCAAGAGAAGAGGTTGTGCAGTTCAGCTCTGCCAGTGGCAATGCAAGAGTTATAGATTTATAGTTGTTAATTTGCTGAAATCACAACTTACTGATATTATAAGCAGTGCTTTATCAAGCCATATTTGTTCAGACATGAAATGCTTCATTTATCTTGATATTCAGAAGTTGAATCCAACCCCAAATTCAATTTCCATTTTTCAGTGTAAACATTGTGTTTATACATGCCAAATTTGGGTGAGATTTAAGCTGATCAAAGTGAGATGGAAATCATCTTCCTACTAATTTAGATGCACACCAATATAAGCCCTATACATTCAGCTAATCCTGGCTGCTACATCTGCTTTGAAGTACACTTATCTATTCTAGTTGTTAAGTATTACATTGCAACTGCTCTCTCCTCCCACATGGAAACAATCTGAATTTGTGCTCATACAATGGCAGCTTTTGTGCATCAGCAAGTGAACATTGATATTAACTTATAGTAATGGAGCTGTTCAGCAGACATTGCAATTAACTGCCCATGTGACTTATGTGTTGGGTATTAGAATTAGCTTGGTGTTAAGCAAACCAAATTATCTCTGTGGACAGGAAACCAGAAACACGTTGTAGGTCTGCAAAAGTTCTTGTAAATGTATCAGCTTCTAGTGATGATGAGAAGCTGTGGTAAGAGATCAGTCACAAATTGGCAAATTAGTAGACTACATGAGCTGAAAAAGCATGGTTTACTGTACCTCTGAGTGTGTAAAGCCAGCAAGCCTCCTTGTAAACTTTTCAAATTTCTCACTGGCAGTGAGGCTCACTTAGATTTTTTTGCAACAACACTACTCAACCCAGTAATGTATTGCTGATAACCTGTTGTTCAAACTTTGATAAATGTTGTGCATGATTCTGCTTTTGGTAGAACTGCATGGACAAAAGAAAGCTTAGAATGAAACATTTTTGCTTTTTTTGCTGCTGATGAAATGTCAATCGTGATATCTGTTGTGATGCATTGTGTTTACTTTCCACATATCTATCATTTATAAATGATGCATAAACAAACTGTTAACATTACCTATTGCTGTGTTTATCAAGTGCTGGAGTGTGGTTCATGCACACGTAGATCTAAATTTAATACTGGAAAGTACTTGTGGTCATTTGATTCTTAAGCTTTAATGAAGTCAGATGAATGTACATATGTGAGGAGTTTAAAACAAAATGTTGGTTCCAAAGTAGGTTCTTCACAGACTGTCTCCCCAGAATTTTCTTTAACAATTATGCAGCACAGAGTGCAGTTAATTACACAACGCAATCTTTAAGGAGATGATGGCCTTAAAGTAACAATCATTGTTCACAATTAATATTGCATATACAGTAAAATTCCAATAATCCAGCATGCTCAAGACTTTGGTGATGCTGGATTAGTTGATTTTCTGGATTGTTGGAAGATATTCCTAATAATACAGCAATATACTTTTAATTCACTTTTTGATGTTACACAGCATTATAATAAATTTTCCAGTGAACACAGTGAGTATAAAGGGAGCGCAACAAAGATCACCTGGTGAACCAGATATTGAACCAAAGGATTTCTGGATAGTTAGATAGCAGACAATTGGAGTTTTGCTGTACTGCAAATATTAATTTTGTCCCCTCCCCCACCTCCCCATGTTGTCTCAAACTGTATTTTCAATAAGCTGGACTCTTGCTTCCAGTAAATATATTGAACATGCTCATGAGCACTTATCGAAGATATCAAATAGACACAGTATTAGATGTGACAGGTTTACCCATGACCACACACATAGGTGTTGAAAAGCCTCTACGTTATGATACCTGTAGCGAAATAAACAGTGTAGGCATGCTACCCAAGTCCAAGACTTAGCAGCTTTTAGAGATGAAGAGTAAGGGGAGGATAAGGTGTAACACTGGCGCATCAATTAGAGCTGCTGCTGCACAGGTCCAGTTATTCTAGTATCCAGTGCGAAGGTTGCATATTTTCCCTGTGATTGTGTGAGTTTCCCCCAGGTTCTCCGGTTTCCTCCCACATCTCATAGACAGGCTGGTTGATAGGTTAATTGGCTGCTGTAAATTGCTCCTAGTGTATGTGGTTGATGGGAGAATCAGAGTGGACGTGATCACCATGTGAGAGAGAATAGATTACGGGGAAATAAGTGGGGGAATGGGACTGATGGGAACGCTCCAGAGAAAGCATGAACTCAATGGGCTGATGGCCCACTTCCTATAAAAATATAATATGAGTCAATATTGGGAAAGTGGTAAAACAAAAACATTAAAAAAGAGTTCTGCATTCTTTAGTACACTATTGAATTAAAACAAGTTAATGCATTTCTTATAAATGGTGTTCCCTGCCCACTGATTTGGATATTGGACAGTTAGTGTGTGCTTCCACTGTCAATTTCTTCTGCTTATGTATGTTAGAGGAATAGTGCGTCAGCATTGCTAGAACACACTCGAACATGCAGCCTTGTAAATACATAGTACACAAACAAATACATATTGCAACATTACTGTTACATGAAAATGGTGGTTGCGGAATAAGTCTTGGTTATCACTACATCCTGATATAGTTCATCTGGCTAAGATAAGGAATAGTTGAGTCATATAGATAAGGAAGTACCTTGGTTCAACAGTCAGTCAATGCTAAGCTAGCAGACCACAGCTACACTGGAACACAAAAGACTTGTTGTGAGCCTAAGAAGGGGAAACTTGTGCAGGATCTTCTCTCCCAATGGCTAGCTAGCAATAGATGCTGGGAAGTGCAGCTCTGTATATCAGGTGAGGATAAAAGTTGAGCTCAGTCGTGACCTTCCCCTTTGGTTGAGCAGTGTTTTAACATTCACTATCAGCATCCACATAAAAGCAAAGGGGGATTAGCTGAGATACTAGGAGATGTAATTGCACTGTGAAACTGTTCCTGAGGAATGCAGAAGAGAGGGGACAGGTCAAAACTGATAGAGAAAAAACAAAGTAAATCTCAAAATTTTAAATCAATATGGTGATAAGTGGAATGTCAACTTGTCTATTTAAAAAAGGACCTGATGGATGAAACTTAGATGGTTTTATGTCTTGCAAATTCATTTTGTGAATTTGACCTAATCTGCATATCATGTAAGTATTGAAATTGGGATTTACTTTCAGTAGAGTAAAACCTCACCAGCCACACTGAAAAACTTTTGATATTCTGCCAGATCTTCCAATGATTCGCAGGCCACCTGAACTCATTGGCTGCCCCCTGTCCATATTGTTCCTTCCAGCTTGGTCCCAGGATTGAACTTCCAATTGGAAGTCACTGCCTACTGATCGGTGAGACCTTGTGCAACACATGGTCTCTCCAAAGCAGGTCTCCATCCCTGCTTCTGAGTTGCTTTGACAGCTGGTCAGGCCACACTCCCAAGTTCAAATGTTGTGAAAACAGTCCTAGATATTAGCAATCTGAACCTCTCGGCTGTTTTGGTTTGAGAGCATGGTCTGCCTCCCAGTTCATGCAGCAGGCATGAACCTCCAATAATGAATGAAGTTTTGTTTATATCACCTAAAACAAATTACAAGTCTTCAGGCAAACAAAGCTCTTTTCACAAGCCATGGCTGGCTATGCTGGTGTAAAGCCAGGCACTCCCAACCTGCAGACTTTGTTGTCTTTGTGTGTGTCGAAGCTACAGGTGATTAATAGGTTCACCTCTAAGCCTCTGGGGAGTGAAACTGAAATCCTTGCTGGAAAAAGCAATCACAGTGAGTGTGGTTCTGTGACAAGTCTGCAAACATACCACAGGGATCCTGTTTAAAATCAGAGGCACTTTGTATGATATTTTTGTGAAATAAATGCTCAGTGTAGGCGTGTAGGGGAAACTGCTCTCAATATTCATACAGGAATTAGAGGAATGATGCTCTCAACCGGAGTTGACGCTTGCAGGAGATGGTAAGGATGGTGAAGAGGCTGGAAGTTGTGCTGGTGTACTGACTTCAATGGGGAGATCAGTGTCTGCACCTACTATTGGCACATAGTGAGTTGGAAGCTTAGCGCGCCAGCTTAGGTGCCAACTTCCAAGTAGAAAAGCTGGTGAATGCCATTAACTTGAGTGTAGTTATGAGCTCAGCATCAAAGATCTGGCCCAGTAGGTGAGAGTGAATGAGAGAGGCTGGTCAGAATACGGGAATTCTTTTATGCATGATATGATGCATTAAACTAACAGTGACCAGGGAGCCAGTTTTGTTTGTGGCCACTCCCCAATAACTTTCTGTTGCATGTGAAGTGCAAGAGGCTGTGCCTGATATGCTGTGAATATCTACAGGAAGGACTTTTAACTGCATTTAAACCAGTGGATTATGGAGACAGAGAATGGTTTAGAGTGACCTGATGTGTGGTGTTACAAAGAATCGGAGCTTGGGTCAAGGTTTGGGGCACGGACTTTTGAGACTTTTGACAGTTGGGTTGAAACAATGGCAAGGTGTTGGATTGGATCAGCTTGGGAATGGGGAGGTTAATAACTTTGAGTGCTGACTTGGATTGGAACATCAAGGGTTGGAGAAGGGATCGGATGGGGAGAGTGGGATAATCAGAAAGATAGTCGGGCAGTGGTTGGGAAGGGCCTGGAGAAATTATTGAGGAACCTGATTAATGTTGGCAGCAGGGGTCAGGTAATGGGGTTGAGAGTGAACAGAAAGGAAATATCTTTCGGAACAACCTAACCAATGATAAAACATTGGATTCAATGGTCATGGATCAGGTGAGGCCATTTTTGGATCCATGGATATATAAATGAATTTTGCACATTGATATTAAAACGTGAATTGCATCCCATTTGATGCCACCAGGCAGTGTTGAAATCATAGAAGCAAGCAAGCAATCTGCAACTGGCACATATGATTGAGTCTTAGATTTAATTCCTTCAGAGTGGAAAAGTATGTTGCACTATGCAATATAAAAAAAACTCTAGGCCCATTTTTATGATAAGCTGGCACTTAGTTTCAGCTGTGATGAAGTTGAACCTAAAATATTGGTGTGGTAACTGCCCTAATGGCCACTTGTCTTGAGATTTTCTCCAGATGGATGCCATACTCCATTTACTGATCTTTCAGAGAAAGTGACCTAACCTTCTAACTATAGAGCTGAGACTTTTTCCATTGGGGTTTAAAATTAGAATGACAGCTGCACCAGCAACAGACAGAAGTGCACAGTGGGTGCAGTTGGAATTCTAATATCAACATTCCTCTTAAGTATAGAGGAAACTTAACATGATGGTATATCTCTTCTGAATGCTGAGGTTGATACAGCAGTGACAAAATCGCAGTTACAGTAAGGAAGTCAGTGGATTTGTTCTAAATGTATTATTAACATAAAGTGTATTTAAAAGCACATGGAAAGAAATGACAATTAGGGGTAACATTATTTAAGGGGGCTGTAAAGTACATGGTAAACAGTTGTTTTTATTAATGGTGGGTTTCTGGGTGGTCATGAATTTATAACGATGAGAGGTAATGCTGTTAATACCGAGCAGCTTTCCCTGGTTTATCTGCTTTTTATTGAGTTGCTGCTTTTAAAGGCTCCTTTTTATTTTTGATTCCTTCATCTGTCATTTCTTTCTATACTGCCCTGTGCACAGCTGTTAGCATACTGAGACAGGCCTGTTTGCTTGTGGCACACAGGGAACAAGGGATCCAGTGTTTCTGACTGGTGCTACTTTCCCACCGGGCTATCCCATTTATGAAGAGACGCGGGTGAAACTAACAGTCTATGATGTCAAAGAGAAGTCCCAAGAAACCGTGAGTATTTAACTCTTTTAGTGTTAAATGTGTATCCTTAATGTACAAAAAAAAATAAAGCCTGAAAAGTTAAGGCATTTTTGAAAACATTCAGACAGATTCTAAGTATGTAATTACTCAGTTGATAGTTTGCACCGCTGCATAAGCAGATTATAGTATATCTGGAACAGCACATCTGATGAGAGACAATCCATATTTAGTCTCAGTGGTGATCCTTTGTACTTAATATTGTGCAGCTGCCTTGTCAAGCATTAGTAATTGCATCACAAAACCATATGGAAGACTCTGATGTTCTTTGATTAGGAAGAAAATTGAATCAATATGAAAATGACTAAATTTCATTGTAAAATATTCACACCCTCCTCCTAATTCTGAAGAGACGTTTTCATTGATGTCGGTTTGATGAAGAAGACTGCATCACATCTCTGACATTGTCACAAAACAATCACGTTTCTTCTGTTGAAGCTTCTTGTTGAAAACATCTTTGCCTGGAAATTGGAGTGCACTCTTTGTTTGAGGGTGTTGTGTACAGACTTAGCAGCCAATCAGGAGACTTGCAAAAATTAGAGAATTGGCAAAAGTAACCTAACTGAGCGGCAGCAGAAGAGGCCACCTTGGAGGTGAATAGAAACATGGGGGAGGGGACATGTGTATCAGCAGTGTGCCTGGCCAATTTCCTTCCTCTGCTCGATCTATGCAGATTGAGTTCCATGCCAAGAGTGGTTCTGCAGCCCTGTGAAACATGGTTTTATTGTTCTAGCAGGCTTCACAGTGTGTGCGCATACAGAGAATCGTGTAGAAGGGATGCTAGAAGTTATGGGTCAGCCAGCAAAATTGTTAGAAATATGCTTATGAATGGAAAGTGAGGCTACCAGAGGCAGACAAGAATACATTGACAGAACAGTGGAGACCCTTCAAGTGATGCCTCTTTGGCCATCAGTAGCAGGGTTTTCTCCATTTTTTGTTAGTTATGAATGCAGCTTTAGGTCACACCTTTAATATCCAATTTCTGCTGGTAGACTTGGAAATGGGCACCAGGCACTGGATGACGTCATGAGAGGTGTGTGTTATACATGCTAGTGTGGATCATGCAGGGAAGTATTCAATTTATCCGCACAAAGTGTTGGAGGAACTCAGTGGGTCAGGCAGCATCTTTGGAGGGAAATGGACAGTCGATGCTTCAAGCAGAGACCCTTCATCTGGACTCCAGCGCTTTGTGTGTTGCTCCAGATTCCAGCATCTGCAGGCTCCTGTGTCTTCAGTTTATCCACTGCTTGTAATTGACTAGAAAATGATCAAGTATAAAATACCCGTGAAAATGGATTCAATTTCTGCCTGAAAATTAGACCCTCCTTCTCTTGTTTCTTATGTGTAAATCATACATAAAAGCCATTTTGTACATGTTCCAATACAACCACAACCATTTCTGAAAAATGGACTGGCTTTATCCAGGCCAATTCACCTTTGGCTGCCTGACGTTTGTGTAGTACCATTCATGCATATGATGATGTCCTCAATGTGTGCAACACCAGCCTTTGGCTTACTGACAGAAATTGGAGCAATAATGTGCAACCTACAATCTTTATTTTAACTCTCAGTAAAACAAAGTGCAAACTCCACAGCACGTTTCTGAGGGGATGCAACTGGGACGTTGATGTGTTAATGTCTGCACGCGCCTGTCAGAGTTATAAATGCTGTGCAAACATGTTGCATTATTAGTGGCTCTTAGAATGCTAATTGCACATTTTCAAAGTCAAGCACAGCAGAGATATGCTGGATCTCTGCCTGCCTGAAGACACATGTCCTTCCACCCCTCCATTCCAGGCTTTCATGTTGCTGTACTGTGGCTGCCTGGAGAGAATTCTTTAAGACTGTGACCTGCTTTCTATGAATCTAGAAGGATAAAACACAGCAGCTGTGATCTCTCTGGACAGCCGCCATTTGGAACTGTGCAGATTGTGTTTTAAAAGTATAATCAGGGTGAAAACCACCCTAACTTTTTATGGTAAATATTCCCAATTGCACATTTTTTTTTATTGGACTAGTGGTGGGGGAATGGAATCCCCAACTGGACATCAGCAATAAACCAAATAAGTGTATGAAATAAGGGTGAAATCCAATTCTTGGGCAATAAAATGTCTTTATTATTTGTAACTAGAATGTATCACTTTCATCTCATTGAAATGGAAGAATTATGTATCTGCTGTGCTGTAGATTTGAAGAAACTGCTGGTCAAACGCAATGTGAAGTGAATAAACAGCCTGTTTATTACTGGGTATAGTCTGAATTTGGGTGACGATCTTGCTTACAATTTGCAGATGTCGTTCTTTTATGTACGAAAAGGATAAGGAAGAGATGCAGAAAGAGAAACAAAGTTAACATTTCAGATTGAAGACCCCTTGTCAGACCTGGGAAAGAGATAAAACAAGTTTTAAGTGGTAGGGAGGTTGGGGGAAGGATGAAAAGGACGAAGGGAAAAATCTCGGAAAGGGTGAGGCCAGGGTTGCAATGGGATAAGCTATTTATGAGGTTAGCTCATTGATAGGTTAATGAGGATAGTTAGAGAGAGAAGATGAATAAAGGAATTTAAATGCTGGACTGCAACTATTACTGTAATTCTGCAACTAGCACTGTACAATTCTAGCTGTCCTCATTAACCTATGATCTTTAGATAAGTTCATCAACAGTTTTTCTTCTTGGCAACCCTGGACTCAACCAATCGGAGATATTCCCTTTATCCTTTACATCTTTGCCCCATCATTTCTGTCCATTTCTCTCAATGTTTCTCTTTTTCCTTGCTCTGACAATGGGTCTTCAATTTGAAACATTAACTCTGCTTGCCTTTCCACACATGCTGCCTGACCCACTACATGTTTCCAGCATTTCTGCTTTTATTTCAGATTTCCAGAATCTCAGTTTTCTAATTTTCATTGACTAGGGAAGAGATGTTGCTGATTGGTGCCATCAAGTTTCTAGCATTGTCATATGAGTCCTCGATGGTATGGGAGGTCAATGGCTCTCTTAGATGAGTTATCCATTTATCTTCACACAGCCTTTGTAATTCTAAAGTCCATCAGCTTTGATTGTAAGTTAGCACTGACTGTCAATTTTTGTTCCATTACAGCAATCATTTGCATCTCAATTATTTAGTTTGATTATTATTAATTTAAAGGGTATGGCTACTGTGCAGGAAGGAATTCCTTCTCATGGCTCTACCTTGAAAACCATCTTTATATTAATATTGCTATCTTGTGACAATGTTAATTAGTCACTAAACCTGTTGCTTATTTCTGAAACTGTATAGTGTCCAAAGCTATTGGTAAGGTAATTATCACTACCCACAAGCATCACTTTTCCACATTCATACAAGAAAACAATCATATTGGATAGGAACAGACCGATTAGTCAATCCCAGGACCATCTCACACTTAAAAAGGCAAGAGGTAAGGGATGGCATATATTTTAGCTATAATCATCCAAAGCTCACTTGGTTCAGGAAATGTTCCTTTTTGGTTGTTAAGTTGAAAATGTAACTATTATATAAAGGTTAGAGAGAGAAACTAGAAAATAATGGATTTGGTTGTCTGTCACCTATTGTGAGGGAGGTTATTGTAATCTAATTTTGGATAAAGTGACTAAGCATTTAAAATACATTTGAGTTGAACAGGGAGAATCTGTAAATATTTGTGAAGGGTAGCTAACGCTTGAATGAACCTCAAAACAATTTTGAAGGATTAACTAAACAGGAGAACATCTGTGAATATTGCTTATATACACTTACATGAGCCATTCAATGAGCACTCATGTAAGAGACCTCGAGATAACTCTAAAGTTTACAGAATTAAAAGAAAATTACTGACCTGGTTAGGAAATTGTTGAGATGATTAAAGAAAGAGATAAGTTGTGTATTATCTATTTGGATGGAAGCAATCAGAGATGCCCTGTACGGACCTATGCTGAATTTCAGTTATTTAGTATGTTTATTAATAAATCGGATAACATGCTAGGGAGCAATATATCCAAGTTTACCAATGACAAAATATTAATTAGTGTGCTCCAGAACTGTAGTAGCTGGAGTTTGATGTGGTTAAGTGTAAGATCCATTCGCTTTGGCCAAGGAAAAGATGGATCTGGGTATACGTAATTAAAATGGTGAAAAGGTTGCATTACGCACATTTTTAAACATTAATATGTAGTTGACTGGTACAAAAAATGATTCAAAGCATTATTGGAATGTTATCCTTTACATTCTAAAGGACTATAAAGCAGGTTGACAACTGTAGCCTAGAAATGTGGTCATACAGCACAATGTGACTTTGCACCACTTAAAGGAACTTCATTGAAAATGTGAATGCTAATGTCAGTTGGGTCCTTTTATGTAGGGAAGGTTCAGATTGCTAATTTTTTTCAGGTTTTTGTGTGTGTGTGTGTGTGTGTGTGTGTGTGTGTGTGTGTGTGTGTGTGTGTGTGTGTGTGTGTGTGTGTGTGTGTGTGTGTGTGTGTGTGTGTGTGTGTGTGAGAGAGAGAGAGAGAGAGATGCATGATGCATGGAGGACACTGCACATACATGGCAAACGGTATGTAATGCACATATTTTAGCCACTACTGCAAAGTTAACTTATGCGTCTGTGACCCTTCAAAGGAGAAGGTTTTAAGTTGCAGGCTGCTTTAATATTATTTAAGGAGGTCTACTCTAAGATATAGCTCCTGTGTCTGATGTAATGATCTTCCATCAGGTAGGTACTCTGTAGGGTTTTCTCTTCCTGCTCTTTTCCATCTCTTTACTCTTGCCTCCCTCCCCCCATCATTGCTGATATTGCTTGGGCTCTCTGCTTGCTTCTCTGACTTCAACCCACCTCCACAGATCTTAGCCTGATTGTGTCCTGTTCCCTCCACCAACTTAAGATCTGACCCTTCCTATCCATCCCCCTCCAACGGCTCTCAAAATCACTGGCCCAGCCTTCCACAATTTGCATCCTAACTGTTTTCCTTTGCTAACTTTGCAAATGCGGAGCTAATGGAGGAAATGTTTTTGTGTGCAATTGTGTCTACAAGGTCTGTTCTATTGCATGTAACTCCATAAAGGAACTACACCATCAGCTGACATGGCTCCTCACAGACACCTACTTAATGTGCTTTTTGAAACATGGAAGAATATCTGATCTGCTGACTTCCTGAATTTCTTGAAACCACTACTGCAACTTTCTTCTGTATGGGCAATTGTTGTTTTAGAACTGGACGTGGACTAGAACTAATTGTGCTTAAATATTATGCAATCTTAGCAAAAGGCATTACATAAATAGTTTGCATTGCTGACCTTTACCATTTTTGCACAGTAACAAAAGACAGTTTTTCTGACATCCTGCTCATGGGGTGATAATGCAAACAATAATACTCCATATAAAGGTATATTTTGCTAAGGCTGCACATGGTGTAGCATTTAGCTGAGCTGGCTAGAAACTCCTAAATTTTATTTTGGATCAGCAATATAATTTTACCCTATTTTAAACATGGCATAGGTTGGTCTTCAGCATCTTTGGAATGGGGAATAGAAAAATATGTCCTCTTCTTGTTTCTTTGTTTAAATTTTCTGGAAAGTACTTCTATGCTAATGTGAGATGACATAAGGATTTGCCTTGATGTGATAGTCTACACAGTTAAAGGCCCAACCAATACTCACAATCAAAGCTGAAATATTAAAAATGAACTTCTGGATAAAGTGTGGGAAGACTGATGACATATTTCTTCCTTTTCCAAGATAATGACCCATGTCAGAAAGCAAACCTGTCATGATAACCATTATCTTGAACCAAACTGTCCGACATATTTTACAGATTTAAGCTGCCAGTTGGAATCACCAGGCTGCTGCTGTTGATGATCTTATTGTTGCTGTTCTTTCAAAAGATCACCATCTGGTGTTAGAACACACTGTGTATGTTTTTTCACATGGCATTAGTGACAAGGTTTTCTAAACTATCAGCAATGATAAATAACTTGAGGTTGCATGATAGCATGTCCTTCTGTCTTCTTATGCTGTCCCACTTCCCTTGCTGTGCTCTAACTCATGCAGGATCCTATTTGGCATTCTGGACTCTGATTAGAGCCTCTGTATTCAGATCAACATGACTTAAATTTCCGTGGCCCTGCCACGAGTGAGAATCTTTCTGTTCTTCATATTCTTCAGATAAATTAAATCTACCAAGTTATGGTAGTAAACCTGTCCAGCATTCTCAGACTTCTGAAGATAAGTACAACAATTACAGCCACAATAAAGTGTCTTTTTTGTTGTGAGAAGGCGCTTTGGTGTTTATTAAAAAAGAAATAACTATTTGCAGCATCTTATCCTGTCACAGAAATATTCTAAAACAAATCACTGCAGAATTAATTTTGTGTACAATAAAAAAAACTAAGAAGAAAGTTAAATTAATTTATTTTTAACTGCATTCAAGGAAGTATATATGGATTGGATTTTTATTAATCACATGATCTACCATAGGAGTTTTAGCATTTCATCTAAGCAATGGTGCACCACTCAGTACTAAACTGAAGTTTTAATTTTAGATTTTGTTTAAGTCCTCAACTGGGTTTTAAAACCATGCAAAAGTGCTATCAAGTGGTCGAAGCAGACACTGCTGGTGAATTAATTGACAATTTACATAATCCAAAACCAAAATACTGCAGATGCTGGAAATCTGCTGAGTATTTCCAGCATTTTATATATTAAAGGAAAAATTGCTATAGTATCACATCATTGGCAATATGCCTGCCAGGTAGCTGAATTAATAAACCATAATTAGTTGAGTATAATCAATGCTGATGGTTGCTCTGGTATTGGTGCATTCCCAAGGCTCACTGATGCATGATCACAATTTTTTTCAGGTTTACTAAGGTGATGCTGTTGCTGATATAGCAGATTGGGCAGTTATATGATGTGTTCCTTCTGAGCAGGTTTCCACAGACAGTCACTTGCAAGGAAAACATATGACCTCTCATACAGATTTAGTGGAAGTTCACAGTCTACTCAAATTGGAGCAGAAAAAGTAGCACACACTCTTGTCTCAGCCTTTTATTGTGTTATCAGTTATAGCTTTGAAGAAGTTCAAAGAGACTCTGCATGATCATGGGATTATTGGCTTTTTTCTCATGCTACCTACATTAAGGAGCATCAGTTTTCTTCTCCAAGGCCCTCTGCAATAAAAAAAAATCATGGTTTGTTGCTCAATATGTCTATAAACCTGAATCTCATTTCAAAACCAACAAGTAACCCTAAAGGAACTATCATCTGTGTACATTTCACTCAAGTACTGTGATTTTGAATGACTTGGATAACATTCTCTGAGAACTCATTTTTTCACCGACTGGCACTCAGTCCAGACTGGTCAAACTTGAACAGTTGGCTTTTAGAGTTTAGTCAATGGATGTATGCTTGAGAAATATTTTAATGAGCATTTTACAATTTCTAGGAAAATATAAAAGTCCACAAATTATTGTTGCTGCTTTTCTGACCCATCTTCTTGGTTATGATAAAAGTTGTTTTATTCTTGCATTATTTGAGGGTGTTACACTTGAGTAAAGTTCTGCATTCTATCACTTTCTGGATTCACTTGATATTTTAGTAATTCAGTTGCTTTAGATCTTAGTACCTAATAGGCTTTGAGGTAGTTCTTTGACTGTGTGGTTCATTTGCCAGCAGTATTGTAGAACATTTTGTATGGGAGTTGTTCACAATTCTGCAGTATGCATGATACTAATAATAGAGCTAGAGTATTCCTATTTCATTGATAATCTCACAGATCTCAGGCATAAATGATGCCTTTTAGAGACTTCCTAAATTAACAGTAATGTCATTGTGAACAGAAAATCTGCATCTGCAATACATGCCACCTCATCTGCTTGGTTGTACTAAAAGAAAATATAGGCTAAAATAGTTTTCATCAATTGTTACTTTACAGTTTGCATGTTCCTGCTAATTGTGACAATGTTCATTGACACAGTAAACTCACTTGCATTCAATGCAGTATAGTGGCCATTCTTCAGGTTGCTTGTCAAGAACAGTGTTGATATTTTGTGCAGTCAATTTTAATTCATGTTTGTACCTATTTCTCAACTGTGGCATATAGAGAAACTAATTGGGTATTATTAAATGGCCTTGCTGTTGAAAGAGTGGTAGTAATTAGGTTATCTTTTCCAAACTTCTCCAAATCAAGGTGAGCAGGATGAATGTCAATTGGATCTGCTCAGTGATCTAAGTTGTTACCAAATGATGGTTCAGCCTGAAATACTGGCCACTGCATGGCTTTTGTCCTAGGGCAGCTACATATGAATTCACAGTTCTAGCTACCAGCTAGCATCATCAAGTCTATTGCTTCGCTATTCAGCTCCAAGTGCCACATAAGCATTTTCAGCTGTACAGAAAGTAATTACCAGAAGTAATTTCCAGCAACTCATTTCCACTTTTTCATCTTATAATTCATGCTTTATAAGCAAGCCAAGGCAAGATAGTTGGCAAATTTAGGATTATGCGCAATAAATTTGAGATCTCACTTTCAAGAACTTTACCTTCTCCTGTGTAGTATTGAAGTAGCTAGTATTTGTGGATCTGCTAATCTGCTGTTAGTGGCCAGATTGAATTTGGATGGTGAAAAGCTATTGTCAAGCTTGGCAAACATGTATCTGGCCACTTTTGATGATTATTGTGGCCAGACTGAAAGTAATGGAAAGACTGGTGCCAGTATGATTTTATAAATAATTCTGGACGAAAACATGTTGGATGCAGAAAGAAACTGCTTGATCTATTGACGTTGTTTTACTCACACTTTTCCTTCTGTCATTATTTACTTTTTTCTCTCTGCCCCCTTCCTTGTTCTTTTATTATATGCCGCATCCTCAGTAATTGTCATGCAGGCAATAAAATTCAAGTCTAATGCATTATATAAATAGTCAGTGGAAATGCATGCCTCTTAATTTCCCTCCACATACGGTGAATCATCTTGTTTGTACACAGCATTCTTCCATGATGAGTTCTCTGTAATTATTGTTTACAACATTAAGGTACTTTCATTATCTGTTTTTCCATAAAGAATGCTGGTAACGTAAACATTAGATCAGAATTAAAGTACCTTCATTTCATTAAGCCATTTGAGAAAGGATATGTGTGTGAACAAGACAAGCAGTGTAAACATAAAACAGATTTCATTAACTGGTTTCAAGGTTGGCAAGGTTACTGTTCCTGCACATATAATTCAGCTGTTCAGTTGGGCTACCATTTCATTAGTTCCTTAGGTGTTTGGCAAGTCTGATCAATATCCAACTTCCTCATAAAAGTGGAAATATGTACTACTACAGCAGTATAGTTTAAATTTCCAGTACGGGTATCTCACTTAGTGCCTAATTGTCAAAGTTTTTGATATTGTTCCTTTAAAACACCTTGATATAGTTAATGCGTAATATATGTTGTTAGGAAAATGATGGGCTTGTTGATGAGGAGAAAGCTTAGCTTTGGATCAAATAGGATTTTCCATGTCACTGACCAGTGATTAAAGTCTTTAGTGTAACATTATTTTCAGCCAAAAGGCCTTCTGATTCACATATCAATTTGAGGAATATTTGTGATAATTGCAACAGGCTGGAATCGCCATGGGGATTCCTTTAGGTGTATTTTGACTCCAGTATAATTTCTTATTGGCCAAGTCTTCATGTTGAAATGTTTGTTTTTTTTCAAAGCAAAAGCGAAAGTGCTATTATTATAGTTGCAGTATTTTGTTTGTGGTGGTATTTGATTGTTGAGCTTTGAAAGAGAGGATGGAAATTCGGTGATAAAGTGCTTGATGCACTGTCCTTCCATCACAGGAACCTAGCTGTTAGTTGACAACAGGCTAAGGTCTTTTAAAAAGAACAAACTATTTGATAAGGTCTTCTGATTCTTAAAGTTGGTCAAACAAGTTCAGGGAGAGCACATGGTCAGAGAGACACACAACATTTATCCGCCAGTGTCCTGTTACCTTCAGATTATAGTTACCTTAGCCGTACTGAGGAATTTTTCCAGACTATTTTTGAATGTTTTTGACTTCATTGCAGAAGTTAGGATCTCATCCATCAGTCAACATATCTCCATAAAAGAATGACCTCCCAAAGAAAAGAAAATACTGAGCTATGTAGGTGTCATAGTGGGGCAGTAGTTAGCACTGCTGCCTCACAGCGCCAGACATCCTGTTTTGATCCTGACCTGTAAGTGTGTAAGTGTGGAGTTTGCATGTTCTGCCTGTGACCGTATGGTGCTCCTTTCTCCTACATACCAAAGACCTGCTGGTTGGGAGGGTAATTAGCTATTGTAAATTGGCCCAGTGTAGATGGGTGGCAGGAGAATTGGGGAAGGGGGGTGAGAGTTGATGGGCATATTAGAGGAAAATGGGATTAGTATTAGCAATGGTCGACACTGACATGGTGGTCCAAAGGGCCTGTTGCTGTGCTATATAACTCTATATGAGGAATGGCTCTAAATGATGCACTCTTTCAGCGGGCTGATGTAGGCACATTGCTGACCTCTGTGTTATATAAGTTATGGTTCCATACTTATGTTCATGTTTCCAGGATCTTTAATTTACCCAGCACAGAAAGCCTACCAACAGAATCTAATCAGTTAGTTACTTTGAAGATCTCCATTAAATCTCCTCAAATCTGCAGTTTTCTTAAAACTCAGGTCCAAACTCATCATGGTACCTAAGAAATTTTAAGCTAGGTATACAGTACATCAGATAGCCAACCCTGTGTCTTTTCTAAGACCCATATATTTATGTAATGTCTTCTACATTGAAACACAGCATAAATATATATACAAAAACAGTAAAGAGTTATTTACAAGAGAGGACACAATCTATTTACATGTTGTGACTTTAAACCCTTAAATAGGCCAGATGTAACTGCCTGTGTATTCCTCCACTTCTGCTCAGAAGGTGGACAAATCTGCCAGGCACGGTAGTGTAGCGGTTAGCGTAACGTGCCAGTGACCCTGGTTCAATTCCAGCCGCTGTCTGTAAGGAGTTTATACGTTCTCCACATGTGTCTGTGTGGGTTTCCACCAGGTGCTCTGGTTTCCTCCCACATTCCAAAGATGTACGGGTTAGGAAGTTGTGAGCATGCTATGTTGGTGCAGGAAGCATGGCGACACTTGCAGGTTGCCCCCAGAACATTCAACACAAAGATGCATTTCACTGTGTGTTTTGATGTACATGTGACTAAGTGAAATATCTTATTCACTGAACTTCCAACCATCGAGTTCCTGGCAAAGCTGGTCCTTCACTGCTACACTGCTACAGCTTAGGAGCTGAATCTCCCAATGCCTACATTGGTGGGTGGCCTCTTCTTTCAGTGGTCCAGACTGCGCCAAATATTTTTCATGAATTTCTGGCACTTGGGGAATTGGTACAGATGGGAAAGAGCGTGTTTGGTTGGCCAGTTGCCTTAATGTTGTCTTTGGGTTTATTTTGAAAAGAGTTACTGTTAATGATTTCTTATTAAAAAGATAATAAAATCCCATCAATCTGGTGATTAGTGTTCAACAAAATTAGCATTGATACTCTTTCTACAAATATTGCAAAAAATGAATGATTGTTAGCCTGCCTTGCTGGCATTTGAAAACTCACTTTGCATTAGGAGGTCATTGTTCACAACAGGAAAGGGAAATGGTTGGGGTGGGGGTTTGAGGGGAGGGTGTGTGGTTATAGGGGATGTATACTACAAGCCCTGGTATAAACGCTATTTGTTATGAAATCATGTTTCCACCTATGGGTGAGGTAACATAAAGCAATCCAACCATTGTTTATTAATCTGTGTGAAAACCTTAATAAAAATCTGCTGAACAAGATTTATTGTAGTTCAATGTTTTCATGGATAGATTCATTTGAAGATTATGATTCTTCAGTTAGTATTAATTTATTTAATTAATACAAAACAACAAGATTAATCTTTTCTAAGCTGCATTAGTTTATCTTTATAAACAATAAACTAAAACAAAGTGAAAGTCCACTGAAAATGTATTGTGAGAGCATTCTATTTGTATTTGAATTTTTTTGACAGAGAAGCTTGCATTTTAGAGCTCTATTGTTAGCCATTGTCTTGTTCAACTCTGAAGAATTGTAGGGGAGAAAATATTAGTTGACAGGTATATGTTGATTACCAGAATATCATATTCAAGTCAGAACCTTGAACTTCTTCAGCTTGCATACCAGGCAGCAAACATTGGTTGAGATAATATTTCTTGCAATAATATCCTCTACACTATAATCTATCCATTACATCTTGGCTGAGACCTTCAATTAAGTTTGTACTCTAAATTTCTTCAATACAATTATATTTTTGATGCATGTTCTAAACTGTAAGTAATTTATAAAGCATGCCCATACTCTGCAGCACTCCTCTTCTATATAAATGACCACAGTTAAGCAAAATTGTGCTAACTCCAGTGTTAGGAGTACAGAAATGACCTGAAATAATTTTCTTTTCCCTTACCTCTTAAGAGGGTTGTGCATGCCTCCCTTTGGTGACCCCGCACTGCATAGTATCTCAACATTTCAATGTTAATTCTACCAAATACAATGAGATTTGGAAATGTTTCTGCTGACACGTTGACAAGCATCAAAGCAATTAATTTAGGATGGGTTGCTTTATCTCATAAAGACAAAAACAAATAGGAATTTAAATTTAGAGAACTCCCTGGTTAGTCTTAAACTGTTAATGCGGGATCCTGAACACTAATTGATACTGTATCTTCACTTTGATCTGTAGCAACTCATAGTGCCATAATATCTGGGGGATGTGTTAGAATATTATACAATAATTGGATGCATTTGAAGAACATAAACAGCAAAAAGCACCAGATTAAGTAGAGATTAAAGGCTTTTCTTTTGAAAATCATAAATTTCATGGATTTCCATTTCTTTATTAACTCTTGAGGGTGCATGTTTTATTTGTCAGCTGTCTTGCCTTATGTCTTGTTGTTTTGGTTTTCAGTTTCCAAGATCTCAATTGCAAGCTTCAGTCTTGGTTAATGTTGACATTTATTTTACTCCCACGTGCCTCTACAAAGGGAATTAGAAGTTGAGAAACAGGAATTTTGTTTAGGGGGCTGGCTTGTGGGTAGAATGTGGCTTTCATATTGACATCATCCTTGTGCATGTGACTCCCACCCCGCCTCTTGATGATGAGAAAGTGATACAAAGTTCACCAACAGCAATGCCTGCTGACCTCATTTGGGACTTCAACAGGCTTGTTAGTCCATGTTGCAACCACAACTATTTGGCAGACGGTAAGCAGATATTGCCTTGGACCATTCAACCCATTGTCTGAGCTATGCGACGCATACACACACACATACACATACTGTAGGTGCAAAGGCATGCATTACACTTAAAGGTCTGTTACACTCTGCTCCTCCTTGCCTAATTCAAAAGTGAAATATATAACATATTTAAAGAACAACTATAAATTTTGTCTGGCAACTTGTTTTCCTGATCCCCTTATGGGTTTTGGTGTTGAATCCACTTTCTGACTGTTTGGTTCCAACCTGAACACAAAGAGGGTTCAGTTTCTTTGTCAGGCTTGCTTCGATTTGGTGGTTCACTTCCTGAAGTCTACCCTGACTCAGCCTCAACATAGCTTCATGAGTTCCAACAGGCAGGCTCGATTAATCTATAGCAGAGATCATTTGATCACCAATCTTAATGAAAAATCTGCACAGAGAGAAACAGAGCTCGTGTTTCAGATAATCTTTCATCATTGAACTGAAATATTGGCTCTGTTTCTGTCTCCACACATGCTGTTTGACCTGCTAAATATTACCAGCATTTACTGTTTTTATTTCAGATTTCCAACATATGTGTCTTAATAGTCTCTTATTTCCACAAACCTCTACTGTAGTCCCTATTCTCACTTGTGTGAGCTTGACTTACTACTGACTCCCCACTGAGTGATTCTCGATAAGTGCCAGAAAATTGTTATTCCCTTTTTCACAAAAAATCTACATGTACTCTCTGAGCTTTTACTAACTTGTACCTATAGTTTCAGCAAACACTGCATTTGCTTACCAAAGTTTCAAGATCTCTGTCCATTCCAAGCATTAAACTGAATAATTTGCTTTTGCTTTCATGTGAACTTTTCCTGTATGTTCATGTATATGAACTACTATACTTTTCTCAGTATAGTAGACATTATTACTCTTTGCTCCCATTCACTCCCTGCTCGTATGGTTTAAGATTCTTGTCAATTGGTCACTTGGTTCTTTGCACATTGGTCAAACTTTGTTTCTGTTTGTAGACCCTTTTCAGCTCTAGTTCTCTCAGGATCTGTGATTTCAGATGAGTTACGAAGATGTCATCATCAATCAAGTTTAATGTGTTGATTCCATTTTCACTTCCTATATCAGCGTTCTCATGTGGTGTGAGCATCACAGCAATTGTAATTGAGGATCAGTGCTGGAAACTGTTGTTTGTGATATATATGTAATTGTTTTGGACGAAAATGTAGATAGGTTGGTTAGTAAGTTTGCAGATGACACAAGAATTGGTGGACTTGCAGACAGTGAAGAAGTTTGTCAAAGACACAGCAGGATATCGATCAGTTACGGTTACAGTATGTCCGGAGAAATGGCAGGTGCAGTTTGATCTGGGAAAGTGTGAGATGTTGCACTTTGGGTGGTCAAATATAAAGGGAAAGTTAATGATAGGATCCTTATAGAGTGAACTTGGGGTCCAAGTCCATACCTCCCTGAAAGCAGCAATGCAAGTAGATAGAGTGGTAAAGAAGGTGTATGGCATGCTTCCCTTCATCACTAAGGGCATAGAATATAACAGTCGGGAAGTCATGTTGCATTTGTATAAAACTTAGTTAGGCTACACTTGGAGGTTCTGGTTGTCCCTTTACAGGAAGGACCTGGATGTTTTTAAGAGGCTTCAGAAGAGGTTTACCATGATGCTGCCTGGATTAGAAGGCAGTAGCTATAAAGAGAGGTTGGACAAACTTGTATTGTTTTCTCTGGAGCATCAGGTGCACTTTAGGGATTCTGGACACTCTGCAGTTCCTATGGAATGGGGATTGTCAGGTTGCCTGTGAGGCACTGTCTGGGTCTTATCTTTAGAGCACCTTCAGAACACGCTGCCAGGGGTGGTAGTAGAAACAGCTACGATAGTGGCAATCAAGAGGCTTTTGGATAGGTACGTGAATATGCAGGGAATGGAAGGATATAGATCATGTGCAGGCAGAAGGGATTGGTTTAATTTGGCATCATGCTTGGCACAGACATGGTGGGCCGAAGGGCCTGTTCCTGTGCTATTCTGTTCTATGTTCTATCTTCTACTGGCATTCTGCCTGGAACTCCTGCACTTGATTATGTAGTCAACCTATATTTCCCCATCTCTGTTTTACTTTCTATATGTCATTTAAATTTCATTGAGAATACTACAAATTTGTTGAAGAGCCTTTTGAAGAGCCTCTGTAAGTGGCACTGCTAAATGGGATGCCGGATTCATTTCAGTCTCTGTTGACAAGTCAATGAAACATTTGTGGGGAGCTGCCAGTGAACACCAGACAATGAATGCCATTCCTTTGCTGCCGAGAAGAAAGTCTGAAAAGTCTGCTGTGGGGTGGAGTCAAATACATCCCTGAATAGCTGCATTATTTTGGACCAGGATATTAATGAATTAAATGACTAAGAACCACTAAAGAAGAATACACTACAGTTTGTCAATGTTGTAATATTCAGCTCCTGTTGATATGAGGGGACCCATCCACTTCAGGTTGATCAGTTTTTGATGAGCTCCAACTTTGACACTAATGTAAATGACTGGTACCAGATTTGTCCATTAGTGTACTTTTTCTGTACAGATATTGACAGAATTTGTGAACAGAAAATGGACTGTATTTCCTTCTCTTTCCTTTAATTTTAAAATGTTCAAGAAATTTATTTTTCTTGTTTCCAAATATTACCATAGGATTTTAAGATACATAGAGCTTTCCTTTCTAGGAATCCTATGCCTGCTACCAAGGGACTACTTTTTAGTCAAATCAATCCAAATTGAGGAAGTAGATTCAAAGAAATAGCAGTTTATAAGAGATGGCAGTGATGTATCCAAGAGACGTGATAAAGCAACAGCCGGCGAGCAAAGAGGCATTTGGCAAATGAAAAATCTCTAATCTGGTTTGCTACATTCTTGGCTCTTCTCAGTGTAAACAGAGAGGTGCCAAGCCGTTAGGTATAGAATATTTGTAAACCAAGCGCTAGTTGATTCTTTGATAAAATTGCACACACACACACAATAGAAGTATTCCTGCATTAAGCCAGAACACTTTAATTGGTAATTACAGTGAATACAGTGGGTAATTCATCCTCTATTGTATTGTTAAGTATGTGACACAGTAACTCAGTTGCTTCTGAAATTTGGTTCCAGTGAAGTGAAGTCAGAAACCATGTTCAATACACATGTCACTACGTGGAATACAATGTACAGGGAATGCAACATTTACTCAGTTAATTTGGATAAATTTGTCATTTCATCTCATGTTTTCATCAAGTACCTGCTTAAAAGCATAATTCTCTTTCAAAGTTCTATGTTTGTGTGGCTTCCTCGCTGTGCTGTTATTAATCGAGCTGTTCAACTGTCAGAAATAGGTTGACAGACAGTGGGAAGCAGTTGACATTTTGTCTGTGGCTTTTACTAATTTGAGTCTTGATTGTGGTTGTAGATAATAAGTATCTATGCAAAACATGAAGCCATATGATTATTTGTGCTTCCTTAATTAAGTTAGGTAGGAAGTAGTTAGGTCACCTAAAGATTTGGATTAAGTAAAATTTTACCAAATGTTCTAGGGAATGACTTTATTTCAGATACTTGAAGGAGAAAAATCTCTTTGAACACAGCAACTAAAAAATTATAATCTGCCTTTGTTCATATAAGTAGGTGAATAGACTTCAGTTTTATTCTGTTTTGACAGACTGATATGTTACCAGAAACATTGGTCTATTTCCACTTTATCCAGCAGATTTTGATCTTACCTTTGTACCCATGAGCACTAAATTAGCAAGCCTCCTTGGATAATGAGTTTTTAATGCTGCTGGCAAAATAATAAAAGAATCAAATCAGGAAAAAAAGACAGTCTTACATCTTTATAATCACTTTTCTTGACCTCAGCATGTCCCAATCTGTTCTACAGCAGAATGGGTACTTTGGGAATGTAGTCACTTTATGTAATATCGGAAACACAACAGCTAATTTACATGTAGCAAGATCCCAAAGCAGCAATGCGATAATGATGAGAAAATTTATTTTAATAACATTGGTTGAGGGATAAATATTTGGGTAAACATTTAGGAGAATTGCCCAACTCTTCAAAGTATTGTCATGGGATTTTTTTTGCAACACCTGAGAGAGCAGAAGCAGCCTTGGTTTAAGAGCATCAATGAAAGATAATACCTCTGACAATGCAGTGTAAGATCAGTACGGCATTGGAATATTAGTCTATTGGTATTGGTATTGGTTTATTATTGTCACTTGTACCGAGGTACAGTGAAAAACTTGTGTTGCATACCGATTGTACAGGTCAATTCATTCCACAGTGCAGTTACATTGGTTTAGTACAGAGTGCATTGATGCAGTACAGATAAAAACAATAACAGTACAGAGTAAAGTGTCACAGCTACAGAGAAAGTGCAATGCAATAAGGTGCATGGTCACAACAAGGTAGATCATGAGGTCATAGTCCATCTCATCGTATAAGGGAACCGTTCAATAGACTTATCACAGTGGGGTAGAAGCTGTCCTTAAGTCTGGTGGTACGTGCCCTCAGGCTCCTGTATCTTCTACTCGATGGAAGAGGAGAGAAGAGAGAATAACCCAGGTGGGTGGGGTCTTTGATTATGCTGGCTGCTTCACCAAGACAGCGAGAGGTAAAGACAGAGTCCAACGAGGGGGGGCTGGTGTCCATGATGCGCTGGGCTGTGTCCACAATTCTCTGCAGTTACTTGCGGTCCTGGGCAGAGCAGTTGCCATACCAAGCTGTGATACATCCAGATAGGATGCTTTCTGTGGTGCATCGATAAAAGTTTGTGAGAGTCAAAGGGGACAAACTGAATTTCTTTAGCCTCCTGAGGAAGTAGAAGTGCTGGTGAGCTTTCTTGGCCATGGTATCTACGTGATTTGACCAGGACAGACTGTTGGTGATGTTCACTCCCAGAACTTGAAGCTCTCAACCCTCTCAACCTCAGCACTTATGATGTAGACAGGTGCATGCATACCGCCCCCTTTCCTGAAGTCAATGACCAGCTCTTTTGTTTTGTTGACATTGAAGGAAAGGTTGTCGTCATGACACCATGTCACTAAGCTCTCTGTCTCCTTCCTGTGCTCCGACTCATTGCTGTTTGAGATACAGCCTACAATGGTGGTATCATCTGCAAACTTGTAGATTTTGTGAGGTCTAGAGTTTGTGCTCAAATTTCTGAACTGGGACTGTAGTCATGAAGGCATGGATTAACATTATTCTAATTGAATAACAGATCGGCCTACCCCTACGGCTGTTTCTATTGGCACAACACTAGCAGAAATTCTCTGCATATTCCATTAGTACAATCACGTATTCATAATTCATCTGTATAAAGTGGCTTAAGGAGGAAGGATTGGGGGGAACTGAGAAAAAAAAGGGATTCTACAGCACTACATGCCCATCCAGTTTTATTACTTATCAACCAAGGACTGCAACATCTAAAATGTCTCTTTAATTTACTGCAGCACCCACTCTGATCTTGAATGCACAAGGGAAAACAGGAATGTCAGTCACTGGTACAATTTTAAAGAGAAGCTGGTAGAGATAATATAGCCTTGCCCATGGAGAGTTCGAACAAAGCAAGTCTCCATCAGCGTTCATTAACAATATTGCAGATATAGAAGTAAGGATTTGTAATTTATGGAGCTTATGAAATGTCATATAGTGGTAGAACAGCACAAGAGTAGGGGTGGCAGTCATCAGATGATAATACTCAAAGGAGCAATGACACACATGACAAATTCAATAAACAGGGTGGCAGATTAAAGAAATATCTTACAATGGGCAACCATGTAACTGACAGAAATTGTGATAAGGAATGCTATGCTTCCTTGAACTTATTATTTTTTAGAACTTTTTTTCTCCTTAATCATCCTATTTCATTCAGTTTTTTAAAAAATAATGCATTAATTCTCATCAATATGCAAATCCTCAAAATGAATAAAAAATAAGCCACTGTGAACTTGAATTCTTCGTTGTGAGAAGAATCTTTATTAATTTTATCTATAGCACAATGAGGAATACGAGAAGTGTTAGGTCGCCTTAGGTAGTTGGTATAAAAACATTCTGAGCACCAGGAACTTTAGCTCAAAATCCTGTGAATATTTTTGAGCTGAAACCTCTGGTGCTCTGAATGGTATGGTTGCAGTGGGTTGTCGACAGTTTAGGGGAGTAAAATTTGGTTAAAGCCCAGCTGCACCAGTGTAAAATATGCCACATTTTTTTTGCATTTACATCTTTACTGATGTCAGTGATCAAGAATTCCAGTGTCTTACAATACTAGATGAGATGGGAAGTAATTAAAAATGATTTGACTACTCTCAAAGAAAATGAAGAAAACAAACAAAATCAAATTTTCTTCATTTCCTCTTTCTTTCTGGAGTCCCATAAGATTAAAAATTGAGAGCAAGTTTCTACTTTTTTATCTAGAAGATTATTTTATTTCATAGAAATGTTTTCCAAAAAATTGTGTACCAACACAGTTCATACCAGCAGTGCAGTATTTTACCTTTTAAAAGCACAGCACTACTGTTTCTTCATTGGTGTATCAATGTAGCACTTCTGTGCACAAATCTCTGAAGTGGGATTTGCACCCTGAATTTTTTGAATCAGAAGATAAAACACGACTGATCAGCTGAAATCCATCCCCTAACCCTCCACATTTTAGACAGGTTCATTAGTTGCATTGGGAAAGGTCCAAATACCAACCATTGTAAGTTGTCCTGATCCCAAAATTTCCAATGGCATTAAGGATGTCAACATTGGTGGTCAGAAATTCTATTATGTCACAAGTCATGACCTAGAGGTTCATTTAATATTGGCCTTGAAGAATATTCTAATTGTGAAGCCCCCAATGATGTCTGAGTTTATTGCAGACATTCCATAGCCAGTTGATTGTGGATAAATCTGTTGACAATGAAATTCATAACATCCAAATAAACTTCATAGGAGAACGATAAAGCAAGATAGTCATGATTTTATTGAGCTTGAAAAATGCAGAATTCTGACAACTTTGTCCTATTGCAATCTATCCATTGAAATTACATAGGAACTTAGATTCACCATACAAGTTGTTCATCACATGATAAGATGAAACTGTCTGAAATAATGCCCTTGGTCATGCAAGCATGGATTCTACTTCCAATGTGCTGGTTTGAAAGAATTATTTTTGTGCTCATATCTGCCATATGAGCGAAATCATCATCATAGTTTCTATAGGTTGATATGGAGTTCAGTTTCTCCCTGTAGTTCAATAAGTTTTTAGAACTTTTGTATTGCTTAGAAGAAGTCCCCACACTTAGATAGGGGAACTACTGGAATTTAGTCAACTAAAACTGTGCAAGTAACTGTAGCTAATCAATAGGGAACACTGGATTTTCTGAGCATACCTTTACTCTACTTGTCCGAGGTTAGTGGTTGCACATTCTGAGAAATTGTGCTTGCAGTTTTTGTCTGGGGTGAATGGGGTAAATACCTGAACTACAGATATTAGCAGTATGCTCTTAAAGCAATTAAAATAGTAAATCTTTGGTAAGTGAGGATGAGAAATTAAGAGATTCAAAATTTGCATCTGATTTCTATTAGAATCTCATAAGCACCTTGTAAACTTGATACCACACTAGGTTTACAATCCAGATAGTGTCAAGAAGCCTCTGTTCAGGAGGCGAGGTCGACCAGGAAGTTTAATTCTGTTTCACTAAGTAATAGATTTAGCCCAGAATCTGGATTTACATTGGCAATTTAAGATCATTGAGTGGCTAAAATAGGTTTGCCATGCTGCTAAACTTGCACTTCAGATATATTGCATAAGCACTACCCCTTCCCATGGAACAACTGATAATGGTTGAAAAATCATGCATTTTGAGCCCCAACTCTAGCCATGTTAGAACTGTGTTTATTTTTATGCATTCTTTTTGTTAAAATATGGGTCCTCTATGCTGACCATTTCACGACCTCAGTCAATGCTCTTAATGTAGTTTCATTGGAAATGCCACCAAAATGGAATCCTCTACTGCAGCAGTGAGCATCTGTGGTCCAATGTTGACCTTTCTGTTGTTTATTGCTCTGAATAACACTACATAGTGCAACTGGCTATTAAACGAGCTTGTGGTTTCCTTTCATGAATGCATAAGTGTTAAAACTGGTCAGTCAATTCCCTGCCCCACCAGGATGTAAGATACTCTGCAGAGACTTGGTCTAATCAGCCGCAAATCTATTTGCTAACAATTGGAAGGCTGAGATGCTCAATGATCAAGTCTCTATCAAAACAATTGCTTAAGGAGAAGAAAAGACTGCAATTAGTGGAAAATAAAGAAATTTATAATTATCTAATTTTTTTCTTCCGATTGGGAATTTGACAGAAATATAAAATATTAGCAAGGGGAGAAAACAATTTTATCATTATTTTGCATTTAACCTACTTGAATTTCAGTTTCAATATTAAGTTTAGGGTATTGTGAATAATTAGTGGCAGAACTACATAGAACATAGAACAGTACAGGAGAGGAACAGACTCTTCAGCCTATAACGTTGTGCCAACCATGCTATGCTATTATATATGGTTCCATCACCATCTCTGGCAGCACGTTCCAGGCACCTACCACTCTCTTTGTAACAAGCTTACCTCTTGAATCTTTAAACTTTTCCCTCCTCACCTCAAAGTTATGCCCTTTGTGGTGCTTGAGATTTCCATCCCAGGAGAAAGAGTCTGACTATCTACCATATCTATGCCTCTCGTAATTTTATAAACTTCTCTCAGGTCATCCCTCAGCCTCTGACCCTCCAGGGAAAACGATCCAAGTTTGTCCAACCTCTCCTTATAGCTAATACTCTCTAATCTAGGTAACATCCTGGTGAACCTCTGTGGCACCCTCTCCAAAGCTCCACATCCTTCCTGTAATGTGACGACCAGAACTGCACACTGTACTCAAAATGTGGCCTAATCAAAATTTTATACAGCTGAAACATGACTTCCAAACATTTATGCTCAGCACCCTGACCAATGAAGATGAGTATGCCAGATGCCTATCTAATTCTTTACCACCCTATCTAATTACGTTGCCACTTTCTGGAGCTATGGACTTGCATCCCAGAATCCCTCTGTATGTCAATGCTCCTAAGGGTCCTGCTATTTATTGTATACTTTCCTCTTACATTTGACCTCCCAAAGTGCAACACCTCACACCTATCCAGATTAAACTCCATCTGCCATTTCTCTGCCCATATTTCCAACTGGTCTATATCCTGCTGAATCCTTTGACAACTTTCCTCACTATCTACAACTCTGCCAGGTTTTGTGTCGTCTGCCCACCTACATTTTCATCCAAATCATTTATGTATATCACAAACAACAGTCCCAGCACTGATCTTTGTGAAACATCACTGGTCATAGACCTCCTGTCAGAATAACGCCCCTCCACCACTACCCTCTGTCTTCTATTATCAGCCAGTTTTGAATCCATTCTACCAAATTGCCATGGATTCCATGTGCTTTAACCTTTTGGATCAGTCTACCATGAGGGACCTTGTCTAAATCTTTACTAAAGTCCATGCATACAACATCCACTGCCCTACACTCATCAAACATCTTTCTCACCTCCTCAAAAAACTCCATCATAAGATATGACCTCCCCCACACAAAGCCATGTTGACTATCCATAATAAGTCAATGCTTTTGCAGATGCGTGTAGATCCTATTCCTAAGAATCTTCTCCAATAATATCCCTACCACTGATGTAAGGCTCACTGGCCTATAATTTCCTGGTTTGTTTCTACTGCCCTTCTTAAACAGAGGAACAACATTGGCTATTCTCCAGTCCTTTGGGACATTGCTTATAGCTAAATAGGATACAAAGAACTCTGTCAAGTTCCCAGCAATCTGCATCAATAACCTGGGATAGGTCCCATCAGAACTTGGGGACTTATCCACCTTAATTTTTTTCAAGAGCCCCAACACCTCTTCCTTCTTGATATCAACATGCCCTAGAATATCAGCATATCCCTCCCTGATATTGCTATCCTCCATGTCCTTCCCCTTGGTGAATACCGATGCAACATATGCATTTAGTACCTCACCCACTTCCTCTGGCTCCAGGCATAAATTCTCTCCTTTGTCCTTGAGTGGCCCCACCCCCTCCCTAGTTACCCTCTTGTTTTTAATATCTGTATAAATTGCCTTGGGACTCTCTTTAATCGTACTTGCCAAGGATTTCATGGCCCCTTTTAACCCTCCTGATTCCCTGTTTAAGTTCTCCTGTTTCCTTTATATTCCTCAAAGGCCCTATCCAATTTCATCACCCTAAACCTTACATATGCTTTTCCTTTTTGACTAAATTTGCAACATCTCTCATCAACCAGGGTTCCCGAAACTTGCTATCCTTGTCTTTCCTCCTAATAGGAACGTGTTGGTCCTGAATTCTGATCAGCTGGCCTTTAAATGACTTCAACATGTCAGATGTGGACTTACCAAATAACAGATGCTCCCAATCTACTCTCTCCAGCTCCTGCCTAATACTGTTGTAATTAGTCTTTCCCCAATTTAGCACCTAGGTCCAGACTTATCCTTATCCATAACTATCTGAAAACTTATGGAGTTGTGATCACTGCTCCAAAATGCTCTCCCGCTGAAAGTTTGATCACCTGGCCAGGCACATTTCCCAATACAAGGTTTAGTATGGCCCCTTCCCTGGTTGGATTATCTACATACTGTGTTAAGAAACCATCCTGGATGCACCTAATAAATTCTGCCCCACCTAAGCCTCTGGCTCTAAGGGAGTCCCAGTCAATATTGGGGAAATTAAAGACACCCACAATGACTACCCTGTTGCTTTTACATCTTTCCATAATCTGCTGGCATATCTGTCCCTCTATCTCCTCCTGGCTATTGGTAGGCCTATAGGATAACTCCATCACATTGATTGCACCTTTCTTATTCCTGAGCTCTACTCATATTGTCTCACTGGATGAGCCCTCCAGGATCTCTTAACATACCACTGTGACATTCTCCCTGACTAGAAGTGCAACTCCCTCACCTCTTTTACATCCTTCTCTATTGCATCTGAAGCATCTGAATCCTGGAACGTTCAACTGGCAGTCTTGCCGTTCTCTCAACTGAGTCTCTATAATGGTTACAACATCGTAGTTCCATGTTTCAATCCAGGCTCTAAATTCATCTGTCTTGCTCATAATGCTCCTTGCATTGAGATATATACACTTCAGCCAGTCAGCGCCCCCCACTCCCGTGTTGACTAACCTGGCTTTACAGATTAATTAGATTACAACTACATGTGCAAAATTTGTCTGGAACTACAGGGTCTTGATCAGGAGTGAGCTGTGTAAATGCATGAATAGTAGATATTGACAGTGTGCTCTCACAACAAGTAAAATAGTAAACCTTCAATAAGTGAGGAGGAGGGGTCAAGGGATTTAAAAAGTGCTTTTGGTTTCCATTGGAATCTCATGAGCAACTTGTACATTTGATACATTAGGTTTACTCTCCATGTAGTATCAAAAAGCCCTTGCTGAGAGGCTAGATCCACCAGAAAGTCTAATTTTGTTTCATAATAGCAATAAGAATGTAGGAAAACAGGAGCAGAAGTAGGCCAGTCAGCCCCTCTGGTTTGTCCTGCTATTCAATGTGATCATGGTGATCTGCCTTGGACCTCATCTCCTCTTTTGCACTAGTTCCCTACAGCTCTCAATTCCCTGATCTTTCAAAAATTTATCTATATCCTCTTGAAATACCCCCAGTGATCTAGTTTCCACAACCCTCTGGAATAGCAAATTCGGGAGATTCATTACTCTATGTCAGAAGCTCATATACATCTCAGTTTTAAATGATCGCCCCCCCAATCTTGTTACTGTGTTCCCACATTTGAAATTTTCCCAATAGTGGAAACATCTCAACATCTATCCTGTCATAATATCACTCCACATTCTTCTGAACTTCAAGGATTATAAATCTAATGTTTTAGCCCCTCATGATGAGATAACCTCTTATCCCAGGAATTAGCTCTATTCCAGGCTCTATTTCCATACCTTGTTTCTTTTTCTCTGTCACATTGCCTCCGACAATGACACTTTCCACGTTAATGTTTCTGATATCACTTCCCTTTTTCCCAGTCGAGGAGGCCCGACTCAGAGGAATGTTGTAATCTCATTTCTCAAGCCACTTTGATTGTTTTCACAACTAGTTCAACAGTTTACACACTCTGAAATAAAAATTTGAAATAAGAACTGCTATACATTTCTAGATCTTTTATGAGCATCTGAAACAAGGAGAATAAAGTTTGAGATTGAGTTAATAAATCAGAACAGATTGTACAAGCACTAACTTCATCTGCTCTGATGACCTTCTCCCACAGTTATTAGATCTGCACAGCCCATTTCTACCCAAGATTCGCAAATAGGACTGTTATGATGGACACATCATTTTTGTGACTACTTGCAGTGTGGAATACATTTCTTTCTTACTGAACTTAATTTTTCTCTCCTTTATCCAGTTCTTCCAACCTACCTTTATCCCTTTAGTAATTTCTTTTTTTTGGTACTAATCTGCACAATATGGATGCCAATGCTTTCCATCCTCCACCAGGAGCCTCCATCTCTTTGGAACTCTGGTCCCTTTCCAAACCTACTCATCTTCACCCGGTTAAAATTCTGGCACTGAGCAACAGCTTCTTTGATTATACTCACTTTCATCAAGGACCCATATGGGTCTTAGATATTATTGCCTTTTGATGGATAAGTAGAATATGCCTCGATCCATTTGTGCCCTGATCCTCACATAAAAACAAAAAATGCTGGAAATATTCAGGTCAGACAGCATCTGTGAAAAGAGAAGTAGAGTTAATGTTTTAGGTGAAAACCCTTCATCAGAACTGATCTTCACCTCTTTTTAAGTATATTGATGGCTAATTTGGCCTACTTTCTCTCTGATTTGGAAATCTTCATCTACCTTGCTTCCAGTTTCCATCCCTCCCTCACCTTCACATGAACCATCTTTAGTTCTTCCCTTCCCTTCTTCAACTTCAGTTTCTGGGGATAAGTCACCTACTTGTATCTACTGTAAATACTCCAATTCCTTGATCACACTTCTTCCCATTACCACTATCTTCATGGGCTCTCTTCCTTTCTCCTAGTTTCTCTTTCTCTGCTGTATCTGCTCTGAGGATGTCAATTCCCATGCAAATGTTTCTGATACAATTCCCTTTTTCTCAAATGAGGATTGGTTGACAAGGCCCTTGACTGTTCCTTGTTCCAGAATCACAGTAGGGTCCCCAGGTTCTCACCTTCCAACCCATCAGACTCCATATCTAACAGACCATCCTGTGCTGGCTCTATCACCTTGACTGCAATGCCTCCACAAAGCACCATCTCTTCCCCTCCTTTTCACCATTCTAATACCATTTCCTGTGCAACACCCTTGGTCCACTCATCAATCAGCCCCAATAGCTTCTTCCTGCCATAGGTACCTTCTCATGCAAGTCACAATAAACACAGCAATTGTCCTTTCACCTTCTTCCTTCTCACAGTCCAAGGTTCTAACCATCCTACCAGGTAAAGTAGAATTTTAGCTGTACAGTTTTCAATTCAGTAAACTGTATTCTTTGTCATGAAATTCAAGGGAGAGACCAAATGTGGAATGGAGATCATTTGCTGTGATTAGACCATAACTCCATTATCACTGTATCATGCAGGTGATAGGAGATAAACTAGGTTGTCATTGGTATCTTCAATCAGAAATTGTTATGTTTCCGTGAAAGTAGTTTCGCAATGTCTAATCAGAATGATTGTGCTGATTCAATACTTAATGGTTTAAGAAAGTTTGCATATTTTGTCATTTGCTCATAGCCAATACAAACGTAGGTCTTTTTTTCTCTCTTATTTCATTGTAATGGAATGTAAGCTGATTTCAAGGATTTGGATCAATGATTGAGAAAGAACACTTCAATTATATGAGGTTACAAATACTAAATTTATTAAAATATTAACAAAGCAACAAGTTATTAAAATAGTAAAGCAATGAGCCTCACACCCTTCTGCCCGTCAGGGATCATGAATGAAACGACAGCTGGCCTGGAGAACTCAAGGGTCCTAGCACCATTTGCGATCCTGGTCTGAGGAGAAGTCCAGTGAGCTCACTTATAGTTCATACTTATGTAGTTAAAATCAAGCCTGCACTTCATTGCTAATTTCACGTGCATTTGTCAATCACATTAAAAAACAGCAATCCTTCCTCTGTAAACAAGAGCTAGTGTTGGAGGCACAAGAGACTGCAGTTGCTAGAATCTGGAGCAACACACAGCCTTCTGGAGGAACACCAGCGGGGTAAGCAGCATCTGTGGGAGGGAAGGAATTGTCAATGTTTCGGGTTGAAGCCCTGCATCAGGACTGAGAATGGAGAGGCGAGATGGCCAGTAATAGAGAGAAGAAGGGGAGTGGTGGGAAAGGAATCCAAGGTGATTGGTGGACTGAGGAGGGATGTAAAATGACAGGCAGATAGTGCCAGGTGGGGGAATGGAGTAGGGGTGGAATTGGGACACAGTGGCAGGTGGATAACGGATGGAGGCAGACAAAGAGAAAGAGGAAAAAAAAGAGAGAAAGAATATGAAGAGGCAGATGTAGGAGGGGAGTGTGAAGATTGGAGACAGCTGCTGGGGGGAGATAAGCAGGAACACAAATGCTACCAGTGCTGGAATCTGAAAGTAAAGGAGATGTGAATGGGAACCATTAGTAGAGGTGAATAGGCAGTTGGAACCAACCAGATAGGGCAGGTGGGGGGAGACAAAGAGGGGTGAAGGGGGGTGGGGGGAGTATGAGAGAAAGAGGACAAAAATAAGAACACTGGAGAATAATCAGAAGGAGAGAGGGAAGGGGGAAAAATCAACCCATCAGAGAGGAGGGTTACCTAAAATTGAAAAACTCAATATTCATGGCATTGGGCTGTAGACTGACCAGGCGGAAAAAGAGGTGTTGTTCCTTCAGTTTGCGTTGGGCTTCATCCTGGCAGTAGAGAGGGCTGAGGATGGATGGGTCAGTGTGGGAATGGGAAGAGGACTTGAAATAGCATGCAACTGGGAGCCTGGAATGGCCATTGCAGACCGAGCATATGTGATCTGCACAACAGTCGCCCGTTCTGTGCTTGGTCTCACCAAAGTAGAGGAGGCCACATTGGGAGCACCGAATGCAGTAGACAAGGTTGGAGGAGGTGCACATAAACCTTTGCCTCATCTGGAAGGGCTGTTTGTGTCCCTGGTTGGTGGTGAGGGAGGAGGTATAAGGGCAAGTGTTACACCTCCTGTCAGAGCAGGGGAAAGTGCCAGGGGGCAGGGAGGGGTGAGTGGACCAGAGGGAGGGAGTGGTCCCTGCGGAAGGTGGTAGTGAGGAGAAGATGTGGTTGGTGGTGGGATCTCATTGCAGCTGGTGGAAATGACAAAGAATGATGTGCTGGATGTGGAGGCTGATAGGGTGAAAGGTGAGGACTAGGGGAACTCTATCTCTGTTCTTTCTGGGAGGAGGCAGGGTGAGAGCAGAAGTAGGAGAAACAGAGGGGATGTGAGATTGGGCTCCATCAACCACAGCAGAAGGGAAGTCACATTTCGTGAAAAAGGAGGACATTTCAGATGTCTTGGAACAGAAAGCCTCATCTAGAGAACAGATGTGGAGGTGGTGTTAATTGCCTTCCTGGCATAAACAAATTAACCTTATCTTACTACATCATTACAAGTTTCACAGCTACATGACACAGGGCCTCATGATTTACTTTTTTTTCAAGTGAGCCTGCTTGCTCAGCCTGGTTGTTGTTAGAAGACAACTGCATTTTAATTGCAAACATGCTTTTAATCCTTGCACTATACTTATGCATTAAATGGTTCAGAAATTCAGAAGTGTGATGCTGTTATCTCTGGAGTGGTATGAATTGGAATGACTCCGGGATCAAATTTTGCCACAATTTGGTAAATTCTGGTCACAATTCATCCTTGCACAGAAAATGCAGTTTCCGTTTTGCTTGGGAAGTTAGATCACCTTGTTCTGAGGAGCCCCATAATTGTGTACTTCCAGGACAATGATGTTCCCTCTGCAGCAACATTATTTAAAAGGGGCTCTTGTCCAGGAGCAAATCCACTGCTGAAAACTCAACCCAAGTTGCCCTCCTTTAATGTGTTTAAGGCTTACTTACTCCTCTTGGACTCTCTCCACACTGTACTGAATGCCACCCTTCCTCCTTACTTCCAGAGCCTCAAGACCACCACAGCAGCAGCCCAGATTTTGCAACTCAGGTCCCAATGTACACCTGCCTCAATCTCTGGGTATCCTCCAACCAAGTTTCCATCTTTGGCCATGAACCCCCCACCCCTACCCACCCCAAGTCCATTCACTTCCCCACCTCACCTTTGACCTACACTGCATTTTGCTGCAACAGACCAATGACAGGCCAGTGACGGAAATGATTGTGGTCATGCCACATGACACACCTTAACACATTTTTCTGGGTGCAGATCAACTTATAGTTGAGTTTCTTTTATATATTTTTCTCTCTGTTATTTCTCTGTCCTTTTGTTGGTTAAGGAAATTACTGGTGGGCACAACATTTATGAGACTCCAGATACATCATTTGCATTGCTACACCCCTATTGATTTGTACTTATGACAATTTGCAGCACGAATCTGGTTTGATCTGAAGGGTGAGGTTAAAAAGCTAACTTCATCAGTAAGCTGTGTCGTTTCAGCAATTTCTTACCAAAATACAGATATATTCCTACAGTATGACAATGCTTTTTTTCTGAACAATCTGTTTGAAATCAACTAACTCTATGCAAAAGATCTAAATTCAATCATAAGTTATGCTTAGCACCAATTGAGATCTCATGGTTTTAAAAAAATCATTCTTTGTATCCCTATGCACGTAAATGACATTGGTTCACTTGTCCTTCCAGTGAACTTGGAGGATCAGCATATCAAGGGACTGAGAAAAAAACTACCACTAACACTGACTTTCCCAAATCTACCAACATCAGTGTCCTCTCCCATGCCAACATCTCTAATATTGAGGCCCTATTCCACCCAGTCAGCTTCACTGGGCAGGCCTCATCGTTCCCACGTCCAGCATCCATGCCTGAAACAGACACTCTTTTCCTGCTTTGTCATGGGGAGAAATCACCAGGTGGATGGAGGAGAAGATGTAGGGATGTGCTGAAAGCCTCTCTGAAGAAATGCAACATCTCCACTGACTCCTGGGAATCCCTGGTCCATTAACACTCAAAGAGGTTGCATTTGGGATGGTATTGAGAATCATGCATCAGGAACACACCAAGGCCCCACATGAACAGCAGAAAGAGTTGGCATCTCACAAACTACCTACACACCTAACTTGTCAACCATCTTCTGCCCCACCTGTGGAAGACTTCCCACATTGGTCTCATTAGCCACTTAAGAATCCACAAAACCAGAGTGGAAATAATTCATCCTTGATCCCAAGGGATTTCCAAAGATAAACTAGTAGCATATAAATATAGCATCATGAAAGTACTCTGATGCACCAGTACAGCAATTAGTAACACAATAATTTGAATGTCTGGCTTGCACTCTTCTACTCCAGACTTTCCACAGGCACATACCTACCGAGGCTGAATTAGAGCATGAAGAGGTGGTGGAGTCATTGCCTGGGAATGACGCTGTGTGAGAGAAATACATAATGCAAAAACATGCCACGCAGAATAATCACAATCTAGGACTGGGGAACAGAAAGTAAAAGTATTAAGAAATAAAATGAGTAATCAAACACAAGGGTAAAGTACAAAGTGTGGAGAAAAGTTGGAGATTACACATGAGGAACAATACTAATGACAACAGTCACAACTGGAAAAAAGTGGTTTAGAAGCTTGCAACCTTTTACTTTACAGCCAACTGGTCATAGAGTTTAGGCACATAGTTATCCCATCAAAATAAGGTCAAAGAAATATGCAGTCCGAGGGAAAGAAACAATCGGATTGAGGGAATGCAAATTAGAAGATATTAATCAGTGTTACGGTGGAGGGTGAATGGCCAGCTTTTTATTGTGGCTTTACTTTTTGTTGCTGGGGGTGCTGACTTGGTTTACTGCAAACACCAGGGTCCTTGTCCAGACTTCCCCATGTGTGTTCAAATAAGGTAAAATAAGAAAATAATTTACCCAAAATACAGCTAAAGGGATATTAAAATAAGATTGTCTTCTGTGGAAAGAAGGGATCAGATGAAATTAAAGTTTTTGAATGCATGGGAGGGGAAGAAATATAAAATGGAGCAACAGTGAGCACACAGGAGATTTCAGGTTCATGGGTCAGGAAGGAAAACTTGCTGAAGAATCATCACAGGAGAAAGTATCAAATTGTTGGTAAGGTAAGGAAAAGGTATCCAACCATTTGAATAAGTCTGAATGATGCTCCCAACCTGAGGAAGTAAAGGGGTAAGAAACTGTGACTATACATATAACCGATGGAAAAATAACTTGCAAGCAAGAGCAGGCAAGTTACTGACTCAGGGCTAGGTGTGATAATTGCTGTGTCCAGAACCTTGGTGGTAGACCAATATGCTAGACAGTAATAAACAGACTGGAGGAAGCTCATCTTAAACAATGAGGGTGATATCTGTCTTTGAATCTCTTGATTGTAAATCAATTATATTGGACAATGGGTGCGATATCTGTCTTTGGATCTCTGAGGCCTGACCGAAACTCGTGGAGCCGAATTCATTAAGTGTGCATGACAATATCTGTATAAATTACTGTCTGCTCCTTTGGGCTGTGAAGACCTCGGAAAGCGACTCTCAACGAGTGCTGAAGAGACCCCTCCCTAGGGGTATACTGCTAATAAATGCGTTTTATCAATTCAACCTGGTGGCACTGTGTTACTTTGCAGCGGACAGAAGTGGGAGCTTAAAATCGGGATGACAAACCCAGTTCAATCCTGTGACTTCAGGAATGTTTTAAGTGCTAGTGAATCATGGAAAATTTAAAATATGACATTATATAACATTTTTGCACATAGATTCATCTCTCTTCTCCAAAATTTTGGAGACCTCAACTTAAAATCATTTTTTATTAAGAATATTTTGATTTAGGCTGATGTAGCTAGATTAATTAAAATTCCTAATTTATCTTTGGTTCCAGTTCTCAGAATTCATTTTCGTAGAATCATAGAATCGTGCAGCATGGAAATAGGCTATTCAGCCCCACTCATCCATGCCAACCAGTGGGCACCCTTCCATATTCATCACATTGCCCAGCACCTGGTCCACAGCCATGTGTGCCGAAGCAATTCAAGTGCTCATCTGGACACTTCTTAAATGCTGTCAGTGACCCAGCTCCAATCACTCTCTCAGGCAGTGCATTCCAAAGACTTAACATTCTCTGGGTGAAGAAGGTCTCCCTCATATCCCCTATAAATTTCTTCCCTCTTACCCTAAACCTGTTGTCTCTAGTTTTATCTACCTCTGATATGGGTAGGTGTTTCCTGCAGTCTACCCTATCTGTACCCCTCATAATTTTATATACCTCGGTCATGTCCCCTCGTAACCTCCTTCGCTCCAGGAAGAACAGACCAAGCTTTTCCAGTCTTTTCTCTGAACTACTCCATCATAGGCAACATCCTGGTGAATCTCCTCTGCATTCTCCCCAGTGCCACCACATCTTTCCTTTACCTTGGCGACCAGAATGCAGTGCTCTAGCTGAGGTCTGACCAAGGCTTTATAAAGTTGGAGCATAACCTCCCTACTTCTGCATTAAATGCCCTGACTAATGAAGGTCAGTATCCCATTTGAGTGATCAGATCTTCATCTTTCAAATGCAGACACAGCATTAGTGCCTTTCCTGACTTCTGAGCCCTTTCAGTTAAACAGTGTGCAGTGTTGACTGAGATAAAATTGGAAGCCCTCCCAGATTTCAAACAGTTTGTTTGAATTTTAAACACTTTGCATTGTTTGCGCATGGTTACTGGTTACAATTACGTTTCATCCTGTTATTTATAAGTTACTGGATAATACTTGTGGATTCATATCTGAAGTAACATTTATAAATGGCTGGTTTTTAGCAAGTTTGATCCCTAACTGTACAATGTTTCATGTTGTAATTGATTTGTTTATTACCCTTGAGGGGTTGAAATGGCCATAATTACAGGGAAAATGTGAAGTATGCGTAAGATAATTTTCTTGACTCTGCTTCAAAAGTAACGAACTAATTACTAAAAGATAATCTGGGTGGAGAGTAAACACACATTAGTGTTCATTGTCACGGTTTCACAAACATGCAGTATTGACCTTAGAGTTACCTTTTTTAGTATCACGCCAATGGAACAAATCTCCAGCCTGTACACACACCCTCATTTCTTCGTATAAACAAGAGTGATGCATCAATCTTGTTTCATCCTGTTATTTATGCATTTCACCTGATTTATTAATAATTTCCTGTATGTTTGGACATCAACACTTCTAAGGTGACACATTACTACAAATTCTAGTTTTTTTTCTATTTGATTGTTGGTTAATATTATTTCTTGTAACAACAGAATGGAAAACCTATTGCTTGAAAGTTGCCACTTACAGTATGCCTGCCTGTTACAATGTGGGAGATAACAATGTGTTCTCTCCAAACATAATCAAAACAAAGGAGCTTTATTATGAAGACATTAAATGTACAGGTTAAATTTGGTTAGTCTCTTGTAATACCTCGAAAAAGCTAACCAGTGAGTATCTAAGCAGTACAGACCTAGGAGAGCTGGCCTCAATGTGTGGCCTCAAAATGCTACAAAGTTTGGAAGGCTCGCATATGTGGCCAGGATTTCCGCTCCCTATTCCTGCCTGATGACCACTGGTGAATTTGCAAGTGAGGTCATGATCTGGTATGATGCTCCTCGGGAAAAGCCTGGTAGTGCTCATTTTCAAGGTACATTCTCTAATTTTCCCATGTGGCAAGAGTTAATGGATCACTGTGCTTGTGTTTTTTTTGCTGTCATATAAAAATCCAACAGGGAATCATTCCACTGTGTAACTCAAACTCTGGAAGTCAGCATTCATAGAGTTGTACAGCACAGAAATGGGACCTTCAGACCACCATGTCCATGCTGACTTTTTTGTCCATCTACACTAATCCCATTTGCCCTCATTAGGACCATATCCTTCCATGCTTTGCCTATTTAAGTGCCTCAAATGTAGTGATTATATCTGATTCCACCACCCCCTCTGGCAGCATGTCCCAGATATCAACCACTCTCTGTGTGATAAACCTACCCCTCAGGTCCCCTTTAAAACTCCTTCCTCTCACCTTAAACCTATGCCCTCTTGTTTATGATACCCCTGAGTCTGGATGTTTTGGAAACTGTCTCCCCACTGTGGTCTGCTGTCCTGAGTACCCCAGCAACTTCAATGACAAGTTCCAATACCAGCTGCTCCCCCTCCCCCACCCTCCCCAAACACTCCCCTGCTTGGATAAGGCCAGGCTCACCAAGGCACTACTGATGCATCACACTCTCCCCCAAGTCTGGATGTTGACCAGACCTGCCACCATCCCCGTTTCAGGAAGTACTCGGGACCACAGCCCTGAGTCCAGACACTACCTCAACACTTAACCCTCAACACTTGACCCTCACTGAAAGCCACCCCAAACCTTGGTTCCCACCCCGTCGACATCCTGGCTTGAACTCCGGCTGGTAGTAAATGTCAAACCTAGCTGAGCCTAATCTAATAATGTGCAAGACTGCAAGTAACAGACCTTAGCTCAATCCTGAACCTGTGAAACGAAACATCTGAGAGAGAAGGGAAAGGGGATTGAGAGAGAGGGAGGTGGTGTTTGGGAGTAGAGCTTTGGCTGTTTGGAATGGATTGGGGTGATAGGCATAATGGGAAGGCATTGACAGCATTTTGAAAAACACTCTACAGAGTAAGATTTTTGTTTACTTAGTCAATAGAAACCAGAAGGCTTCAAGGCCTGCTGCCACAAGCACAAGCTCAGGCTGAGTCGGTGACTAATCTTGCTTTTAATTATTGTGCATTACTGAGGGAGACAATGTACCGTTAATGTGCCCCAAGCAGAATGGTAGAATGATCTTTCTCAAGTGTTTTCCAATTCCCTTTTGAAAGCCTGGATTGGTTTGTTTCCACCTTGGGTTATAGATCATAACTCCTTTTCCTTGCATCTCACCCTTTTCTTTTGATTTCACTTTGATTGTGCGTCCTGCTCCTTGAACCATTCAGTAAACCTTTCTCATGTCAGATGGTCTAAACCCAACATAATCTTGTACACATTGAGCAAACCTCTTTGTATCCACCTTTGATCCAAGGAAAATAACCGCAGTTTCCCCAGTCTAACCTTAAGGCTGAAATCCCTTATCCCTGAAACCATTCTCATAAATCCCCTCTAGAACTTTCATGTTCTTCCTTAAGTATGGTGACTAGAATTGGATACAATGATGCAACTTTGGCTTCAATTTTTTTTAAAGATTCAACATAGTCTTTCTGCTTTTGGACTTAATGCTTAATTAACTGCACCCTCAACATGTCCCACCACTTTCCACGATTTATCCACTTAGGTCTCCCTGTTCACACCTATCCTTTAGAACTCTGACATTTCATCTTTATTTTCTCTGTTCATTCTTTCTGCCACAATCAGATTTCTCTCTATTAAATTTTATCCGACACTCACTTGCCTAATATGGTAGATAATCTATGTCGTCTTGTGATCCATTACGATCCTTTTCACTGTTTATCATGCCTCCAAGTTTAATGTCATCTACAATTTTTGGATTTTTTTTCTGCACATCCATAACCAAGTCATTACTATCTATCAAAAAACAGAGTGGTCCTGACACTGAACAGAACTGTCTACCATCCTCCAGCCTGAACTGTTTGTCATGAATGCTTTCTGTCCTTGAGCCAGTTTCTTATCCATGCTGCCACTGACCTCTTTATTTCACAAGCCTCGATCTTGTGAACATGCCTTTTAAATGGGACATTGTCAAATGCCCTGTGAAAATTAATTTGGCAATATCTGCTGTATTCCTTTCATTAACCTCCCCTGTGACCTCCTCCAAATATTCAATCAGGCTAATCAAAAATCATGCTGGCTCTGTCTTGTTAATTCAAACGTCTCTAAGTACCTATACATTTATCCCCCTGATTATTTTTCTAAAAACATCCCATCACTGAGGTTAAGCTGACAGGCTGGTGGTTGCCTGGCATGTCCTCAAACCCTTTTGAACAAGGATTCTATCCTCTGCAACTCCTTCTGCATCTAAGGAAGATTGGAAGATTATGACGAGATCTTCTTCAATCTTCACTAACCCCTCTTCACTTAACAACTAAGCAAGTATTCCATCTGGAATAGGTGACTTTGTGCAAAGGAAATCAGGTAGAAGCCTTGCTTGGGGGTGTGGGAGAAGGATGAGCATAGGGAAGAGGAGCCTAGAAGACTGAGCCTGCAAGTAGAAGGGTTGGGCAAAGGTTGGGTGCAGGGATGGGGTGGGTAGGGGTGTGCATTGGTGCAATCATTGGTTGAATGAAGAATCGTTAGTTGGATGTGTGATCATCACCTCTGACTGACAATTGAAGTTTGAAGGGATGATTGACAGTCAGGTTGGGTGGTTTAATCACAGGGAATAATTGTCATTCAGTGAGGGGTCCAATAGTCAGGGGGTGCAAATGTTGGTTGAGGTTTGTTAGATCATAGGGATACGTTTGTTGGTTATAGATGTGGCTTGTTAGTCAGGAAGTGCAATTGCCATGCAGGGTGAGGTTTGTTAGTCAGGAATGTGATTGTCCATAGGTCGTCAGGGAGCGAGTGGTCATATGGTGAGTGGGCTGGCTGAGTTGAGTCAGGTGGAGAATCTGTTGGTGGGTAGGGAGAGTTGGATGAGAGTTGTGAATGTGGAAGGATTGTAGGTTTACTATCATGGTGAGGGGAAAATTGGCCAGAGGGAGAGCTGAGTAAATCGGTTCAGGACAGACATACCTGAGTCAGCAACAAGTGCCAGGAGAACTCAATGGGTCAATCAACATCTGTGGAGGTGATGTTAGTGTAAGTTGACTTTTCTAGTTGAGACCCTGCATCAGGACAGGGTCTTGACCAGAAACATCGACTTACATCTTTTTCCTCCACAGATGCTGATTGACCCACTGTATTCTTACAGCATTTTGTTTTTTTTTTGTTCCAGGTTCCAGCATCTGCAGTCCCTTTTGTGTTTATCCATGAATTAGGATCTCTGAGATCTGCTGAGAGAAGTCTCCCTTCAGGGAAACAGAGAAACTATTTATTTGGTTCATTTTGGTTCAGTAATGTCCTTCAGGCAGAAAATTTGCCATCAGTACCCGATCTGGTCCCAGAATGATTCCAGATCCAATTAAGTGTTCCATTCTTAACAGCCAGTTTAGATGGTCCAGCAAGTCACCCTGTTCAGGGGTAATGATGACAACAAATGCTGGCCTTTACAGGTCACATGACATTTGGATACACAACCTGCTGAACGTGGTTGGGGTCCTTCAGGTACAAGCAAAACTTGTAGGTTCTTCAGCAAATCCCTGATCTTCATTTGTTTTATTTATCACAGAAATTATATCACAATAGTTCAGAAAAACATGCACTATGTGGTCAAATTTCTAGGCAATCACTTTTTTTCAATATCTCTGACCAGGTTTTCTTGAGAAAACTGTCAGTGTACCATTGAGATACTTCGTTATTGTATAGCTCCTGATGTTGTCAAAGTTAGGAGTAAGGTGCTTAGGAGATTAAGCAGAATATGGAACGCAAGTTGACTGTTTCAAAATCATATTTGTTATAAAAAGAAGAACCTCGAGAATGGAAATGAAACGATTGTAATGAGAGGCCAATATTAAATGCTGCCTTATTGAATGTTTTGGACAAGTTGAATTCCTCAAATCATCAATTGTGTAAACTTTGCTGACAACAATTTTCCTAACTATAAAGATAGATATATTTGGCATAATGGCCTTTTCCTGTTCCCTAAAATCCTTCTCTTCTTATTGTGCCACCTTGATTGGCACATGAGTTTTGCATTCAGTAGCTAATATATATGCTGTTACATTTCATTAGGAGTAAAGTAAGATAACAAATTTCTAGTGACAGAATGAGATCTTCATATTGTCAAATGTGATATTATGAATTTGATTACCTTTTTTGCAAGACAGTAGCATATTGACATTTTTCAGAATAAAAGAATATCTCCCAATACAGTTCTTACTGTTAGAGATTACTACACTTGGATATATCAGAAAAATTGCAAAGGCTGAATAATATATGAATTCAGCAAATGCCACGTGTAACGTAAAACTACGTTAAAGTGATAAGGCTTATGTCAGTTATGTGAACTATTTATTTTTCTGCTCACTGACAGAATAGCCTTTCTTCCCTGGAGTACATTGCAGAGAATGCCAATTGGTTAGGGCACAGTTGCAGAAAAAAATCATGAGCATTGTTGCTTAATTTCTGTTGAGAAGTATACCTCTTTGAAACATTTTGAAAATATTTCTGTCGAGGGATAGCTATACTGCAATATGTGCAGACTGAATTCAGTTTTAGGCACTCAGCTCAGGAGGAAATATTGCCTTTGGAAGTCCCAGTGCTAGAATGGCTCAGAGGATTAAATTATGAGAACAGTTTACATAGATGTGCCTTTGAGTGTGGAAGACTGAGCACTTTTCCAAATAAAATGTTTTCTTTTTATTCATTTTATTGGGCATGGTTGGTAAGACCAGTATTTATTGCATATCCATAATTAAGTTAGTCTAGTTGAAAGGTCTCGACCTGAAATGTCAGCTGTTCATTTCCCTCCACGGATGCTTCCTGACCTGCTGAGTTCCTTTAGCAGTTTCTTTTTACTCCAAATTCCAGCATCTGCATTCTCTTTTGTCTCCAATAATTAAGTAACCTTCTTGAACACCTACAATCCTTCTGTTGAAGTTATTTCCACAGTAATGTTGGGAAGATAACCATAGCATTTAGACAATAATAAATAATGACATATTTCCAACATAGGATGTTTTTCTCAAAGGGCAACATGCAGGTGGTGGTGTTTCACTGCATTTCATGGTGATGGAGGTTGTGGATAGCGAAGGGAAATAACTGCAGTGCATTTTGTAAATGGTATGCATTGTAACCACATTACGTAACTGGTAGAATGAATGAATGTTTAGGGTGGTGGTTTGGTTGCCAGTCAAGCAGGCTGCTTTGTCCTGAATGGAGTCAAACCTCTTCACTCCTGTTGGATCTGCACTCATCCAGGCAAGGGGAAACTATTCCTTTAAACCCCTGACATGTGCCTTACGGAGTCTTTTAGGAGTCAGGACTCACCTCAGGACACTCAGAAACTGCCTAGTTGTTGTAGCATCATTATTTATGTGGTTTGAGCTGTATAGTTTCTGGTCAATGGTAACCCCTTACCTGACCCCCCACCCCCCCCCCCCCCCCCCCCAAGAGTTGATGGTAGGGGATTTGATGATGGCAATGCAATTGAATGCCAAAGTATCTTGTTGTACTCTTGTTGGAGATGGCTATTGCTTGGCACTTGTCTGGCATGAATATGACATTAGTAGCCTGCTGGGGGACGTGTGGGGGGGGCGGGGGGGAGGGGAGGACAGCCCAGCTTCAGTGACAGTGTGTTATGCTGCAGAGAACCGAGATAAGGATTTTAAATGGGATAACCTACAACAGAGAGTAAATGCACAAGCACAATGAAAAGCCTGGTGCATTGGCAATACTGTATAAAACCATCTATAAAGCATCATGGAGCATGAAGGGCTTACAGGCAAGGTTTCATGCAAAGCCAGGAGCCCAATCTTTTCTGCATGGAGGAAGTAGTGAGATCCATTGCCACACTTGTGCAGCCAACCTGAAACCAGACCTGATGTCGAGTATCTGAGTTTCCATAACAACACAATGTCTGACTGCTGCAGTGAAACCTCTGACTGCTGCTGTCATTAGCATTCTTTGAGAATGCCATGATAGTCCAACAACCTGTCCTCCTGCAGAATGAGAGGCTGTCCCATGGGAGTGGCATGAATATGCTGTCCTTCTTTGGAATAGCTTTTGTGTCTCCACCTTTGTAACTTTGACAATATCCTCACTATGACAGATGGCACTTATGAGAAAGGATACAGTCTAAGTTGCCCATAGTGGTCCTCAATGTCTGTCTGCGTCCTCCTCCACTGTAAGTAAACTGCCTTCTACCAGTCACGCTGCAGCCACAAAGTGCACTGCAAAAGGGCTGTGGACAGGAAAACGCTGTGGTAAACAAAAACAAAAAAAAATCAAGGAGTGATTAGTTGATACTTCCCAGGTCTCATTCTCACAGTGGCAGAGAGGAAGTGTGGGGAATCCTTAGTAAGCTATCGTGCAAATTGGAAGAGTTGCCATGGAGGGATTTGTGGACCAAGGAAAGCACTGGGAAAACTGAATGATATGCTGGTCTGTGAAGCTGGGCAAACATTGTCGTAACCGCTGTGCAAGATCTTGACCCACTTGCTCTTGTAAGGAATTAAACATTAACAGTATGCTGGAAGGATGAGTTGGGCAGTAAGGAGGGGTGCAGTGAGATTTTTGGGGACGTGTTGGAAAAATCCAATTTGAAGGTGATAAAGGCATCCATGAGAACTGCAGTGATGGCTGTGGTAACACTGAGTCAAATTTTCAGAGATAGATCTGATCTTGAGTAAACATGCAAGAAGGAAGATAAAACTAGAATCCACAATGACTCCGCTTAAGCTAGGTTTGACTTGTGATATTTAGAGGCTCATGCTAGGCTGAAAATATGGCTTGAGAAGGGCATTAGTGTACCTAAAATATAATATTGATATCATCCCTCCTCCCACCCCCACAGACATAACATCCATAGGACTACTGTGGCGGCTGTCTCATGTATGTTTAAATTCATGATCAAATATTGATGAGTTACTGCATTTCATTGAAAAATCCCCAGGTAAACAATTAACTTCAGAATGTGCCATAGCAAGAGGATAAGGAAGGAGTGGAAACAACAGTGGAAAAAGAGCACCTCTGTTGGCATGAGTTCAGGAGCAGTTGATTAATAGCTTCTTTATCTGAGCTGATGTAAAGAGATATTCGCCTCCTCTTAGCTGCGATGATGTCTGACTAACTGCTTGTCAATTTCTTTGCAGAAATTTGATTTACAAATGTGAGCATGAATATGATCATTAAAGTTTACAGAACATAGGTAGATATTAGCACAAATAGATTAATTGTATTTGATTGCTGCATGCATCATTGTGTAAATTCATGCATGTCTCTATGCATTCAGTTCAAAGCAAACTACTGTCTGAAGAGGTGCAATTATGTGAGAAAATTATATGTGATGTAAATTAAATTCAGTGTGCTTTTCACTGCTTTTCTCTTGAGTCGTAGTGTTTATTCTAGAACCCTTGCATGGTAATCTGACTTCACACTTATGATTGATGCCAGAGTGAAACATGACTGGAAGTATCAGGTTGAATTTCTGGGACAATGATAAACATACAAGGAACAAAACAATTTGTGACTTACCGACACATATTAGATCCTATTGTGCTGAAAAGAAAAAGCTCAATAGGACCCAATATCTAGGCTAATACATGTCCATCCAAAGAGGGAGTGGTTTAATTTCAAACTAGTTACATGTTAATATTTTGAGGCAGACCAAATCTTCCTGATTGCAACAATTTTACATTGCTGTTGAACAGGCACACCAGAAGAAACAAACAGGACTTGGTGAGGGTGCATCCAGTCATGGTCGGTGTACTTTGATGATGTCAAGAACTCTGCATGGGAAATTGAATCATGTTGCTCTGAGGGGAATTGTTAATCAACAGTCTACAGTCATTCCTGGAACAATTATGTTTTATTAACCCAATGCTGGAAAGGACTCCAATGTATATAAGTCCCTCAACTTAGCTTTGTATCCAGGCCTGACCACACACAGACTCGACACCAAGACCCCCGAGCGCCCTGCCCCAAATCCCAAACACTGCCCTGTTAAACCCTTAAGCTCCACATTACTGGCTCATGATTCCTGATCTCTGAAGTCCCAATGACTTAACCCTACCCAACTCCTTCCACTTCCATCCAGTAGCCCACAATGTCCATGAAGCCTTGGTTGGCCCTGGGAACCCCTGCACTACCTAATAGTGGTTTGAGGCAGCACGTTTTCAATGGCAAAAATGTGCCTTTTAGGTCATGAGATCGTCAATGCTGCACAATATTACAATGAATGATCCACAACCTAAATAGTTGTAAGTTCATCTGCATAACTCTGTACACAGGTATCTAGGCTAGTATCTTGTTGGATTTGTGAATACATTATAGTTTGAAAAGTAATGATTTCAAAAGTAAGTACAATCTCCTACACATGACAATGATATGACGTATGTTCGTGAACCTCCACAAAGGCAGAAAGGCCCTAGCCTATAGTTCAAAGCATGTCGATATAGCAACACAAAGTTTGAACTGATGACTACTTTATTGAATTATACTTCAGCAGAAAAAGCAGTTAACTGTACACAGTATGTTTCCACAAAAGCTGTGGTTCTTTTACTGACGTACAAGGGGCATCTCAAATAGAGCAAGATAACTTCTGAACAGACTTTGTTTTACCAATCTGAGCTGGAATATTTTTGCGTAATGCGGCATTCTGTCACCTGAGTAACATAATAGCTCAGCTATTTTATTTAGTGAGCATCTGCAGCAGGGAGGCCTTGAAAATCCCAGGTAAAACACTCATTCTCTGCTGAGTTAGGTGATCTCAGCTTGTGCAATATTGGAACTGATCTTAAGGAACAATGTCCAAATTTGGGTCATAATTGAGTAACTCCAATTTAAGATGCATTAGTTAGATGGGAGCAGATACAATAGGTGGTGCTATCCATGCTGAACTTCCAGTTCCCCGGCCCTGACCGCCTCATTTTCACTATGGATGTTGAGTCCCTGTACACTTCCATCCCCATCAGGAAGGCCTTAATGTTCTCTGCATCTTTCTCAACAACAGACCCAACCAGTTCCCCTCCACCACCGCCCTCCTCTGTCTGGCAGAACTGGTACTCACCCTCAACAACTTCTCTTTCAGCTCCTCCCACTTTCTCCAAACTAAAGGAATAGCCATGGGCACTCACATGGGCCCCAGCTATGCCTGCCTCTTCGTAGGCTACGTGGAACAGTCCATGTTCCAAGCCTACACCGGTAACGTCCCCCAACTCTTTCTCCACTACATTGACGACTGCATTGGGGCTGCTTCCTGCACCCTGCTGAGCTTGTCAATTTTATCAACCTTGCCTCCAACTTCCACCCTGCCCTCAGATTCGCTTGGTCCATCTCTGACACCTCTCTCTCCTTTCTGGATCTCTCTGTTTCCATCTCCAGAGACGGATTAACCACGGACATCTTTCACAAACCCACTGACTCCCACAGTTACCTTGACTACACCTCTTCCCACCCTGTCACTTGTAAGGACGCCGTCCCCTTCTCCCAGTTACTCCACGTCTGCCGCATCTGTTCCCATGATGAGGCTTTCCATTCTAGGACATCAGTGACTGGGGTTTCCCTTCCATCACCATCAGTGCTGCCCTGACCTGTATGTCCTCCACTTCCTGCACATCTGCCCTCAGCCCCACCCCTCTCTGACATAACAGGGACAGGGTTCCCCCTTGTCTTCACCTACCACCCCACGAGCCTCCATATCCAACACATCATTCTCCGCAACTTCCGCCACCTCCAACGGGATCCTACCACCAGGCACATCTTCCCCTCATCCCCTCTCTCCACTTTCTGAAGGGACCACTCTCTCTGCAGCTCCCTTGTGCACTTGTCCCTCCCCACTGATAACCCCCCGGGCACTTATCCCTGCACTGCTCAAGTGCTACACCTGTCCCTACACCTCCTCCCTCACCACCATTAAGGATCCTAGATTATCCTTACAGGTGAGGCAGCGCTTCACCCGTGAGTCCGAGGGTGTCATTTATTGCATCCAGTGCTCTTAGTGCGGCCTCCTGTACATCGGTGAGACCTGATGCAGATTGGGTGACCGCTCCGTCGAGCTCCATCCACTGCAACAGCCAGGACCTCCCAGTGGCCACCCACTTCAATTTCATATCCCACTCCCATACCGACATGTCTATCCACGGCCTGCTCTACTGCCACGTTGAGGCCAGACACAGGTTGGAGGAACAACACCTCGGGAGTCTCCAACCTGATGGCCTCAACATCGATTTCTCTAACTTACGGTAACCCCACTCCTTTTTCTTCCTCCCCCCAGTTCTTTGTCTTCCCTTATTCCTATGGCTCCCTTCCCCTGCCTTGATGACCTGCCCATCTCCTCTCCTCTTCCATCTTTTATTCCATGGTTCACTGCCCTCTCCTATCGGATTCCTTCTTCTTTAGCCCTTTGCCTCTTATACGTATCACCTCTTAGCTTATTACATCTTCCCCCCTCCCCCAGCCACCTACCTTCCCCCTCTCACCTGGACTCACCTATCACCTGCCTGTGTGTGCTCCTCCCCCTCCCCCCCCCCACCTTCTTATTTTGGCTTCTGCCCTCTTCCTTTCCATTCCCAATGAAGGGTCTCGGCCCGAAACATCAATTGTTTGTTTCCCTCCATCAATGCTACCTGACCTGCTGAGTTCCTCCAGCATTTTTTGTGTATTGCTCCAGATTTCAGCATCTGCAGAATTTCTTGTATCTCCTTTGTGTACAGCCAGTTCAGTAGCTTCAGCCTCAATGGGCAGCAGCGTGAGGCACTGGGAGGTAATTACCATCAACAGAAAAACTACCTCAGCAAGGAGAAACACCTGGGAGAAACACCTGCAAATCATGGGAGGACAGTGGAGAAAGTTAATGTTGAAAGTTGATTTTAAAAAAGTTAGATGATTTTTGATTTGAACTTATTACCGATCCGTGCATGTATTTATTTCTGCTTCATTCCTATATCAAAACAGAATGTCAAATTTCTATTACTTGTGTAGCGATTTGCCAATGTTAGTTTGCATTGGTCTTTGGTGAAAATAGATACCCTGCTGTCATGAAGAAAATTAAGCTGAACATTATTGATAGCTGTGTCACTGATGTGGTGCATTGTGCAGAATGGGGATCTATCCAGCTGTTTTCTTCTTCACCTCCACTATTTTTTAAACCAAGAGAGATTTTGAAGCTGTCATGCTTATGGATTTTAAAACTAATAAAGACATTTTGTTCTCTGTATTGCAGCGAAGCTTCCTGGGCTCTGCTACGTTTGCTATAGGTGATTTGCTGAAGTCAGAGGAGCAAACACTGACCATAAACCTCAGGTATGTGTGTGTAAAATAATGAAATTGGCGTCTTTGCAATGATGGTAACATGCAAAATCTATTTGCAACTCCAAGATGGGCAGATAGTTAATTGACAATTTCTGAACCCTTATTGTCGCGGTGGCTTGTATTCAGCATGTGCAAGAGATCTGTGTGACAAATAGAAAAATACGGGTGCAGCTGCAGTAATTATCTCTCATGGCTGTTAAAGATTCAAATGAAGTGAGTTCATACAATCACATTTTAGCTCCCAGTAAATAGAGATCCAGTAGCTCAGAATCATTATTCAGATTACATGTTAATTAGCCCATTCATGCTAAGGGGTCCAATAAATAGGTGAAGAGGCAGTAGCTCCAAGGGCTATAACAAGCTTTCTCTCTGCAGTTGCTGACTCACTCTAAAATCGGTGTAGATGAAGCTCTATATTTTACCTGACACTTGCATGCTATGTCTGACCTGGAACACTTGAAGCTGTCACTTGGCATGCAAGGAATTGGCTTCTGTTTCTATAAGTGCCTTTCTCCCTTACTTTGCTCTTTCAAAAAAGCTTTATTTCATGCATGCATATGTACAAGTGTCTTAGTTTATATTTATTTTGAAAAATAATGCATTTTTATGAAGATGTATAAGGTAATTAGGTAAATTACACCAGGGATGGTAATCTAAGCAACAAAACAGGAAAAAGATGGGGAATTCGGAGTTAACATTTTGGAATATTGATTATTCAGGTGAAATGTTATTTTTCTGGAACACTTCCTCTGTTTACCTGTGTTACTGATGGGTTTTTATGGGATTTGCTTTGTTTTTGTTTAAGATTTCCAGCATCCATAGTATTTTGCTATATTATTACATACACTTGATGACAATGTAATGACAAAGTCACTCAGCAGCTCTGTCCCTTCTCTTTCCTCAAGCCAAAACCTCTTGCCATGAAGCTAGTAAACCACTTGAGCTCCCAATGGCTCTGAAAACTTGGTTTTAGTTTAATTTGCTCTTGTTATCTGGTCAAAAGAATTTGTCATGTGAATATCGTGTAATGTGATACTCCCTTTGATCTTCTGGAAATAATAAAACTTGTCAGTTGTAAACCAAATGTATCATCAAATCTAATTGGTAATAATTTCTCGTCATAATAAGGATGTATGGAGATCACACTCCGTTGGTCAACTTGCTGGTATTTGAATGCTGAAGAAAAATTAGTGACTTATACAAGTTGTAAACTCTGTTTAAGCTAGCTCCCAAAAAATTAGAGTAGGTGTGTACAAGATTTCTGGAGAGTTTAGAGGATTATCCATGTAAAAAGATGATGTGTGATGAGTTTCTGCATTGTTACTACTAATCCTAACCAACGAGTGTACAACAGAACCAATCTCGGTGAAGACTGTTCTCAAATAAACCTGCATCTTTGCTTCTACACTTGTCCCAATCTTTCTTTGCGATGTTGTACTTCATCTCTAATAAGCTTCCTATGGGAGTGGAACTAATCTTCAGAACTAATGGGAAACCGTTCAACCTTTGATGACGATACTCCAGAACCAAGGTCACCTGTACCTTAGTAGTCAACTGCAAAATGCAGACAATGCTTGCCTTTGCACACACTTGGAACTGAGCTCCAAGTTGTCATCACTTGTTCACTGAAGCATGCATGGAGCAATGAGCCTTCCACTTAATATCTGCAAGACAGAGGGTCTCTACCAACCTGCCCCACTGTACAACAATGGCTGCTGAATATAATAAATTATTGCAAGGTCCTGGAAAATATGGACCGCTTTGCATATTGCAAGGGGCCATATCTTGGTGAAGGCAAACATAGATGATGGAAAAGAGTATTGAAGATCAAGATCTCAGACTGTTCATGAAGCTCATAATCTACTCTGTAGCAGTGATCCCTGCACTCCTGTATGCTATTGAGACCTGGTCTACTTACAGGAGACATCTCAAGGTACTTAACCCAATTCTGTCTCTGCAAAATCCTTCAAATTCATTGAAAGGGTAAGCAATCAAAAGTCATTGCCCTTCCCCAGGTCAATTTCACTGGCACTGGGACTCGAATCACATTCAGTCAGTACTTTTGGGCAGGCCATGTTGTTTACACACCTTTCAAGCTCTGTGGTAGTAAAAGATTAACAGGTGGACAGAGGAAAAGATGGAACGCTGTGCTCAAAACCTCTTTGAAGAAATCCAACATCCCTACTCACTCTTTGGAAACCCTGGGCCATGGCTGCTTAAAGTAGAGAAAGAATGTTCAGGATGGTCTTGAGAACCTCAGATCCATGCAATGGCAGCATTTAGAAGCTCTGCGTAAGTGGAAGGAACACACCACCTCACAGACCACCCACCCACCCTGTCAAGTACCTCCCACCCCATTTGTGGATGAGTCTGTGGTTTCCACATTAGTTTCTAAAGTCATCTCAGAACACACAGAACCAGCGTGGAAGCAATACACCCTCAGTCCTTAGGGCCAGTCTGTGAAAGATGTGTAAAGAGAAGAAGAATGAATGGTTTGATCATGGTAAAAGAAATAATGAAATTTAAAAATGAAAACACCAAATTGAATGCAGTAAGCAGAGGGGATGTAAATTCATTGTTATTTTAATGCTTTCCTGGCTGGCCTCATTCTCTACTCCTAAAAGCAATACCTTTCAGATAATACATTCCATCCACCATTGCTGGAGGAACTCAGCAGGCTGAGTTCCTCCAGCGTCATCATGTTTTTCATCTAGATTCCATCATCTGTAGTCCTCTGTTTCTCTTCTATCCATCATTGTTCTTCATGTATATTCTTTAAATTTTGGAAATACTCAGCAGATCAGGTAGCATCTTTGGAGAGAGAGATGTTTCAGGTTGATGATGTCTTATTTAACATCATTAATAACCTTGTATTTATCACAATAGATTCATTCACCTAATTGATTTCTAATTTCATAGAAATATCTTGTGATACGAGAACAATCACAAGGTGATTACCATTCTGTGATATAACTACTAAGTTTCAGTAAATATTATTGAAGCTGTTTTCATAATCTAGTTTGGGTTTTTAACCAGCACGTGCATTTTGGGTGAAAAAATTATGCTTCTGAGTAATCAGAATCAGAATCAGGTTTATTATCACTAACATATGGCATGAAATTTGTTGTTTTGCAGCGGCAGTACAGTGCAAAGACGTAAAATTACTATAAATTACAAAAATAAATAAGTAATGCAAAATAAAATGAATAATGAGGTAGTGTTCCTGGGTTCACGGACTGTTCTGAAATAATGTTTCTGAGTTTAACTTTTTTACAGCATAGACTGGTTGTTTACTCTGGTGTTAATGTTTAAATTGTGACAAGAGTAGGATTCAAAGCTGTAACCATGGAAACCATCAATTAAGTTTGCAAAGGTTGATTAAAGTGATAACTTCAGCTTTATATTTGTGAAAGACTGTTTCAGAGAATAGATGTTCCTTTTATCAGAGTTTGTCAGCTGTCTATTAAAATGTCTATAAAATGTATTGCATGTCTTCATATCTTTTTTGTTTTCTCAATACTGCAAAAGCGGTGAAATCTTTTTGGCTTATTTGCTTTTTATATATGCACTAAAATGCATATTGCTATGATTGACAAGTTGCAGTTTCTATGGCTCTGGCTTTAAATAATCATATTTTCATTGAATGTACAAATTTTCATTTGCTATATCTTAAGCAAAGTGGAAATAAGACATGATATTTAGATGGACATAAGATTGATTTGAAATAAATATAAAACTGTGAGGGTTACAGCTCTGAAATAGAATTTGTTCTCATTTTTCAGTAGAGAACTGAAGTAAAATATTGGTTGATATATTATTTTATTAGTTATGCTTAAATTGTTAAAGGCTCTCTGAGTGTCATTACCATAATATTCATAAAAATCGTGGGGAGGAAAGATTTGACATACAAGGGTCAGGACATTAGCTGAGTTTCTCTATTCCATACATTTACTATGTCCATTTGCAATTACATGGACTCAACCACCACTTTTGAAAAGTTGATTTATTATATGTTTGTAGAAATATACCTGTTTGGCAGTATGATCAAAATGAAGGCAGAAAGCAGCTTCAGCCATCTCTTATAAGCTGTCAGATCATTTGGTCGATAACAAATGATAAAAATATATCTATGAGCCCGACATTGACTACTCGCCCTGGTTTGTGAAAATTTGTTATACCATTGTTGAAAGACATTCAACTGAATTAGGTTTTGTGTTGTGGTTGAGCTTCTTAATAGATTTCTGTGGTGGTACAGTGCACTTGATATGATCATTTCTGTTTAATTCGTAAATGTATGTTCAATGCTAGTTCCCGATACATCCAAAATAAAACTGTGCAGAATTAATTATCTTTTCAACACAAACAGACAAGTTATAAGTAATTGGTCTGGATATTTGAGTGTTGTCAAAAGTTGATATGCAGAGATCACTTCATGAGTTTGAAAAGATAGGCCCAGGGCACCTATGATGTGGATTACTGTGCCTCATAGAGCCAGCAAATAACTACTATCTTTCAGGTAGTTTGTCAGAGAAGTGGACACAAAGATCTGGTCGCTGCGATACCAGCAGTTGCGCTGTGGTAGGTCTAGAATGCAAACTGAAGGTGGTGGACAATGAGAAGAGTTAATTAGAATGGTGGGTGATCAAGAATGAAGGTAGTTGTGATGGGAAGGTGGGCAACAGTCAGTGGTGATCAAGTACAGTTGAACAATGGCAAGATTCATTTGTTTTAAATGTAAGAATGTATACTTACTGACAATCTGCACACTCACATTTTTGAGTGATATGGATATTAATACAAATGGTTACAAGGATCACCATGCTTTGAAGTTATAATTTGTGATACTTCAAAGTATTATGAGTCACTTCCAATTATTTATACTGGTATGAACTTATAAGTAAATGTGGTGGCCGAGTTTGACAAGTCAATTGTTTTTAAGTCTAAACTGCCAGGATAATTTACTTGATAATTTTTGCCAAATGCAAAAAGATAGGCAACACAGTTGAAAGAACATTAAAGTTATCTTTGTATAGCAACAATTAATTTGAAAGAGTGAAATATGCTTAAAGATAAATAAAGTTAAATAAACAGCCATTAATCTGTTTTGGCAGATAATTTGCAGTACTGTTTAGAAATTCTTCAAAATCTGTAGCTGAAGTAGCTATGTCATGCCAGCAGTTAACAAATTGCTTCTTGGTTAGGTCAGGTTTAAAGAATAACTGCAGAATATAATATTATTCAAAACTGCATCAAAATAGTTGGTCGGCCTGCTTTCTTCTATTTATTTGTAAGCTGTGTTCCTGATGATTTAAACAATATATTTCCATTAATTTTTTTATGTGAACATATCGATAAGTATGGAATAAAGCCATAATGATGAATAGCACACACAATCCACTGTGACTGCTTGCTGTGAATTAAGATACCATTTGAGTTCTACTGGCTTCTAAAGAGATGCAGCAAATAACTATGAATGGCCTAAAAACTGTTGTGTGCCGGTAAAAGATACATGGTGTGGTCATTGCTTGGCACACCTCGCCATATCAAACTTCAGTGGTGCCTGGCTTTACAGTCTGTGGAATGTGTGAAGGAAAATGTGGCTTCTGGGACAGAGACTGTGTCTGGATTAGGGGTTGTGGGTGGGTGGTGCCAATCATGGTCATTAGGGAGAGGATTTAGAATTGGAGGTCCAATCGGGTCCGAGGGTGTGGAGGGGATGTGGATAACCGAAACCCAAATGGCAATGGCATGGTTCAGATGGCTGGATATTTTTTGAGGCAGGTGGGGCCTCAATTGAGGAGTCAGGATTGGAATGAGTTTTGGGGAGATTGGCCGATTCAGATGGTAAAATCAGTGGGCAGAGTTGGGGTGGGTCAGCAGGGCGGGGGAGCCCTGAAAGGTAGAAGATAAGTAATGGGACTTAATGTAGTGGGATATCAATCTGGAGTCATGTTAATAAACTTTGGTGCTATGGGAATTAAGGCGTTTTCCGCAAGCCTGAAGCAGACATGGCATCAGGCATGCAAGCGCAACTCAAACTGGGAAGTGCCTGGGGCAATTACAGGAAATGAGCATTTTTCCCTGGGAAAGGACTCTTTTCAATCACATAGTGCTGAAATAAACAGCACTATGTTTCTATTATCCTTTTCCAAGCAACTCAACAAATGAAGATTTATTTTCAAATTGTTCAGCTGTAGTTTTGAACAACTAATACCAAGTTGTAAAATAAAATCTAATAATACAATTCATTTTTTGAACTCATTTCGCCTCAGCCATCCCACCCCCCATGAAATTAGATTTTCCAGAGCATAGTGCCATGCTGAACCCAGAAGTTGAATGGTTTGAGCACTCTGTACATGGCTTCCTCAACGGGGGATTATCATACAGAGTTTAAATCCATTCTATTTTGGTCATTTTTTTTCTTTTTTTCTGAATCTGAAAAGGAAACATGGTAACCTGTTAATGATTTGAATGGTTTTACTGCAGTTGTAAGATGCAAGGAACTTCATTAAAAGTTGGTACCTAAGTTTGCAATTATTAATTAATAAAACAGAAAATACTCAGTAGGTCAGGCAGGACCTGTGGAGAGGGAAACAAAGCTAATGTTTCAGTAACGATGATCTTTCATTAGACATTCTTTTTTTAGATTTATTTCAGATTTCCAGCATTTTCAATACTGGATTATTGGCCTATGGTTCAATAATTTGTTCTTTAGGAAGATGTTATCTGAGAAAGGTGGTAAAGTCTGTTAATATTCTGTTCTACTAATTATAGGATTTAGTCTTCACTCTGGATCTGTTTTGGGTTCTAAAGGTCCTACTTGAAATTAGTCATAGAGTCACATGGCGTGGAAATGGGCCCATGTCCTTGTCAGCCATCAAGTACTCCCAAGTACTACCATGTTTCCCATCACTACTCCCATTTCCCAGCACTTGTTCCATAGCCATTTTTGCAATGGCATTTCAAGTGCTTATCTGAGAAATCTTAAAAGTTGTGAGAGTATCTGCCTCCAGCACCCCCTCAGGCAGAGAGTACCAGGTTTCAGCCACCCTCTGGGATATAAAGTTCTATCTCAAATCCCCTCTAAACCTCAAGGTCATGCAAAGATTTTTCACTGTCTCCCCTATCCATGTCCCTTGTAACTTTGTGCAGCTCAATCAAGTCACCCCTCAGCCTTCTCCACTTCAAAGAAAACAAACTTTATCTTATCTTGTCTCTCCTCATAACTAAACTCTCCATCCCAGGCAACAGTGTGGTGAATCCCCTCTGCATCTTCTCCATTTCAATAACATCATTGTTCCAATGTGTCAACCAGAGATGCACACAGTGCCCTTGCTGTGGCCTATCTAAAGTTTTATATAGCTGTACCATAACGTTCCTGCTCTTATATTCTATGCCTCAGCCTTCTTAACCACCTTATCTGCTCATGCTGTTGTCTATGGAAATCTTTGGACATGTTCACTAAGATCCCTCTGTTACTCAGTACTTCCTAAGGTCCTTTCATTCATTGTGGATATCCTAGTCAATTTGCTAAGCCCCAAATGTATCACCTCACATTTTGCAGGATTAAATTCTATCTGCCATTTCTCTGCACATTTTACAAACTGATCAGTATTGTTCTGGGCTTACATTCCTCACAGTTCACAACACCACCAATCTTGATGTCATCTGCAAATTTACTACTCATACCTCCTATATTCACTTCAACATTGTTATTGTATAGAACAAACAGCAGGCATCTCAGCACTAATCCCTGTGACATACCACTGGTCACAGGCTTCCAATTGTAAAAACAAGTCTCAACCATCACCCTCTGCCTTGTGTCTCAAAACTAATTTCAGATCCAATTTGCCAAATTGCCCTGTATCCCATGGGTTTATACCTTTTGGACAGACTCCAATTTGGGGCTTTGTGCATGGCCTTATTGAAGTCCATGTAGACTACATCAAACTCACTACCCTCACTTCCAAACTCACTTAGAAAAGTTCAATGAAATTAGTCAGACAACCTTCAACAAAACCATCCCTGATTAATCCCTGTTTTTCCAAGTACAGATTAATCCAATCCTCATAATTTTACCTGATGATTTTCCTCCCATGAAGTTAGGGCTGTGGTAGCCTGGCTTATCACTGCCCTTATTGAGAAAAGAAACCATATTCACTGTCCTCCTGTCATCAGCACCTCATCTGAGGGCAGAGAAAATTTGAAACTTTCTGTCCTATTCCCAGCAATCTCCTCCCCTGGCCTCCATACCAGTCTGGGACACATCTCAACAGGCCTGGCGGATTTATCCAACTTTAAGCCTACTGAGACATCCAGTCATTTTTTTGATAATCTCAATATTGTTCCTTGGGGGCAGTCACACATTTCTGGAAAATAACCCCAAATTTATAGCCTCACTTAGAAGGAAAAAACATTACAATAGGAGTAAGGATGTTATTAGGATTGGAGCTCTGGTATATCACTTTAAGAAAGTAAGGGGATGCTTGTTTTTGAGGTTGCTTTGTTTAATGATTTCCCTGTAAGTTCTTGATGATGATACTTGAATTCATATATTCAATATCTCCCCTGTCACAAGCACAACTTTTGCCCCAAAGACAGATAAAATATTATTTTAGATTTATATTGAAATATGCATTTAAAATATTTAACTTGTCTTGATGTATAAAATACTAGCATTAAGGGTATGCATTGTGTTGTGGTATTGTCTCAATGACTGTTGACTCTTACATTGTCTATGTGGTATTGTCTATATATAACTTAGTATGTGGTTTATTGACCGGCAGTCTAACAAGACCTTATGCTCAATCACCTATGTCGAGCATAGGCAACCAAGGATACAAATGCAGTGCTTTCATTTCCGTGAGCAGTTCTTTTAAGTGTGATATAGTAATCACTTTTGGTCACAGTGCTGCTCATCATAGGTGTTAGCGATATCATTCCTGTTAAAATTCAGGTAAGCAAAATAGCATTAATTTGACCTTTATATGCCTCCACATGGATATGTATATTAAATCACACATTATGTCCTAATAGCTAAGTGCTAGAAAATGATTTCAGAAAGATAGTTGAATTTGAGAACGAGGCTGATTTTGACTCTTGTTAACAAGTAAGCATGCCTTTGATTAAATATTTAGCCAGAAAGCTATGACTTTCCAGCGAAAATGGGAAAAGTCAGTATTACTAATATAGTATGCACTTTAATCAGATTGGGCTAAATTAATATTGATGAAATGTATAACCGATCAGAAGCAACATTTACACGTCAGTTGTGTTGAACAATATTGTATGCTTGCAGCATGCAGATGGTCCATAACCATAGCACAAAACTTTTTATTTAATTAGTAATAGAGTCATAGAGTAATACAGCATGAAAACAGGCCCTTCGGTCCAACTCGTCTATGCCGACCATGGTGCCTTCCTGAGCTAGATCCATTTCCCTGCATTTGGCCCTGATCCCTCTCAGCCTGTCTAAATGTCGTTTAAGCTGTGTAATTGTACCACCTGTACCACTTCCTGTGGCAGTTTAGTCCATATACCTACGATGTTGTGTATAAACTCTCTGTTATGTTCTTTTACTCTGCATGTTTTTCCTGCGGTCAACTTCTGCAGGTCAGCTCTTAATCTCCAAGATCCTAGAGCGTGCTGAGATCTAAGTAATTTATACAGGTCCTGAGCTCGCCATCATTGCATTTTAAAAGCAAGGAACACATCGTTGGCAGTGCTATGTGTATGGGGCGGGGCTTCGCGAAGGCAAAATCTGCTTTACTTTATCGCGAAGGATCCACGCTGCAGTAGTTCTTGGAAGTTCGCACTCGGAGGATTGTTCCAGGGTAAATTTCAAATTATTTGGGAGGTCAGTGGCAAGCTGATGGTGCTTGCCGCTGACTGCAAAATCCTGCCTACTGTGTCCGAGTGATTCTAGGACAGTGGCTGATGGGGAGACATTCAGGGCAGGACTTGCCTAGTCTTTCGTAGGTCACGTCGGGAAATGGACACTCCTCTTGTGATATTTACCAGGGCAGTCAATATCCCATTTAAAAACGCGATGAGTTGTTCAACACACAACTGTTCACAATCCATCCTCACAATTACTGCTCCTTCCACCTCTGCCTCTCGCCATGAAGGTTTTCTCCCAAGGTCTCTGCCGGGAGGTATGTTTCGATTTCTCTTTGAGGTCGGCACTAAACCGACAATACTAACAGCGACATTCTGGGTTTTATATTTTTTCCGGAACTGCGATTGATCTCCGATAAATTAAGTGCTTGGGTTGGGTAAATTATATTGGAAAGTAGACGTCGCATTCTGACATAATGGAGACAGCTAATTCCCCATTTAAAAGCAAAGTGCCTTCGTTTTAGGTGGGTCTGTTTGCAATCCTAAGCGAGTGCAGCTACTGAACAGAAGTTCATCGTGACTGTATTTCAACGTATTGGTTATATTATGTTATCTTTTGTCGGTTTTTTTTTTTGCTTTGTCTTGGAAGGACTATGATACTGAAAGGATATAACTAGTGGAGTGCCCCAAGGATCAATTCTTAGCCCTCAATTATTTGTCATTTATGTGACTTGGAGAAAAGGGCAGACTGTAAGGTAGTTAAGTCTGCAGATGACATGAAAACAAGGTGGAGTGTGTATTGCAATGAAGATATCGGGACTTTCCAACTGTGTATAGATAGGTTAAGTGATTGACAAATGCAGTTTAATGTGGGAAATTGTGAGGTCATGCACTTTGGTAAGGGGAATCTAAAGGCAGACCATTATCTAAATGGGAAAAAGATTGCAGATGAGCAAAGGTTGGAGGGATCTGAGTGTTCTAGTGCATGAATTGCAAGAAAGTTAGCAGGCAGGTGCAGCAAGTGGTTAGGCAGGCAAATGGCGTTTTGGCCTTTATTGCAAAAGGTTTGAACTTTAGAAATACGAAAGTACTGTGACAATTGTGCTGGTGAAGCCACATCTGGAGTACTGAGCTCAGTTTCGGTCCCTTTAGTCAAGAAGGGATATATTCAGTGCTGGATGTTTTCCAAAAGATTTACTGGGATAAGAGGGTTGTCTCGTTGTGTGTGGTCAAGAACTTGGATTGGGATTTCTTGAAGAATGAGGAGTGATTTTTTTTATTGAAACATGTAAGAGCCTTTGGGGGCATGATGGGGTGGATGTTGAGATGTTTCCTCCAGTAGAAGAATCTTGAAAGAGGGTCATTGTAAGAAGATTAGGGGCTAGCCATTTAAAACTGGGGTGCAAAGGAACTTCTTCCCGTAGAAAGTGGTGAATCTCTGTACCCCAGAGGGTTGTGGAGGCTAGATTATTGGGGGTATTTAAAGAGGAGGTAGATAGAGTTTTGAAAGATAAGGGAATTGAGGGCTGGGGAGGAAGGGATCTGGCACAGAAGGGGGGATGAGACCTGAGGCAGAGCAGCCATGATCATATTGAATGGTGGCGCAGGCTGGGGGGGGGGGGGGGGGGGGGGCTGAGTGACTCCTCCTCCTCATGATCTTATGGACAATGCTGAACATTCAAGGAGTCTTCCTGGCCAATTTATGCTTCTTTGATTTCTTCAGATAATATTCTTTCAGTGACCATTAAAATTTACATTTCCAGCAGGGGATTCCTAGCTGTTAAATCTCAAGCAGCCTCCAATTCTTTACACTTTGCAATTATTATTGAACTGTAATGTTGTATACTTTTTGATTGTCTGCACATCTCACAAAAAGAGGCCAGTACCAATGTACGACATGGGTGCAAATGTTTCATTTTTGGGGGGGGAGAAAAAGATTTTTTTTTAGATGTTCCTTAAGACATGCATTTGGAAAGGTGGGTTGAATAGGGATAGTCAGCAAGGCTTTGTGTGTGGGAGATCAGGTCTCATGAATTTGATTGAATTTTTTGAAGAAGTAATCAAAAGGGTCGATGAGGGCAGGGTAGTAGACGTGGTCTATTTGGACTTCAGTAGGGCCTTTGATAAAGTTCCACATGGTAGGCTGCTATGGAAAGTTGGATTACGTGGCATCCAGAGCGAGCTAGCTAATTGGATACACAATTAGCTTGATGGTAGGAAGTAGAGGATGATGGTGGAAGGTTGCTTTTCATACTGGAGACCTGTGACTAGTGATGTTCCCTAGGCGTCAGTGCTAGACCCATTGCTATTTGTCATCTATATCAATGATTTGGATGAGAATGTACAAGGTATGGTTAATAAGTTTGCAGGTGACACTAAAATAGGTGGTGTCGTACATGGTGAAGATGGTTGTCAGGGTTTACAGAGGGATCTTGATCAGCTGGGTAAGTGGGCTGAGGAATGGCAAATGGTGTTTAATTCGGATAAGTGTGAGGTGTTGTATTTTGGGAAGACAAAGTTAGGACTTTCACAAGGAATGGTTAGGGCCCTGGGGAGTGTTGTAGAGCAGAGGGACTTAGGAGTACAAGTGCGTAGTTCATTGAAAGTGGTGTCACAGGTGGACAGGGTGGTGAAAAAGGCTTTTGGCATGCTGGCCTCCTTTAGTCAGGGCATTGAGTAGAGGAATTTTGAGACATTATGTTGCAGTTGTACAAGTCGTTGGTGAGGCTGTACTTGGAGTACTGTGTACAGTTTTGGTCACCCTATTTTTGGAAAGATGCGGTTAAACTGGAAAGAGTGCAGAAAAGATTTTTACAAAGGCATTGCCGGGACTAGAGGGCCTGAGTTTTAGGGAGAGGTTGGCCAGGCTAGGTCTTTATATCTTGGAACATAGGAGAATGAGGGATGACTTTATAGAATTGTTTAAAATTATGAGAGGCATAAATACAGTGGATGGTAACAGTCTTTTCCCCAGGGTAGGGCAGTCCAAAACTAGAGGGCGTAGATTGAGGATGAGAGGGGAAAGATTTAAAAGGGACCTGAGAGGCAACTTTTTCACGCAGAGGGTAGTGAGTATATGGAATGAGCTGCCAGAGGAAGTGGTGGAGGCAGGTACAATAGTATCATTTAAGAAGCACTTGGGTAGGTACATGGAGGGCTGGGGCTTAGAGGGATATGGGCTGGACACAAGAAATTGGGACTAGCTTGGTAGACAATGAGCTCAATGTGGACTTGTTGGGCTGAAGGGCCTGTATTTGTGCTGATTTGCTCTATGACTCTGTCTCTATTTAATTGTATTTTGGGATACAAGAAATAGAACTGAGTTAGCAGAGGGGAAATTTGTCTTTGGTTCCTATGGAACTGAACAGTGGGAGGTGTCTCTCTGTGTTGCTAGTAAGGTCATCTTTTATTCATCATTCTTAATTGCCTTTGAGAATTGGTAGGAGTAGATGCAGGAATGAAATCTCCTCTAGCAGGGCTTTCTAGAATCGGGAATCAGTCTCAAAATAAGGGGTTGTCCGTTCAGTAGTAAACTGAGGAGAAAGCTGGTGAACCTTTGGAACTCGCTATCCAAAAGGGCTGTAGAAGCTCAGTTCAAAAGACAGTCTGATGGATCTTTAAGCAATTATGGGATGTGCATTAAAGTGATCTTGATGTGAAAGATAGCCATAATCTTATTGCATTCTGGAGTAGTTATGACAGGCCAAGTAGCCTCCTCCTGCTATTGCTTATTTTCTTATTAATATGGTGGTGAGCTACCATCTTGATCCATTGCAGCCTTTCTGATGATTGTATTCCCAGTGTTGTTGCATAGGGAGTCCCAGGATTCAGAAACAGTGACGTATTTTCAAGTCAGGATGGTGTGCGAGTTGAAGAGGAATCTGCAAGGTGGTGGTGGTGCTCCCATGCACCTGCTGCTCTTCTCCTTCATGATGATAGAGGTCGTAGGTTTGGGAGGTGTTGTGGGAGTAACCAAATATGCAGAGTGCAATCAGTGGCTGAAACTGCCACATCCATTTATAGCTAAAGACCAAAGGTGAATTTCTTCCTTTGGGTGTTGTTTTGAAAGGGAGCATCTGAAAATCAAAGAAAAACAGACCTATTTGCAGTAGTTATCAGATCCAACATAGCTTGAATTTTGCTACATTGAGTTCATGAAGACACTTCCCTTTCGATCTTGGTGCGTTGCTTCAGTAGCCTGTGGTCTGAAAGGGAAAAAAGTCTGAGCTTCTGACTAGCATCTCTGTGCGACCGCTGTTGAAAAGAAAAAGGTGAACATTGTGAGGATAATAGGGGCATGCCCTTGTTGCTCCTGGGAACAAATAGCCTGATAATGCACATTGTTGAATGGTCATTCATAAATCATAACTAGTCGACAAAGGTTAAAGAAGGTTGCCAGTACTTGCATGCAAGTATTTCATGCTTTTAAGGGGATAAAGCTAAGGTAAAGAAATAAAGGAATCTAGGCAGCAACAGCTAGATTGGTTTTGTTTTAAGCAGATAAAAGTAGCTTTAAAAAAAGCAGGTAATAATTAAGTATCTATGCTGAGTTAAAATGGTCAGATTCAAGGTCACCATCCAAGTGAACTTGTGGAAGAATGCATCTTGGCATAACATGCTGAACGAGAATTGTGGGTGGAAGCTTTTGATCATGTTTTCCAATGAATTGGGGATGATGGAGAACATTTAATTGTTGCTAATGATTTTATCATTGGATCTGATGCTTTGGTTTATGCATGAGCAATTATCTGAAATCAAGTTCCAGCTTTCAAGCAAACAGATTTTACTGAGGAAAGATCTAGTGAGAATTAGTTGAGTAAATATTCTACAGGAAAAAATGCCCATGAAAATTGACATTAATACCAGTAATTAATGCATCTCTTTAACTGCAAGGGATATAAATTAGGTGAAAACTGCATGATGAAGGAGGAGGAGAGGATCAAAGACAAAATTCAAATGGTTGAACATCAATTAAAAACAAGCAAAGGAAAATATTTCAAATTGTTTAAGGGTCTGAATCAGAAAAAGATCAGAGTATGCACAGAATTAAGTTACAAGAAGCATTGTTGAAGATGAACAAAAACAGCAGGCACCCTCCTCCCCAATATCAAACAGGCCTGGAGCTTGTCTAACCTTCTTGTTAAAGACCAACGTTATTACCTTTGTGGATCCCCACTTGGTGCCAAATAGAAAAAAAAGGGCTTTGCCACCAGAGTGCATGGAGCCAAGCTCCTGCTCAAAGAATAAACAAAATATTCCACCCCCCCCCCCAAAACCAACATGCCAGTGGATTACAAAGATACCATAGTAATCCTGAATAAGTATATTGATGTGTTTGTGTGTATGGACAAGGCCATTCAACTGGTCCGTATTTATTTTTTATTCTCAAAAGGGGCAGCAACTCTAAATCCATTCCCATTCTGTTCCTCTATTGCTTTGTTCTACTTTGCAACAAATGTCTTTTCTAACTTAAATGAATAACACCCCAATCACCATCCAATAGTGCATTTCAGAGCCTGTTTAAATAAAATAGCTCTCTATCCTGAAAGTTTTGTTTTTCATCTTCTATGTTTATCTCTTGATTATAGACCCATAAACCACTCCTGACCTCTTAAATAGTTTAATCATATTATTCTGTACTCTCTTCAATTCTAACTATAGCTGGTAGTTTATTTCTTCAGCCAGGACTGAACTGCTTTATTATGAGAAATTAAGAATGCAGTTGAACATTGCAAGTATAGGTGAACATCACCATGTGAGATCTGCTACATTCTTAGTCCATGATTAATTATCAATGCCTTTCAGTGTTTTTCAGGATCAATTACCGTGCCTCCTATTTGGATATCATTAATGTTTTACGGCTGTTTACCAACTACCTACGTATATTCCAAGTTTAAAAACGGAAATTGCTTGAAACAATTAGCAGATCAGGCAGCTTTTATGGAGGAAGAAACAGAGTTCGTTTTTCAGGTCGATTACCTGCTGTAGTTCAGAAGTCTGACTTGTTAGATATTTCCATCATTTTCTGTTTTATTTCTGCCTTCCAGCACTTATCACATTTTAATTTCAGATTGATATGCTGGCAGTTCAAGCAAAATGCTGTTCTGTGTGGATATCCATGGAACCAGGAAGGGAACTATGTGAGCAATGATTTAATTAGATAACATTGTATCAAAGAAATATAATTAAAACTCTTTGAGGATTGAATTGATGCTATTTTGGTAGAATTAACTTAATTACAGCCAAAGATCAATATCATATTTGATGGATTTAAAATTAAAAGTAAAGATTGTTGCAGCATTCATTACCGTATTCTTCTCTCTGAACATCTCCACCACCAGCTTCATCCAGTCCAATGGAAACCAGGCTGACAGTGGTGGGAAATCCTTTCTCTCATTTTTATTACAACTATTTTAACAGAAGTCACAGAAATATTTCATTTACTGTGTTAGTTATGTATTATTTTGTTTACAAAGAGTTGTTATTGATGGATCCAAATGTGAAGAAACTCAGTAGTTCTACATTTGTGTTAAATTTGACAGCCATAAGAGATCAAGAACAAATAAGACCAGCAGGTGGTTTCTTAGTGTATTTGTAATAAATCTTAGTGAAGTATTTTTGTCTTCAAATAATTACTGCTATTTCAGTACAAGCTGAGCAGCATTCTCAAAAGTAAATTGTTGAAAAACTAGTTGAACAGATTTGTTTTATGTTTGGAGAAAACATTACTTAATAATTACTGTCCTGGGAAAATAATATTGTTAGATATATTTGAAAGGATGTCATTATTGCTAGGTACTTCATGTTTAAGCGTAGAATTTGATTGTGGTAGGTGTCAACAAGTTGATCGCGCTCTCTCTCTCACACATATACATGTATACTTCATTGCTGAGCACTGGTTTACTTTCCCCAAATCTACCTGAAAGACATTGACTCTAGTTACTCACTCTTCAGCCAACATTATAACTGAACTCAGTTAAGTGTGTACTTTAAGTCTGGATAACCTGGCCTCAAAATGGCAATGCACTTCCTAACTAAACTATCACCAATGGGAGGAAAACTTAACCTTGTTTTTCCATAAAGCCAGTTGACTTCTTTGTATATCAGATACTGAGTTCTGTTAAGTAACACAGTTCCAACATGATATTCAAGTGCTTTAATGACTATCACTAATTAACAGGCATGGGTTTCATTATACTCCCTAATGTTAATCCTCCCAAATTCTTAGCAAATTGAATTCTTGTCTTCAAGTAATTCTATTTCAGTACAAGCGGAGCAGCATTCTGAAAATTGCGTTGTTGAAAAACCAGTTGAACGCAAGTAATTGTGCATATTATGGATTAAGCAATGTGTATCATCAAATTAAAGTACTTCTCCCCATTGTACTCAATCACAAAATAAGTGGCTATGCCATGTGATTATGCCTCTAAATGCTGAAGATGGCAAGCTGCTTTTCATTTCAACTTTATAAAGTTCATTTCAAATTACAATATAATGGCGAACAGTGGTTACCTGTGAGCTGTTTTGCTTAAAATAAAATCCTGATTCCTTCTACCAATGAACACTTACAGCTCCATCCTGTTGCAATTCTGTTAAATTGCATGTTTACTTTCAAGGAACACCAGTGATGATTGAATATTTGAAGAATTTTAGATGTTTCAATGCCAAGGTTAAAATTCATCTCTAACATTCATACAATAAGCAAACTGGTAGATTTTTTTTTCCTGTACGCCCAGCAGGAAGGGATGTGTACATCAGAAAGTGTTGTTGTGGGTAGTGAGGAGGATGTGGTTGGGGGGTGGGGTGGTGGTGTAGATGGACTAAGTGAAAGAACAAGAACATGGCAGATGGAATGTAATGTGGAAATACCCAAGGACATCCACCTTGATAGGAAAAAAAATAGAAAGGTGGGGTATTTTTAAAATGGTGAGAGATTGCAGGGTGTTGGTGTTCAGAGAGACCTGGCTGTCCCTTTATACATCATTAAAAGTAACATGAAGGTTCAGTAAGCAATTTGGTACACTGGCTTTTATTGCAAGAAGATTTGAATACAAAAGTAGAGACTTATTGCCACAATTATTTAGAATCCTGGTGAGACCACATGTAATATTGTACAGCTGTGACCTCTATTGAAGGAAACGGGATGTACTTGAATAGATGGAGTACTATTGAAGGTTCACTGGATTCACTACTTGGATGGTGGGTTTGTCATATGAGGAGAGATTAGGCAGATTGGGTCTATGCCTTCTAGAGCTTGGAATGAGATGTGATCACATTGAGATGTATACATTTTTTTTAAAGGGGCTTGACAGAGTGGATACAGGGATGAGGTTTTCCTGGGCAGGGTATCTAGCATCGGTTTCAAAATAAAGGATTGGTCATTCAGAACAGAGATGATAAGAGGTTTCTTCACCCACTGAGAAGTGAATCTTTTGAATTCTCTACTCAAAGGGACAATGGACGCTCAGTCGCTGGGTATGTTCTTGATTGAGGTGGATAGATTTTTAGATGTTAAGGCAATAGTAAGGGATATGTGGTTAGTTAAGGAAATTGGTGCTGAGATGAATGATCAGCTGTGATCTTATTGCCAGGTAGAGCAGGCATGAAGGGCCAAAAAGCTTTCTGTTTCTTCTGATGTTCAAGTTCATTGCTAAAGAGGTTTGCAGCTGGTTTCAGTGCTCCAGTGAAAGAAGGGAAAGTTGGCTAGGGCTTTTACTTCTGTCGGAAATTTGACAATTTTTGTTGGAATGCTCAACTGCAAAAGTGGCTTGAGGAATGTGAGAAATATGCATGGTAATGGAGATTTCAGTTTGAAATTAATTAATATAGGCAGTCCTTAATTTTGTAAGTGTCCATACATCTTGCTGTGAAGTTACTTTTTTCTGCATCCTTAAAACTTTTCTCTTTGAACAAACTTTGAGCTCCCTGCCTTAATGGGCCTGATCGTACTCAATCCAACCCATGGTCCATGCTCTTCCCTTCGCACTTTTCCATCAGCTGTGCTTTCCTTTTGCATCTCCATAGGACTAGTCACCCTGGAGGATTGGAATCTGCAGCTGTCTAAAGCATGTTGGCTGAGAGCCATGAGAAGGTCTCAAGTGGCAGACCCTGAGGGGCTGCCCCTGGACTGCCCTGAAGGCCTTTTGGCTTGTTGTTGCTGTCAAGCCCTTTTTACTCCTTAAATATCTCTATTGGCAACATTTAAAGACGACTTGAATAATTTAAATGGACAGTATTTTAAAAATTACTTTGAGGTGCCTTAAGCTACTAGAAATGATTTAAAACATAAAGAAACATAAACAGACAACTTATCTACAAATGGCTTTTAACTCAAGGTCAGCAACCCCATTCAAATGAGTGGGCTCTCAACAGAGAGACGAGTGGCTGAGCAAACAGTCAGATGTGCTGGCATCTCTCCTCCCAGCTCTTTTGTAACTTCTGTGTTTCGCTGCACTGGCTTTTACGTAACTGCCAGCCAGAGGTAAGTATGCTTCAGCCCCACATTTCCTCTTGTGGCTTGTTAACTCTCCTGTGATGTGCTTATGGATGTTTTAAAGGTGCACAGAGACAAGTTAAGTGAGAAGAAAATAGTTGAGATGTTGTAAATAATGTTCTGAAATTCACATCTAACAGCTGCTGCTGTTTGAAATGCAGAATGTTTGAATGATTCTGATTGTACTCATTCCCCACACATTTGGCTCCACTACATCCATGGAAACTATTGTTTGTTTGCAGGTGGAAGTGAAGGGTTAGTGCTAGCAACTAAAGGTGATTTTTCTCTTCCTTGATATTTGCATTCAGTACCACAAACATGCAAACAGAGTTGCACTTTGTTTGGGATATGGAAAACCGCACTTTCATATTCTAATCCTAAATCCAGGAGAACTGTCAAGCAAGTTTGCATATACTATTCTCAACATTTAAGAGGCAGTTTGCTGAACATGTTCTCGAATGTACATTTTTTTTCCCCTGGTGTGTAAGTAGGACTTTTTATAATTATGAGCAGGGGAGTTTTGGATTTATTCTTTTCTTGAGGCTCTCCTTATTATCATAGCCTCCAACCGAATGGTGGCTAAATAAATCAAATGGATTATATAATACTCACATCCAGTATTAAAGAATTGTCTTCCATGTCCCCTTCATTTTTCTCTGAAACTTGCTGTAAGTTCAGTGCTTACCTGTAACATTTTATTGTTCAGTCTCCATTCCTGAAGTTATAATGCACTTATTGGTTTGATTGGCTATTGCCCACAGTGTACCCAGTGCAGAGTTATACACATCACTCACTTTGATCACCAAACAGAAAAACAAACACTTTCTCACCTGGTGGTGATGATACCTGATCTTTTTTTGTCAAAGAAACTAATAATTTTGTTCACTGTTTGATACTTTACCCAAATATTCTGTGCAGACTGCCTGTACTTGCTGCTGAAACATGTTGACATCATGTAATCACTTTCTACACAGTTAGAAAGGCAATCTTCCTGATCAGGACCATGTGACAAGATTATGTAAATCTATCCAAATTGAAACAAGTGCTACCCATGAAACTCCTTTTGAAAATTTTTGATAGCAGAGCCTTGGTTCCAGCTTTGCTGTCTATAAAAATTCTCATCTGTTTTTAAAGCTGTCAGTCTGAGTCAAAAACTAGAGGGAATAGATTTAAAGGGGACCTGAGGGGCAAATTTTCATACAGGGTGGTGGGTATGTGGAACGAGTTGCCAGAGGAAGTGGTAGAGGCAGGTCCAATTACAATGTTTAAAAGACATTTGGGCAGGTACATGGATAGGAAAGTTTAAGGGGATAATGGGCAAATGCAGACAAGTGGGACTAGCTCAGTTTGGCAATTTGGTTGGCGTGGACGAGCTGGGCCGAAGGACTTGTTTCCATGCTGAATAACTCTGACTCCATAACTGTAGTTAAGCCACAGCTGGAATACTATGTGTATTTTTTGGTTGCCACACTATAGGAAGGAAATGATTGTACTGGAGTGAGTGTCGAGGATATTGCCTGGCAATGGAACATTTTGGTTTTGAAGGAAGACTGGATAGGCTGGATTTATTTTCCTTGGAGCAGGGGAGGCTGAGGTGGTGGTGGGGAAGGGAGGGGGATGGATGCTGATTAATGGATACAAAACTGAGGGTTATAGAAAAGGTAGATAGTGAGAAATTTTTCTCTGTTGATGAGGTGTCTAAAACCAGAGGACCATGGTGTTTGGTAAAGGGTAGGAGGTTTAGTGAGAATCTGAGGAAGATTTTTTCACCTCGAAATCTGGAAAGCACTGTTGGTGGAGGCACCAAGGCATAGAAGGCTATGGGTCAATTGCTGAAAAATGGGATTCATGTACTCGGGTACTCAGTGGTCAGCAGGGACATGCAGACCGAAGGGCCTGTTTCTGTGTTGTGTGACAGTATGACATAATTCAAAATAAAGTAGTATCCTCACAACTATAAGATCCCCATTCCAGCAAGTGATCTTGCAGATCCTAAGATGGATCTGTCACAGAATCCAGGGGAAGATTCATTCACATCTATTCCATCGTTAGACATCATTTGGAGTCCAGCAGCAGAGTACAGTTGAGAAATCACTGGTGAAACTTTGCTGATTAGCTGGGGACTTTGCACTTGTGTTCATTGTTAAACTTGCCAGGTCTTATGAGGATAAACGCTGGCAGTGATTTGGAGAATGTCAACAAAATCTGGTCCACTGTCTACTTGATTGTGGAGACATCACAAGTTGAACCTGATTCTGACTACATGGCCATGATGATCAGGAGCTCTGGCTGATTACTCTATTCAGCTGAGAAATGTTGGGCAACAACTTTGAATCTGGGATACTCTCGCTTATTTAATACAGCACTCGTCAGATAAAATGCTGAACATTTGGCTGTTGAAGGTTGTGCGGGGTACTTCTTATTTATTTTAACCACTGTCCAGTGGGCTGAGGGCATGCAGTGTCAGCAGAACTAATTTGTCAAAAATAGTCACTATTTTAAAGTATGAATACAATACCAATACCAATACCAAAGGTAAGTAGGCAAACACATCAGAATGAATCAAAATTGATCATTGTTTTGATAAACATGTCTAACTTTGTAATGCAGTTGGCTTTGGTAATTGTGGAACAATATGTAAAAATAAGAAACTATTTTGACATTGTTTCTGATTGTCCTGGAAAGTGTATGCATCAATATTGGATAACACTGACATATCCTCTACTGTAAAATAGCCTGTCCCCAGTTGCTGTGTGGAATCAAAAATGAAGCACAGACATTTTGCTAAGGTGCCAGAGGTCTGTTATAGAGTCATGCAGCATGGTGACCAGCCCAACTTGTCAATGCCGACTGTGTTGTCCAGCGAGCTAGCCCCATCTGCCCGTATTTGGCCCATAACCCTCTAAATCTCTCATATCCATGTACTTAACTAGATGGCTTTTAAATATTCCCAATGTGCCCACCTCAACCACTATTTCTGGCAGCTCAGTCCAAATACACACTACGCTTTGCGTGAACAAGCTGCCCCTAATGTCCCGTAAAATCTCTCTCCTCTGATCTTAAACCTGTGCCCTCTTGTTTTTAGCACCCCCTTCCTGGGGAAAAAGATTGTGCTTTCTCCCTGTCTATGCCCCTCATGATCTTGTATACCTCTATCAGGTCTCCCCTCAACCTTCTACACTCCAGGGAATAAAGTCCTGGTCTACGCAATCTCTCCTTGTAACTCAGGCCCCCAAGTCCAGGCAACATTCTGGTAAATCTTTTCTGCATTCTTTCCAGTTTAATAACATCTTCCCGATAATGGGGTGACCAACACTGTTCTCAATACTCCAAGTGCAGTCTTACCAATGTCTTGTATAACTGCAACATAACTTCCCAACTCCTATACTTAATGCCCTGACTGATGAAGGCCAGCGTGCCAAACACCTCCTTCACCACCCTATCTACCTGTGATGCTGCTTTCAGTGAACTATGCACTTGCACTCCTAGGACCCTCTGTTCCATAACACTCCCCAGGGCCCTACCATTCCCTGTACAAGTTCTACCCTGGTTTGATCTCCCAAAATACAATACCTCACACTTATCTGGATTGAAAGCCATTTGCCACTCCTCAGCCCACATTCCTAGCTGATCAAGATCCCCCTGTAATTTTTCATAATCTTCTACACTGTTGGTGCATGCAATCAAAGTCTACGTTAACCTGAATTTTTAGGAAGGGAGTTGGTATGTCACCACCCACCCCAACAACCTCCAATGCACCTGAATCCATAGTCACTGTTGAGGACATAAGGTCAGTCTTCTGGAGAGTGAATTCGCAGAAAGCTCCTGGCCTAGATGTTGTCCCTAGCTGTGTCCTTAGATCCTGTGCAGATCAGCTGGCGGGGGTATTTGCAGACATTTTTAACATCTCCCTGCTTCAAGCTGACATTCCCACCTGCTCTAAGAAGACCACTATCATCCCGGTACCTAAGAAAAACAAGGTAACGTGCCTTAATGACTACCAACCAGTGACTCTGACATCCACCATTGTGAAGTCCACCAAACTCTGAGACCTGGGACTCAAAACCTTCCTTTGCGAATGGATTCTTGACTTCTTGACCAACTGACCGTAATCAGGAGGATAGGCAGCAACACCTCCAGCACGGTTATTCTTAACACTGGTGCCCCACAAGGCTGTGTCCTCAGCCCCTTACTCATACACTCGTGACTGCATGGCCAGATACGGCTCTATCTACAGGTTTGCAGATGATACCACTGTAGTGAGCCATATCTCAAATAACGATGAGTTGGAGTACAGGAAGGAGAGAGAACTTAGTGACATGGTGTCATGACAACAACCTTTCCCTCAACGTCAGCAAAACAAAAGAGCTGGTTATTGACTTCAGGAAGGGGGTTGGCACACATGCTTCTGTCTATATCAATGGTGCTGAGGTCAAGAGGATTGAGAGCTTCAAGTTTCTAGGAGTGAATAGCCTATCCTGGTCCAACCACATAAATGCCATGGCTAAGAAAGCTCACCAGCGCCTCTACTTCCTTAGGAGGCTAAAGAAATTTGGCATGTCCCCCTTGACACTCACCAATTTTTATCAATGCACCATAGAAAGCATCCTATCCAGATGCATCACGGCTTGGTATGGCAACTGCTCTGCCTGTAACCGCAAGAAACTGCGGAGAGTTGTGGACGCAGCTCAGCACATCACAGAAACCAGCCTCCCCTCCATGGACTCTGTCTATACTTCTTGCTGCCTCAATAAAGCAGCCAGCCTAATCAAAGACCCCACCTACTCCGAGTAGAAACTGGCATGGACTGGTACCATGGAGACACAAAAAACTACAGATGCTGGAATCTGGAGCAACAAACAATCTGCTGGAGGAACTCAACGGGTTGAGCAGCATCTGTGGGAGAAAAGAAATTGTCAACATTTTAGGTTGAAACCCTGCATCAGGACTGACAGTCGAGAGGCAAGGTGGCCAGCATAGAGAGAAGGAGAGAGGCAATAAAGGATTGAGGCAATTGGTGGACTGAGGAGGGGTGTAAGATGACAGGAAGGTAGGGGAGGTGAGCGGGGGTGGAGATGGAAGGCAGTGGAAGGTGAATGATAGACAGAGGCAGCTGAGGGGAGAGGAAAAAGTGAAAAACAACAGATGGAGCAAGGTGGGGAGAGTGGAGTATGAAGATGGGAAGACCACTGCTGGAGGGAGATAACCAGAGCTGGATTCGGATAAGTAAAGGAGGTAAGAATGGGAATCATTAGAGGAGAAGGGGGAGGTTAATGACAGTTGGAACCAGATGTGGGGAGGAGGGGGATGGGGGTGGGACCTGTGTGTGAAGTGGTGGATGAAGCCAGAATGGGGAAAGGGATGAAGATGGGTGAAGGGTGGCTGGGGGGCTGGATGGACTGGTACCAGCCTGAAAATTGATTTGGAGCAAGTTGGTGGACCCTAAGATGTGGCTGATGGGTTATTTATGCAGCCAATTGCACACTTAGATGAATAACTACTCTTTTGACTGTATGAATTGCATCCAAGATGGTAGCACATCCTGGATGTAATTTAGGATGTGGAATAGGGAAATAATAGTAAATGTAATAGTTTGTCTCACTATTTTTAATTATTTTTTTAATTCAGTGAAGCTATTAAGATTGTTTACTTAGAAAATTATTATCACCATTGTTTTACTGATGCAGGTTGGAACTAATTACTGTTTAATACTCATTTCACCAGATTGTAACTTTGGATAACTTAATGGACAGATAAAATGGTTGCCATGGGAATACTAAGAATTGTAACTGCATCAAAGACAAAGAAAAATGTAGTGGCCTGGAGTGACAGTTGAGGACTATGTCTTAGTGGAGAGATTTTTCTTGCTTCTCATTAGCATAAGACATGCTGAATTATCTTCTTCCCTTCCAGCTATGAACTGCAATCACAGGGTTGAAGATACTTAAGTGATATCTTCGTAGTTCATATTCCATGAAGAAAGAGCCTCTTAGGGATTTGCACTGCGATAGATGGTGTAAAATAGAACCTAAAAATTATTGCTGGTGATATAAACAAGCATGCTTGAGTTTATATGACTTTCTCTGCTGTTTTAGTAGAGCATTAACCTGTTTAAAGGAATGTTTAACCAATTCCATTAAAATTGCAAGGTGTGGAATATCATTAGTAAATTAACATTAGTGATATCACTGATTAATACTTAATGGTAATGTCTAGATTTATGTATGTTGTTGCATTGCACCTTCTGGAAAGCATTTTGCCAAGAATGGATGCCCCGATTTTGTTGCAAAAGTAGTGGAGTTTAATGATGCCTATCATTATTGTCATGTAAATCTTCAGCAACTTGTGGGAAAATTATATTAGAAATTGTCATGCACTTGGATAGATTGGGTAACTTGGTTGTTAGCTTTGTCAAGCGAGAGCTCACCCTCAATCTCCCTGTGAGATTAATGAAATTGTTGTATTTGGAAATTAATTGCCAATTAAATTTGCTGCACGAAATTGGGTCTGCAAGATAACTGTGTAAGTGAAGGGATTAATGTTCCTGCAATTCCATTCAACCTCTGCAGCCCAGGAAAAGAACAATTCAAATTGTGGAGCTTCATTTCTGAATTATTCCTTGATTTTATGAAATCAGTCTTTTTCTAAAAAAAATCTTCTTTTTTCACTTGTAATCCAAATCTATCTTTTTCCTCACTTCTCTGAATGCAGTAATTTAATTCTAATTCCATCTATTTCCTTATCTTTCATTCTAGTTTCTTTTCCAACCCTTAAATCTTAGTGGTTGGTGAGATTTATTTTAAAAAGCAAAAAAAACGCAGAGACCAGAAATCCTGTAATTAAAAGTGAAAACGTTGGTGATACTGAGCAGATCAAGCAAAGGAGAGAGAAACAGAGTTAATGTTTCGGGTCGATGGTCTTTCATCAGACTATTTCGTCTTCCTTTAAGGTCTGTGGTTCTCTTTGTGCTTTTCCCATTTTCTTGGACTTAAAGTGGAAAGGCATTTTTGAACTGAAGGGAAGACTACCTAGCATAGTGTCTGACTGATACTTGACTCTTATGAAATCTGGTTAACAGTGTATATAAATCAAAAACAGCAATTGTTGGCTCCCCTCAGTGGTTTAATAAGTACATTGCACTGAACCTTGGAAACCAGAAAAAATACTCTGTTTGTAAGTTGGGTGAAAGTAGGGTCACTACAGTTTTGCCTCAGTGCCTCTGGGCTTGAGGGGAATGAACTGAAGTTTTTACTCCTTGTTATTTTATAAACAGATCCACCTGGAACCTTTGTGCACAAATGAGCATACATGTTAGGAGCAAGAGTTGGTCATTTACTTTCTTGAACATGGTTCACCATTTAGTTCACCATCTGATTTGTAACCTCAACATTTCAGTCCAGCTACAGTAACCTTTCACCCATTCTTGCTCATTAAGAATCTACCTCTGCCATAAAAAATATTCAGCATCTGCAGCCTTGAGGACAAGGGGAGCATATGATTGATGTCAACAACTGGTAAATAGTCCCTTGTTCTCCTGGAAGCCCATATGGGTGAAGTATCAAGCTGAATGGTGCCCATAAAGCTGAGATTCATTTGTGAAGATTGTACTCCTAAGACTGGCAAGGGAATAAATAGCACTGATTTTTCCTTTTGATTTGACTGCTTTAATAAGGCAAAATTATTAGACAGTACTTAGAGGGGTAGAAACCTCTACCAGGTGTTTTGCAAAGCAAAAGCAGCAATGGAATGATTGATGCAACATAGGAAATAGAAAAAGAGGAAAAGGAAATTAGTGGTAATCGGTTTATTATTGTTACATGTACTAAGGTACAGTGGAAAAACTTTGTTTTGCATGCCATCCATACAGATCATTTCACAACATCTTCAGCCAGCTTTGCACAAAATGCAACAGGGGGTCCAACATTGTTTGGAGTATCAAGTTTCTAATTGGAACTACCATTGCAGGAGGAAGATCTATGTTCAGTAGAAGTCAATGTGTCAAGCTTAAAAAAAATGAGTGAATCTTCATGCAGAATGTATGATTTATTTAGGTCTGTGAGTCAATAAAAATGGGTTGTAGCCAGTTTGTAGCAAAGTTGAGGCCACCTATAAACATTGAGCTTAGATCATTTCTAGATGCGATTAACCTGACCAGTCTCCTGTGTCTCCTTGTCATAATGTTGACTCCACATCATTACCAATTAAAGAAAGATGAGCCATTGCAATGGGGGAGAAAAAGATGAGCAAAAAGCAAATGATCAGTGCAAGAAGGTCTTGTCCGTGATTTCTCTCTTAACTATGGATTTAGGACAGCGAATAACCACGTCATAGGCAGTGGTTTCTGGTTGCCTCTACATGGTGACACTGGAACAGCTTGGCTGGGGAGCAGCTAGTTCCTGTGTATGAATCTTGAGTACTGCAGCTGGATTATTGTCAGGTTCCAACATTTTGGTTTGTTCAGTGCAACTAGATAACTTATAAATATGTGCATTATGATAAGATCCTCGTGATTATTGGCTTGGCAGTTTTGATTGAAAACGTGGGAAAACACTGCATCCTTGTCTGTATGCTGAACACCATTATGGTGGAGGATATTTATTGAGTTTTCCGCTCATTGCTATCTGATTATCCACCTGCACTTTTGACATGATAAGGTAAGACTACAAAGTTTTGGCCAGTTGGTTTGACTGCTCCATCTCTGCTTTTAGTGTTTGTGTATAACCCTGTGTTGTGTCTCCTCTAGATTAATTTTCAAGTCCATGGTATCCATGATGATGCTTTTGGTATGCCTTCTATACTCATTACACCAGCATTAGCCTTCTGGCTTGATGGTGACTAACGAGTCAAAGAGATACTGGACCATGAAATTACAAACAAGCGATATACATTTCTGCTGCTGATTTCATGGGCCCTGATACGTAGCTGGTTTTGGACTGCTGGATATGTTTAAATAGGCAGTTTAGCACTGTTAATGTATTAGTGTTGTGATTATACAAAGCAATAATGTATTTAGCTTGTAATACTTACTGTATGTCAGCTCTTAAGTATCTAATTTATCTAGTTGCCTGTAGTCATTTTCTTAAATCCTGGGTTCTAAAGTTTAAGAATGTTGTAAATTACGAATAGCAGGCCACCAGCCTCTTTGGTCCTCAGGAATTTTCATCATGACAAGTGAGCAGGGATCCAGCAGTGAGGTTCTAATTAAGCAGTTAAACAGCACTGCAGTCTTTAAGTAGCAAATGCACCAAATACATCCTGCACATTAGGAAAGATTATGCCATTTATTGATGCCTGAGTATACTTTTAAAATATAAGTGCCACTGCAATTGTGGACTTTTTTTTGTTCAATTTGTTCAGTGCAGCACACAAGTAAAATGATCCCAATCCTGCAGCACTCAATGCAAAGTTTTTTTTAACTTATCATTTACAGGCTGGTTACACAGAAAATAGGAATTTCTTAGTTGTTCCCTGATTGAAGTGTCTAAATCAGAAAGCTATCAAGGAAGGTTGCATAAGTAAATGCTTGACATAAGAACACCAAGGAGGAGTAGGAGGAGGCTATAACACATGTTGTTGTGTTATAACACATACAGCAATTGCTCTGCCATTCTATAAGATCTCTCGTTTCCTTTCATGGCACTCCACAACTGTTGTCTTTTTGCTAAGATACCCAACCTGTCCTCTTCTGTTTGGAGATGCTGTACCCTTCACGATTTGCATTCCTACCCAGGTTTGTGTCATCGGCAAACTTGCATACATTTTACACTGGATCTTTCAAAGTCAGTAATGTAGGCTGCAAATTGCTGAGACGCCAGCTCTTATCCTGTGGCACCCCACAAGTTACAGCTTTTTGCTTCACTGATCGTGCTGTGTCACGAAACTTTATTGGCGTGTAGCAAGCTATATTTCTAATGAATTTGTATCGACCACTTGGGACTAACTACAAGAAACTTTTTCAGCTAGGACTTGTGGCAAGGACAGATATCACCAGGGAAGCAAGTTGGATGGCAGGTGATCAGAATGCAGGCAATGAAGCTGGCTAAAGAGCCAGAAACATGTGTTGCCTTTTCCATGGTGCACCAATTGAGGACTTGGCATTCTGGCAGATTCCCAGGCAATCTGGGAGCATTGACCAACCTGAATGGGGAATGTATTTGCTGTGAATCTCTACCCTGAAGGTAGAGGGAGTTATTGGGATACCAACTATATAATGAATAAGCTATGGCCATATTGTACATTGGTAGTTGAAATATTTCCAAAAGCATCTCTACAATGCTGCCTGCAGATTCTAGTGTTCATTAAAATTTCAAGGTGACTTTGAAAACTTAAATATACTTTTTTTAAAAATAAACCTTACCATTAACATGGATAAGTATGTTGCCAACTTGTGATCAGAAAATGATCGGTGTGATGTCCACTTTGCTATGTAAGCGGAGTTGCCACTGAAAACTATCTCCAAGATATGTGATATAAGAACTCCAGAGGCAGCAGTATGACCAATTTACTACCTAATGTTGAAAATGGGTCTGGAGGCATTCTATCTCATAATACTCTCAAGTGGATGCAGGGTAATGTTTTACTTTTGGCATCTGTATAGTTTAGATCAGGAGTGCTTACTGCATGTGTTTTACCAAAGTTAGTTTCCCATTTTCAGTGACCAAAACATGTTGCTGAATGGGTTGGGATTTGGTGGAATCAGTTTGCAAAGCTGATATTCCTTTGCCTTGCCAAGCACAGAGTCATGCAGAGCACAATTGGCAGGCATGCGTTGGTTGCCTGCAATCCTAATCCTTGCTCACCTGTCCTTGTGTCTACTTTGGATATATAGGGCCTTTCCTGGTGGCCCAGAGTTATCAGACTCCAGCAGCAGGATCTTGAATGGTGGAAGTCCTGTCTCTAAAATGGCCCAGAAGGCTTTGACAGTTGCTTTTTAAATATTTTGGAGTTCTTTAAAAGCTATTCAAAGTAATTTTTAAAGGTTAATGTTTTCTTTTAAAAAAACATCAGTTAAAATGCTTTCAATTAAAAGCATTAAACAAAAGTAATTGTCTTTCTTTCCTTCCTTTCCCATAGCCCCATTGAAATCAGTAGGGTCACTGATCCTGTAGAGGTGCAAGACCTGAAACCTCAGCATAAGTGTTAGGGAAGCTCATAAAGATTGAGTTCTGCCACAGCACAGGGCAGCCTGCTTAATTTGCACCCTATCAACCGCTCTCAATATTCATTCCCAACACTTGATCCATCTGCATAAGGCACTGCAGTTTCTTGCATAGGCTCCTCCAAGAGCACTGTCAAACCTGTGACCTCTACCACCCAGAGGGGCAAGGGCCATAGGTACAGGGGACCTCCATGGCTACATGTTCTCTCCAAGTTGCACACCATTCTGATATGGAAATGTGTTGCTGATCCCTCATTGTCTTTGGAGCTAGGGACCCAGAATATAATTTGGGCGAGCTAGGGCTTTTCTCTTTGGAGAGAAGGAGGATGAGAGGTGACTTGATAGAGGTGTACAAGATGATAAGAGGCATAGATCGAGTGGACAGTCAGACTTTTTCCCAGGGCGACAATGGCTAACACGAGGGGACATAATTTTAAGGTGATTGGAGGAAGGTATAAGGGGGATGTCGGGTAAGTTTTTTTACGTAGAGCGGTGGGTGCATGGAACACACTGCCTGCGGAGGTTGTAGGGGCAGGTACATTAGAGACATTTAAGAGACTCTTGGAAAGACACATGAATGATAGAAAAATAGGGGGCTATGTGGGAGGGAAGGGTTAGATAGATCTTAACGCAGGATAAAATGTCAGCACAACATTGTGGGCTGAAGAGCCTGTACTGGTTTATGTTCTATGTAACACACAAAATCAAAAGGAGAAAAAGAAAACTACTATATGTGAAATTCAGCAGCAGAGAAAATTGAAATAAATGGTGCCAACAATTATTCAGTATCTTTGGGATTTCTGTGCAAGGTCCTGAACTTACTGGCACTTGGGTAAATGCTGCTCCTTTCTTTAGGAAACAATAGGGTTTGCCTGCAAAATCTGGTGCAGTAGCTTTTCAAACTACCAATTTTCATTTGGTTTATTTACCACACTTCTGGAGTAAGTGCTCCTCCAGTCTTTTAGCCAGATAATTAATTTTCAATAAAGCTGCAAGGAATTCTTCTCAGAAGTTTGTCAACAAATAATATGTTGAGACTCTGTTCCTAAATGTATTTGATTATTGATCTACTTTGAGGTGAAACTAAATGGTAAAATACAATATCTTTTTGAGAACATTCAAAAAAAACTTAAATGTTGTGTCAAATCATGGTATCCCTTTCCTTCAGTAACAATGTTCAATTATTTCCTACATTTTTGAAATTAAATCACACAGAAAGGCGTGAGTTAATTAGGCTAAGGAACCTTCCAGATCAGCTTAGTCAGAAACACTGAATTATTAGAAGAATAGGATAGAATGTCAGTCAACTTCAGCAAGGTCAAGCTATCTTAGTTTGTAACAGCTCTTAGATGGGTGGATAATCTGCCAAGCTATCTAATAAGGAAATTTGGACACTTCAAAGAGGGTAAAGAAAAATGAGGAAGATGTCAAAAGTATAAGTGTACCAACTATCCAAAATTTAATCATCTTCTGAACCAGGCTTAGACATTTTGGCTTTGTTTTTAGCTTTATTTTAGCTTTTAGGATTCTTTGTTTGATCTTGTCAATGTTGAATATTAATCCATTAAAGTACATCACATTTTGCTGCTTTCTTGTCACAGCCTTTATAATCCTAGAGAAACAAAGGACTGCAATGCTGGAATGTCTAGATGACAAACACTATGATGCTGGAGGAACTCAGCAGGCCAGGGAGCATCCGTGGAGAAAAGCAGGCCGTCAACATTTTGGGTCAGGACCCTTGCAAAACTGTTTGCATAAGCACTTTTAAAAAAATTCACAAACGCAAGATAGACTTTGTTTCATTTTTTTAAATTCCAGTGTTTATGCAAATAGTTAGTAAAGGCCACTCTTGTTTATTGACTTTAAAAATTTGATTTGTTCAGAATCTATTCCAGCAGAGATCATCTGGTGTAAATTATTCAGGGTTATCTGGAACCTCTGTCTGTCCTCTGAAGTTAGAGCAGATTATTGGGGGAAAATGCAAAAGGAATGTTAAATGGGCCTTTCTCCTTTTTTGTATTTTATTTGTGGATTCCTTTGAGTAAGTAACAATGCTTAATAGACAAGGAATACCCAAAGGAATTCTTGGTGTCTTTGGATTTTTTTGAGGATTGTGTAAAAACATATAGTTACATGGCATCATTATGGCAAAGTGAATTGAAATGTTTTATCACTGGGGAAGGAAAAATAGACAGCATTCAGGAAATAGAAATTAGTTCGGAAATATCACTAGAATCATAGAAATCATCGAAAATTTACAACACTGGAGAAAGCCATTCAGCCCATCTTATCTGTGCTGGACAAAAGAGAGCTAATGTTTTAATCCTCCTTTCCAATACAGGTCCATGGTCTGCAGGCCAAGTGTACATCCATGTACTTTCTCAATATGTTGCTGGCTGCTGCTTCCAAAGTTTTTTCAGGCAGGGCGATTCCCGATCTTCACCAACCCTAGTGAAGAAAAGTTCCTTATCTCCTGCTGATCCTACTAATTGCCTTAAACCTGTCTCCTGTGGTGGTTGATCCCTTTGCTAAGGAAAGTAGATCTTTCCTATTTATTCTGCCTAGGTCCCTCAAAATGTTATACCTAATTCCAGCTTTCCCTCTTTCCAAAGAAAGCTACCTCAGTCTATCAATGTTTTGTCCTAGCTAAAATCTTCCAGTCCTGGCAGCGTTCTTGTAAATCTCCACTGTACCCTTTTCCACTGCAGTCAATTTTTCCTAAAATGTAGTGAACAGAACTTTCTGCTGTTCTCGAGCTGCGGTATGGATGAAGGTACATGTTTTGAGGAGATTCTTGAAGGTGGGTTGAAACATAGACAGCTGAGAGTGCTGTGGCTATAATGGGTGATATTGGATTGTGCACAGTAATCCAGATTTGGAAGAGTGAAGGGAGAAAATAGGATGTAGGTCTGCAGGAAGATGAGATGGTGAGGTTTAGTAATACCATTTGGGTGTTTGCAATTGAGACTGAAAACTTTGAAACTAATGTAATGGATATGAAGAGTCACTGAAAATCAGCAAGAACAGTAGTGAATGAAACTTGGTGCATGTAAGGAGTAGGGAAGAGAAAGATCTTTTAGAATTCCTGAATTCCCATGCTATATCTTGGAATAACCTGTCAGCATATCATCAAATCTCTGCGTACATGAATATTTTAGTAGGTGAGAGAGGGTGCCATGGAGTACACTGTATAAACATGCATTGGTTTCAAGGAAAGTTTGGGGTGTAAATGTTGGCTGAGAAGTCCTATTTTGGTTTTGCACTTTGGTTGAAGAGGCAGAAAAATGAATAAATGATATGGCTCATTAAGAGCTCTAGATACAGCATAATTCCTAGTACTGGAGAGAGATGCTTCTTTCCAGTAGAGCTGATCGCTGTATCTATGTTTATCATAATGCTCAGCATTTTATGGTTTGTTTTTAAATTCCTTTTGTGACTTAACCAGTTTATGCCATTTTTCAATGTTGCAACATTTGGCCTGTCAATTGGTTTGAGACATTATCACAGAACTAATATTGTGAATGACTAGCTTTAAACTGAATGAGTTTTCACTTATTAAACATATTGTAGCAGAACTAGATGCTGGCAGATGTTCTGTAGGTGAAGGATGAAGGTGCCAAGTTCCACGATCTTTGAGAGTAGAATCCACAGACGGACTCATTATTACTGCTGAGGCTACTTCTACCCAATTGGAAATACAAATACTTCATATCTGTAGCACTTTGTTCATTGAATCTTTAAAAAAAAGAATGCATCTTGTTAACAAAAGATAACATTCATACCAGTGGTTATAGTGAGTGAATTCAACTGCAAATTCCACTTCCCATCAACTGTGCTATTAACTTCAATTACAGCTCAATTCACTCATCACTTACTGAGCAATCTTTATCAATCAGGACTCTTAAGTAGCATTTATTTGAATGTCTCATCCCACCCTTGCACAGTAAAGGCTGCTCTAAGTTTTGTACAAAGATCTGCCAATGCATGCAAGCTACCAACTATTCAACCATAGTTGTCAAGTTGCCAAGTTGCCAAAGTACATTACACTGAACCTGCTTGCCTACTTTGCCATGTTTAATGGTACAGAGTAATACAAGAGCTAATTGGGGGATATTACCAGTGCTTCTTGTTGTTGGGATGCCTTAGATCTCTGGAGCTGAAGCCTCATAAATAATAGGCCTCCCCTCATCCAACATTGTCCACACTCTGATTTACAAGCTCCAAGTCATGTTAGAGTACTCCTTTAAATTGTCAGCTCTCGCCTTTTCGGAGAATAAAGAACTATGTCCTAGGCAGACACATGAACAGCAAGGTAATGATGAAGAGATGAAGTCAATTAATTTTTGCAGTTGTCAAAGGCTCGAACACTGATGCTGTGTAGAATTTAGAAGATAGAACTGAAGTAAGGTCTATATGTGGTGGGGCAGCAAGCCTAAGTGGCTTGTGGTCAAGGGTGGGGGTAAAGATAGTTTTGGTGCCATTTTGATTTAGTGCTTTAAATATAGGAAAACCTGAGGGTTTGGGACTGACCCACACACCCAGCCTCTGACTTGGTTTTTAAGTTGCACCATTTGTCTGGCTCATCCTATTCTGCTTCTGTTTGAGGTAGTCTGAGGATATTGATGGTAAAGCACTGGATAATTTTAAAGCCATTGGATGGCAAGTGAAGATGGTTAGGATCTCTCATTGGAGATGGTCTTGCCTGCCACTTCTGTGATGGGACAGTTACTTGCTAATTATCAACTAAAATTTCAGTGTTATCATTGCATTGATATTGACATTCTCATTACCCAGGGAATGGTGAATGAATTTTCACACTATTCATCACTAGAAGTTAGAAAATTGCAGTAAAACTGACATATGAAGAATCGTGCTTTTTGAATTTATTTATGGAATGTGACATTGCTACAATGCCAGCATTTATCCTCCATCCAGAAAGAGGGTAGTGGTGAGTAGTCTTGAACTATTACTGTCCTTCTAGTGAAGATACTTGGGAATGCTATTGAATGTGAATTATGGTATTTTGAACCAGTGGTAAAAGAATAGAGACATTTTGAAGCAGAATGATATGTAATGTGAAGGAGAAGCTGTATGTGTTGGTGTTCCAACCTGTCATTGAATTGATCATTATCTGACAACATTTTAAGCTTTGAGACACAAGAGACTGCAGATACTGGGATCTGGAGCAAAGCACATGTTGCTGGTCAGGCAGCACCTGTGGAGTCAAAGGGATAGTTGATGTTTCCGGTTGAGACCCTGCATCAGGTCTGAGTGTAAGGGGAGGTGGCCAGTATGAAGAGGGAAGGGGGAGAGGTGGCAGAGCTGGCGAGTGATAGGTGGATCCAGGTGAGGAGGGGGTTTATGGGCAGATGGAGCCAGATAGGGGAGGGAGGGGTGGAGATAGTGACAGAGGCCAGGAGATGATAGTGGAGACAACAAAGGGCTGCAGATTATGTAGAAAGGAAGGGGGTAAGTGGAAGCAGATAAGGGAGTGATGCTGGGCAGATGGGAACAGTGGGGGGAGGGAAGAGGATAGGGGCCAAGTGGGTGGAGTGTGTGGACGATAGGCTGTCCAGGTGGGGGAAGGGAAAGAAACTAGGAAACTGGGAGGTGGTTTGAAAATTCGGGTGTGTCTGACAGGACCTGGGCAGAGGAGAGAAAGAAACAAAGAGGGGTGTGGGTTATGTGAAACTGGAGAATTCAATGTTCATGTCGTTGGGTTGTAGACTACCCAGGCAGAATATATGGTGCTGTTCCTCCAGTTTGTGTTTGGCCAAACCCTGGGAGTGGAGGAGGCTTGAGGACAGACAGATTGGTGTGGGAATGGGGAGGGGAGTTGAAATAGTTTGCAACTGGGAGTTCATTTTATGCTTGCCTGTCAAACAGTTCCACTGGCTCTTTAAAAAAAAGTTGTCCTCCAAGTTTGTTTTTATGGCATTGTCTTGGATTTGTCTTGGTCTAAATCTAGTCAGTTTTATATCTGAGTTGTGATTACACAATGCTCTCCTCGTCTTCTGATGAGGTTGACATCCTTCAGGGGTTTTATTGCACGCTTGCTTTTTGTAATCTCCCAAAGTGATCTTTTTCATTTTAAGTACAGAGAGGGCTGGGTTAAGGTAAACATAATGACCAGGAGAAGGGAATGTGAAGTATTTCTCCATCTTTTTTTTACCCAAGGATGTTCCCCAACTGTTTCCTGATCTGAAATGAACTTGCAGACTGAGATTTAACCTGGGATTTATCTTATTACCTTGCAACATGATGAATTTAGACACTTAAGCCACTGGGGGAACCAGTTGCTAACCTCAAGTCATGAGATAAGTGGGTATTATTATGACCAACTCCCATATTGTTTATGAATAGCCAATTTCAAATGCTTTTATTTTTAAATGTCAACTGGAGCAGTTATAGTTGACTTCGGATCTGCTGAAGCATATTTTAATTGCATATTGTTAAACCTACAGCAAATAGACCTGTCATTTCTTAACAGGTTTGTATTGGAGGTCAAGGGCAATATTTTTGAAAGTACAATGACACAACACACTCTTTAATATGAATGTTTTATGAAAGAGCACAAAATAGAGGTTTTGAAATATTTTTAAAACATTTTGGAGATTTAAATTTACAGATAGTATGAAAGATTTCCCAAGCATTGTCAATTTCAGCCTGTTGTAATATTATTGGTTATTCTGTGGATTAAAAAATATGGACTCAATAATTGCTAATGGCATAGGAAAAGATTTGATAATAAATCATTTGTGACTTGCACACTCTCCTGAGTGTGTACACATGCAACAAGCATCAGTGTTAGCACTGTTCCTGTTCCTCTCATGTACTCAGGGATTCTTCAGTCTTGGAGGAATGGGTACAAATTTCCAATATATGCTGTTTATAATTTTCCTTCTGTTACTAATGAGAACAAAAATGTTGGTCTGATTCCAAAATAAGAAATTGTATTCTTCCCACAATGTTATTATAAAAAAAAAGTTAAGGCAAACAGTATCACAATATCTAAAGTGGGAATAATAGTATCAAATGTTTCTACTGTGTTGTACATTGTGAATGGGGCACAGGATACAATCACACTGGGGGGAATGATGTTATGCAGCAGAAATTGATTATCTTTTTGGAGTGAAATGTGATGATGGCCATTTGTGGATTGTTTTATCTTGCTATGGTATGTTATTTATTTGTGGGATGTGGATATTATTTGCAGTGCCAGCATTTACTATCCATCCCTAATTATCCTGAACTGAGGTGGTTGTTTAGAATCAACCATATTAGTGGGTCTGGAGTTGTGTATAGGCTAGAGTGGGTAAGAGCCAGGCAGATTTCCTTTCCTGAAGGACATTGGACATGATTTCCCCCCCCCCCCACCAAATTTGGTAGCTTCATGGTTACTGTTACTCAGACGTTTGCTTGATCATTTGAATTTAAATTCCACTGTGGCATCTGGGGTGGGGTTTAAACATCTCCAAATCTCCTCTGCAATGGAATTTTTGTTGTGAATCCAGTACTTTGGCCACTAAACTAGTGTATCCCTGGACACACTGGGAGCAACAATCTGCTGGAGGAACTCAGCAGGTCATGCAGCATCTGTGGGGGTAAAAGGAACTGTCGGCATTTTGGGTTGAGTCGCCTTTTTCACTTTCATGCGATTTCCACACCAAGGGTTCACAGCATTCCTTTTGGACAATGTGTTAGGGACCTTGTCCCTTGTCCCGGGAACAAACTGGGTACTCCTGAGGCAATCTTGCCTTCTGAGCACTGAGCCACATGGGGACCTCAATTTGATTTAAACCCCTCCCCCTCCCCCTCGCTACACTGAGGACTCTGATAGAGGCTTCAGTCTTGAACTGCAACAACACTCCCAACCCTGTCAACAATTCCTGTATCCCCTGATTGACTTAGATGCAAGCACCTAAGGTCTGTCCCTGCAGTAACAACATCACATGGGTCTCCGATGCACTCACCTCCCCATTGACAGAATCGGACTTCAGTGCTTATTCCACACCTGCCCTGTGATATCCAATTCCTGGTTACCACCACAGTGACAGTGTGGCGCAGATGCCTTCCCCATCCTTCGCCTCAGTGACGTGCCAACATTAGGGTGGGGCATTCCTCATTAACCCCTCCACTCTGCCCACAGTGCAGCTTTTGTGCTTTCCCCAGCCTTGTACAATCCCTATCCTTGCCCTATCTTCAGTCACAGTGACAACACAAAACATTTTATGCCTCACTCCTCTGAATCCCCCCTTCCTTCTCCTTCCTCCACCAACCCCTTTTCCCAGTGATAGCACAGGTTCTGATGCTCTTGTTCCTCAGACCATGGCGCAGGCACAATAGGGTGTAGGGTCACCGTCTATTCCTTGGGACCAAGCACTGGGTAGCAAATTTTTGAGTTAGAAAAGATGCATAGCCTTAAACCTTGAGCACAATGTTTGCAGCAGGAGGTAACCAATGATGAACTGAGAAGGTCATAAACACCAATATTGGATGTTCCCAAATTTCTAAGTCGTAGTTTCTCTTAAAATCAAAATGATGGCACCATTGGAGAGAGAGCTAGTGTTGAGATAATGATAGTAATGGAAATGCATTTGTACAGTTAAAAGTGCATACCACATGATGCATTGGCAAAATGGATATGAGGAAATAGAGAGAACCTGAGAGAAGGCAGAGGGAAAAGAAAAAGCAAAGACATATGGTGTGAAAAGTAGCAGTGAAGCAGAGCAACTGAGAAATACTAAGTAATATAAATGTTAAGTGATAATGTTTTGAAAATAATCATCCAGTTCTTCATTTAGAATGTGATCAACTTCTGTCCCATATATTGACCATTTATTTTTCAGTCCCTTTGACACTATAAAAACTTAACATGAAAGGTTTACTTCTCTCTTTTATAATTTTCATAATTTGTATGTAGTGGAAAATGTTAACAAGATTTTAGGAAATTGAAGAAAAGGTTTCAAAGTTAAGAGTTAGTGTTACACAGCACAGAAACAGACCCTTTGGCCCAATTTGTCCATGCCAACCAAGTTGCCTACCTGAGCTGGTCCCATTTTCTTCCATTTGGCCCATATCCCTCTAAACCTTTCTTATGTATGTCTAAATGACTTTTAAACATTGAAATTATACCCGCCTCTACCACTTCCTCTGGTAGCTCATTGCACATACCCACCACCTCAGGTTCCCTTTATTCCAGAGAAGGAGAGTCTAAAAAGATTTAAAGACTGTGACCATTCACCTTATCCATGCCCCTCATGATTTTGTATACCTCTGTAAGGTCACCCCTCAACCTCCTACACTGCAAGGAAAAAAGTCCCAGCCTCTCCTGATAACTTGAGTCCTCCAGTCTCCATAACATCCTTGCGAATATTTTCTGCACCCTTTCCAGCTTAATGGCATCCTTCCTATAGCTAGGCAACCAGGACTGTGCACAATGCTCCAAGTGAGGTCTCACCAATATTTTGTACAGTTGTAGCATAATGTCCCAACTCTTGTACTCAAATGATTTAGATTTTATGGCAGAACCAAAAACAAAGCTGAAGCAATAGCAATAAAAGCAGAAAATGCCAGAAATACTTTGTTGCACTCTCCACAGATGCTCTCCTGACCTGCTGAGTATTTCAACTATTCTAGCATTTTCAGTTTTTATTTTGGAATTCTAAGATCTGAATTTGTTTGCTTTTTGATTACTGAAGGGTTTGGAACCACGTGCAGCCAAAAGTGTGGAGTAGATACTCCACGTCGGATTCCTCCTGAGTTGCCCACCTTCACAGAAGCCAGCTAACCCGGAATAGGGTTATGATACCTCCTTTATGATGGTAAAATATGGCTTGGAGCAAAGGATGTAGCATTAGACGATATGTTGGTAGCAGGACTGAAGACATGTTAAAGTTCTAGCCCCATCTCTGGCCGAGTACTCTGGTGCAGTTGCAATACTGGCACCTACTCGCAATGTGGAAATTTGCCGAGATATGTACTGCCCATAAAGCACTAGAAAAATCTAATCCAGTTAATTGCTGCCCAATCAATCTACTCACTTTTCACCAAAGTAATGGAAAGTATTATCAACAGTGCCATTAGGCAGCACCTCCTCAACTGTAACCTCACGATGCTCAGTTCAGGATTTGCTAGGACAACTCTACCCCATACCTTATCACAGCCTTGGATCAAAGCGTAGAATTCCACACGTGAGCTGAAATTGCCCTTGACGTAAAGAAAACATTATACTGAATGTGGTACGGTAACATTTGAAGTCAGTGGTCATCAAGGGAAAGACACTCCTCTGGTTGGAGTCAGAAGTTGGTTGTTCGAAGTTGGTCATTCCAGCCCTAGGACACTGCTGCAACAATTTGTCAGGGCAGTGACCATAAGATATCTTTATTAGTCACATGTACATTGAAACACACAGTGAAATGCATCTTTTGTGTAGAGTGTTCTGGGGGCAGCCTGCATGTGTCACTGTGCTTCCGGCATCAACATAGCATGCCCACAACTTCCTCACCTGTACGTCTTTGGAATGTGGGAGGAAACCAGAGCACCCAGAGGAAACACATGCAGACACGGGGAGAACATACAAACTCCTTACAGACAGCAGCCGGAATCGATCCCAGGTCTCTGGCGCTGTAATAGCATTACGCTAACTGCTACACTACCATGCCTGCTTCAATAATTATCTTTCTATCCATCGGGAGATGTGCAATGAATAGTGAGTTATGTTCAATTCCTTTCATGATCCCTCAAAAATTAAAGCAGTCTGTGACTGCATGCAGCAAGCCTTCACGTGGATTTCCACTACCACCATCACATAGTAGCTGCATAGTCTGCAATGTGCAACATGGACTGCTCTTTCTTGCCTCCAAAACCCATGGCCTTTACCACTGTGAAGAACAAGGATTTAAGGCTTATGGGAACACCTCTAGCTGCACATCATTTCTAAGTCGTGCATGATACAGACTTGCAAGTGTATCACCATTTTGACATTGTCACCAGCTCCAAATCCTGCAACTTCCTATGCAATAACATTGTAGAAGCTAGCTGCACCAGAAGCTGGCTCATCACCACCTTCTGAAGAACCATTAGAGATCTGCAGTAAAAATTGGCCATCATCAAAAAAAATCATTGAAGGTGAATGTATATTATTGTTCATTGAGAAAGCAATCTTCAGTTCCCAACCGCCTCCACACCTGGCGCTTGATACTAAGTTATTTTGTGTGCTTTTTGCCTGTCAACTGTCTGACCACAAAGAAACCACTTTTCTCTTTTTAAGAGTTTCCAAATAAAACACCTGGAAAAAATCTGTACTTGGAAAATGTCTCTTTATCTGATGTGCTGCATACACAATCTCCCCACAAGGCTTGAATTTTTCAATATACAGTTTACAAAAACCAAACATTTGGTTGCTGGAAATCTGAAATTAAAACAGAATATGCAGGAAATTCCTAACATCAAGCAACATCTGGAGATAGTGTGAGTTACTGTTTTAGATCAGTGATGAAACATTGACCTGAAACACTGAATATATTTCTCCATCTTGCCTGACTTGAGTGTTTCCAGTGTGTTCCACTTTATTACGGGTAATTTTTCGGAATGTAATCTAGTTAATGGGGAAGTTAGAGATCACAAAATATGTACAGGGTTGTTACTGGACTTGGATAACTAAAATGAAGCAACTTTCTACAATAGAACAGGAGTAGCATCGAACTGATTCTCTGGTAGATCAGTTGGTCCATCTTCCAGGCTTTTGCTGACCTGTTGGCAGCTCTGGGGCAGGGCAAAGTGGCCTTTGGGCCATAATTCCTGATGTAATTTATCTAGTGTGTCATGGGCACCATAGCTGTATATCTGTGCACCCCCTGGTTGTTAAGCTTGTTTTCCCTGGAGTGTCAGAGGCTGAGGGGTGACCTGACAGAAGTATATAAAAATAATGATAGGCATAGATAGAGTAGATGGTCAGAGTCTTATTCCCAGGATGGAAAGGTCAAATACTGGAGGACATGGGTCTAAAGTGAGGGGGAAATTTAAAGTAGATTTGTGAAGCAAGATTTTTATTTTTTACAGAGTGGTAGGTGCTTAGAACGTGCTGCCAGGAGAGATAATAGAAGCAGATATAATGATAATAACACTCGAGGCATTTCGACAGACACAGGAGCAGGCAGGCAACAGAGGGATATGACATGCAGCTGGAAACTCAAGATGGCTGTTGCTGACAGAGTACAGGTGCTCTGCAAAATGGTCACCTAGTCTGTGCTTGGTCTCTCCAATGTGGTTGGAGAGAGTGCACCTGAATCTCTTCCTCGCCTTGAAGGGCTGTTTTAGGTCCCTGGATGATGGTGAAGGGACAAGTATAGCACCTACGGCTGCAGGGCTAAGTGCCAGGGACGGGAAGGGCTGGGTGGGAAGGAATGAGCAAACCAGGGAGTCACAGAGAGAGTGGTCCTTGTGGAAAGCAGAAAGGGGGGAGGGGGAAGATGTGGCTGGTGGTGATGCTGGTGGAATGGGATGAGATGCTGGTGGAAGTGGCAAATGATGTGCTGGATGAAAAGGATAATGGGTGAAAGGTAAGGACCAGGGGAACTCTATATCTCTTCTGTCTGGGGAGAGGGGAGTGTGAGAGCAGACGTACAGGAAATGGAAGAAATGTATGTGAGGGCTCTGTCAACTATGGCAAAGGGGAGGCCACGTTTCCTGAAATGTAGTGAAAATACATGGTAGACTTTTAAACCTAATCTCTGTTTTGCGCAGTCAATGACAGACCTGATGAGCTCTAGGTACAGACAATATTGAACTGTTCCTTCAATATTATGCCTGCTGGAAAAAGTAAATAAGAGGTTTGAGTGCAGGGAAAGTGATCAGTCTGACCTAAAGCCTGGCTCTTGTATCATGTAGGTAGGATTTGCTGCTGGGTTGAAATACAATTTTTGTTGTCCAGTAAGTCTCTAATCCACTCTGTATGCATGACCAAAACAACTCTCCCTCCTATTCTGCATTCACTGTGTGTGTTGTGTGAGATTTCAAAACTAGCCTGAGAACCTTAGAACATGTCAAGAATTTTGAGGTGTTTGTTGTTTTCACTTGTTGGGAGTAGGTTGAACCAAAACAAAAATCACTGTGCTGACATTTAGAATTATAAACCCTTGACTGCACTGGCCATAAGTCAGTGGTGGTACTTCCATGTCAGAAAGTCATGGGTTCAGGTCCAACTTGCTAGACTTGAACACAATGACTGGATCTTCTGACTAGCAAGCTGCCAGAACTTGCAGGTTACCTGTAGCATTTCCATGGGAAAGTCTTCTGCTGGGAAGGTAGATCCCAATTGAGCTGAGTACAGGACAGCCCTCACCTCCAGAGTTCCTTTGTGAAACCAGTTAACCTGGAGCCTCTTGTTTGTTGGGTATCAAAGACAGAGTGTTTGTGAATGTCAGTGACATTCAAAAATGCTCAGCTAAAAAAAACTTTTAAAAAAAATTACAATTTAAAAATACTTAATATCATAAGGAAACAATTGAGAGCAATAAAATTCTTTTAAAATAATGCAAGTAGTGTAAATGAAAGTACCCTTCTCTCTCCATCTAATTTTTCCCATTTAAGATTCATTGGCTTGCTTCACCTGCCACAGGCTCTGCAGCCAAATTTTGCAGCCCAATTACTCTGAAGTCTGTGGAAATTCACGTTTACCCCACTGAACTCTGATCAGCCAGCAGTAATCAGCTGTGTGGAAGTTCAGAACATCTGCCTTTAGCCTGGGAATCCTGATACTCATCATATATGTGGATTAAAAGCTGAAAACTACCCATTTTTAAGCAGAAAGCTTGTGAACAATCTACAGTACACTGGTGCCTCATTGAAGCACTGTTGGAAGTGCAATTTCTTGAATGAGATTATGAAACCAATATCTTATCAGTTTTTCAGGTGGATGTAAAGCATAAGGAAGAGCAGTGTTATCTACTCAACATTTATTCTTTACCCATTATTTAAAAAAACTGGGTCATTTAGTCCATTGCTATTTTTTTGGATAACTATTCCTCCACATAGTGACAAAAACTGCACTTCAAAAGTACTTAATTGTCTGTAAAAATCTTTCGGAATTTTCTGAGGTCATGAATTGTGCTGTCTAAATTATGCTAGTGTAGTTGTTCTTTTTGTTAAAATAGATTCTGGCTTCAGCAGAGGACTTTTAGTATTAATAAATTTTGGCAAAACTGGTCTCTGTGGCCAGAGGCACGCATGAGAATTTAAATTTGACTTATTTTTGCATATTTGTGTTCCATAGCTTTCCTTTTGCATTACACTAAAATACCCAATCGGACCCCACTACCAAGCGTATCTTTCCCCTCCCCACCCCTTTTATTCCTTTCGCAGGGACTGCTCTCTCCATGACTCCCTAGTTCACTCCCCCCTCCCCCATCCCACCCGTCTCATTTGAATTCTCCCACTTTAAGTAATCCCCACCCCCTTCCCACAACCCCCCCCCCACCACTGTGTTTCTTCTCTTCTTCCCTTTCCTAGCCTCTTTTCTACTTTTTTTCTTTCACTCCTCACCTTTGACCCATCCCCTGGTGGATCTGCTCTCTCCTCCTCCCCAGCACCTGCATCTACCTATTACCACTTTGTGCCCTCCCCACCACCTCTCTTTTGTCCACCTTTCACTGCTCTGCTTTTCCCTCCTATATAATTGGGCTTCCCCTTTTCCTATCTTCAGTCCTGAAGAAGGATCCTGACCTGAAACGTTGACCGCCTGCTTTTCTCCACGGATGCTGCCTGGCCTGCTGAGTTGCTCCAGCATCATCGTGTTTTTCATCTAGATTCCAGCATCTGCAGTTTCTCTTTACAAACAGCTAAGCTTGTCTGCCCATGTATCTTGAATTTTCTGTATATTCACAGACAGACATTTCAGCTGCCTTTCCAGACTAGCACCCATTATTTCAATACTTTCTATTCTTTTGGAGTCTCCTGTATGTCCCTTGTAGTCCAGTCATGCCTTCCTACATCCCTCTAATCATGCATAGTTATTGACTGCTCCCTTCTTTCTCCCCACACTCACCACCCCCCCACCCCCAACCCTACATGTCACTGCCAGTCATTTCCCTAATCCTGTGCCACTATGTGCTGGGTTTGAATTTGCATTTGGAGAACCCAGATCATGTCGCATCACATTTTGTCAACTGCGTGATTCATAATCAATGAAAATTTTAAAGGAAATTGTCGTCTGCATTGTGAAACATCAAGCCCTGATGCAGAGTCTTGATCCAAAACATCAACCATCCCTCTGCCTTCACAGAAGCTCCCTAAACCACTGAGTTCCTCCAGCAGTTTGTTTTAAGTCTGTAATATTCCTGTTGAGTTCTCCATGCACTTGACATTCTAAAGCCTAGCGGAGCCGGGGTATGTTCTGTGGTGTCCTGCAGCATGCAACACAACAGGGTACAATTTCTGGGAGTTTCTTCCACAGGGGCATGGCTGTGGATGGCAGAAGAAGCAAGTTATCACAATGCCTCAACATTACTTAAAGGGGATGCACAAGAGACTGCAGATGCTGGAATCTGAAGCAAAAAACAAACTGCTGGAGGAACTCAGTGGGTCAGGCAGTGCCTGTGGAGGAAAAGTCCTGTTGCAGGTTCTTGACCTGAAATGTTGACCATTCCTTTTCCTCAAAATGCAGCCCAGCCTGCTGAGTTCTTCCAGCAGTTTGTTCCGTATTACTTAAGGGGGACCAGCCTGGTGGTATTTCTCCACTTTCAGGGATATTGTGACTGATGTCACCACCTTGTATTCCCACCTACATTAGGAATTGGTTAAATCAGCAAAAGTCTATGAACTTGCTGCTCTGATTAGCTCAACTACCCATCACCTTTACAAGGAATCTGATATAAAGTTATCAATCTAAAACATTGTTCTCCTCTTGAGACAAGTGCCTACCTGTCTAGCATTTGCTAGTTTTTAGTGATGAATCTGCCTCTTATTCAATTCAACATGCAAGTGAGAAAATGTAATAAGTAATATAGTTGTCTGAAGGTTGGCCATTTCAAGTGGTGACTAAGTCTCTTCAATTGTTTTTCTCATTGCAGTGATCCTGTGCTGAATATTAGTAGGGGGAAAAAAAACATACATGATTACATTATAATCTATTTTCTGTAGTCCATTTTTCCCTGACTTTCCTTTTGATCTCCTAAAATTGTTTAGCTGCCTGTTCAGCCTTTAAGTTTGATTTCCTATTTTCGTGAATAATCAGTTTTGAAAATGAAAATAATAGACTGGTCATTTAATGTTGCACGTAAAATTTGTCTACAAAAGTAAGAAGACAACCTATTTGAATGGGCCCAGTTAATTACCTTGTGATGTGTGACTGTTATTGCTTGGGCAAATGAAGCCTCAAATTTGTGCACAGTATGTCTCAAACAGCAGTGTGATTAAGTGACAGTTAATTTATTTTGATGGTGTTGTCTGTGGAATGTGTATTTGGTAGGTCTCTAGATAAGTTCCCTACACTTCTTTGTAAAATAGCCAGGAGATCTTTCATATCTGCTTAAGAAGGGAGAGAGTCTCAGTTTAATATCCTCTACTCCTGCTGACTGCACTACATTCTGTGCCCAGGTCCAGGATTGGGTCATATACTCACTACTTTACTCTGGTATGAATGTTACCAACGAGGCCAAGATGTTGTCTGCTGTACCTCTGATTAAACTGATTCAGGCATTCCAACGGAAAACTAGAAATTGCATTAGCAGCTGTTTTCCCTCTGCAAATTGCTATTACAAGACATTTTTACCTGGTTAGATTGTGCTACTAATCATTTATTGGTAAACTTATGCCCACTGCAAAATTAACCTAAACTCTTCTTTGCAAGATTCACCTTGCGAATCTGGTGTTTTCTTTCCATCAGCTGCACATCTGTGGAGGTCAGCAATGAGACATTTGCAGTGTGACATTGATGACTTGCATACTGCATCTGCTATCCTTGGTTTTCAGTGCTCAGGATAATGGAAATTGCATCAGTGGTTGTCTCTTCATTGCTTGCAGCCTCTTTATACAAATCCTAGCAGAGCTTCATGCTGCGAGTTGGTTGCCCTTGATCATTCCATACCTTGTATTGGGATGGGGAACTGTTGGCAAGGGATTCAAACAGGACAGACCATTAATACCTGCTGCTCCTCCTTGTGATCAGAGTGACAATGTTTCTTCTTGGTTTAGCTAGCCCTATCCTGTCAAAACTAAAGTAGTGCAGCCTGTGAGATATTGGGAATAATCAGGATTTTTTTAGATTTGGTTTACAAAGAAATTTGGGATGTCCCCTTTGACACTCTCCAACTTTTATTGATGCACCATAGAAAGCACCCTGTCTGGATGCATTATGGCTTGGTATGGCAACTGCTCTGCCTGTGACCGCTAGAAACTGCAGAGAGTTGTGGATGCAGCCAAGCACATCACAGAAACCAGCCTCCCCTCCATAGACTCTATCTATAACTCTCGCTGCCCTGGTGAAGCAGCCAGCATAATCAAAGACCCACCCACCTGGGTCTTTGATTATGCTGGCTGCTTCACCTACTTTCTTCTCCCCTCTCCCATCAGGCAGGAGATACAGGAGCCTGAGGACACGTACCACCAGGCACAAGGACAGTTTCTATCCTACTGTAATAAGACTATTGAACGATTCCGTTATATGATGAGATGGACTCTTGACCTCACAATCTACCTTGTTATGACCTTGCACCTTATTATCAACCTACACTGCACTTCCTCTGTAGCTGTGGCACTTTACTCTCAATACACTGTGTAATGAATTGATCTGTGCGAACAGTGTGCAAGACAAGTTTTTCTCTGTACCTCAGTCCAAGTGACAATAATATACCAATACCATTACGGAATATTTTGTTAAATCTTGTATTTATCCAGAACCTCTTGTCACTTTTCTAAGTTGTTTCCCACTGGTTTCTTTCTTCCCTCTAAACCAGTCAAATTTCTAATTTTCTCTTTTAGTTTCCTTTACTTGTACTTCTACATAAAATGTTCCAGTGCATTTCTTTCTGATAGGAGAAAGCAAGGCATTTAAAACACTGGTCAACAATTAATTATAAACCCAACAGAGGAAAGATTCTAAAAGTTTTTTTTAGGGTGGTGTTAACCATGCTATATTATAAAATCCATGCTGTGCAGTTTTTGACCAGATAACTTTCTGACATTTTTTTTTAATCGTGGTGACTTAATTAAACTGATCAGGCCTCTTGGTTGAATTAATATGGCTACTGCCCCCTTTATTTTGTTGTTCCGTTATTGGCAACCATGTCGTTAGTTGCCTAGACCCTAAATTCTGGAATTCTTTCCCCAAATTTCTCCATTTGTACTTCACTTTATCTTCCTTTTAAAATCTTCTTTAAAATCTATCCTTAAGTCTTGTGGCTCATGTCAAACTTTGATAATCACTGCCATGAGATGTTTTAAAAGTAAAAGCAGTATATTGATACTATTTGCTATTTGTTATAGCCCAGCTAATCATACAACAATTATACAACTGTAGAGAAGGTTAAGGAGAGATTTAATAGCAGTAATTTTAAGGGGTTTTGGCACGTAAAGCAATACACACAAAATGCTGGAGGAACTCAGCAGGTCAGGCAGGAGGTATCTATGGAGGGAAATAAACAGTCGATATTTTGGGTCGAGACCCTTCATCAGGACTGGAAAAGAAAAGGGCAGAAACCAGCATAAAAAGGTCTCCGGCATGTAAAGCCTTTTCCACTGCCTGAAGATCCTGGTAAGAGGACCCAGATGTAATTGACAAAAGGATCAGAGGGGAGACTGAGGCATTTTTGTTTCTGCAGCAAGTTATTATGAAATGGAAAACATTGCCTGAAAGGGTGGTGGAAGCAGATTCAATTGTAACTTTCAATGTGGATTTGGATATGTAGAGCAGAGACTTATAATGCTGCTAAACATAGTGACAAAAGAAATTCTATTGCATTATTCATCACCTAGTTCTGTCCCAGTCAGTCTATTTGGTCCACATTGCCCAGAGAAGAAAACACTTTGTCTTGTATACACCAGCTGAGTTGTTCTGTCCACCAGCCGTCAGAAAAGATTACTACCTAGCTGGGTTTCAAGTCCTTTGAAGGTCAGTCATGGTTCATTGTTTACTGCATTATTCCTGAAGCCAGGAAGCACAATAAAGCCTGTGTTTGCGTACAAAATATTATCCCTAATTAGACACAGAATGTAGAAAATCAAACACTTTGTATTATTGTCTAAAACTTAATGATTTCTAATTTTATTAGAATAAAGAATGTGTTCTTAGTATATGTACAGTAGATGTTTGAGCAGACCACATTTTCACAGGAATGCTTCTGTGACAAGTAAGATTGAATTTGACAATATGTTACTAGTCTGTTGGATGTTTACAATTTTTGTGTGTGCACTGATCGTACCACTTAGTACTGGGCAAAATGACCATGTTATTTGTGTATAAACGGATACAATACAAACATTTTTTTTTGGAAGATTTCTGCAGCCAAAGTATGCTTGAAAAGAATAAAGGAAGTTGTACCTGTCACATTCATTTGCAAACATACAACTGAAAGCAAAATACTATTGAGAATTTATTTTACTTTGAGTTACGAGTATTCATTTATGTTTCAGCCCTCTAGATGGTTCAAGCAAAGTGGGGACCATAGTGGTCAGCAACCTTAAAATGGGAGAAAATGAGAATGAAGAAACCGACCAAGCTCCTTCTGAAGCGTCGAGAGAAAAGGTAAATGTATGTTTGGACAGTGGAATTTTTTATGATTTCGATTAATGTTTATTGAAATCTAGCATTAAATTTGTCTATTCATTAATGAAAGCATTCCCTGTGCTATTCATCTAACTACACTTAATTACTGTTAATATATTCTTAAAAAAGGGAATGTAAGAGTTTGCAAAATAAATCCACTCTAAAATATTTTAGTTTATTCTGTTATAATTAAAATCCTTTATAAGCTTTGAAAAAATATTGCCTATTTACAGCAACAGATCATTGACGCACAGAAAAAAATATCTCTGTAATATGTATGAAGCCTTTCATATCTCAAGTAACACTTCCTGTGGTATTTTCCTTTCACGTTTTATGAACATTCCTATTCCAGTTCATTATTTCCATCAGACCTGTCTGTCATCTTTTATCATCATGAATAAGTTTGGGTATTCATCTCATTTATCTTTTATTTACCTCCTAAAAAAAGATTTGTCCTTAATGTTGTTCAAATGATCAAGATTTCTCATTTGATTGCTGATAGATGAGGGGGAATAGAGCAGTGTAGAGAAGTTCAATGGATTTCTTCACCTGAGGGGGAAAATATGTTATTTAAAGTAAAGTTATTCATTCAGTTTATTCATGTTTTCTCCCTTTCATAATTGGTAGACTGTTTCTCACTTTCTCACTTTCTCACTTTCTCACTTTCTCACTTTCTCACTTTCTCTCTCTCTCTCTCTCTCTCTCTCTCTCTCTCTCTCTCTCTCTCTCTCTCTCTCTCTCTCTCTCTCTCTCTCTCTCTCTCTCTCGCTTCCTTCTCTCCTCCCCCCCCCCCCCCCCCCCCCCCTCTTTTTTTTCTCTTTGACTCCTAACAGATCAACAATAGTGCACTAATTTTCTGCTTCTGTTAACTTGGCACAAATTAGGTGTTTCTTTAGAACATTGGCCAGATCACCAGTTTTTGATATTGATGAATCAATTGGAAAGAGTTACAGAGTGAGATGCCAAAAACACCTGTAAGAAATCATGCAATCATGTATTATTATTACTGTTGTTTTTGTTATTCTCTTATTATATTTGATTAGTCGGCAGTCATAAAAAAAGAGTTGAATCTTCTAGAAATGGTTGACTGATGTTGCATTTGATATTGAAAGTCAAAACAAAAAGATTTTGAACAGGAACTGAATGCATCACCTGGTTGCAACTAGTTCAGTTTCTTCATAGATTGTCCAGTCCCTCTGTACCTACAACCCACATCACTCTGGTCTGAGGGTCTTCCTTGAAAAGGTGCCCAACCCGTCACCTTTCTTTCTCTGGCTCCATTTATTCTCACATTGAATAACTACTTCCTGCACTTGTAGAGAAAAAAAATTTATGTAATTATCTTTGCTGCTAGTTTCCACCCTGCTTTCACCATAACATGGTCCACGCCTAACTCTGCCCTCTGCCCATATCTCTCTCTCTTTCCATCTCAGGAGGATAGGTTAGTGACTGGTATCCCTGAAAAACCCACTGGCTCCCTCAGCTATCATAACTATATCTCCTCCTTTTCTACTTCCTATAATAACTCCATTTTGTTCTCCAGTTTCTCCATTTTTGTCATTTCTTTTTGGATGATGACTTTCCACCAGTTCTTTTAAGATGTCTTCCTTAAAGGTAGCTTTGCCTCTGCCATAATTGACAGTACTCTCAACTGCCTCACCACTACTTCCTGCATCTTTGCTCTCACCCTTTTCTCCTCCCAGAACAAGGATAGGGTTCCTCTTCTCCTTGCCTTCCACCCCACCAGCCTCAACATTCAACAGATCATTTTCCATAATTTCTGCCGGAGTCAATGGGATTCCACCACGGTATGCATCCTTCTTTCTCCTCTCCATTCTGCATTTGAAAAGCACTCTTCACTCTTCCCTCCTAAATCCATGTTCAGTAACCAGTTCTCTTCTCATGGAACTGAACTGCCTTTTTATCTCTTTCTTTCCCACTATCCAGGGACTCAAACAGTCCTTCCAAGTGAAGCAGTAATTCACATCCATTCCTATTATAGTGTGTTGTTTTTAGTGTTCACAATGTGGTCTCCTCTATGTAGGAGAACCATAGGCAGATTGGGTGATTACTTTGCAGAACACTCTGCTCATTCCGCAAGAGCATCCCTGAGCTTCCAGTTGCCTGTTACTTTAATTTTCATTCCCACTCTGACCTTTGATTTCAGATTCCTACATTGCCCCATTGATGCCCACTGTCAGCTCGAGACTGACACCTTATCTCCCGTCTTGACAGGTTGCAACCCTCAGGGCTTGAATAACTTGAGACTATCAATCCTTTTTAATCTCTACACAAATGTGGCTGTACTTTTCTGTTTCAAATTGTTTCTTTTTTTACTCTACTCTTGGAGCATCCCGTATCACGGACTTTCTCTCTGCCCCTCCCTCTCTCTGCAACTTAACCTACACTTGTTTTGAAGGGTCCTTGATGTGAAATGTTAACAGTTTCTCTCCCAACTGCTGACCTTTCAACATTTTCTGTTCTTGTTTTGGATTTTCAGTATCTGCAGTTTTTGCTCCAGTTAACATTTGCCAAACCCAGTTGATGAGGAAGAATTGAATTTCACTTCCTGCTGCACTGAAACACAGTCAGGTTTCAACAGCAGTTTTTGTGTGTTCTCTTGCTGGAGACCAACCTCTTTGGTGTGGCAAGAAACTGATCTGGGATTGTCATTTCCTAGAGATGGGTGCTGATTCAGTTATTGTGTTTTCACTTTCCAAATGGTTGAATGTGGGAGGTACTTGTCAGTTGTCTGACAGTCATTGAGAGATAAAGCTTCTGAAAAGCATTCACCAAGATGACAATGTTTGTATCAGGGCAGCTGAAGAAGGAGTCAGTTATAAATTCTAATGATGGTGATGGGAGCTTGTAGTCTACTTGCCAACCCACGTGGAAGGTTATATTTTAAAAATGCATGTCTAGAAAAAAACACAAGTGATACACTAATTCACATTGTTAAACTGAAGTGTCTAATTAACAACATTTGAAGGCAAATGTCTTAAGTACCAATTATTTGCTAGATAGGTAGAGCAGAGCCATAAAATATCACTACTTTCTTTTCAGCAAGTGAAGAAATGGGACTGATGGGAATGCTCCGAGGGCCAGCAAAGATTCAATGGGCCTAATGACTCCTGTGTTGCCAGCAAATATGAGAATAATAATATAAATGCATACACAGAAGAATGCATTTCTTTAGTATTTTAGTTGCATGTAAAATGTAATGGAAAAATGTGGCTAAATCTCACCAATCCTGCTGGCATTAGATAAAAATATTGTTTATAATCATCTGACATATTAATTGGAAGAACCTTTAAAACATTTTAATGGTAAATAGAATGAAAACAAATCAAAATGTTTAATTGTTTTTGGATTGTGCGCTAAAACTGTCATGATTGAAAGTAAATTTGTTAAGACCAGAGGTTACTTCAGGCGGTATCCAGAGCTGTCTGCTGTTTATATCCTGGGCAATTTTCTCTTTGTGTATTAAGGCTTGGACTGAAATGGTGAACATGGTAATGTCATAAAAGTGCAGAAAGCATTCATTCAACTAATTTCAAATCAAAATGTGTTTTGAACAACTTTAATGAGTTTTGTGTAATCTCTTCTTTACCAGTCAGCATTATATGGGAGTGTTTTGCACAGGACTGTTAATGATGCTGGAAAATTCTCACTACTAGATTCAGGTATGTTTTTTTCTTTATTTGTCTTAGCGATAATTAACATGTACAAACCACATGTATGGTCTCTGTCATAATGAATGTCCTTGCTCATGTTTTGCAAATATCCTCGTCTGAAAAAGGGCTAACTCTTTTTATATCTTAGAGAAAAACAATTTAGGAAGTTTCTTTCTTTCTGTCAACCTACTATTAGTGATAATTCTCTTATCTTGCTTGGGACCAAACAAGTTGATCTCCCTAATTTGTTGGCCACCATCTGAAGTTAAATTGCTGCATTTTTGATGAAAAATCCATTGTGATAATGCAGGGTATGGTACCAGAGTGGTTAAGTTACTAGACAAGTGTGTAGAAGCTTCAACAATTGGTCCAATCTCATGAGTTAAAATCCCACCAGTTGAAGAATTTCAATGCAGATTATTAAGATAAATACAGATAAATCTGGAATTGAAATTTTGAAATCAGTGATAAGAGATGGACAATATATGAAAACAAATTTATGGTTTATATATTATATGGTGGCACAGTAGTGTAGCGGTTAGTGCAACGCTATTACAGCGCCAGTGATCGGGGTTCGATTCCCATTGCTGTCTGTAAGGAGGTTGTATGTTCTCCCGTGTCTGCGTGGGCTTCCTTCGGGTGCTCTGGTTTCCTCCCGTATTCCAAAGACATACAGGTAGGTTAATATGGGTTTAAAATGGGCGGCGCGGACTCGTTGGGCCGGAAGGGCCTGTTACCACGCTGTAAATAAAAAAATTTAAAAATAAAATTAAAGCAAACATCATTCCTCTTTTGAAACTTCAGAAAAATAGCAAATGGTGAAAAACAAAATCAATTCTTTTACATCATAGATGCTGCCTGACCTGTTGAGTGTATTATTTCAGGTTTCTAGCACCTTCAGTAATTTACTTTTGGTGGAAATAAACACTACCTCTAACGTGTGTTATTTAGAAGGTCTTTATCCAATGGATAGATTTTCCTCTTCAATCAGAACAATTTCCACTGTTTGCGATCAAATAATTGCACATTTTTTGTGGTGCCAGAGTAGAGTCTAGGCATAGGTTATGGTCCGTCATGTGCTTGGACTCCAGCTGGAGCCTCGGGAGTTGGCCCACATGACTGTTAAGGGAGAACAGCAGCCAGAAAGCCTCAAATATCTGTGGATAGATTTGATGAATTTTAAGTTATTATGTAGGTGGCTGTCTTTTTGAGCAAGCTTTAGTTATGCTATTATGTGTTGATTGTCACAGCCATGGAGAGATAGGAGCTGATGCTTGAACAGATTTGGATTCTGTGTTTTTGTTAAGAATCAAAATGTATTAATGCAGTCTCTTTCTTGGAAGCATTTCTGAATTCATTGACTATGTCAGCCTGCTTGTTAAGATTTGATTTTCAGTTCAGCAGGAGGTTCAGATTTCCCATGATGCAGGAAGCCATCTCGTAGCACTCTCTCATCAGAGGCTGCTTTGATTCTGCTCAACTTAGTCAATACTTGCTGCAAATTGGCACAGCATTCTCTGACAGATGTCATTCTTATAAATGTGACTTGATTTTTGGATTGCCTCAACTTGGTTTGACCGGATGCAAGTCCGCAGGATAAGGTTGTTCTACAGTTTTGAACTGATTGGGATAGTTAATTCAAAGTGCTGCTGAGGAATAAGCTACATAAGGAACGGAAAAGTAAGTTATACAATGGAAGTATCCCTTGCGGATGAGGCTGAAAATTCATTGCACAGAGAATCTTGAATTTTACTGGGCTTGTATTAGATTGACCAGAAAGTGTTTATTGCTGGCACTTATTGCAGAGTCGGAAAATTATCTAGAGATGGAATTCACTGTTCAGGAACATAAATTACTTGGTTCATGGTGAGCCAGTGAATGTTTAATTTGGGGGCACACTATTGCGGGACTCGCAGTTATGCCCAGGGTAGATATGAGTGTGTGTGGTTGTGGGGGGAACAGGTGGAGGGTTTGGGACCAGAGGGTCAGCTGGGGCCAGGACTGACAATGAGGTCATGCCAAAATCAGGGCCTGTGTGTAACAGTAGGTTCTTAGTTTCCCATTCAGTTTTATTTTTCATTGAAATTGAATTGTGTAGCGCACAAAATGGGGTTACCGTACAATTCAATTTCTACATAATTATACATTCCTATACTTATTAATTTAGAAATTTAATATGCATCAATATTTTAAGATTCATGTCTGTTGGAGAAATGTTAAATTCTATGTTTAATCAATAATTCATTCACATTATTAAGGCTTTGTGGTTTTGTTAATAAAGTTACCAGACTGTTGCCATTGAAGTTGAAGTCACTTCCTACAGTTCTAGTTTACAAAGAACTATTTTCTCACTTAACCTTGCTATTGAAAAACAAAGATTTATAACCATATATTAGTCAATATAATTTCAGCATTAATAATTGGGGGAAAAAATCAGGTCAATTTCATGATACTTCATTATGGTCTTATAAAATTAGGTATGTGAGGTTTGCTAACCATTTGCGTTCGTTTCTCAGTAGAAAATTGCAATTTTAATTATTGTGATTAATATTTTGTATGTCAATTAAGGATTAACAACAGCTTTGGTATTTCAGTGAGATGAGTGTTTAATTTAACTTGGGTCTTCCTAGTAAAGAATTTTGCTTATAGTGTGTTTGCTTTTCCTGACCTTTTCTCTTATATCAACAATTTAATTACTGCAGAAAAGCAAGTCAATGAACAACATTATTTCATTGAACTGAGAAGTAAGAGGGGCTGATTTTCCAAGTCATTGAATACTTTGGAGGCAAAATATATGATCACTGCACATTATACAATATAGCAGCAATAATGTGGTGTGAGCATTAGGTAGTGGAATTGAAGAGTGTGATAATCTACAAAGTGGAATTGTATATTGTATATGGAATTGTGGTGTGCATATTCACATTTCCTGATTATGCATGGGTGAATACACTATGTGATGTGTTACTAAACTAGAGCTGAAGTATAACTTGTTCAGTTGCTGGTTTGCACTGCGTTAGCTGAGCTCAGCTGGAACAAAACCCCTATTCCTGGACAAAGAAGAGGAAACCTTAACGGTACTTCCTAGTTTGGTAAATATTTAATGTTATCCATTGGAAAACACCTGTGTGAATACTATTTTAGATCAGGATCAGACTTGCCTCTATCTCCATTCCTTTGTCAGAGTGGGTGAAATAGCTGAAGACCATTGTTTAGTACAGTCACCGATGTATTTCTGTTGAGAATGGATTTCCATCAAGAGTGTGAGATTGATAAATTTGCCCTTGCATTCCAGCACACTTCACAGCTTTCAGGAGGTAAGAGAGCAAGGCGGTCTTGGTGTTTACTATGATCGCAATTGTATATTTATTTATTATAACCAGCTATTGGAGGCATTATTGCAGATGCACATTATTATCTGAAATTATCTAATTTTTGTGAAAAACTACATCAGTTTTGTGCCATTATTGGTGCATGGAAATACACCCACCCAACCCCTCAAATGAGCCTTAAGTCAAATCAACGTAGGACTTTCACAGTAAATGGTAGGGCCCCAGGGAGTCTTGTAGAACAGAGGGACCTTGGCGTTCAGGTGCATGGTTCCTAAAAGTGGAGTCATAGGTAGGCAGGATGGTGAAGAAGGCTTTTTATCATTCAGAGTATTGAGGATAGAAGTTGGGATGTTATGTTGCAGTTGTACAGAACACTGGTGAGGCTGCACTTAGTGTTCAGTTTTGGTCACCCTGTTATAGAAAAGATGTTACTAAACTGGAAAGAGTTCAGAAAAGATCTACAAGGATGTTGCCAGGACTTAAAGGACTGAGTTATAGGGAGAGGTTGGACAGGCTAGGACTATATTCCTTAGAGTATAGGAGACTGAGAGGTGATCTTAAAGAGGTGTATCAAATTGTGATGGGCATAGATAGGGTGAATGCATTCAGTCTTTTTCCCAGAGTTGGGGAATCAAGAACTAGAGGGCATAGGTTTAAGGTGAGAAGGGAAAGATTTAATAGGAACTTGACGGGCAACTTTTTATTACACAGAGGGTGGTTCGTATCAGCAACTTTCAAAGCCTTGAAACAAATATAAATTTGAACACGATAGCAGCACGAATTACAGTGGTGATTAGTTATCTCACCTATTGGGCTTGGTAGTGCGTGCTCATGCAAGCAGCAATGTCACCATGCTGTTTCCTCTAAGGTTTACACTATTTCCTGTTCCCCTGCCATCTGCTTGTCCAGTGCAATTCCTGATGCCAATGGGCTGCACTATCATGGAAGCATCTGAGATGCCATTGTCTGTAGCTGGACCTTTCAAAGCTCAAACTAAATCCCTTGTGTACCTCAGCAAGTCTTTTTCTATATAGAGTAGGCAGAAGAACACAAGTCAGGTGCAAAGACTTTGCAACAGGTTTGAAATTCAACGTGTTTCATCTGAAAGTTCCTTGCTTATATTTTGGGTCGATTACTATCCTGAGAATGGTGGGTTTCCTGGGATTCTGGGATAACTGGGATTCCTGATTGGGAGGGATTGTTGGTGCAGGGTAATAGCAAGTTTCCAGTCCAAATGCTCTGGATAAACTGGGAGGAGGTGGGCCTTGCTCTCAACCTTTTCATTGTTTTTTCCAGTGTGTATTCTTCTGCACCATCACCTCCACAGCCTGCTCTTCAGCTACCCCTCCAGATGGATTGCTGTGTGCCATGCAGCAAAGACTCTGGAAACTGTAATGAGGGATGTATTCAGACTTATTGGATCAATGAATATGCATTTACCAAGGTGGGTGGGCTGAGATGTGGGGAGAGTGCAGTGTTTGTTTCTGACACTGAACTTTGACTGAAAAACAGATGAGGAAGATTTGTGCACCTATTAGGTGCATAGTTGTATGGTGAGCAATTTTTTAATCAATGCATTTATATACACAGGGGAAATCTTTCCACTGAGTTTTTTTTAAACTCGCAGGTAAGATGATTTACAGACTCTTTCTACCTCTCACACTCTAGCATTTTACAAAATTTACTGGTAGAATTACAGTTTCCATGCGATCTTTGCTTGCAGAAATAGCTCTTTATAGTATGTGATGACTACTGATAGGAGTCTGTTATTTAGGTAAGTAATTGTGCAAGTAATAGCAATAATTTACCAAACCTGGATATTTATCACTACTCTTGAATATTTAATGTTACCCGTTTTGAGATGCACTATTTTCCCAGGATTTCATCATTTATTCCAGAGAGTTTCAGACACTCAGGAGACAGGAATAACTAATATAAAATAATACAGCTTTACTTATGCAGTATCACAAATTCTTTCTGCTGCTGGACAAATGTTATAATGGCAAGTTTTAACTAAAGACAAATAAAAATGAAAACCAGCTGATGTAACTGGTATTATGATAATAGTGCTGTACCAGCAATCAATATGGGTGTTTACAAACACTCTTTTCCATCCAGTGGAAACATTGTAAGTATCATCTTTTTATCTGGACCGTTGTCTCATTGTTACTTTGGGTACTTGACTATTTGTGGCATGGCTGTTTCGTAACAATAATACCTTGACTTCAAAGTGATTCATTACATATGAAGTATCTTGAGGTGTATTAAAGAACTGTATAGATGTTCATTGTACCTATCTATCAATTCTATTTCTCTCCTCATCCCAAGCATGGAGCTAATTGGAGACATAATTAATGGATTCAACCCAATACTTCCAAATCTACAAATCCTTGAATCTGTGGGAGTGTTTGCATACCTTCATGATAATTATCCATTTATTTGTTGAAATACAGCATTTATGCTTACAGTTTAATTATAAAGCACAGTGATCAATAATAAATTCTGGACCATTCAGTCTGTTGCAGAGGATGAGAACGTCAGTGCCTGAAACAACAACATCGAGAAGCCTGAAAACTCAATTTACCTCTGTGATTAACAACTCTGCACTCACCTTGTGTCACTGCATTGTCAAGGACGGTTGCCTGGTATGGGGATGTTCTGCACACAAAAGAAATTTAACCTGGTGCTGGATGACAGTTACAGGATCATCACTGGTCACCTTAAGGCAATGGACATCACCTGCTTATCTTGTCCTCCCTAGAATCATAGCATCAGGTTCTGCAGGACTGTGGCCAGCCAAAGAGAGAGGAAGCAGCAGGCAGAGGCTGCCAGACACCCTCTACTCTGTCAGGCTGCTGCAGAGAAACAAAATCCATGCTGGAGCTTTCTGATGACTATACAAGTAGCTGATGCTTGCAACTCCTCTCGGCTTGTAGCAGCAGTGACAAGGATGACTCACGGACCTGGACAGGATGGGTATTGTGGCAGCTGAGCAGCCTTTTGCTCCTTCCTACTCCTGCAATTGTGGTGGTAGGCAGATCGCGTCTCCTCACTGAGTGCGCAGCATTCAGAGAGATCTTGCCATGACCAACTCTTGAAATTTGTACTGTGTCCATCAATGGAAAGGTCTTTGACTTTGGGTGGACATAACAAGGAGAGAGCCTAAAACAGGAAAGAACTGCAGGGCACAAATGATTATTGTTATCAATTAGAAATATGAACTGGAACAGAAAAATATTAAGTCCAGAAGATCCCCTGGAGTGTTTGTGGTGACACATTGTGTGCAATAAGCATTTCTTAACATCTTTACCAAGAGCAGACAAAATGCAATCCACTTGATGCCCTCTTCTTTTTCAAACCTCCCACTGGGAACTTTTACTCTAACTGCACTGTGATGGTTTTTGCCTCTATCCCAACAGGAAGCTTTCCTACAGTGTAGGTAATAAATTCAAATGGAGAATTGATGTCTAGAGGATAATCGGTGAAGTGCAACTCTTCAGTTATTTTGAAGACATTGTGTTTTTTATCGTTTTCTAGAAGTGCATTTTCCAACCAACTGAACAAACACAAATAAAGCGAATCTTACAATTGGATGCCAGATGAAGTCAACACAATATTTATTGATGATGATTTGAAGAGGTTGTCTTTTTCCTTGCTTTTCAAGGAGAATATAGATGTTTCTGTGTAAAATTATAAGAAACCTTCCTGTTGTTTTCATTTTCTTCCATTACTGGATTACAACCTCCTCAAAAAGACTGCGCCTCTTAATTTTTAACTCTGACCTTAGTAATCATATTTTGCAGCAGTTTCTGTCGTCTTCCTTATCAATGATCTGCGCTTCTCCCCAAACATGAGTTAGATGAGTGACAGAGGTCTACAAACATGAGCACTTTGTGAGTTTAGTATGTGGTGTTTATTAAGTTGTATTTATTGATATATTTGCTGACATTACCATGTGTGTCAGTTCTCACAGCTGACATTGAACTTTCTAACCAAGTTGTCCCTGAAGTGTTTTCTGGGCCCCTAGGTATAGTAGAGGTTTCTCTGACTCCTCAACTGACACCTTGACAGCTGTTCCAGAAAACTAAGGTGCTTGCTGCTGTGACAGACCTGTCACAGATGGTAATGAGGTTTTCAAAGGTATGCCGTGGTTGGAGGCAATATGCACGTCTGCTTTGAGATTCTGGTGTGACTTCAGTGGTGTGCATTGCTTATGAATCCTGTGAATGTGAACTTTTGTGCTAAGTAGAATGATTTAAGCTATCTGAAACACCAAAAATTAGGTTAATAAGCTGTGGAAATGAGATTCGGTTGTAAGCTGCACTGTGGAATTGGCATGGGTTACTTGCATATTGCAATTCCACTGCAAAGTGTTTGGCATGTTCAAATATTTAAACCTTGCTGTGTACGTGAAATATTTCCTAGTGCTCATAAATACCGACTCAATACAATCACTGCAGAAAAGAATATACAACTTTTCCTTCCTTCCTGATCTATTGTTTAAAGTTGTGTTGTCTCACGTCTTTTTATAAAGGCCTTAACAGTTGAATAATATTTGGTGCAGAGGCCTTTCATCAAAAATAAATAGCTAATGAAAGGAGTCAATATAGGTTACACTGGTGATTTTGTAAACTCTGAGCTTGAAACACATGCAAACTGGGAGGAATTTCATACTGGGAACAATATAGGTGATTCTAGCTGTGACCATTTGTAGAAAACTCTGGATTTTGGCTGCATATTTGGAGATTTTTCTTGTTTGGTCTTGAGAAAGTACAAACTGAAGACTGACATTCCACACATTGCATATGCTAAACTTCAAGTATATCCGAGACTTTATGTGCATTGGCCCTTTGAACTTCCTTCATTGCCAGCCATCTTCTGGCTCGATGACAATGCCATCTCCTTCTGTGCTTGCACCATGAATTATGGTGTGCACCAAGGATCTATCTTTGTCTCATTCCCATTTTTCATTTACATACTACCTCTCGTCATCCAACAACACATTAGTTCCCATCCAACTTTATCTCACCAATATCTTTCTTGATTCCTTCCATTGCCTCTAACTGTTTGATTGACATCTAATGTGGATGAGCAGAAATTTCATCTGACTCGATCAAAGCTTTGGTCTCTGGCTCCTGCCACAAGCTCCATCTACCACCCGTCGTCTCCATCCCTTTGCCTAGAAACTGCCTGGATTGAACCTAGATGGTTCACAGTGTTGATGACATACTTGACCTGGGCTGAACTTTCTTCATCTATTCTTTAACAAACTCTATCCATTTTTTTTTCAATGTAAGTTGCCTGACTCTACCTCACTTTGTCTGCCGAAGGCCTCATCCAACCCTTTTGTTCCATTGCGCGATTGATTGGCTTCTTTCTTTCTATTCTCTTTAAACTTGATCTCAAGCTTACTCTACTGCTTGTATCTTAACTCTCACCAAGCCCTATTCACCTGTCTACTTTGGTTAACTCCTGGTTAAACATTGTCTCAGTGTTAAAATTGTCATCCATGTGATATGGCACTCCCCACCTCTTGCAGCATTAGAAGACCCTGATATGTACACTACTTTAATTTGTGTCGCTTGATTATTGCATGAGCATGCAATGTCATCATGTAGTTGAGCTGGTGGAGCAAGCTGCTTTTTGTCAGTTACTGACAGACCACATACCTCACTACATATAGGTTCAACAGTCTGAGATATCTGTCTTGTCACTGCAGCTGATCAGCTTTATTAGCATATATTTGCTTATTGAGATTAGATAATTATTGGGTTTCTTATTTTATCTGTACTTAATTTACAATTATTTTGTTTTCTTACAGTGTTTAAAAATATCATATGGAAAGTGTATAGATTACCTACAGCCAATGGCAAGTGGCTCTGTGTCCGAGAACAAATGGCTGAAAGTACACTGTCCTTCCACATCCCCAAGCAACTGATAGAACTCTTCATCCAGGAAGATATGAGAAGGTAAAATGCTACAGATTGGCCAAGGTTTTGTTCAGCTTTAATTAGAGTAAGATGGACTAGCATCACATATAAGAATGTATCTCTTCTCAATCCCCCACCATCCCCATCTAATTTTCTGTTGATATTTTTGCAATAGTTATAAATTCATGTCAACTTTGTTTATGAGTAACTTGATAAAAGTTGTATGTTAATTCAGAAACTTCATTACAACTAAATAATCAGGTACAAAAGTAATAATCAATGCTTCACTTTACTCAGGTTTTTCCTGGTGCCCTTAACTCTATTGCAAAGCAATATATTCCTCTTTTGGATTCTTTCCCAGAGAAGTATTGCAGTGAACTGTGATGTAGTATTTTAATTTAATCAATGCCATTTGACTTCTGAAACAAACATCTGATCAAGTGTATCACTGAAGCTTTATCGGGATGCTTCGTATATTTATAGGAGAATATTACTTAGTAGACCATGAAAGCAGACATGGGGATCCTGGTGTTTGATGAACATTCCCATTGATTGTAACGCAGGCAGCATGCCAAATGGACACTGGAGACACAAGAGACTGTAGATGCTGGAATCTGGAGGGGGAGAAAAAACAAGGGGGAAAAAAAACCCAAACTGCTGGAGGCAGTCAGCAGGTCAGGCAATATCTGTAGAGGGAAATGGACAGTTGGGTTGAGAGCCTTCATCTGGACTGAAAGAGTAGAGGGAAGATAGCCAGTATAAAGAAGTGACGGGGGTGGTGAGTTCCTCCAGCAGCTCGTTTTTTGCACTACATGCACATTGTCTGGCTCGTATCATGATTCCTGCATGCCGCTGGCATTAAACACATTGACATGAATCAGAAGGGAGCCAATAGTGTGATTTGCCAACGCCTCTTGAAGTTAACCAGTATGCTTAATGGTGGCCCATAGTTCATAAAGGGGAAGTGCATCATAGTTGGAGAAAGAGTTGTATGTCAAACAGGAAGTGAATCTGGCCTGGCAAACAGAGAGCCAGAGGGAGCAGATTGCTGTGGAATATGATGCCAACTCTTGAATTCTGAGGACCCAGGTTCAACACCATAAGAGTTTCAATGAACTCGGTATTTAAGGCCAGTAAATGAATTTTAACTGCCATATCACATCTGACCAGAAATTCTGCACAATTCCTCACAGCATCATCACTGATGTAGCAACAATCTCCATCAGTCAGGGCTCATTCTTCATATTCATGATTCACTGCACTCTTACACACTTAGCAACTTTGTGAGATCAACACCAATGTGTACTACTTGCATACACTACTAACTATTCATCAAGATATTATCACTCCCCAAAAACTGCACAAAACTAACACATTCTCTTGCATGAAAAGGTGGTGCAGAACCAGGGGGGTTGCCATGGAGTAATCAGAGTCAGAATCATCAGACTTAATCCTCTTTCTTACATTCTACTTCCTCCTCTGGGTGTAATCTCTTCTGACCTACAAATTGCAGAAGGTTTAAGCATGCAGCAGTTACTTCTTTCATTGCCCCCACTGTTGAACAGAGTTGGAGGTGGCCCTGATCACTGCATTAATTTTTTTGAATGAGATAATTCTGGAATTAAGCCTGTAAAAAAAAAAAGACTGGTGTTCAGCTATGTTATTGCAAAACATCACTGTTTAAGGTTTTATTTCAACATGTTGAAGCAGTTAGCTCTTCAAAAGAATACCTTCAGTACTGAATGATCATCCCTTGTCTCGGGTCAATTTTCACCTGAGGCAGAGCATTGAATGATCAGGGTACAGCTTGAGCATTCTCATTGCAAGATGACATCCAAAGGAATTAAAAATGAGAGTAGTGTTCCTTTATTTAAAAACTGCATTTGATTCTGTTTGGTATATTGGCCTCCTGGTCAGGTTGGATAGAGCTCTGCTTCACTTTGTAGACAGTTCTATGGAGTATCTCCTCAGAGATCTCACCTTCTGACTGCCTCAGTTAAATATGTACCAACTCTGCAGCTTGTTATCCTCCATTCTGCCCAGGAAAAGATACAACAGTAAAACTCCAATGACCTGCTCCTCCATTGTTTGGAAATCCTGATGGTTTGGCATGTGGCTCAGTAATTTCTGCTTGTGCTCCCTTTTAAATTCACTGGGGCCCTGTTTCCTGCAATCCCTTTAAACTCACTGGGGTCCTGTTTCCCACACTTCATCAAAATTCACAGGGGTTTTGTTTCCCTTGCTCCCTTTAAACTCCCTGGGGCACCATTTCCCATGCTCTCTTTGAATTGGAGAGGGCCTTGTTTCGTGGGCTCCCTTTAAACCATTTGCTGTGCTCCACTTAAGCTCACCAGGGCCCCATTTCCCCCACACCCTGTAAACCCACCAGATTCTCTGGAAAGTTTGTTATACTACTCTATGACAGCTTAACAAAAAAAGTGAATTAAAACTGTGCTGGAGTCCAAATTGGAGTGATATCTGGTGGTCCAGAAAATCTGCTAGCCCAGCACCACCAAAGTCCCAAGGGTGCCTAATTTATCAGAGTTTTACTGTAATATTCTTACAATTATCTTGACAACACCTGTGAAGTAACAATACAAGTTTTCTTGTCTGTTATAATTCCTTATGGCACTTGTCATTAATGCAAGATGGGTTTAAATAGAAGCATCAATAAAGAGCTACATTGTTCTTTAACTTCTTTTAAAAGCTGTTAATGAGTCCAATAAAAGGTATGATTTAACATGCATTAAACAAATCCCAGGATAAAAATTTTAATCTTGGGAACTATATACTAATGTTCTATTTATGCAAGTGTGCCAAATTATGACACTTTATGGCCTATATGGTATGTGTTTGTGGAACTTCATTGTAACTTCACATTCTGGCAGCCAAACATCTGGGCACAATCATATTAAATAGTAGTTTGATTCCTGCATGGCCAGGCAATTTTTTTCTAAGTTAAATGTTTGTATTATATTTCAGATTTATTCATGTGTTTTTAAAATGGTTGTACTTGAAAATATAATTGCCAAGAAATTCTTTTCCATTTTATTAGAGCTAAATGCAATCTTTAGTAACAATTGTGCTTTCTAATCTGCTTTATATTAACTTCAATAATAGCGTGATTTGTGCTGCTGAGCTGGATTTGAATTTCTAGGCTCATAAACAAGAACTAGTTGAGCAGGATACCTATAATAATTTTGTTACTGAATTTTGGTTTAGAATGCTTAACAACTTTGTGAAGCCTCAAAGTGTGGTTGGCACAGTAGTGTAGTGGTTAGTGTAAAGCTATTACAGCGCCAGTGACCCGGGTTCAATTCCGGCCACTGTCTGTAAGGAGTTTGTACGTTCTCCTCGTGTCTGCATGGGTTTCCTCCGGGTGCTCCGGTTTCCTCCCACGTTCCAAAGACGTACGGGTTAGGAAGTTGTGGGCATGCTATGTTGGTGCCAAAAACGTGGCGACACTTACGGGCTACCCCCAGAACACTCTACGCAAAAAATGGATTTCATTGTGTGTTTTGATGTACATGTGGCTAATAAAGGTATCTTATCTTAAATGGTTCACTAGAAATTCCTGCATTTGAAAAGCTACTGATATGTTTGTTTCTATCAATTGCCAAATTAGAAATAACCTAGAACATAAAACATTACAGCACAGCACAGTACAGGCCCTTCAGCCCATGATGTTGTGCCAACATTTTATTCTGCTCTAATATCTATCTAACCCTTCCCCCCCATATAGCCCTCAATTTCTCTATCATTATCTACTAAGAATCTCTTAAATGTCCCTAATGTATCTGCCCCCACAACCTCTGCTGGCAGTGCATTCCACGCACCCATCACTCTGTGTAAATTTGTAATAACACAGTGCCAGGTTCAGTGCTGATTTAATATGGAATGCATTACTTGTCATGAGTATACCAAAAGCATCTGAATTCATAGAACTGCGAAAAATCAGTTGACTTTAAGTATGTATCAGCGCAGTTTGCTGCAGCCACTCAGTTTTTTCAGTATCCTTCAGAACTTGATGCCAGCAGCAAGCTGCCCTGGCTTATTGCTGATGTATGGTGAGAAATATGGACTGACTGTCCTGACGTTTACTTGTTGGTAAGTGCCAATCTGACGTTAAATGTCAAGGGCTTGTGTGACGGTAGGTCCTTGCATAATGTGATATCATCCCATGGTCAGGCCAAAATGCATCCCACATGAATAAGTTTGGGAAAAAAACATTAACAACTAGCAAAGTCATGACATCTGGCTTTATCAACTGTCAAGATCAATAAAACCCACTAAATGTCTTCTGAGATATGATCTATTCAGCCCCGATAACTCAGAAGCAGAGGAGATAAGAACTTTATGATGTGCTAGGGATTACCAGGGATGTCTTAAATTTCATTTTGGGTTGTCAGTTGCAATTATCTAGTGGTGCATGCACCTTGCAATTTGCATAACTTTCTTGATTTGGTGAAGGGATATTACAGTCATGATTTCCATTTCTAGTTGGAATCTAACAAGCACAAGTTGTGGTAAAGTTCAGACTCCATTGCTGTTCTCTCTGGACCAAATCAATTGATGGGCATTCTTAAGTGTCAAGAATGATTGTCTGGGTAAGGTACTGAAGGCTTGCCTTGCTGTACAGTTAAACCTCAGCCAGATTCAGGATTAGAGCGGAAATATTTGTCACTTTCTTTTCCTAAATATTCTTCTTTTATTCCGTTACTGATCACATAATCCATAGACTACTGGTCCATGTCAGGCATGGTACATTTAGATCTTTAAAGTGATCTCTTAATTTCAAAGGCAAATTTTACCATTTAGATTATTAGCTGTTTTATATATTATTTGTATTACTTGCTTGTATGGGACACATCTAAACTAATGCTTTCTTTGTAAGTATTGGGAGTCATCAGATGTTTTCAATTTAGTTTAAATACATCTCTTCACTATGAGATGTTTGACTGCTGCTTTATATAATTGGGTAATTTTCTTTCTTGCCTAGATATCAGTGATATAACTGATCATAGAACCAAGAACACTACAGCACAGAAAACAGGCCATTCAGCACTTCTAGTCTGTGCTGAAACTTTATTCCACTAGTCCCATTGACCTGCACTGTTCATAACCCTCCAGACCTCTCCCATCCATGTATCTATCCAATTTATTCTTAAAACTCGAGTGAGCCCGCATTTACCACATCAAATGGCAGCTCATTCCACACTCCCACCACTCTGAGTGAAGAAATTCCCCCTAAATCTTTCCCCTTTCACCCTAAAGCCATGTCCTCTCGTACTTATCTCACCTAATCTAGGTGGAAAGAGCCTACTTGCATTTACTTTGTCTATACCCCTCATAATTTTGTCAACCTCTATTAAATCTCCCCTCATTCTTCTGCACTCCAAGGAATAAAGTCCTAACCTGTTCAATCTTTCCCTGTAACTCAACTCCTGAAGACCTGGCAGCATTCTACTAAATCTTCTCTGCACTCTTTCAATCTTACTGATATCCTTCCTATAGTTAGGTGACCAGAACTGCACATAATACTCCAAATTTGGCCTCACCAATGTCTTATACAACCTCACCATAACATTCCCAACTCCTATACTCAATACTTTGATTTATGAATGCCAGGATGCCAAAAGCCTTCTTTATAACCCTGTCTACCTGTGACGCCACTTTCAGGGAATTATGTATCTGAACTCCCAGATCCCTTTGTTCCTCTGCACTCCTCGGTGCCCTACCATTTACTGTGTATGTCCTACCTTGATTTGTCCTTCCAAAATGCAACATTGCCTGCATTAAATTCCATCTGCCATTTTCTGGCCCATTTTTCCAATTGGTCCAGGTCCCTCTGCAAGCTTTGAGAGTCTTCCTCACTGTCCACACTGCTTCCAATCTTAGTGTCATCAGCAAACTTGCTGATCCAATTTACCACATTATCATCTAGATCATTGATATAGACAGCAAACAACAATGGACCTAGCACAGGTCCCTGAGGCACACCACTAGTCGCAGGCCTCCAGTCCGAGGTATGGAGTTGTTATATCAGTGATAACAACTCCATACTTTCTAGGCAGCATATCATATTTATATATGTACTATCAATCAGTGTTTGGACCATAATATTATCAAAGAGAAATGACTGTTAACTTTAGTCATTGATTTCAATATCCAAATGTCATCCAGAGGAATAACTTTTAGAGATTCATGTCGGAAATGTTGTGATATCCCAATATAGGTACCACAATAAGCTGACTAGATTAGTGAGAAAATTACTTGGCCTGAAACAACAGTGTATTTGCATGAGCAACATATTTTGTTTTGCAAATTTCCATCTGGTGGAATTGATTGAACACAGTGCAGTCCACTTTCCTGATGTTATTGGCAATAGTTAGTAAGCTGATAGTCTTCACTATTTAATGTACTAAATCAGCAGATAATCGAGGTCTATATTTTGATCATTATTTCTAAGAGGCTTGAAGCCCAATAAATCACCAATTCACTCATTAAATTTATGTTCAAATTCGTATCAATAAAGTATGACATTTGGAAAAGAATGTCTGTTGTTGAAAGCCAGCTCTATTCTTGCAGCATAACTTATATGCAAAGTACATTGGATAATAGTTACAACATTTACTATAACCCTAAACAGAGAAATTGGTCACTATTTACATTATGGAGACTGAAGAAAGCTTAGTTCATCCTGCTATTAAAAGAAAGATGAGCCTTTGTAATCCATCTCCTCCATTATTTGAAGATTTTACACTGGGGGGAAGAAAAGCTAGTGAATTGAAGCGTTTTTATATTGAGTAATTTTTCATCTCTGCTCTAGATAGACGGCAGCTATTCAAAATAAAACAGCTTCAGGGAAGCCACTGATGGACTATTTACCACTACATATATTATCTTCACAGTGGGGCAATTTGTATGATGCTAATAATTAACAAAAGCAGACAATTTAATGGCAGATTATCAGTCTTATAAAAACTTGCTGTTGACTCCCCTGAGATATTTCAAGTATCTGGGCCAAATTAATGCACCACACTCTGAACCAAGAATACACTATACACAAGAATACTTGTGAGAAAATAGGAGCGGGGTAGGCCACCTAGTCCTCAAGCCTGACTCCATTTAATAAGATCATGGTTAATCTGCCATGAGCCTCAACTCTTTGTCAATTCAACATTGCCCTCAATTTCACGCTCTTTCAAAAATGCATCTACGCCCTCTCAAATGACTCCAGTGATCTAAGTTCTACATATAACCTTCTGGGATAGAGAATTCCAGAGATTCACCACCCTCTGTGAGAAGAAATTGCTGTGTATCTCGGTTTTAAATGACTGCCCTCTTATCTTGTAACCACAAGTGGAAATGTCTCAACATCTATCTTGTCATGCCCTCTTAGGATCTTGTACGTTTCAATAAAATTACTCCTCATTATTCTGAACTCAAGGATGCAAGTCTATCTTTTTTAACTGTTCATGAAGGAACAAATCTCATCCCAGGAAGTAACAAATGCATCTCTTCTGGACAGCGTCTATTCTAGTATATCCTTTTTAAATAAAAGGACAAAAACTGTCATCATCGTCATGGCTATCCCACGAGGTCAAGGATGATGGTCTTCGTTCCATTGATCTATTTATGGGCTCTCAAGTGGCTTATGAGTCCAATCTTGGCTCTGAAAGTTCTTCCGCATTCAGGACAGGTAGTTCCAGATGGCAGCTCGGGCTTTGGTTGTTGCTGCCTCTCTTTCCATTTTCTTCTTTTTTCCTCTAATTCTGCACATCTGTTGGCTTCGAAGGTCGCTGTTCCTTCTCGGATGATGGTTTGCCAGAGTTTCCTGTCCTTGGCATTGGTTTCCCAATTGTTGATGTCGATGTTACATTTCTTCATGTTGGCTTTTAAGACATCTTTGAAATGGAGGGGTTACCTCTCCTCCAATGTTGACCTTAATGACGAGATCCAACATCGTCTTAAATGCGCTGGAACAGCTTTTGGACGTCTCCAAACAAGAGTCTTTCATGATCGTGACCAAAACTGTATGCAATAGTCTAGCTGCAGCCTCACCAACACCCTGTACAATTGTAACAACACTTCTCTAATTTTAAGTTCCCTCGCAATAAAGGCCAATGTGCCATTTTCCACCTTAATTACTTGCTGCAACTGTATGTTGACTTTTTGTGTTTCATGCACAAAAACACCTGGATCCTTCTGTCAACTCATTTTCAGTCATTCTGTTTAGAAAAAAATCACCTGCCTTTTGGTTCCTCCTGCCAAAGAGTATGGCCTTGCACTTTCCAACATTAAACTCCATTTGCCAAGTTTTGCCCTCTCACTTAACCTACCTGTAGCCTTGTAGAATCCAAATATCTTCACCATAGCATGCCCTCCTACCTGTTTCATGTCACCAGCAAACTTGAATATCTTGCATTCTACTTCCTCTTCCAAATAATTAATGTAGATAATAAATATTTGAGAGCCAAGTACCTTGGGGCACTCCTACTTAAGTCTTTCCAGTCTGAAAAAGACCCATTTATTCTGACTCTGTCTTCTACGTGATAACCAGTTCTTCAATCTACATTAACACACTTCCCCCATTGCTGTGAGCTCTTACCTTGTGTACTAGCCTTTTGTGTGGCACATTATCAAATGTCTTCTGGAAATCCAAGTACACCATAGGCTGAAACTGGTTCTGAAAAACATGCTTAACTGATCAGCTAATAACCTATGTTAAATTATTACTAAACAATAAAAGGCTATGGTCTCTAATTACTAATACATCATATTGGTATGGGACAAAGCACTTAATACTGCTTTCTAAATAAAAATGCATTTTATTCATGTAGGGTCTCTCAAAAGAAAACACAAGATTGGTTCATGCAGATACCAACATGAAACTATGCTGGCTGACCAAAGTTATATTATTTTCTCCTGCAATATCCTCTAGGCAGAGGGAAAAAAAGTGATGAACAAGGCATTGAAATTCTGATTACAATTTAATGCTAATAAAAAAAAAACAACTGAAGAGGTTAGTTGTTGCTTTGGTAATATTGGAAGGATTTTTATTGCACTGGTTTGGGTTTCACTGCAGCTGCTATAAAATTAATGTAGTGTGAGGACACCACCTCGAGGTGGTAACCCATCACTTGCTTAAATTCAGTTTGGATGACTTCACTTTCAAATTACAGCACTCATTTTATGTCAGTATAAAGATGAATGCCTACAGCGTAAAGAAAATTGTAATATTCAATTGTCCTAAAACTGCTCCTGAAGTGTCCATGATGTAATAAATATAATATCAAGTATAGTCCAGTTTTGTTTTATTTGATTTGAGAGATATGAATGTCACTGGATAAGGTCAGCATCTAATACCCATCCCTAATTGCCTCGATGAAACTGGTGATGTACTGTCTTCTTGAATCACTGCAGTCCCACAGTGCTGCTGCATAGAGAGTGGCAAGATTTTAATCCATTGGCAATGGGCTGATTCTTCCAAAGACCCACTGGCCATGGCTGCTGGTACATAAGGATTTTTCCAACGGGAAATTCATTAGCCTGACAGCACCTGCAAGAGTCAATGCGTCTAATCTGCTGAGTGGAGGGAGACACCTCTGTGTCTTCTGAGGTGCATGTAAGAGTGGCACAATGGAACGGGTTGTATTGCTGCCTTGCATATCCAGTGACCTGGGTTCAGTCCTGACCGCCACTGATGTTTGTGTGAGTTGCATGTTCTCCTTTTGACCATCTGTGTTTCTCCCCCCAGTGTTCTAATTTTTCCCCTTTCCCAAAGACATGCTGGTTGCTAATTGGCTACTATAAATTATCCCTAGTCTAGCTGGGTGCTAGGAGAACCATTGTGTTGCCTGATCTCCAGCCCTTCCCTAGCCACTTCCTCTTGAAGTTGCCTGATTGCAGCAGAAGTTCACCAGATTTATTAATGAGATGGGGGGCTTTGTTGTATGCAGAGAGATAAGCACACTGGATTTGTAAGAATGAGAGATGATCTCACCAAAACATATAGAATTTAGAGCTGATGTTTCTCCTGGCTAGGATGTCTGGAATCAGGGGTGGCTAACTCTGGCCTCTGTCCATCCCTCCAATTTCTCCATCTTCTGCCTCTGTAGCATTCTGGATCTCAGCCTCCTTCCCAGCTGCCTTTTCTGACTTGGTCTCATCTTACTCTCTCGTATTTCTTTAGTCTACAAAGAGAACATTGTTAGTATCTATCCACTTGTTTAGAAGGTGATTAATAGGTGGTCATTTATGAAGACAATGTGATAATGTGATGAGACTTAAATGAGGGATTACTCTGCCAACAATTTCATTAATGCTTAAAAATGTGCTATAAAAGCCAAGAGCTAGTATGTACAGTATGTCCCTGTGGTCTGATGAAACCATAGTGAAGTCCAGTGTTGGAGTGAGCTATTCACAGACAGAACATCTCTGCATTGTGCTTGACAGCTGGCCGCTTATGAAGAGATTGCATCTGGAAGCATGTTGGAAGAAACAACATATTCCCAATGGACACGCTGATCCTTTGAAAGTGCAGCCAAATGAAGGACTGGTGATTCCAAGTCAAGGTCATGTATAACTTGGAGGGGAGCCTGCAGTTAGTGGCCTTCCCAAACATCTGCTGCTCTAGCTCTTCTAGGTTGAACAGATTATGACTTTGGAATATGCCTTTAAAGAACTCTTGGCATTTTGCTGCAGTTCATCTTGTTAATGTACAGACTGCAATCCTTGTGCTCTGTTGGAGACACGACAGACTGCAGATGCTGGAATCTGGAGCATCAAACTGCTGGAAGAAATCAGCGGATCAAGCAGTATCTGTGGGAGTAAAGGAATTGTCAATATTTCAGGTCAAAACCCTTCATCAGGACTGAGTGGCGAGGCGAGATGGCCAGTATAAAGAGGAGGTGGTAGGAAAGGAATCCAGGATGATTGGTGGACTGAGGAGGGATGTAAGATGACAGGCAGCTAGTCCCAGGCAAGGGAGGTGCCAGTGACATTTACATGTTGTCCTTGACGTTATCCAAAGGTGTATCAGATTTTTAATTTATGCTGATAATACCCAGCTTTACCTTGCCACCACCCTGATTTACTGACCGCCTTTGATTTGCTGTGCTAATTGAGATAATCTAAAACTTTGCTGTCTATATCCTAAATCATTCACAATCCTGTTTGCATATCAGACCTGTGCTCATCATCTATATTACCTCCTGTAAGACAGTGCCTTGATTTTTCAAGTTCATATCCATGTTTTCAAATCTCTCCATGTGTAACTCCCCAAGATATCTATTCTCCTTCAGTTTTAGCCTCTTATGCCCTACAATTTCTTTGCTCCGCTGATGATAACTGTTTTCAGCCTTGTGGATTCTAAACTGTAGAATATCCTCTGTAAACCATTCTACCTCTCTCTCCTTTAGGATATTTTGAAGCCTGCTTCTTAGGTCAGCTGTCATATTTCTTCATGTATAGAGTTGGATAGTGATAGAATCATGTCTAACAGCACAGAAACAGACCCTTTGACCTACCATGTCCATGCCAAACATCAGGTACCCATCAGTACTAATCCCATTTTTCAGCATTTGGCCTGTAGCCTTCAGTGCCTTAATGATTCAAGAGATTGTCTAGATACTTAAGAATCTATGCTTCCAAACCCACAGAGTGTATACCAGATTCCAGCTACCCTCTGGGTGAAAAAAATTCTTCCTCTGGTGCCCTCTAAACCTCCAACCTCTTCCCTTAAACCTTTGCACTCAGGTGTTAGACATGTCTAGTATGGAAAAAACTTTCTTACTATCTACCCCATCTATGAATTTCATAATTTTGTTCTATGTCAGATTTGTTTGTTAACTGATCTTGGGCAGATCTTTGAAATCAAGTAGGCATCCTCCTTCCAGCAATTATCTGATGGTGATGACCTTTAAGTGTACATGCTCAGTATCAATGAAGGACAGGATTGCATCAGTTCCCATAGTCAAATTGCATGCCTGCATTCAGATTTCAGATGTAACTATTTGAGTATGGTGCTGAAGTGCACAAATCTATGTGAAACAGTATTGATGCCAGCATTTTCGAAGGTAATGGCACAATGTTGCAAAAGATGTATGTAAGATTAACATCAATTTAATAAAATATTTTATAGTTATTGTTCCTAGAACATAAAACATAGAACAGTACAGCACAGTATGTACCCTGTGGCCCACAATATTGTGCCGACCTATATAAACACCTACTCCCTGGTCAATGTAAGCCTTTTCTCCTACACAGCCCATAACCCTCCATTTTATTTTACTTCTATGTACCTATCTAAGAGTCTTTTAAATGTCCCCATTGTATCAGGCTCTACCACCACTCCTGGCAGTGCATTCCAGGCACCCACCATTCTCTGTGTGTTTAAAAAAAAACTAAAACCCTACCTCTGACATTTCCCCTAAACTTTCCTCTTCTGACCTTAAACTGATGTCCTCTGGTATTGGCTGTTGCTGCTCTGGGAAAAAGGTGCTGGCTGTCCACTCTATCTATGCCCCTCATAATCTTATATACCTCCATCGAGTCGCCTCTCACCCTGCATCGCTCCAAAGAGAAAAGTCCCAGCTCGCTCAACCTTTCCTTAAAAGGAAAGGTTCTGATGTTATTTATTCCTTTTTAGAGATTTGAGTGTCACTGGCATGGCCAGTATTTATTGCTCATCCCTATCTGCCCTTGAAGTTGATGGTGAGCTGCCTTACATGTAAACCTAATAATTAGGAGCAAGAACCAGCCCTTTGAATCTACTTTGCCATTCAATAAGATCGTGGTTGATCTGATTTGTAACTTCTACTTCACATTCCAGCCTACCAGTGCTCACTTTGTTTATTTTTTTTTAATTATCTATAGAAACTCTTACATTTTTTTAATTATCTATAGAAACTCTCCACATTTCTGGCTAGCTTCATCTTGTATTTTAATTTTACCTTCTTCCTTAAATTTTTAGTTCTTCTTTTCTGTTTTATCTTCTGAGTCACTTTCTTGAACTGCTGTTCTGGTGAAGGTACTCCCACAGTGCTGCTGGGAAGGAATTTCCAGGAGTTGCACCTGATAATGGTGATGGAACACATGCTTGGTGGTGTTCTGATGTGCCTGAAGCCATTGTTCTTGCTGTAAAAGTCGAGGTTGGGAGTTGCTGCCAGTGTAGCCTGGGCATGTAACTGTAGTGCACGTTGTAAATGCTACACAATGCAGCCACTGTGAGCTGTTACTGAAGGGAATACAACTAGATGTAACAAGATTGCAGAGCCAGGGGATCTGCTCTGTTGGTCATGAGAACTCAGCTCTCTCTATTGCATACTGTTTTTACTGTTCACTACACATGTAGTGCTATATTGCAGCTTCACCATATTGGTACCTCATTTTTGTTATGCCTGAAGCTGCTCCCAGCATACTTTCTGTGCTATTCACTAAACATAAGTTAATCCCCTGGCTTGATAGTAAGGATATGCCAGGCCATGAAGTTACAGATTTCTGCTGCTGCTGATGGCCCTTAATGCTTCCTTGATGCCTAGTTGTGAATCTTTCTCATTTTGCCATACAACATTGTGGAGGATGCCAGTGTGAGGATGTAATATTGTCTCCACAAAGACCCTGCAGTGATCACTTCTACTATTGCTGTTGTGAAGTGATGAATGTCCTACATGTAGGTAGTGAGGATAAGGTTAGGTGGGTTTATCCCTCCATGTTGGTTCACTCGCTAGCTGCCAGGGGACCAATCTGCCAGCCATTTGCTTCAGGATTCGGCCAGCCTGGTCAGTGGTGATGTTACCAAACCACCCTTTGTGATGGATATAAAAGTTCCCCACCTGAATATGTCCTGGAACCTTGCTAATTTCAGTGCTTTTTTCAGGTTTTGTGCAACTTGGAAGAGCACTGACTCATCAGCTGAGGGAAATCAGAGGTGGAAAGGGGGAAGCTTCCTTACCATGCTGTGAGTCCTTGCGAGGTCTGGACTCCCAGGGCTCCTGCCTGTATGCCACTGTCATTCAGTTCAGCTGGTAGGGCAGGATGAATGCAGGGATTGAGATGGAAAGAGGGATTGGTATGTTTACTGTGTCAGGCTGTTATCTGACTGATCTGTGGCGGCATCAGTGCTCCAGGTGTTTGTGAGAAGGACTTTGCAAGATTGAATGGGCTAGGAGCAACTTTGTCAAGTCTGGGTTTGGAACCTTTTCATTCTTGTGTAGTTGGTCCAATTTTATTTTTTCTTTGTTTTCACATATTCTGGTATAACTGAGTGGCCTGCTAGGCCATTTCAGGGGGCAGTTAAAGGTCAACTACTTTGGCGGTTCACATATAGGCAAGACCAGCTGAGGATGCCTCCACTCTGCATTGGTCATTGTTACTAACGACGAATGAGTTGTGTGACATAGGCCTGTGATTGTTGTCTGGCCTGACTTATTAGGAGTAAGTGAGTTGTAGTCTCCGCAGCTATTCTGTTGACCCATTTTCAGCCCATCTGTTATATAACGGGTTTATATTTTATTAAATTCTGACATGCTGGCACTCCGTACATATCATTATGAATATCCTTTTCTTTAAAAGGTGATTTATCAACATCTTGCTACTGAACTAGTTTGAAATTGATGATGAAATTTTCTTTTTATATTTATCTATTAGGTTGCAAGATCTTGAGGAGCTAGGCGAGCTTTCTGCTCATTGGGACACCCTACGCCAAAATGTAACCATCCATTACCAACAGATGATTAGCAGCTATCAAGAAGTACTTACAGAGCTCAATAAATTCTCAGGTACCAGACGGCAGTGCAAGCAAAGAATGGAGGCTCTAGTTGTTCAAGTGATAGCCATTTAGAATTCTTGTCATGTTATTGTGGACACAGGAAAAAATAGTCAATTTTATCTCCTAAGTAATTGTGAATATTCAGTTTTTCATGCGTAAGAAAAATTCAGAATTGATCTGGATCAACTTTGAAAATTAAAATGAATTTGAATTTTAGTCTAATCCATTGATTGTTTGAGATCTCTCTTCTAATAATGTATATTTCCACTGAAACCATTAGAAATCTGAAACCCATAAGCACCAACTTGAGGGGAACAATAGCTGTCTCAATCTGAGTGAAAAGCAGAGGCTGATTTGAATTCCAGTTAAATATTTCGTGCTGCTTTCTAATGGTTTAGTTTCTCAGCCATTAGCTGGAGAGATCACTACAGTTCTTCTGTTGGTGATTTTGTGATTTTATTCATCAATGAGAGACCTAATTGAAGAAAAGTCCTTTCCTAACTAACTTGGACATGTTGGAAATTGACTGAACAAATAATTTGGTTGGTGTGGGCGAAGTTGTCAAGTTCTCACAGAAGTTGTTTGTTTGGAAAGGAGTGTTGTCATAACATGTTCTGCTGTATGATTCCATGCAGTGGTAACATAAGGTGATTTTTACAAAGTTATTTGGCACCTTTATTAAATTTTGTAGACCCATTTTGAATAGATTTGAATGTTTTACAAATAATAAGTTGACTTTTATAAATTTTAAAGTATATTTGATCATACCACTTTATTTGGTTATATTTAATTTCTTTGGAAAATTAATTCCATTGTTAATTTAATGAATAGTTTAAATGTCAATATGTTGGCAATATAATTAACAGATGTTTGAATCAAATTTATTTTAATGTAGAAGTGACAGTGAGTGATCATAATTGATGAGCTGGTCAGTAAAACAAAGCCAGTCAATAAAATTAGTCTGCTCGACTGAGGTCAATCTCATTTTAAACTAAAATTATTTTCTCTAATTTCTTCTAAAATGGGTGAAACAATTAATTATTTAACATTTGCATTGTCTATGTTCTGTGTTTTTTCTTTGTGAATGCAAGTTGAGAGATCCTATATGTAGTTTTTGTAGACTAATTGCCCAATTAATATTTTGTAGTTTGATTATCTGGTTTTGACCTCTTATTTCCATACATCTTAATGTTTTTAATGGGTTGCATTATCAAACCATCAAATATTATGCACTAAAGAAAACCTTTATTAACATTAGCATTCAGATGCTTGAAAATTATTACCTTAGGCACACACTTTAAATTTCAGGTAGTATTATGACTGAATCACCTTTATTTCTTTGGAGAATATGCAGAGACTCTGAAAATCATTAATAGAATTCCTTGGTATTTATGAGAATGTCAGAGGAATGCCTGTAGTAATCACCATCAGAAGCTGTACAGGTTCTTGTTGCTATTTCCCAATACAATATTGTGTTAAGAGTTCATTTAACAAAGGGGTCCTTACTGAAGCCTATTAGCTTTAAGATTGGAATGGAAATTTTAAGAATAATCTATCCAGGGCAGGGAAATCTAACTATATTTGAGATCTCTGTTGCATACGTATTAGGAACAGGAGAAGGCCACACGGCCTCTTGAGCCTGGTGTGCCATTCGATAAGATCATGGCAGATTAGATTACAAATTCAACCCCATATTTCTGTTTATATTCAGTAACCTTTAACCCCCTTGCTTTTCAAGACACTACCTGACTCTGCCTTGAAATTATTCAAAGACTTTTCTTGCTTCAGCTTTTGAGGAAGAATCCATTTGAAAGAAAAAGACAATTGTCTCATCTTTTAAGACCTCTCCAGATTTTACATGTTTCAATCGTGCCCTTTTAACTCTTCTGAACTGCAGAAGATACATGCCTACCCTGCCCATCCTTTCCTCATAAAACAAGACATCAGTTCCAGGTATCAGTCTAGAATACCTTCTGAACCGCTTCCGATGTATTTGCAGCCTTCCTTAAGTAATGAGATGAAAGATGTACCTTTGGTTCCTTCGATGCAAAATGTTATGGTTTCAGCACTGAAGTGGCACACCATTCATTTCCAACTTACCATCCAGATAAGAAAGGGAAGAGAGAAACGGACCCTTTGAGCTTACTCTCTGTTTCCTGTTGGGCAGCTAATCTTCTATCCATGCCATCTGCTACTTCCGACAGCATTAAGTTTTGTTTTTCACAGTACCCCTTGATGCAAAAATTTATCAAGTGCTTTTTGGAAATTGAAGTATAGCATATCCCTTGGTTTTCCTTTGTCCACAGCACATGCCGAAGCCTCTCTATGCTTCTCATAATTTTATATACTTCCATCCGGTCGTCCCTCAGCCTCTGACGCTCCAGAGAAGACAATCCCAAGTTTGTCCAATCTCTCCTTATAGCTAATACTCTCTAATCCAGGCAACATCCTGATAAACCTCTTCTGCACTCTCTCCAAAGCCTCCACATCCTTCCTGTAATGCAGCAACAAGAACTGCACACAATACTCCAAATGTGGATTAATCAAAGTTTCATACAGCCACAACATGACTTCCCAATTTTTATACTCAGTGCCCTGACCAATGAAGAGAAGCATGCCATATACTGCCCTCACCACCTTATCCATTTGTGTTGCCACTTTCAGGGAGCTATGGACTTGCACCACAAGATCCCTCTGTACATCAATACTCCGAAGGGTCCTGCCATTTATTGCATACTTTCCTCTTGCACTTGACCTCCCAAAGAGCAACACCTCACACTTGTTCAATTAAACTCCATCTGTCATTTCTCTGTCCACATTTTCAACTGGTCTATATCCTGCTAAATCCATTGACCACCTTCCTCACTATCTACAACTCCACCAATTTTTGTGTCATCCGTAAACTTGCAAATCAGATTTTTATCCTACATTTTTATCCAAATCATTTAAGAGGTCCCAACACAGACCTCCAGTCAGATTAACACCTTCCACCACTGCCCTCTGTTTTCTATGGCCAAGCCAATTTCATTCAATCTACCAAGTTTCCATGGATCCCATGTGCCTTAATCTTTTGGATATCCCAAGTGCCTTAATCTGCTTGACAGTGATTAACAGATGGCACAAGAATAAGAAGTTATTACAATAAGGTATAGTGCTACTTGTCTACTCAAACCATATTTTAAAATCTCGCTCTCGCTCTCTCTGGGCAGCAAGATCTCAGGTAAATGTAGGCAGATGGGGACCATGACTGACAATTTCAGACGACAGGCTGGGCCCAGGAAAACTTAGCCCATTGACCTCCGTTTGACAAAACTTGCTTGATATGTGTTTGATTTGCAGGGTCGTCATTTAAACCAAGCTGCAGCAGAGGGGAGAAGAAGCTTGAATTTGTTCCCGTTAATTTACATTTACAGCGAATGCAAATCCAGAACAGCTCTGCCAAAACAGGTAAGGTTTTTTTGTCAAATACATCATTTTTACGCAGTGCAGATTTAAATGCTATTGCCTAATATTCTGTCCTCACTTGCAACAGAATTGTTGCAATGTGGTGAGCCAGCATATGTTTTGTTTGTGGGCCCACTGCTGGATATTCATAAGCTACAATGTATGCTAATGAATGGGCTTTATACATGTTGAGGCCTTTAGCTTGTGGAGGAATCCTCAAGTTCAGGGCTGGTGCCTGCTGCTGGGAGTGAGGCTAGAAGTTTGGGATTTGGACAGATATGTAGATTTATTCAAAGGTAATGTTAAATGTATTCAAAGTTACTGCAGTGATCAGCTTTATATTGTGTATTTCATCAACCTTTAAAAACTAAAGTGAAAACGTTAATTTTAGCTTTCCTCTGAGCTCTGTAATCCTGACTAGCATTGTTTATAGAGGGTAGAGCTCTTTGGATAAAGGCCATATCAAGCTACCAAGTTGTTTCTTCTGGAGGAAAACATTCATTGGTGAATGGTCATTTAATTTTAGTTGTTTGATCAATGCGGCACAAATGGGTTCTCCAGATGGTTCAGTTGCTAAGCTGAGTACTTGATGTGATGTTGCAGCCATGATGTCCAGGAAGCATCCAATTTCTGTGGCCAGAACTGGGTATGTTATCCGAGTCTGGGTGCTGGAACTGCCCTGAGCCTCAGTTAGTCCGGAGAGTAAAAGAAACAGTAATTGTGATCATGGACACGATTTAGCATTGTGGATGCCAGGTGCTGATGGTGTTGTGGTGGAAGAGCCACTCAGAGTCCAGTGTTGATCTAAAAAGCTTTTATTCAATCAATCTCTGCACAAGCATACACACAGGGGAGATTGGGTGGAAGAATTTGCCTGACAGTCAAATACATCGGATTTTACACTTCCTAGATAAAATAAGAATATGTGACAGTGATTGATAGCCCATCAAACGTGACCACCACCCAGCCCAACAGCCTCCATTGAACCTGAACCCATGGTCACCTTTGAGGACGTAAGATCAGTCTTCCAGAGAGTGAACCCTCAGAAAGCACCTGGTCCAGATGGTGTCCCTGGCCGTGTCCTCAGATCCTGCGCAAATCAGCTGGCGGGGGTATTTGGAGACATTTTTAACCTCTCCCTGCTTCAATCTGAGGTTCCCATCTGCTCGAAGGAGACCACTATCATCCCGGTACCTAAGAAAAATAAGGTAATGTGCCTTCATGACTACCGACCGGTGGCTCTGACATCCACCATCATGAAGTGCTTTGAGAGGCTGGTCATAGCAAGTGTTAACTCCAGTCTTCCTGAAAACCTCAAGCTTCCAATTCGCCTACCATTGAAACAGGTCTATGGCAGACGCCATCTCCCTGGCCCTACACTCATCTCTGGAGCATCTAGACAGTAAAAACAACTATGTTAGACTATTGTCTTCAATACTGTATTTCCAAACAAACTCGTCAACAAACTCTGAGATAAAGGACTCAACACCTTCCTCTGCAATTGGATCCTTGACTTCCTGACCAACAGACTGCAATCAGTGAGGCAGCAATACCTCCGGCACAATTATCTTCAACCCTGGTGCCCCACAAGGCTGCATCCTCAGCCCCCTACTCTACTCCATATACACTCATGACTGCATGCCCAGATTCTGCTCTAATGCCATCTACAAGTTTGCAGATGATACCATCGTAGTGGCCATATCTCAAGTAATGATGAGTCAGAGTACAGGAAGGAGATAGAGAGCTTAGTGTCATAGTTTCATGATAATAACCTTTCCCTCAAGGTCAGCAAAACAAAAGAGCTGGTTATTGACTTCAGGAAGGGGGTTAGTGCACAGGCATCTGTCTGAGATTGAGAGAAAAATCACCAATAGCCTTTCCTGGTCCAACCACATAGACACACAGCCAAGAAAGCTTACCAGTGCCTCTACTTTCTCAGGAGGCTAAAGAAATTTAGCATGTCCCCTTTGACTCTCACCAATTTTTATTGATGCACCATAGAAAGCATCCTATCTGGATGCATCACGGCTTGATACAGCAACTGCTCTGCCCATGACCGCAAGAAACTGCAGAGAGTTATAGACACAGCACATAATGGAAACCAGTCTCCCCTCCATGGACTCTGTCTATGCTTCTTGCTGCCTCAGTAAAGCAGCTAGCATAATCAAAGACCCCACCCACCTGGGACATTTTCTTCTCTCTCCCATCAGGCAGAAGATACAAAAGCCTGAAAGCACATACCACCAGGCTCCTGCTGTTATAAGAGTATTGAATGGTTCCCTAGTACGATAAGATGGACTCTTGACCTCACTATTTACTTTGTCATGACCTTGCACCTTATTGTCTCTCTGCACTGCGCTTTCTCTGTAGCTGTGACACTTTACTCCACATTCTGTATTGTTTTACCTTTTACTAGCTCAATGCACTGTGCAGTGAATTGATCTGTATAAATGGTATGCAAGACAAGTTTTTCACTGTATCTCGGTACAAGTGACAATAATAAACCAATTCCAATTCTGACCATGAACATTTTCAGTGAACCTTGGTGGCCAGGTAATGATGATATTTGGGTCTTCCCAGGGTTCTATCCATAAATTTGAGATTGAGGGCATTTATGTTTCAATGGTGCCAAGTACCTTAACTTTAAAGTATCTAGTGGTTCTAATGTCTGGCCCATGACTTGGTCCACATCTGGAATACTGTCTGCAGAAATCGTGGAGATTTTGGTTGCTTCTGCTCAATGATATGACCATCACTGTCCTGAATGGAAGATCTGAGACTGCACAGTCTACGTGGACACTGTGGCCAAACAAGGTTGTGTGATTGGCTCCATCTTATTCACCATCTACTTGATTGTAATCATATCATCAACCCCATCACAGTTGATCTATCACCCAGGATTAGTATCCGGTATTAACTCGATGGGAAACTTTATTAACATTGGTTGCTTCCAGACTAAAATTCACCACCAAAACCTACAGTTTATGACCTTCAGTTTGCAGATGACCGTTATCTGGTGGCTCACCTTGTGAACAGTAGGCATCTATATGGAAATTAACTTGAATAGGAGATGGCTGAATATTGGTAAGGGTGAGAAGTAGCTGAACATCCCTCCACCTTCCATGTTGGAAGGGTGGCTTTGGAGTACGTGGAGTACTTTCCATCTCTCAGGAGTTACCTCCCCCAGTGGATTTCCATCAGTGAAGAAGTCGAACACCAGTTTGATTGCAGCTGTGCTGCTTTTTTCAAACTACGATGGTGTAGCTTTGGAAATAGAGACCTTAAAAAAAAAAATTGATGAAGGTCCTGTTTTAAAGAGCTATCCTAATGATATCCCTTCCTTAGTCCAGCAAAACCTGAATCATGTACCAACATTACAATAAGACCCTTACTGGCTTCCACCTCTGTTGCTTGCATATATCCTGGGCATCAAACGGGAGGACCACTGAAACAATGCAAGTGACTGCGTCTATCAACATTGAAATGTTGCTTCTGAAGAATAAGCTCCGATGGAAACTCATTATGTTGCTAACAATCTCAAACAGTGCAGTCAAAGGATTAAGTTTAAAATTTTATTTTGAAAAGTACAGAAAAAGTATGAAAGACCTCTGTCCAATATTTTTTAAGACTCTGACACGTCCAAAACATGTGAATTAAGGAAGCCACTCTGTTATTGCATTTGTCACAGTAGGGAGATATGTCAGAATAAAATCGGGATAATTTATCTTTAGACAAGTGAACTCTATGGACCACTTTAAATTGAAGGAGAGAATGACGAGCACATAATGACGAAGTATTAACCAACTTGAAAATTTCATTCCAAGTTTCCTCAGAAATTGACATCTGCAAATCTTGTTCCCAAGCGTTTTTAATTTTATCTAGTGGCACCTTACTCATTCCTCATAATCTGTCATAAATATTAGATATTGAGCCATCCTGAAAAGGTTCCAAATTAAAAATTACATGTAATAAATTCTTATCAGGACTTAAAGGAAAAGATTGTAATTGAGATCGAAGAAAATCTCTAATTTGTAAATATCTAAAAAAAAATGAGTTTTTGGTAAATTATACTTGGTAGACAATTGTTCAAACGAAGAAAGGTTTCCTCCAACAAACAGATCTTGAACACAAGTAATACCTAATTTGTCCCACTCTTTAAAAACTACATCAGTCATAGAAGGTTTAAAAAAGTAATTAAAGAAAATGGGACTGGACAAAGAAAAACTCAATAAACCAAAATATTTTCTAAATTGTAACCAAATCCTCAAAACATGTTTAACTACTAAATTATCTGTTAGTTTATTTAATGATATTGGAAGTGAAGAACCAAGCAAAGAGATGATAGAAAATTTTTTAACAGAATTAATTTCCAAAGAGACCCATACAGGACGAGCCTCTTGATTAATGTAGTGTAACCAAAATGTAAGATTTCGTATATTGACTGCCCAGTAATAAAATCTAAAATTAGGTAAGACTAAACCTCTGTTCTTTTTAACCTTCTGAAGTGAACTTTATTTAGTCTAGGATGTTTATTATTCCATATATAGGAAGAAATAATTGACTCAAGAGTCAAAGAAAGATTTAGGAATAAAAACAGGTAAAACCTGAAATGGATATATAAATTTAGGTAAAATATTCATTTTAATAACATTAATTTGGCCAATCAATGATATAGAAAGGGGAGACCAACTTGATAAAACCCTTTTCACATAGTGCAGTAAGGTGAGCAAAATTCCTTTAAAAATATGTATTGATTTAAAAAACAACTTAAACAAAAATTGAAACACATTTCCCAATGCTTGAATCCAATTTTTGGTTTTAATTGTAGCAAGATGAGGAGCATCCAGCCAGTCATTTCTCAGGAAGTGGATAGTCTTATCCAATATTTAAAGGAGGCACATGCTTAACCAATCAGACATGGTTTTTGTTTTTAATTATTTTTGGCTGGATTTTCCTGACCTTGGCAAACTGGAAGTTGAAGGTCTGAATACATGGTAAGTGCTTTTACAACTGTCTTTGTGGTCTACGACTTCATGTTTTATTCATTTCCTTACAACACAGGAGTACATTCAGTGCATCAAGTCCATGTCAGTTTCCCGAGCAAACCCATTGATCTCATTCCCCCACATATTTCTCTGCAAACTATTCCTCACAAATGGCCATTAACACCAATACCCCCACCCTCTATTCTCCTACCACAATCTTTTACTTAAGGGCATTTTACAGTACCAATTACCCTAGTAGCCAGACAGATGATGTTTCTACCAGGCTCAAAAAGATAACCCTGTAGGACTCTGCTCCCCACCCCCCCCCCCCCCCCCCCCAAAATCTCCAATGTCTCCTTCATCTTCTCCAACCCCACTAAAACTGTTATCATTTACCATCTGAGAACAATTTCCATAGAGATGCCCACTGTTCTATGATCACTAAAAAGATCCTTTCATCACACTCTGCCAATGAGTTGATGGAAGTATATAAGCTTATGAGAGGCATAGATAGGGTAGGTGGTCACAATCTTTTTTTCCCAGGGTAGGGGTATCAAAAACAAAAAGAAATAGGTTTAAGGTGAGAGGAAGGAATTTTAAAGGGGATTGGAGGGATGGGTTTTTTTACACAGAGAGTAGTTAATATTTGGATGCTGCTGCCAGAGGAGGAGGTAGAATTGGATACAAGTACTATGTTTAAAAGGCATTTAGACAGACACTTAAATAGACAGGGCATAGAAAGATAAGGATCTAATGAAAGCCAAGGGATTAGAGTAGATAGGCAAAAAAGTCAGCATGGATATGGTGGGCTGAAGTGTCAGTTTCTGTGCTGTCTGTCTCTGACTAAGCAGGAGCCATGTCAGTGTCATCACTGTTGATCTTTCCCAGACTTTTACCAAGTGTAGGATTCTGCAGCAAACAATAATACTTCGAGCAGATGTATCTCGACTGGATCTTTTTGTTTCTTAATTTTTTTTTCACTAGTTCATTGCCTCTAGGTGGTCTTCCTGGCTTATTCCCCCATCTGCCTGCCTGTATGCATGAAAGAATATGTATGTAATGTATTAAGAATGTTGGGTCTGTGCACAGTTCTAATGTAAATTCCCATGCCTGAAAATTCCCACAAATAAAAATGAGATGAATGAATAGCTTTCTCAGTGATATTGGTTCAGGAAAAAATGCTGGTCATGACACAGGGAGAACTTCCCTCATGTTCTTTAAATAGTGCTATAACACTATTTAGGAAGTCAGGCAAGGTTTAATTCTGAATTTTATCCATCAGAAATAGGATTAGGTGTGGGCAATGAATGCTGGCTTTGGCAATAACATCCAGATCTCAAAGAATGACTAACTGCAAAAAGAAAGAAACCTTGATTCTTTCAGTCCCATTCTGACATCACCTTAGACAATGGGCTCTGTGAATGCCATTCCAAATAATTGATACTTGACAGCTCTGGATTTTGCAATGCAAACAAACCCATGGTTGGTTACAAGATAATATGAGATTTATTTATTAGTCACAAGTACATCGAAGCCCACAGTGAAATGTGTCTTTCTGCGTTACTGAGAGTGTGCTGGGGGCAGCCCACAAGTGTCGCCACTCTTCTGGTGGCAACATAGCATGCCCACAGCTCCTAACCTATACATCTTTGGCATGTGAGAGGAAACCAGGGCACCCGGAGGAAACCCACGCAGACACACGGAGCGAACTTACAAACTCCTTACAGACAGTGGCCGGAATTGAACCCGGGTTGCTGGTGCTGTAATAGCTTTACGCTAACCGCTACACTACCGTGCCACCCGCCTATTTGAGAGCAGTGAAATTGTGCAGCACATTATTGATCTAGGCTACAGTGACAGAGGAGTCTCTTAATTCCCTTTGCCTTGGGCCATCAGTGCAAGATTCATTTTTAAGATATAATCTTTCTGTTCAGTGGCACAGAGAAATATATGGTTTGAGGGCAGTTGTGGCGTTTCATTTAGTTCGTGTTGTTGCTACCAGAATAGTGAACCACACAATTGGTTTCTAATTCATTAGAACTGATGACATTTGCATGATTTCTGCTACAAGTCAATATAACTTTTTTATGATACTTTTATCATAAGGGAAATTAACTTGTAGTTATTCAGGTTTTACTTGCAGTGGTTTAATCATTTTCTGGCTGTAGTCTTATTGTGTTTCTGTTAGTGCAATGGAAACATCTCTGCTTTCCAAAGTTGTTGTCCACAAATTCTAATCATCAATTGCATTTGGCTTTCAATCAGGAAGTTGCAATGGATTTTATTTCTGCCTCTGATTTTATTGCAATGAAGCTGGAAAATAAATGGACAAGATGGTTGGACTGTATATCACTCATTTTCTGGCTTGCAATTTTTTTTGCATGTTTAGTTTGTTGACTCAGCCTGAGCCCATTTCTCATGTTGTTTGCTTGAGCCACACATTGCTGCATGATGCAGATAAAGCTAATAGTTTAGAGCTCATTTGACATAGGCATATTTGCAAAGGGTGTTAAATACCACCATTAAAAAGATAAGTTCATTAAAAAAAAGTTAAAACTTTTATGTTGATCACTCATTTTGTGCAATAATTAATAAGTTATCTATCACATGCTTATTGTCAAGCATGGATCCCAGCCTTCATAGGTGATTTATTCTTAAAAACATTGTTACTCACTTAATTTCTTTTCAATATTACAATCTCGTGTTTATAAAGTATGCAGATTTTTTTAACAATTGTTTTTTTAGCTTGACTTTCCTGCTGCTGAAAAGAATACACACATTCAGGGTTGGTAGAAGAGTTACCTGCTGTTTTTCTTACATCTTGTGTTCTAACTGTTGCAATTCTAGCAGTATGTAAGGTGTGAATAATCCATGGCAAGCAGCAAAATCAATGTCTTATCAAAGTGATGACAGCTGAAAATCACTCACATAGCCAAGCTTAAAACTGAAAAGCTTGTTTATCCATATCACAGTTCTATTAAAAATCAGAGTGCGGTATAAATCAATGGACAGTGGTGCCTTTTTAAGAATGTTCGTGAAGAGCAGTTAGTGGAGTTTGGGAAATCAAAAAGGTATTGTACACTTTAATAAATCAAATTCAAAGTCGAGTTCATATGCACAAGTACGTCTGCACAGGTGTAATGGAAAAACTGACGCAGCAGCATCACAGGCACATGAGCATCATATAAGCAGCAGTCACAAGAAAAACACAAATTAAGCATAAATTATACAAAATTTTTACAAGAAGAAAACTCAACCAGAACAAAAAATGATATTTACAAAATATTCATAGAATAATCTACTAATCACTGAAAAGGGTCAAAGAATGTAAGTGATGCAGGAGGAGAATGGAAGAGAATGCAAGTTTGAGGATTAGGAAGGAGCGTACAGTTTAAATTATTTGTTTGATAAAACACTTCAGGAAAAGAAATGGGGAATGAGAACTTGCCTTGGACATTCATATTTCATGGAGTAGAGAGACTTGCAAGTTTAGAGAATATACGCAATAGTTGAAAAGAAAACATTTAAAGAAATGTTACACTAAAGAGCACAGAATGCACAGGATATTGGTGATTATATTATGTGGAGTTGTGTGTGTGTATGTACATATTTTCATATATATATAGATGGATGCTGGGGATGTGGGACAGCTGGAACATGGTTGTGTAAAAATAGTATAATACCATGGATTCAAAGAAATACCTGAAAAAAATAGAATAATATTCACAGGGCAAAGAAAGGGAAAATAGATATTGGGGCTCAAATCCTGCCGTAAAGTGGCCATAAACAGTTGAAGAGTTCCACTAATTTGCTATTTGATTGAGTTTTGTAAAGCATAAATGGGAAAACCAGATATGAAATGGGTTATCCCAAATAGCTGCATCAATGGTAATTTTTAGAAATAAATAAACAAAAAAAGAAATCAAATGGAAAAGGAAGGTATATGCAACTTAAGCTTTGCATTCATTTCAAGCATAAAGAACACAACAAACCAAAGTACTCTATTCTGTTAATCTGGCATGCTTGGGACTTTGATGCCAGATTAGATAACTTTCTGGATGATCAGATGTTATTCTATTAATATTCCAACAGATTTTAATTTGCTTTTCTTTAGCTGTCGCACAGTAGAATGATAAATTTCCAATGAATGTGGTAAGTTTAAAGGAAACAAAACCCCACAAATTTCAAGGGAACTTGGGAAACAGAACCATGTAAGTTTCAAAGGAACTTGGGGAACAGATCTGGGGAAGTTTCAAGTGAGTGCATTAAACGGAACCAGATGAGTTTAAAGGGATCATGGGAACCAAAGACCTAGTAATTGGAAAGAGAGCCTGGGAACCACAGTCCCAGTGAACCAGATGCCAAACCATTGAGATTTTTGAATAGTCAGAATTTTACTGTTGTAATGTCTGACGTCAGTGGTGGGAAAGTTATTGGAATCTATCCTCAAAGACGGGGTTACAGAATACCTAGAGGCGCAGGGCAGGATAGGTCCTAGCCAGCATGGTTTTGTGAAGGGAAGATCCTGCCTGACCAACCTATTGGAGTTTTTTGAAGAAACCACAGGTAAGGTGGATAAGGGAGAGGCGGTAGATGTTGTGTATTTAGACTTTCAAAAGGCCTTTGATAAGGTGCCTCACAAGAGACTGATTAATAAGATGAGAGGTCATGGAATTACGGGTAGGATAACAGAATGGGTGGAGCATTGGCTGGTTGACAGGAAGCAAAGAGTGGAAATAAAAGGATCTCGTTCTGGTTGGTTACCGGTTACTAGTGGTGTGCTGCAGGGGTTGGTGTTGGGACCGCTCCTTTTTACCTTGTACATTAATGATTTGGATGATGGAATAAATGGTTTCGTGGCTAAGTTTGCGGATGACACCAAGATAGGGGGAGGAGTAGGGAGTATTGAAGAGATAGGAAGGTTGCAGAGGGACCTAGACAGTTTAGGAGAATGGGCATGGAAATGACAGATGAGATTCAATGTAGGGAAATGTGCAGTTGTACACTTTGGAAGCAGAAATAAGTGGGCAGATTATTATCTAGGAGGAGAGAAAATCCAAAGCACAGAAGTACAAAGGGACTTGGGGGTACTCGTGCAGGATACCTTAAAGGTTAACCACCAGGTTGGATCGGTGGTAAAGAAAGCAAATGCTATGTTGGCATTCATTTCGAGAGGTATAGTGTATAAAAGTAAGGAAGTGTTAATGAGGCTCTACAGGGCACTAGTGAGGCCTCATTTGGAATATTGTGCGCCGTTTTGGGCCCCACATTTTAGGAAGGATGTGTTGACGTTGGAGAGGGTTTAGAGGAGATTTACGAGGATGATTCCAGGAATGAAAGGGCTTAAGTATGAGGAGCATTTGTCAGCTCTTGGACTATACTCGCTGGAGTACAGAAGAATGAGAGGGGACTTCATAGCAACATTTAAAATATTGATAGGAAAGGACAGAGTAGATGTGGCTAGGCTGTTTCCCTTGGTGGGTGAGTCCAGGACCAGAGGGCACAATCTTAGAATTAGAGGGTACAGTTTCAAAACAGAGATGAGGAAAAATTTCTTTAGCCAGAGAGTGTTGAATTTGTGGAACTCCTTGCCACATACAGCAGTGGAAGCCAGATCAGTGGGGGCGTTCAAGGAGGAGATAGATAGATATCTAAATAGTCAGGATATCAAGGGATATGGGGATAAGGCCGGTAATTGGGATTAGAATAGTTTTTTTTTCTTCCCCCATTCCCCATTTCTCATTTCTATTTCCCTTTCCTTGGAGCAGACTCGATAGGCCGAATGGCCTGCTTCTGCTCCCTTGTCTTGTGATCTTGTGAAAAATTATTTACACTTCCAAATGTGTTTCCTTTTCTGAAGACAAGGGTCTTTGAAGGAGTTCCTTTGAAACTACATGCTCACTGATACTTTTTTCAATTAAGTAATTTTTAATGTAGGAACCTGGGCTGTAATTCTTGAGGGGTTACTTGAGAGACAAATAACCCATCGAGATCCTTGATCTAGTTCTTGCTCACTTGATTCAAATTGGTCACTCAGTGATGGCTAGAAGAAAGAATCATTGCTGATTCTGCAGTCTTCTCAATTCCATTCTCCAGCCACTGATTTCATGCCTCCTGACTTCATCTGTCTGAAACTGAACCAGAGAAATTGCAACTTTTATGCTGTAATTGATTCTGAAATGATCTTCAGCCCATATATCAGCAACGTCACAAAGAGCAGCTATTTGTGCATCTCTTCACTGCTCGATTCTATGTCTGTTTCAGCTCATGTCATACCTCCTTGACTTGATTGTTCCAGTGCATTCTGTGCTGGCCATTCGCAACATGTCCTATTCACCCTACATTGGCTAGCCGTAGAGTAGCTCCTCAGTTTTAACACTTTCCCTCGTTTTCAGATATCTCCATTGTTTCATCCATCCCTATCTCTTCATTCTACTCCAGTTCTCCACCACCCACCCTCCCCCTGCCCCTCTTCCCTTCAAATAATTCCTGAGTTTAATTGTTACAATTGTTGCTGATGGCCAAGTTCTGGAGTTTCTTTTCTAAGTTTTTCTTTCTATTATGACATTCCTTATAACCTATCTTTTTGTGCTAAGTTTTGCTCATCTGATCTAGTACCTTCTTACATGGCTTGGTGCCCTTTGTTATTTTTTGGTAGTTTTGGTAGTTCATCGAAGTACCTTAGGATGTTTTGTTTCACTGCAGACACTTGTAGCTCAAGCGCAATGAGAACATGGGTAGTTTCCATATTTCTACCCCTGTTTATATAAAATGGTTCTGCATTGACTGAACTTTGAACTTAGAACTTTATGTGCTTAGTTCTACATTAGACAGTGAATTAGCTGCACACTTCTGTTTTGGAGGTTTTTATAATTTGCTTTTGCAGATTGTTTTATATTTTGCAAGGCAACTTGCTGATCTAGTTGCATTGCCTTTACTCTTTCAGGGCTGTTGCTTTCCAAATAGACAAATTGATCATTTCACCTAGACCCTATTCAATCTAAGAGTTAAACGGTGGTTTTCCTTTCAATGATTTCATTGAAAGTTCAAGTTGTCTGTTGTGTTTACTCTTTATTAGATGGCATTTATGATGTGGTAACGATTGGAGCACCTGCAGCGCATATTCGGGGATTTCGAAATGGAGGTCTTCGCAGGCAACTGTACAGATTTGAGGGAGAAAAGAGAAAGTAAGTTAAAAAGAAACTACATAGCAAATGAGTTCAAATATTCATTTGGATTCTGCATTACCTGGATTAATTTGATACACTAAATTAATTATTTGGTTTCATTTAAAATATTTTAGCTTCCTCGGTTGTATCTTATCATGGTACCATTGCTTAAAAGTTCAATCTGTTGAGTGAATATTTTCAATTTGTTCAGGTGTGAACAGTTTACAGGGGGAATAATGTAGAAATCCTGAATCTGAATAAGCAAATGTAGTATATTTAGATTTTCTAAAAACATTCAACAAAATGTCATATCAAAGGTTGCTGCACAGGACGTAGCCTGGGATTAGATGATAAAAACGTCTGAAATACAAGCAAGAATAGGCCATTCAGCCTCTTGAAGGTGATGGCTGATTTTCCACCTCAAGAAGACTTCCTACCTTGCTACCAGATCCCTTGATTCTGCTAATATTCAGAAATCCTTGAATCCCATTTCCAAATAAAGTGAATGACTGAGCTTTCATAGTCCTCTGACGAAGGGAATTTCCAAGATTCAGCATCATTTGAGTGAGAAAATTTCTGCTCATTTCAGTATGAGCAGAAATTCAGAGCTACCCATTATGAGACAGTGTGGTGCCAAGTCTTATGTCCTCTTCCAGGGAATCATCATCTCCATGTCTTGCCCTATTGACCCTTTCAACAATTTTGTACATTGCAAATGAGATCACCTCTCATTCTTTTCAATAACATATAATAGAGACCTAGCCTACTCATCCTCTCATCAGGTGACAGACTTGCCATCCCAAGAACTATTCTGGTGAATCTTTGCTACACACTCTCTATAGCAAGGGTATCCTTTTTAACACACACAATACTCCAAGTATTGGTTTGCACCAAGACTCTATAATTGTAGTAAGACATTTTAACTCTTCTTCTTTGACTGAAAACATTTAGGAATAAAAACCAATAAACCATTTGACTTCCCAGCTGAATCTGCATGTTAGCTATCTGTGACAAATGTACAAGGACACCCAAGTCTCTTTGGAAAATCAACTCTTCCCAATCTCTACCATTGGAAAAATAGCTTGTGAATTTTTTATATGCCTGAGATAAAGGAGGGAATAAGTGAATGTAGTATAGTTTTATTTTCAAAAATCATTCAATAAAATACCACATAAAGGTTTGTTTTACAAGGTAAGGTCTCATGGGCTTGGAGGTAGCATACAGATGAATAAATCAACATTAGTGAGTCAGATGAAGAAACCCAGAGAGGCTGTGGCATCGATCTTTGCAGCATGTACTGGCTAGAGCCTGTCGACCAAAAAATTATTCTTTTATTCCTACTCTCCTTGCATTAACCACCTATTGATCTATCCTTATGTTATCCCTAATCCCATGAGACCTTAACTTGTGTAGTAATCTTTTTATGTGGTATGTTATTGAATTCTTTCTAAAAATCTAAATGTACTGCATCCACTGAATTTCCTCTTATCTACCATGCTAGTTGTATCCACTGAAAACTCCAGGAAGTTTGCCAAACATGATTTTCCTTACATGAAATCATGTGGACCTTACTTGATTTTCCTCTTTAAGAGGGAGTTGCAGCATCTTTCTACAAGCTGCTATTGATCTAACTGGTTGTAATTTTCTTTTTTTCTCTCTTCTCTCCTTTTCTTGAATAGAGGTGTCATATTGGATGTTTTCCAATCCAGTGGGACCATTTTAAGAAGTGGGAAGTTTTGATAGATCACAATCAGTGCATTCACCCCTCTTCAACCACCCCTTTTTAGAACCCGAGGATTTTGATCATCAGGTCTTATGTTGCACTAAACAGTTATGGTAAAAATTTAACTAAAATAACATTTCATTGTGCAGTACATTCACTGAGAGTTTGTGTAACACTGTATTACTTATATGGTACTTCAATGAAAAAACATTTACTTTTATCCTTTCTATATCTACTGATGAAATTTATACACAGCTTTCTATTCAGATTTCACCCATCCTTGGTCCACCAGTCACCTACTGGCCCCTGTCTCATCACTCCCTCTCCCCTCTTTGTACTGGCTATCTTCCCTCTCCACTCTTAGTCCTGATGCAGGGTTTTGACTGAAACATTAACAATTCTTCTTGCCCCATGGATGCTGCTCGACCAGCTAAGTTCCTCCAACAGATTGTTTTATTTGGAAACTTATTCTGTTGTCAAGACAAAGAAAAAGCTTTAGTGTTGAACTGTTCCAACCATAGTTTAGTGGTTATTAAGAATTGAAATATTATTCATGAAAATCAGATCAGTTGGATTGAAGAGGAAGGATTATACTGATAGGATGAGGGCCAGTTGAGTTCAATTGCCTTTCCTGTGCTGTATCTTCTCTGTAGTTCTATAAATTGAGCTATTATAACTTGCAAAATAGGATATTTATGGAGAATAACAAAGCCCTGTATCAATTGCAATACAAGATCTTACAGTACTCTATTAGGTAAAAGAAATGTCGCAATGTGTGATAAAGTATAATCTAGTATCATTGCTTAAGACATTATAACGTAGACACGAATTCCTGTTTGGCTCATCTTGTTTTGATGCTAATTATAATCCATTCACCCTCTTTGAGATATTCATGTTTGTTTATAGTTGAACTTGTTTTAGCCTACCTAATATCTTTCACTACAAATGAATAACTTCATTAAGAAGTGCCATACAGAATGCTCACCCACCTTCACTCTGAACATGTAGCAAGATCTTCAGCAAGCATTCCCTTACACTTTAATGTTTAGTTCTCTAAACATAGTTACTGAAATGTACCTGTTTAGTCAGTTCTGTCCCTGTCCACTTATCCCCTTGTAAAAATATCTGGAGGTATTTTGTGTTGTACAAACCACTGTATGCCAACAAGTTCTTGAAATTTCAAAGCACTTTGTGTATCCATCCATCTAATGTTAATAAAGCATATTATATATAGGAGCCACAAGAGACTGCAGACGATGGAATCTGGAGCAACAAACAATCAGCTGGAGGAACTCAGTGGTTTGAGCAGCATCTGTTGGTGGGGGGGGGGGGGGAAGAGTTGTCGATGCAGGGTTTCAACCTGAAATGTCGACAATTCCTTCCCCCCCTCACAGATGCTGCTCAACTTGCTGAATTCTTCCAGCAGTTTGATTGTTGCTGTTATATCTAGGCATTGCTTTTGAACAAATGTCATTGTGATCATGGACCAATTAGTCTTGGTGACTATTGAAATTCAGTATATTAAAAACAATTTAATTTCTCTTTTGTAGTAGCTTGAAAAATCAATTGGAAAGTTTGGTTAGGTGGATAACTTTACACTCTTTTGTCAAATATTATGCCTCTAAGCAATTCATTTGAACTTTTCGTCGATTATCAGTTGTGCTTACAGAAAGGCACACTTCCATATCAACAGCAGAATTTGTAGACCTCACATCTGTATGAATAAGCAAGGGAGTGATAGTCATCAGGAGGTGCTTGTCATTCAGTACAGAATGTGTCTGATTAAGAAGCGATGAATGCACAAAAAATCATGAATCTTCCAGACTGTAACTTGTAGCTGCGACAGCCATACAGAACTTACCAGTGCATTATACTTTCAAAAATAAATTAACTGGAACTCAAAATATTTTGCTGGTTGTCTTAAAGAATGAAGTTGTACAGAAGAACACCATGATAATAGTGTTTCCTAAATCTATCTAGCTTGTAGTAGAAAATCCATGCTGAAGTAAAGTTTGATGTAGTTCTACATAGATCCTAAAAAAAGAATTGCATGAACTGAAACGTGCTTTTTCTGTGGGTGGTTTGAAAATGTACCAATTATGCTTCTGTGCCATCATTTAAAACTTCATAAAAACTAAGGTAAACTTATAGGAAGACATTTATTTACACACAGCTCACCCGTTTCTGGTATGGTTGAATGAATTGCTCTGGGATCTGCCTGGAATTTAGTTATTTTTATATGAATAAAACTGAAAAGTCCAAAAATATTTTCTTTTAAAAAGAAGTACTGGCACTTCCAGTCTACTCCTTACTTTCCCCTTTAATTTCATCTGATCCATTTTGAAATAATTTGAAGAAAATCACGAATTTGAATTGTAATGGTATCATTAAATAAAAATTTTTAATCAAATATGATATGTTTTGTCTTGAGACAAGTTATGAGATATGAGTTGAATATTCAAGTAATAAAAAATCCTCATTTAGTTGAGAATTTGATATAACTATTTTTCCTCATCCTCCCAGGTTGTTTGAATTTAGGCTAATTATGGTACTTTGGTCTAGGAGGGCTAACTCCATTCTCCCTGGATATTTGGATAAGGAAGTATGAGGAGGAAGCAAAAGAGTGGCATTGGAGTAAGAGGCACCATGGTGAAGTGGTTAGAGCTGCTTTCTCACAGCTCCACTGACCCGGGTTCGATCCTGACCTTGAGTACTGTGTGTGCGGAGTTTGCACATTCTTCCTGTGATCACGTGGGTTTCCCCCAGGATGTCTGACCTCCCAAAGATGTGCAGGTTGGTAGGTGGCAGATTTGAAGGACAAGAGAGTTGGTAGGGATACAAGAGAAAAAATGGGATTTATTGTGGGATTAGTGTTTGATGATCTGTGTGGATATGGTGGGTTAAAGAGCCTGTTTCTGTGCTGTGTGACTCTACAGATGATACGAGAGAGAAAAAGGAGGTTTTTGTGAGAGCTGCAGGGAGTGCAGTGAGCTGTGGTGCTGCAGGGAGAGCAGAGAAGAAAGAAGTGAGTAAGCACAAAGTCGAAGAGGAAATTTGGGCTAGGGTTCCAGGTTGATAGAGTAAGCAAAACCAGCTCACTTCACAATGAAGCCAGAAAGCAATCTCCTCACTCTAACCCTATCCATTCACTTCATCCTCATCCACCCTGGTCCAAATGGATGGGGAGCAGAGTGTAGAGAGAGTAGAAATAGCAAAATCCCAGCAAGAGAAGAAGTTTAGCATCTTGGAGGTGTATGGTGGGTGAGGAGGAAATGAGAAGCATGAATTGCTTGCTGTTACTGCCACAAGGATCATTTCTTGGCCCTCAATTATTCACTGTCGATATAATAACTTGGAGGTTGGAGTGGAGTATAAGGTATCCAAAATAGGTGGGAGGACGTGCTGTGATGAGGATATTTGGACTTTGCAACAGGATAGGGATAGGTTGAGTGAGTGGGCGAAAACCCGATAAAGGAGTTTAATGTTGGAAAATGTGAGGTAATGCACTTTGGTAGGAGGATTCAAAAGGCAGGCTACTATCTAAATAGTGAGAGATTGTGCAGACAGATTTAGGTGTTCCTGTGCATGAAACACACAAAGTTAGCATGCAGGTGCAGCAAGTATTCAGGAAGGCAAATGGCATATTGGACTGGGATTCTGCAATCCCTCCTGAGTGACGATGGAACACCTTCCTTAAAGCTAATAGTGGTGTGTGTTGGGGGGGGGGGGGTGGTGGGGGAAGAGGCTGGGATAGAATGACGCAGTACCTATTCATTCAGGCAACGTTGGGGCACTGTAATGTAGATTTCCGTCTACTGTTGATGTGATGCCAAATAGTGATCCTTGGGGGTATAGAGCATAATCTATTGCTGAGCCACCTGGTGGAGATTAAGCAGAATACATTGCTGATCGTCTGTGCACATTTGCAGTGGTTTCTATAGCTGCTTATGTAAAGTAAAATTTATCAGGGGACCCCCCCCCCCCCCCACCCCAGTATGACAGCTACAGCCATAACTGGACACTCATAACTTTGATTTTCCTAATAAACCCTAGACTAAATACAAAATGGAAAGTTACAACTCAAACAGTATTTTCAGTAAATAAAAGCTAAGACATTGTGTGGGTCAGAAGGACCTGGAATAAAAAGTCTCTGACCCATTCAGGAATCCAGTTCTCTTGTTGAAAGTTAATTGATCAGGTTTATATGTTATTCACTTGTACCTAATATAATTTCAAAGGCCTGTACTTTGCCTTCCTCCAAGTTTGAGGGCGACACGGTAGCGTAGCGGTTAGCATGATGCTATTACAGTGCCAGTGATTGGGGTTCGATTCCCATCACCGTCTGTAAGGAGTTTGTACATTCTCCCATATCTGTGTGGGTTTCCTCCAGGTGCTCCAGTTTCCTCCCACATTCCAAAGACGTACAGGTAGGTTATTTGGGTTTAAAATGGGCGGCGTGGACTCATTGGGCCGGAAGGGCCTGTTACCATGCTGTAAATAAAATCTAAAAAAATTTTTTTTAAATTTGTTTTCTCCAGAAATAATAGAAAAAAACTTGATCTTTCATGACCAGTGCATTTAGCTCAAAACCACTCTAAACAGGGAAGTCCCAGTTACAGCAGTTAGTTGAATTTTAATTCCTGCACAGAAAGATAAATGGGGAAGAAAGATGGGGTTTAAAGAAAAGGTTTTTAACAGAAGTTTTTGTAATTTTCAAAATCTCCAAAATTTAAAAGCTGAAGGACTAGGACTCCTAAATGTTAATTTTTTGGCACCAAAGAGTTTATTTTCCAGCAATTACCATATCGTACAGTTAAACAAAACATTTACAGTAAAATGGGAAAAACCTGGATTATTTCCCAGACAAATTTGATTGGTAGCTTTCTTGTAAGTACTACAACCACATCCTTTCATGAGTTTCAATGCTCAGTCTATGGTGAGGTATCATTAAAGTGCAGGAGTAAAGCTATTCTGATAATAAATTAGATTGTGCTTGACTTCGCCAGCACTTCTCATTCACCTTGTCGCCTGTGGTTGCACTAACCTTTTGTAGTTATGTGCTCCCAATATCCTGGAGGCATTACTGCCACAGGCATTCTCAAGGTGGAACAGTCTTCAACTAGGCCTCATATCCTGCAGTCTGAGGCTCCATCCTGTAACCATTCTGAGGCCTGCTTACGGCTTGTGCTCTCAGAAGCTTTTTCCACTGTCTCTGAATGTCTCTGATCATCAGAGACATTTAGAAACAGTTGAAGCACATTTATATATTTAAACAAAATTCAAAATAATTGAACAAAAAAAATAAAAAGGACTTGTATAAATTAATTAAAATAGATAAAAAGTACAAAACAGCTTGGTGACCCTATTTAAGTGAATGGGATTGTGTTGGATATGGCAGCCATTGGTGTCATAGAGCTGAGGGAACAGGTACAAACTTTTTGGATCTTCAGCTCAATATGATAAAGAACTGCCTTGGATTCTGCGCAGGGAGTAACCTCCAGCATACTCCATACTTCTCTACAAAATAAATGGCTGGCCATCAGCGAGGACCAGGTCCAGTTTTTCAGGAAGCTGCCACCTTACTTTATTGTCTAATGATGCCAGGGACAATAGCCTCACTATTTGTTTCCATGAAAATCCCAGGCCAGAATACCAATCAACAGCATGGTTGTTGATAGAATGACATTTTAAAATGATCAAAATAGTTTTCTAAATTTAAATAACCCATTCAAGGATCCATATGTTATGGCGGGCAAAGACCAGATGATTTTTGTTCCCAATTGCTGTCCATCTGTTTTTGCTGAACAATCTGTGTGCATAACAAATGTGGACAAAATAGAATTTGGTTGCTATGTTTCTTGCCCTCAAGTGACCCGCTCTGAGCCACTTTCAAGTTTTTGTTGTTTGGAAATATTTGAAACTATCTGTCCAGCCAAAAATGAATCTGGCTGGCAGAGTGGCGCAAGCTAGTTATTCTGATGGCTCAGAGCTCCAGTGACTTGGCTTCATTGCTGACCTTGGGTGCTGACCGTGTGACATTTGCACTTTCTCCCTGTGACTGAGTTCTCAGCTTTCCTCCCACATCCCAAAGAAGTGCGAGTTGAAAGGCTAATTGGCCACTGTAAGTTGCTCCTAGTGAATAGGTGAGTGGTACTATCTCAGGTGGGAAAGGGAGTGGGGGTAAATAAGTTGCGGGGAAAATTACCGGAGGAACGGAAATGCTCTGTGAGCCAGCGTAGACTCTGAGCTGAAATCATTTCCTTTTCTATATTGTAAGGAAATATGGGTAGATCATGATTTGAACTACAATGTTTGCATTTCTGCTGGTGAAACTTTCTTATAGCCTTGGTCAGTTTAATAAGTAAGCTTTTTGGTATCATAAGACACATTATCAAAATAGAACGCAAGGAGTTCTCTTTTAAATAATAGGTTTTTATTGCGCCGTTCGCATTTTATAAACAATTTGGCAGATCTCATAAAAACTTGACTGTTCATATCTAGGCTGGAGATGAGCATCTGTCATCTGAATCATTAGGAAAGAAGGCAAAAGCAGTGTTATGATTTTTTTTCAATTATTATTTAATGGACTGTTATTCCAAGGTATCGCTACTTTCTTGTTCTAAAAATGTTTATTTGAATTGGTATGCGATAATATTTTTGTTCTTTTTTTCTAGTTCAGCGTACCAATATATTTACTATTCGCCTGAAGACACGACCAAAGCAAAAGAAGTTATAACCAACATCTATAAGCTTCAGCCTCGCATATTGAGCAACACAGATCTTCTTCTTACTGCAGCAAGGCAACACTCCAGTGACAGCCTCAAGGATACATTGAAAACGCTCAGTGAAATAGTAAGAATTCTGATCATTCATTTAAAGTGAACTTCAATTTTGTGATGCTGTTTATTCTCATCCATATCATCCTCCAGCTTGATTTCCAGTTTAACTCTTGGCTAAGTGTTATTAGAGTGGATAATTTGGGGATGAAACAGAAAACATGTTTATCAGTATTTTCTCAGAATATGAGAATAGATTCTGCAATCTGGGTGCATTATGCTCTCCATTCAGGAACAGTCTTTCCAGGTGAAGCAGTAATTCACTTGCCTTCGGTGCTCATGATGTGGTCTCCTCAACGTTAGAGAAACCAGATGCAGATTGGGTGGCCGTTTTGTGGAGCACCTGCATTCCATCCACAAGGGCAACCCTGAGCTTCCTGTTGTCTCCCACTTCAATTCTCCATCCCTCTTCCACTCCGACTTATTGGTCTGTGGCCTCCTGTGTTGATACAGTGAAACCCAAAGCAAGACTGTCTTCTGTCCGGGTATGTTGCAGCATTCTGGACTTGATATTGAGTTCTACAGCTTCAGATGACTTGATTTCTCTGTTTGTATCAGTCGTCCACATGATATTGGCTCAGCTTGTTCTTTTCCTTTTTTTCTCTCTGGAAACGGAGGACATGCCCAGCCTAACCTGGCGAGCATGATGTTTTACCCTACATTTCGCAACATCTGCAATCTTTTGTCTATATACTCACTCTCTCTGACTGCTGTTATTCACTCGTTGACCAGATAACCTTGTTTACAGCTTATCCCCATGGTCTCCCCATTATATCCTATCCAAGACATTCTTCCCCCCACCACTCTCACTGCAGCCTAATAAGCTTTTATTCTCTCTCTCTCAGTTCTGACAAAGGGTCTTCAATCTGAAATGTTAACTCAGTTTCTTTTCCCACAGATGCAGCCTGACCTGCTGAGTATTTCCAGCATTTTCTGGTTTACTTAAAGTTCCAGCATCTGTAGTTTATCTGATTTTGTATTTTGTTCTTCAACAAGATTGTGTTTTTATATAATTTACCCTTGTATGTCTTGAGCATGTCCCTTTCCTTTTCAATATAATTTTTTAAATTTCTTATTTTTTTTATTTCTTATTGTTTTTTTTTATTTATTATGTGAATTAGTTTTTCACATAATTGTGCAAATGAGGATTTTTCAGAAGTTATCCAAAGTGCTTGGTGCCTAGAGGAATTTTATTTGCTTAACAGTGATAACATGCCTTAAGAGTTCACTCTTTTTTTTAACATGCATTATATTAAATTTCAAAGAAAGTATTCAAATAAAATAAACTTAGACAATTTAAAAATAATAAGATGGCAGGATCAGTAAAATAATATTCACTTAAGTTCTCTGTTTTTCTCTAAGTGCAGTGCCTCACACTGGGGTATTCTGTTCTGGGGCTCTTGATACCTTGTTCAAGTATCTCCTCTACTTACAGGTTTAGACTATGAAGGTGAATGAATAGTTTGACTCTAATGGGTATTACAGCAAAGTCTTATCAAGTACCCTTGCAACATTCCCACATTAATTTCCAGGGGAGTACACTAGAAAGTGGAAAACGTGAGAATTTTTTGTTTTGTTTACCTTTTGTTTTTGTTAGCCCAGATAAGCTAATAGGATCACTTTCACCAACCCCTGCCAAGGCTGGCAAATCTGTATTTGATCTGATTAAATGTATTCCCTTTCTTGAATAATGAATTGAATTCTTGCATTTGTTTGCTTTGAATGCCGTGGTCTTTTTTTTAATATTCTGTGACTCCCTCATGACAATTGCTAGCACTACATAAATTGCCTCTCTTTCTTGTTCCTTTCAGCTTTTTAAACCCATCCAGGATATCCAATTTGTTGATGTCAGAATTGACAAATCCACTTGGACTATTTCCATTATTAGAAGGTTTAATGGTAGTTATTTTAGTGGTTACTACTTCAAGTAAGATTCATTGTATGGATTAACCAATCTTTGCTCCTTTTCAGTTCCATCATGTTGAGCATCTTTTAAAGCTGTTATTTCTTCCTTAACTGTTCTCTTCCCTGGACATATTGGTCATTCTTGCTGTTCTGTTTAGCATCTGCTTCTACCCTTATTTCTTACTCCCGACTTTGCCCGTCTGCTTTTAACACACTCTTGAAATTTGCGTAAATCAATCCTGACTCCAAACCTTGTTTTCATAAGCTTCATGGATTTCTTTTTCTTTCAGTCGTTACTTTCTTTCAAGGGTGAACAACTCTGTTTACAAAAAGTAGCTGAATTTATCAAGACATCATACAATTTATTGTTCTTTGTGACCAAAGCAGGACTTTGTGCTCAAGATATAGCCTAATTGACACTTAACACATAACTAGCATTTGTATAGAACCTTATGATATCTTAAAGTTATCCTAAAATGTTGGAACATAGCAACATAAGTAGTAGCCCATTTGGCCACATGCACCTGCTCACCATTCAAAAAGATATGACTGCTCTTTTATCTCAGTGCCACTTTCCTGCATGAGCACTGTATTGTTTGATTCTCTTAACATCTGCATACCTATTGATCTCTGCCTTGAGCATACTTAGTGAATTACCCTCCACAGCTCTCCTAGATGGTGAATTCCAAAGAATTGCTGCCCTTTGCATGAAAGAGCCCTTGTATGGCTGATGCTTCATTCCACATGAAAGGAATATCCTCCTAGTTATGCATGTATTTTTAAGCCAAAAGTGCTTGAGTAATGATCAGGTGGAAGGACGTAATTTCTTTCTGATTTTCAAAACAAACAAAAGAGAGGAAATGCTGTGGTAAATGCAATTCTAACTTTAAGTTGGCCTAGAAACATAATTATCAAAATCTTGCTTTGTATGCATTACATGATTGGTTTCCTGCATGAAATCAATTGCAAAACACTTCTGTGCACTTTCAATATGCTGAAGTCTATAATAAGATTTTTTTTTTGTTTTCATGAGCATAATGGACAAAGCACATGTTGCACTCAAAGGTCATACCATTACATGTGCAATGTCCAATTGGTGCTTCTGTGAAACAGAAGCAGGGATGTGAACCATGAAGGAACAAACCTGTACCAGTGCTCTTTAAAGGGATCATAAATTACATGCAAATTTGTTCTGTACTGGAGTTGTGGGAAGTTAATTGCATTTACTGGGACTGAAGGCTACAGTTGGAAATCTAGGGATGAATTTGTTGAGCACTGCAATCAAGGTTGTTCTTTATCACTGCATGTTTTGGGAGTCATAGCAAGGATCTGAACAGGGTTCCAATTTGACCATGCATAGAAGGAGATAGGCTGAAGGCAAAGCCTTTCTTGTTGAGGAGGTTGAAAGAGCAGAAGCTGTGATTTCTGGCTAGGAGTTCCCAACTCCTAAGAGGCTTCCAGCTTCCAAGAAGTAATACATTCAGAAAGTGTTTTCTACGATCCTGGTGACACATCAGTCACCTTTTTAAGATCATAAGAGTTGAACGTTACAGAAACTGCCCTTTTAGCCCAAATCGTCTGTGCCGACTGTGATGTCTATCTACATTAATCCCCTTTGTCTGCATTAGGCCCAAACCACTCTACTCCTTTCCTATCTATGTACCTGTCCCATTGTAATTTTATCTGCTTCTACCTCTGGCAGTTTATTTCCACTGTGTGGAAAAATTTGCCCCTCAGATCTGCTTTAAATTTCTCCCCTCCTTCCTTAACCGTATGCCCTGTAGTTTTAGACTCCACCACCCTAGGGAAAAAAGACTTAAAATTTCTACCCTATCAATGGCCCTCATTGTTTTACAAACCTCTGTAAGATCACCCCTCAGCCTTCTACATTCCAATGAGAATAAACCCAGCCTATCCAATCTCTCCTTCTAAGTAAATCCCTCCATTCCAGGCAATATCCTGTTGAATGTCTTCTGCACTCTTTCTAATGCTACCTTATCCTTCCTGTAGTGTGGTGACCATAACTGCACACAATATACTTTGCAGCTCCAAGTGTGGCCTCACCAATGATTTGTGCAGTTGCAACAGGACATCACAACTCTTATACTCAATGCCTTGACCAATAATTGGCAAGCAAGCCAAATTACTTCTTCACTATCTTATCCACCTGTGTCACTGTTTTCAGGGAGCTATGAACTTGTACCTTAAGACCCCTCTGAACATCAATACTCCTGCAGTCTCTGCTATAAATGTCCCATTAGTATTTGACATCCCAAAATGCATTATCTCACAGTTGTCTGGATTAAATTCCATCTGCCACCCCTCTGAGTTTTTGTAGCAAAAGTTTCAGCTAAGCATCAGGTTTGGATTGTTCTGGTTCTGGAAATGAAGGACGTTGTTGACCTATACATTTTATCCCTTGCATTAGTCCAAGTGGCTCTGGTGGATATGTGACACATTTCCCACTTTGCAGCTCACTGATGCATTTGAGCCTTTAGAGAGGAATTATTCTCCATGTCCCCGAGTGAAGGTCATCTGATGTCACAGATGTGTGGATTTACTAGGATTACAAATTTCCTGAAGGTTCTGACAATGGGAAAAGTACACGCCACATTGCAGGAGATGGGTGGCTGGCTGTTAGAGATGAGGGCTATCCTTTGCCGCCTTGGTTCTTGCCTCCAGTTGAGGACTCTGGTCATGTTTGAGTAAGTTATAATCACAGCCACAGGGTTACTAGAAGCCAAGCCAAGAGGGGATCCATTGGGATCCTGTCAGAAGGTGCCTTCTGGGTCTTCAAGATGAAGCTCTGAGTCTGGACCACTCAGGAGTACCCTGCAATATTCTTCAGAAAGATCCTCAAGCTTTGTCATCATTTCCGGCATCCATTATTGTGCAGCAATAGGAGGGGGAGGTGAAAGATGACAGATGGTACCGAAGGGAGTTCATTCTCAGATGTGCTGTCAGGGCATGCCTTGAGGATCATACTTCACTCACTGAAGCAGGAACAATGTCACTAAGTGTGGGAATGGGATGAAATGTTGACCACAACTGAACAGTGACTGTAGTTTTATTCAAATATTGTTTGGAGTTTTTTTCACATTTGCCTGAGCATCACTCTCCACTTAATGCCTCAACTGAAAAGGGGAATGACAAAAGTTATTCGAGAAGAATAAGGAAGAAAACCATCATATCTGATATGTTGCTGGTGTAGCACATTGCACTGCAGTGAATTGGATTGTTGGGGTGAGAACCTGAGAAAAAGGATAGGCATTCATCCCTTTGAACCTCTTCTGCCATTGAATGAACTCACAGTTGAGGAAAAGTTTAACCTTTTCTGCTGCCATCCATGCGCCACCAAATGAAGAGCTAATCGTCTGTGTTGCAGAACTGCTGAATAAGTTCTTGGCATGCTCCCACAGAGGGTAAGGTCAGTTGCAAAGTCTTCTAATATACCTCAGGTGCCCTGTTTTAAAGTAGGATTGGTGGAATTCTTGGGAATAGGTTGCTGTCCTGCTTTTGCTCTTTATGTACTGCAGGGAGTTCCAAGGGGAGAATATAGGTTAAGTGTTCACTTGATTAAATGTCTGCTGTACCTAATGTAATGGTATTCAAATGTTTGCAGAGAGGGATATAAATAAATAACAGCTTCTTATCTCAGTTGATGTGCAAGAACACTGCATATATATCCTTTAAAGGAGGAGATTAGCTATCCTTGTTCTCATTAGGACCAGGGCATATTGGTAGAATTGTTGAGTGTATTTATTGTAACTTAAAATTGCTGAGGTAAAGTTAACAGAGAAAAGAGACTTTATTTCCAAGTTTAGCTGACATTTTTCTTCTGTGGCGCAGCATGGTAGAATTGAGTTCAGGGTAAGATCTGACACAGTGGCTTGTTAATAAATTATAAGTGTTCATTGAAAGTGTGTGCCTTGGGGCTAGAAATGGAATATCATTTATAAATGGTACTACAGTTTATCTTTAATATTTTGAACTGTGCTCTAATCCTCAGCTACTTGGGCCTACCTTGCTTACGTTTAAGTCATTTTTCTCACTTTAAAGGAAGCATCACTTATCGCTGCTATTGATATTCTTCACTTTTACAAGATATCTTTATTTCTATCTGAGGACTTGCTCTCACTATGGAAGGAAAAGGGATGTACGTAGCTAGCATCTTAAATAATTTGAAGCATGTAACAATTCATTTTTGTTTTGATGTGACCACTGACAAAGGAGAAACAGAACATAACTCAAAATAAATACTATTCATTTACATTCTTGGCCTTAAGTGGACATGATTATGACCTTGTGGTGTATGTATGTAAGTGACCTATATGTATGCTTGGGCAATAAGTTGATTGAATAAACCAGTGGAACATTTTCCAAAGGCATCCTCTGGGTTGGTGGGTAAGGAATGCAAAGTATATAGAGAAAACAAAAATCTCAAAATTGGCAACAAGGATAGAAGGCGAAATGAAAACAGAACATTGGAACTATTCAGCAGATCAGGCAGCATCTATGGGGAGAGAAAGAGATTTAACATTTCAGATGCCCATTGTGTTGCAGAACTGCTGAATAAATTTCAGACTTCTAACATCTACAGATTTCTTTTGCTTTCAAAAGGAAGACGGGTACTAAATGCTGCACAAGGGTGATTAGTTGGGTTTTGTGTGCAACATGACATGACTTACTTCATAAATTGGATTTGGGAAAACTTTTATTATATGTGTGTTTTTAGTTTTTTTATGTTGGCTTAAATGAACCCTGTGGTTGCCATTGACAAAGGAAAACAAACTAAGGTATGGGACTGCTGGTTTATTGGGGAATTGGAGTTGCAGACATTGGCAGGCAGAAAGGGCTGTACAGGTTGTATTTCCCTTCCTCTTCCTGTCATTATCTGCTGTCTGCCTGCTCACTGCATTGCTGATTGGTCATGGTTTCTCCTCCTGAGGGCAAAGTTGTGCAGTATGCAGAGTCTACCACAAATCTTGACATGCACTCTGCTGAGTACTCTAGGCTTCTTGTCAAGCAGTCCAGGCCAGGGAAGCATTCTGTGAGCATACCAGTATTCAGTTCCATCAGATTTCCTGTGGTATCATTGCATACATACGGTCGTATCTTTGAGTAGTGGAAACTCTTCTGGTCTTTCTAATGGAGGGAACTGAAATCCAGTACCTGCATAGCAATAAACCTGTGGAGTCTAGTATCATGAGGAAGTCTGCAGCCCTCACAAATCTGCTTGCTGTAGAAGCCTGATGCTCTCTGGCAGGAGAGAATTAAATGCAATTAAATCTCTTTGAAGAAGGAATTTAAGTAACCTCTATTACACAATGAATAGCAAAACATGAGGTTACAAACATCCCCAGTACTAGCCTAGAAAGAACTATATTGAGAAAAGTAAATTGCCACAATCAGTTCGACGCCCACTGGAAATGCAGTCCAGTCCCTGCTTTGAGTTTGAAGTTGTGGCTGCAGTAGGGACCAAGTAGCTATTTAAGTATTGATCTCACACACAACTCTTCCATATTGAGGTTAGCAAGGAGAATTGCTTCCTGAAAGACGAGCTCTTCCTTTCATCAGTTGGCATTATCTGTAAGGCAATGCTCATTGTCCCAATTATGCAATAGAGATTTCCATGGGGAATGATTACTAGTGCACCCACGGCTGGCAGCAGCTGGTTTGTGCAGATGCCTCGAATTCAGCACCTGCTACACCTTGGCCTTTGGCACTACAAACAGCTCTTGAAAACTCAAAACATTTGTAGAGTTGTACTATTGCCAGAAGACATGAACTTTGAACAAATTATCAGTGGTTTAATGATGCTCCTAAATGGTACTGTTGATGAGAGAATTGTGGTTAAGTCAGATTCCACTTCCTACTGCAATCTAGCTGTGAGCTATAGAGCAGAGTGGATAATTATATGAGATTACTACAGAATGAAATGGATCATGGTTATAATATAAATTTTCATGTAGTGTTTTAAAGTATGAAAGTGAATAGATGATGACTCCTATCAATCACTGCAGAAAATCCCAAAGACTGGTTTTATCACCTGTTATTAGAATACTTGATTACAAAAGTATTTTCTTTTGGACATTTTTTTCGTCAAGTACTTTTTTATTCAAAAGTAAAATAGTGCAGATGTTGAAACTGATAATCACTCTCTGCGTTATAATAACTTTTAGTGGTACGTGATCCAAGCTCGATTTGAACGAAGTAAATTGTGCTGGATCATTTCCAGATGAAATGACAAAGTCGGACTGATAATTTACAGCTGTGATTCGTGTTGGTGTGTCCAGTGTCTTCCCAGCATCAAATATATATCAAATTAAGCCAGTGATCACACTTTGCTCATTTCAGTCCCATCAACATAAATTGGATCTCCTGGGTACTGAAAATAAGTACTATTGAACAGCCACAAAAAATAAAAGGCATAACATGCTGCATTCTTCACAGGTGGAATTTTCTAGGATCCCTGATATCGAGAAAACCTCAACAGCTCCAAACCTCACTGGAGGCAGCTCGTACACATTCCAAAGCACTCAGCTCATGCTCAAAGTGCCATTTACTGTTCATTGGAGATTGTAACCAATGAGAAAATTCTTTGTTTGTCTCAGTGATCATCCTGCACAAGCATAGGTCTAGGTGTGTGAGGCATTTCCATGAGGATGGCTACCTCTGGGGAAGGACAAGCAGATGTACACCATTGCAAAGACCCTCTCACCTACGGCCTCCCTCTCCCCCATAGCAGCCTGCATGCTACTGGTGTCTGGATGCCATAGGGATTGTGCCTCTGAGGGTGCTGTGCAGTAAAGTGGCACAAGCTGCATTACTTCAATACTTTTCCCATTGGGACCCATGCAGATCACAATTCAATTCATCTTTTGAAGTGAAAACTATTGTATACTTGCTTTTAATCAATTTCACCATCTTTTTTTGTGGGACACTATTTCATGCTTGAGCCACGTGCAACAATATTTTAGCACACCAAGAGAAGTGTAATCCACTTTCTGTTTCTCTCTCAACAAATCTTGTCTCCACTGCTGAGTTTTCTGGTTTTTCTTCTAATCATTCTTTGTTATAGCCTCATTATTTACAGGACAAATATTTTTGCATTAATAAATGGTTGATTGTATCTTCAATTCTGCATCAAGATTATCAAAGTAATAGTAGTGAATGCAATAACATGTTTTTCTTTCTTTTTGGTTGAGATGTTAAAGATAAATCTTTAAAATAATTGGGAAGTGATGCAGATTAACTTGCCTGGCAGTATAAAATACACATATTAATCTTTGAGTCCCATTGGTGTAATCTATATTTTTACTGCTTCTGGTAGAATCAATGTATTGCCAACATTCTTTGATAACTTTAAGGTTAGGACTAACACTAACATTTTCTATTTTTCTTTTGCAATATCACTAGAGGGTAATAACTACTCATGTCAGTGTTGCATCATGAATGTTTACCATACTCATGAAATTCTTCACTACTTTTTCATTAAAAATATGAACTGCGACACTAAACCAACAGAGAAATGAATCCGATGAGGCTGATTGTTCAATGTCCTTCTCTGCTGTGTCAGCTGACATTGGCAGGGGCCATTACATGGTTCCTGCATTCAATTGTAGTTCCATTGGTTAGTTAAGAGTAAACCATCTAGGCACAGTATCTGGATCTGGTTCCTTATTGGCAACTTCTGCTTGTTGTGTGGGTGTGTGTCAGACTCAGCTATAGTGCCTCCTGCTGTCATTTATTGCCTGGACTTGCACTTGGATATTGGGTACATTGGTAAAGAGTATAAGTGAACAAAAATGCTTCAAATTTGTACCAATACAGCATTACTAAAAGGCAAACATAAATGAACTATAATAGAAGTATTTTCTGTTATTCTCATATCCACCTTTATTAAGGTAACAGATGTTTCTTTTGTTAAGGATTGTTAAGGAATGTGAGTAGCCCAATGTCCTAACTGATGTCTTATTGGTGAAGACAGGATAGCTCAATTGCCCATTGAAGGGGCAGTCAGATTTGTTTAACACTAAATTCATTAATATATATATGTATGTAACTTTAACAGACTGAGCAGTTTGTACATACTTTTGAAGACCAGTTGGTGAGAAGCGCCCTGTTGGCTCTACATAAAGCTCGTCCAAGCTACATCAACAAAAAGTGCTCCACTCTCATCCATAATCCAGAAGGCACTGAAGAGCAGTCTGAAAGCAATCAGCGCAGGTCCAGTAAAGATTCAATACCTCACCATGCTGAATATGATGAGGAAGATTGGGCAAGTGAATTTCTAGAGAACTTTTACTTTATAATTAGCAGATGTTTATAATTGTTTATGCATTTTATCTAACTACTCATAAAGGACTAATCATTTCCATAAGAGGAAACTGTAAGACTACAATTCTGTATACCAAACATAGAGTGTGAAATTTTGTGTAATGTTGCAATCAAGTAACTCCCACTATTAATGTGGTTTCTGAAAAGTGCTCCTTCAGCTCAAACAGTGTTAACTGATGATGGGAAACATTTATGCCATTTAATACTGTTTACAAAGATATCACAAATTAGTAAAAATAAATTTTCCTTCCATGTACATTATCTCTGGGTATATATTATTCATGGGTAATGTATTTTTTGAAAATAAGTAATGAAAAAGTATCTCATGCATTCCTAACCCTTTCATAAAAGGATTAGATGGAGGTCAACTGCCTTTATTCCAAAACTAGCATTTTGCCAAAATAGAAAAATTCCAACGCAAAATTTCTTTATGGTTGCTCTAAGCCAGGTTATAAATTGTGACTAATCATGTGAACTCAAAATTACTTTGAAATTCACCTAATTTTCAATGAAATGGCTGACAAAGAAAGGGTAGCTTAATCCTACCAGTTGGAGATAGACATATTCCTCCCACCTCACACTTCCCAAATGTTTTCTTAACTATGGCAATATTTTAAGCTTTAATAATTCAATGAATATTTGATAATGCTGATATAGAAAATGTGTTTTGTTCTGGATATAATTTGTTTGTTTTTCCAGGACAGAGTGTGGGTGAATGTGGGGAAAAGCTTGAACTGTATTATTGCAATGGTGGACCGACTGCTTGAACAGAGTGACAACAGACCAGAATGTGAGCCAAAGCCTTCGTCGGCTGACCAAAGCCCCTCCTCGGCATGTGGTGGGTGAGATTTCAATTTACGTGAACCAAATAAAAGCGACACTCTGCAGTGCAACTTAAATCTTTATTTCCTTTGGAATTTGGAATTATTCCCCATTTTATGTTGATGTGTGTATGTATATGTTGATGTATATAATTGGGATTGGTGACTGTTAGTGTTTTGATCATTTGTCTTCTTTTTAACCTTAAGCAGAAAATTGTAGTTTTGAAAGAGCAAACACAATAAGACCCAGAACTGGTGTTTCATCAAAACACTTGGAGCTGCAGTTCAATAAATTTAATAAAATGAGTTCATGCTTTTGTCATACATATACAAACTAGGTCCTTCCCAGGTTATGAACACCCAATTTATGGATGGTCCAGACATAGGAATGAGCATTTGGGAGACCAGAGGGATGGATGGGAATGGATTTGCCAGCTGCAGGGCTGCAGGCATCTTATGCCAGATGGGAACGGGGCATTTCCATGTGCCTTCTCTCCCCACCCTCTTTCCCCAGTGAGCCACAACAGTTGGGGGCTGGATTGAGCCAAGCACTTCTGGGAGTGCTGTGCAGATTCAATCACTCACTCGTTGAGTCAGTGAGACCAACTGGTGGACCCTCTTCCCGCACCTGCTTGCTCTGCTTTCACAGCTCTTTCTGTGATCCTCTCCTACACACTGTTTTTGTTCATTTCTGATTTACAGTGTCGTTTACAAACAGTTCTCAGGAACAGAACTCTGCCGTACTCTGGGGAGGACCTGTATATCCAATACCTTGAATCCAATCTGCTGTCTACTATCATCTCTTTCACTTATACCCCATCTAATATAAAAGGGAAGGTGAATGAAGTACTTAGTGAATGTTGCAAGACACAAAAGACTCTCAAAAGTGTGTCAGAGCACTTTAAAAAGAAACAAGGCATTTCGGTACCAGGAGCCAGACAGATTAAAGGGAAGAAGAATAGGAAGTTAAATATGTAGCTGCAGGCCACTATGAAAGAGTGGTGCTCAGATTTCAGGAACAAAAAGTGATACCAATGGAATAACCTCCACCTAAATCAAAGCAGAGAATTAATTTGTATTAATCTACATAATTCTGTTCTTTGATGTAGCCTCTTTTGATGTTTTTGAAATACATCCTTTTGGTAGTGCATTCATCTATAAATATTTCCCACTTTTTGAAATAGTAGATGCTTAATTGGAATGCATTATGAAAGCTATTGACAGAGAAAAAAGCTATGATATAGTAAGGGATTTATAAGTATTGTTGTAGAAGGAAAAGGGAGAAAATTAGAAAGCCAAGTAAAGAACACAGTCTGAAAAAATTGTACTAAATTGGTAAATTGGTTTATTATTGTCACAGGTACCGAGGTACAGTGAAAAACTTTGTCTTGCAAACTGTCCATACAGATCATTTCATTACAACAGTGCATTGAGGTAGTACAAGGAAAAATCAATAACAGAGTGCAGAATAAAGTGTTACAGTTACAGAGAAAGTGCAGTGCAGGCAGACAATCAGGCACAAGGCTGTGGCGAGGTAGATTGTGAGGTCAAGAGCCCATCTTATTGTATGAGGGGACCGTTCAATAGTCTTATAACAGTGGGATAGAAGCTGTCCTGGAGCCTGGTGGTGTGTGCTTTTGGGCTTTTATACTTTAGGACTGAGCGGTATTCTTGGTAAGTAAAAAGTATTGGAGACAAATGTAGAGAATGAAGACTATTAATCATTAATGGAGACAAGTGATGTTGCAGCTAAAGCTTATATTTGAATGGGTTTTGAAGTTAAAATTCTTGGTTACGATATAATTAGGGGAAGTAGGAAGGGAAAAGACACATACAGTGTCATTGTTAAAGGGCTTGTGTCATTGTAAAGGGTTTGTGCAGTGTTGATATTTAAGGCCATAATGGTTAGGCTCTCAGGTGGAGTCTATGTGGACAGAGTTAATACATCTCTAGAAATGTTTCAAATGTTCCAAAAGCAGTGGAGATGATAGAGAAGTGAATAGCTTCAGAGAGATATTTAAGATTAATGAGGACATAATAGGTAATTTGAACTATCAAGGTAGATGGGAATAAAAGTATTGCATAGGGATCAAAATTGTTACTGTATTGTAGGATGTATCCAGTCTTCTTCATTTAGTTGTAAGAAATAAGATGCAGAAAATAACCAATGTCTGAACAATTGAGATTTAGAAACTACAACGTGGTTAAGTGAAAAAGGAAAGTGAGTCAAAGATAAGAATCCCGAAACTAAAGTAAAATAACAGTTGACATTCATATAAAGCTTTTCATATAGATTAACAGCCAAAATACTTCAGAGACCCTATCAGATTGGAATACAGCCTGTACTAATAAGCTGAAATGATAGCAAATGGTGAGTTATGGGAAATATTTACGTATGGCGTAGGTGCAGTATTAAATAGGTGTATTTTAATGAAATGAACTCAATCCGTCAAATTGAACTCAGTGGATTAATAAATAATTTAAAAATAAGCTTTTTAAAATGAGGATAGTGACACATAATAATCCATAAGAAAATTATAACATTATAAAGGCATGTAGAAAGTATTGTGAGAAGATTTTTAAAAAAAATTTTTTTAGAAGGGAGCATGAAAAATAGATAGCAGATAGTATAAAAGGATATAGCAACGACTTGTAAACTGTATAAAAAGTGAAAGAATAGTTAAAGGAGTCCATTATAGAAGATAAAGGGATGACACTGATACTGAATATTTTGTATAGGCCTGCTTGAGACAGATATGGGGTAAATATTAAAGATAACAATAGGAAATAGTTTTTTTCTTAATTACTGAAATCAAGATGGATAAACCAATGGATTCTGATGCTATGCATTATTGGCCTTGATAAGGAAACGGAGAAGAATTAAAAAGGGTTTTTATAGATTGAATAAGGAAAGGGTAATTTGTCTGATGGAGAATCGGTAGTCAATGATCACCAGTTTAAAACTATCAGTAAAAAAGATTATGATAAATTTCTCTTCATTGCAAGCTGTTTTATAGCAGAGGCAGACACCATTGCATCCTTTTGAGGAATAATTAAATAAAGGTCCCAGCTTGTGAGGGGAGAGGGTGATAAGAGAGAGAAAGCATAAATCAGTGAAATTAATTTGGGAATCTTCAAGCAAAGATCTGATGTAATGCAATAAATCGATAATGCCTCTAGCTTTGCTTTAAATCATTGAGTGTCTGGTTGTATAAACCATTCAATCTTGGTCTTTCAGTTTGGGACATCATCCCAGCTATTTAATTAGCACGTTATTAACATATTACAGGTGATATTTATCCTGTATTTATTTTGGTAAACAACAAAGCTGACAAACTCTCATTTTCAGGGGATCTTAAAGTAGGCCTATTGAAAAGAATGCTATTAAATGATAAGTATTGTAAATATTCTTATAATTTAGTAGAAACTACAGTTAACTGTGGAATAGTTGGATGGATTTCAGGGTTATCTGGAAAACCGTTTTAGAACATTTCTGCTGCCGTACATTTGTTTTTCATGTATTTATACAAGCCTAGAGCAATGTGTTCAAACTATGCTTTGTTAATTTTCTTAATTGTATTTGTTTTGTAAGATAACTGGTATGAAGGCCTGTACCCCCTGGTAATTACTCTAAAGGACTGTGTCAGTGAAGTGATTAACAGAGCAAAGAAGGCGATGGTGTTTGTTCTTCTTCAAGATTGCGGTTCCAATATACCACAGGCCCTGGCATTGCATCAGAGGAGAGACGTTGTATTCAGCCAAGCAGTAAGTGAATATTTTGCCAATGTGATACAAAGGGAATTAATGGATAGAAATGCATGTGGATTAAATTCTGTGCAAATAGACGATTTCTTCAGCTACATTAAGCAGGGATCCAGGCTCATTTCAATTATCATAGCCTCTGGGTGTAGCTTTCTGAAATCATCATTAAAGATAAGTATTCATTGGAAATCACTAGTGTGCAGTTTAAATTAGTAGATTAGCAAATGGAGTTCTGGACCAGTGATCTGGAGTTTGATTGATTTTGAATCCCATCATGCAGTCATCAGGAATTCTTTTTCAAACGCTAGCTTCAGTGGTGGTAATTGTGAAAATGCCAGATTATCATAAAACCCATCTGGTTCTTTAATGTTCCTCTGGAAGAGAACCCTGCCTTCCTTAGCTGGTCTAGATCTGCTCGTATGGTTATCTCATAACTACCTCCTTAATTCAGTGGTAATTAGGGATGGACAATAGATGATGGCATTGCTAGCAATATCAATGTCCAGTGCACAGTTTAAAAACAAAATGGCCTTCTCCATTATTCTTCCTCAACCTCTGAGGCAAGTCCAAAATTTGTAATCGAACTTGTGAGTTTCTAACAAACAAACAGCATAATGGTCTGATCTGAGTTTGGAGCATAAATGCAGCCAGTTTTTTATATGAAGTGGATTAGAGTTTATCTTCTTACCTATCTAACCTTGCGACAATCAATTCTAGCCACTACTGAGGTAAGCTAATTTAGCACAGGTCTGTGATGCAGTAGTGTGCTCTAATTCTAATGGATTAGCCAGATGACCACATGCAATTACCCATTGGGCCACCTGGGAATTTGTTCAGATTAGTTGATTTGAAGCATGAGAAATATCAGGCCACCATGTGAACTGTGAAATTTCCTACTAGAGTGAGGCAAATGATTCCCAGGATATTGAGTGCTTGCTCACAGTATACTGGCAAGGAAAGCACTTTAGCTTAGGTTGTGTTCCAGCACTTCCAATAATGGAGTAGTTTTAATGGAGTAATTGATCCCATGAGGTTGAAGAGACTATTCTCTGCTCCCACTGCAGAGCTGTGCCATACGTAATTCTAAATTCTATTTAGGTTGGGGAATATAGCTCTTCTATTCCAAAAAAAAAATAAACTCATGTCAAATTGACTGATATATAAGCCTTTGGAAAATAAAACTATTTTGGTCCAATTGGATTTTCTATTTTTAAGGATGTTTTGACAATTTCTCCTCATGCCTTTTACTCAAGGGATAGAGTGGCAAATAAAAAGTAATGATCTTATTTGGCCAAATAATAGCTCTGTAAGCAGTAGAAAAATAAGTGCAGAATTCAATTGTTATAGCTAGTTCGGTATGCTATAGAAATAGTAGCAAAACGTATTCATGGAAATGTGAGAGAAAGGAGCAGGTAGCATTGAATAATATCTTAACATAGTCATTCATCATTCATCTTTTCAAAAGAATTAATGGATGTAATAGCATAATATACAAATTTACAAAATATTGTAAGAGGCAATTAAATCCCATTATATAATATATGGTAGATTGTATAATTTGAGGAAATTGGATGCTGAGCTCAATTGATTTTACATGATATCTTGTCCACTATCTTAATGTTTTGTAACATAATATTAACACTAACGCTAAGGATTAAATAAAATGTCATTGTCCTTATTGGCTTTGTGTATTCTATAATAAATATGGTGCAAGACTTTCTGGACCAGAAAGATCTTCAGGATAATTAAGCAAAGAAAGAAGAAGAATGATTTGCTTTCATATTGCTTCTTCTTACATATTTAAGAAGTGCTTCATACATATGGGTTGCTACAAAATGTCGCAAAATATACAGTTAATCTTCGGGGAATTACAAGTGAAAAGACTTCCATTGGTCTCTGACTGACAGGGGATCTGATTGGGAGGTCAGAATGAGGATCAGTTGCTTAGGGTGAGACTAGGAAGACTGCTGTCATGATTCAAAGCAAAGACTTGGCCAGGAGTTCAGTAGAGAGGTCAGGGTAGCAGAGTTGGAATGAGGATTGGCTATGGGCCAGCAGATCAGTGATGCAACAAGCAGGGTTCGTGTACTCCTGGTTGCCTGGGGGTGGGGATCCCTAGAGAAAGCTATCCCAACGAGTAGGCATAATATTTAAAGTCGATCTTGCTGAAGCAGGTGTCCTTTGAGTAATGCTGAAGCAGGCCTCTCGAATGGATTCGGCGGGCTATGCATGCAGTGATCAAGATCCTGTGGTTCCCACTAGATATCATTGCACTTGTCTGGCCTCCTGCATGAATTAGCACATCTGTATACTGTTTACTCTGTGAGTTTCATGTGAACAAGGAATTTCATTGCACCCTGGTGTATATGACAATAAACTAATCTGAATTGCATAGTGCACAAAGGTATAGTGTTGTGCAATCCACTTAATAAGAAAATGAATCAACTAATGGATAGCATCTTTGAGATTCTAACAATCCTTCACTCCTGGCATGGTGTTCCTTCCTAGTTTTAATGTTAGTCCTGGAAGGGTATTTAGATGCTCAGCATTCCAGCACAAAGGTTAGTGTTTCACCATACAAGTCCAAGGACTTTGTTCCTCATCTGTTCATTTATCCATAAAAAGTAGCCAGCAGTAATTCGTACACCTACTTCATAATCTGATAACAATATAAAGTGTACACACAATATACTTGTGGTATACCATGCCATTAGAACTACATTGATTATGATGGTTATCCAAAATTAAAAATGTCACCTTCGTCACGTGCTGCACTTGAAGAATTTGTAATCAGAATCTTAATCACGTCATAACATTATCGGCCAACTGTTTAAAAAAAAATCCTCCAGAGCAGCTAGCAATCTGTCACACTTGTCAATCTCCAAAACTTGGTTAATGTTTTGTTGTTACATGATAGCTTAATTGATTCTTATACTGCTTTTGAAATTTTAAAGTTGATACCACATTCTCAATAACAGCTTGTTCAAAGATGATAAGACCAAAATGATAAGTATTTTATCCTTTCCAAAAGTTAACACCATGGATTCTACAAATAAAACCAATCTCTACTAATATTATATGCTGTCATTCTACAATTGCTGAAAAAAAAATGAAAATACCACAATATGGCTGTAAAGTTATCAACGTTAACATTTAAATGCTGTCTTCATTAGTAAGTGAATAAAATTTTAAACCCCAGCAATAATCACTCCATCTGCCTGTGATTCTCAACCTACATTTAGAAAGAAGCTAAATGGAATTGAGGGTAAGAAAGACTGAAGCAGAGAAAACATCAGGACTTCACTTTGCTGTTTAATTACGTAATAATGCCGCCAGCAGTCAAGTACAAATCTGTGAACAGCATTGTTGGAATTGATCTAGTGTTGTAAATTTATTCTAAGCACTGATATTGAACATATATTGATATCAAAATTAGTGCTACTCTTTAAAGAATTCTTTTTTTATATATCTAATGTAATTTCAACCCAGTGTTATAATGTAAATTGAAATTATCTTACGAATATAGTCACGGCAAACTATTGTAAAGAGTGAAATGATTTCAGGTGCATTAGTTTACATGTGCCTACAAATCAATCCAAATCAGTGATACCCATGAGGACAGTGAGAACTGCCTGTTCAAACCAATTAGAAGAGTAACTCCATAATAAGATAACAGTTTCTTTCAGCCTATCCATCTTACATTTTCCTCAAAAGCCTAGCATTCTAATAGAAAGCCCTAGTGTCCATATTTTCTGAAGATATATCACCACTTTCATCTTTTTTGAACTGCTCCTCATGAGAAAATAACACCACAGCATTTTATTGTTGAATGTCAGCCTAAGGGAACAGAGTTTTGTTTCCATCTACCTCTCAATGCTAGCAGTAGGAACAATTGAATTTACAGCACAGACGGATTCCTTTGGACTAATTGTGCCAGGGGTCTTCAACTGGAATTGTCCATCTCAATTCTGTGCCACTCCTCCATATAACTTTTATCTTTTTCCTCAAATATTTTCAAAGCACTCGGTCTTCTAATATCAGAACTCAAAATGTTGGTACTTTTAAGAGTCTTCCCATGAAAAGAGAAGGGGTGTGGAGAGGGAAGAAAGAGAGCAAAGCAAGGAAGAGGAACTGGACGAGGAGGAGGTGGGACTGAGGGAGAAAGGTAAAGGGGAGTGGGGGAGGATTTCGAAGAAGAGTGTACTGATGGAGAGTCATACAGCAAGTGTAGAGGTCCATGCTGACCAAGGTATCTTTCCAAGCTAGTCCCAATTGCTTGCTTTTGGCCCGTTTCCTTTTAAATCTGATGTAGAGACTGAGGGAGGGTACAGAATGTGGATGGAATAATTCTTTGTAAACTTGTAACTGGAGTGCGAGTAGTTATTGTATGTTTGCCTTTCTGTGTGTGTGTATATATATATATATATGTGTAAACCTAGTTTCATATCATCTAAGACTCGTTTGCTATTGGACCAAGATCTCGCTGTATCAAGATCTTGTCAAAGCTGGTGTGCAGTGGCTACCCTACATTACAGGAAATCATACATGGGCATCTTCCACTCTTTACTGAATTGGAAGTGCATCATGCTCTATCCTGACAGACTCCCTAATAAGAATAGAAGTGTTATTAATGTCATCTTGCCTATTGTTTTTGCATTTAGTCCTGAAGATATTTACATCCGAATTATGTTTTTGTTGATAAAATTAAATCTATACAATAAATTATAAATTTAATGTCTTACTAGTTTTCTTTTTCTTATCAGCTTGCAGGCCTGGTCTGTGGGTTTGTGATCAAACTGCACACGTGTTTACATGATCAGGGTTTCCTATTGCAGCTTCACACAGTGGGTTTGCTGGTGCAGTTTGAAGGACTTCTCAGCACATACAGTGAGTAATATGTCCAATTTTATCAGCATGCCACTTAATAGCTTCAGGAAACCTCTTTTAGGTCATGCTGTTTGTTGGAAGCACTCAATTTATCCTGCAGGCTATCAGAACACAGATTTTAAGAAGACAATGTAAAAGGGAACTGCTGATGAGAACCTACAATAGAAGCAGTGAATAGAACAGATAATTGCTAAGTTACATAAGATAATGAGATCTGTGGTTTGTTGTCTTAAACACCTAAAATTGAATAAGAAAAAGATACACATTGTGTGATCTTATGTATCTACAAATCTATCTAGACATCTTTTATGCAGAATTCATACTTTTATCACATCCTCAAATAACTCTATATTTGTTTTATCCCAGATTCTCAATCTACCATTATTTGAGAGCATTTCTGCCCCTTACCATTCAAATTAACTACATACAGCTGCTATATGAACTTTGTTTGTGGCTGAAAGATAATTCTGAAGTGCAAAGTATCTTTGGCAATAGTAAGCAATCTGGAAATTGACCCCAAAGTTGAACCTATTTTGAGAATTTTCTTTTCTCCTTGAGCTTGTGCTTAAACAAATTTACATATCTCACAACACAAAATTTGCCATAAGATACCTTAATTAGTCACATGTACATCAAAACAGACAGTGAAATACATCTTTTTGCGTAGTGTTCTGGGGGCAGCCCGCAAGTGTCGCCACATTTCCAGCGCCAACATAGCATGCCCACAACTTCCTAACCTGTACGTCTTTGGGATGTGGGAGGAAACCGGAGCACCCAGAGGAAACCCATGCAGACACGGGGAGAACATACAAACTCCTTACAAACTCCTTAAAGAACCTGCAGTGTTTTAAAACATAACGTTTTTAAATACTTATTTTGAAACTGGTTCCATTATGTGTATTAGTGTGATAATGCTACAGTTTGATCAATGCTTGCTGAAATGACTTATCATCATTATGGTAGTTAAAAGGGATTATAACTCTTTCATATCCTCCGCCCTCTAAGGTAGAGGATGAGAGAATGGGTTACAGGAAAATAAGGGGAGGGGTTGGATAGTATTGGCATAGACGCAATGGCCTGAAAGGCTTCCTTCTATATTGTAAGGAAATATCAAATGAGAAATACAAATATGAAAAATGTTACATTAATTTCATTTCTTGGTGTGAATCTAACAATCCAAATGACAACAAATTGTCTTTGTGTTTGTAATGTTATTGCACACTAGGACCTGAGGAGGTCACCAAAGGCTCTTCAGTTAACTGAAGCTTTTATTTTTTTCTACTTTCTTCTTTCTTTGCTGTATCTTACTGTTTTTCTGATATTTTGGGTATCTGGAGCATTGTTAACTTTTTTTTTCTTTGTCTTGCTCACTCTGCATTATTTTCCCTTTTTAACATTATTAGAATTTTATGGTCTTCCTCTTTGTCACTTCCACTTGAGAATTTACATCAGTCTCTTTTACTCTAAATTATACTGCAATTTGCTTCACTTTTTCTCTCACTCTCATATATTTCTCATTGAATCCAGAAAAGAATTGTGAGATAGCAAGGTGACAATTCAATCTCAACCTTTGGTTATTCAACCATTACCAGCAGTGTCTTCAGCTGCTAAGACTCTAATCACTGCAATTGGCTCCATAAACCTTTCCAACTCTCTACTTCTCACCAACTACTTCCATTAATTTAGTGTGTTGGTTTCTTATTGGCTCAGAAAGTTAACCCTATCATGCTGATGTTTGTCAGAGCAACTGATCCAAAATCAACAGATAACAAAATGCCAGCAGTGACTTTTATTGAGTTTAATGATACAGTGGAAATTCAACCAATTATTTCCAGTTATATTTGATCCTTGTACAGAACTTATGATTATCATTGACATAATTTCATATGTAACATTCCTTTTAAACTTGTGAAAAATTGAATAATGTTGTTCTGGGAGTAATTATTAATTGTGGTCATTCCCAGAAAAACAGTGTTGTATTAGTGCTGTGCTGGAAGGGACTACTGTTTAAGGTAATTCTCTCTAATGACCTTTGTAGCCAGGTACAACTTCATATGGAACTGACTCACCAACCCTCCAGCCCTTTCAGACTAGGTGCCAAACCCCTGACTTTCAACCCAACCTTACTAATTTCTGATCGTCACACAGGATCCACTCTCAACCGTGCTTCTCCCAACACCTGTTTACGAACTACCAACCATACCCTGCTCTCCTCTATGGTCTGAGCTGCACCCTACACCCTGACCCAGTACATCAACTTATGACCCTTAATCAACTGTCCCCTCCATTCCACCACCGGCCCCCCCCCACCATCTCTTGCCCTATGAGCTGTGAAGTTAATTAAAGATATTTGCTGCATTTAGAAGGGTTGAAACAATGCTATCCCTCCCTTTCTATGGTGGACACTTGCCTATAAATGGCCACAACCCTTTACGTTTGCAAGTTACTGCTGCCGCATCTGAGATCAGGTAAGATTTGAAATACATATTGCCTGTATTTCATTGGTGAATCCTGATGCTTGTAACCTAACATCATTGTGGGAAAACTTTCACCAGATGTATTGGGACAGTTCATGAAATCAGTTCATTATTACTCCTCAAGGGCAATTAAGAATTTACAAACTGGCTGGATGTTTCCAACAACACACATCTGGTAAGCAAATAAAAAGACAACTTAACCCTTATCAGTGATTAAATCTGAACCTCCCTTGTCAACACTAATTAGGATTGTAACCTGGCTTTTTTTTAAATTTAGAGTTATCTTTTTTTTCTTTTTCTCAGTTGAAGTTGGCTTGTGACTGAAAGTTTAGTCACACACACAGTGATGATCTTAAAGACATTACAGTCACCATGAAAGTGTTAATTGGTAAAATCAGCATTCAGGAAATCAACTGAATTCCCGGTTCTAACATTAAGAAATTCTGATAACATGCTTGAAGCTGCTCTGCAACTTGGTTCTTAACTCCACTCCACACACACATTATTCATGCTCTCGTGGTTCCTAAAAATTCACTATGTCTATTGCACAACCCCAAAAGCTCCACATTAAACACCCAGATGGACTTTATATGGGATGAATATTTGGTGTGGTAACAATTGTCAAGAATTCTTATACCTGTCAAGGATTCTACAGAGTGTAAACTTAAAGTTTAAGGCTTTCAGGTTTTAACTATATAATTTGTCCTTAGTTTATTATTGGCAAAAGCTGTCTTTCTACATGAAAGCTGCACAGGCAAATGGTACCATCTGCCCAAGCCTCAACCACATTGATCAATTTTTCTGCAGTATAGTGATCCTATAATTAATCAAGACATATAAGCATCTGCTCAATAGAATTTTGCTTACATTGCTGAACTGTTTGCTTCCACTGTTGTCTGGTAACTATCTCTCTGTGTATTGCTTGGACCAGGTAGGGATTTATCAGCCAACCACCTATTTGCTGTGGGCCAGAAATTCACTCTGGAAAATATATTATGCTGATAATTGAAGGTTGTCTGCTTTTACCTTCAGGCGAAGAGATTGGAATGCTAGAGGACATGTCAATTGCAATCACGGATTTGCAGAAAGTGTCATTTAAAGTTGTTGAAGCACAGTTGCCAGAGAGTGCCACTGCTGACCTTTATCCTGTTGTGACTGGAATCCGGTAAGCAAAACTTTTCAAAATAGTAGCAAACTATTGCATAATCATGATAGAATGTAATCTTACAAGATTTTAACCGTCAGTACATTGCAACACTGTACAATATCAGACAATATCGAAGTGCACTGCACTGAAATTTCTGATTAAAAAAAAATTAATACTGATCAAAGGTCATGGATTTGATTGTTCAGTGTGCATTACATATGTTGAAGATGATTAGGATAAATAGCAGAGCAGGCTTGAGGGACCAAGTGGCCTGCTCCTGATTCATACACACTTTTGTACAATGGTGGACACACTTGGGAACTAGATGCTAGTTGGCATTCTGAAGAGATGTGGAACATTAAACTGCCTATCTTATTGCCTAGAAATTCAAACCATTGTCTTCAATGGGACTGAAGTTTGGAAACAGTGCATAACAGGTTGCAATTACTTCATGGTGCATTTAGTTTAATTAGAATTTGATCATATTTGTTCCTTTAGTAGAACTGTTTCAGAAATGAAACACATCCACCTTCTTAAAATATGTCAAATGCTTATCCTGATTGATTAATCTGATGCTGGGAAAAAAAAATCATCCATACAAATTCATGAACATCGGTGCTTGTAAGGGTTGAATGTCAAGAGATCAATTTAAAGATGCCTAATCTCTCCAAAATTCATATTGGTATTATCCTTGTTTTTTCTGCATTTTTGGTGCATAGTTTAGATGGGAATGGAATGATCCCAAATAATTCAGTGGAATGTGTGCTGGCTCCATGTTGGAACTGTTTGAGTCTGGAGCAACAGTTTAAGATATAATTTTCACAATTGCATTGCTGGGGGTAAGGGTCTCGAGCTGCCATGTTCCTGAAAAATGAAAAGTTCTTGACCACATATTTGCACATTAGCAAATACTGCACTAAAAGCCATAGTGGATATTTTGGGGCAAATGAGAGTTTCCTTGTTTTATATTCTTAACCCGAAAACAGAGTTCCAACAAATATGGAAGTTGATTTCTGAAGAGGAGCCTGTGAGGAAAACAAATAGCAGACCTAAAGAAAGCTGCCTGTATGATTTTATTTACCAAGCTACCCAAAATATGCTGTTCATTTCTTCATAACCTAACAATATTTCATAAATGCCATTACTCTTTGAAGGCATAGCCCATTGCAGAGCATGAAAGGAGCTGGACTGATGGCAAAACTTTATAGGGGCTTTACATGATTAATCCTTTCCTTGTACCTTAGTTATGTGATGCAAGTGCAATAATCCATTTATAAGATGAACTGCAGAATTGTCATTTAAATTTAATTGTGTGGTCTTCTTAAATACACAATGGCACAGAAACAGGCCCTGCAGCCCACCACATCCACGCCAACCATTTTGTCCATCTGCACAAATCCCATTTGCCCACATTAGGTCTGAATCCTTCTATACCTTTCCTACTTCAGACACTTCAGTGCCTATCTAAATGTTTTGTAAATGTAGTTAGTGATTGTATCTGATTTCACACCTCATCTGGCAGTAAGTTCCAGATGTCAACCACTCTTTGTGTAAAACAAAGCTTCCCTTCAAATCCCTTTTTAAAACTCCTCTCTCTCACTTTAAACCTATGCCCATTTGTTTTTGATACCCTATACATGGGGGAAAAAATTCTGACCATCTACCTTATCTATACTTATAATTTTATATACTGAGGCTCCTTGGGTTACAGAAGACCTGACTGGCAGAAACCTGACTTTACACAAATTCTCCCATAAATTATTAAAGAATTTTTCAAAATGGTCGTAATAGTAATAATAAAATATTCTGTGTTGTCCGTTAACAACTGGATATAGTATATGTCCTATTAGGCAGTGTTAGGGTGAACATAGAAGATATTCAATGAAATGAAAGAATTATAAGAAGTGTATACAGAACGGTACGATATGGGTAGCTATAGAAAATGGATGTTTCTGATTTACGAGCAGTTCTCGGGAATGGAACCCTTGCATAGCCAGGGACTGCCTGTACTTCTGTCAGGTTACCCCTCAGCTTCTTTTGATCTAGGGAAAACAAACCAAGCCTTTCAAATCTCTTCCTACAACTAAAGTCCCCCAATCCAGGCAACATCTGGTGAATTTCCTCTGCACTCTTTCCTGAGCAACCACATCCATAGTTTGGCGACCAGAGCAGGGTTTGCATGTGAATGAATATTAAAATGTTGCAATTTTTATGTTGCAAATTGAAAGGTAAAAGTCACAGCCCCATAATTTCATTGGCTACACTATATTACCTTCACTGAACTTCACAAAGGAACACATGGTGGCTAGGAGTTCGCTAGAGGCAGCAGAGTGGCTGTTAGAAAATATGCAGTTTTTACTTTTTCTGTAGATCCCTCTGGAGTTGGGAGGAGCAGGGATACTTCTTACTATCCACCTTTGCTTTGATCTACTTTTCCACCTCCAAGTGACATTGATTCTACAACCCTTCACTCACCTCCCCCACCTTAGTCCTTGCCAGGTGCTGGGGACTACCCATTTCCAGATGTCACACTCCAGGACTGAAATCATTCCACAGATGCTGCCTGATCTGCCGAGTGTTTCCAGTGTTCCCTGTTCCTTTTTATTTCAGATATTTCCATCATCTGCAGTTTCTTTTTTTTTTATTTTCATTTACTGTTGAAATCGTTTCTGCCTACATAAGGTGAGAGATGGGTGTGCATTGTATACAATTAATCCTAAATTCAGATCTTGTTGCTTTCACAAGTTGGGTGCACCAGGTCACAATCTGAACGTCTAGCTCCAAAGCCATTTTCAGAACTTGCAGTTGCTTGACTTCTCTCTCCTGGATTTATTGCAGAGATTTTTACACAGTGGAGGTACAGCTTCCCAGCAAATTATTTGAGGTTTTGCCACAGGAGATAAAAGATGGAAAGTTGTTACGTGTACATCCAGTGTTTTTTAACATCGGAATAAATGAGCAACAAACTCTGGCTGAAAGGTATCATTTTGTTTTTTATTGATTCATTTATGTAGGTTCTGTTTATTGAAGGCTGGCATTAATCAGAGGTATCATTATCTATTTTATTCATTGGGAAGCTAGGTTGAGAAATTCCTGAGAATTTGTCAAATAACTTGCACATTCCTACAATGGACCACAATATCAGACCCAGCAAACAGCAATTACTGCCATAATCTCAGTTTTGCTGTGAGCAAGGTATCTCCCAGACTTTGGCAGCAATCCAGGCTCTGATATTTGTTTTTAGCATACCTGGATGAATGAGATTCCAGAACAGAATGATACCTCTGGCTTAGACTCAAGTGGAATGAGGTGGGGAATGAGAAAGTGTGTTGGAATGAGAGTGGAGTTGTTGGGATGGTTGACAGATGGGTGATGCGGGAGGGAAGCACTGCTGGCATATTGAATTACATGATAGGAAACCTAACGATTCATGACGAATCATGAAAGATAATTTTAAAAAAGTAAAAGAAAACAGTTGTTCCTGCTGCCAATGAACATGTCACAGACATGCTCCTATTACACTGCTCCGAGATCTGAAGATTTAAAATCCCCTAAAGGCATTACTGCACAATTAATCCTACAATAAAAATAAGGCCAGGAGGTACGATCCTGTAATTGTCCTCTGTATTTCCTGAGTTGGAAAACAGAAATTGTGAATATCCTCAGCTTGGTAACTGGCATTTCCTACGGGAAATGTCATAGAGACAGAATTGTACAGCATGGAAACAGGCCATTTGGACCAACTCATCCAGGCCAACCAATGGGCACCCTTCTCCATTAATCCCATCTTTCAGCACTTGGTCCACAGCCATGTGTGCCTAAGTAATTCAAGTGCTTATCTGGACACTTCTTAAATGCTGTCAGCGACCCAGCTTCTACCACTCCCTGAGGCAGTACATTCCAGTAAATGAAGAAGAACCCCTTCATATCCCCTCTAAATCTCTTGCCCTTTACCCTAAATCTATGTCCTCTAGTTCAATCTACCTCTGATCTGGGGAAAAGTTTCCTGCAGTTTACCCTATCTATAGCTCTCATAAATTTTATATACTGTACCTCAATCATGTCCCCTCTTAGCCTCCTCTGCTCCAGACCTTGCTTCCCAGCCTCTCCTCCTAACTAAACTGGTCCATCCCAGGCAACCTCCTGATGAATCGCCTTTGCACCCTCTCCAGCACTATTACATTCTTCCCACAGAATGCTGACCAGAACTGCACTCATTGTTCCAGCTGAGGTCTGACCAAGATTTTGTAAAGTTGGAACACTTTAACGGCACGGTAGCGTAGCGGTTAGTGCAAAGCTATTACAGTGCCAACGATCGGGGTTCGATTCCCGTCGCTGTTTGTAAGGAGTTTGTACGTTCTCCCGTGTCTGTGTGGGTTTCCTCTGGGTGCTCCGGTTTCCTCCCACATTCCAAAGACGTACGGGTAGGTTAATTAGGGTTTAAAATGGGTGGCGCGGACTCGTTGGGCCGGAAGGGCCTGTTACAACGCTGTAAATAAAAATTTAAAAAACTTAAATAACCTATTTCTGTAGTCAATGCTCTGACTAATGAAGGCCATTAACCTAAGTGCTGTCCCTACCACATTATCGATCTGTGCTGCCACCAGACACAAGATGCTGGGATCTGGAGCAATAGTCAAGTTTCTGGAGGAAGTCAGCAGGTCAGACAACATCTGTGGAGGCAAAGGAATAGTCAACATTTCAGGTCAAGACCCTGTATCAGGACTGAGAGTGTAGAGGGGAGAGAGCCAGTACAAAGAGGTGAGGTGGAGGGGTGAGGCAGGAACTAGCAAACAATAGGTGGATCCAGGTGAGGAGGGATTGATGGGCAGATGAAGCCAGGTGTGGGAGGAAGGGGTGGAGATAGTGACAGAGGCTGGTAGGGTGAAAGATAAAGGACCAAAAGAACGCGACCTGTGTTCTGTCAGGTGGAAGGGGGAGAGGTGAGAGCAGAAGTGCAGGAAATGGAAGAGATGGAAGACACCATGAACAGTAAAGGGAAAGCTACATTTCCTTAAAAAGGAGGATATTTCAAACGTCCTGGAGTGGAAAGCCTCATCTTGAGAACAGATGCAGTGGAGATGGAGAAACAAGAGAGAAAGGGATTAAGTCTGAGCAAGACACGGTGGGAGGAGGTGTATCTAGTTAGCTGTGGGAGTCGGTAGGTTTACAGTAAATGTCAGTGAATAGTTGTCTCCTGAGGTGGAGACAGATCCAGAAAGGGGATAGAGGTGTCAGAAGTGATCCAAGTGGCTTTATGGATGGGGTGGAAGTTAGTAGCAAAGTTGATAACAAAAAAAATCGATAAGTTCCGCTCCCTCCTGCTTCCTTTGTGAATAGCAATCTAATAAGTATTTATTTAGGGCCTCACCTATTCCTTCTGGCTCCACGCACAGATTGACCATATTGTCCTTAATGGGCCCTACTTTTTTCCTGGTTATTGTTTTGCCCACAATATACTTATAGAATGCCTTCAGATTTACCTTAATCCTGTCTGCCAGTGATTTCTCATGACCCTCTTAGTCTTTCTAATTTCCTTTTTAAGTGCATCTCTACTTTTTTTTATACTCATGACTGGCTTCCCCCATCATTAGTTCCCTATATCTGTCGTATGATTCCTTTTTTCTCTTTATCCAACCCTCAGTGTCCCTTGACATCCAGACTTCTACCCCTACAGGAATATGTTGGCCTTGAACTCTTGCTATTTCTCCTTTGAATGCTTCCCATTGTGCAGATGCAGTCTTGCCTGCAAGTAGGTGCTCCCAATACATCTTAGCCAAATGTGTTTGTGGACCAATGAGAATATCTGACCGCAGGAATTTTTTAATCAGATCTGATCTCTTTCAGAAGGACTTCAAAAGTCATTGGAAATCAAATGAGCATAGTAAAAGTGACTGATATCTTTTCCCCTCCCTATAGTATTGGGATTGAGAACTCCCACTGACTCCATGGGCTGTGATAAGATCATTTAGTATAAACTGCAGATGAAACTTTAGCCTTTTTTTGAACTATGTAACTTGGTTATGGAGTTACTAGAGTAAACTATTTTTTGGAGCACTGGCTAATATAGTACCAGCTTTATATTGATTATATATGTCAAGTTAAACCCAGAACTCAAGTTCCAGGTTAACTTGACATGTACAACGTATCAATGTCATTGTGGGTGTTTTATTAAAATGGCAAACAATCAAAAATGTTCTAAATCTCTTAATGTTCCACAACATAATTCCAGACTTCAGCTTAAGAAGAATTTTCCCTTGTGTGCTGTCCCTCAACAAAGAGATTACCTGTTCATGTACCTCGCTGCTGTTTATGGGACCTTGCCATGTTCAGTTTGGTGACATTACCTCACTCATTACATTTGTGGTTTTGAAAATACTTCATTAGCTTTGCAAATATCCTATCATTGGGAAGGATGGTCTATAAAATGCACATTTTACAATTTCTCTCATTTTATTTAGTTTTGAAATTATGAAATTATAAAATGTAATATTTTTATATTTACCAATAATCTTATCTATTACCATTAGGTTTGGAGATATTTCGCTGCAGGAAATTATAAATCAAGAAAATTTTAAACTACTTAATAAATATTACAAATCATTTCAAGAAAAAGTATCAACTGATTGTAAGTACATGTATATTGTTAACACTGTTAATTTGTAGATGGGTGCAAAATCACTTTTCAGATACTTGGAATGTTTAAAAGCTAGTGACTTTTTCTGAATTTTAAGTGTTTTCTTAGTCACGTTAGTGGTTGCAATTGGTTTCTTGGGGAGGGTCAGGTTCGCTGTTGGGTTTGGGGCAGGGGATGCTGAGGGTTGTAACTGGGAGTGGGGTTATAGGGAGTGAATTGGAGAGTGTAAATGGCTGGCCTTTGTGAGAGGTAGTTAAATTTGCAAACACAAGTTCTGTGTGAAGCAAGTTCTCTGACTTGACAGCCTGACATCTGCTCAAACATATCTCCTTTAAACTACATCAAGGTAGGCCCCAAGTGCTCTGTAAGAGGTCTGCAACATCTGTGATGGAAAGCCCTTTGGCACGCCGTCCACATTGACCATCAAGTGCACATTTTACACTGATTCCATTTTATTCTCCACTCATTCCCATCAAATCCCCCAGATTCTATCACTCACTTTACATGCAATTTACAGTGGCCAATTAACTTACCCAACCGCAGGTCATTGGGGTTTGGGAGGAAACCAGAGCACCCAGAGAAAATCCATGCAATCACAGGGAGAACATGCAAATTCTACACAGATAGCATCGGAGATTAGTATTGGACTCAGGTCACTGGGTAATCAGAAGAGTCAAGAGTTTTGAGAAAGTGAAATAATTTGACCAATTTATTGCTCTTTGAAGAAGTAGCATGTGCTGTTGATAAAGGCAAATCAGCTGATATACTAAGAACATATTTGATAAGCTCCACATCAAAGGCTATTGTGGAAAATAAAAAAAGGTACAGAGGTAACATATTAGTGTAGATAGACAACTGGCTGGCTAACAGGAAATGGAGCTTAGGTATAAATGGGTCTTTTTCAGGATGGCAAAATGTAACACATCGGTGCTGTAACCTCAGCCTTTGGCAATTTATATAATTGATGGCTGAAGGGAAAAGTCTGGTCAGTGAGAAGAAACTAAACTTCAAGTAGGCATTGGGCATGGATCAGTCAAAAAAGTTCAATCAAGCGAACATGGAGACTGCTACAACATGCAGTGAGTGATGAGTGAACTATATCTTTTGAAAAAGAGAAGATCTGCATGATGGGAATATGTTATCACAATATTGGACTGGTAAATGCAAACATGAAAACCTGTTCATCATAATTATGGTATCAATGGAGATCAGTCAACAATTTCTTTGAAGGGAATCAAAAACAAAGACAAACCTAAACCTAGGGTATCAGGTGGATGAACCAGGTGAAGACAATGGTGGCCTAGGTGGATTGGATGTTAATTCAGAAATCTAGTGAGCCTTTCAGTACATCAGACATTGAAAATAAGAGAGTGTGAATGGAAATTGAGGTTGGTGCTGCAACATTAGTGATGTGTGAACAGGAGTTTAAGTGACATTGTCCATATGGTACAGTGAGATTAAAGGAATTATCCTCATTTCTTTGTATCTGCACTAGAGAAAGAATCAATATGATAGGGATGTAGTTGCATGTGATATGTGTAGTTGCTCTGGATAATAGTTGCATTTTGAAGGGTCATCAAGACCACCTAAGACATTATATGTGACAGTATCAATTCAACTAAATGAATATTGTGCTGGAATCAGGAATTTCTTAACCTTGTATTGCACCCAACATAGCAAAGGAGGGCACACGTTGAGATAAGATGCTGCTAGAGGGAGAAATGGTGGGAGTGAAACAAAGCCTCCCACTTCTGGTAGTTCCAGGCCAAGAACTCCAATTTGTTAAAACCAAAACTGGCTATCAAAGATAAAACTGAATTGGAGAGAGAGCAAAATCATGAAGAAACTGTCCATGTCAGCAGTTCTTGATTAAGTACCCAAGGTGCTGCATGATGAACTTGCATTGGATACACCTACTTAAAGCAACTTGACAGAGCAGAAGGCAGACTTGGGTCTCAATTATTGCTATTGGTTTATAATTACTTCACACATTTCCTGCCAGCTTTAAGCCTCCTGTTGAGAGTTCTTCAATAGTTTCTCAATCACGGGATAAAATGGAAGTAGACAAGAAAACCAAAAATAAAAAAAAATGCTGAATTTGCAGATTCTTGTTCGTTGTGATCCAGTGAAATACTGCCCTGTGGTACGTTGCCTAACAGCATTGGTGTAGTTTTGTCACATCATATGGAGATAACCAAATGATTGCTTTTGCTTTGATATCAGGAGAGGACAGCTTGTTACAAGTTTGCTGAAAAGGCATACAGAATGCTGTGGTTCTTTGGGAATCCAGAGCTTTGCTTCCATCCCAAGGTACAGCAGTAATTCTGAACCAGTTTCTTGACACCTACATATATCTTCTATCAAAAAAAAGATGCTAGAAGGTACATCTTGTGGCCTAGTACAGATAAGCGGTTGGAGGCCACTGTAAAGTAAAACAGAGATGTCAAGAGCATGGCGAGAATCTACTAGAAGCTTTGTTTAACACTTGGCCTAGATCAAACAAACCATGGTTGAAAATTAATGTGGATTTGCAATTACATTTTTGCAAAAAATGAACATGATTGTAAGCATTCATTTCAACTGGATGGAAGCAGTTCCAATGGACTCAGCTCCAGCTTAATGTTGGGTTGATTTTCACCTTGTGCACAGCTGGTTGTGGTGGACCAAGGCAGCAACCAGTCGTGCAGAGTTTGCTGAATTCCTCAGCAGGGATGGAAACGAGAGTATACAGATCTCCCTTTGCCCAGTTTCAAATCTTCAGTCAGAAGGATCAACTCAGAGAGTGAAGGATGGACTGAGGACAATGACAAGCTGTGTGATTGAGACAATGGTAGTAAGCTTCCTATTTCACTCCTGAAATACACCACACTCCAGTTACTGAACTCTGCTAAGTTGCTGATGCTAGATGTGCAAGAACGCACATTCATTTGATGAAGCCAGAGATTCGGCTCATTGTGTGTTTAAAACAAGCAAAATAAATGGAACAACCTGACGCCAGAGCTTATGATTTGAAGTAGATGATCCTGTATTTGTATGAGACATCACATGAGGCACCTGGTTATTGGGTCTCAAGTACTGGACCAGATTATTTGTGGTTCCTCTGGATAATAGTTGCATGTTGAAGGATCATCAAGATCACCTAAAATATTATGTCACATCATCTCTTCAACTAAATGAGTATGTGGTGGAATCAGAAGTTTCTTAACCTTATATTGCACTCAACATCGTGAAGGTGATAAATGCTGCTATCTACACATGGTTTTCTAGTGCAACCAGAGCGGTGTCATTCTCAATGAGCAAGAAAACTGCCAAATGAAAGAGAAATTATCATTAGCAATAGAAGCAAACATTAATTCTGTTGAGAGGAGATGATTAATAGACCAAGATAATGTACCCCTGATATGCTGGTTTTATACATTTGTTATTCATATTTTTTGACCTTTTAAGGCTAGCATTATGCATTTATCAAACGGGAAGGGTGTGTGCTAACCTTAGTGTGCTGGAGCCCTATGTACACTATTGTTCTGAAACTGAATGTAGTATTGCATTCGGAAAAGCACACTTAGTGTGTGGAGGGCTACTCAGTAATAACAATAAAAAGATGGCTTCTCACGTGGTTTGGATGAGTTGAACCACTTCACAATCAATCAGGTTGTGAAGTGGTCCAATGTTGTTCTTTCATGTATTTGGATCAGTCAAATGGTACAGCTATGATAGACAATCACATACTATGAATAAGTTAGACAATCACATACTATGAATAAGTTAGACAATCACATACTATGAATAAGTTAAACAAAAAGAGCAGGAAATAAAAAGAAGGCAAAAAGCAAAGCAAATTAACTTTATTGGAATGTAGGTGTGTTAATGCAAGAAATCTTGGCAAGCTGGAGATGCAAGTTGCCACATGAGTTATCATAACAGAGACTTATCTTAATCATAAGAATAAAAACTAAACATTCCAGGTGAAGATGTGTGCAAGTTAGATAAGGAAGGGAAAAAGAAGCTGGAGCTGGGAATGAGAGATTCATCAAGGATAATACTATGTTTCTATAGAAGGACAATGTATATAGAGGTTTCAAAGACTGATTCTCTTTTGGTTAGAAATAAGGAATAGAAAGGGAGATGTTATATTGATGGAATGTCCCATAATCCCTGAGTAACAATTATTGAGCTGAATATCTAAACATACTTGTGTGTGAGCAAGCTGGGAGACCGAGCTCCAAGCCACAATTAATCAACTTGTTCATTAAACATCAGCAAAATAACGATCCTGCACCAACCTGTCCTCACTACATAACTATGCTCCAAAAAAAATCCGCCGCAAGATCCTACAAAAGGCAGATCATTTCCCCCAGGTTAGAGCCACCACTCAGTGAAGATAAACATCAGTGATGAAATTCACAATATACCAGCACAGCCCTTGACCATGAGGGGAAAAGAATGTTTGATGGTCATGACCTCACACACAGCACAGAGCTCATGGTCTCCTGGGCAGCAGTGAGCCCTGTCCTCCAAAGCACTGAGGAGTTACCACCAATTCAGTCTCGACAAATTCCTCCACATCTACTGGCAGAATAAGCAAACCAATCTCAGCATTCTCACCATGTCTGTCAGTACACTCAGCTGGCTTCGATGGGCAAGCTATGTCATTCACACCAGTCCAGTCACCCAAAACAGGCACTCTACTCCAAACTCGATCAAAGCAAGAAATTGCCGAGTGGCCAGAGGAAATGATTCCAGGAACTCTTCAAAATCTCCTTGCACAAGTGTAATGTTCCCACCTACTCCCGGTTTTCCACTTTTTACTGTTCATCCTTCCAAAGTAAAAATCCTCAAATTTTAGTCCACTTATATGAACTATCGATATCCATTTGAAGACACTTTACAATGTGTTCTCACACTTATCTTTGTATTATCAACAAATAATACAAAGATAACTATTATTACAATATTGGAGATTAGGAGCACAGCAGTTCTACTTGCTATGCCACTGCCCCATATAAATATAAAAGGGAGTTCTCTTTATACATGAGAATTCCAGATGAGATGATCAGAATAAAACTAAATATCTAAGTGATCTAATTAAAAAGGCATTTTTCATACAGATATATTTACTAAAGTGTAATAAAATTCTGACCATTACGGTTATTTGACGACGAACTGTTTTCCTGCTTTTACAGGTCTGCCTCAATTTCAAACCCAACTTGATATAAAAGAACTATTTCAAAGCCTTAGTGAAAATATCCAAGCTAGGAAGAGAAAAAATGTGGAAATCCTAAAACTTGCCGCATCAGTAAGTTCCATTTGTTTATTTGATCAGAGCAGAAACCATTCTTTTATGTATTTCTATTGTTATGATAAGCATTGTGTTAGAAAACTCATTCTCTTCTCTTTCTGGACATCCTGAAGGGCATTCCAGCCAATGTAGTACATTTGAAGTGTAGTCACTGTTGGAATGTGGAAAATGTGATAATGAATTCTGTGCAGCATATTTCCCACATCCAAAAATGTGATAATGCTGTAATATTCATTTATTTTCTTAGTAGCATTGAGTGGGAAATAAATGCTGGCTAGGATGTGGGACACTGGAAATAATTCATCTGCTCATCTTCCAATTGTGCCTTGTCAGCTTTTGTATTAACCTGGAAGAGCAGACGGGCCCCAGTTCAGCAACTCAACAGAAAGAACACCAAGTGTGAGAGTTCCCTACCGGAGTGTAAGCCTAGATTTTTGTGTTCAAGTCACTATAATCCACTAACTCAATGTGAAAGTTGTTCCAACGGAACCATAGCTGAAATTGGATCTAATTCCAAATTTCAGGGAACAATCAATCAAAATGACTTCTATTCCTGTTATAGAAATAGACCAGGGCTCTTGTGCCACATTCAGACAGATATGATCTAGCTTGTTGTCTTGTTCAAGTTTCAAGAAATGCTTCAAATGTGAATTGTTCCAAAGCTGCCCTATGCTTCATTAAAATAAATTGTCAAATGTCATTGGCTTTTAGTCCAGTACTCAAATCCTTTGTAATAAAGATGTCTCACTGCAATTGTATAGGGCTATGGTTGGCTCACACCCAGAGGACTGTGTACACTTTTGGTCCCCTTACCATGAAAAGATACTGCTTGCTACATAGGGAGTGCAGAAAAGCTTGTTAGATGTGAAGTGCAGCATTGTAGTGACAATGTTTCAGAAGACATTGTGGTTTTGATGCACCTTGCTTGACGCCATTCTGCACTGAGTTTGGTTGTGGACTGTTGGTTAGGTTTATTGTTGTAGGCTATCACATAGCAGATGCAAATGGAGATGAATTCTTGTGGGTAACCAAACTTAAGAAGGATACTTCACAGTCCCCCTAGTTAATGGGATAAAAGCTGTCAGTAAAGGTTACATACAGTTGCGAATGCTGCTTCCTGCATTTCTCTTTGTGTTGTTACATGGTGAAGAAGCCTATGGCAAGAAATGTCTACGTGGCACTCCTTGAAGCCACCCAAAGTCTGGGGATGGAGGCGTACTGTTCTCAGAGCTGGAGTGCATGGAGAGTTTTTGGAGGGCTGTTGAGGTGGGGTGGAGAGCAGGACTCGGAAGAGGGATATGAGGGGCAGCTGTGCTCAGTGCAGGATGGGGGCCAATTGGCAGAGTGCAGAAGGGAGTGATGGAGGTGTAAGGTGTGGAGGGAGGAAGTCTGAGGGAACTTGGTAGGAAGATAGCAAGCAAGGGGACATTGAAGGAGAAGACAAACAAGGATGGGGAGGATTGTGAGTGTGAGGGTTCAAAGGGAAAGTTCATGTGCGGGATGGAGGGAAGTGAGGAGGGAGGTCCTAAGCTTGAACGCACAATGTGAATGTGTGTGTATATACAAACAAACCTAAATGCTTACCCATCCATGTCTGTACTGCTGTCCATGCAGTAGGTCTCTAGTGATCTTCAGCTGCATTGCCACTGCACTAAGACCTCCCTCTGCCAACTTTGTGTGGTGGCTGGAGGTCAATAGCTGTCCCACTTTAATTACACACAGGCAGCTTTCATCCTATGAATTTTGGGACCTAGGGCATCACAAACCCTTACTCACAGCTCGGATAGTGACGGACCTGAACACTTCTCTGCCTTTGGCATTCAACATCAGTGCCCTGAGTTAGCCAGGATGGGCAGCAGATGGCTGGCTCATTTTGACAGCCATAACACCTGGCAAAGTGAGGGGGCACCACTTAGGTGGCCATCAAAGTATTTTTTTCAGCACTTCTGCAAACAGGGTTTGTCCTACCCAGCCTTGCTATGTGATGGGGTTTACATCCACAGGGCAAGGTCTCACCAACAACGATTGGGATAGCTTCTGTATGGAAGATATTACTGGGGGACTCTGCTCATGGTGATTTTGGAAAATGAGCAGATGAATGGTACTCCTGAGCAGGTCACTCTGATAAAGAAATTCTAGGCCAACAAAATGCTGAGTGAAGTGCAAGCTACTTGTCAGAGGCTTCAGCTGAGGATGTTTGACATTGATCACTGCACAAATGATACAAATAGAGGCACTTAGTCCTAGTCAGACACCCACGTCTGGATTTTTCAGAGGCAGACTGAAATGCAAAAGTAAAGGTTTGACAATGTAATTCAGATCCCAACGGTATATTAGTTGACACGTATACTCTTGGCAGCTGGTGTTGATTTCAGCAGGAATACTGAGCAGCAGGTCATAGAAGAGGTTTGATTAAGGTCACAGTGTTTAGTCTGTGGCAGGAGAAGGAACATATCTGGTAATTAAAAACCCAGTTCAGCCAGCAGCAGAAACAATACTGTAACAGGGTCTCACTGGATCTTAACCACTTCGTCTTTAATGTCTTAAGCTTCCTCTCCACTCAAGCACATCATATTTCAATACACTTGATGAGGTTAACTATCCTCCTAGGATTGTTCCCATAGGCTGTTGAGTATGGCCAGCTGTCACTCTAACATCACACCCACCTCCTGGCCCTTATCTCTTTTTAGATGGTTACTTCTCACGTTGCCCATTCCAACCTTCTTTGCAGCAATGTTTGATACTAGATTTCATAAATGAAAATCTCACCATGTAACCTAATCAACCTGTGTCCAACCTGAAAGATAATTTTCTAAGTGTCATAATGAAAACATACAGGTGTACGGTGTTAGGCCAATGGTAATTTAATAAGATAGCATCTCAACCTCATAAGATGCATCCCTCTATCTAATCCTATGTCCAATTCAACTTGATGAAAGTAGCAAAACCTTTTCTTCTTTAATCAGTCTACATGTAGATGAGATGAAATCCTATGAAGACTGTTATCATGAATGGGATTTAGTCCATTCAGTTGAGTTAAATTGATGTAAATTTTATGATCCTATGGATGTCACTAATTACCACAATCTTAATATTCCAATGTTAGTACTGAAATGGTGTGAAGGCAACTGGTTCTAACATTGTTCTAGGAGCATAGAACCTGTTATTAACTAGGAGATGGTTTAGGAGCAGAAAGGTGTGGTAGTATTTGGGAAACCTGGAAGGAAGTTAAGCATTTTGGCCAGATCATTAATATTTACTTCTGAGTTTGAAGTCCAATGTGTGGAACCAACAAGTATCCACGTGATGCAATCTCAATTTCAATAATTAAAGGCCAATCTGAAGTTTGAATTTGGAGGAACTGGAAGCAAGGGAAGAGAGGGTGTGATGATGGGTTCAAGATAAGCAAAGGCAGACCCATAGTTCAATGACCCCCTGTTTGATATGCTACTGGGATCACGGAGGAGCTAGAGAGAATCTTCTCCAGAAAAGGGAGGAAGAAACCTGCTGCCAAGAAGGTATGCCAGTAACAAAAAAAGGGAGTCAAGAAGGTCAGCACCAGAACTATAGCACCACACACATGGATTCATCTCAAGTGTGTTAATGACCTACTCATGTTTAAAAAGGTGAGTTCAGTTGCATATTCTCATACATGCTGCTGAGTGCATCACTCCATCTTTTTTTTCAATCTTGCCAAGCCTTGTCCATTGCATCCCTCATGCTGTATAACTTGCATGTTCCCTTGTCCTCTCTTTCAATGCATTTCCTCAAAGTTCGATCTATCCAATAAACACTGTCCCTCATCATCCTCCTTACACAATCATGTGCCTTTCCTGATACCCAGCCATGCCAAATCCCACTAGATTGATCAGGTGAGCACCACCATTAGAAAGTCACAGGCAAGGTCTTTCCTTCATTACATGGGGAGATATCACAGAAGGCAAGGGAAAAGAAAAGTTCTTCACAGGTTTCCTAATTCACAAAAATGGCAGGGTTTGGTGGCAATGCTCATCAAAGACAAGGAGAGCAAGACCTGCCACTCTCCTGGTGATGTAATTAAAATATCCACTTATCTGTAGTTCACACTTACAGCACTGTGAGACACTCATTTAATTTCAGTGAGTGAAATATCAACATCCTTTAATGATAAGTTGCAAAATTTTGAACTTGCCTTTGTTAATTCATATCTTTTATGTCTGATGAGGTCTTCGGCTGCACACTAGCAATGGGTGAAAGTTATAGATTCCTTAGAAGCAATTATTCCTTATGAGACTGCACCATTGCAGGTCTTGTGCATCTGTTGCACCAGCTTAGATCTCAAAACTTCAGTGGTGGGAGAATGCAGATATTTCAGTTTTCCCCTGCTTGTTCTGACTTGACAAATGAGCAAGAACAGATAGTAGAGAGTCCATACTAGAGTAGGCTGCTCTATCAGGCATTTTCTAACAGACTAGGATGCTGTACTGGGGGAACAGTGTAATAAATGAAAGGAGAATTGCTGAACAGGAGCAGAGGATGTATAGTGGACAAATAGGCCTTCCAAGCTCATTGAATTTTTTGCTAAGAGTTTGGAGCCACCTCTTCAAGCATGAGTGAGTTGGTGTTGTCGGTATGGGGCTGTTCTTCAATTGAAGGATTGCCAGCTCATTGAAGATCAAATGCTGTAATAAAATATATCCATCCTGGCTTAAAGACAGACATGTTGTCTCTTGATGCCTGGATGTGTGCCATCTTAAATAGCATGGGAAACTTTTGCCGAGCCTTAGAGCCACATTGATCTGCACTGAGAGGGTTCCAGTTGGCTGGCAACAGTGAAATTTAATTAAGCCATGAGAGGAATGATGGCAAAAGTTGGTGTGGAAATAAAGGTACCATTCCACTTAGTCCCAACTTCATTTCAGCATGTTTCCTACCTCTCTCCTGAATGCCAAGTCTGCCCCAACATAGTGTTCAGAGGGAGCAAGCTTAAATGGGCCCCTCATGGGTCCAAGATGTTGACCATGAGTATCTTGGGGGGCAGGGCAGGGGATATAAGGAGGTTATATCTACTTTTGCTTCGTGACTACTTATGGCATAAGAATTGCATTTCATAAGAGCAGAAGAAAGAGAAGGTCCATAAACAAATTAATAGTAACTGGAAATTCTGAACTAAAACTGAAACCTTTCTCTGTTCTGATGAAAGTTCATTGTCGTGAAATGTTACCTACTGGACCTGCTCACTTTCTCTGGCAATTCCTATTTTTATTAGGAGGGTTTCATTGTTGCATAGGGATGTGTATTTGGACATTGAAAAATATAATATTAAACTTCTGTTGATACATTTCACAGTTTTAGCCTCACTTTCCAATTTTGCCCCCTCCTGGTTGCTGGGAGAAAGGCCTTTTAATCTACCTAGTGATGAATGGAGGACGTGAAAAAATGGGGACGAATGGGAGGTTGTACAAGGGGTGGTTAGTTGTTTGCAGGATATGTAGTGTTGTTGGGGATAGGGATGGAGTGCATTGAGAAGAATAGCCATTGCATGTGCCTGTGACACGATTTGATGGATGTAACCTAAGTGATAACTACTTTAATAAGGTCACCTCTGGCACCCTTGTCAGCAGTCTGAATGGCTGGTGATATGTTACCCGCATCACCTTCATCCTCATCATCTTCTTCCTCCTCCTCTTCCTCAAATTCATCAAACTCTGTGCCTGCTGGTCGAAAGTCCTTCATTGTGCACTGCTGTGTAGGGCACTGCTCTTCATGATCATTAAGGGCAAAACCCTTAACAGTGTTGAAAAGCAGAGAGACCTTGGGGTGCAAGTCCATGACTTACTGAAAGTGGCTACACAGGTAGATAGGGGGGTTAAGAAGGCTTATGGAATGCTTGCTTTCAATAATCGAGGTACTGAGTATAGGAGTCAAGAAGTTATGATGCATCTCTATAGAACTCTGGTTAGGCCGCATTTAGAGTATTGCATACAATTCTGGTCACCTCACCATAGGAAGGATGTCGAAGCTTTAGAGAGGGTGCAGAAGGAGGTTTACTAGGATGCTGCCTGGATTAGAGGGCATGTGCTATCAGGAGAGGCTGGACAAACTTGGGCTCTTTTCTCTGGAGCAGTGGAGGCTGAGGGGTGATCTGTTGGAAGTATATAAAATTATGAGGGGCATAGATAGGGTGGACAAGTAATATCTTTTTCCCACTATTGAGCGATCCAGCACCAGAGGGCATGCATTTAAGGTGAGAGGGGGTAGGATCAGAACAGAAGTGAGAGGTATGATTTTTACTCAGAGAATGATAGATGCCTGGAATGCATTGCCTGATAGGGTGGTGGAGGCAAATTCATTGGGGGCTTTTAAGAGGGGCTTGGATGGGCACATGAATGAGAGAAAAATAGAGGGATACAGGCATCCTGTAAGTAGGAGGGATTAGCTATGTCGGCAATACATTGTGGGCCAAAGGGCCTGTTCTGTGCTGTACTGTTCGATGTTCTATGTTCTGGCATCCTGGATAGTTCATACTGAAGGGCATTTCCAGCCTACCTAAGATTTTTGGATGGCTTATTTGATCACACTTCTGATGAGCGTGCATCACCCATTGTTGCACAGTAGCATTTCATTGACCAGTTTCTGACTTGAATCATCGGTCTTTCTCATCTAACTCTGAAAACATTGAGCTTTAACTGCTGCAATAGGAAAGCATTTAGGTAACTTACATGTGCACAGCTGCAGAAATTTCTCTGTGGTTGCATACCAGCTGCACGTTGACAGTAGAAATCCTCACTGGGGTGGCACAGTGGGGCAGCTAGTGGAGCTGCTGTGTCACAGTGCCAGTGACACTGATGGTTAGTGCAGACTCAGTGGGCGGAAGGGCCTGTTTCTATGCTGTATGCTTTTATGACGCTATTACTCTAGAAGTCTGGATATCTTGTTAAGCCTGGAGTACAATGTGTGCAAAGTCAATTCCCTATATTTGTGAGACGCCAGTCAGAGATTTCATAGTGATGTCTTTGTCAACTGCAGGTGAAGTGTAGCCATCAAGTATAGCACAACAGGCAAGGGATCATTTTCTAGAATATTTGACTTGTTTGCCCGCATCTGGTGCAGCTTCTTGCCCGATTGGTGTCAAGAACCTCAACATCTGTCTGTGAAACCTGTGTCAGAGGTGTGCCTTCTGTGAGCTGCATCTCTCTGCTATAGGTGTTATAAAAGCAGGTTGCTGCTGTTTTTTTAGGTGCTTTTCCAAGGTCTAATCTAATGCAGACATAGCACCATATGTTTTGTGTTATTTAGAAATCTCCCAAAGAGTATAAAAGGTCATGAAAAGTGCTATGAGTAAACAGTACCATGTAAAACAGCTTTGAGAATTGGATATTTATTGCATGCTTCAATATATTTCCATCAGCATGCTTCATTATCACTCTTGCCTTGCTTTTTACAGCAGATTTCAGAAAAATTGTGAATGGGCTGGTAAATTTGGAAGTCTGACCCAGCATGCTAACATGCTGTAATTAACTACAGATATCAGTGGTTTGGAGCTGACTTGCCAATGCAGTTACATTTCTTATCCTCTTAAACCCATAGCTACACCCAAACTAATGTGCCCCTGCAGGCTAAAATTCCTCATAAAATGTCTTTCTCTCTGGAAATGATTGTAGTTTACATCAGTGGAAAAGAACTATGACTACATTGATTTTTCCTGTCTATGCTCAAAATTCCCTCACTTTTTTTTAAAAAGGGTTGAAGAAATCTGCAGATTGAGATGCCTATTACCAACAGTGGTATGCTTTGCTTCAGGCTCATTAAACTTTTTCTTTTCCAAAACGCAAAGATATCTAGACTGCACATGTTAGCTTAGTGTGGATGATGGGCTTTGTGTATTTTCACAGTTAGACAATCAATATTTTTATGTTGCAATTACATTTGTAGACTGCAATCCCCTGTTCTTTCACACCTCTGTTCTGTGCTCTGAATTCCAGGCTTAATAATGACCTTTACTTTCTTTTAATTTTCCACATGTACATGATAAGGGCAGCTTCTCCTTTGACCAGGCAGCTAGGTTAGGGAGAAATGAAAAAGAAGAAACTATGGAGAAGGATGAAGTTTGTCACATGACTCCTTTCGCATGATGATATTACCTTCTGTCCCTTATAGAACTTCAACTTTGTCCTTTATAACAAGACAGATGATTATGATCCCATAACCAAATAAAAGTATTAAAGTTGTGTATTTGCCTCCTACAAAGACTATCAATACTCTCACTACTATTGCAATCACTTAAATTATTTCACTACTACAGATTACCATTTTAGCTAATAGTAGCTGTGAATGACCATTCCTCAAATAGTCAGCCTGGCTGAATGCACTTTCACTGACTAGGTCAACCCCTCCTCCAACTGCAGTTCAACTGACTAAGTCTGTTCTTCTGACTACTGTTCTAATATTATACCTACCACTCTTTATCGTTATTCTGTACTGGCAAGGGCACATGATCAGTTCAGCTATGCTCTCCTTACTTGATCATCTGTAGAGTTTCTTCCCCCATACCAGGTTATGCATACCAAGGCTGCTAATGTTCAAAATGAATGATTCATCTTGGATGGCAAAGTTGATCAGTCTTCTGTTCCCTAGTGAATTGTAAATTGTCCTTTAGTTGATGAAAGACAATAAAACAGTTAAAGGTTCTGACCTGGTAGTTTCCTATAACTAAACTTTTTTATATCAAGGGTCTTCTTGTTTATTCATTTGTGGATTTAAAGGATAATCTCACAGAGTTCAAGGGTATAATATACAGCATTCCCTAAATATTAAAGCGTTCCCTAAATATTAATTGTCATTCATTCCCTATAAGTAAAGAATAATCTGTTTTCAACTGCTTGAGTACATTGCAGCTTCAGTGTTCAAAAATCATTCCAAGGCACATGCTAAAGTTCCAAGGATGAATCCCTGGACTCTGTTCAATGACTTAACCTCATCTGGGTCAGTGCATATCACTGTAATAAAATGACTTTTTTTTCTGTTGCAGACAAAATAAGATTTGCCAACTCCATGTTAAAGTATTGGTTTACAGTTTATATAAAAGTTTAAAATGAGTTTAGTGGCTCCCTAATATTTCATTATTAGTGGCACAGCTATATTGTAATTGAATACATAGAACAGTACAGCACAATACAGGCCCTTCGGCCCACATTGTTGTGCCGACCTTTAAACCTCACCTAAGACTATCTAAGCCCTTTCCTCCCCCACATCCCTCAATTTTAAATTCCTCCATATGCTTATCTAGCAATCTCTTGAATTTGACCAATGTACCTGCCTCCACCACCACCCCAGGCAGCGCATTCCATGCCCCAACCACTCTCTGGGTAAAAAACCTGCCTCTATCTCCCTTGAACTTCCCACCTATTACTTTAAAGCTATGCCTTCTTGTATTGACCATTGGTGCCCTGGAAAGAGGTGCTGGCTGTCCACTCTATCTATTCCTCTTAATATTTTGTACACCTCTATCATGTCTCCTCTCATCTTCCTTCTCTCCAAAGAGTAAAGCCCTAGCTCCCTTAGTCTCTCCTCATAATGCATACTCTCTAAACCAGGCAGCATCCTGGTAAATCTCCTCTGCACCCTTTCCAATGCTTCCACATCCTTCCTATAATGAGGCGACCAGACCTGTACACAGTACTCTAAGTGTGGCCTAACCAGAGTTTTATAGAGCTGCATCATTACCTCGTGGCTCTTAAACTCGATCTCTCGACTTATGAAAGCTAACACCCCACAAGCTTTCTTAACTACCCTATCCACCAGTGAGGCACCTTTCAGTGATCCGTAGATATGGACCACCAGATCCCTCTGCTCCTCCACACTACCAAGAATCCTGCCATTAACTTTGTCCTCTGCCTTGGAGTTTCTCCTTCCAAAGTGTACCACCTCACACTTCTCCAGATTAAACTCCATCTGCCACTTTTCAGCCCAGCTCTACACCCTATCAATGCCCCTCTGCAATCTTCGACAATCCTCTACACTATCCACAATACCACCAACCTTTGTGTCATCTGAAAACTTGCCAACCCACCCTTCCACCGCCTCGTCCAAGTCATTAATAAAAATCACAAAAAGCAGAGGTCCCAGAACCGATCCTTGTGGGACACAGCTAGTCACAGCCCTCCAATCTGAATACAATCCCTCCACCACAACCCTCTGCTTTCTACAGGCAAGCCAATTCTGAATCCACATGGCTAAGCTTCCCTGGATCCCATGCCCTTTGACCTTCTGAAGAAGCCTACCATGTGGAACCTTGTCAAATGCCTTACTAAAATCCATGTAGACTACATCTGCTGCACCACCCTCATCAATCTGTCTGGTTGTCTCCTCAAAGAACACTATCAGGCTTGTGAGACATGATCTGCCCTTCAATACTGATTATTAACATCTGTTAACTAAGTTCACAATTGAAATTTCTCTGATTAGTGAAAATAATCTCATGAGCAGGGCACTGCTGACGCACAAGATCACCATTGGATCACTGACTTCCTACTGCATTTTCAGTTGTGATTGCTGTTCTCCTCCCCCCCCCTTTCCCCCACCCCACCCCCACCAACAATTGCCATAACAATGAAACAAGTAAAATCCTGGAAATTATTATCCTTTTCCTCATAGAATTGCTTGTAATGATGTGGATTCCAGCTGTACAACAAATTTGCAATCCCTGTTTCCACAGCAACTTAGAAACATGTCTGTTGACATTCTCCCCCATACTACACATTAGACACAGCATCTGTCCTTAATAGTGAATAGTCTCTCAGTTATAAAAAGAAATGAACATATCAGCAAACTGGAGTTAGTTGAATTTGTTATGGAATATACAGGACACTGTTACCTCTTTAACAAATCTTCAAAATCCTGGGCACCAATCTGAAAAGTTATCTCTAATTTCTTCACTTTAGAGATGCTTGCTGACATGGTGAGTGTTTCCAGAATTTCCTATTTTTATATTATCTTAATATTAACAATTTCTACCAGTTCTATCTGCAGGTTTTACCAATCTGTAATGATGTGTAACTTTCTAAAGTTTCATCAGTCTGTATTGCTGTCCAATTGTTTGCAATGCTTTTGAGAGCCTCTGTAGTATCTGAATGCCTTTTTAGAGGCATTAGTAGTACCAAGGATGTTACAGCACAGTACAGGCCCTTCAGCCCACAATGTTGTGCCTACACTTTATCCTGCTCCAGAGCCCTCCATTTTTCTATCATTCATGTGCCTATCTAAGAGTATCTTAAATGTCCCTAATGTATCTGCCTCCACTACCTCTGCTGGCAGTGAGTTCCACACACCCACCACTCTCTGTGTGAAAAAATCTACCTCTGATATCCCCCTATACCTTCCTCCAATCATCTTAAAATTATGCCCCCTCACGTTAGCTATTTTCACCCTGGGAAAAAGTCTCTGACTGTCCACTCAATCTATGACTCTTATCATCTTGTACACCTCTATCAAGTCACCTCTGATCCTCCTTCGCTCTAAATAGAAAAGCCTTAGCTTGCCTAACCTATCCTCATAAGACATGCTCTCCAATCCAGGCAGCATCCTGGTAAATCTCCTCTTCACCCTCTCTACAGCTTCCACATCCTTCATATAATGAGGCAATCAGAACAGAACACAATAATCTAAGTGTGGTCTAACCAGAATTTGATAGAGCTGCAACATTACCTCGCGGCTCTTGAACTCAATACCTCAACTAATGAAGGCGAACACCATATTCCCTCTTAGCAACCCTATCAACCTGCGTGGCAACCTTGAGGAATTTATGGAGGTGGACCCCAAGATCCCTCTGTGCCTCCACACTGCTAAGAGTCCTGCCATTAACCTTGTATTCTGCTTTCTAATTCTATCTTCCAAAGTGTATCACTTCATACTTTTCCAGGTTGAACTCCATCTGCCACTTCTCAACCCAGCTCTGCATCCTATCAATATCCCGTTGTAATCTAAAGCAACCTTCTACACTATTCACAACACCACCAAACTTGGTGTCATCTGCAAACTTACTAACCCACCCTTCCACACCCTCATCCAAGTCATTTATAAAAATCACAAAGAGCAGGGGTTCCAGAACAGATCCCTCTGAACACCACTGGTCACCGACCTCCAGGCAGAATATGCTCCATCTACAACCACCCTGTTTTCTACGGGTGAGCCAATTCTGAATCCACACAGCCAAGTTTCCCTGGATCCAATGCCTCCTCACTTTCTGAATGAGCCTTCCATGAAGAACCTTATCAAACGCCTTACTAAAATCCATGTAACTTTCCCTCAATGTCAGCAAAACAAAAGTCATTGACTTCAGGAAAGGGGGCAGTGTACATGCACCTGGCTACATCAATGATGCTGAGGTCAAGAGGGTTGAGAGCTTCAAGTTCCTAGGAGTGAACATCACCAATTGCTTGTCCTGGTCCAACTACGTAGACGCCATGGCCAAGAAAGTTCACCAGCGCCTCTACTTCCTCAGGAGGATAGAAGAATTTGGGATGTTCCCTTTGATACTCACCAACTTTTATCGATGCATCATAGAAAGCATCCTATCCGGATGCATCATGGCTTGGTATGGCAACTGCTCAGCCCGGGACTGCAAGAAACTGCAGAGAGTTGTGGACACAGCCCAGCACATCACAGAAACCAGCCTCCCCTCCATGGACTCTGTCTATACCTCTTGCTGCCTTGGTAAAGCAGCCAGCATAATCAAAGACCCCACCGACCTGGGTCATTCTCTCTTCTCCCCTTTCCCATCAGGCAGAAGATACAGGAGCCTGAGGGCACATACCACCAGGCTCAAGGACAGCTTCTATCTCACTGTGATAAGACTATTGAGTGGTTCCCTTATAAAATGAGATGGACTCAACCTCACAATCCACCTTGTAATGACCTTACACCTTATTGTCTACCTGCACTGCACTTCCTCTGTAGCTGTGACACTTTACTCTATGTTCTGTTATTGTTTTTTTTACCCTGTACTGTCTCAATGCACTGGGTAATGAATTGATCTGTACGAACGGTATGCAAGACAAGTTTTTCATTCTACTTCGTACAAGTGACAATACCAGTACCAATACCACATCCACTGCTCTACCTTCATCATTGTGCTTCGTCACATCCTCAAAGAATTCAATCAGGCTTGTGAGGCACGACCTGCCCCTCACAAAGCCATGTTGACTGTCCCTAATCAGCCTATGCTTTTCCAAAAGACAATAAATCCTGTCTCTAAGAATCTTCTCCAGTAATTTGCCCACCACTGAAGTAAGATTCACTGCCCCGTAATTCCCAGGGTTATCCCTACTCCCTTTCTTAAACAAAGGAACAACATTTGCCACTCTCCAATCATTTGGCACTACTCCTGTGGCCAGTGAGGACACAAAGATCATTGCCAAAGGTGCAGCAATCTCTTCCCTTGCTTCCCGTAATAACCTTGGATATATTCCATCCGGCCTTGGTCAATTATCTATCCTAATATTTTCAAATGTTCCAGCACATCCTCTTTCTTCACATTGACATGCTCCAGCATATCAGCCTATTGTACACCATCCTCACAAACGTCAAGGCCTCTCTCTCTTTAGCGAATACTGAAGCAAAGTATTCATTAAGAACCTCCCTACCTCTTCCGACTCCAGGCACGTTTCCTCTTTTATCCTTGATCGGTCCTACCCTCACCCTGGTCATCCTCCTATTCTCCACATACGTGTAGAACACCTTGAGGTTTTCCTTAATCCTACTCACCAAGGCTTTCTCATGCCCCCTTCTAGCTCTCCTAAGTCCATTCTTAAGCTCCCTCCTGGCTACCTTGTAACTCTCCAGAGCTCTGTCTGATCCTTGCTTTCTAAACCTTAGGTTATCTTCTTTCTTCCTCTTGACAAGATATTCTGCATCTCTTGTCAACCGTGGTTCCTTCACTCTACCATCCTTACCCTGCCTCAATGCAACAAACCTATCCAGAACCCCATGCATACTCCCTAACCAGCCTCCACATTTCCATTGTCTACTTCCCCAAGAACATCTGTTCCCAATTTACACTCCCAAATTCCTATTTAATAGCACCATAATTCCCCCTCTCCCAATTAAGTACTTTCCCATATCGTCTGCTCCTATCCCTCTCCAAAGCTATGGTAAAGGTCAAGGAGTTTTGGTCACTCTCTCCAAAATGCTCTCCCACAGAGAGATCTGAAACCTGATCAGGCTCATTGCTTAGTACCAAGTCCAGTATGGCATCTCCTCTAGTCAGCCTGTGCACATACTGTGTCAGGAATCCTTCCTGGACACACCTGACAAACTCTGCCCCATCTATCCCCTTTACACTAAGGAGGTGCCAATCAATATTAGGGAAGTTGAAATCACCCATGACAACAGCCCTGTTATTTTTGCACCTTTCTAAAACCTGCCTTCCGATCTGCTCCTCAGTGTCTCTGCTGCTATTGGGGGGTGGGGAAGGGTCTGTAGAAAACTCCTAATAGAGTGATCGCTCCCTTCCTGTTGTGACATCTGAGACTTCAGTGACATCTGTCTTTCTGTCTATAGTAGTGATTGAAACTACAGGTGTCTGCAGCGTATATTGATTTATCGACACATGTTTAACCAGTTTGTAGTAATCTTTCTGTATCTCAGTTAGTCTCACCAGACTGTAACTTGTTGCTCTACAGGTTTTACCATTCTACATTGATAATTTTGCAACAGTCAGCATTTTGGTGTGACATGATTTCTGTGAAATTTGTTGCTGTATCTTTTACAATACCACAGATCTTAATGATCTGCAAGGATGGCTGTGTGCTATCTATGAGTCTTTCCAATTTGCAATACACTCCACCCTTCACCAGCCTGATGTGGCGTTTTTCTTTGACTTAAGGATTTCTATCAACCTACATTGAAATCTATTGCCTCTATTGGTCTCTTCCACTCTTGTGCAGATGTTTTTCTCTTGCGCTATTATCAAAATACTGCAGATACTGGAAATCTAAAATCAGACAAAAAAATTCAAACTGAAATGACAATAATCGGCAGATCACACAGCAGCTGTGGAGGGAGAAAGTGAATTAATATTTTAATTGAATTACCTTTCATCATTACCAGTTATTCAGCAATGTGACTTCAGTTCTGATGGAAGGTCATCAGTTTGAAACATTGATTCAGATGCTGCCTGACATGTTAAGTATTTCCAGCATTTTCTCTACCTGATGCTTCAAGTCGATGATCTTTCAAGGGAACTGGAGAAAGTTAGTAATAAAACAAGTCTTAAGATGAAGAGAAAAAGAGGACAGGAGGAGAGAACGGAAGGGATGGTCTTTGATATGGTAGAGGACATGAATGATTGAATGACAAAAAACAATGCCAGAACCAGATGAATAGCCAAAGGTACACATATCTAGATGAAGTATGAATAGCAGAAAACAAACAAGTGTGAAAGTAACAGCAGAAAAGGCAAGGGAATAAAATGGGAATTCTGGAAGTGTGAGGCAGGAAGCCTGGCACTGTCGCTTGTTGCCAACCCACTTGCATCCATCTGAGCAGAGCTTGGAGTCTCCTGTGAATCTTTGACACAGACTTTCCACGTGTGTCCTTCCTCTACCAGCTGGCTTAACTCACTTGTGAGTCATCGGGTGGAAACCCACCTAGTTACCATCCCGATGTGATTTCGTGAGGTGGTGCATGGACTGCATGAACCCTGTGATGATGCATCCTCAGAAAGGGTTCCATCCTTGGGGTACTTGTTGTCATCTTTCTAGACCACTTGCAATAAAGACCTGTGGCAGATTAAATATGTGAATTAGAACAGTCAAGATAAGAATGCTTTGTATACATATTTCACTCACAGCTGATATCAAGTGAAAGTAAGTGAGAAGTTGTATGCCATGTGATTTTTCTGATATTCTATCACCAGGTAACCAAGTTATCCCTATACCTCTGAAAGCCAAGGAAAGTGAGACCACTGATCTTCTCTGTAGCTCTCGATTGGGAGGTGGCTTGGAGTGCACTTTTGGCTCCCTGCTCTTTACTGTGGGGAGGGAAGGAATAAACCTATGAGAAAGAGTATTGTTGTTAACTGAAACTGTAGATGGAGGGCATTTGTTGAGGATGACGGGGTGAGGCATGATGTTGTATAAGGCTGAAGGTGAGAGTCAATAGGGAACGGACAGATGGGAGTGTGAGGCAGAGATGGATGAGTAAACCTGCAAGAGAAGTTGCAGTAAGGAATGATGTGTTGGAGTAGGCTTGAAGAGTCAGAGTCGGGATGTACACAACAGATTGTAGGTGAAAGCACCACCGTACTCAGCTTCCTTATCCCTGGTCTTTAAACTGCTTTGGCATTGAATGTATGAGAATGGCTTCTGAACAGCTTCATCCTGCTCCCACACCCACTCCCTGCTTGTTGCCACTTCAAAATTCGGACCATAATTTCACAAGTTTGAAGCTTTAACATGTGGGCTTGGGTGCAGCATTAGTTAATTGTTCTTGTTGTTTGTGGTTGTCAGTTAATTATAAGAAGCAAAGCATATACTTTTGTAGTTTTAATGACACCCAGGAAAATATTGTGATGTGAATATGGCCCACAATGGACCTCAGCTATGAAATTATACTCTTGTGCTTAATTTCTAAGTTGAAATTCTCTGCTCAGTGAAACAGTAAAACGTTACATTGTTCCATTCAACCAAGGGAAGAGTTTCAGGCAAACACATTAAACACTGCTTTTTTCTATGCTAAAAAATTATCTCTCAGTTTATCTATGTATTAAAGTTACATTCCAACTGTTCGTGAAATTACGTGGAATTTCAGCGCAGGAACAGACCGTTGGGGCCAACCATTCTGTGTTGGTGCTCAGGTTTGCAACAACCATCGACCTATCCTGCTTTATGTACAACTATCTGCATTTCCTTCCACTCCTTTCTCATGTGTTTTTCCATGCTCATTCTCTCAGTAAAGAAGTTCACAAGATCACAAGACAAGGGAGCAGAAGTAGCCCATTGAGTCTGCTCCAAGGAAAAGGGAAAAAAGAAATGAAAAATTGGGGGGGGGGGGGGGCGGAAAAAAACACACTATTCTAACCCCAATTTCCGGCCTTATCCCCATATCCCTTGATACCCCGACTATTTAGATATCTATCTATCTCTTCCTTAAACGCCTCCAATGATCTGGCTTCCACTGCTGTACCTGGCAAGGAATTCCACAAATTCACCACCCTCTGGCTAAAGAAATTTCTCCTCATCTCTGTTTTAAACCTGTACCCTCTAATTCTAAGATTGTGCCCTCTGGTCCTAGACTCGCCCACCAAGGGAAACAGCCTAGCCACATCTACTCTGTCCAGTCCTTTCAACATTTTATATGTCTCTATGATTTCCCCTCTCATTCTTCTGTACTCCAGTCAGTACAGTCCAAGAGCCGACAAACGCTCATCATACGTAAGCCCTTTCATTCCGGGAATCATCCTTGTAAATCTCCTCTGAACCCTCTCCAACATCAGCACATCTTTCCTAAGATGTGGGGCCCAAAACTGTGCACAGTATTCCAAATGAGGCCTCACTAGTGCCCCATAGAGCCTCAGCAACACTTCCTTACTTTTATACACTATACCTCTCGAAATGAATGCCAACATAGCATTCACTTTCTTTACCACCGATCCGACCTTTAAGGTATCCTGCACGAGTACCCCCAAGTCCCTTTGTACTTCTGTACTTTAAATTTTCTCTCCTTCTAGATAATAATCTGCCTGTTTATTTCTGTTTCCAAAGTGTACAACTGCACATTTCTCAACATTGAATCTCATCTGCTATTTCCTTGCCCATTCTCCTAAACTATCTAGGTCTCTCTGCAACCTTCCTGTCTCCTCAATACTCTCTACTCCTCCACCTATCTTGGTGTCATCCACAAACTTAGCCACAAAACCATTTACTCCATCATCCAAATCGTTAAAGTACAAGGTAAAAAGAAGCGGCCCCAACACCAACCCCTGCGGAACACCACTAGTAACCGGTAGCCAACCAGAACAAGATCCTTTTATTCCCACCCTTTGCTTCCTGCCAACCAGCCAATGCTCCACCCATTCTGTTATCCTACCTGTAATTCCATGACCTCTCATCTTATTAATCAGTCTCTTATGCGGCACCTTGTCGAAGGCCTTTTGAAAGTCTAAATACACAACATCTACCCCCTCTCCCTTATCCACCCTACCTGTGATTTCTTCAAAAACCTCCAATAGGTTGGTCAGGCAGGATCTTCCCTTCACAAAACCATGTTGGCTAGGACCTATCTTGCCTTGCACCTCTAGGTATTCCATAACCCCATTCTTGAGGATTGATTCCAATAACTTTCCCACCACTGACGTCAGACTAATAGGTCCTTTGGAATTCTTTATTGAATTTATTAGTGACTATCTTATACTTGTAGCCCCTCTCTTTGAACTCTACTAGCAAATGAAAACATCTTAACTCATTAATCCAAACATTAAATTGCTGTTTCAAGTTGACTGTGAAGATTTTCAAGTAACAATTCCAGTAATCCAAGTCATTTTGAATCCTGGTTAGATTTGTCGAAGGCTCAATGGAATACGTTTTACAAGCTGTAAAAGTGCCAAAGACAGGACATCAATGTCAGTAACATTGGAACAATGTGTGATTCTGCAAGAAGAGCACAGCCTACATCCAGACTATTTTGTCCGAGCTCTGGACTGTATGAGGAGGTAGGTGTTTCTCAAGTACATCTTAAATGACGTTCATGGCCACTAGGGTAATTGCAGAGATTTATAGCAAATTAAATTAGCAAAATTGAATTAGTTGGCAATGAAAAGAATAATGAAAAATATTGTAAAGAAGCAGAAAGACACAGCAAGCTATTGGTGGTAAAAATACTTCAAAAAGAGACCTCTGAAGTACTGAAATATCAGAGAGGACATAATTTTTGCACAATTTGGATGCATCTTGTGGAAATTATGTGTACACTTTCAGCATGATTCGTACTGTCTGGTAAATTGGTAATAGCTCATGCCCATGAGAAATGGCTAGAGTGGATAGATCATGTTGATTTGGTGCCAGTGCCAACAGATTTGCCATCATTCAACATGGTGTGCAAAATAAGATAAGAGATAGGATATCTTTATTAGTCACATGTACATCGAAACACACAGTGAAATGCATCATTGCGTAGAATGTTCTGGGGGCAGCCCGCAAGTGTCGCCATGCTTCCGGCGCCAACGTAGCGTGGCCACAGCTTCCTAATCCATATGCCTTTGGAATGTGGGAGGAAAGCAGGGAACCCGGAGGAAACCCATGCAGTCACAGGGAGAACATACAAACTCCTTACAGACAGCAGTGGGAATTGAACCCAGGTCGCTGGTGTTGTAATAGCATTACGCTAACCACTGCACTACCATGCCTGCCCTGCTCAGCAAGCTGGCTTTTTAACAGTGGTAAATCACAGTCTTACCCTGCCATTTGCCCTGTTTAAAGGTATCTTCAGTTACTTGCAAATTTGTTACTAATTGAATGCATGAAGAGCTGCTCGTACAAATTTTCTGATCTTTGATTGTTAGATAATGCTGGAGTTTGGGAAGCCTTCAAGATGAGGGAGAAGGAGAGGGTGAGAAGGGTTGACTACAAGTGGTTTTATCCACTATGAGTTTTGGGCGTACCTCTCCTAAAAACAACCTAACTGAGGAACAATGCTTGAGGAGGCAATGCTTCTTCAAAGAGGTCCTTAACAAGTCACACCTGCAGCCACAGAACAAGACCTGAATGTCTGGGGGTGGCAGAGAAGGCTGCTGTCATTCTGAACCTCTGTACCTCCTTGCACTTTTCTAGGTGGAATATGGGAAATTAGTTATGCATGTCAGTTTGCAATGCACCTCTGCTTGGAAACTATCAGAGGTTACGTATTCAAATTGAGCCAAATTGTTCTTCTTCGCCTTAGCTAGAAGGCACCTGACAGACCAAGCACAGCAATTTTCAAGAATCACAGGCTTCCTGATGATACAGGGAGCCATTAACTGTGTGCACACGAAAATGTGCAGCAACTGCAATGGATTTCACTTGCGCCTGTAGCTGATCCGTGACCATGTCCAAAAGATAATGATGGTGAATGGCCCATACCCTGGGGGAAGCCTTGTCTCATTTAGCATGCAGCAATGTGTTGCAGCTGCTACTTTTGAGCTACAACTTCAGACTTAAAGGATGTCTATTTAGGAACAAGAAGTATCTGTAGAGCTTACTTAATCCTTCTTCAAAGGTCAGTCGCTTCACCTAAAGCTGAAGCCTCTTGACCCAAAATGTCAACTGTCCATTTTCCTCCACAGATGCTGCCTGACCCACTGAGTTCCTCCAGCATTTTGCTGTTGCTTAGTCGCAGCAGTTCTGTTATCACATGCTGTTTGTATTATTTCTTTATCACATGCTACCCAACTTGAATAATGTTCAAACAGGCCTGAAGAATGTGCAAAGATTACGATCTCACCATCTTCCCTCGGTTTCCTTGATTATTCACTGGGTCAGATTTTGCTGTGCAGCTCAGGAGTGAGACTCAAGATTGCACATCAAGGTTTTAAAAATGTTGCAAATATTGTTGCTTGAAGTGTAAACCAATAGTGGTGCACCAAGAATAACGTGGTATCTGAGACCATGGTGAACGGCAATACCAAAATATCTGTATGTAATTTAAGGCTGGGGAAATAAACAAAGGAGGGACTGAGAATGAGGGTGAACCTGGGTGATCTCAGAGTCAAATCAGACACAGAAAGACTGGTTTGACAGAGAGAAAAGAAGAGGTAGAAAGGAAAAGGAAAGGATTCATCATTTTAAAAATCTCCTCAAATCTCCTAATACATTTCACAATCTGAAGGAATGAAACTACACACTGCATTTTCTGTGCTCATGGTCATTAGCAATTACCATTATGTTAAAAAGGGAAATTTGCTGTTAATTAATAGTTACCTTTCTGCTACAAGTTTATTAGAAAATTAATGAGAGCTACTTCATGAGATTCAGAAGGGAAAGATAAGCTTTCATGAAGCTTATGCTGGAGCAGCATAAATTATCCTTCAGCTCATCAATGAGTCACGAATTTGTTAGAATTTTCAGTGAAGTTCCTCGGTCATTTCACAAAAAACACTAAATGCAAGTTCTTCTAAATATGTGAATATTTCCATTAACTACTACCTGAACCTACTTTGCTCTGGTAAATGCACTCCAAGGTTTCATGATAAGCATTTACCTTCATCCATAATATCTTCCAACTGGATCAATGTTGCTTTTTTTTAAAGAGTTGAGCAGAACGAGCTCAGCTTTGTCCTTGTGTCCCGTACTGATACGTTTTTTAACTCCCTACTTTTATGTGCAATATGTCATACACTAAAACACTGCATCCTATTTCCCATTGTTGATACCTCGATCCTACTTTCATAATCTGTGCATCAGTACTTCTGGATCTTCCTGTTTTGGCATCCTGCTGAGAATTAAACAATTTGAGGCAAATTTTCAACATTTGGTCTTTGTTCCCAAATGTACTAGTTCCTACTCCACAGGACTGCTTGCTTAAATTGGATGTGTTTGTGAGATTATTTGAACCTAATAACTTTAGATAGGGACTGTCAGGATCAAATTGATTGTCAATTGCACCCTTGCTGATTTTACTTTTCATTGATCAATATCCCTTTCAAAACACTGTTATTCTTTTACAAATTAACTCTTACTTCTGAGTGCTGTAATCTCACATTCTGTTTTAAGTTTTTTTTAAGTTTTAAATATTTTCACATATTAGTATTTTTTAGGTATAATTAAGGCTCTAATTAACCATAGTTGTTAGTGCTTATTGGAGGCCTACCATCTTAGCCCCAAGACATCATTACAGCTCTTCTAAATAGTGTCTTAAAGTGAACTATCTTAAGCTATTCATCAATGACTTTTCCCTCATCATACGTTTAGAAAATGGGATGTTTGCTCATGAAAGGAACTGTCAGTTTCATCCCTGAAAGCAACCTACCTCCACATACAGTGTGATCTGCATGGGCTTAGCAACATTTGTGACAATTATTTGCTAGGTAAATATATCAAGGCCATGAAGCAAAGGCAGATAAGAGGAGTTGAGATGCACATTAGACTACCTAATTTAATTGTAATCTAATTTGGGAGACTGGATGGACTTTTCCTCTTCCTTTTCTCATGTCTGCATACACTACACTTGTTAAATTTCCTACACGGTCGTATATATGTTGTTTCAAGAGTAAAACTGATCAAAGCCTGGAGCAAGATTTCAACCTATCCAATTCTTATTATGGTTGCATAATAGAAATGTATTTAATCATGGGAAATGGAGTGACAATTTACAGCAACCTTTGTAAATAAAAAAGTTGTAATGTTTCTGAAAGCTTTAGATTTGGTCATTAATTAAAATAGTGAAAATAACATTTTGTGATGTGTCTTAATGGGTACCAGCTCTCCAGTACTATATGGTTTCGAAAGTAAGTGGTTTCATTTCTTTGAAAGAACTATGGTATTCTTACCGAAGTAATGCCATTTCCCATAAATACTTTGCAGAATGCAGCAGAACTGGTTTGGATCATAATCAGTGTTACAAATTGAAGTGATGTTGTTTTGATTTTAATTATAACACCATGCCAGTGCATCATTCCATTGTGATACTTGAACAAAGCCAAATATTTTTCTTGATGTCAAGCAGTTCCCTCAACTTTAGTAAACTTATCATTCGCTTTAGTGCAAAATCACAATCTATTTTAATGTATTTTATTCTTAAACATATCTTCAATTGGGATTGCCATGAATGCCATTGATTTTGATAATATATAGCTATGCTAATCATTTCTCTTCTATCAATGCTGTCTTTGGTTGGTTTCACACATGGCCACTGGTTGGCCAACAAATGTAATCGCCAACAATGTGTATTCCATTTAAAAATCAAGAGAGACTGGTAATTGTGCAGTTAAAGACTTTACATGTGGGCCTGCTGCTACATTTGCTTATTTCTCATATTTATTATTTACTATTGCATTTGTGCGTAAATGGTTTGCAGTTTATTAGAGCATAGGCATGTTCAATTTATGAAATATTTGTTTACCACCACAATATGTTAAACACTTATTTTGTTGCGACTCCCTCATTCACAATTGTATGTTCCATAAGTTAAATGAGTGCTGTTAAATTTGTAGCAGACACTAGACCATGTGTATGTATACATCAGCAATTTGTGCATTCTGGTATGGTGTTACAGGAATTTAATGGGATAGTGATTCTCCCATTGCTGCTTGGACTAATGCACACCATTGTAGCAGTTACATGTCAAAGTAAATGGAATTGAATGTTGGAATAATATTCAGCTAATACTTACATAGCGAGTTTAGATTATGCGTGAGGATGAATTTGTATTCTGATATATTATTTTGCCATTGATTAACCTTTTATAGGATTGCACATTTACCGTGTTGTGAATATAATTCAAGTGATTAAGGATGAATTTCTATATATGTGCTTTTATTTAATTACTAATTGACCTTTTGTGGAATTGCACATGGGGAATAGGTCGGGGCCCAGTGAGGGAAATTAGACCACCATTGAAGTTAATGAAAGAAATTGGATGTTGAACAAAATGGGTTGCCAATTCAACATTACCTGTCTTCCACTCTCAGTGAAATCAAAATTAACCCTCCATGTTTGTATTTAGATAAAGCAGAGATCTCTGAGGGCAAGGTGTAAATAGAATTTGGAAAAGGAAAGAGTAAGACACTGAAGGTTCATAGAAAAGCAAAGGCTGGTGAATGAGGATGGTTAGAAGGTTAAGCCAATGTGAGATAGAAGAATAAATTTAAATGTAGGGGGGAATATTGCATAATTAGAAATGTGGGCAAAGTACAAAAGTGGAATGGGGTTAGAGACTGAGAATAGCAGTCTGGTTACCTGTGCAGAATTGACGACGAAGAGCTTACTAGGGCCTGGAGCTGCAAGCAGTCGGTTATGCCAGATATGGGAATCACGGGCAAAGGAAGGGAGTGGGCAGGATCAATTCCCAAGTTTGCAATCTACAAAAATACCCAGATGTCTGCATAGACTGTCTATACACTTTAAGTTTTACCTATCATAAGTAAAATTCACCTTCTCCTCTCTATTTCTTATTTGTATGCTTTTCTCTTCCTCCTTAAATACACTCACCTGACTTTCCTTTTCATTTCAACTAACTCTTAGCATTCTACTTTTACAATGGTTCCTCTACCCCCAACCAATTTCCTTCCACAGTCCCAGCTGATGAAATTCCAAGAAGTTTGTTCCCTTTGAATTTTTCAAATCGGAATAATGGAAACTGTATAAGTCTCATTGCACAAGTAAACCTATCCCACTAGTACTGCTTAGAGATAATTAATTAACTTCAGAATTCAGCCAGTACTGTTTTTGTATTTACTTATTCATATTTTGTGGTCTGGGCTTTTCTGGCATTTATTGCCCATCTTGAATTGCCCTTGAGAAGTGATCATGAGCCATTGTGTAGTCCTTTTGGTGAAAGTACCCAGGCACTGGTGTTAGGTTGAGAGTTCCATGATTAAAGCTCATGGATGCTGAACTACAGGTGATACATTTCCTTGTCAGGATTGTGTGATGCATTTCTAGGTCAGGATGTGGAAAGGAATACCCTTGTGCCTGAAGTCATGGTCCTTCTTTGCAGTAGAGATTATAGGTTTAGGCAAGTAACTGCAATTAATATTGTAGATGATGCACTCTACACCCACTGTGTGCTGGGGTGGAAGGACTGCTTGTTTTGGGTGCTGAATGGAGTGCTAATGAAGAGGGTAACTTTGTCCTGAATGATATTGGACTTCTTGAGTGTTGTTGGAGCTACACTCATTGAAGCAAATGGGGATTTTTTTTAATCACAGTCCTGTCTTGTGCCTTGTAGATAGGCTTTGGGCCATTGATCTGATTTTGTACCGCAGTATTTATGTGATGGTTCAGGTGAGTTTCTGATCGATGTTGACCCCAGGATATTGATGGAAGGGACTCAGTTATGGTAATGAGGGGAGGTGGTTAGACACTCCTTTGTTGGAGATGGCCATTGCCATTGCCTGGCTCTTTATGGCATAAATATTACTTGCCACTTATCAGCCCATACCTGAATGCTGCATGCTGCCAGGACTGCTGCTGCATTTGCTGAGGAGTTACAAATGGAATTGAACATTGTGAATTATCAGCAACACATTCCCATTTCTGAAATTATGATGGATAGCAGGACACTGATGAAACAGTTGAAGTTAATTGGGATTTGGGCACCACCCTTCTCATCACTTTGCTGATGATTGAGATTAGACTGATTGGCTGCTAATCACCTTGACTTTAATTGCCCTGCTTTTTGTGAATTTGGACAATGTGCCTGATTGTAAAGTAGATGCAGCATTATAATTGTCATGGAGCAACGTGGTGGCTGTTTCTGCAAAGTAAGTCTTCACTCTTGCAGCTCTGAAATTGCTTGGTACCATGGCCTTTCCACTGTCCTCAGCCACGTTGATTGCATGGAGTAAGTTGTGTTGGCTGAAGACTGGGTTCTGTAATGGTAAAGACCTCGGGGAAAGTTTAGATGGATAATCCATATGGTGCTTTTGGTGGACGCTTGTGATTGCTTCAACCTTTGTATTCAGTACTCACTTGCTAGGCTCTATCATTGAAGATGGGGATTATCCTGGAGCTGCCGCCTCCATTAGCTGTTTAATTGTTCATCACTATTCACAACTGGATGCAGCAGATTTTTAATCTGGTCCATTCTTTGTTAGTTTGTTTAGGTTTGTCTATTGTATGGTGTTAAATCCAGTGTTATAGCTTCACCAGGTCATCCTTCTGCACACCTCATTAGACCAGGGTTTATCTGCTGGTTTAATAATAATGTAATAGTGAGGGATGTGCCAAGCCATGAAGTTACAGATTGTGGCTGTGTGTATTTCTACTGCTCATGGTCCACAGCATATCATGGATGCTATATCTGAGCAGCCAAATCTGCTCTCATTCTATCCTATTTAGCACAATTGTAGTGCCATACAGCATATACAGGATCCACTCTGTGTGAAGCCTAAAGTAAAGTTAAAGTAGCATTAAATGAAGCAAGCTCATTTGGTGTAAAAATAGAGTTATCAGCACCTTATTTTGGGTACTAGAAATGCCTTTGAGGCTCTAATGTGGTGTTCACAATGCTTGCAGAATTTCTACAATGAATCGTATTGGATGATATAATGGTGAGCAAACTAGTGGTGGTCAATGAAAGTCCCTCAGAAGTACATAGAGCAGGATATCAATTAGCAGGTACTGTTGATTTAATTCCAGCGCTGCCAGTTAGGAGGTGAATGCCACAGACCATGTCACCTTCCTTCATCTGGCATCATAATTTTGCAATAGGTCTTTTACATTTTTGTATCATTGTGGGATTTTCATTCACTTGTTATTGCAAAGGTCAACAATAGCCAGGTCATTTATTGTTTACCACCCAATGCTCAGATCTCTCTTGACGTAGTTTTTGAGGGGTTGAGGGGTCGTATTCTGAGTGGAGGTCGGTGACCAGTGGTGTACCTCAGGGATCTGTACTGGGACCCTTACTCTTTGTGATTTTTATAAATGACCTGGATGAGTAAGTGGAGGGGTGGGTTAGTAAGTTTGTGGATGACATGAAGGTTGGGGGTGTTGTGGATAGTTTGGAGGGCTGTCAGAGGTTACAGAGGGATATAGATAGGATGCAGAGTTGGGCTGAGAAGTGGCAGATGCAGTTCAACCCAGATAAGTGTGAAGTGGTTCATTTTGGTAGGTCTAATATGTTGGCAGAATATAGTCTTAATGGTAGGACTCTTGGCAGTGTGGAGGATCAGAGGGATCTTGGGGTCCGAGTCCATAGGACGCTCAACGTGGCGGCGCAGGTTGACTCTGTGGTTAAGAAGACATATGGTGTATTGTCCTTTAATCGGGGAATTGAATTTAGGAGCCATGAGGTATTGTTGCAGCAATATAGGTCCCTGGTCAGACCCCACTTGGAGTATTGTGCTCAGTTCTGGTCGCCTCACTACAGGAAAGATGTGGAAGCCATAGAGAGGGTGCAGAGGAGATTTACAAGGATGCTGCCTGGGATGCGGAGCATGCCTTATGAAAGCAGGTTGAGGGAACTCGGCCTTTTCTCCTTGGAGAGACGGAGGATGAGGGGGGACCTGATAGAGGTGTATAAGATGATGAGAGGTATTGATAGGGTAGATAGTCAGAGGCTTTTCCCCAGGGCTGAATTGGTGGCCACAAGAGGACATAGGTTTAAGGTGCTGGGGAGTAGATATAGAGGAGATGTCAGGGGTAAGTTTTTTACTCAGAGAGTGGTGAGTGCGTGGAATGGGCTGCTGGAAATGGTGGTGGAGGCTGATACGATAGGGTCTTTCAAGAGACTGTTAGATCGGTACATGGAGCTGAGTAAAATAGAGGGCTATGGGTAAGCCTAGTAATTTTTAGGGTAGGGACACATTCCGCACAGCTTTGTGGGCTGGAGGGCCTGAATTATGCTGTAATTGTTCTATGTTCTAGCACCGAAGTGTCCTCATAGAGAATTTTTGCATTAAGAAAACATACCTTGTTATTGTATCTGTTGATTGTCAATTAAACTGAAGCATGGTACACGCAATTTTGGAATAGTTAGAAACATGACAGTTTCTATCAGTAATAACAACTCTAAAGTAATAATTACACTGATGGCTAATACACAGGATTCACAAACCAATTCACATATACAACTTCCCCTTTTAAAGAAAAGAAACTTTGAATGAATAGGTGAGCGTATTTACATAAGAATTTTACATTCCAAGCTATTCAACTAGACTTAATCTCACAACTGACATGTTTATTTACCAGCAAGTCTAGTTGGGTTATACACGTATAGGTATCAATAACAAATCTAAGCACATCATGTTTTTAATCATCTGTGACCTTCTCAACAGTGAAGGTGTGTCTGTCTCCTCCCACTCGTCTGGTCTGAATGCTGATGATGCTTATGTGTAATTTTCCTGGAACCTGTTTGTTTCCACAGAATCTTTTTGTTTCTCAGGATCTTCCAGTAACTTGTACATCTGAACATCTTCAATTTCAAATTCCTGACATCCACATTTTTCCTTTGGACTTATTTGGAGAAATGCATTCCTTGCCAATAATCTGAAAGAAGACAAGTATCAAGCCAGCAATTTTACATGTTTTTTTGGACACATACTTTATTTGAACTTTGATGTTTAAGTGACATCAGCTTAAACTAGCTGTACAACTAGAACTAACACTATTGATGACTCTTCTGCCCAAGGGCCTGCCTGGCTTAACCAAGCCAAACTCTTTGTGGGTTGCCATCCTCGCCCGTCTTTCCAAACCAGACAAGTTTCTTGTGGGTTCCTCTGTGATACACCATCCCAAAATTTTGGATGAATAACCCTATTTGATGCATAGGAATATATCTTCATCTATCCTGGTCCCAAACTAGGCTTCCCAATATAGTGCTGAGGCCTTGATCTGTGTTTTCACATTCCTAGCTGTCACATCATTTCAAATGATGAAATATATGTGATCCTGATATGCGACCATTTAAGTTGAGTGCCTTAGCCAATTGCTCTTTTTGATATAAATCCTTTGTTGGTTCTCAATGCCTTCTTTAAATCTTTGGTCCTTTTCTCTTCTCCAATGAACAACAAGAAAACACAGCCATTCATTTTGTCTTCCTCTTTGGAAATCTCTCCTTTAACCCTTATCAGCTGTGTCCCTATAATCATCAATTCTTCTGTTTTTTTTATATCTGAGCCATCCTTTTCTCAGCTGTTAGTGCAGTGCTCTCTACAACATACTGGTGTTCTGCACTATATTCCACTCTGCCTGCTGTATTTGCCATCGCAACACTTCTCGCTTTTTCCATACTATGCAACACTTATACTGCCACATCCATTACTTGATTAGTTTAGCTGGCATTTCTTTTGAACCTCACACAGACCTTCCAGTTGGTCCTGTTTTGCACTTTTACTTGGCTGGCTCTTCCTTAACTTCACGTCACTGCCCCAAACCTGGGGCACCGTGTGTGATTCTGGAGAGAAAAGAGACCTACCTATTTGGCCCATCTTCCACAATGGATGTGCTGCTTAAACAGAATCTGCATGCTTTTAGTCTTCTGATCCAATGCTATTGGCTTCCTGGTGTAGTCCAGCACATTATAAGTAGATTGATTTCCTTACCAACTAGGACACTAGCACACTCAGCTCTCCTATTGCTCTCAGCACTTCTCTCAAGTACATGTACCATAAGACTTTGCTTGTGGTCACCAGGACTTGACCAAAGTTGCAGCTGTAGGTGTCTCATTCCATCAGTGTTCCCATGCAATAAATGACCATGCATCAAAATGGTAGCTTCACATTCACTGCAGCTTTCTCCTCTGGCACTATCTGTGGTGTAAATGCCATTTACTTTGTCTTCTCCCATGTCTTCATTGACTACTTTTATATTTATGGCATCCCTCCTGGGTTTGCTCTGTACGTGCAGACTACAGCTCCCGATAATTGCTAGGTGAAATTCGTGCAGGATGGCCTCCTTTACGGCATCAGGCAGTTCTAAATGCACAAACCGAGGCTGTGATATTTCCACCATCAGTACTAGGCCTACTGCGTTTGCCATCAACCAGCCTGTGGGTTTTCTGCCTTTCTTTCCCTTGCATTTTGTTCTTCTGTAACTTCTGTTGGCTTGAAGGAACAATATCCAATCGCATTCTGTTATATTTGCTGAGTTTTTAATAGCTCCATGTGTGTACTGTTTCTGCCACGTTGTCTTGAGCCCCAGTTACACACGATATTTCTTATTTCAGCACTGAGTCTCCCTTCTGTTTCACTGTTTTCTTAAAGTTGCAAACTCGTCAATCGCCAACAATTTTGACTCCATCCAGCCTCATTTCCAATGTAATTGGTGTATTGGATTCTTGTACTATGAAGTAGTACACAACTCATTTGGATTGGAAATATCACGGAAACACATTTCTTCCATTGTAGCAATAGGTCCTCAATTGTACTTGATGCATGGTACATACAATATTAGAATAATTATCCATATGTTAGTTTCTTAAAATAACAGTGATCCCACCAACCTTAAAGTGACAGCTATATGCCAGCAAATGTACACAGAGTCGTAGAGCTATACATAGCAACGAGCTCTTTTGCCCAACTCGTCCATGCCAACTGTGAAGCCTATCTACACTAATCCCATCTGCCAGCATTAGGCCCATATTCCTCTTCTCCTTTCCTATCCAAGTACCTGTCCAGATGCCTTTTAAATGCTATAGTTGTATCTACCTCTACCACTTCCTCATTCCATATAACCACCACTCTCTGTGTGGAAAAACTTGCCTCTCAGATCTCCTTTAAATTTCTCCCCTCTTGCCTCAAACCTATGCCCTCTAGTTTTAGACACACCCACCCTCGGGAAAAAGTTACTAAAAAGTAAATCATATTTAAAATATGGCACTAATTGTTACTATGCAGAGGAAGAAAAAATTCAAGAATATTGTGGATGGATGGAAGGAAATATCAGGGACTGCAGCAATAAACTTTTGGAAATGGTGCTGCAGGAGCAGAGAGTGAGAATGTAAGATCCCTATCTGTGAGGAAAGGCATGTGTCATGGATTAATAAGATATTAAAGTTATTTCAGTAGTAAGTGAATTTTTAAGTTATAATGCATGATGTATCTAGTAGATATGTATACTTAAGCTCTTCATCTAGAAGAATACTGTTAGCTAATCTTGTATTGCTAAGTTCCTAAAAATGTGTCAATGCCTCTACATTTGCTTTAAGGTCCTGAATATTTTCAAACTCTAGTACCTCGAAAGGAATGTGCTGGATGGGCATTGTGGTGAGGTCCCAATGATAGTTTTGTTCATGAGCCCCTGCTGTACACCAGCTGAGCCCTGGGTCGGGTTGGGGGGTTGTCAGGATGCCCAGCAACCATAGGCCCAAATGGCTGTGTGCTTTGGTCAGGGTGGGGAAGTACTGGGAAAGAGATGAGGTCTGTGTCTTGGTTTGGGATGGAGAGGGATCAAAGTCTGTGCTGTGGTTGGAGTTGGATTGGAAGGGAGAAATAATTTGATCAGGGGTTGAAAAAGGCCATGGATGACATTTGAGGATTTGATGTGGTGATGAGATAAGTAGTGGGAGACAATTATGTTGGAGTCTGAGCCCACTGTCATGAGGGAGTTGTGGTCAGAGGGTTGGGGGTTTGGGATCTGGCAATAAGATAGTAGGGTTTGGGAGCAACATTGGAGAGTTGTGGGGGTAGGTATGGGTATAGATGGAATCTAATACTTCCTCAAAGAAGGTCCCAGTCCAGCATTGCATTGGGAAGAACTATTTATCCCATGAATGGCTAGTCCTGATCACTTCCGATATAGCATGTAGCAGGTTCCCTTTGCCCCCAAAGGAACTGCACCATCCCTTGTTACCCCAATATAGAAATTGTAACAGACCGAAAAGTGACTCAAACCTTGAAGACTCTGGTCAAATTGCCGGAGATGTAAAATGAGCCCTGGTATGGTCATTATCGAAGTTTATTCTGCAGAAAATAATTTTCAAGTTCATTATGTTGAGAGAAAATGATGTGATTTAACAAAATATGGACCCTGTCCACAGCTCCCTACTGGTGTTGCTGTACTGCTAGTAGACTTGGAAAAGGTGCTGGGAATGCCATTGAGAGTATCCTTCCTGTTGCCTATCACTTGGCCATTGATTGAATGGTGACAGGATGGAGTGGAAGGATTTAATGTATTATTCCATTAGTTTACTAAAGATAATTTTTTTGCCACCATGTATAATATTTCCCAATCTTTTGGAATTATGGCAATGATTTCTATCTCTACCGTGGCCATATACCTTTTAGCTAGAAGTATCCTCTGTTTAAAGAGCTGTTGACTCCATGATTACTTTTTAAATTCCCCCATCTCTCCATCTTCCTCTGTGATGAACTGTCAGCACCGTCTGTATCTAACTGCAAGCTTGCTTTATGTAGTAAATAAGTTCTAATTTACAACGCGCGCGCACGCACACACACACACACACGCGCACGCGCACACCTTTTTCCCCTCTAAGTTCTCTGGAAAATAAATGCCAATTGCCCTTAAATTGTAATTGGTTTAAACATTTGTAATAAAGACACTTTGCTGCAGATCCTTATATATACAAGTGTTTTTGTTTGTACCTAAATTTAGCAGAGAAGAAGGCACAGAACACTAAATTATGCCATCCCTGCTCTTCATTTTCTCCCCTGCTCATGGTTCTTAAATTACTTGGTCACATTCACTGATGATATGTTTTATGATTTCATTTTTAATATTTTATCCCTTATGGTTCTCTTTGACTCCTCCATAGCTTTGAGTGTAGTTGACCACTCCAACATTTTCTGCCATCACCCCTCATCAGTTAATTGGAACCACCCTTGTTTGGTGCTCCTCCTGCCTGTTGTAGAGTAGTTGGCACATTTCCAACAGTGCCTTCATCTGCAGTCCCATAGTGTCATTTCACAAGTGTAACAAAGTTGAATCTTTGCCTCCCCTTTATGTAATGCCCCATGTGTTGTTGCCCTTTGGAATATAATCAATTCAGTAACTATGCATTGCACCCTCAGCTCTATCTCATAACAATTACTGATTGCCTTTAACAGCACAACTAACTCTGTGCTGGACTACTTGTCCAAGAGCTTTCGGCGAGCTAGACCTTTCTCAGCAGCAGGGTTGAAGTTGTTGGCTAGTTCAATCCATCAAGTTTCCTAATGTTGTGCCAACTTTAATCTTCTGTCATGGACTCTGTGCCTTGCAGGATCTTAGAATTTACAGAACAATTTCTTTTCAGTGGATGTCTCTGGAAGAGATACAAATCCCCCGTGGTCTTCCCTTACTCTATCCCTGCAGTTTGCGGTACATGCCCTGTACTTCTGATCCATATTTTGTTCTCTCTTTTGCTTTCAGTACAAAACTTTAAACCTAACTTTGGAACCCCAAAGTAAACCTGAAAGCACTTTTTAAAAAAAATGCTCCACATATTGCCATACTATTGAAGGTAAAATTAGACTCAGGAGTCAAAATTGCCTGGAAATTCATCCTTGGTCAGTGGCATTTAAATGTACTGTGGAGCAACACACAAGATGCTGGAGGAACTCAACGGGTAGGGCAGCATCTACAGAGAGAATTGGACAGTTGATATTTCGGGGTGCAGATGAAGAGTCTCAATCCAAAGCATTGACTGTCCATGTCTCTCCATAGATGCTGCTTGACCCATTGAGTTCCTTCAGCATCTTGTGTGTTGATCCAGATTGCAGCATCTGCAGTCTCTTGCGTCTCTATTAAATGTACTATGCATGGTAGCTGCGTGTTCCACTAATTTTAATTGACTGGGAATAAATTTCATAAACCCAGTAGGATGCTCAGTGCATTTAGCACCTGACCAGTGACTAGTTGCTGGGCAAATGACTTTTCTATTAAGCAGTAGGAATTAAGACCAGGTGCACTTAATGATTTTCATTTGACCAGGAAGCTAGTGTTCATGTTTTTGTCATGCTTCTCATTCTCAGTTCACTCTGTTTTCCTTCATACTCTTCTTGATCTTTTCAAGCTTTGTTTTTTTTTTCTCGTTCTGCTTAGCACGTGGTTCCTGTAACGTAATGAATGACCTTTACTGACTAATCTGAACAATCTTGAAGTAACATTGTTTTCTTTTCACTTTTTGCTGTACGTTACTGGCCTTCCTCACTGACTAACAGCAGTTATGCCAAGGAAACAATGAATGACACGGATGATCCTGAGACAGACTGTGATAACAGACCAACTTCAAGTCACTTCTATCCTGTCGCATTGCTGCTTGTCAGTTCACACTTGTTGGTAGTGTGGCTGATTTTGAGTCTTGCTTTACTCTTGGCCAAATATCAATAAAATTCACTTGTTTACCACATCATTTTGTAACTAACACGACAATGTATTCATGTGGCTATATATATAACATGCTTTGTAACAGAACCAACATGTTTGTAAGTCTAAAGTAATTGTATGCCATTGTTTGGAAAATTGTTCCAAGTTACCTAATTTATTTAACTGTCTTTACAGTAATGACTTCATTGTTTATTTTGTAGCAATTTATTTCTTCCAGGCCAAATTATGCGTTGTGTAAGATTTACTTTCAAGTGTTTTACATAAAATCCTGATCTGTTATGCTAAACGGGTGAATACTGTAATTGTAAAAGATATTTCTTTTCTTAAAATAGCAAAATATTAAAAAAAACACATGTAAATGTATAAAGTCATGCTATATTTTTGGTCAGAAATCTGTTAAGGGCAGCCCTAAATAAAAAAAAGTAGTTAATTGAAATTGAGATGTGTTTATAGGTTTAGAAACAAGAATCAGAATTGGATTTCACAGATACATGTGAATAAGTTAGCAAATAATTTACATATTTGATATAAAGGGAAAGAGAAGCAAGTCTGTTTTGTGCATCAAATTTAATAATTTTAAAAATTATTATAATCCAATTTCCAGTAAGCAGGTATTAGTGAACTTGGCTGGTTCATTGTATATTGTAATGGCCTCTATTCTTGCTAAGATCAGTGCCATGATTCTAACCAGGGAAGCGGTGTGGAAGCCTTAGCATGTATCAACTACACATGGGCAGCCAGGATATTTTAAACTCCTGAGCCTTATTTTAATTTTCTAAATTGTTCTCTTACCCCCAAGCCAATGTTAGCAAAAAGATAGTCAGTAGTCAAGGCAGGGCATCTTGCTTCAGGGGATTACATTGGAGACTCCCTTAGAAATGTTCCGTAAATAAATGAGTATTGGAGGAGTCTGAGACAGCTGCAGTCACATTAATGGGAAAACAAGTCCAGGCAGGAAAGGCTGAAGATGTTTGCAGTGTTACAAGATGTGAATATTTATAGAACATAAATGCTCGCCGTCATATTGATGAAGCTTCCATCTGTGGCAGGTGCTGCCAGAAACCCAAGTTAAAATGACATCGGTCGTTGATAAAAGGATGCCCTGTTAATGGATCAGCAGCAGGTGCAAATTGAGAGATTCATTTGATTGAAAAATGGTGTCATCCTGTGTATCAGCATAATTTTGCTGTGCAACATACATTACATATCTGTGTTTAAACAAAATGCTGAAATGTACATCCTAATCTGTCATTTTCAGAACAACTAGAATTCAGATAATATTTGAGACTATATCCTGTCCATGTGTGGCGTACCTGCAATGACCCATACAGATAATAGGTTCACCGTACATGCAATCAGGAAACAAACCAAAATGATCTTGGATCCCATACACTCAGAGCAGTGTGGTCATGGAAACAATATTGAAATACTTTGACTTCTGGAAAAAATAAACTGTAATCCCACGCTAGCAGCATAGTAAAATTGAAAGGTTAAATGCAGGCACACGTTAAATTTTCTATTTTCTTTTCTTCGACTTGGGTACGTCACTCATAGTCTTCACAAGCTACGGCCGAGCACATGGCTACACAATTGTTCCCACCTGCCCCTAACATATCCAATTGGTGAATAAGGCACAGTTTATGCCATTGTTTTTGATAGATAAGAATATTTGAACAAGAACATAATTTGCAGCTTAGATTATTGATGGTTTGAATTCTGAAGTAAAGCAGCTGTGACTGTTTTGATTTTTGCAATGTTTTTCTGCAAAATTAAATCATGTATATATTTAACTACTTAACCTTAATCTTCAGTGAGCAATTGGTTATTTTGGCCTGCCCTATGGATTGACGTGTGTAAGATGTATCATCACCTGTGTTAAATAAATGTAGATGATTATCCAGTTATTTTTACTTATTGAAAATGTTACAGCAAAAGTTTAATAAATGAAACCATTTGTTTTCCTTTCTCCTGTGGTATTATGTTTTTTTTTCCTTTTTACCAGAGAAGGATGTCGAATAGAGAATGCACAGAAGAATATAAAATGCAGGAAGTATGCATTCAACGCAATTCAGCTGATGGCATTCCCAAAATATTACAGGCCACCAGATGGAACGTATGGAAAAGCAGACACTTAAGCAATTTTGTTTGTAAACAGACAGTCTACACAAAAAAAAATCAGGTGTTTATTAGCCTCAAATAGAGAGAGTGAGTAATTTATCTTTTTTTTGACTGAGTGATTTATCTGCTGATGATGTCCATTTATATTACACGTATTGGGAATCATATTTGTGTTTAAACAAATGGAAATTGTACATAGCCCTTTGCAATTTTTTTTGATTGAAGGACCTAGCCATTTTTTCCTTGTTGATGTTGCACAAAGAACACTAGAATATTGTACTGTTTGAAGTCCTTTTCAAAAAGTTACACCTGCGTTAAAAATACATAAAATGGGTACTCTTTGAATTGCTGTTCTTGGAACTGGAAGTTCTTGTTACAACAGATTACTGTCCACAGTCATATTTCCACTTCTTGCGATTGCCATTTAGAAATAAGAAGTGATTTTTAAAGTAGATGTTTAGTAACACAAGCAAATATGTACTGATATGTTTGCAGTTATTCAACAATGCATCCAACTCAAGTGCAATATAGGGAATATGTGACTTAAAGAATTATTGTATTTACTGCTGGTGTTTGTGCCAAAACATTTCTCTGTTTGGTAAACAGCACATTATGTTCTTAAAAGGAATATGTATAAAATAGGCTCCTGTCTCTTATAATGTGTGTTACATTAAGCATAGGCACCTAACTGACAATTAGGTAGTAACATTAGAAGTACTTGTCTCTGGCACATTCACCAACCAAGGAACTATTTAAATGCATTAAAAAATAATTTCAATTTTTAAGTATGCATTTTCACTTTTCTATAACAGCTGTTTAAAAAAAAGCAGGAAATCCGCACTATTATAAAGCTGAATACTATAGAGCAGAACTAGGCAAGTGTACAGATCACACAATTTACATCAAACGAAGGGCATCTTCATTGTTTTTAAATAACCTTTCATGTATTAGATTTCTTGAGGTCCTGAGACATTTTAAAACGACTGATATTTATGCTGCTAATACAGCATTATAATTAAAGAACCAAGCAGATATAAATATTGATACTTAAGGAAGCTACCTGTAGGTATTCTTGAAATTACCCCAGGAAGAAGAGCAAAATCTTTAGGACGAAGGAGAAAATTGGTGTCTCTGGAGAAATAAAGTTGGAGTTGGTAAGAGGTTGTCATTCTCTATCCGACAATCAAAGTAACCTATTTATTGCAATCAATTATACAATGTTGATTTAAAAAAATGTTATTTTTGTGCATGACAAGGTGATCTTGTAAAACTGGTGCTTCAATTGTTCATTTGATCACTGCAGCAATAGCAACTGCATAAAGCAAAATTTTGTGAATTTAATTGTTTTTCAAATAAACCTAATTTTCTATTTGGATCAATTTTAATAGCACTTTGTTGGATTTGGAAGATAATTAAATCGTTTGGTCCAAGTAATACCTATGCTTTTAGAACTGGACTGCATGACATGGCACTGTCTGGCCACCTAAGGATTCACATGGTTGGGACTAATGCATGGAAAATTAACAGACCCATTTTCTCTACAGCTGCCTCTTCCTAAAATCCTTGGATACAGGCTCTCGGGTTCACTGTTTCCAATAAATGCTTTGTTTTCTACTATGAAGATAGATACAACATTTCTATTGTTTTCTTAGTCCCTATGACAAATTCTATGACTCCCTGTAGTGTGACACACATTTACCTTTGCTACTCTTTTCCTTTTTATGTTCAAAAAAAGTGCTCAGTTTTTATTTCTTAAAAGTTTACTCTTATTTTCTATTTTCCCTCTATCGTTTTCTTTGTAATCTTTTGCTGATTTTAAAACTCTCGTTTATAGATCTTATAAATATACCCTTGATCGAGTACTGTTGTTAACATTATTGGTTAGCCATGGCTATAACACTTTCTAAAGGAGTTTTCATGTCTCAATGAAGCACACAATCGTTGACAATTATGAATATTTTTAAGTGGTTACTTTTTATCTACCTTTGCATCTTGTAATTTAGATTGCCAATTTACCCAATTTGGTCTACCCTGTCAATATGATGATTTAAACTGTTCCCAGTTAAATGCATTACCTTGCATTAATTGCATGCTCCTTAAATGTGCTGATTTATATTCTGCCTAAATATTATAGCTAATAATTCCCACTTTGCTTTCTACTGTTTGTTAATTCATGGCTCTACCCATATAATTCTAGGCTAAGATTCTAACTTGCTACTGTCTTTATCTCATCACCATTATCAACCTCCTCTCCTTTTATATTTCACTTGTTTATACTGGAAGTCAAGATCTCTGGAATAATTGGTTTCCAATCTTTGTCACTATACAGTGATGGATATGATTGAAACACTCAATTGTGTTTCATATCAGGGAGTAAACAGAAGCAATCAAGTGAACAACACAATACAAAAGTGCTAAATTCCAGATTTCAGCAGAGCACATTTTGGTGTGATTGGGGAAGCTCCTGTGGGAGAGGCAGAGCAGTAATTTAAATTAAATTAAGAATGTCAAACAATTAATATGGAGGGTGGGGGGGGGGGGGGGTGGTTTCCTGATTTCTTTGTAACTTACCAATAAAACCCTGGCAGAAACAGCGGTAGTGGAGGAGCTGACGATGCAATCCCACAGTAAATATTGTGGCTTCATGGTACTCTGCAGAGAGAGTTCTTTACTTATCTTGTATTGTTTATTTCATTGCAAAACTTTAGAGGAAGTTTGGAAAGGATTGTGCTCTTCTTGTAGTTTACTAGCTACGTTTTTAGAACTGCCTATTTATTTGCTTCAGACAGCAGGTCTCTAACAAGAGCTGAGAAAAAAAAACCAAGAGTGCCATGATGGCACAGCCAGTAGAGCTTCTGCCTCACAGCCCAGCAACCTGGGTTTAATCCTTGCCTCAGGCACTGTCTGTATGGCATTACGTGGAACGTAGAACAGTACAGCACAGGAACAGGCCCTTCGGCCCATGATGTCTGTGCCAATCATAATGCCAAATTAAGCTAAACCCATCTGTCTGCATGTGGTCTATATCCCTCCATTCCCTGCATCTTCATATCCCTGTCCAAACCCCTCTCAAACACCACTATAATGTCTGTTTCCACCACCACCCCTGGCAACATGTTCCAGGCACCCACCACTCTCGGGGGTGGGGGTGGGGGAAGAAAACTTACTCCACACATATTCTATAAATTTTCCCCCTCTCACTTTAAAGCAATGTCCTCTCGTATTTGACATTTCTACCCTGGGAAAAAGACTCTTTCTATCTACCCTATCTATGCCTCTCTTAAACCTTTATCAGGTCTTCCCTCAGCCTCCAACACTCCAAAGAAAACAAGTCAAGTTTGTCCAAACTCCCCTTATAGGTAATACTCTCTAATCCGGGCAGCATCCCGGTGAACCTCTCCTGAACCCTTTCCAAAACCCCCACATTGTTCCCGTAATGGGCTGACCAGAACTGCACACAATACTCCAAATGCGGCCTAACCAAACTTGTCTACAGCTGAAACATGACTTCCTGACTCATACTCAGTGCACAACCAATGAAGGCAAGCATGCAATATACCTTCTTTACCACCCTATCTGTGTTGCCACTTTCAGTGAGCTATGGACTTGCACCCCAAGATCCCACTGTACATCAATTTTCTTAAGCGTCCTGCCATTTACTGAATACTTTCTCCATAGATTTGACCTCCAAAGTGCTGAACTTCATACTTGCCCGAATTAAACTCCATCTGCAACTGCTCTATCCTTTTTCTTGTCAAAGGAATGCTGTATCCTTTGACAGCCTTCACTATGCATAACTCCACCAAGTTTTGTGTCGTCTGCCGAGTTTGCACCTTCTCACTGTGATGATGTGGAGTTCCTCTAGGTACCCCTGTTTCCACCCAGAGCCCAAAGATGTTCTGGTTAGTAGGTTAATTAGCCACTGTAAATTGCCCCTAGAGTAGATACATGGTAAAATCTGGCATCGTTGATGGGAATGTTGGGAGAATTAAATGGGATTAGTGTAAACACATGCTTGATAGTTGTCACAAACCCAGTGGGTTGGAGCTTGTGGGATGCTGTATGTCACTATGCAGAGGAAGAATTTTGCCATGGAAGCTTCAGAAATGAGAGCAGGCAGCTGTTAACCAATCTGCAGTTGCACAAGGGACAAAGGGTGGAATTCACAGAAGGTCAAACCCGCAAAAAGAGTTGAGTGACAAAGGTTCTGTTTCGTTGCGATACAGGAACATTTCCAGAGGCTCAGACTATCAAATAAATTGTGGAAGATTTATTCATCTCCAGGAACAAAACCAGCTGGTGAATCCGGTGAACATGCTCTTTGTTTCAACATCTTGGGATCATTCCAAAACCTTGCTGGAAACATCTGTGGGACTTTCCAGGCAGATGCACATAAAATTGTCAGGCGGGTGACAGGTGCCTTAGTTGCAAGAGCAAATGCTCCAGTTCCACTTATCCTTGCAACATAGAGCTCTGCACAAGTCCATTGATCTCACGTCCTGCTTATAGAAGAGCGTGCAGAACAACAAAAAGCTTTCTATGAGCAGGGACCAGCTAATCCACATTTGGGAGGTGAGTTGTTTCTTTAAATATTTTAAGGAGGCTGCACTTAAGAATTTCATTAAAATTCTCCTGACTTCAGAAAGCGTGGCAGGTGAATAGAGGCGCGATTGATGGAGTCCATGACGTAAGTGCTTTGTGATTCAGAGAGGTCAAAATTGTTTTCTCTGGGACCCAAAAAAGTTAACAGTGACTCTACAGCCATTGCTCTCTCACCCTACACCAACCTGCATCCTCCCACCCCACCCCACCCCACCCCACCATGATCAGATACCCATTCCCTAATTTGCCAATTTGTTACATGAAACCACGTATGGAGTCCCTGGCGATCATCATCAATCCCTGTAATTATCTGATCTTTTGCTCTCCGTCTGCTTCCCTCAACTCTGTCCACCAACTCCCTTCGCTGCCGCCCCATCACCTCCGCATTGGCCATCTCCCACATCTCCATTTTATTTCTCAGTTACACTGAAGCCTTTCCTGCCCCCTTTAGTCAGCCAGCCTTATGCTCAGGTTAGCTCATGTTCCCATTGTTGTCCCTAAGGAAATGGACAACAGAATCCAAGGAGTACCAATCAAGCACCTTATAACTATACAACATCAATCACTGCACCAGTCTGAAGCACCAGTGCAGTCATCTCTAAACCAGGGGCATTAGCGGGAAAATTATTAAGTACAGGGTGTAGTACCACACATATGTGAAAAGGAGCAGTAACATCTAGAGGGATCTAGGTGTTCTAGAGCATGAATCATAAAACGTTAGCAGGCAGGTCAAAAAAGTAGCTAAGAAGGCAAATAGTATGTTGGCCTTTATTGTGAAGGGTTGGAGTTTAAGAATAGGGAGGTTTTGTTATTGCTGTACACAGTGTTGATGAGACCACATCTAGAATACCGTGCACAGATTTGGTTCCCTTACCTAAAAATGGATATAATAGCTCTGGAGGCAGCCCAAAGGAAAGTCACCAGGCTAATTCCTGGGTTAGACACAAGAGACTGCAGATGTTGGAATCTGGAGCAACACACAAAGGAGCTGGAGGAATTCAGCAGGTCGGGCAGCACCTGTGGAGGATAATGGACAATAGAAGTTTTGGGTTGAAACCCTTCATCAGGACCAACTAATTCCTGGGGTAAGAGGGTTGTCCCCCTTGTCTTCCCCTCCAATTCTATCAGATATTGTGTTCAATGTATCTCCTCCGTAATTTCTGCTATCTTCAGCGTGGTGCCATCACCAGACACATCTTCCACTCCCCTTCCATCCCCTTTCAGCTTTCTGAGGGGACTGTTCAATCAGAGAAGCTTTGTTTCTCTCTTTCATCTCCATCAATACCGACTCTCCTTCTCAAGGGCAGCAAACAAACTGCTGGAGGAACTCAACGGGTTGAGCAGCACCTGTGGGGGGGGGGGGGGGGTGGGAAGAAGGAATTGTTGACGTTTTGGGTCGAAACCTTGCATCAGGACTCATCGTGAAGATCTGCTTCAATGCATGAAGCCAGCACTGCAGCAGAATTCTGCACATGACATAAAATAATATTGGACAGTGATATTACTGCACATGTCCAGTGAGCTCCATGTACCACTCTGACACAAAAATAACCCATCAAACCCAGAGGTGTGGGACCCCTGATCTATGTTGACTTGTGCCATAAAGGTGTGTGCCCATCAGATGGCATTCTGAAAGCAAACCCTACCCCTGGACCCCAAAAACACATGCTGCAAATCTGAATATTGCATCCAAAATGTTTCACCTCTTAAGAAAACTTTAAGTTAAGAAATTTAAGGTAAATCTTTGCTTTCAGGATCAGTCACCTTTGTATGTTAAATCTTTACAGCTCTGTACCAGATCTTAGCTGATGTATGTTTTTCTTTTGAAAGGGTTTTTGTGAAATAGTCCAGTTCCCACTACACAACCCCACTGACCTCTCACCCCATGCCTGGTAAAATGACAGAAGCTACAATTCTAAGGCAGAATCCCTTTGAAAGTGTTTGCTACACAAATTTCATTCACACCCATGTAATTCATACACTTTCAGGCATTGAACTCGATTGAAATTTCAAGTAATGTATGGATTAATACTTGTGAATAACCAGTATTTACGCATAAATAGACCTATTTACATAATAAAGTATGTCATCTGCTATCTTCTAGCCCACTCACTCAACCTTTCATATCCTTATCAGACTATTGCATCCTCCTTTGGCTCACTTTCTGCATCTTAGATCCTACAACTCCCCCATATTCCTTGAGAAAGCTGCTGACTGATGTCGCATACTCATCATTATAGGTATGTGGTGGTCACACTGGAAGCCAATTTCATGTCTGCAAAATACTTAAACTATGCAAGTCTATGCAAGTATCTCACCCACTGTATTTTCGAATGACTATCAGAACATTGGTTCCTCAACTGCATAGACTGCTAGAGATCTCTCCAAGTTTAGTACTCTTTTGCATGCAAGTATAATCTAACTGAAGATCATGGCTCATGTACATGAATACTCTAAATTCATATATATCAGTTGGCCATTTCAAAGTATCATGATATAAAAGAAACTGGGGAGCTGTACCAATCCTTGAGAGTATTTCACTAAATTAAGTTGCTAAATATTGGATTGTGAAACATTGTGTTCCAGTCCTTAGAGAAACAGGGATATAATAGATTACACATCTTCCTATGCCTGATGTGCACCAATCTAGCATTCTTGTCAGCAAGAGGTTGGTAATTAGAGGTGACATTCTGTGGCAGACCAAATAAACATTATCAGTGCACATCAGTTTACAGAACACTGACAGGCTCAATTGATTGATAGGGTAACATTTCCTAATATGGGCAGGCACATAAGTACCTGGAAAATATAGCTTATATACAAACAGAATGGTCTGGTCCACAAATGAAAATGGACCAAGTTACAAGAGCACGAGCCCTCCTGTACTTCAGTGACATCATCCAGTCTTCACTACAGTCGTCCCCAGGATACAACAGGGTTAGAACATAAGAAATAGGAGCAGGAGTAGGCCATCTGGTCTGTCGAGCCTGCTCTGCCATTCAATAAGATCATGGCTGATCTGGCTGTGGATTCAGATCCACCTACCTGCATTTTCCCCATAATCCTTAATTCCCCTACTATGCAAAAATCTATCTTAACTCTGTCTTAAACATATTTAATGAGGTAGCCTCTACTGCTTCCCTGGGCGGAGAATTCCACATATTCACTACTCTCTGGGAAAAGCAGTTTCGCCTCATCTGTCCAAAATCTACTTCCCCAAATCTTGAGGCTATGTCCCCCAGTTTTAGTCTCCCCTACCAGTGGAAACAACCTTCCTTGCTCTATCTTATCCCTTTCATAATTTTTTATGTTTCTATAAGATCCTCTTATTCTTCTGAATTCCAGTGAATATAGTCCAAGGTGACTCAATCTCTCCTCATAGGCTTACCCCCTCATCGCCGGAATCAACCTGGTGAAGCTCCTCTGCACCACCTCCAAAGCCAGTGTATCTTTCCTCAAGTAAGGAGACCAGAACTGCACGCAGTACTCCAGGTGTGGCCTCACCAATACCCTATACAGTTGCAGCATACCCTCCCTGCTTTTAAATTCAATCCCTCTAGCAATGAAGGCCAGCATTCCATTTGCCTTCTTGATAACCTGTTGCACCTGCAAACCAACCTTTTGCTATTCACGCACAAGTCCCTCTATACAACATCATGCTGCAATATTTCACCATTTAAATAATAATCTGATTTTCTATTTTTCCTTCTAAAGTGGATGACCTAGCATTTATCAACAATAGTTCCATTCCTGAGAACTATTCATAACCCTTGCACTTCATAAGTTGGAATTGAACAATTGAGTGAGTCATTGAACAGTGTAGGCCAATGTCAAAAGTGTGTTATGTTACAGACTGGGTTACTATTGGTGAATGTCCCTTTAAGACATAACACAGTAGTGTGTGTGTGTGTCATGATGACGTCAACAGAAGATAAGGACGTAATAACGTTGGTGGAGCAGTCAGTCAGAGTCAGTCAGAGGAGAGAGAGAGAGAGACACCAGCCTGCTAGTTTATCAATGGATGAGAAACAATAACTGTGCCTGTCACTACAATCCACGTATGGATTTTTGGAGTAATCTGGTGGAGTCCACTTTGTCGTTAACCTGTAGAAGGATACAGGTATTTGTGTGGATGGCCATGTCTCAGATGCTTTTCGGGGTGGCAGATACTTTGGAACAAAGCAGTGGAGTTCACTTTGTTGTTGATCTGTAGAAGGAAACAGGTATTTGTGTGGACGGCCATGATTCAAATGCTTTTCGGGATGAGGCAGATGCGGTGGAGTGGTCACTGCTGAGTAGACACTGAGGTGTCGTTTGGGTTCCATTATGGAACATTTGGATTTCGTAATTACTCTCTATTTTCTCTCTACATCTACGTCTTATCTTCAGTCAACAGTGGTTTTGATGAAGAAGCCTTTGCTCACATTTCACCTTATAGCTTGCTGAACTGAACTTTGAAAACTATTCCTGGACTTGGAGTTTGGGAATTTGCCACGCACACACTACGAGTTTAGTTTTTGGGGTTAATGTTTAAGATTTAACATTTTTACTTCTAACATTCTAACATTTTTACCTCTATTTTTCTTATCATAAGTAGTTATTAATAAAATAGCTTTAACCACTTATACATGACTCAGAGTGTTTCTTTTGGTAACTGTTACGAACCAGCAACAAAGTACTACCAGCACGTCTCCTGTCCCGCCAGGGGCCCTAACACCCTTGACCATTGCTATACAACCAAAGATGCCTTCCAAGCCACACCCCTGCCCACGCTTTGGTAAGTCAGACCACCAGGCTGTGCTCCTTCTCCCTGCATACAAACAGAAACTGAAACTGGAGGATCCAGTACAGAGAGTCGTGCAATGCTGGTCTGAGGAAACAGATGAGCTTCTCTATGACTGCTTTGAGTCAGTGGACTGGCTGCCCTTGATAAGTATGTCACCACCATCATGGACATTCTCAGCAAGTGTGTTGAGGACTGTGTACCAAAGAGTGTTCCCAAACTGGAAACCATGGATGCACTGGGAGATCCACTCCCTATTGAAGTTGAGAACTGCTGCATTCCAATCAGGTGACCCTGACCTTTACAAGAAATTGAGAGACAACCTCCATAATGCTATCAGAGATGCCAAGAGACAATATCAGTTCAAAATAGTCCCAGACCAACCGTCAGTTGTGGCAGTGTTTACATGCTATACCAGGCTACAAAACTAAGTCGGGCAGCATAGTCAACCACAGCGCATCCCTTCCTACTGAGTTTAAAGCATTCTATGCACATTTTGAACAGAAGGGAATTGGTTGTGACATTGACAGCCTCCATTGCAACTGAACCCGTGGTCACCATCAAGGACGTAAGATCAGTCTTCCGGAGAGTGAACACGAGGAAAGCACGTGGCGTGGACAATGTCCCTGGACGTGTCCTCAGATATTGTGCTGATCAGCTGGCGGGGATATTTGCAGACATATTTAACCTCTCCCTGCTTCAATCTCAGGTTCCCACCCATTTTAAGAAGATCACTATCATCCCAGTACCTAAGAGAAACAAGATAACATGCTTTAATGACTGTCAGCCGGTGGCTCTGACATCCACCATCATGAAGTGCTTCGAGAGGCTGGTCAGGGCACACATTAACTCCAGCCTCCTGGAAAACTCAACCCACTGCAATTTGACTACCGCCGAAACAGGTCTACAGTGGACACCATCTCCCTGGCCCTACACTCATCTCTGGAGCATCTGGACAGTAAAGACACCTACATTAGACTATTGTTTATTGACTACAGCTCCACCTTCAATACGATAATTTCAAGCAAACTCATCACCAAACTCTGAGACCTGGAACTCAACAACTCCCTCTGTAACTCTTTCCTTGACTTTCTGACCAATAGACCGCAGTCAGTAAGGATAGGCAGCAACACCTCCAGCACGATTATTCTCAAAACTGGTGCTGTACAAGGCTGCATCCTCAGCCCTCTAATCTACTCCCTATATGCTCATGACTACGTGGCCATATTCTGCTCTAACCATCTGCAAGTTTGCAGATGATGCCACCGTAGTGGGCCGTATCTAAATAACAGTGAGTCGGAGTACAAGAAGGAGATAGAGAGCTTAGTGACATGGTGTCATGACAACAATCTTTCCCTCAATGTCAGCAAAACAAAAGAGCTGGTCATTGACTTCAGGAAAGGGGCAGTGTACATGCACCTGTCTACATTAATGGTGCTGAGGTCGAGAGGGTTGAGAGCTTCAAGTTCCTCAGAGTGAACATCACCAATAGCCTGTCCTGGTCCAAGCACATAAATGCCACAGCAAAGAAAGCTCACCAGTGCCTCTACTTCCTCAGGAAGCTAAAGAAATTTGGGATGCACCCTTTGACACCAACTTTTATCAATGCACCATAGAAAGCATCCTATCTGGATGCATCATGGCTTGGTATGGCAACTGCTCTGCCCAGGACTGCAAGAAACTACAGAGAGTTGTGGACACAGCCCAGCGCATCATGGAAACCAGCCTCCCCTCTACGGACTCCGTGTATACTTCTTGCTGCCTTGGTGAAGCAGCCAGCATAATCAAAGACCCCACCCACCCAGGTCTTTCTCTATTCTCTCCTCTCCTATCATGTAGAAGACACAGAAGCCTGAGGGCACATACCACCAGGCTCAAGGACAGCTTCTATCCCACTGTGACAAGACTATTGAACAGTTCCCTTATACGATGAGATGGTCTTTTGACCTCACAGTCTACCTTATTATGACCTTGCACCTTATTGTCTACCTGCACTGCACTTCCTCTGTAGCTGTGACACTTTATATTCTGTTATTGTTTTTACCCTGTACTACCTCAATGCACTATGTAATGAATCAACCTGTATGATCGGTATGTAAGACAAGTTTTTCACTGTACCTCGGTACAAGTGACAATAATAAACTAATAGCAATATCAATATTGTTTAAAAAGAGGTAAACAATGTAATTAATGGCCCGTCAGCTTAACGACAATGGTAGACAAATTATTGGAAAGTGAGTGACCAAGTGAGGAGAGAAAGTACACAGAAATGCCCCATTCCCAACCAGCAGAAGATGCCTGTGGTCCTGCAGCAGCTGGCAAATCCATCCTGTGGTCTCCCAAATGCTTGCTCATACATACGGGCTATCCGTAAGTCAGGCACTCGTAACCTGGGGAGGACCTGCATCTTGCATCTTATTGAAATGTTGTTCCGGCTGTGCTCTGCCCATCCCCATAGCACGGAGTGATTTGTGGCATCAAGTGTACACAGATGACAAGTGTAAATGCTTTGTATCTTGTTGCACGAATTGTTTGTAATAGGGTAGAGCATAAAATGTTGCCAGGCATGGATATACAGTACAGAAATGGATAAGAACTGTGCTTAACCTTGAGGTCCATGAGGGCATGTCCCTGCTTAATATACATTGCATTGTTCCCCTATATTTTTTTAAATGAGAGGAAAATACTAAACTTATTTTCCACTTTAATCAATTTAATGAATAACCATTAGCGTAGCAGCCAGTTTTCATGTTCCTCCTGGTCTTCTTATAGCTTTTAGAGTTCCGTTAACTTGTGGACTGGCTGGTTCTGGATTTGAGCTCAAATGTCCTGTTTCTTTATTACATTTTCTTCAATTTGATACTTCTTGAAGTCTAAAGTGGATCCAACTCAGACACAACATGAAGTTTTGGTTCATCTGTAGCAGAAATCCTTTAGCCTATATAAGCTGTTTGGATTCTGTCACCAGTTTCAACCAACTGCTTCTTGGCTCTACAAACCTCTACTCAGGTTCTTCCATGTCTCTTAGGTGAGCTTGACTTGCTGGTGGGACTAAGGATGCGAAATTGCTCTTTTACTGATTGGTGTCAAAGTGACTCGACTCAGTTACTTCTGTTTGACTCACAAAGCCAAAAATATGGTTGAACAAGGCTCAAGCGTTTTCTCAATCTTCTCTTCCTCACAGTTACAGGGGTTCTAAGGGATATAGCCTGTTTGGTATTACAGGAAGAAATTGGCCTATTCTCAATGCTGAGATTTGAACATCCTCCCACTTTCTCTGCAACTTTAAACTAACTTGTTCTGTCCCTTTCCTATTTCTAACAAAGGGTGGAGAAACTAAGAACTGCAGATGCTGGAATCATAGTGTTCTAACAAAGGGTCTTTGACAGTTACCGTTAACTCTGTTTCTCTTTTCACAGATGCTGCCTGACCTGCTGAGTGTTTCCAGCATTGCCTTTTTGTTTTTATTTCAGATTTCCTGCACCTGCGTTTTTTTCATTTTATTTCACGCTTGCTGCATTCCTGATGATATCATAATTCATTGCATTGATTATGGAACAATGTTACCAGCAAAGGCCATGGTACCAGACAAAATCCCAACTATAGAATTGAAGACTTGCATTCCAGAACCAGCCATTCCTCTCGTTAACTTGTTGCAATAGAGTTACAATACTGGTATCTACAAGACAATGTGGAAAATTGTCCACAATGCACAAGACAAACACAAACTGGCTGATTGCCACCCAATCAGTCTACTACTTTCAATAATCAGCAAAGTGATGGTAGATGGCATCAACAATGCTATCAAGCATCACTTATTCAGCAATAACCTGCTCTTTGATGCTCAGTTTGGGTTTTACCAGGACCACTAAGCTTCAGCCCTCCTTATAGCCTTAGTCCAAACAAAGACAGAAGAGCTTAATTCCAGAGATGAGGTGAGTGTGGCTGCCCTTGATAACAAGACAGCACAAGGCCAAATGGGGTGTCAAGGAGCCCTTGCTGGTGTTATATCCCACATAGAGAGCAAATGATTGTTGGAGGTTGAATATCCAGCCTCAGAATATTGTTGCAAGAAATCCTCAGAACATTTTCCTCAAGCCAGCCAGGTTCAGCTGTTTCATCAATGTCCTTCCTTCATCATATCAATCAGAAATGAAGATGTTTACGGATGATTGTTTAATATTCAATTCCAGTTGCAGTTTCTCAGGAAGTGAAGCAGTCTATGCCTGTATTCAGCAAGACCCAGAAAACATTCAAGCACAGGCTGAGAAGTGGCAAGTAATGCCTCATCACATAAATACCAGGTAATGTCAATCTCCGATAATAGAGTTGAATTACCTACCCTTGATATTCAATGCCATTCCAATTGTCCAGTTTTTTGCCTTTAACATCCTGACATTCATCTTTGACTGAAAACTGAAATGGAGCAGGCACATAGTTACTGAGATTACAAAGACTAGGTAAGAGACTGGGCATCCAACAGTGAGTGAAACAAAGCTTTTCCACAGTCTACAATGAGCATGGTGCACTACTCCATTTAAGTCCAGTTCCAGCTCCAAAACTCAAAGTTACCAACAGACCAAACATGTTGCAACCCACTTGATTTGTACCCTTTCCACTCTCTAAACATTTACTACTTCCACCACTGGCAAACTGCAGTACGTTACGTCAAAAAAACTCCGCTTGCCCAAGTTTTTCTTATGATTCTTGGGTCAGTCATTCTTCTTGCTGAGGCTATTTCACCTCATTATACTTTCCACTTCTTTCCTGCTCAATTGCCATGATGGTGATTCTGGTTTCATTGCTAGATCTAATCTCAGGTTTTCTGCACCACTTTGTTGTTTGAGAAGTTCACCTTCCACCGATCTTTAAAGTGCTACTTATACATATCCCTTCTAAGCTCCATGGCAACTTCTTCACTTTGATCTCTTCCCAGTTTCCTTTGTTTGCCTTCTAGGCTGAGTGATTCCTTGTTGTCAGAGATTTCAACCTTTGGTTAGTTACCTTGTAGTTCTTTTAACTTGTTTCATTTTCCTACAATCTCCAACCCATTGCTGCTGTGACGTTGGTGGATTGGTGGGGTTGGGGGAGGGGGAGGAATCTTCCACCTTAATCCCTCATCAATACACAGCATTATCCCAGGCAAAACTCCCCTCAGTGCTGTATTATTCCATGCTTCTGATGCTCAACTTTGTCCTGTAAAGAAAGGACAACCCCAAACTCCTCAATAACTATCAACAGCCATTACTGTTTTGTCATTGTTACCTTTAAAATCACTTGAGGAGATTTGTTTTTCCATCTCCAATATAAAGACTTTCAGGTTGCTTCATTCCTTTCTCCTCCTGTCTATTATGGTCCATTTCATCTCTGCCACTCCAATCTTAACCTCACAGAAAAATATAAATTTACAAGGGTGGTGGATATGTGAGACAAGCTACCAGAGATAGTAGAGGCAGGTTTAAAAGACATTTAAAATACATTTGGACAGGTATATGGATAGGAAAGGTTTAGAGCAATAACGGGCCAAATGCAGGCAAATAGGACTAGTTCAGGAGGGCACCTTGGCAGGCATGGACAAGTTGGGCCAAAGCATCTGTTTCCGTACTGTATGATTCTATGATTCCAAGTCATCTTCCTGAGACATTCTTCTGCAGCACAGAGAAAATTGCTTCTTTAATCCCAGATAAGACCAATCTACTTTAGAAAGGATGATTAATGTTAGAAAAACAAATAGTAACACAAAGACATGAAAACTTTCAGTCTTGTGAATCTTCCTTCCAGATGGAATATAAAATGTATTCTAATTTCAATTCTTTCAAATTTAGAGCTCAGGAAATTATTGTGGAAATTAAAGACCTCTGGCATTTAATTTATTCTTGGTAATAAGCCTAAGTGTGAACAGTTTTTCCACTGGAACTGTCATTGCAGTTTCTCCCACTGACTCACGAAGGAGATTAAGTGCCTCCCACTTATCAGTCTTGTTAGACTGAGTTTGGCTTAAAATAAATATCAGAAGTGCCTGGGTGACTGATTCATTTAATCCATCTCCACAAAGATGCAGAAAATATTAACAGGGTACAAACCGAAATAAAACATCTGTAGGAGAGAGATATTTTTGTGGACGAGAAGGAAGCAAGCTGAGGAACTTTTAGCAGTGGACGTGATAATGCTACATGAATAAGCTCTGATGAAAGATTTCAAAGAATTAAATAAATGTCCTCAGGATCCGGTTTGTAACAGTCAATATATTTTAAGGTGTATACAACAATTATCTTTTCCTTGCTGCTTCCAACAATATCTTTCTCCGGTGTTTCCTGCAAAGCAATTTTAACCCCATCTGCCTGACTGAAACCAAGTGGACAGTCCAAGACTCCTATTTAACCCCTGCATTTCACATGCCAGTTATGTCAATAGAATCCATCGGTAATATTAATTGAGTAGAACAAGCAGGAATCAACAGTGAATTTTGCAGCACACTTGGAGTAGAATTAGTGCTTTAAGATATGTTTTTGTAATTTTTTTTACTGGAGGAACTCAACGGGTCAGGCAGCATCTGTAGTGGCAAAGTGATTTTGGATGTATTGGATCAAGACCCTGCATCAAGACTGAGAGTGTAAAGGGAAGATAGACAGTATAAAGAGGTGAGGGAGAGGGGTGAGGCAGGAGCTGGCAAGTGATAGATAGATGGGCAGATGGAGCCAGGTGGGAGAGGGAGGGATGGAGATAGTGACAAAGGCTGGGAGGTGATTGGTGGAGGCAGCAAAGGACTACAGACTATGGAATCTGATAGGAAAGGAAGGTGAATAGTGGAAGCAGACAAGGGAGGGATGCCGGGCAGATGGGAACAGTGGAGGGAGGGGAGGCGCTAGGAGACAGTGGATAGAGTGTGTGGCTGATGGGCAGGTGGAATCAGGTGGGGGGGGGGGGGAGAGAAACTGGGAAATTGGGCTGGGGGAGGGGGAGGGGGAGTTGGGACAAAGGGGGTGTGCAAGAGGACCTGGGTGGATCAGAAGGGGAAAGAAAGGAACAGAGGGGTTACCTGAAATTGGAGAATCCAATGTTTACTTCTCTTTACCTCTCACTGTCTTGGTGTAGCAGCCAGCATAATCAAAGACCCCACCCACCCGGGACATTCTCTCTTCTCTCCTCTTCCATCAGGTAGAAGATATAGGAGCCTGAGGGTACATACCACCAGGCTTAAGGACAGCTTCTATAAGACTATTGACCATGACTCTGACCTCACAATCTACCTTGTTGTGACCTTGCACCTTATTGCACTGCACTTTCTCTGTAGCTGTGATACTTTACTCTGTACTGTTATTGTTTTTACCTGTACTACCTCAATGCACTCTGTACTAACTCAAAGTAACTGCACTGTGTAATGAATTGATCTGTACGATCGGTATGCAAGACAGGTTTTTCACTGTACCTCGGTACAAGTGACAATAATAAGCCAATACCAGTCACGCTATTGGGTTATGGACTATCCAGGCGGAATATGAGGTAATGTTCCTCTAGTTTGTGTTCAGCCTCACCCTGGTGGTGGAGGAGGCCGAGGACAGACAAGTCAGTGAGGGAATGAGGAGGGGAGTTGAAATGGCTTGCAACTGGGAGCTCGGGATGGCCATTGCAGACAGAAAGCAGATGCTTGGCAAAGCAGTCACCTAGTCTAAACTTGGTCTCACTGATGTAGAGAAGGCCACATCGAGAACACCAAACGCAATAGGTGAGGTTGGAGGAGGTGCACATGAATCTCTGCCTCACCTGGAAGGGCTGTTTAGGTGTCTGGATGGGCATGAGGGAGGAGTTGTAGGGACAGGTGTTGCACCTCTTATGATTGCAGGGGAAAATGCCTGAAGAGGGGAAGGGATGGGTGGGGAGCCAAAGAGTCACAGAGAAAGTGGTCCATGGAGAATATCTGATAAGAAAGAAAGGTCTTGAGTGAAAACAAATAAGAGAGGTATGCTGGGCAAAAGGGAACAGTGGAGGAGGGGATAGTGGATAGAGTGTGTGGGTGATAGGCAGATGGAATCAGGTCAGGGGACGTCACCTGGGAATTGAGGTGGGGGAGGGGTTGGAAAGAAGGGTGTGTGCAAGGGGACCTAGGTGGATCAGGAAGAGGCTGTGCTCCTTTAAGCCCAATAAAGATATCCTCGGGCTTGCCTCACCTGGAGTTTTAGATAATTTTTTAAATTTTATTTGAAAGAAAAATGCTGCAGATGCTAGAAATCTAAAATAAGCAGGACATGTTGGAAATACTCAACATGTCAGCTGGCAACTGTGAAGAGAGAAATGGAGTTTTAGGTCCAAGACCTTTCATCAGAAATGTATCATTTGTGTGTTTTGTTGGCTTTATAATGAGCAGAAATATGGCCCACGGACAAGATTACATTAACATCCTGTCCTTCCCACAGATGCTGCCTGACCTCCTGAGTATTTCCAGCATTTTTTGTTTTTGTTTCAGATTTCCTGCATCTGCTGTTTGTTTTTGATTCTCACAGGATTAACATATTCATTATAATCGGGAACTTCAAAAATAGTAAAACTGCTTTCTTTGGATCACAAATTTAATGTAATTTTAGAGAGGATTGTTTAATGAAGAGTATTTTTCACTTGGTGTTTGGCAAAGGTTTTCATTGTGTTTTATAATAATGCAATTCAGAAATTATTGTTAGGACTGAATAAATTTAAAACTGCAACCAGGAACAAATAATGGGTTCATAATGTTGTGTTTGTCAGTGAATATTGGCCATGAGTTTGCAGCTTTCAGAAATTCACCACTGAAAGAATGCTATTGAAGAAGTTAATGGGACTGAAAGCCAATAAATCCCCAAGACCTGATGACAAAAGAACATGTGAAAATAGAAGCAGGAATAGGCCACCAGTCCCTCAAGCCACTCCGTACGATCATGGCCGTAACTCCTGTTCTGTGCCAGTTCCCCGTAGCATTCAATTCCTCTTTTTTATCCAAATATTTATTTATCTTCACCACCCTTGGAGGCAGAAAATTCCAGACTTCCATTAACTTCTGACGGAAGAAATTTCTATGTACCACAGTTTTAAATGACTGGCCCCTTGTAGCTATGTCTCCTTGTTCATGACTCTCCCATTAGCAGCAACATCTACCCTGTCAAGCCTCCTTAGGATCTTGTATATTTGAATAAGATCACTCCCCCACCACCACCATTCTGCTAAGGTCCAAGCAATACAGACCCAAGTTGTGTAGCCTCCCTTGATAAGACAACCCTCCCAACCCAGCAATTAGTCTGGTGAATCTCCTTTGGAGTGTCACTAATGCTACTATATCTTTCTTTAGGTGAGGGGACCACATCTGTGCACAGTATTCCAGGTGTAGCTTCACCAATATCCGGTATGACTATAACAAAACCTCCCTGTTTTTAAACTCAAACCCCTTCACAATAAAGGCCAAAATATCATGTACCTTTCTTAAATATTTGTTGATCCTGCCTGTAAACTTTTTTGTGATTCAAGCACTAGAACACCTTGATCCCTCTGAACTTCATCCAATTTGTAGTTTTTCTCCATTTAGACAGCCTTTTGATCCCTCTTACTGAAGTGCACGAGTTCACACATCCCCACGTTAAACTCCATTTGTCAGGTTTTCACCCAATTACTCTATCGTATCACAGAATCACAATATGCCCTTCCATCTATTTTTGTATCATTGGCAAACTTTCAACCAATGGGTCCACTGTCTCTGCAGCCACATCCTTTCTAACCTTTGGTTGCAGGCCACTGGGTCCCAGTGATTTGTCTGCCTTTATCCTCATGAGTTTCTCTAATACTTCACCCCTTGTGATTGAGACTTTTATAAGTTCCTCCGTGTTGCTTGAAGTTGGCCCATCAGTTATCTTGAGGCTATTCTGCAGTGTCCTCCATGGTGAAGACTGATGTAAAAATTTGAAAACATATCTGCCACTTCTTTGTTTTCTGTTGTTAATTCACCAGCCTTGTTCTCCTGAGGTCCCATACTTACCTTAGCTGCCTTCTTCCTATTTATATATCCATAGAAACCTTTACAGTTTCTTCTGATATTACATGCAAGTTTTCTCTCAAAATCAATGTTCTCCCTCCTATTGAGCTGTTTAGTTTTTTGCTGCTGGATCCTTTAAATACTTCCCAATCCTCTGGCCTAGCACCAGCCCTTGCCACTTTGTATGCTCTACTTTCAACAAGGTTACTCTTGACGTCCTTTGTTAACCACAGGTTGTGTCTCTTTCTCATGCAATTGCTCTTACTAATCGGTATAAAGTCCTGCTGAGCATTATGGACCAGCTCTTTGAATATCTACCACCCTTCACCAACTGACCTGTCTCTTAGTTTATTTTCCCAGTCCACCTCAGAAAACTCCACCTTCATGGTACACTTTGCAAGGACAAACTCCAGGGCAGAATACAAAGTTAATGGCAGGATTCTGGGTAGTGTGGAGGAGCAGAGGGATCTGGGGGTCCATATCCACAGATCCCTGAAAGTTGCCTCACAGGTGGATAGGGTAGTTAAGAAAGCTTATGGGATGTTAGCATTCATAAGTCGTGGGATCGAGTTTAAGAGCCGTGAGGTAATGATACAGCTCTACAAAACTTTGGTTAGGCCACACTTAGAGTACTGCGTCCAGTTCTGGTCGCCTCATTATAGGAAGGATGTGGAAGTGTTGGAAAAGGTGCAGAGGAGATTTACCAAGATGCTGCCTGGTTTAGAGAGTATGCATTATGAGGAGAGACTAAGGGAACTAGGGCTTTACTCTTTGGAGAGGAGGAGGATGAGAGGAGACATGATAGAGGTGTACAAAATATGAAGAGGAATAGATAGGGTAGACAGCCAGTGCCTCTTTTCCAGGGCACCAAGGCTCAATACAAGAGGGCATGGCTTTAAAGTAATGGGTGGGAAGTTCAAGGGAGATATCAGAGGAAGGTTTTTTACCAGAGTGGTTGGGGCGTGGAATGCGCTGCCTGGGCGGTGGTGGAGGCAGGTACATTGGTCAAATTCAAGAGATTGCTAGATAAGCATATGGAGGAATTTAAAATAGAGGGATATGAGGGAGGAAGGACTTAGATAGTCTCAGGTGAGGTTTAAAGGTCAGCACAACATTGTGGGCCAAAGGGCCTGTATTGTGCTGTACTGTTCTATGATTCTATGATTCATACAATTGTAATTGACATAATTAAGTTGAAGACACTGGTTTAGGTCCTGTGGTGTTCACCCTCGAAATGGATCTGGAATTTTATCATAAAATATAATGTGGGATATGATAAGAGATCTCACAATAGGGGATCTTCATCCCTGAGATCTCTTATTAATCCATTCTCATTACACATGACCAAATCTAAAATAAGTTATTTCTGGGAAGGTTACATAAGCCATTGCACTAAGAAGCAATCCATGACGCACTTCCCAAGTTCTTCTTCTGTGATACCCTTACCAGTTTGTTTCATCCAATCAATGTGTAGATTAAAATCTCCCATGACAATTACAGTTCCCTTCAAACATGCCCTAGATATTGCCCCAATTATGCTCCGCCCTATTGAGAGGTCACACTTTGGGGGCCTATAGACCACTCCTACCCATGTCTTTCCCCCTGCCATTCATGATTTCAACCCAAAGCAAATATGCTTTACTAACCACCACCTCGATATCACAACTCAACACTGCTCTGACATCTTCCTTGATAAACAACGTAAACCCACCTCCTTTCTCTTTCAGTCTGTTCTTCTGGAACATTGTATAACCTAGAATATTGAGCACCCAGTCCTGGTCACCCTGCAACCACTTTGCTTGTCACTTTCCCCTTCATTTCCTCTTGATCTATTAAATATCCCGTTCTTGGACTCCTCCCCCTCCTATTTCATTTAAAGCCCTGTCTGCAAACAAATTTATATGATTCACCAAAGATACCCAGTCCCAGCACAATTCAGCTGAAGCCCCCAACAGATCAGCTCTCTCCTTCCCATGTGCCAGTGTCTCATGAATTGGAACCCATTCATCTGATGGCTTTGAAAGAGTTGGAGTTAACAGATACATTAGAAGTCATCTTCCAAAAAAAACTCTTAGATCTTAGAACAGTTCCCATGGAGTGGAAGGTAGCAAATCTAAAAAAGGGGATCATAGTTTTGTTCTCAGTTTCATCAGTTTCCTAGAGATCAACATGATCAGAAAATTAACTGGACAAACCAAGTTAATAGTGTTAGCAAGTCAGAGACTGGAAATCCTACCTCCCCAAGACCTTTCCACCATCCATAATACACAGGTCAGGTATGCTCTCTGATTCCAGCTCACACAATGGTAAAGAGGATTGTAGGCATTCTGGACAAAAGCAGTCCACCTTGATTGGCATCCAATCTTTATTGTTTATAAATCACTTCCTCTACCACCAGTGAACTGTGTATGAAATGCACTGAAGGAACTCACAAATCACCTGCAACAATAAATCCCAATATCCCAGTGTCACCATTGGCAGGTTTCTATCTAAGTCACACTCCATCTTGACTTAGGAATATAGCACCATTCCTTCATTGCACCTGAGTCTAAACACTAACTTTCTATGCAAGACCACTATAGAAGTACAGTGCTTGCAGTGGTTCAAGAAGGTAGTGATACCATCTTCTCAAATACATACAGCATTGATGAATAGGCTGGCTTCTCACAGAAAGCTTCCACTGGGGAGCTTCACAAGGTGAATGGAAACTTGCATTGTAGGTCTATATATCTGTCCCATACAGTGATCCGAAAAATATATTGTACCAAGTACTGATATCTTGATGTTATTTGGGCCGTATACTTGTTGTGGCATGATTAAATCATATAGCAATGTAGACTTATTAGCAGCAACTACAAAATCCTGATCATATGTGCCAATCAGAAATATAATCTGGAGAGGACACTATGTTCTTGGAATCATTCAGAAAGGAATGGCAGTTACCAAGTCAGGCAAGTCAGCACTTTGGTCCAATGGAGCATTGAACAAGTATTTTCTCCACAATATGATAGTTAAGAGTTGGAATTCAGCTTTTGGACTTCAGTATTACAGGCAGTTTGGAGTGCTTTGTACTTATTTTGTTAAAATGTGTCGAGTGGGACTGAAATCGAGTGAAATGTCAGTGTTGTTTGAACTTGGAACCAACAACTGAATCTCAAAGGAAGACAGGATTCTACTGGTTTACTGGTTTGGTAATGATCACTATAATTTCTTTATACCACTGAAATTAGGGACTGAATCATCTATATGACACCCACTCGTTACTCACTGCTTAGTCACGGCTAAAATGTGCACCATTCAATAATCATCTGGGCCAAATTCCTGAGTTCAGAAGGTCATGTCTGTGGGTGATCCCACATTGATCTGCGATCATTGACTCACAGGGATCATGCCACTGGCCTTCACATGTGCTGATAGTGCCAGCAATAAAGACATAGACCTCCAATAGAGGTGCAACACTTGTCCCTATATCTCCCTCACCACCATAAAGGAACCTGAACAGCCCCTCCAGGTCAGACAAAGATTCACATTCACCTCCTCAAACCTCATCTACTGCATTTGGTGCTCTCGGTGTGGCCTTCTCTGTGTAGCTGAGACCAAGTGTAGACTAAGCGACCATTTTGCGGAAGACCTGTACTCTCTCCGAAAGGGTCATCCCTAGTTCCCAGTTGCATGCCACTTCAACCTCCTCTTCCCACACCGAGCTGTTTGTCATCAGCCTTCTCCACAATCAGAATGAGGCTGAATGCAGACTAGAAGAACACCACCTCATATTCACCACTTGGTAGTCTACAATCCAATAGTATGAACATCAAATTTTCCAATTTCAGGTAACCAGGATTCCCTATGTTCCTTTCTCTCTCCGTCTGATCCACTGGGTCCTCCCCTTCCCCACCTGATTCTATCTGCCTATCATCCACATACTATACTACTGGGTCTTGTATCTCTTCCCGCAACTGGTTCCATCTGTCCTTTTTTGCCTCTCTCCTTATCTGCCTCAACCTATCATCCACCAGCTGCTGTTTCCCAACTCCACCCCTCCCCAACCTGGCTCCATCTGCCCATCAGTCCGCCCCCCCCCCACACCCCCTCACCTGGTTCCACCTATCACCTGTCAGCCCCTGCCTCACCCCTCCCTCTCCTCTTTTTTATACTGGCTCTCTCCCCTCCACACTCTCAGTCTTGATGCGAGATCTTGACCCAAAACGTCAACTACTGCTTTGTCTCCGCTGATGCTGCTTAAACCACTGTTCCTCCAGCAGTTAGTTTGTTGCTCCAGTTTACAGCACAGTATCTGTGATCACTTGTGTCTCCACTGATTGACTGCCTGGTTTCTTTGCACACAAATGTTATCAAGTTTCAAAATCATTAATTTGCTTCCAGCTCCATAGTATTCCAACTGGGAGTCAGATGGTTTCATTTCCAATCCTTGTATCCTGTAGCACAATCCTTTCTTTCACCAAAAATCTGATCAATATAATTATGATATAGGATGATAGATGTCTGTTCCCATCTCTTAACCTCACGTCTTTAGTGTTTTTGCAGGGAAAGGGGAGCATTTTTGTATGTTTAACCAGAAGCCCACTTCCAACTAAACTTGGCTAGTGTGGATTTCCATTAGTATGTCCAAGGTGTCAAAATAAACTTTCCATCAATCCACTTAGTTTTACCATATGCAAACCCTTTTGACAGCTGCAATGAATTTTATTTCTGACAACTTGTTAGAATAGGCAGGCCATCAAATTGCTACACCTGTTACGCTTAATTGGTGACTACTGGGATTATCAGTGTTTGGTTCAATTTGAGAGATGTACCCAAATTAGTAAACAGAATTAATGGTTCAGAGTGGAGTTAGTGATGGCTTCATGAATGCTGGCTTAAGACCAAATAATGCTGTTCTGGAGGATGTTGCTATCCAAAACAACGTGATACAGAGCTCAGGCTGCTTATAAATAATTGAATTGGACGAGAGAAATGGAAAGCAAGTAAAGATACGTATCATTAACATAACAGAGAAAACTGATGCCATACTAGTTTGTGGTGTTGCCAAGGAGAAACCTTTGAACACAGATAAAACCTGGATTGCATGGAGCCAAGAGAAGCCTCTGTTCGTTGGCACATGGACATAGAAGGGGATTTATGCAAACTCAGTTCCACAAAGCTGGACAGTAGAGAAGGAGCAATGGCCAACCACATCTCAAGATGCTGCTGATTGAGGAGAATGGAGATAGATATAAGCTATGATCACAAACAAAGGTGATATACCATTATGTAGTAGTGTTTCAGCACTGGGAGAAGGTACTGTACTACACAGATTCACACAGGGAGGCTTGTCAGTCAATTTATAGAGAAAAGTTAGATATTGAACTGTGTTTAGGGATAACAGATGGGGTGACATTGAGCTTAAAAATCACCTTCAAAATCCTCTCCTTTTAAAACAATAAATGAAGATGACAGTAAGATGAAGGTCAGAAAGGGGCCATGACTTGAGGAGAGAGAAGACAGAATAACAGAATGCTGGAGGAACACAACAGGTCAAGCAGCTTCTGTGGAGAGACCCTGCATCATGAGATTACCATAATTTTTGTAAAGATTCATCTGATTTACTACTGTCCTTCAGGGAAGGAAATCATCCACCTTGAACCAGTCTAACTTGTATGTGATCTCCCAATCTATCCCGCCATGCCCCTTGCACTTTTTGTCTACCTGCACTGCACTTTGTCTGTAACTGTATCACTATATTCTGCATTCAGTTTTCCTTTTTACTACCTATGCATGGAATGATCTTTCAGGATAGCACGATTACAAAAGCTTTTCACTGTATTTCAGTACTTGTGACAATAATAAAACAATACCAATATCAAAATATTCAACACACATTAGGTTTAAATCTAATAAATTGTGTGATACCAAATCAAATCAGCCCATAGCAATAGCACCTGAAATGACCTACAAAGTAGTAAATTGTGGCAATTATATTTAATCAATTTAAAACTGGATGGTCGACCAGACATCAGCCCAGGGACACTAGATTTGGACATGACAAAGGCACTCCAGACCCAGGTAACCTTGCAAATATTTTTCTCATGCACAGCTGGAGATTGATGCCTATGCTGGGTGAGGTACCCACAGAACAGTCAGGCAGCAGTCTGGAGACTCAAGAGACTGCAGATTCTGGAATTTGAGCAACACACAAAAGGCTGGAGGAGCTCAGCGGGTCAGGCAACATCTATGGAGGGAAATGGACAGTCGATGTTTTGGGTTGAGACCCTTCATCTCCAGCCTTTTGTGTGTTGAGGTAGCAGCCTGATATAGTTGTGCTCACAGAATCACATTTTACAGGTAACAGCCCAGTGTCCTCCATTACAATCCCTTGATACGATCTGCTCAACTGACATGTCAGATCCTCTTGAGGTGATGTGCAGTCAGGAAAGAATGATCTTGAGAATCCTAATGTTGGCTCTGGACCCCATGATATCTCATGGCATCAGATGAAATATGGGCAAAGAATACGTCTGCTACTCACTTTGTCTGACCCAACCTCAATTGATGAGCAGCACTCCTACATGTTGAGCAGCATTTGGAATAAGCTATAGCAAATTGCCCCAATGCCTTCTGTGGAGGACAATCATTCCAATCCCAGGATATTCCTGATGGAGTTACTGAGGGAAGAGTTCTGGGCCAAAGCATCCAGAGCTGCTTTTGAATCAGCTTCCCTCCAATGACATGGTGGGAATATTTGCTAATAATTCCACAATCTTCAATTGCATTTACAATTGACAGGCATTGAGGCAGCCAGTGTCTGTACTCAACATGGTCTAGACTACTTTCAGCCATGCGCTGATAAGTAAGAAGCAAAGTTTGTGCCTAGCAATGACCACCTCCAAATTATTAGTGGCTGACTGGCAGCAACAGCAACATTCTCCAAATGGTTATAAAACTGGGCAGGTTAGCGTGTTTTAAAGTTATTTATCACGTACAATAACTGCACATGTGAAAATATGAAGTCACAATATCTTGCATTGCTCTTCTGCCTGTACCACCATATTCAAAGCAAACTATGCTGTTGTAACTTAAAACTCGTTTAGACAGGCACATAGACCTGCAGGGAATGGAGGAATATGGACCACATGCAGGCAGATGGGATTAGTTTGGATTGGCATCATGGTCGGCACAGACATCAGGGGCTGAAGGACCTCTGCCTGTGCTGTACTGTTCTATGTTCTAAAATGTATTCATCAAATTTTTTAAACTTAGTTGTGAAAATGGTGCAAAGTACAAGCATATAAAATTCTTGCATAACTAATAATACAAAGGTTCTTTAGTTCACTTCATATGCTGGCACAAAATGCAAGTATATAATTTTCTTTGTGTAACTAACATTACAAAGGTTCTCCTAGTCATTAGTTAAGCAATCATTATGAATTTATGCTTGGAAAGTTTGAAATTATATTTATATATATAATCTTTATTTTATACTGTAACCCTTTGATTCCTTTCCTTGCTGACCAAGCACACAATCCATTTTATTCTCAGTTCTGAACTTACTCTGTTGTCAACAGGTCAAACCTTCAGAAGGCTGAATTTCTCTCAGTAAAATATAAAAGCCATTCATCTGCAATTTTCTCAGCAAAATGGGTAAAATCCAGAATGTGATAAATGCAATTATAATTTAAATAACTATCCTTCGTTCAGCTAAATCTCCCAACTGGCATCCTTCCAAAAGTACACTCAGTACAAAAGACTCCCTAAAAAAAAAATCATGCCAATATGGTTTGAAGTGTTGGCATTCCTACTTATCCAGCTTGGAGAATGGATACAAATGCTTCTGTCATTGCAACAGGAATTAAAAATTCTAATGCAGTATAAGTGGGGAAAACAAAATGTAACTATGCTGAGTGTTACACTAAATGTGGTTAACTTTTTTTTATGAAGTGAATTGAGAACCAACTGGATCAAAAGCAATGTAAAAGGTCAAGAGAGAACATTTGCAGTGAATGACTTAAACAGACCAACTGAGTTCCTCCAGCAGTTTGTTCCAGATGATTATATATATATTGCCTGCCCAGATTTTAAAAAATAAATAAAGATGTCAGATGAAGATCAGAAAGTGGCCATGACTTGAGGAGAGAGAAGACAAAAGAGTACAGATGCATCCTTACTGGAAAACTGACTCCAAGTATTTTGGAAAAGGATGCAGATTATTGTAAATAGACAAGCAACTGAACACTAAGGATGTGAGACAAAGATATCCAGTTATTTTTATTAGCAGTAGAGTGATTCTTAAGGACACGAGATGCAGAGCCAGAAAAGCATATCAAATCTTGAGTTCAATTTGATAAATTGGCCTCAAATTATTCATGTAACTACATTAACAAAATGTGATATACAAATCAGGCATATATTGTGATATCTGACATGAAGTTGTGAATCATAAACACTAAAGATGATTTAATGTTAGCGGAAATTCTACCTCCTGGAACTTTTAAGCAATATCTTGAACATCGTTAAAGGAAATACATGAAGGGAAAAGTGCCTCAACAAAAGTTGAAAGAAAAATGTCAACGTATTTGAAATGAAATACAGGTCAATGAGACCTGTTCCTTATTACCTATCCGGTTTAGTATTATCATGGACCATAAATATAAGACAATGAGAGGAAGAAGAAACAATGGCCAAGAATTTGTGGCTACAATAAGAGCAAACGGAGTTTCTTGTCATATGTTCTGCAAAACAGATGGAAACCACATTCCAATTGAACGTGAAAATTACCTTTTTCAGAAGCATTGTTGCAGTCTTCACCATGAACACAGCACAAAATCACTGATTTGACAATTCAACAATTCAACTTTTAATATATACAATGTATGTGCAAACAAACAATACAGTGCTACTAGCCCACTCAGCCATTCAACAGCAACACATCTGATTGTAGCCTCATCTCTGCATTCCTGATTACTTCTGGTGACCTTTCACTCCCTTGCTTTTCCAAAATCTATCCACCTCTACCTTAAAGATACTCATTGACTTTGCTGTTATCGCCTTTCAGGAAGAGCTGAAAAGATTCACAATCCTCTGAGAGAAAAGCTTTGACCTCATTTCTCTCTTAAATGGATGACCACTTATTATTAAACATTGACACCTAGTTCTATGTTCTTGTACAAGAGGCACTATCCACTCCACATCCACACTGTCAGGAACTCTTGGGATCTAAGGTAAATTCTACAATACTAGGTATGAAAGTGAGCCATGAGGGAAGATGCAAAGAGTCTGCAAAAGTATAGAGTCAGGCTAAGTGGATGGCAAGGAGGTCACAGGTGGTGTATCATATGGGAAAATGAGATTGTTCACTTTAGAAGGATGATTAAAAATAGAATACCTTTTAATGGCCACAAGCTACTAAATAGTGTTTGACGTAGGGGTCTATATGTGCAGAAGGTTAACTCGCAGATCCAGCAAGCAATTTGGAAAGCAAATGGCCTTTATTTCAAGAGATTTGGATTACAAAAGTAAGGATATCTTGCTACAACTGTGCAGGGTTTGGGTGAAACCACATCTGGGGTAACATTTAGTTTTTGTCACCATGTGCACTGAAGGCTGTGTTTTCCTTCAGAGATGCTGCAACATAGGTTTACTTGATTGGATTCAGGGATGAAAGGATTGTCCTATACGGAGACATTGAAATAAGATGGGCCTATACACACTGAGGCTTAGAAGAGGAAAGATCTCATTGGATGTGTTGAAACCTGCAAGTGTCTAAGAGGTTTTAAATGATAGAAGTGCAATGATTGTTTCTTCTGAATGGAGAATCTAGAACTAGGGAATGTTGTCCTAGATACAAAGGTTATTCTTTTAGGTCAGGGATAAGGAGAAATCTGTTAACCTATGGAAAACTGACCTAGGTTAGGCAAATCACTACACAAATCTTAATTCAAAACTCATTTTATTATCTCTGTGCAAATATCTATGTAAATTATGATGACCCCAGGCCAACAAATTAAGTCATGAATGCTATTATTCCCTTTGTACCATTACTCACTCAAACTACTACTTCAACTTACAACACTGAAATAGTGGATCTCTCATTGGCCAAACGATTGATCCTTCTCCCTGCCCCGGCACGGGGGTCTTCCTTGTGATAGTTAGTCTCCAGAGTTCTTGCTGCATTGCATCCAAATCCCCTCATTTTTATTCTCTTTCTGTCACAATGTTAAATGAAGAGCGAGATCGCAGCGAACCCAAATGCAGAACACTGGTACAAGACTGGAGTTGGGATGTTTCCTTGGGACCAAATGCAGGCAGTCACCAGAAGGAATCTTGCCTCAGGGCTCTGAGGTGGAGTCCTGACACAGAAACAGGATATCCCAGGAAAAACAGCAAAACCAGGACTGCTCTAGAGTTGCCAGCTCTAAGCATCCAAGAGACAAAGTACCCTAAAGATTGACCAATGCTCTGGCAACCAGTGCTAGTGAAACCAGGGTTCTTATACTAGTCTCCTGATGGAACTCAGGTGTGTGTCATTATGCAATTAGTAGTGCATGGAAACTATGTGCTGCACAACAAGACACCATCAATGGGGCTGAATTGAAGACCAGCACTCGGAACCATGACAGTGTGCCCCTGCGCCCCCCCCCCCCCCCAACAGGAGCCTCCAGGCAACCCACTGGGCTTGTCCGGATGGTTCTGATGGAATTCCTGAATGAGGGAAGGGTCCAAAATGAAGGAGCGAGGAACCCAGGAACGTTTCTCCAGACCGTATCCCTCCCAGTCGACCAAGTATTGCAGACCCCTACCCCGGCGGCGCTCATCCAGTAAACACTGGACAGTGTACGCTGGGTGGCCGTCAACGGTCGGGGGGTGGCGAAGAGGGCTTGGCCAGAAGGCACAATGGACTGCTAGCCACCGGCTTCACCTGGGACATGTGGAAAGTGGGATGTATCCTCAGAGCCGTAGGCAATTTGAGCTGGACCGCTGTGGGACTGACAATCTGCTCAATCTCAAAAGGTCCCAAGAAGCAAGGGGCTATTTTCTTGGGCTCGTCTTTGAGGGGGATGTCCTTAGCTGAGAGCCAAACCTTCTGCCCAGGCTCATGCACCGGTGCAGGAATCCAATGACCAGCAACTCTCCAGTTGCGGTTGGCAGTATGGAGCAGGGCTGCGTGTGTGTCCTTTCAGACCTTGTGGCAACAGTGGAAATGGTCCTGAACTGAGGGCACGGCAATGTCCTCTTCATGGATGGAGAACAGAGGGGGTTGGTAACCGAGGGAGCATTCAAAGAGGGATCTGCCAGTGGCAGTGCAGACCAGAGAGTTGTGGACGTGCTCAACCCAAGCTAGGTGGGTGCTCCATGTCAGCGGGATGTTCGCCGTTATGCAGCGCAGTGCTGTTTCCAAATCCTGATTCGCCCGTTCCGTCTGGCCGTTCGTCTGCGGATGGAAACCAGACGATAGGCTTACTGACGTTCCAAGTGCCTGACGAAAGTATCTCCATACTGCAGAGATGAACTGGGGACCCCAGTTGGAGACAATGTCTGCAGGGATTCCGTGGACGCAGAAGATGTGTTGCACAACCAGGTTGGCTGTCTCCTGAGCTGTAGGGAGTTTGGGAAGGGCCACAAAATGCACTGCTTTGGAAAATTGGTCCACTATGTTGAGGACAGCAGTGTTCTTGTGAGAAGGGAGCAGTCCTGTGACAAAATCCAGGCGATATGGGACCACAGACAGCTAGGTATAGGTAAGGGATGAAACAGTCCAGCAGGTGGTCGGTGGGAGGCTTTTCCATGGGCGCAGACAGAACAGGCAGAATCAAAGGAACGGGTATCAGCATCCATGGAGGGCCACCAGAAGTGTTTCTTCAAGAGGAAAAACGTCCTATCAATCCCCAGATGGCAGGTGAAATGAGAAGAATGTCCCTACTGAAGAATCTGAGACCGCACGGACTCTGGTACAAAAAGGCGGTTGGGTGGTCCGTTACCTGGGTCAGGTTGGGCTTCCTTGACTGCAGCCTCGATCTCCCAGGTAAGGGTCGCCACCACACAGGACTGGGGAAGAATGGTCTCGGGGTTAGGATGGTCCTCCTCGGTAGTGTATTTGCCAGGAGAGAGCATCAGGCTTCCCGTTCTTGGACCCAGGACGATAGGTTAATGTAAACCTGAACCTGCCAAAGAATAATGCCCAGTGGGCTTGGCAGGAATTCAGTCATTTAGCGGTTTGGATATATTCCAGATTCTTGTGGTCTGTCCAAACAATAAACAAATGTTCCACTCCCTCTAGCCAGTGCCTCCACTCCTCTAAAGCAAGCTTGACTGCCAGTAACTCCCGGTTCCCCATGTCATAATTACATTTGGTGGGGGATAACCAGCGAGAAAAAAGCCCAGGGGTGCAGTTTCTGATCTGAACCTGAGTGTTGAGAGTACCGCTCCCACCCCGGAGTCAGAGGCATCGACCTCCACAATGAATTGACTGGAGGGGTCTGGTTGGACCAGGATTGGGGAGGACATGAAGTGCTTCTTCAGCTCCGAAAACACTGAGTCAGCTTTGGGGTTCCAATGAAAAGGGGTTGTAGGTGAAGTGAGTTGAGTAAGGGGCACCGCCACCCGACTATAGTCTCTAATGAAATGGCAATAGAAATTTGCAAACCCCAGAAACTGTTGGAGTTGTTTGCGTATCGTGGGTCGCGGCCACTTCACCACCGCCCGGATCTCCTCAGGATCCGTCCTTACTCGTCCGCTCTCAATGAAGTATCCTAAGAAGCTGATGGAGGGGGACACGGAATTCACATTTCTCAGCCTTGACAAAGAGCTTGTTTTCCCAAAGCCTCTGGAGGTCCTGACAGACCTGCTGGGTGTGTTCCTGGAGACTACTGGAGAAGATCAGGATGTCATCCAGCTAGAAACACAAATCAATTTATGAAGTCTTGTAGGACATCATTGATCAGAGCTTGGAAGACGGCAGGAGCATTGGTGAGGCCGAATGGCATTACTAGGTATTCGAAGTGGCTGAGAGGGGTGTTAAACGCTGTCTTCCACTCGTCCTCCCTCCCTTATCCTGACCAGATGATAAGCACTTTGTAAATCAAGTTTAGAGAATATGGTGGCCCCATAAAGTAGTTCAAAAGCGGAATTGATGAGAGGCAGTGGGTATTTATTTTCGACAGTTATGTTATTTAGGCCCCGGTAGTCGATGCACAGACGCAGTGAGCCATCTTTGTTCCCCACAAAGAAGAACCCTGCGCCCGCTGGGGAGAATGAGGGGTGAATAATGCTTACCGAGAGAGATTCGTTGATATACTCCTCCATTGCTTCCCTCTCTGGTTGGGACAAGTTATATAGCCGACTGGTAGGTAGCGGAGCTCCGGGGAGAATGTCGATTGTGCAATCGTATGGTTGGGGCAGGGAAAGAGCCCGTTGTTTGCTAAATACTTGCCCCAGGTCGTGATACTCCGCTGGGACCCTGGACAAGTCTGGGGTTTCGCCGGCCAACGAACTAGCGGTAGCCTGTACTGGAGAAAGGGCTGACTAGAGACAAGTGGAGTGGCAGAACAGACTCCAACTGACTATCCTGCTCGTGGACCAATTGAAGTGGGGATTGTGGCAGCTCAGCCAGGGGTACCCAAGAACCAGAGTCTGCGGGGAGGCTATCAGGTGAAATTGGACCTGTTCCCGATGGTTTCCAGAGATCGGCAACAACAGCGGTGGTGTACGGTGCGTGACTTGGGTCAACGGCCTTCCATCTAGTGCCCGAACTTCTAGAGGGGTACTCAGTGGCTCCCGAGGAATCGCAGCCTGGGAAGCTATGTCTTTGTCCAACAGATTTCCCTCAGTGCTGGAGTCCACCAAGGCAGAAAGGGACAGGGACTGTTGGAGGTGCCTTATGGTAGCTGGGATCAGCATCCGGTTCTGGGGGACAGAAGGGAAAGTTGCCTGGCTCACCAGGACCCCTCTCCCTACAGATGAGCCTTCTCCTTATGGCCGAAGAGAACAAGTGGCAAGAAAGTAGCCAGGCTGGCCGCAATAGAGGCAATTCCCAGCTCTTAACCTCTGACATCGTTCAGAGGGAAAGATGGTTCCTTCCCTGTTGCATTAGTTGCTCCCCCAGCGTGGTGCAATCAGCTGGGTCGGGAGCATCTCTAGGAGCAGAGAGGCTCTGGCTAGGGGAGGCTGGGAAGGTGACCTGTGGGGTGAATGGAGGTGTTGGACAAACCATCCTCTCTCTCTACTATTCCTGGAGTCAGTTGTCCAGTGTGGTGGCTAGGGAGATCAACGCATCCAGGCTGGTTGTCTCATCCCTTGCCGCCAAGGCCTTGCCAAAAAGCCCCCCTAGAGAGCCTCATCATTCCACCCCAAGTCAGTCACTAACATCTGGAACTTCACCGAGTATTCCACGACACTGAGGGAGCCCTGATAGAGGGTGAGTAGTCACTTGACTACCTCTTTACCCCTGACAGGATGGTCGAAGACCTTTCTCATTTCTGTGACAAAGGTGTGAAATGAAGAGCAGGTCTCTGGCTGATTGTCCCAGATGGCAGTGGCCCATTCTAGCGCACCTCCTCACAACAGCCCCACAATAAATGCTATCTTTATCAGTGGTGTATATGGAGGGCCACTGCTCAAACACTAATAAGCATTGTAGCAGGAAGGACCGGCACTTTCCCCAGATCCCCAGTGTAGGGTTCTGGGTCAGGTACATCCAGTTTCTTGGGTGATGCTCTTACAGATTGTCCAGGCTGGTCAGACCGGGTTCTCGGAGTAGAAGTAGTAAGAAGAGCAGAGACTCAGCTGACCTGCCCAACCTCCATGGCTAGGGTACAGAAGTCTGCCATAACCTCCCAGAGCTGCTGGTTATGCCAGCCCAAAAGTGAGCCCTGGCTGGTGAGGGCTTCTTTCAGGGGATTCATGTCTACTGGGTTCACATAGGCCAGAGTACTGTCACAGTGTCAAAGAACAAGATCACAGAGAACCCAAATGTGGAACACCAGTATGAGACTGGAGTTGGGATGCTTCCTCAGGACCACACACAGGCAGCAACCAGAAGGAATCTTGCCTCAGGGCTCTGAGGCTGTCACGGAAAAGAGGTTACACAGACCCAGAGGGCATCTGCTTCAGAAAGCCTTTATTGTGGCATGATATCATGGAGAGCTCAGACTCCTAAAAGCAGAGTTCCAAAACTCTGCTCAGCAAAGGATTACACTTTTTTTTTATATAGTTAAAATGTACATGACACAGAACATTTACACAAATACAAAAGTTTCACAGCATGTTCTAGGTGATTACCCGAAGCTGCTATCAGTTTAGAAGTTACTCTGCCTGCAGTATTAGGATAGATTATGGAACAATGATACCAAAGAAAAACAGGTTCCCACATCCTTCTTATAGTACAAGCAAGCATGGGAGTCAGTTACTTATATAGTAGCTAGGCACAGTCAGCTAGTTGGTAGTCCACCAAGGACAGACAGCCATCATGGCAGACATAGCTTTGACCCTTTTTAATAATGCTTTAAATTTTCTTCCACAGAGTTGGAGTCCCAACACAGAAACAGGATTTCCCAGAGAAACAGCAAAACCAGGACTGCTCTTGAGTTGACCGCTCTAAGTAGCCAGGAGACAAAGTATACCCAAAGATTGGCCAATACTCTGGCAACCAGTGCTGGTAAAACCAGGGTTCTTATACTAGTCTCCTGATGGAACTCAGGTGTGTGTCATTATGCAATTAGTAGTGCATGGAAACCATGTGCTGCACAACAAGGCACCATCAATGGTGCTGAATCGAAGACTAGTACTCGGAGCTGTGATACTTTCCTTATCAGTTCAAACTGCTGTGTTTCAATTTCATTGACTCTGGCCTATCCGGCTAATATGTATCAGCTTTCCATTGGCTCTGGTCTAAGGCAACATCACTTTATCGAGGTAATGTTGCAGATCTATAAAACTCTGGTTAGGCCACCTCATCATAGGAAGGATGTGGAAGCTTTAGAGAGGGTGGAGAGGAGATTTACCAGGATGCTGCCTGGACTAGGGAATGTGTCTTATGAGGAAAGGTTAAGGGAGTTAGGACTTATCTCTTTGGAGTAATGGAAGATGAGAGGTGATTTGATAAAGGTGTATAAGAGCATGAGGGGCATAGATACAGTGGACAGCCAGCACCTTTTCCCCGGGGTGGCAGTGGCCAATACCAGAGGACATCAGTTTAAGGTAGGAGGAGGAAAGTTTTAGGGGAGATATCATGGGTAGGTTTTTTTACACAGAGAGTGGTGGGTGCCTGGAATGCACTGCCGGGGGTCGTGGTAGAGGCTGATACAATAGGGAAATTTTAAAGACTCTTCAAAGGCACAAGAAAAATGGAGGGTTATGGGCTGTGTAGGAGGGAAGGGTTAGATTGATCGTGGAGTAGGTGTTTATATAGGTCGGTGCAACATTGTGGTCCAAAAGGCCCATACTGTGCTGGACTGTTCTATGTTCAATGTTTATTGCTTTTCTCCCAAGTAAGGACTTGTGCCTCATGTCCCTTTCTTTATTTTCCCCGAGTCAGACCAGTTCAAACCAGCTTAGCCAGATCAGCCAGTTGCTGGGCTCGGGTTCCTTCAGGTCACAGACACAGACTGCACTTTTCTTAAGCCTGCATCTTCTTTCTTACCAAAGAGCATTTCACAAACAACACCTTATTCTGAAATGAACTCCATTTTAGCAGATTATTGGTAGGGGTCTCATTGTGTTCACTTTTAATTGCTTTGATCCAGCTATCCCTGGGCAAAACCAGTTCACAAAATGGTGGTCACAAGAACAGTCTCACAAAATGGCAGCCCCCATTCCTTCCACCACACGGCAAGAACAAAGACATTTGGTTTGTTCACTTGAACTGTCCTTGACTTATTCTAGTTAGATTTTTTTTCATATTTTAGTTCCTTTGTGGCTAATAAATCTTTAAACTCAGAGGTCTATGAATCTTTGGAATTTTCTATTCCAGATGGCCCTAGCTGTAATAGGTCTTTTGGTACCACTTGAATAAAGGAATTTGGGAACTGAGACATGATCTTACTGAAGGTCAGAACAAATTTAAAGGCCAAAATTATCTATTATTTATATTTGTGTTCTTATGTTTTCTTGAATTTCCCCCTCCCTGATGGCTTGCACTCTTCACAGCTGAGTCCCTCATGTTGCTCAGACCTGGCTCTGGTTGTACTTCTCAGAGGGTCTTATTGTCCTCACTATTATTCAGGGTAGAATAGGAATAGACTTGGCTGACACTTAGCCATTGTTATTTATCTGGCAGTCACCAATTTTCCTTCCATTAGCACATGGTGCAGCCTTGTAGATGCACTGTAGTGCTGCCAGCTGCTGTACAAGCTCTGAAAAACAACAACCTGAACTCTTACGACTTATGACATTTCCTTCACTCCAGATTTGTGTACTATCCAGGAGTATTTCAAGGATCTGGATGTTGCTGACGAGGGCAGCATTTTTTGTTCATGCCTAATTACCCTTGGTGGTAAGCTGCCTTCTTCAACTGCTGCAGTCCTTCTGGTGAGGGTACAGTGCCACTGGGCAGGGAGTTCCAGGATTTAGAGCCAGTGAGAATGATATACTTCCAGTCAGGGTGGAGTGTGACTTGAAGGGGAAACTGCAGATGGTATTCCCATATATTTGCAGCCATTGCCCTTCTCGGTGGTAGATGTCACAAGTTTGGGAGATTGTGTTGGGGTGGCTTAGATGACTAATTGATGATACCCACAGCAATCTCTGTATCCTGGTGCTGGAGAATATGAATACTCAGCATGGTGGACTGATTGTTAATCAAGCTGATTGCTTTGTCAGGCTTCCCTGGAGATGTTGGACTCAGCCAGGCAAGTGGAAAGTCATCTGTTGCATTCCTGTCTCATGCCTTGTGGATGGTGGAAAGGCCTTGGAGTGTCAGGAACTGAATTATTTGTCATAGAATACTCAGCATCTGACCTGTTCTTATAGCCATGTATTTATAGTATTTATATTTCAGGTCAAAGGTGAGGGACTTGGCAATGGTAATGCTATTAACTGTCTCTTGTTGGAGATAGTCATTGTCTAGCACTTTCGTGGTATGAATGTTACTTGCCACTTTTAACTCCATGTCTGAATGCTGTCTGGATCCTGCTACATAAAAACATGGGCTGCTTCTTTTGATGAGGAGTCATGAATGGAATTGAGAAATAGTGCAACCTTTACCCACTTGCCCAATTCTGACCCTGTCATGGAAAGAAAGCTGTTGATGAAGCAGCTGAAGGTGGTTGGGCCTAGGACATTACCTTAGGCACTCCTGCATGAATTCTTGCCACTGAGATAATTAACCTCCAACAACCACAACGTCCTTTTTGTGAGGAATCACTTGAACAATTCAAGGGTTATCCCATTAATGCCCATTGACTTCAGTTTTGCCAGGGCACCTTGACGGCACACTCCATCAAATGCTGCCTTAATATCAAGAGCATTCACAGTCACCATGTTTCTGCATTTAACAGGACAAAAGAGTTCTAAAAAATGCCTCTATTAGACGACTAACTGCACATGCTAGATTGTGTTTTGATATGCAGAGTAAAGTCAAAAACTCTCTCCAGCTTCTCACCAATCAATTCCTTTGCTTTTTTCCACCACCCTCCCTGAAGTTCAAGCCCCTGTAACTCTGAACTTCCTGACTGAAATCGGCCCTCTGGAACCTGGTACTTAAAACTCTTCCACCATTCTACCACTTCACTGTGGATTTCTCTCAGATCTTTACACATTTTGCCCATAGTCTTTGACTGAATCTATCTGAGGGTGTTGGCTGTGATTATTTTCTTCTCTTCTTCAAATAACCTTGCAATGTTTTTCATTATCCAGCTATTTACCAAATGAAGCCACAATTGATTGTTTTTGATTTTGGATAGAATCTCTAATGTCAATTTAGATTCTGAAATGTGCCTTGATCCTGGCCACAGTTTTAGTTTGCTTTGTATTCCTCTTCAATTACTAGCATATGGCACTGGGGGTTGTCCAGAGATTATAACTTTTCGCCATGGCAACCCTGGCCTCACTCTATCAGAGATATTCCCTTCATTCAAATTGTCCCTCCACCACCCTCCCTGCAACTTAGTTCTGATGAATAGCTTTTGAACTGAAAGATTAACTCTATTTCTCTTTTCACAGATGCTACCTGACCTGCTGAGTATTTCCAGCATTTTCTTTTCTTATTGCAGACTTCCAACAATGCAGTTTTTTTTTATTTTCATTGACTGATTTCTACATGGGCCAGTATTTCTAGTCTTTACCATTTCACATGCAGAATGTACTACATCCTCTTTTTGATACTTAATGTCAGGAAGGCAATGAGGACTCATGGCAATAGTAACAGAATCTTCATGTACTGCCTCACTCCTGCATTTCTTGAATCATCTTGTGGTGTGCTGTGACTCATAGTGTCAGGCTCAAGACTGTACATTTGAAAGTACATTTGCAGAATGTACTACATCCTCTTTTTGATACTTAATGTCAGGAAGGCAATGAGGACTCATGGCAATAGTAACAGAATCTTCATGTACTGCCTCACTCCTGCATTTCTTGAATCATCTTGTGGTGTGCTGTGACTCATAGTGTCAGGCTCAAGACTGTACATTTGAAAGTACAGTTAAACACTGGTAATTAATGCTCACTACTGTACTGAGAGTGCCACACTCCTAGATAATACTTATACCAGTTGGTAATCAGAAGAAAATCAATAAAATCACTCAAAGTTGAAGGAAGAATCAACAATTAAGTAATTAGGTAACACATTAATATGTAAGGGAAAGTGATTTAGAATTGCACAGGCATTTCAAAACTTAATTTCCAGGAAGAATTTATACAGTGAATTATGCTTTTAATAAATGATGTATTAGACAGCAAATTAATATATAATTTTTAAAGATCAATCCTGATTAAAAATGTCCCCAAGTGCCCAAATATCTTTTGAGATTCAAAGTACAGAAAGTAGGTAAACTACCCTTAACAAGAATATACATTTAAGTGAAAACAAAAACAAAACAATAATTTCTGCACTTTAATTGCACACCAAGAAATAATTGGCAGCAGTTTTTCATCTGGAATTTTATGATGATGTTCCATGGACTCTCAGATTGTTTAGATTATATTAACATTTACGCTACCAACCTCCAAATTACTTCAAAACAAAAGTCCCCGTTGCTAAAGCCAACTTTTTATTCAGGAAAAATGGATCATTCTTTTTCCCCTAAGCTTGGGTTTTTCTGCGACCAGCTGTAACGCCATACCATTGCCTTGGCTGGAACATATTAATTTTCCTCAAACCAGTAACAGAACCTAGAGCAACAAACAATCTGCTGGAGGAACTCAGTGGGTCGAGCAGCATCTGTGGGAGGAAAGGAATTGTCGATGTCTCAGGTTGAAACGCTGCATCAGGACTGAGAGTGGAGAGGCGAGGTGGCCAGCACAGAGGGGAGAAGGGGAGTGGCAAGAAAGGACTCCGAGGCGATTGGTGGACTGAGGAGGGGTGTAAGATGACAGGAAGGTAGTGCCAGGTCGGGGAGGTGAGTGGGGGTGGAGATGGAAGACAGTGGCAGGTGAGAGGAGAGGGGGATCTCAGGGGAAAGAGTAGTAAGTGTAGTGCGGGGGCTGGGGGTGGGATATGAGGTCAGAAGGTGGGGGACTCCAATGCAAACTGGAGGAACAACACCTGGTCTGCCTGGGTAGACAGAGGCAGACAAGGAGAGAGAGAAAAAAAAAGGAAAAAAAATAAACAGATGGTACAAGGTGGGGTTGGGGGCTACTGTGAAGATGGGAGACAGCTGCTGGAAGGAGATAAGCAGCAACACAAAGCACTACCAGTGTAAGTAAAGAAGGTGAGAATGGGGAGAGGTGAATGGCTGTTGGAACCAGATGGGGTGGGGTGGACCTGTGTGTGAAGTGGGTGAATTGAACCAGGAGGGGAGGGGGGTGAAGATAGGGGGGCTGGAAGTTGTGTGGGAAAGGGGACAAAAATGGGATGACCGGAAGAGAATCAGAAGAAGAGGGAGGGGTAGAGAAGGGGAAAAAAGAGGGTCAGCTAAAATTGGAAATATTCATGCCATTGGGTTGCAGACTACCCAGGCAGACCACAAGGTGTTGTTCCTCCAGTTTGCATTGGAGTCCCCCACCTCCTGACCTCGTATCCCACCCCCAGCCCCCACACTGCACTTACTACTTCTTCCTCCCCTCTTTCCCCTTAGATCCTCCTCTCCTCTCACCTCGCCCCTTCCCCTCATCTCACCTCCCTTCCCATCACCCTCTTCTGACCCCAATCCTTGACCCAGCTCCAATCCCTGCTGGGTCTTCACCATCACCCCCTGACCTCCTCCTCAGATGCTGAGCAGTCAGTCCTCAGCAAAGGCCTCACCCCTACGCCCACACCTCAACGAGTTCTGGGCCCGCCGTGATGTGGAGCCCTTCTTCCACTGCCTCCACCTCCATGCCTATTTTTTTTGGCAAGAAGTCCTTACTCTTTCCCTCCCCCCCACCCCCCCCCCCCCACACTGATGACCCTTTCTCATATCTCTAACACTCTCCTTCCACTTGGACACCCCGTTCGGGCCTTTTACCCTTTCTCGACCTTTTCATCTCCAATTGCCACCATGACATCAACCGCCTCGACTTCTCCATTCCCCTGGCCCTCTCCAACCTCATATCCTCCGAACGCACAGCCCTCCATTCACCTCACGCCAATTGCAACCTTGTCATCAAACCCACAGATAAGGGCAGTGCCGTTGTAGTCTGACGGACTAACCTCTATCTTGCGGAGGCCAGACAACAGCTCTTGAAAGCTCCTCTTACCAACCCCTGGACGATGACCCCACCGACAAACACCAAGCCATTGTAGACAGAAAGAGTTCACACAGAGTCCTGAGTTTACCTTCAGAGCAAACTTTCTCTTTATTACAAGCCGACGTCAACAGAGGAATCACTCATCCTGGAACAAATGGTCCCCGATCCAAAGTTTCCATTATTCTTATACTATTTCTTATCTACTTTTCTGCCCACTATCTCTACCCCGCATTTACTGTATACGTTGAGTGAGGTAAGCCTTTTACAGTGTCGAGCTTCAGTGCCTACGTGTTATGTGAGCTGTCGAGCGCCTTGTGTGCTACATGAGCTGTGTGCAGTTCCGTCTTTGCCTTATATGTACAATGGCAAGCTTCCGTCCTGGAGTTTATGGGATTGTTGTTAGGCTGGTAACCAGGCATGAGTTTACCATAGTCCACCTTAGCCTGCAGTTTGTGGTTCGGGTCAGTTTGAACCTGTTCCAGACTTTCTCTGCCTGGAACCAACCCTGTTGAGTCCCCCTTTATCTGTCTGCTATGTGATCGCCCCCCTGTTCTCTACTACAGTGCTGCAGAGCCACATCACTATTTCCTGCTACAGTTCCCCCCTTTTGGCCACAGCTTAGCCAATGTGGTCGCAATGTCCGCTAATTTACTCTCTTCCTTCTGGCTGATCAGGCCCTCGGGAGGCTCTCAGTTCATAAGTCCAATTCTCCCTTAATTTAGGCAACCTCCAGGACGGTTTACGTTGCATAGGGCACATACATCTTCCCCTTTACTGTCCCAATCTCATGTTTATTTCAACTACCATTTTTTCTTATCTCTTTATTAATAATAATGACTCTAACCTATTATATCTATTCCTGTAGTGGTAAAACATAACTAATAAAGCTACCAATACAGTGCTACAGAGCCATTTCACTATTCCCTACTACCCCATGATCTCCCACACTGTCACAGATCTCATTACATCTCCTCTCCGCAGCCTCTAACCTGACAATGCCTCAACTCCATACTTCCCAAGATCCCAAACACGACTGTCCTGGCAGGCCCATTTTTTTCTGTGTGGTCTTGCCCCACCAAACATCTCCTCATACCCTGACTCCATCCTGTCTCCCCTTGTACAGTCCTTTCCCACCTGCATCTGGGACACCTCGCATGCCCTCCACCACTTGGACAACTTCCAATGCCTTGTCTTCACTATGGATGTCCCGTGCTTATACACCTCCATCCCCTGTCAGGAAGATCTTAAAGCCCTCTGCTTTTTCTACAACAAAGATCCAATCAGACCCCTCCACCAACACTTTCATCTGCCTGGCTGATCTTGTTCTAACCCTGAACTACTTCTCTTTTGACTCCTCTCACTTTCTGCAAGTCAAAGGTGTAGCAATGAGCAACCGCATGGGCCCCAGCTGTACCTGCCTTTTCGTTGGCTATGTGGAACAGTCCTTGTTCCAAACCTTCTCCAGTACCACTTCCCAATCTTTCTCCATTACATCAATGACTGCATTGGTGCTACTTCTTGCACCCGTGCAGAACTCATCAATTTTATCACCTGTGCCGCCAATTTTCCACCCTGCCCTCAGATTCACATGGACCATTTCTGACACTCCTCTCCCTTTTCTAGATTTCTCTGTCTCTATCTTAAGAGACAAACTATCCACTGATATCTACTATAAACCACCATAGTAGGCCATATCTCAAATAGTGATGAGTTGGAGTACAAGAAGGAGATAGAGAGCTTAGTGACATGGTGTCATGACAACAACATTTCCCTCAATGTCAGCAAAATAAAAGAGCGGGTTATTGACTTCAGGAAAGGGGGCGGTGTACATGCACCTGTCTACATCAATGGTGCTGAGGTTGAGAGCTTCAAGTTCCTAGGAGTGAGCATCACCCATAGCCTGTCCTGGTCAAACCATGTAGATGCCACAGCCAAGAAAACTCACCAGTGCCTCTACTTCCTTAGGAGGCTAAAGAAATTTGGCATGTCCCCTTTGACACTCACCAACTTTTACCGATGCACCATAGAAAGCATCCTATCTGGATGCATCATGGTTTGGTATGGCAACTGCTCTGCCCAGGACTGCAAGAAACTACAGAGAGTTGTGGACACAGCCCAGCGTATCACAGAAACCAGCCTCCGCTCCATGGACTCTGTCTATACCTCTTGCTGCCTTGGTAGAGCAGCCAGCATAATCAAAGACCCCACCCACCTGGGTCATTCTCTCTTCTCTCCTCTCCCATCAGGCAGAAGATACAGGAGCCTGAGGGCACATACCACCAAGCTCAAGGACAGCTTCTATCCCACAGTGATAAGACTATTTAAACGGTTCCCTTATACGATGAGATGGACTCTTAACCTCACAATCTACCTTGTTGTGACCTTGCACCTTACTGTCTACCTGCAATGCACTTCCCTGTAGCTGTGACACTTTACTCTGTATTCTGTTATTGTTTTTACCCTGTACTACCTCAATGCACTGTGTAATGAATTGATCTGTACGAACATTATGCAAGACAAGTTTTTCACTCTACCTCGGGTACAAGTGACAATAATATACCAATACCAATATCAAACCCACCAACTCTCACAGCTACTTAGTCTACACCTCTTCCCACCCTGTCTCTTGTAAGGATGCTGTCTCTTTCTCCCAGTTTCTCTGTCTCCGCCGCTTCTGCTCTCATGATGAGGCTTCCTGTTCCAGGATCTCTGAAATGTCCTCCTTTTTCAGGAAGTGTGGCTTCCCTTCTGCTGTGGTTGATGGAGTCCGATCTCACATCTCCTCTGTTTCTCCTACTTCTGCTCTCACCCTGCCTCCTCCAGAGAGATAGAGTTCTTCCAGTCCTCACCTTTCACCCTATGAACCTCTGCATCCAGCATATCATCCTGCGTCATTTCCACCAGCTGCATCGGTAGTACTTGGTGTTGCTGCTTATCTCCCTCCAGCAGCTGCCTACTATCTTAACACTCTCCCCACTCCCACCTTGCTCCATCTGTTTTTATTCCCTTTTTCCTCTCTCTATTTTTCTGCCTCCATCTATCATTCACCTGCCACTGTTTTCCATCTCCACCCCCACTCACCTCCCCTACCTGGCACTACCTTCCTGTCGTCTTACACCCCTCCTCAGTCCACCAATCGCCTCGGAATCCTTTCTCACCACTCCTTTTCTCTGTGCTGGCCATCTCTCCTCTCTGCTCTCAGTCCTGATGCAGGGTTTCGACCCAAAATGTCGACGATTCCTTTCCCCCTAAAGATGCTGCTCGGCCCGTTGAGTTCTTCCAGCAGATTGTTGATTGCTCCAGATTCGAGCATCTGCATTCTCCTTTGTCTCCAGTAACAGGACCTGTTCTGAGGAAGAGTCATGAAGATGACTGGTTTCTCATTCCAGCAGAGTGCTTCCAGCATTTCTGTTTTTTCCTGAGATCTCAACGTGAAATGTCGATCATCCTTCTGCTCCACAGATGCTGTTGACACACTGAGCTCCTCCAGTGGTTTGATTTTTGCTCCAGCATCCAGCATCTGCAGTCTCTTGTGTCTCTTTCTGATCTACTAGCTTAGAGATCGTGGGATCAATCTTCATTTGGCCTTTGGGGTGTAAAGTTAATATTGAGGGTTGAGCCCTTACTGTAGAATGGAAAGCAAAATAGGGCAGGTTGTGAAGCACAGCTTGCAGCATGGATCTTATTCTTTGCAGGCAACTTCTAAATTGCTGCTAGGAAAGTAACTATTTATAAATCAGAATAGCCATGATTATCACTTCTGATCAAATTTTACTTCTGTGCCTGACATTGCCATGCATTGATGAAGTTTGATCCCTGGACAAAAACAAATTAGTTACATAAGTCAATCATGGCATTTTGCAATATAATTGTTTAAAGGTCAAGAGAGTAAAGGCTTATTATATTTGCAGATAGTTAGCTTCTTATCAGATGTCAAATTATTCAGGATCTGATCCTAAGGTGTTTGGTTAGGCTAATACAACTGATAAGGTCTAACTTGGCATATAAGAGAGAGCAAGTTACGTTAGAATATAAGAAATAGAAATGTAGGAAGACAGTCAGTTGCTCATGTCTGCTATGCAATTCATTGTTTATTTACTTGATTAACTGAAGTGTCTACAAGATATGCATCCATTCTCTCCATCCACTCTGTCAGATACTTGAATTAGGTGAAACCTTAATCTTGTATACTGAAAGGAAGAGAAGCTTCCTTTTATCATCTGTCACCATAGTTTAATTCTTTTAGTTCAAGCATCCACTGGGTGCAGAGTATTGTGATTATTTCCTTATTTTATTTCAGATTTTGAGCAACTGCAGATTTTTGCTTATTAATACCTATCGGATAGATGTGCTGACACTCTTCCAAGGTAAATATATTCTTCCTGATGCATGGTACCAAAGACTGAATGCAGACCTCAGAACAGGTCCCAAACAATGACCACAACATAAATTTCATTTTTTTATTACTTAAATCATCTTGACATCACAGCCAACAATCCGCTTAGCTTTTTTTTATTCTTGTTCACGAGCTTTTAATGTTTCCAATACTTGGTTCCTAAAATCTCTTTGCTCCTTCCTAGTTTATAGATTCTTACTAATATTCGGGTCCGGTGGAGGGTCTCACACTTCGCCACTTTGAGCGCCGCCATTGCCTGCCCAGTCATTCATAAATGTCCATTTTAAGTATTTTGGTTCCCTTTTTTATTTACTGTGCTATCTTGCAGTCTTGGCATCAGTCTTAGATGTATGCACCTGTTTTCCTTAATGAAAGTTATTTACAAAGATAGTGAAAAGTGGAGGCCCAGTACTACGAGACACTTGCTGTCAATATCCATATACATTTCCATACAATTATCCTAGTATGATAAGATGAACTCCTGACCTCACAATCTACCTCGTTATGACCTTGCACCTTAATGTCTGCCTGCACTGCATTTTCTCTGTAGCTGTTACACTTTATTCTTCATTCTGTTATTGTTTTATCTTGTACTACCTCAATGCACTGTGTAATGAATTGATCTGTACGAATGGTGTGCAAGACAAGTTTTTCACTGGACCTCAGTACATGTGACAATAATAAACCAAGTTACCAATTTATCCTATCTCTAAGAATTTTCTCCAGCAATTTCCCTACAACTGACGTGAGACTCACCAGTCTATAGTTCCCTGGATTTTCCCTTGTACCTTTCTTAAATAGAGGAACAACATTAGCCACTCACCAGTCCTCCGGGACCTCACCCATGGTCAAAGAGGACACAAAGATACTGGTCGAGGCCCCAGCAATTTCCTCTCTCGCCTCCCTCAGTAACCTGGGGTATACCCCATCGGGCCCCGGGGACTTATCCACCTTAATACTGTTTAGGAGACCTAACACTACCTCCTCCTTGACCTCTAAATGCCCTAACATGTTTCAGCCCTCAGTTCCAATTTCTGCGTCCTGCATGTCCCTTTCCTGGGTAAATACTGAAGAGAAATAATCATTCAGAACCTCACCCACATCCTCTGCATCCAAACATAGATTCCCTTCTTTATCCTTAAGTGGTCCTACCCTATCCCTCATTATCCTCTTATTCCTGACGTAAGTATAGAATACCTTTGGATTCTCCTTAATCCTACTTGCTAAGGACTTTTCATGGCCCCTCCTGGCTTTCCTAATTCCTTCCTTGAGTTCATTTCTAGCTTCTTTATAGTCCTCATGTGCTCTTTCTGATCCTAACTTCTGAAGCTCTACATACTTGTCCTTTTTCTTCTTGAGTAAGTTCATCAATTCTCTGGACATCCATGGTTCCCTTATTTTGCCATTCATGTCCTTCCTTCTAATCAGGATTTACCTATCTTGTACCCTATGTATTTGACCCTTAAACACTTACCACATGCTCGATGTGGACTTGTCAGCAAAAAGGTGTTGCCAGTTTACTCTACCTAGTTCCTGCCTTATGCCTTCATAATTAGCCCTGCTCCAATTTAAAACCCTCCCACTAGCCGCATACCTATCCTTATTTATAGCTATCCTGAAAGTTAATGAGCTGTGGTCACCCACTGATAGGTGAGTCACCTGGCCAGGCTCATTACCCAGCACTGTGTCCAGAATAGCCTCTCCCCTTGTTGGACTGTCAACATATTAATTTAAGAACCCATCCTGGATACACCTAACAAATTCTGCCCCATCTAAACCCCTTGCACTAAAAAGGTCCCAATTTTTATTAGGGAAATTGAAGTCTCCCATGACCACGACCCTGTAATTATTACACATTTCCCTAATCTGTTTGCATATCAGTTCCTCAAGGCCCTGGTGGCTATAGGGAGGTCTATAGTACACCCCCAAGAGAATTATTGCACCCTTCCTCTTCCTGAGTTCTACCCATATAGAGTCTGTGTCCGAGCCCTCCATTATGACTCCCCAGAGTGCAGCTGATATATTATCTCTGATTAGTATTGCAACTCATCCCCCTCTTTTACCCCCCTTTCTATTCTTCCTAAAACTTCGAAAGCCCAGTACATTGTTCACCCATTCTTGTCCTTCCCTCAACCATGTATCTGTAATGACCACAACATCATAGTTCCATGTACTGATCCATGTTCTAAGTTCATCACTCTTGCCCATAATACTCCGAGCATTAAAGTACATACACTTCAGACCATTCGTCCCATCACATCTGTTATTAGGAATCTGCCTGATACTACATTCCCTGACATCAGCCCTCCTGCCTGCTCCCTCACTGACCTGTTGTTCTGGTTCCCATCCCCCTGCGAAGCTAGTTTAAACCTTCCCCAAGAGCATTAGCAAACCTCCCTGCCAGGCTATTGGTTCCCTTCCAGTTCGGGTGCAACCTGTCCCTCTTGTGCAGGTCACCCCTTCCCCAGAAAAGGTTCCAAAGGTCCAAGAACTTGAAATCCTGCCCCCAGCACCATCTCCCCAGCCACTCATTTGTCTGTGCTATCATCCTGTTCTTTCCTTCACTAGCCCGTGGCACTGGGAGTAATCCGGAGATCCTGCTCTTCGACCTCCTTCCTAACTCCTTATACTCATTTCGCAGGACCTCTACCCCTCTCCTGCCTATGTCATTGGTACCAATATGCACCATGACCTCTGGCTGCTCACCCTCCCCCTTAAGAATATTCTACAACTGCTCCGAGACATCCAGAACCCTAGGACCCAGGAGGCAACACACCATCTTGGCATCTCTTCTGCAGTCGCAGAATGTCCTGTCTGTCCCCCTAACTATCGAGTCCCCTATGACACTCGCTCTGCCTGACTTCACCTTTCCCTTCTGAGCATCAGAGCCGACCACAGTGCTACTGGCCTGGCTGCTGCTGCCTTGCCCAGATAGGTCATCCCCCTCAGTAGTATCCAAAGGGGTATACTTGTTGCTGAGAGGAATGGCCACAGGGGGACCCTGCACTGACTTCATTTTCCACCTACCTCCCTCGGTGCTCACCCATCCACTACCTGAATCCTGCCCTCTGGGTGTAACCACCTGCTCAAAAGTCCTGTCTATGATTCACTCAGCCTCCCTGATGTTCCTCAGTTCATCCAGCTCCAGCTCCTTAATCTGGTCTTCCAGGAGCTGAAGTTGGCTGCACTTCCTGCAGGTGTAGTCATCAGGCCGACCATCAACTTCCCTGAATTCCCACATCCTACAGGAGGAGCATTCCATTGCCGTATCTGCCATCCTGCCTACACTGTATTAAGGGAACCTAAGACCATAGCCGCAATAATAAAAGGACAAACTTACCTGTTCTTTTGCCTCGGCCTCTTCTGGTCGAAGCCTCTTGAGTCAAAGCGTCTAATTTCCCACTCTGACTCTAGGCCACTCCAACGATAGCCGCTCCACTAGACCCTACCTCTCTTTTATGGTTAAAGACCCCAACCAAGGAGATAGAAAAAAAAAACTCACCGGGTCAGGTGACTCTCCGCTCTCTTCCCGCTGCTGCCGCTTCCCATGTCTGAGTCTGGGGGTAAGCTACTGGGTCTAAATTCTGCAACTCTCTCCTCAACAATGCTGTGGGAGCTAATGCTGAAGAAGGACAATGTTTCAAGGGGGCAGCTCACCACCACCTTCCCAAGGGCAAATAGAGATGAGCAATAAATGTCCTTGCTAGCACCAGCCAAATCCCAATATAAATAAATTAAAAAGAAGGGTGTGTGTCTGGGAACTGCAGGAATTGGAGGTCTGAAGCATGGTTGGGATACTTGTAAGTTCTTTTAGAATTGCCCTCAATATCCCTTAAAGCTTTCATCACATTCTCATGTGCTGTTCTCTTTATCTTTACAAATCTCTGGATCTCCAATATTCTCTTTATACATATGGAGGTATATAAGTTTGTATAAGTTTATATAAGTTTGACATCACTGCATAATGTATCTGATCACGTAACATTGTGCTCTTGGCCACAGTCAGAGAAGGACTTCAAATGCCCTCTTGTCAAAGGCCTGGATTCTTTAATGAACACCGCAAATGAATCTGCCTCCACTAATCCTGATATTCAGATTCTGACCACTTGCATCATAAAAAAAGTTTCTTTATCATTTAAAATTTGATCCTTTTACCAGTCATTTTCATTCCACATCTTCTGGTTCTTGACACTTATCTCCATTTACTCTGTTAGATCCTTAATAGTTTTAAGTACCTCCATCAGATCCCCTCTTAACCTCTCCTATTCTGAGGAGAACAATCACAGCTTCTCTCGTTTATTTAAATAACTAAAGATCCTCATCATTGGAATCACTCTAGTGAATTCCTTCTACGGTCTCTGTAAAGCTTTAAATCTTTTCTAAAATGTGATGCTCAGGGTAGTCTAAAACTAGAGGGCAGAAGTTTAAGGTGAGGGGGAAAGATTTAAAGGGGATCTGAGGGGTAAGGTTTTCACACAAAGTGTGGCGGGTATTTGGAACAAGCTGCCAGGGAAAGTGGTAGAGGCAGGTACCACAATGTTTAAAAGACATTTGGGCAAGTGGATGGATAGGAAAGGTTCAGAGGGATATGGGCCAAATGCAGGCAAATGGGACTGGCTAAGATAAGCACTTGGTTAGCATGAACTTGGTTTCCATGCTGTATAACTTGATGACTCTATGACTCTTATGCCTCAATGTCTATACCCCTCCTCCCCCAACCAATCCTCTGGCCCTCTGGCTGTCAAACCTACTACTTGTACTGAATGTTTGTGAGTGTTTTCGACATTCACAAGCAAATCTGATTACTCAGAATCTGTAAAAAAAAATTAAGATAGAACATTTTAAATTATTTAAAATTAATCAAGTTAAAAGAATAATTACATCACATTGAAAGTAATTAAAAGATTTAACCTAACTTAATTAAATAAAATTGGAAGCTTTACTTATCTTTCTCCCTTGGGACATTTTCTCCTATTGATTCCAATTGGCTCACTGTTCTCTTATTTTTGTTTATTCGTTCACAGGAAGTGGACATCAGTGCCAAAAGAGCTGGTCATTGACATCAGGAAAGGGGGCAGTGCACATGCTCCTGTTTATATCGCCAGTGCTGAGGTCGAGAGGGTTGAGAGTTTCAAGTTCCTAGGTGCGAACATCACCAATAGCCTGTCCCGGTCCAGCCATATAGATGCCACGGCCAAGCAAGCGCACCAGCACCTCTACTTCCACAGGAGGGTGAAGAAATTTGGCATGTCCCCTTTGACCCTCACCAATTTTTACTGATGCACCATAGAAAGCATCCTATCCAGATACATCATGGCTTGGTATGGCAACTGCCCTGCCCATGACTGCAAGAAACTGCAGAGAGTTGTGGACACAGCTCAGCACATCATGGAAAACAACCTCCCCTCCATAGACTCTGTCTACACTTCTCGCTGCTTCGGTAAAGCAGCCAACCTAATCAAAGACTTCACTTACCCCAGATATTCTCTCTCCTCCCCCCTCCCATCAGGCAGAAGATACAAAAGCCTGAAAACACGTAGCACCAGGTTCAAGAACAGCTTCTATCCCATTGTTATAAGACTATTGAACGGTTCTCTAGTATGATAAGATGGACTCTTGACCTCACAATCTACCTCATTATGACCTTGCACCTTATTGTCTACCTGCACTGTACTTTTTCTGTAGCTGTTACACTTTATTCTGCACTCTGTTATAGTTTTACCTTGCACTACATCAATGCATTGTTGTAATGAATTGATCTGTATGAATGATATGCAAGACAAGTTTTTCACTGTACCTCAGTATATGTGATAATAATAAACCAATAATAACACTGATATTTATTGGCCATCCTTAATTGACCCTGAGTGAATAAGGCAGTTAAGAGTCTCCACATTACTGAGTCTGAGCCATGCAGAGGCCAAACAATGTTAGGACAGTGGACTTCCTCCTCTAATGGACATTAGTAAACCAGGGAGTTTGTATAACAATCCCACAGTCTCCTGGTTACCATTACTGAGAACCAGCATTTTCTTTCAATTCCAGATTTACTTCATTACTTGAACTTAAATTCTTAGCTGTCATGTTGGTATTTGAGATGATGTCTCCAGATTAATGGTCCAGATTTCTGGCTGCTTGACCGGCATGTTAATTGCTATGCTCTTTTAGTTAGCTGTCTCAGGTTCAGCCAACAGATTGCCCAGCCTGAGAAGGACAAGACCTACAGAAGCTCACACAGCCCCTTGGAAGGCTGCATTGCAGTCTCTGCTCCAGGATAGCCTGTAAATGGGCACACAGGTTAGTAGGTTTGTCTCAATGAAGAATTGCTATGATATTTTCACATGTTGCATGACAATGATGACATGTGTGGTGTGAAAGGCTCCTTATACTCCCACTTCATAAAATAATTTAAGTAATCTCAACTCCAACTCTGCTTCAGTTTCCCCTAGATACTGAATTTCACAATTGAATAGTGTTCTTACAGCTATATAATGTGAGGTAAAATACCCCGTAGTGTCAGGACACATTGCAAATAGTGAATATGATGTGTACCAAGCAGGTTATAGTTATATTGGATGCACTATCTTTCCCTGAAGCATGCAGTGTTATTGTGAACATACAGATCTGTACACAACATGTTGCTGTGAATACATCTTGTATGGTAGGAGTACCACACAAAATTGTGACCTTTAGGTTTGCCTACTGTACAATCAAGCAGGCTTTGGTTTAAACTGCAGTATCTCTGATCTACAATCATGAGTTGGCATGCACTGCTTTTCAGGAGAAAACAAACACACTTGGTTTTACTGATGCATATGATATGATCTAACACACGAAACTATTGTATGAAAGTGATTGCCCGTATATCAATGACAGATCATAACAGTGGATCTGTTTCCTGAATTTTAGGACAGATAAAATCTATGATCTAGAAAGTTAACTCTGCTTCTCCCTCCATGCATGCTGCCTGCCTCAGGAAAGGCTGAACAAACTTGGGCTCTTTTCACTGGAGCAGCAGAGGCTGAGGGGTTATCTGTTGGAAGTGTATAAAATTATGAGAGGCATAGATAGGGTGGACAAGCAATAATTTTCCCATTATTGAGCAATCTAATACCAGAGGGCATGCATCTAAAGTGAGAGGGGATAGGTTCAGAACAGGCGTGAGGGGTACGTTTTTTACTCAAAGAGTGGTGAATGCCTGGAATGCATTGCCTGATAGGGTGGTGGAGGCAAATTCATTGGGAGGGCTTTTAAGAGGGGCTTGGATGGGCACATGAATGAGAGGAAAATGGAGGGATATGGGCATTCTGTAGGTAGGAGGGATTAACTATGTCAGCACAACATTGTGGGCCGAAAGACCTGTTCTGTGCTGTACTGTTTTATGTTCTATGACCCATGGAATCTTCCTGGAATTTTCTGTTTTATTTTATGTTAGTATAACAAAGATTAAAATTACATCCCAATATTTTACATTTGTGGCATAATCCATTATTCAAACAAACTAAAAGTATCAATCAACTCTATTTAATAAAAATGTAAACAGTTAGAAAATGATACCTCTAAAAATATACTCTCCAAAAACTACTATTTCTGGAAGGCTGAACATTATGAATGCCATTTACTGACTAGGTTGAATACCTTTGTTCATGAGTCATCTTTCTTACTTAGTTGCAAATGTTTTGAAGTTAATAATTAGAACAGGTTATATGATAAACTAACTAAGAATGATATGCTTTGTGTGCCACAGGTGAGCAAATATCCCTGGCATGCTAACACAACCTCTGCATTGAGTAGCAATCTTTCCAAGCTGAATTCTCATGCAAACAAAAAATAAAAAGGGGATCACTGGCTAAAGTTCAATAGTGCAAAATTTTGTTTGTTCATTTTCATGTAAATATAACTAAAAAATAGTATTCTCAAGGAGTTTATGTCCTCTTATTTTAGAACTTCCACAATTTCTTATCTGCCTGAATGTACTGCCATTTGTAAAGCAACAGTTCTGGTAAGCATCATCACCCAGGCAACTATATTTACGAATCCAGACCTAATACAGTTGAAATTCAAAGATAATTAGAAACAGCAGCAACAGTTGGCTAATGGCTCCCTGAACTAGCCCCTCCAATGTAAAATCATGCCTAATCCTGTGCCTGAAGTTCACTATCCTGTCTACTTCCCATATTTCATGTTATGGCTACTACAGAGAAAATAGAGGTTGCAGAGACAAGGGAGCAAGCCCTTAGTAGTGAAAGAGACTTGCCATTCTCATCACTGAGAGCAATGCCAGGAGGGAGGTCTAGTGTGCCAGGAGGCCAAGGAGATTAGATAGGGCCTCCACATAGAGTCATAGAGCAATACAGCACGGATACAGGCCCTTTGGCCCAACGAGTCCAGCCCGACCAATGGTGCCCACCCATCTTGTCCCAATTTCCTACATCCAGCCCATATCCCTCTAAGCCCTGCCCCCTGCATGTACCTGTCTAAGTGCTGCTTAAATGATACCATTGTACCTGCCTCAAACACTTCCTCTGGCAGCTCATTCCATGTACTCACCATCCTCTGTGTGAAAAAGTTGCCCCTCAAGTCCCTTTTAAATGTTTCCCCTCTCACCCTAAATCTGTTACCCCTAGTTTTGGACTCCCCTTCCCTGGGGAAAAGACTGCTACCATCTACCTTATCTATGCCCTCATGATCTTATAAACCTCGATAAGATCACCCCTCATTCTCCTACGCTCCAAGGAATAAAGTCCTGATAACTCAGGCCCTCTATCCTGGCTACGTCCTCATAAATCTTTTCTGCACTCTTTCCAGTTCAATCATGTCTTTCCCATAACAGGGTGACCAAAACTATACACAGTACTCCAAGTGCGGCCTCACCAAATACTTATACAGCTGCAACATAATGTCCCAACTCCTATACTCAGTGCCCTGACTGATGAAGGCCAGTGAGCTAAATGCCTTTTTCACCAACCTGTCTACCTGTGATGCCGCTTTCAACGAACTATGTACTTGTACTCCTAGGTCCCTCTGTTCCATTACATTCCCTGGTGCCCTACCACCCTACACTGGTTTGACTTTCCAAAATGCATCACCTCACACTTATCTGTATTGAAATCCATTTGCCACTCCTCAGCCCACTTCCCTAACTGATCATGATCCCCTGTAATCTACGATAACCTTCTTCACTGTCAACACCTCCTAATTTCGTGTCATCTGCAAACTTACTGATCAAGCCTTGTGCATTCGTATCCAAGTCATTTATATAAATAACAAATAACAAGGGCCCCAACACTGACCCCTGCAGCACACCACTAGTCACCGGCGTCCACTCTAAGAAACAACCTTCAACGACCACCCTCTGCTTCCTACCTCTGAGCCAATTTTGAATCCACCTAACTAGCTCTCCCTAGATTCCATGGGACCTAACCTTCCAGACCAGCCTACCATGCGGGACCTTGTCGAAGGCCTTGCTAAAGTCCAAATAGGCAACATCCACTGCCCTACCCTCATCTCCCTTTTTGGTTACCTCTTCAAAAAACTCTCAAAGGTTCATCAAGCACTACCTTCCACACACAAAGCCATGCTGACTCCTCCTAATCAGACTCTGTCTATCCAAATGTTGGTAGATCCTGTCCCTCAGAATTCCCTCCAGTATCTTCCCCACTACTGACATCAGGATGACTGGCCTGTAGTTCCCTGGCTTGTCCTTGCTACCTTTCTTAAACAACAGAACAACATTAGCCACCTTCCAGTCTTCGGTAACTTCACCAGGGGCTCACGATGAAGCAAAAATCTCTTCAAGGGCCTCTGCAATTTCTCCTCTAGCCTCCCAAAAGTCCTAGGATGCACTCAGTCAGGCCCTAGCGACTTATCCATCTTAATGCACTGTAAGGCTGCAAACACCTCCTCCCTGGTAATATGAATGTTCTCCAAAGCCTCCACCAGTGTCTCTTATCTCTTGAGCAACCATAATCTTCTCCTCAATAAACACAGCCATCTCCTACGGCTCAAGACATACTGTCTCCCTGGCCACACTTATAATACAGTAATAGAACCTCTTGGGATTTTCCTTAACCTTACCTGCCAGATCCATCTCATACCCTCTCTTTGCCCTCCTGATTTAACTCTTAAGAGCATTCTTAATCTTTTTATAGTCATCAAGGGATTCACTCGTCCCCGACCTAAACCCAATGTATGCTTCCTTCTTTTTATTGACCAGAGCCTCAATATCCCTCATCAAACAAGATTCCCTAAACTTGCCAAGTTTACCCTTCACCCTAACAGGAACATACTGCTCTTGGACTCTTTATATCACAATCTTAAAAGCCTCCCACCCCATTCATTTCTTTCCCTTTAAACAGGCTCACCCAATCAACCTCTGTTAGATCCTGCCTACTTCCCCCAAAATTAGCCCTGCTCCAGTTTAGGACCCTGACCTGTGGACCTGTCCCATCCTTTTCCATCACTTCCTTAAAACTAATAGAATTATGGTCACTAGAGCCAAAGTGCTCCATGCCTATGGTCTCCTGAAAATGAGATTCTGGTGTTTGCATCAATTCAGGGCACCTTGCAGGCCACACACAGCAGGTGCATATTTCATCACTCTGAACGGCACACTTCACAACCTTGCAGTCCAAAGGCAGCTCCAGTGCCAGAGGAAGAGCAACGTGCAGACCCAGAATATGAGAGCCATGAAGTGCAGGTGAATGGCTCCAAGAGCAAGAAGATGAGGAAGTCCCACTAGAACACCAACATCTTCATCTCCCAACAGACAATAACACAATCCCTGACAGAGAGAAATATATGGAGCCTGTTAAACTAGCCTCCAGACCTCAAAAAGTAACCTTCCCAAAGCTCCAATTCTCAACAACAACAATGTTCACCAGTGATGAGCTGAGAAAGCCCAGATAATACAGAATAATCCCTCACATCCCAGTCTGTAGGACTTACCTTGAATGACTTGCCAATCCATTTACTGTAATGGCTCATCACAGCTCTTTTCAGTGGTATTCAGCTCATTTTAACATAAATTGTGATGACATGAAAGTTATTTGTGTGTTGTTTGTTTTAATGGAGATTCTCATAACTGGAGACACTTCTTCATCTACCCAGTGTTAAGGGCTTGGACAGGGTGGAATTTGTGAAATGTGTCCAGGAAAGTTTCCTGAGTCAATACATAGAGGACCCTACTCGGGAGGGTGCAATACTGGATCTCCTCTTAGGGAACAAGCTAGGATTGGCAAGTCATTCAAGGTAAGTCCTACAGACTGGGATGTGAGGGATTATTCTGTATTATCTGGGCTTTCTCAGCTCATCACTGGTGAACATTGTTGTTGTTGAGAATTGGAGCTTTGGGAAGGTTACTTTTTGAGGTCTGGAGGCTAATTTAACAGGCTCCATATATTTCTCTCTGTCAGGGATTGTGTTATTGTCTGTTGGGAGATGAAGATGTTGGTGTTCTAGTGGGACTTCCTCATCTTCTTGCTCTTGGAGCCATTCACCTGCACTTCATGGCTCTCATATTCTGGGTCTGCACGTTGCTCTTCCTCTGGCACTGGAGCTGCCTTTGGACTGCAAGGTTGTGAAGTGTGCCGTTCAGAGTGATGAAATATGCACCTGCTGTGTGTGGCCTGCAAGGTGCCCTGAATTGATGCAAACACCAGAATCTCATTTTCAGGAGACCATAGGCATCTCCCGCAATGACTCTGGCACTTGTGTGGTAGTCAGCAGTTGTGGTAGAATTGGCATCAGAACCTTAGTATCTATCCAGTCAGCCAATATTATCTCCAGAAATGTCTGGCAGTTTCCCTGAGGGTGATTATGTCAAAAGTCCTTTCTAGAAACACAGATATGACCATGCAGAAATTCTCCTGATGATCATTGAACATTGAGGGAGGGGAAACAATTCCTGATGAGGAAAATGTTGGGCAATACTTAAGGCGATTATTAAGACAATTATTGAGGTAATTCTGACAAATCCCAGTGTCTGGGATGTTGCTTCTCTCACACTGAAATAAAAGTATGTGAGGTCATGCCATTTCAAATACATTCTGGATGACCTCTCTGAAGTAGTGATGAGCTGAAAGTTCTGAGATATGGCTGAGATCTGCTGCAACCACATGGAAAGATCCTGTAGCAAAGAAGTCAAGAATTGAGGTGACCTTAACCTCCTTGGAGAGAGCAGTCTAGGCAGGAGAGTGTGGCTGTAGGTTTTCAGCCTTCGAAGAGCTGAGTCTCCAAATATGCTGATTGTCAGAGAAATTTAGGTATAATCTGGTATCTCCCAGCACTCTATGCCGAGCAGGTTCTTTGTGGATGGACATTCTTTGCTTTGAGCTCCAAGGTCTCCGTGATACCCTGCTTGATCAGTCATTACCTTGCTGACACCTCCAGCAATGTGATGATTGAAGTGCCCACTGAATGAGCAAAATAGCAGCTAAATGCTAGAAAAATACTCCAGGACACTCTGCGGACTTTGGAAGCTGCTTCAGCAGTCCGCTGAGATTTCATGAGTGAGCACAGCATCCCTTTGAATAGCACTGAAGCAACCAACTAGTAGAATGAGCTCCTTGTTGTATTGTGACTGTTCAGTTATTTCAGTCAGTGGTATGCAATCAGTAACATCATTAGGTGTGTGTCTGACTCTGAAAAAGTTTCAGACACTCTAACATGAATAGTACAGAAGTGCCAGTTCAGTTTCCCGATTTTATTTTGTGCTAGCAATCATTTTGCAATTTCATTGGCAAAATGATTGCTAGCACAAAACAAAACCCATGCTTAATCAATCCAATTTTTGGGTTTAATTGACTTTCCCTTTTCAAGGCTAGCAATAACCTAAATGCTTTTGCATTGATGGAACTGTATAACTTCTGTCTGCATTGTTTTGCATACCCCACTTCAATGTCCCCAATTTCAACCTTCTTTCCTGGGGCTCAACTGAGCCATGTGAAATTTTTGCATCACATTTCCTCCTTAGTAAACTTGCAACTACAAATTTGCTCCTTTATCAAGTCTGTGTCCTTCCATCTCTAACTTCTCCCAACTCTACACTTGCTGCAGGTTTCTGCCACTGAAGTCCACATTAATGAACCTTACTACCTCAAAGTTAAGACTATTCCAATTCTTTCCTGGTTGTCCATTGATGTCACATCTTGTTTGTGTCCCAGTGCATTCCCGGAATATCCTCCGCATAGTTTGCAAAGTCATTCATTTACTGTCCTACTCCACCCTAGAACAATATACCTTGGGTGTTCATTTAGCAAATGGTTCTCCACCCCAAGTTCTAACCTTTGTGTCCTTGGCAAAGATCGTGTAAATGAATTACTATGGTTCATTCAAAGCATAATTATGATATACTTATTTAATGCTGTGGTTTTATTGCAAGGATGTAGGAAATGAGAATTTATTTTTCTATCCTCTATTTCAGTAATGAAAGGCAGCTTCAATAAATAATGTACAAATAAAAGTCTTTCCAACTCATCTGTTTAGTTTTACTATAAAAAACTGGAATTAACTACAGCCCATTCAATGTCACTCCTGGCAAATATCAATTGTGGCATGTGGATATAATTGTTCCCCTGCTGAGATTTTAGTTTCCATCCAACCATCAGTAAGTACTGTTTCATTTTGATAATCAAAAAAAACTGCAGATGCTGGAAATCTAACACAAAAACAGGAAATGCTGGAAATACTCAGCAAGTCAGGCAGCATCTCTCCTTCCCAGTTCTGACAAAGGGCCTTTGACCAGAAATGTTGACTGTGTTTCTCTTCCCACAGATGCGGCCTGACCTACTGAGTATTTCCAGCATTTTCTGATTCATTCTGAGATGTGCTTCATCAGGCACTGATAGTCTTCTGGCAGCTTCAGCTGGACATTCTTTACTTGTCGCTGGTGAGTGGCTATTGCCGAAAAACACACATGCTCTAACCCACAAAAACACACAAGCTCACTCTCCTGCAGGAGTCAGCAGTCCTTGAATAGTGAATAGATCTGATACTCTCAGGTAATATTCTCTCTCTCTAAATCATCACCATTAATAATATTCATATACTTATTTTTTACTTCAGACTTGAGGTGATATATCGGACTAAATTGTAAGGCAAAATTAGTGGAATATGATGGTCAAAATCGATGATGCCAATTTTCAGAATTCAGAAGAATTAATAGGAATATCAGATGAGTGAATGTGTCAGTAATATTGGTTTTAATGTGATAGTTTAGTGAGAGAAAACACAATGGACCCTGTGGTCTCAAGAAATTTGAAAAAGCACATATGATGATAATCCAAATATTGGAGAAAACCAGAAAGCCAACAGATTGCTGGTGTGGGTGTGCCAAAATTGATTAATATACTCTAATGTCCTGTAAGCAAGATTGAGCTGCCAACATGTAGTGATTTTAAGTGAAAGATCACTGATGGTTGACTTTATGTACAATCACTTTCATTTTACCTTTGCTCATGAATAATACCTGAATTTAATTTTGGTAACTAAAGGTTGAAAGTGCTCGACTAGTTCACTGGGAGCTCAATGCAGAAGTTTGGACATGTAAATTGACCCGCCCTGTGGGATTTTCAATCTGATAATTTTATTTAATGTAAATTAGGTATCTGAGGAGCTGGACTTTTATAACAGTTGTTCCTTGTAAAATAATTGGGGAATGAGACTCCTCGTTTTGAGGAAAGACTCAAAGATAAAAACTAAAAACAGAATATGCTGGATACCTGAAATAAAATCAGAACACTCAGCAGGTCAGGCAGCATCTGTGGAGAGAAAAACAGAGATAATGTTTCAGTTTTCAGTCCTGAAGTGTTAACTGTTTCCCTGTCCATAGATGCTGCCTGACCTGCTGAGTGTTTCCAGAAATATCTGTTTTTGTTTCACAAAATTAAATGTAATTTAACCAAAATTTAAATTCAATATGTTTTTATGCTTTTGTGATATCTTAAGAAGAATACTTCAGCCATATTTCAATGATTAACAATCTATAAATTTGTCTGAGGTATATAAATATAAAATGGGTATCATCTCCACTGCTTGTTACAATGGAGCACTGCACAGAGTACTTGGACGATAGGGCTACTGAGAAATGCTGGTTTGTACAGGAAAATGTGACACTGCATTTATCAGATCTGTTTATTCAAGGTGATTGAAAAGCAGTAATTCTACCACTGCTATTTCATTGGTTGTGCTCCATTACGTTCTTTGAAATTGTCAATTAGTGTAAAAATGTCAATAGAAATCTCCAGAGGGATTACTCATTACTGGCTGATTGTGCTTGGAATGTTTGCCACTCAGTGCATCATCCAATCTAATCTTTATGTTTTAATGTGGATTACTCTCAGCTGCAGTGCTGACTAGCCGCTAATGTGATTGGGCATCACTCCAAAGAGGTCAATAGCTCGACCAATTACACCTGCAGAGACGAGCCAATGCAAGACAAGTGCATTTTGTGCAGTGGTCATAGTTGCTTGAGCAATGTGGCACTATTTATTAATTCCAGTTTATGGTTTCAAGCCACTATAGGGTCAAAGAATCATTGAATGTTATATACCATGCTGGTGAGTGAGCACAACAGGGCCTGAGGAATTTGTGTGTGTGTCAGCAGGTTCTCTTTGCTGTTTTCTGGTGAAATATGCTGCTTATGGATTCTAAAGTGGAGAACATCACTTGTTTGGGATTGGGAATTATAACTTCACAAACTGATTAGGAAAGTCCTTCTATTGGGAACTCGCTCACTGGCTGTGTAGTCAAAGTCCCAGCTGCTGTGAGAGGAAGCTTGTAGTCTTCTGCTGAAGCTTCTCCTTAACAAGCTTCCTCATCCTCCTGCTCCTGATGTTCTTCAGTCTGTGCCTCATGTCCCTCAGCTCCAGGTTGAGATGTGTCTCCTCCACTCACACTGGCTGCTGCCCTCAGATTGCTAGCCTGTGCAACGTGCAGCACGCACCTAGACGCCCCCACATCTGCTGGCTGAGTTTCGTAAGGGGGGTCCCCGACTGATGCAGCCACTGCAGTTGCATTTTTCAAAGACCAATGGCACATTCCACAACAACTGGCTTGACGGTAGGAGACAGAAGGTTGTGACTGAGGGTTGTTTTTCCGACTTGAGACCTGTGACCAGCAGTGTGCTGGAGGGATCTGTGCTGGGCCGGCTGTTGTTTGTCATTTATATTAATGGTTTGGATGAGCATGTTAGTGCCATGTTTTGTAAAATGACAATAAAATTGGTGGTATAGTGGATAGTGAAGAAGGTTATCTGAGATTACAATGGGATCTTGACCAACTAAGACAATGGGCTGAGGAATAGCAAATGAATTCAGATGGATGCGAGGTGTTGCATTTTGATAAGGCAAACCTTGGCAGGACTTAAGCAGTAAGTGGTAGGGTCCGGGGGAGTGTTGTAGAACAGAGAGGTCTAGGGGTGCAGGTACGTACTTCCTTGGAAATGATGACATAGGTGGACAGTGGTAAAGGCAGCTTTTAGCATGCTTGACCTCATGGGTCAGAATATGGAGTATAGGAGTTGGAACATCATGTTACAGCTGTTCAAGGTGTTGGTAGGGCCACATTGGAGTACTGTGTACATTTCTGGTTGTCTGCTATAGGAAGGATGTCATTAAACTGGAGAGGATGCAAAAAGGATTTATGAGGATGTTACCCGGACTGGAGGGCTTGGGCTATATGAGAGGTTGGCTAGGCTAGGACTTTTATCCCTGGAGTGCAGGAGACTGAGGGGTGACCTTATAGAGGTTTATAAAATCTAGAAGGGCATGGATAAGGTGAATAGTCAAAGTATTGTCCGCAGGGTAGGGGAGTCCAAAACTAGAGGGCATAGATTTAAAGTGAGAAGGGAAAGATTTAAAAGGACCTGACAGCCAACTTTTTCACACAAAGGGCAGTGAGTATATGGAACAAGCTGCCAGACCGGTACAGCTGCGACATTTAAAAAGCATATGGACAGTTACGTGGCTAGGAAAGGTTTAGAGGGATATGGGCCAAACACAAGTAAATGGGACTAGCTCAGTTAGGCAACTTGGTCTGCACACAGGTTGGGCCACAGGGCTGGCTTCCATTATGTATTTTATGACTTTAATCCTGGCAATTATGTGATTGTCCATCTCTTCCTCATAGGTTGCAAATACCATAGTGATATTCTAAGGCTGTATCAGGAAAGTGTGTTCCAAGCAATCTTTATTTTCATTTGTATGAAAGTTGTATTTTTATCTACTTATATGTCTATTTATTTACTTATTTAGAGGCACTGGTGCGCTTTCTTGGCCATAGCGTCAATGTGGTTGGACTAGGACAGGCTATTGGTGATGTTCACTCCTTGGAACTTGAAGTTCTTGACCCTCTCTACGTCAGTGCCATTGATGTAAACAGGAACGTGTGCCCTGTCCCCTTGAAGCAATGACCAGCTCTTTTGTTTTGTTGACATTGAGGGAAAGGTTGTCATGACACCATGTTACAAAGCTCTCTATCTCCTTCCTGTACTCCGACTCACCGGCCCACTACAGTGGTACCATTTACAAACTTGTTGATGGAGTTAGAGCAGAATCTGACCATACAGTCATGGTAGTATAGGGAGTAGAGTAGGGGGCTGAGGACGCAGCCTTGTGGGGCACTAGTGTTGAGAATAATCGTGCTAGAGGTGTTAGAGTATAGAACATTATAGCACAGTACAGGCCCTTCAGCCCACAATGTTGTGCCGACATTTATCCTGCTCTAAGATCTATAACCCTTCCCTCCCACATAGCCCTCCATTTTTCTATCATTCATGTGTCTATCTAAGAGTCTCTTAAATGTCCCTAATGTATCTGCCCCCACAATCTCTGCCAGCAGTGCACCCACCACTCTATGTGTAAAAAAAAAACTTGCCCCTGACATCCTCCTTATATCTTCCTCCAACTCCCTTAAAATTATGACCCCTTGTGTTAGCCATTGTCCCCCTGGGAAAAAGTCTCTGATTGTCCACTCAATCTATGCCTCTTATCATCTTGTACACCTCTATCAAGTCACCTTTCATCGTCCTCCTCTCTAAAGAGAAAAGCCCGAGCTCACTCAACCTATCCTCATAAGACGTGCTCTCCAATCCAGGCAGCATCCTGGTAAATCTCCTCTGCACCCTCTCTAAAGCTTCCACATCCTTCCTATAATGACACAACCAGAACTGAACACAATACTCCAAGTGTGGACTAACCAGAGTTCAATAAAGCTCCAACATTTCCTCACTGCTCTTGAACTCAATACCCTAACTAATGAAGGCCAAATACGATACACCTTCTTAACAACCCTATTGACCTGTGCGGCAACCTTGAGGGATCTATGGACGTGGACGCCAAGGTCTCTCGTTTCCTCCACACTGCCAAGAGTTCTGCCATTAACCTTGTATTCTGCCTTTGAATTCAATCTCCTGAAGTGTATCATTTCACACCTTTTCAGGTTGAACTCCATCTGCCACTTCTCAGCCTAGCTCTGCATTCTATCAATATCCTGTTGTAATCTACAGCAACCTTCTACACTATCCACAACACCACCAACCTTTGTATCGTCAGCAAGCTTACTAACCCACCCTTCCACATCCTCATCCAAGTCATTGATAAAAATCACAGAGCAGGGGTTCCTGCAGAACACCATTGGTCACCGATCTCCCGCAGAGTATACTCCACCTACCACCAATACCAATATACCAATACCACCCTCTGTCTTCTATGAGTGAGCCAATTCTGAATTCACACAGCCAAGTTCCCTGGATCCCATGCCTCCTGACTTTCTGAATAAGCCTTCCATGAGGAACTTATCAAACGCCTTACTAAAATCCATGTACACCACATCCCCTGCTCTACCTTCATCAACGTGCTTTGTCACATCCTCAAAGAATTCAATTAGGCTCGTGAGGCATGACCTGCTCCTCACAAAGCCATGTTGACTGTCCCTAATCAGCCTATGCTTCTCCAAATGCCCATAAATCCTGTCTCTAAGAATCTTCTCCAGTAATTTGCCCACCACTGAAATAAGACTCACTGGCCTGTAATTCCCAGGGTTATCCCTACTCCCTTTCTTTAAGGAACAACATTTGCCACCCTCCAATCATCTGGCACTACTCCTGTGGCCAGTGAGGACACAAAGATCATCGCTAAAGGCGCAGCAATCTCTTCCCTCGCTTCCTGTAATAAGCTTGGATATATCCCATCCAGCCCTGGTGACTTATCTATCCTAATGCTTTTCAAAAGTTCCAGCACATCCTCTTTCCTCATGTCAATATGACCTAGCATATCAGCCTGTCGTACGCCATCCTCACAAATGTCAAGGTCTCTCTGGTGAATACTGAAGCAAAGTATTCATTAAGGACCTCCCCTACCTCTTCCGACTCCAGGCACATGGTTCCTCTTTTATCCCTGATCTGTCCTACCCTCACCCTAGTCATCCTCCTATTCTTTACATACATGTAGAACACCTTGAGGTTTTCCTTGATCCTACTTGCCAAGGACTTATCATGCCCCCTTCTAGCTCTCCCAAGTCAATTCTTAAGCTTCCTGCTGGCTACCTTGTAACTCTCCAGAGCCCTGTCTGATCCATGCTTTCCAAGCCTGAGGTAAGCTTCTTTCTTCCTCGACAAGATATTCTACTTCTCTTGTCAACCATGGTTCCTTCACTCTACCATCCTTACCCTGCCTCAATGGGACAAACCTATCCAGAACTCCATGCAAATACTCCCGTAACAACCTCCACATTTCCGCTATGCACTTCCACAAGAAAACCTGTTCCCAATTTACGCTCCCAAGTTCCTGCCTAATAGCATCATAAGTTCCCCTCCCCCAGTTAAATACTTTCCCCTATCATCTGCTCCTATCCCTCTCCAAGCCTATGGTAAAGGTCAAGGAGTTATGGTCACTATCTCCAAAATGCTCTCCCACTGAGAGATCTGAAACCTGATCAGGCTCATTGCCTAGTACCAGGTCCAGAATGGCCTCTCCTCTAGTAGGCCTGTCCATATACTGTGTCAGGAATCCTTCCTGGACACTCCTTAAAAAAAACTCCATCCCATCTATCCCTTTCACACTAAGGAGGTGCCAATCAATATTAGGGAAGTTGAAATCACCCATGACAACAACCCCGTTATTTTTGCACGTCTCCAAAATCTGCCTCCTGATCTGCTCCTCTGAGTCTCTACTGCTATTGTGGGGGTCTGTAGAATATGCCCAGTAGAGTGATCACTCCCTTCCTGTTTCTGATTTCCACCCACACTGACTCAGTAGATGATCCCTCCAGGACATCCTCCCTTTCTACAGCCATAACACTGTCCCTGATCAGCAAAGCCACTCCCCCACCTCTTTTACCTTTGTCTATGCCCCTTCTGAAACATCTAAACCCCAGAATATCCAGCAGCCATTCCTGCTCTTGCAACAGCCAAGTCTCTGTAATGGCCACCACATCAATAGTTCCATGTACTTACCCATGCTCTAAGTTCATCACCCTTGTTCCTGATAGTTCTCGCATTAAACACACTTCAGCCCATCCAACTGACTGCAATTTTGCCCTTTCAAATGCCTATCCTTCCTCACAGTCTTTCTACATTCTGCATCTACTTGTACACTAAATGCACCAACCACTGACCTATCACTCTGGTTCCCATCCCCCTGCCAGATTAGCTTAAACCCTCCCCAACAGTTCTAGCAATCCTGCCCGCAAGAATATTGGTCCCCCTCCAGTTCAGGTGTAACACATCCCTTTTGTACGGGTCATACCTTCGCCAGAAGAGATTCCAATGATCAACAAATCTGAGACCCTGCCCCCTGCACCAATTCCTCAGCCACACATTCATCTGCCAAATCAACCTATTCTTACCCTCACTGGCACACGGCACAGGCTTTTCAGCTTCCTACCTAGCTCCCTATATTCCCTCTTCAGGACTCCATCTCTTTTCGTACCTATGTCATTGGTACCAATATGTACCACGACCTCTGGCTGTTCACCCTCCCCCTTCAGAATGCTGTGCACCCGACCCGAGACATCCCTGACTCTGGCACCTGGGAGGCAACATACCATCTGGGAATCTCTTTCACATCCACAGAATCTCCTGTCTGCTTCCCTTACTATGAAACCCCCTATCACTACTGCCCTCTTCTCCCCCCTTCCTTTCTGCACCACACAACTAAGCTCAGTGCCAGAGACCTGGTCACTGCAGCTTTCCCCTGGTAGGTCATCCCCCCCCCCCCCCAACAGCATCCAAAGCAGTATACCTGTTATTGAGGGGAATGGCCACAGGGGTACTCTGCAATACCTGCCTATTCTTCTTCCTTCTCCTGACAATCACCCAGCTACCTGTCTCCTGCAGCTTAGGAGTAACTGCCTCCCTGTGGCTTTTATCTATGTACTCCTCGTTATCCCGTAGGAGCCGAAGGTCATCCAGCTGCAGCTCCAGTTCCCTAACATGGTCTGTAAGGAGCTGCAGCTGGATGCACCCCATGCAGGTGTAGTTATCAGGGAGACTGGGTGTCTCCCAGAACTCCCACATCTCACAAGCTGAACACACCACTGACCCTGGAGCCATTCTCACTACTCTGGCCTGGCACTGAAAGAAACACCAAAACAAAGAAAGAAAGGAACTTACCAGAGACTTGCCTTCACCTCTTCTCACCGAACCCTCTTGAGCCAAGGCCTCAGCCAACCCCCCACCCATATGTTTGAGAAGTGGTCTTTTCGGAGTTCATCAAGTGGTGTCTATCTTTGATATGAAAAAGCATGATATCAAGAAATGGCTGACAGCACTGGGACCAGACCATCAGGCTGGGGAATCATCTCTAGTTCAATGAGGTGTGCAGAAGGGCATGCTGGGAGCAGCAGCTGACATGCCTAAAACAGAGGTGCAACTTGTGGAAGCTGCATCTATGTGCAGGCTAAATAGCATGTAATAGACAGAGCTAACAGATCAGGTCAAAGCTCTGCACTCCTGCCATATCAAGTTGTTAATGGTGGGGACAACAGGTAACAGGAGTAGGCAGCTCCATCATCAACAATAGGGTTCACAAGCTGAACCCACCAGGGACAAGGCAGAACCTTTCACAATCAGGTTCAATCAGAAGTGTTGGGTGGGTGATCCAGCTCGGCTTTACTCTGAGATGCCCTCCCTCAACTCTTTTTCTTTTACATTGATGGCTGGATCAGTGCTGCTTGCTACACTTGTACATAACTCAAAAAATGTCATCACCCTTCTTTCCAGTTTCCACCCCATCTCCCTTGCTCACATGGTCCATATCTGATTCTTTCCTTGACATGCCAATCTTCATCTCAAGGAATCGGTTAGCTACCAATATCCCTACCAACTCCTGCAGCTATCTAGAGTAAACTTCCTTCCACCCTGCTTCCTGTAAGGACTCCATTCCATTCTCCCAGTTTCTCCATCTCTGGTCTGCTAATGAGACTTCCTACACCGTCACCTTCAAGACATTTTCCTTTTTATTTAACTATTGCTTCCCATCTTTTGCGGTTGACGGGGCTCTCAACCATGTCTTTTCTATTCCCTGAACTACTTCTCTCAGCCCTTCTCCTCCTAGCCATAACAAGGATAGGGTTGCCCTTGTCCTCACTTTCCACCCATCAGCCTCTGCATTCAACAAATCACCCTCCATAATTTGACACCTGCAGTAGTGTAGTAATGCCAATCAGCTCATGTGTTAAGGTGAAAGTGTAATCTCCAAATCAAAGTATATTGGACCAATTTGCACTACTGCAATTGTAGAAAGGAAGCATCCAGAACAATTTTTTTTTCATGCAAGTAAAGAAATGAAGACAACAGAGTTGTCTCCCATCAGTTTCCCATCAGTTCAGCATCATCAGTAATATCCAATGTGGTAACTATAAATAAGGGAAGGTGAAGTGGGGGAGCAACAACGAATGCATTTTTCCATGATTGACCAACACATTTTCTAGTATTAAGGAGGAACAATATGTTTCAATAAATTCATTTTTTAACCTCAGGGCACTAAAAAGCAGTTTAATTAACTTTTTATTTACATGAAATCTAAAATTTATCTCATAACTGTTAAAATTCAACCATGGCTGTCTATAAAGCACAAGGTTACTGTTCCTTTACTCGTACTGCAACAGGACACTCTTTCTAAAAGCAATTTAAAGCTGGACTTGCCATATGAAAGTAGCCTGACAATTTACTCAACGTGCACTGGGGTAGATGCTTTTCAAATTTTAGTGTTGCAGCTTTTATTTTCTGTATCTCAAGTAAAGTAAGTAAGCCTACATGGGAAATCATCCCATAATTTTAATTCCCTCACACTCTTTGCCACTCCACAACTTCCAACTATCAGTCTCTCTCCCTCTCCACTCTTATGCACACCTCCAAACCTACTTCATTGACCAGGCTTTTAGTCATCCATTTTGATCTTGCTTGTGACTTGGTGTAACATTTTGATCCACTGAATTTGACATAGGAAACTTCTAACTTTTTAAAAAAGAACTACATTAATGCAAGATTGCTTTCCAACATCATTAACTCCTCCAGTATTTTCCAGCCTTATCCTTCTGAAGATTGTACATTAGAAGGAGCAGAATCCCCCTTCAGTCTGCTTTACCATTCAAATCTATGGCCAATCTGATCTTAGAACATAGAACAGTACAGCACAGAAATAGGCCCTTTGGCTCACAATGTCTGTGCCGACCATGATGCCAAATTAAGTTAATCCCATCTACCTGCATATGATCCATATCCCTCCATACCCTGCACATTCATGGGCCTGTCTAAATGCATCTTAAACTCCACTATTGTATCTGCTTCCACCACCAATGCAATGCAGTGCATTCCAGGCACCTATGAATCTCACTATCCCTACCACTCTTAGTTCCATTTTCTGGTGTTCCCAGAACTCTCAATTTTCATATAGATCAAAAATTTGTCTGATTCAGCCTTGAATATATTCCACAGCCTCCAAGGATAGAGAATTTCAGATCCTTATAACTCTCAGAGAAGAAATTCCTCCTCAACTTTGTCTTAAATGGATGACCCCTCTTCTGAAACCATGCCTCTAGTTCTAGATTTCACTGCAAGAGGTAGAATCCTCTTAGCAAGTTCCTCAGAATCTGATGTTTCAATAAATTCACTTTCCGTTCTTCTAAAATCCAATAATGTGAGACTCAAGCTGTTCAACCTTTCCTCATAAAACAACCCATTCCTACTGGGAATCAATGTAGTACCTCTGGGTGCTCTGGTTTCCTCCCACATTCCAAAAAACGTACAGATTAGGAGTTGTGGGCATGCTATGTTGGTGTGGGAAGAGTGGTGACTCTTGCAGGCTGCCCCCAGTACATCCTCAGTAACGCAAAAGGATGCATTTCACTGTGTGTTTCTATGTGAACCTTCTCTGTACTGCCTCCAACGTTAGTATCTCTCTCTGTATAGATTTGGTCTACTTACTTAAATAGTACTCCAGGTGTGGTCTCATCACTGTGTAAAGTTGTAGCACACAGCCCGTACAAATAGCCAATATAAAGTGGCTGAACCGACAACAGAGAGTGATGCCAGTTTATGGATGGAAATCCCACTGACTCAATGCATAACATTTGTTTGCACTGTGAACTGAGTGTTGTATTATATTTAATAATATTGAGCATTAAAAGCAGCCAGCTCTATTTGACATCAGATGAAAGTCCAAAATTATAATAATAAAATAATATTCATTCAATTTAAAACAACACAAAAGCAGGATCCTTCATCAGGACTGGGGGCCGAAGGGCCTGTATTGTGCTGTACTGCTCTATGATTCAATGAAGGGTCTCGACCCGAAACATTGACTGTTTATTTCCCTCCACACATGCTGCCTGACCTGCTGAGTTCCTCCAGCATTTTGTGTGTTGCTTCAGATTCCAGCATCTGCAGAATCTCTTGTGTCTCCGTATTTAGTTTTAGGTCTTATGTGCTTCTGAATTTAGTTTATTGATATGGACAATTTGATGCCAATGACTTTCACTTTGAACAAATTTTCCAATCAAAATGGTGTTTTCAAAATTATCATTGGGAACAAAAACACCAAATGTTTTTCACAAACAATAAATCCATATAATAACCCATTTCCTTAGGACAATCAGAAAATACTGGAATTTATTTGGAATTTGAACAAATAAATGCTCCATGCTGGAATAAGCTTAAGAGCTGGTTTCGCAAATGTTCAGGTAAACATGTTTTAAAGTTAAAATCATTATATATAACTGGCCACTTCTGTGGAAAATTTTCACTACCTAGGGTACATTTCAACACTTCTAGGTGCTGTGTAAATTTGAGTGACCAATTGCAAAAAGACTACTGCAATCAGACAAGATCTACACATAAATAAATTAGCATTAATTAGCTAATTTTATAAATTGTTGCTGGTTCTCATTTTTGCAGGTTTACATTAATTTACTGTGGATGCATCTCAAGGGAACCTTTCTACATACAGATGTATACATACATGAAGAACACAAATGATGGCGAGCACTGATTGGTAACGTCCAACATGGTGACAAAGGATGTGGAAAGAAGAAAGTGGAAAATGAAAAATGGACAAAGTGATGTAACTGTAATAAAATTGGTGAAAAATAAACATTTTTTTTACACTTTTGGTGGGATAACAAAGCTTCTTTAAGCAAGTCTTAAAGACAAAAGAATGATACCTGCTGGTGTTCAGAATAGGAGAAGTTGTCATATTTGCTTAATTCAAATACTCCAAACCTCCCTCACTTCTGAAGAGCCCACTTGTAAAATAATTTTTCAATGAAAGGCAATTTACAGCAAGTTTATTACTTTTATTACACATATTATGACATTTAGCACAACATTTATGAAGAATATGACAAGTATTAATTCTGGATTATGGTTACATTTGAAGCAATTAAAAAAATGCATTTGTCAACTATGACCTTTTGAAATGAATGGGTTTACATCAGCATTATGATTTGAAGACTGAAGCCTTCATGTCAATTATTGACCTGTTTAAATTAGAGGCATCATCTCAGCTCTTCCAACCGTGCCCCTTTCAGAACACATGAATGACATGTCCACATAATAGGACTTAAACCAAAAGCAAAATTAGTCTTTGGAATATCAGTGTTAAAAGAAGCTCATACTGCATTGGTCACCTAGGTACAATGGCCTTAATGTTATCCTTCTATATTATATCCTTTCCTCTTGGAATTTCAGGTGATTAGTGAGACCTGTCAACACTTAACCTTGAACAATTTTGCATCCATTTTTAATATGCACTTAATTTTAAAACTCTTTTCCAAATTGCCTTTATTAAAGGATTACTGGACTCATAGTTACTGCCATTTTAACTCATCACCCAGGCCCAGATCTTCATTAGAATACCAATATTGCTTGGCACGCTTGATGAAAGGATTTTTAAAAAAGTACATAGGATCTAACTCAAAGTTTCTTTGCATTGTGTATATTACAAACTTCATTGTTTATGAAACTGTGAATTGTACAAAATGAAAACAACATTGATTAAGCAATTCTTATAAAAATATGCATTGTTCACATTAAATTCTGTAGTTTTTAGTCAGAAGATTGACATTACGTTAAATATAAAATTCAATATTTATGACTTTTTACAGTTATTTACAGATATTTACAATTCACTATTTACATGTCAAATAGAGTTAAGATCCTGTCTTCAAATTCTTTTGTACAAGAGTTTCAAAGGCTTTTAGAAATTCTGCTACACTTTTTTCTTGAAATTCCTCACATGTTAGGCAGCCCTTCTGTTGGATAAGAACACAGGTTTAGGACTGCACGTTGTCATAGCACTTAATTGATTATTGGAATGCAAATCATATTTTCCAAGAATAAACTAAGTGGCAACAATTCAGGACTACATTCCAACCACTACTGATGTAAGATGCTAAAGAGACACACTCAGACATACAAACTGACAAAGCAGATCGAGACGAGGAGAAAAAACGTCAGTAAGCAATGCCGATCAAAGGTCAACAGGCAAATACAATCACAATGCTACCCATTTGTCATCTACACAATAACTCTACTTTTCTATTTGCCTTTGCAAATCACTACCTTGGGTCGACACAGAGGGATAACCTCATACTGTCAACAAACAGCCTCTGCTCCTGCCTAATGCCATCTATTTGGATCAAACTGCATATTTTCACATTTTAGGTGTTTAACATTGGTCCAGTTAGAACACAAGTCTTTTGGTTGCTGTTGCCATGATAGACATAACAAGATACACTGAACATTCGGAATAGGGTTGGGTGCATCGAGTATATTCAATGAAATACATTAATGTCAGTTTCAATTTCTGTAAGACTAAATTGCTTTGGGAAGCTTCAGAGTTAACCCTTTAAGTGTAGATGAAAATCACACCTTTTTTAAAACGAAACAAAATACAAGGCTTTGAAGGCACCTAATGAGGGAAGAATATGCAAAGAAATACAAGCTTAATTTGCAATATAGTCACTTTGTGGCTGGATAAAGAACACAAAATTGGAAGACAAAAATGAATCGAGAATGGATCACCAGCACCAAAAAGATACAACACACAAAAAAATTCAGGATTGAAGAAGACGTTCTTCATTTGGTATAATGAAACAATTAAAACTGACCCTAGCAAAACTTTAACAAAGGAAGATTTTCTGGAGAAAACAAAGAAAATAGATGGTGACAACTCTAGTCACAGTAACAGCTGGTTTTCGTGGTTTAAGCTCTGACAATATCTTGTTTACCAGTGGCTATGGGGAAGATTTATCTGCAGACACTTTAAATGTGGATGAGTGGCACAGTATTTTCAGGAATTATTCAAACAGTTAATCCCACTTATATCTTTAATGCGGGGAAAATGCCCTCTTCTATAAATGCACATTAGATAAAGCTTATCATGCCAATAGCCAAGTGTATTTGGTGGTAAATAACCAAAAACTTGGATGTAAGTTCATATTGCCCCAAGCATGTCCAGAACTGAAAAATATAGCAGGTTCAAAAAAATTAAGATGTTTTAACGATTCTATTTGATTTGATTTTAGTTATGGGGAGAGATTGGACAGGTTGAGTTCCATGGAGCGAAGGAGGCTGGGGGGTGACCTGATAGAAGTATATAAGAATATGAGAGGCACTGATAGTCAAAAATCTTTTCCCCATTAAAAGAGGGCATGGGTTTAAGGTGAGTGGAAGGAATTTTAAAGGGGATCTGAAGAGTAATTTTTTTTAAATTATGAAGTAGTTGATATCTGAAACATGCTGCCAGAGGAGGTGGTGGAATCAGATACAATTACTACATTTAACAGGTATTTAAACAGACACTTAAATGGTCAAGGCAGAGGATATGGTCCTAATGCGGATATATGGACAAAGGTTTAAGGTGAGAGGAAAATGTTTTAAAGGGTACTTGAAGGGAAAGTTTTTGTTGTAAAACACAGAGAATGATGATAATTGGGGCTATCTGCAAGAGAAGGTGGTGGAGTCAGATACAATCACTATGCTTAAGAGACATTTCGACGAGAACTTAAATAGGCAATGCAAAGAAGAATACAGACTTAATGCGGGCAAATGGGATTCGTGTAGATGGGCAAAAAGGTTGGCATGGACGTGGTGGGCCAAAGAGCCCATTTCTGCACTGTACGACTTTCAGTCTATGATACCAACCATTTGCCAGGCAACTGTGCAACAAACTGAAAGGCCGAGGTGACATTTTTATTTCACGTGCTCAGTAACTTGATTGCCGCATGAAGTCTTAGTAAAATTGTGGATAATTGCTCAGCTTATCCTAATATCCAAGCCATCCATTTGGGTTTTCTCCTATTCAATTTGACTGCCAGAATCTGGCGAAAACTTCAACGTAAATTTATTCCAAGCAATGAACATTATAGAGTTGGACAGCACAAAAGCAGGCCCTTCAGCCCACCATGTCCATGCCAACCTTTTTGCCTCTCTACACTAATCCCATTTGCCCGCATTAGGACTGTATACTTCTATACCTTGCCTATTTAAGTGCCTGTCTAAATGTCTATTAAGCTTAGTGATTATATCTGAGTCCACCACTTCCTTTAGCATTGAGTGCCAGATGTTAACCACTCTGTGTAAAAAAACAAACTTTCACGACAAATCCCCTTTAATACTCCTTCCTCTCCTTGGCCCTCTTGATTTTGATACCCACGAAGAAAATCTGAGATATGGGAAAGCAGGAAACAATCCAGAATTGCTTCATGCTTCCGGTTTTGTTTGAAGCTTATGACAATAACTTCCAATGATTTTCAGCATGTGATGTCACATAAGATATCATAAGGCAGCAAAAGGGTCATTTTTATTCTTCTATGAACCAACAATTGGCTGTCAAGTCTAACAAAACTTGAACGGACTTGGGTGTTCGGAGGAGATAATTTGCAACAGGTGGCAATGGTTGCAGGTGTGCCTATGAGACTTGTCCCACTTTGAATACAAACTCAGTTTTTAAAAATGGCACACTTTTCACCCCAAAGTGCAGCACACGGGTTAATACAGAATTAAAGAACCCATATGCAGTTTTGTCACAGACAACAAACAGAATCCATTCTGTTCCACGCTGCTTATTATGTGGGTAACTCCGCTCCGGGTACATAATGGAGGGGAAACCACGTGGCTCATTAAGCTTGCCAAAAGGGAGTATCTAGTAGATGGGACAATTTTCATTCATTTTCAGTGACTAATCATTTACTACTCCTGGCAGCTGGTAAAGGTCCACTCAGCAGATAAATGGCAATATTCAAGCTTTCTCTTTCTTCTTCTCCAACTCTCTGAAACATCTCACAGTATGTAAAGCTAATGTGAATTAAGAATTTACCTTAGCAATGTTATTATTTCTTTCAACGTTTCTAAATATGATCTGTAATGCGCGTATTTCAGGACAGTCGAGTTTGTATTCATGGTCTATAACCCACAGTTCTGAGATGAAGCAATTGAAAGCGGTTTCGAAACAGTCATCCTAGAGGGGAAATAAATAAAGAGATTATATATACTCCAGTAATTCTGATTCTTTTGGAAGAATTCTTCCTTTCTTGCATGTCCTTAAAGGAACTGCATGTTCTAAGTAATGAATCTGGAAAAGTTCCTTGTGTTTGAAAAATAATAATTGGAGATTGGCTCCATACTCAATTGTGCTATCTCACTACCAAAGTTGTGAAACAGCTGCAATGAAAATACTGAATTTCAATTACTAATAAAGCATACTACTAATAAAGTATTCTAGTTCATTTCAAGACACAAGAGATTCTGCAGATGCTGGAATCTGGAGCAACACACACGAAATACTGGAGGAACTCAGCAGGTCAGGCAGCATCCATGGATGGAAATAAACAGCCAATGTTTCGGGTCGAGACCCTTCATCAGGACTGGAAAGGCTCTCTTCCTTTCCAGTCCTGACGAAGAGTCTCGACCCGAAACGTCGACTGTTTATTTCCCTCCATAGATGCTACCTGACCTGCTGAGTTCCTCCAGCATTTTGTGTGTGTTACTCGAGTTCATTTCAAACCAGCTGATAAATTACAGAGCATTGTTCGGTCTGGTCAGATCTGAATCTCCAGTTTAGAATCATGCTGGCAAAAAGGAAAGGAAAAAAAGAATTGAACTCAGGAAACTTTACCAATTGTACAGCAGATGAAAGAATTCACTTGATATTGATCTGGTAAGATATTCTTGCATTTAAACATCCACCTCCTTCAGCTTAGTTTTCTTTCTTCAGCATTATAGAGTCAAATGGTATAAAATAAGCGGATATATTATTTATTAAGGAAAATATTCTATTTTTCTCTTCTCTAAACCCTGACTCAGGCCACTACTACCTTAGTAATCTGTGAAGAGCAGGTGGAATTGCCTGTTTGAACACTGTTGTAGATTTCCAGTCTCTGTGGACTTTTGTGCTTAACTTATTAAGAAATCACCAATTTACTTCTACTGTGGTAGAGATAATTGGCATTCAAAATGATGCCAAGCAGTAGGAATGTCAAAAGATCAATATTCTCCGATTTTACTGTTAGGTTAATGCTAAACTATGGGTTAACTGCAAGTTGGACTGCACAACAGTATACAGCCACTCCCTAACCCTACCCTGTATTCTTTCATTAATAATATGTTGGAAAACAGCTGGGTGTTAGAGCTAAGAAAGTTCGTTTGGAGACTTTTTGTTTTAAAACTGTGATCAATCAGTAACCTGTCATTTCCTATCAAACATGATGATTAATTGGGGGTTGGGGATGCCTGATTTGTAACTGACTGCTATAACTGCCAGTATTTACCGTCTTTTCATTCAGAAGGTGACTGGATTGGCCTCTGAATGCCCACTGATTAATAGAGCTGGTCGCTCATCGAGAGCCTGAGAAGTGGAAACTTTGCATCAGCGTATGGGCTCTAATCCAGATATCCACACTCTCAACAGATCTGGACTCCTGAATAGAGGGAGGATTCTGGCTGAGTGAAATCACAGGAAGGTTTTTTTGCTCAGACTAGGGCTCAGGGTAAATTGTGGTAGGGGAGGGGAGGGGAGTGGCAAATGAGGTGAAATGTCAACATTATTGAATAAAAATCTTACTCCAAATTTTAAAAGATTCTCAAGCATGATGAATATCATCCCTTTAGTATTTATCCTGTTGTGATTAGAGGTGGTGGTGGGTGGGAGCCGTAACATTAAAAAGTTGTTGTATAAAGAATCAATTCCCTCAGAGCACAGTAAGACAAGGCTCAACAATTAGAAGCAACTCACTGAATTTTTCTGTTTTCAAAAAACTAAAATTAATATAACAGACTACAATCATGATTTTTACTTTTATACCACAAATTACACTTTTAAAAGCATTTGTGTATGCGAGACATAAAACAGGAGGCGAGCTAAACCTTTATTCCAAATACATAATGTTAGTATATACAAAATAATGTATATCAAGTAATAAATTATGGGCTGAAGGGCCTACTCCTGTGCTGTACTGTTCTGTGTTCTATGTAAATGACCATGGTATCAAATTTAGTGACATTTAATCTGTACAGGCAAATATCATATTAACAAGTTTATAGTGATAGAAAGTTGTACAGCACAGAAACGGGCCCTTCAGCTCACCATATCTATGCCGATCATCATGCCTCTCTAAACTAATCCCACTTGCCTGCATTAACTCCATATCCCTTTATGCCCTGCTCATTCAAGTAACTGTCCAGACTCCTCTTAAATAAAATGATGAGAGGCATTGAGAGGGTAGATGGCCATGTCTGTTTCCCATGGTAAAGCTAGACAGCATAGGGTTAAGGTGAAAGGGAAGAAGCTTAAAGGGGATCTGAGTGGTAAATCTTTCACACAAAGAGATTCCTGCCTCCACCACCTCCCCTGGCAGCTCATTCCAGATAACAATTAAGCTTTATACTTGTACTCCAAGGTCACTCTGTCCAACAACATCTCCCAGGGCCCTGCCATTCACTATGTATGTCCTGCCCTGGTTTAACTTCACAAAATGCATCACTTTGCACTTGTCCAAATTAACTTCCATCTGTCATTCCCTTGCCCATTTTCCCAATTGATCTATATCCTGTTGTAACCTTAGATAATCTTCTTCACGTCCACTGTACCACCAATTTTGCCATCATCTGCAAACTTACAATCATGCTTACAATATATTCTTACAATACATTCTTACAAACCTACAATACATTCTCATCTAAATAATTAATATACATGACAAATAACGAAGGACCCAGCACACCTCTTGTCACAGGCCTACAATCTGAAAAACAACCCTCCACTACCACTTTGCCTCCTACTATCAAGCTAATTTTGTATCCAATTTGTCACCTTACTCTGGATCCCATGTGTTCTAGCCTTCCGGACTAGTCTACCATACGTGACCTTTTCAAAGGCCTTATTAAAGTCCATGCAGACAATATCTACTGCCCTGCCCTTGTCACCTCTTGGTCACCTCTTCAGAAAAACCCAATAAAATTTAAGAGACATGACTTCCCATGCACAAAGCCATGCTGATTGTCCCTCATCAGTCCTTGCCTTTCCAAATGCAAGAAAATCCTGCCCCTCAGAATCCCTTCCAATAGCTTTCCCACCACTGATGTAAGGCTCGACTGGCCTGTAGTTCCTTTTCTTTTTCAATCTTTTTATTAATTTTCAAATTAGTACAAAATAATATATATAACATTAGTAATTATACATATGGTGCAAAGAGATCAGGATAACAATCATAACAGTTAAAAGATATAATCACAAGGAGTAAAAAGTAATCTAGACCTCCCATTCTCTTATTAAGTGAACAAATACAAAAGGAGAGATTGAAAAGAAATTAAATTTAATTATATGAAAGAAGAACCTCCAAATTTAAAAAAATTGATAATAAACCAAAAAAAACCAAAAATTTCAAAAAAAAACTGGACTGATATTTATTCAATTAAAAAAAGAAAAAAAACATTATTATGTCGTCAACTCCACTCCTCTGTATTCAAGGGCTATTGAAGGGATCTGAAAAACGTCAGATTACATCATATGGAAATATTGAATAAGTGCACTCCAAACCTCCTCAAATTTAAGCGAAGGATCAACAGTGCCACTCCTAATTTTTTCTAAGTTTAAACATGCTATAGTTTGAGAAAACCACTGAAGAGTGGTGGGAGGTATTGGATCCTTCCATTTGAACAAAATGGATCGCTTGGCCATTAATGTGACAAAGGCGATCATATGACAAGCAGAAGCAGATAAATGGCGAGATTCCATCATTGGTCACCCAAAAATTGCAGTAGTAGGATGAGGTTGTAAATCAATGTTCAATACAGATGAAATAATGTTAAAAATGTCTTTCCAATATTTTTCCAAAAGGGGACAGGACCAAAACATATGTGTCAGGGAAGCCACCTTCGAATCACATCTGTCACAAATAGGATTTATATGATGATAAAAACAGGCTAACTTGTCCTTGGACATATGGGTCCTTTGAACCACCTTAAACTGTATCAAGGAGTGTCTAGCACACATAGAAGATGTGTTAACTAATTGAAGAATTTTCTTCCATGTCTCTGTAGGTAAAAGTATCTGGAGTTCTCTTTCCCATTCATTCTTAATTTTATCAAGTTCCTCTGAACGTATTTTCATAATCCGATCATAAATTATTGCTATCAGTCCCTTCTGATAAGGATTAAAACCTAAAATTTTTTCTGTAATTTCAATTTTATATGGTGTCGGAAAAGAAGGTAAAGTAACTTTTAAAATATTTCTTATCTGTAAATATCGAAAAAAAATGTGATCTAGGCAGATTGTATTTATTAGACAACTGTTCAAAAGATAAAAAAGTTATCAATGAATAAATCTCGAAAACATGTTATTCCCTTCATTCTCCATAAGGAAAAGGCTGAGTCAATTCTAGATGGTTGAAAGAAAAAATTAGGTTGAATAGAACTTGATAAATTAAATTTATTCAATCCAAAAAATTTATGAAATTGAAACCATATCCATATCATTTGTTTAACTATTGGATTAGTCATTTGTTTACTCAATTTAGTAAGTGCAAAAGGGAATGAAGCTCCTAAAATAGAAACTAATGAAAGTCCTTGCACTGATTCACACTCAAGGTGTACCCAACAGGGACAATGAATTGCTTCTAAGTCTTGTGCCCAGAAAATTAAGTATCTAATATTAATTGCCCAATAGTAAAATCTAAAATTAGGCAAAGCCATACCACCATCCTTTTTTAATCTTTGTAAATATTTCTTACTTAACCTTGGGTTTTTATTCTGCCATATATATGAAAGAATTTTGGAATCAATAGTGTCGAAAAAGGATTTTGAAATAAAAGTTGGAATCGCCTGAAATAGATAAAAAATTCTGGTAAAATATTCATCTTAACTGCATTAATTTGGCCAATCAATGATAAAGAGAATGGGGACCATTTAGTAAATAATTGTTTAACGTAATTAATTAAAGGTAAAAAGTTCACTTTAAATAAGTCCTTGTGTTTCTTGGTAATTTTAACAGCCAGGTACGAAAAGTAATCAGTCAATAATCTAAATGGTAATTGCCTATAAATTGGGACTTGCATGTTTAATGGGAAAAATTCACTCTTATTAAGATTTAATCTATAACCAGAGAAAACACTAAACTGAGCAAGTAGACTCCTTTCACCTTTGCTTGTGAGTTAGAATGACCCCTCCAAAATCTAAAAAAGCGCTGATTATCCTCTTTCCTGATGAGTCTCCTGCGCAAAAATAATCTGAGCATTCAGTCTGTGAAAAACCTTAAAGATCTTCTTATGCTTAATTGGATTATTCAAGCCGTTTGTATTCCATGTAACAAAATTAATCATCTTATCCATTTTAATAGACTAAAAAAAACATATGGTATGTAAAGGGTTAACCTTGTTGCCAAGGAGATTCATTAACAGGAAGAGGGAAAAAAAGTTCAAAGAGGAGCCGGATATGACGACACTTCAGACATATTTGTAGTTTATCAAAACAATTAACCTAAAAACAGCCCCACCCCTCACCCAGCAAAGCCTGAAAGCTGGCCAGTAGGCAGCCAAAATGCTACCCACTATTGTTTAACCCCGACCTTTTGGTGGCAGGTCCCAAATTTAAAAGGATGCAAGGCACCATCAATAGACTAAACAAAAAGAAAGATTAGCCAAAACAATTTTTCAAATTGTAAACAGACTTGCAAAAAATACAGTCTTATTTTAATTCCAAAGAGAAAAAGGCAGTCACTCAGTTAAATTCTTAATTATTACCCAAACAGAACATTAAAAATGTTAAAGTAAAATAATAAAGAGAAAAAAAAATTAAATTAAAACATGGTAAGTATCCATGTTCCAGAACCAAGCATGAAAAAATTAACAAAGGGCAGGAAAATATCTCCGGGCATAAAAAGCACTTAAACCTGTAAGTTAATCATTGCCTAGTAGACCAAGTATAAAGTCAAAGAAAAGCACATTTCTTGACCATCTAGAGACGAAAAGTTAACCTTGGAAGAAATCTTCGGCTTCTTTAACGGAATTAAACTACCAGCATGATTTATCGGGAAGTGAAATTCTCAGACAGGCTGGGAACAGTAATGCAGGTTGGTAATTCTCTTGATAAAGCTGCGACATAATCGGTTTGTAAAGCAGTCTCTCTTTCATAACTTCTGGGGTGTAACCTTCAACCAGACGAAACTTCCAATCTTTATATTGAATCATTCCTCGACAATGAGCAATTCAAATCAAATGCTCTTTGGTACTGACATAATGAAATCTCAATATTATTGGCCGTGGTTTTTGCTCTGCCGGAGGTTTTGGTCTTAACACTAGGTGGGCACGATCAAGTATAGGGCTTGTAGAAAAAACTTCAGGGCCAAACACATCCTTCAGAAGTTTAGAAAAGAATTCAATGGGATTTCCGGATTCAGTATCCTCGGAGAGGCCGATAATCCTCACATTATTTCACCGACTGCGGCTTTCTAAATCAATAATCCTCTGTCTTTGCCATTGCAGTCTTTGTTTGGTCACCATTAAATCTTCTGGCAAATCCAGCCTGTGATCTCACTCTTTGCCAGCTTGATCCAGTTCACCAATTAATTGCTGTTGTTTAACACTCTCCTGTATGAATGTGGTCTGCCTGTCTTCCATATCTTTTAACAGCGTTTCCAAAGCGGCAAATCTCTGGTCAAGCTTTTTATCCAGTTTAGAGATAGCTTCCAAAGTGAGTTGAGGGTCTCCGTTACCCTTGCTATCAGCTCCAGCCTTAGGTCTGGTATTCATTCTGATACTTTAGAAGTCAAAATCAATCTTGTAAAAGTATTATAAAAGTCTCAGTAAAGGGTGGTGCATAAGGAGTTAGATGGTAAGTGGAGCAAAGCCAAGATACGACCTACTCCATGCAGCGCCACCAAAAGACTCAGCCTGTAGTTCCCTGGCTTATCCCAGCTGCCCTTCTTAAATAAAGGCACAACATTAGCTAACCTCCAGTCTTCTGGTACCTCACCTGTGGCTAACGAAGATACAAAAATCTCTGCCTTGTCCCCAACAATCTCCTCCCTTGCTTCCCATGACACTGTAGGATACACCTGGTTAGGAGCTGCCAGATGTCCCTTTACATGCAAATAGCCTCTCCCACTCAACCTTTACGAGTTCCTTTCTGATGCCATCGAAATTAGGCTCCCTCCAATTTTGGACTTTGATGATGACCAGTCCTAATCTTTTTGCATGACCATTTTGAAACTAATAGGATTATAGTGATTAGTCCCAAAGTGCTCCCCCACTGACATATCAACCACTTGCCCAGCCTCATTTCCTAGAAGTTTGAGTGTAGCCCCTTCTCCACTAGGGCAATCTCCATTTGCTTCAGAAGACTTTCCTGGACAAATTCTACCCCATCTAATACCTTAGTACTAAGGCAGACCCAGTCAATATCAGGGAAGTTAAAATCACCTACTATTGCAACACTATTATTCTGACACCTAGCTATGATTTCCCTACATATTTGTTCCTCTAATTTCCACTCGAAATCCCACTGACTATATTTCTTCATGGTCTTTTTTCAACATCTCACCCAAATCAGTAAAGCACCTTTGTCTAGATAAGTCTGTTTGTGTTAAGTATGGGACTATTTGACTAACAGTTTGTCAAGCACTATCAGCTAGAATGCACAAAGTCAGAAGATACAATAAAAGATCTATGTTGCTTGCCACAAAATGCAAGGCAAGAATGAATCACCATTATATAAATACATTTGTACGAAGCCCCACATTGTATATTTCTTGGCTAATGTCAGGGCAGCAAATGGGGATTAGTAAATACGGTAAGCTCACATTTATCATACAAAATGATCCACTATTCTGGTGCTTGAAATGGAAATGCAAATTAATCCTGAAAAAGAGGAATCAATTTTCACACCATTATGTGGCATAAACAACAATTGAAAAATGTTCCACACAATGAAAAAAAACACTAAATAATCATCAGAAAATTACCTTCACAAATTAAATGCGGTATTACAACGACTGACGTTTGAGAAATCAGGTTTGATTTAGAACAAGCTGTTTCCTATTGTTGAATGAGTTTTGGATTTACCATTTTATAGATGCATGAAATTATTCAACCTCTGATAATTATTCAGTTTGGTAACTAACTTTTTTGTAAATTAAAGAGCAAGTAAAGAAAAATAAAGAACAGGTTAAAAATTAACACGTGGTTGATAAAAGGGGAGGGGAGGGAAATTTTTAGAGATTGAGTAAAAGTGCATCTATGGGATCTATAGGCAATTAGATTGATTAAAATAATATTTAATCCTGTTGCAAGTATTGCTTGTGCTTGTACAGACTGGAAGTTGTAGCACAGAACCAGGTTATGTACACCAACTAAAGCCATGCTTTGGATAAGCCAAGAAACAAGCTTTCTTGGTGGGAAGTCTTTAATCATGAATGCAAACAAGGGCAGATCCTGTGACCTTCCTCATGTGTCAATGACACCAGCATGGCATGAGACTCACAGGTGGGATAAACTGCTTTCCCAGAAAGGTGGTTAATGTTATCATGCTGCAAGAACACTCAAGTCTCTTAAATATCATCATTCCCCGCATCAGTCTTATGAAAAAAAAGTCCTCGCATCAAAAACAAATTTCTGATGAGCTGTATTATGAAATACTAAATTCCATTCAAATAGACAAAATCGTAAATCTAGCTCATATAAATCAAACAGCATGTTACAAGATGATCAAAAGCTTTAAGCATTTTGACATCATGATGTCTTTTTCCCTCATTAATCACAAGAATCTCCCAAAGTTCAAACCACCCATATTTCACAAAAAAGATATTTTGGTCCAGGAATTTCCTTCCAAGAAGCTAATATCTGCTTTAAGTCTTGAAACATTATACTTAAGGGTCTGATACATGCAGTGCTGGGATTACTTAAGGGTTCCATTCCTGACAGCTGATCATATACAGACTTCTCTGTAAGTCAGAAGCATCCATTTTCTATAGCTATGCACATCATATCGCTCTGCATTCATTTTACTACCTTGATGTAGTTACATATGGCATGATCTGTCTGAATCGCATACAAAAGCTTTTCACTGTATCTCAGTACATGTGACAATAATAAACCAATACATACACTTGCTATAATTCTTTAATTTAATTGAATAATCGCCCTAACACTACCTATAATTAAACTAATGGCTCATATATTTTATCCAGTCATCAATGAACACCACAAGACATTTTACTATTGTAATAACTAACTTCAAAATATATAGGTGAATCTGCATAAAGCTAGCATTCAGTAAGTTAGATCATTCATAACCGGGGGATCCCTGTACATTAAGTGGCATGATAAAAAGAAACAATAAACATCATATCTTGAAAAATATATGTTAAAAATGCAAAAGAAATCAAAAGATTTCCTGCTTTATAACCCATACACTTCCAAAAGCAAACATAGGGTTATTGTTAACTTCTACTGAAAGAGGTCAATTTCCCAGACCACACCAGTGAACCCTTGTCAGAACTGAAACATCAACTCTTTTTCTCATTTAACCTGCTCAGTGTTTCAGCATTTTTGGTTTTTGTTTCAGATTTCCAGCATTGATTGTCCAGGCTCAAAAATGGTCTGTCAAGTTGACAGGTCAGCTTAATGGGGATCACCCTAGGTGCTGGCGCTGCTTTTTCTGACTCATTGGACTGTGAGATCAATTTCATTATTCTGTTAGGCAAAAAAAACTATACAATAAAAGGATTTAATTTAAGCTTGTTTTGATCATTCAGAAGTATTCTAGTGATCAATACTTACAGTTACATCTGCAGGTGTGTATAACCTCAATTCCTGAGAAATAAAAGAGCTTCAATGAAAATACAAATCAAAATTATTCTTTTAAATTGTTGCAGCAACCCCTTTAACATCATATGCAAGTATAATGCCATACGTAGAATTCTGCCAATATCACCCAACTCAAATAGTGGTTACAAACACTGTTTTCTATTTTTGAAATCATGATTTTATTTAATGTGCTGACAGTAAATATTTTTATGGAGGTATAGTGAAAGAAGGGAGCTAATCAGTCCAATAGTCCTCATTCTAATAGTGGACCAGATACATAAAATATATGTGCATTATTGTCCACGTACACAAGTTTATCTTCTGTTGCATTTCTCACTGTAGCAACCTTTGGTAGAAAGCAAATCTACTGTAACATTATATATTACACTTGAATCAAAATGGCTTATGGGTGAGATTTATTAGATTTGAAATAACTTAGGCAGTAGTTAACTGGTTGGAGGAGGTGAGACATTGTGGAACAGAGAACTGAGTGGAAAATAGTGTTTAGTGGGAAAGTGAATTGTTAGTATTTCGTAGGTCTAGTAAAGTGAAGAGAAAACTATGAATATAGGAGGTGTCAGGATAGTGTATTGTTAAGTATTAAACTAGTAATCAATTTAATGCATGGTTCCGGGCAATAGGAATTTGGTACAGGTTACTCAGAATGGAGATGGTGCCAAACTGATGTCAAATATTGTGCAAGGTAATTACTGGTAAATGGATTGGAATCAGTTATGAGTAACTGGATTGAAACTTGATTGCGGTTAGCATTTATAAACCATGGTTCCTTAACAATGGAGATCTACGCAGGTTCCAAGACCTTTCAGGACAAAATATCTCTGAAGTGAAGAATGGAAGACAGAAGTCTTAAAGAGTTCAGGCACTGGCAATGGGTGTGCAAGAGTGAAAATATGGTAGAGTCATTGAGAGCACCCTCTGCCAAAGTTATAACTTTGGAGTTATAACTCCTGGGAGAATAACTGTAAATATGCATATCCCAGGAAGATGAAAATATAGCGTGACAAGCATACAGATAACGCCCTTCTAAACATGGACATGGGAATTTATGCACATCCCTTACAACCATTCATTCCCACCTCAATACTCCCTTGATAGGAGACTAATGCTGAGGCTGCAACCATTTGATACTTAAATATAAAATCAGTTTTATTATTCAATGAGACAATAAAATATGCAATAAAATGGTTCAAGGTTTCAATTTATCTAAAGGGTATAGAAAAGGCACTAGTGCCAAATACTTACGGGTACCTCTGCAGGAGAGTTTATTTTCACATTCTAAAATTTAAAAAAAGTTATCTGATTAAACTGAAAGATAGAGTTATTCTTCTCAAAGTTTGTGTTAAATCCTAACTGTGTAGTAACCTTTTGTCTTCACTTCACGTGTACACAGAATTCAAAAATCAGTTACTAAAACTACTTCTATAGCTTTTTCAAACAAATATTGTTTAGCATCTTATAGAAACATTTGTAGGGAGGTGTAATAAGAGAATAGAATGAAGTCTGGAACAGAGAGTAGATAAGTAAGATGGAGTGAATGCAAATGAGAACAAGTACAATTGAGTAGCTGAAGACAATTAATACACCAGAAAAATATTATTAGGCGAAAACTACCTCAGTAAAATATTAGATTGTATTTCATGAATTCATGAAACACAGATTGGATAACAAAGAGTAAAAATGAGATTACACCAATCATAATTATGATCTTGCTTATTAATATTAAATGTATGTCAATCACCAACATAATGTAATACCCTATCCAGGAATAGGAGGAGAGGTGAGGAAAAGTGCATTTAAAAATCAATAGTGTATGGAGCAGCAGTGATCTCCTTCTCAGAGACATGGACCACCTACAGCAGGCACCCGAAAGCACATGACAGGCAGTATCAATGTCCTCTTCTAGGCCAACATTCGTGTCATTAAGACTCTAACTACACTCAGCCAGCTCCGATGGATAGGCCACCTTGTTTGCATGCACAACACCCCAAGAGTGTTAGAGTAGAGCGACTCCCCAAGTCACTCTAAGCTCCGTCACAGCAAGAGGTTAGCAGGGTAACAACCAGGTAAGACAGGTATGGTGGCTTAGCTGGTTGTCAAAAAATCATTTTCAGTTATTTCACAGATGAGGCTTGTTCTGGCATTCACTCTTAATGGTACTTCCACATGCAAGGCTCTGCTATCATGCAGAACCTTACCAGTGAGGTTCAGGGGGATCTGTAGAACAGCGAATTCAACCATTTAGTGTTGGTCTACTTTTGGCACAAGCAGCTCATTGCTGACAGGAAAATCTGGCTCAATGTTTCTCAATCATATATTCTTAAGTCAACATTAGCCCAATTTAGTTTCTCAATTGATGAGGGTCACACTTACATCACAAGACATGTTCACCACCTGAGTCTGAAAAAAATAAAGAACATTCAATAAATAAAGGCAATTGTACAGATAATAATGTTAAATAGTTTTAGAAGTACAATGAATACTAACATGAATATTTTTCAGTGCTTTTAGGATTTCCTCCAATTCTGCTGATCTCTTCACTTTTCTTGCTCTATAAGAGTCTGCACCATCTGCTTTTGGAAGACACACAGCAAGGCTGCTGAGGAATGCAGAGAGAAAAAACATCTAGAACATGCAGTTAACTTTTAGGTTGCTGTTATTTTATCATATCCATGATCCTACCATTTCAAATGCAAAGCTTTGATGCTGCTAAACAATGCTGTACAATTATTAATTACAGAACAGCATGCATTCCCATAATGTTATCCTTGAATTGCATAAATTGCACCATAGCTCTTTTGTCAACTTAACTTTGCCAATTTCAATGTTAAATCACACCTCTCGAATAATTCATCCTACTTTTCCACATGCCCATTTGAAGCAATATGGCAAACTTATGAAAGTTTTGAGTACAAAAAACTCAATTAGGCATCAACATTTTTTAAAAAATGCAGTTTCAATTCCATGCCATTTTAATTTCTTTTTAAGTTTCTTAAATACGATGGTCAGAAATCAAACTACCATCACTCCAATGTGACAAATAAGGAATTCAGATGTGATTATCTGCATTTTTAATTAGATATTAAAAGCAGAAATAGATGCAGTCATTAGGGAAGCAATCCAAATGTGCTACCTACGGATAGTTGCACAAAAAAAGTTAAAAGTGAAAAGATAAACATCATTGCAAGATAAACTTATCTGAGCCAACCATGTGTCCTTTATTCTTTGTCAGCTCTGACTCTTTCCTGCTAAAATGTTGTGCAACATGGGTTAAGATGCAGTCATTCAGCAGCAATAAATGCCAGAGAAATGCATACCTACTTTCACATCTAAGGGCTGCTCACAGCTGCTGGGTAAAAGACCAGAACTCAAGATCAAGTCACTTCAGAGTTACACTCAACCCAAGTGTCCTCTCACTTACCTTGTTTATATTCGTCTTTGTTTCCTCCTCATGCCACACTTTCCACTTAGCACAGTATCAATTGTAATAATGGATATTCTACACTCAATTGACTCATACTAAATGACTTAGCAGACTGTAAGCAGCTGAGATCAAGTACTGATTCTTGCAGTGCCCCACTAATTGCAATCTGCTCCCCAGATGTGAACCATTTATTCTGGTTGTTTCTGATATTTCAGAACAACCTCATGTGGTATCTTATTATGGGTCTCCAAGGAAAATACATCCACTATTTTCATTTTTCACTCTGCTGGGTAAAGCCTCAAAATATATCAACAGTTTTGTGAAAGGGAAATTGTTGACACCACTTAATCATGCAATCAAGTACTACCCCTCAGATCCCCTTTAAACCTCCTCCCTTTTACCTTAAACCTATGCCCTCTAGTTTAAGACACCCCTACCTCAGAAAACAGACTCTGGCTATCTACCCTATCTATGCCCCTCGTAATTTTATATACCTCTATCATGTCACCTCTCAGCCTCCTTTCCCTCTGGGGGGGGAGAAAGCTTATCCAATCTCTCCTTATAACTCAAGCCCTCCAATCCAGGCAACATCCTCTTGAATCTTTTTTTGCACCCTCTCTAGCTTAATTACATTTTTTCTGTAGTGTGGTGGCCAGAGCTTTGCACAGTACTCCAAGTGTGGCATATTCAACGTTTTGTACAACTGTATCATGATGTTCCAACTCTTGTACTCACTGATGAAGCCAAGTATGCTATATACCTTCTTCACCACCCTGTTTCCCCATGTTTCCACTTTCAGGGAACTATGTACTTGTACCCCTGGGTCTCTTTGGACACTCCCCAGAGCCCTGCCATTCACTGTGTATGTCCTGCCCTGGTTTAACTTCACAAAATGTATCATTTTGCACTTGCCCAAGTTAAATTCCATCTGTCATTCCTTTGCCCACTTTCCCAGTTGGACAATATTCTGTTGTAACCCTAGACAACCTTCTTCATGGACTACTTTCTCACCACCCTTGGTGTCACCTGCAAAATTACTAATCATGCCACCTACATTCTCATCCAAATCATTAATATACATAACAAATAACAGGATCCAGCACCGATCCCCGGAGCACACCACTGGTCACAGGCCTCCAATTTGAAAAACCCTCAACTACCACACTCTGACTCCTACAACTAAGCCAATCTTATGTCCAACTAGCTCACCCTGGATCCCATGTGTTCTAACCTTCTGGACCAGCCTACTAAGTGGGACCTTGTCGAAGGCCTTGCTAAAGTCCATGCAGTCAACATTTATCCAACTGCTCTCAATCCTCTTGGTCACTTCTTCAAAAAACTCAGTCAAATTTGTGAGATACGACTTCCTACGCACAAAGCCATGCTGGCTATCTCTAATCAGTCCTTGCCTTTCCAAATGCAAATAAATCCTGTCTCTCAGAATCCCTTCCAATAACTTTCCTGCCACTGAAGTAAGGCTCACCAACTGGTAGTTCTCGGGCTTATCCCTACTGTGTTTTTTAAATAATGGTTCAACATTGGTTATCCTCCAGTACCTCACCTGTGGCTAATGATGTTACAAAAATCTCTGTCATGGCCCCGGAAATTTATCCACCTTTATACATTTCAGTACCTCGAACACCTCCCTCATAATGTTGATATGCTGCAGGAGATCGCTGTTCCCTTCCCAGAACTCACTAGCTTCCATGTCTTTCTCCACAGTAAATTCAGATGACAAGTATTCATTTAAGACCTTGCCCATTTTCTGTGGCTCCACACATAAATTATCACATTCATCCTTAAGAAGAGCTACTCTCTCCCTAGCTATCTTTTTACTCTTAATATACTTCGAGAATCTTTTAGGATTCTCCTTTATTATATCTGCCAGGGATATCTCATGGCCTCTTTTTGCCTTAGTAATTTCCTTCTTAAGTTACTCCTACATCCCTCATACTCTTCAAGGGACTCACTTGATCTCAGATGCCTATACCTGAAATATGCCTCCTTTTTCCTCAATATCCCTTGTCAACCAAGGTTCCTTAATCCTGCCAGCTTTCCCTTTGTCCTGCCCTAAGGGGAACATGCTGGACCTGAGCTCTTATCTCCCTCTTGCCAGATGTTCCTTGTAAACAGACTCTTCTGATCAACTTTTGAGAGTTCCTGTCTGATGCCTTCAAAACTAGCCTTCCCCCAATTTAGGTCTTTACCCTGAGGGCCACCTACATATTGCTTCAGAAAACTTTCTTGGACACACTTAATAAATTCTGCCCCATCTAATCCCCAAGGCAGATTATGGAGATCACCAATTGGATGAAAAAAAAGTAACATTTGTTCTGATAACTTTTATCTCTATTTTACATTCATTTTGCAAACTTATTCTTGACTATTATGGAAATCTGTAGAGATGCAACCAAGTACTTACAAGGCAAACACAAAACTGATCTGCCTCTCCCCACATCCTTCAATAAATCAATATCATAAATTGAGCATCCTAAGAGTGAACAAGGGGCAAAACTCACCACTCTAGTCTAAAGCCACTGCTCTTTCTTCCAAAACTGGGCTGAAAACATCTTCTACATTATTCCAAAAAGCAAACTGCTGGAGGAACTCAGCAAGTCAAGCAGCATCTGTGGAGGCAAAGAGATGGTTGACTTTTCGGTTCAAGACCCTGCATCAAACCGTTGACCATCCCTTTGCCTCCATAGATGCTGTTTGACCCATTGGGTTCTAGAACCCAATGGGTAGAACAATGGGTTTTTTGTTCCAGATTCCAGTCTCTTGTGTCTCTCATGATTCCCACTGACTAGTTCTTCCCAATGGTAATATGACTGGCACTCAATACTAAAGTCAAGCAGTCAGCTAGCTTCAATCATCCACTGCTAGTAACTGTAAGGATGCTGGAAAATAAAGGCTAATGCACTGATATTTACTGAGGGATTTAATAGTAAAACCTAATAGTCAATATATTCGCCTTAGGAATGAACCGTAATAATTGGCATCTTCCCAAATAGGTTGATAGCAAATGCTACTGGTGCGGTCAAGCTGGAGTAACAATGAAAAAAAATTGTGCAGGGAGTATAATTTGGAAATCACATTTACACTTCCAATACTTTCGTACTTTCTCAACAAATGCAGACGAAGTGGTTTCTTGTTGAATGGTGGTATGCAAAATTATGAGGGGCAGAGATTGGGTAGATAGTGAGAAACTCTTCCCCATAGCGGAGGTGTCTAAGACCTGTGGACGTAGGTTTAGGGGTAAGAGGTTTAGGGGTGATCCAGCAGGTAGTTGGAATCTGGAGCACACTGATCTTGCAATCAAATTGACTATAACACTTTTGAGACAAGCGTAGGGAGGCTCAAGCAAAAATAGAAAATGTGGAAAAACTCACCATTTCAGCCAGTATCTCCTGGAAAGAGCAATAGAGTCAATGTTTCAGCCACAAACATTAACTTTATTTCTCTTTCCACAGATGCTGTCTGACGTGGTCAGAGTTTCTCACGTATTCAGTTCTTATTTCAGAGTTAAGCATCTGCACTTTATTTCATGGTTTTGACAGGGAGGCTCAGGTGCGTGGGAGACATTGGGGTTGTTCATAAGGTAGAGAAGGACAAAGCAGCACTGGTGATAGCAAAGAGCTAGGGAGCTTAAGGACAACAAGAAAGCTGAGAGGGATTGCAGAAACAGCAAAGGACTACCAAAAGATACAGTAGACACCCAGAGGAACAAAAACAAGAGAGGAATGTGGAAGAAAAGATTTAGTAAAACATCTTTCATAAGGTGTGGAAAGAGTCCAAAAATACAATGGAGCTTAGCTATAAAACTGGTTCATGAATTTAGCAAGCTATCCTGAACACTTTTTAGAACATAGAACAGTGCAGCACAGTACAGGCCCTTTGGCCCACGATCTTATGTCAAACTATATGAACACTTGCTCCATGGTCAATCTAACCCTTCCCTCCTGCACAGCCCATTACCCTCCATTCTTCTTACTTCCATGTGCTTATCTAAGAGCCTTTTAAATGTCCCTATTGTATCAGCCTCTACAACCACTTCTGGCAGTGCGTTCCAGGCACCCACCACACCCACCACTCTGTGTAAAGAGCCTAACTCTGACATCTCCCCTGAACATTCCTTCTCTGACCTTAAGAGGCCACTTTTAATAAAGATTTAAGATGGGTGGGGGGGGTGCGAGATTTAATAGGGATTTGGTAAATTTGGTTTCTTCCCTCTATTCCAAGTCAGAACAAGGAAAGAGTTCCCCTGACCTTCACCTTCTATCCCACCAGCCTCCACATTTAACAGGTCAGTCTCTGCAATTTCCACTGCCTTCAAAAAAGATTCCACCACCAGACACATCTTCCTCTCTCCTTTTCTTTCAGCATTTGATGGGGACTGTTCCCTTCATGACTCACTGATCCACTCTTCAATTCCCATCAACTACCCCCTCCCTTAGAACATACAACATTACAGCACAGTACAGGCCCTTCGGCCCACAATGTTGTGCTGACGTTTTATCCTGCTCTAAGATCTATCTAACTCTTCCCTCCCACATAGCCCCCGATTTCTCTATCATTCATGTGGCTGTCTAAGTGTCTTAAGTGTCCATTCTTACGGCGCTTTCCGTTGCAATTGCAGGCAATGCAACGCTTGTCCTTTCACCCCTTCCCATCCCACAATCCAGGGGCCCAAACAGTCCTTCCAGGTGAATAAGCGATTCACTTGCACTTCTTCTAATCTAGTACACTGCATTCCATGTTCCCAGTGTGATCTCCTCTACACTGGAGAAATCAAACACAGATTGGGTGATCGCTTTGCGGACCACCTGCATTCAGTCTGCAGGGTTGACCCCGAGCTTCCCATTGCCTACCACTTTATTTCCCCATCCCACTCTGATCTATCAGTCTGTGGCCTCCCTCATGGTTACAATAAGGCCCAATGCAAGCTTGTGGAACTGTAGCTCATATTCCATCTGGGCACATTGTAGCCTTCTGGACTCCAATTCTACATCTTCCCCATTCCTCTATCTGAGATATTAGCACAGCTTGTTTGTTTTATTTTCTTTTATCATCTCTCTAGGAGTGAGAGACATGCTCTGCTCTGCATTTTGCAATTCCTACATTCTTTTGTCTAGGTTCTCACTCTTTAACTGCTCCCATTGACCAGATAACCTTGTTTACAGGTTATCCTCATGGTCACCCTGGTTTCGCCCTATCAATGACATCCCTCTCCCCCCCCCCCCCCCCCCCCCCCCACCGGAGCTCAGCAAGCTTTCTTTGTATCCTTCCCAGTTCTGACAAAAGGTCTATGGCCTGAAACATTGACTCTATGTCTCTTCCAGCCTGACCTACTGAATATTTCCAGCATTTTCTGTTTTTATTCTAGATTCCCAGCATCTACAGTGCTTTTTTGATTTTCCTCCCCACCTTCTCTGTCATCTGACACCAACTTAATATCTCTTTTCCAGTTCTGATGAAGGACCCTGGACCACAAATGTTAACAGATGTTGCCTGCCCTGCTGACTGTTTCCAGCACTTCCTGTTTTTACTACAGATTTACAGCATGTTATTTTTTGATCTGCATGCAACAATTTTTTTAAAACATTCTCTCTTGCTGAGTTTTACCTCAGGCCCAGGTTCAAATTCAGCGCAAGATAAAGCACATCTTAAAAGATATAATTGATGTAACTTAAACTGTCTTCACAAGAATACAACTACCCACAAATAACACTATTAGGCCAAATTACACTTATGAAAACCAGATACTGATTTTGTCTTCAAATTTTTTTCAATCCAATCTCCCAAAAACATTATCTGAGGATCTCTAGAGTATATAAATGTTTAGGGTACCTCTTGGAACTGGACTGACAGAAATTTTGTGAAAGATTGCTTTTCATTAAATGTAACAAGTTGCATCCTAATGTAGTTTCAATTTTTTTAAAAAAAAGAGTCAGCATTGTAGGATTGATCAACACTATCAGGAAAATGACAATTCATATCAGCTGAAAGAGGTTTTAAAATATTGTGCTTATATTGGCAGCAGGTCAAAGTACTGACTGCTCTGTTAAGATCAGAAAGCAGTTTCTTTTACATGCATGACAAATGAGTTTGTGATTTGTGAAGAACTTGCAGTTGAGGAACACTTCAGAGATGAGCAACAGGAATAGACTTGTTTATCAAACTCCAGTAGAAGTCAGAGCCTTTATGTTTGGAATGGGAAAACCTGGCTTAGCATTTCAACAGACGGCAAGAGTCACTGACATGCTGGAGTGATTACACAACTCAAGCGGTGCCTAGGTGATGGAGAATAACAACTCTGTAGCCACTGGAAAAACGTATATGGCAAAGATCTTGGTTTGACTCAGGCTGTCATCTCTATGGTGGACTCCAAAAAAAATCTGGTGTATTCAAACCCCCTCAATTTCCAAAATTATATAAAAGAAATTTATGCTGAGTATGGTGATGTCACTTAATATACAGAACTGACCCGTGTCAAGGATGTAAAGATTTGAACAAGCAGTATTGCAGCACTAAGTTTTTCTTATAGCCAAGTAAAATCCAAGGCCTCAACTGGAGGATCCTCACTGACTTTCTCAATTAACTGTCTTAATGGCTTTTATGTTTGACCTCACCAGCCAAACAGTATTGTTTCAAACTAACTTGGAACTGTTCTCTGCACACAGGCAGCCAGGCTTGCTCTCCCCTCAACCAGCAGCCTGGTGCACACCTGTCATCACCCAGTGGGAGCCAAGTGATCCCTCACTTCCCTACTCTCCAGAAAATGAGTTTAAAGTGTTGTCATATCTTGGAGCCCCATTCTGAAATCACAGAGTAACTTCAGTAATCATTTGAGCAGCGATCTGTAATCTTCAGTGAGGCATTAAAAAAAAACTGAAGTTATTTGTTGACCCATTTTCGGTCAGTCCAGGAGAACTGAATGTTCGACATGAAATTATCGAACTCTCCAATGCTCTGTCTTGTTTTGTAGCAAGTACCAAGGTAATACAAAGAAAATCTCAATTTCTGCAGTTGCCTTGCTACAAAGCTTCAGAAACTATGGCAGGCAGCTATCATGTTCATTTGTCTTTTTGGCAGAACATTCACATGTGACCATGTCTTTTGTTCCTTAAATCTCCACAGATGCTAACAGCAGAATTGAATCACAGATAATAACTCAAAGCAGTTAAATGCCCAACATTGCCTGCCACAGCCAGTGCAATGTGTTGTATTAATCTTGAAGTATACATTGGTAAATTTGTACAAATTAAAATTCTGTTAGGCAATGATTTTAAATTTAAAATATTCAATGCCAAGATGTTGGCTGGATCCAAACTTCACCATGTCACATATAAAGTATAAAAATTATGTGGTCAAACACAAAAAATCATATTTTTCTGCATTTTTTTCAAAAAAACTAATTAATTTGTTACTGTGTCATAACTTTTTGAAAAGAAAATAAGGTAATAACAAAATAAATCAGCCTAATAATTTGTGCATAAGGTTAAGCAGATCAAAATGAAATATGTTTCATATATGTGGCCCTCAGGTGTGTTATCTTGGTCCTTCAAGTTTCACAGCACTGCTGGATCTGGAATTTATAATTCAGGTAATGATCTGAATTCCTTTTAAAAAAGCTAATCATTAAGAATGACAAGCACAAAACTACCAGATTGTTGTAGGAACCTTCTGGTTCTTCATAAAAGGCAATCTGCCACTATTACTCATATAGCCTACCTATGACTCCAAACCCACCAACGTGGTTGACTTTGGCATGTCCTCTGGAAGGGCCTAGCAAGCGATTTCAGAGGGAATTTAAATTCAAAGGACAATTAGATATAGGCAATAAATGCTATCCTTGCAGTGATGCCTAGATTTTTTTGAAAAAATGAATAAATTAAAAATTTGTATGCATGTAACAGAAATTAAAATTGTATAGTACAAGGCACAATTACAGCTTTATATAACATACTTTATACGTCACAATAATCAGACATCCATAAATACAAACTTACCATAGTAACAGCAGAGAAATCCCAGTCTCAGTGTTTATGAATGTGAAAATGTGGCAGTCCAAATTAAGGTGGTGGTAATAGTTGAAATAAACTCGCTTCACTTGCCTTCTCTGCAGAGAAAACATAAAATGATACATTTTTTAAAATTCTGCAAAAATACCGTGGTCTTATTTTAACACTTATTTAATATAAATCACAAGTGCCCAATAACTTCCACTTGGGAAGTATTTTTGAAAAAACAAAATTAAATATAAAAAGGCAATTTATAATATGTGTGGATGTATCAAGTGGAAAAACAGCATTGGCTTTTCTGGCATAAAATAGAACTATACAGTGGCACGCAAAAGTTTGGGCACCCCTGGTCAAAATTTCTGTTACTGTGAATAGCTAAGCAAGTAAAAGATGACCTGATTTCCAAAAGGCATAAAGTTAAAGATGACACATTTCTTTAATATTTTAAGCAAGATTACTTTTTTATTTCCATCTTTTACAGTTTCAAAATAACAAAAAAAAGGAAAAGGGCCCAAAGCAAAAGTTTGGGCACCCTGCATGGTCAGTACTTAGTAACACCCCCTTTGGCAAGTATCACAGCTTGTAAACGCTTTCTGCAGCCAGCTAAGAGTCTTTCAATTCTTGTTTGGGGGATCCACTCCTGTGCTTAACAGTTGGAGAGGTGTTCTTTTCATGAAATTCTGCACCCTTTTTTCCTCCAAATATACCTTTGCTCATTGCAGCCAAAAAGTTCTATTTTAACTTCATCAGTCCACAGGACTTGTTTCCAAAATGCATCAGGCTTGTTTAGGTGTTCCTTTGCAAACTTCTGACACTGAATTTTGTGGTGAGGATGCAGGAAAGTTTGGAGAAAAAAGGGTGCAGAATTTAATGAAAAGAACACCTCTCCAACTGTTAAGCGCGGGGGTGGATCGATCATGCTTTGGGCTTGTGCTGCAGCCAGTGGCACGAGGAACATTTCCCTGGTAGAGGGAAGAATGAATTCAATTAAATACCAGCAAATTCTGGAAGCAAACATCACACCGTCTGTAAAAAAGCTGAAGATGAAAAGAGGATGGCTTCTACAACAGGATAACGATCCTAAATACACCTCAAAATCCACATTGGAATACCTCAAGAGGCACAAGCTGAAGGTTTTGCCATGATCCTCACATTCCCCAACCCAAACATCATTGAAAATCTGTGGATAGACCTCAAAAGAGCAGTGCATGCAAGACGGCCCAAGAATCTCACAAAACTAGAAGACTTTTGCAAGGAAGAATGGGCGAAAATCCCCCAAACAAGAATTGAAAGACTCTTAGCTGGCTGCAGAAAGCGTTTACAAGCTGTGATACTTGCCAAAGGGGGTGTTACTAAGTACTGACCATGCAGGGTGCCCAAACTTTTGCTTTGGGCCCTTTTCCTTTTTTGTTATTTTGTAACTGTAAAAGATTGAAATAAAAAAGTAATCTTGCTTAAAATATTAAAGAAATGTGTCATCTTTAAATTTATGCCTTTTGGAAATCAGGTCATCTTTTACTCGCTTAGCTATTCACAGTAATAGAAATGTTGACTGGGGTGCCCAAACTTTTGCATGCCACTGTATATGTTGGCTTCACCATATCAGTGTCTTGCACACAATATTACTCTGCATTAAATGTTAATACATTTGCATTCAAATATATATATACAAAATAAAAACTTATACAGTCCTTTCAATGTTTTGATATGAATCCACAATTAGCCCAAATACCAGACAGCAGCTCAACTAGAACTCAGCTTGCAAGTTTCAGCAATTCTTTTTTCAATATTTTAAAGGCTTCACCCACATACACACCAATTTATTTTAAGCTGCTGTTATCTTCTGTTATTTGAGGCCATAAGCGGGTCCAACAGCATTCCTAAATGGAAAACTAAGGGGCCCTTTGAAAATGCTGCGTGTCAATAGTTAGTGCTGGACATTCAAATGTTTCCGTTCAAATGATTACCTAATCCATTTAAGATTAAACTCCCTACTTTGCTCCTTGTAAAAACTGTAAGATTAGTACATCCGCCTCCAATCAATCATTGAGTGCCTTGCTATCCAAAGTCATTCAAACTGAAAATGGTTTGTGTATCTTGCTGGTGCCACTGAGTAAGTGGTGTGATCACCCTTGTCTGATAAGTGACTGCTGTCAAAATGACCCTGGCAATATTCTCCAATGTTATTCTCCAACAGAACAAATGAGGAGGACATAAGGAAGGTTCAATCTGAAGATCTCCTAATCTTTATTGTAAAAGATACAGTTTTCAATATTCTTTATAAAGAAAACTCAAGTAACTTGAACCAAAGGCCATTTTAACTAGATGCGTCCAAAATTACTTTGTAAATGTAATTCACTGACAACATCAAAATGTCAGCACACCTCAACTTTGATGTCCCTGCTGACATAACTTCATTCTTTACAAGTTTCTTTAATCAACATTGAGCCCCTGTTCCCTCCTTATATCAGGAATTCCAAACTATTCTTATTGTTTTTCTTGAAGCCAGGTGTCAGTAAAAGCTACAATGTCATACAGTGTGTTTCTCTATATGGACCTTCAACTCAGTCTTATTCATTAGAAAAAAAAGAAAGAATAACTATCAAAAACTGCCAGCCTCCTATTTGTTAGCCTTTGTTTGCTGATCGTTGATCAAGGATTGAGGGTTATGGAGATCTGGCACAGAGAAGGAGTGAGTACTGGGGTAGATTAGCCAGATCATATTGAATGGTAGGGCTGGCTTTAGAGATCGTGGCCTAATCCTAGTCCTATTTTATTGTGTTCTTGTGGTTTTAAAAATATTGCTTCAAGCAAATTAGTCCACCTTCTTCTTTGGGAGAACTTGTTTCCACACCAGCTCTTTGGGTTCTCAGGTTTCATCACAGGTGAGACAGGAAGTGCTTGCTGTGGTGGGTAGATTAGTAGAGCTCCTTCTACTATTTGTGCTGGGCTTCTTGTATGCTTCTGTTGTTTCTGCTGTATACTTCTCTGGCTCAAGGTTCTCAGTGCCTTCCTAAATACTCCTTCTCCACTTTGCGTGGTCATAGGTCAAGGATTCAGAGGGAATGTTGCATTTTTTTTAAAGGGGGGTTTTTGAGACATTTTCAAATCTTTTTCTCAGTCCTCCTAGCAATTTTTTCTCCAGGCAGAGCTTGGAATAGAGTGCCCGTTTCAGGAGTCTGATGTTGGGCATGTGAACGACAAGAGAAAGGTCAAGTTCAAGTTTATTGTTGTCATAGGCATACATGCACAAGGTATAAATGCCATGAAAATTAGCTTTTTGCAGCAGCAGCAGCAGAGTACATTGCAATATGAGGGCAAACATAAGAACTGCCCAACAAATGTAATTCAGGTCTCAGTGCCAGGGATGTTGACCCAGAAAAGGCTACTGATGCTGGTTCACTTATCCTAACAGTTCAAGGAGGTTTTTGCAGACATTGATGGTGGTATCGTGCCAGTGATTGGAGATGCCTGCTTTCGGTAGTCCAAGTCTAAGAAACTTATGCGAGGACAGGCATCATTGTTGCCCAGTAGACCATGTCTTTTGTGTTGGGATTGAAGTTTCAGTGCTCAAACACCCTCTTTTCTCCAATAGCCAAAGGCCATGTTGGCACATTGAAGGTGAATTTCATCACCAATGCCTGCTTTTGCTGAGAGGTGGCTCCCAAGATATGGGAAGCAGTTCAGGGTCTCATGAACCTTCGTCGTTAGAGATCAATTTAGTACAGCTGGGAAAGATAGTTGATCATTTATTTTGCAGATAATGAGTGCAAGGTCCATCTTTGCATCTGCTTCAGTGGACAAATCGGTGAATACATGGAGCTTGGCCTCTGGATGTGCACATAAGTAAGTGTTGTCTTCAAGCTGCATCTTGACTATTGATGTTGGGATGACTGGGTCCTTCTCTCTATCTTATCTTCATGAGGGATACAAAATGCACACCACACCAATGGGTCCACAACAGATCCAATCTGAGTGCAGACTGGTGTTGAGCAACATGTTGTCATCACCCCAACAATTCCTTCTATCTATCTGGAAACAAGTTTCCGTCTACCTGTGGTAACTTTTTACAGCTCCCCACCCTACCCACTTATCAAGTGTCTATCTAGCTTTGTCTTAAAAATAGTCAAAACTCTACTTCTATCATCTTTTGAGAAGTGAAAAGTTCCCAGTTCCACCCATCCCATCAAGCATTTCCTGTCTCACCTGTGACAAAACCTCAGAATCCAAAGAGCTGGTGTGGAAACAAGTTATCCTTGATCCCAAGGGACTGGCCATGGTGGTGGGTTAATCTGCTTGAAGCAATATTCTTAAAACCACAACAACACAAGAATAAAACAAAAAACTCACTTCATCCCTGCCTTAAATGAATGCCCCTGTATTCTTAAACAGTGATCTCTAGTTCTAGATTTTCCTACAAGGGTAATATCCTCTCCACATCCAACCTGTCAAGTCCTCACAAGATCTACTAGGTTTCAATCAAATCTCCATTCACTCTTCTAAACTCCAGCTGATACGTCTTGCCTGTCCAATCTTTCTCCAGAGACAACATGCCGGTTCCAGGTATTAGTCACGCAAAGCTTCTCTGAACTGTTTCCAATGCATTTAAATCCTTAAATAAGGAGAATGATACTGTACACTTCAGATGTGATCTCAGCAACGCCCTATATAATTGAAGCATAACGTCCCCTACCCATGTATTCAATTCTCATTGCAACACATAACACTCTATTAGTTTTCCTAAATATTTGCTGTGTCTGCTTACTAGACTTTTGCAACTCATGATCTAGAACACCCAGATCCTTCTACACGGAAGAGCTCTGGAGTCTCTCACCATTTAGACAATACTTTTTTTAAAAATTTCCTTCCAAAATGGACACTTTCACATTTCCCCATAACTATGTCCATTCTCTTAATCTTGCAACAAAACAATTAGGAAAACCAATAGTAAGTTGGCTTTTGAAACAAACAAAGAAAATGCTTTGCAATTGTAGTAAAATGTCATTACTCTTGTACTCAAATCCTCTTCCATTAAAGGCCAACATACATGAAAAAAAAATTCAAAAAAAACCCTGCAGATACTGGAAACCTGAAACAAAAACAGTAAATGCTAGAAAAACTCAGCAGTTCAGGAGGCACCTTTGGAAATAGAAACTGTCAACATCTCAGGGCTTCAACCCTTCGTCAGAACCCTTTGTCTGAAGAAGGGTTGCAAAATCCAAAACATTGACAGTTTTTCTTTCCACGGGTGCTGCCTGACCTGCTGAGATTGTCCCAGCATTTTCTATTTTTGTTTCCAACTTTCAGTATCTGCAGGTTTTTTTTAATTTTCGTGTATGTTGGCCTTTAATGAAAGAGGATTTGAGTATGAATAATGACATTTTACTACAATTACATAAATCCCAGGATCATATCTGGAATGATCTTTACAGGTCTGGTTGCGCTACCTGAAATAGTGGTGGTAAGAGGGAATGTAGTGAAGGTACACCAGAATAATTCAGAGGATGGCAGGTATGATGAAGGGTTACTCAAACTGGGTCTGTACATCCTTGAACTTTGAATGAGAGATTATCTCATTGAAATGTACAAAATTCTTGCAGAATTTGACAGGATAGATTCAGGGACAAATGTTTCACCTGGCTGAGGTTTCTGGAACAAGGAATCACATTTTCAAAATTAAGGTTGGTCATTCAGGTCGGAGATGAGAAGATGTTTCTTAACACAGAGGGAAGTGAATCTTTGGAATTCCCTACCCGAGAGGATTGTGAAGACTCGGTCTCTTAATACATTCAAGGCAAACATCAATAGATTTGTACATATAAAGAGAATGAAGGGTTATGGCATCAGTGCAGGAAAGTGTCACTGAAGTAATGGGCCAGCCATGATCTTACCAAATAGCAGAGCAAGAACAAAGAGTTCATATTTCTTAACAATACAAAAGCTGATGATTTGGCACAAGGAGTCTATGCCGGTTTTCATAGCAATTCCATTTTTCCCACTTATTTCTGTTACCCATTCTCTCTCACTAGCCTAGCTCTCTCATCAGCTGCCTACACTTAGAGTAATTTATAGCAGCCAATTAACCTACCAGCCAGCATTTTCCTCAGGATGTGGAAGGAAATTGGAACACCTACATAGTCACAGGGAGAACATGCAAACTAGATAAGATTTCTTTATTAGTCACATGTACATCGAAACACGCAGTGAAATGCATCTTTTGCGTAGAGTGTTCTAGGGGCAGCCCACAAGTGTTGCCACGCTTCCGGCGCCAACATAGCATGCCCACAACTTCCTAACCCGTACGTCTTTAGAATGTGGGAGGAAACCGGAGCACCCGGAGGAAACCCACGCAGACATGGGGAGAACGTGCAACCTCCTTACAGACAGCAGCAGGAATTGAACCCGGGTCGCTGGCACTGTAATAGCGTTACACTAACCGCTACACTACCGTGCACCCACTCCACCCAGAACCAGAGGTCAGGATCGAACCTGGGTTGTTGGAGTCCCTAATACAGCTGCAATACCAGCAGCACCACTGTGACATCATAAATGGCCTATTCCTGCTTCCATTGCCTATGCAAAACTTGTGTGCTGAGGCTGTTTTGGTACCCTGTTACAGAAAGAATAAAACAAACTCAGAAGGGGCAAAGTACAGCATTTATTTACTAGGTCACAAAGAATGATATACAGATATGAATAGATAACTTGGAGTTATTGATATTATTTTCCCATGAGAGTTGAGAAGAATGAGCAAGACAGTGGAAGAAATAGCTAATAAGAGAGAGAAATATCAAAGGTTAGAATGCCCATGAGGTGAAAAAAAACACCCAAATTGTCTATTTTATTCCAGTTGTCAAAATTCACAAACAAGTCAATATCAAAGTTTGATCACAGTCAGCTGAGTTTTAGGTGGGACTCATTCAGAAGAACAAGCCTGATCAAATATACAATCGTATTCCCCTTTTGTGGTCTGTAATGTAATATTTTACCTTAATTCTAGCATTGCTCAGATGCTTTTAACAAATGCTAAGCTTTTAAACAGAGACTGTCCCCCCGAAGATGCAACTTTCTGAAGAAAACAGGACAGCTAGATTACATACTATTAATGCTAAATCGATACCAATATGCCTTCAAAATAGAACAATTTCAACAGATGGTAAAACCTCCCAATTATTATTGTTCTGACAGAAGAGGAAGTAAAATAAAGTTAAAAATAAAGTACTATTTAAGTTAGCCACTGATTCAACTATCTTAAACTATCAAAATCTTCTAGTTTTAATTTAAATTTGCTTTCTGGCCGATCTGATATAGCCTACTTACCCATAGTCATGCTCTTTGATGCATTACAATTTTCTGGATTGCCAAAGTAATTAAATAATTTCTGACTGCATGAGTCACCATCCATGCAGAACAACCCAATGTGTTTCTGGATATTATAATAATGGTGCATCATTGGATGTACTGTGAGCAACATAATAGTAGATCCATCAACATATTTAACAAGTTTGGGTACATGGCACATTTGCCTTAAAGTTGTTCATAGCCCAAGTTTTTCTGATTGCCCCAGTTATTAACAGGACTGAAAGGCCAACAATGACTTCTCTAAATGTATTTTAAAATTTTAATTTCCCAGTGTTGTGGTCAGGGGAATGGGGTAAATGTGGTCAGGTAAATATTACTTTACAACACAAATTAAGGAAAATCAAAAAGGAATGAAAAACAGCTGCCACTCAACCAATTTGCCCGTTCATGCAGTTGTGTGCAATATTCATTTTTAAGTAGGAGATCCAGATAAAAAGTGAAACCCAGATAACAAATGTGTATGCACTGAAGCACAAGTCAACTGATTGTATCATGATAAATAATCAGTGATATTTTTTCCATTAGCCAACTGTTGCAGATCATTCAAATTAAAGTGTACAGCACCAAAAAGATCCCAAATTCCTGAGCTGAAACATAATCTCGGCACACACACGTGCCAGCAGTGATCACTAGAGCACGGCACCTTATATATCCTTTTAGTTCAAGCATATAAAACATGACTGCTTTGTAAACAGTGTGTTATCTGTTCTAACATTCACAATCCAGTTTATTTGTGGCTCCAGTTTTCAGCCCAAGAGAATGTTTATATAAACAGAAAGATCCCATCTCTTCCTTTCTTCCTGCAACATGTGCCATGCAGTCCAGGGATTTTCCCTTTAATTATAACTAGTTTATCAGTAAGCTCTCCCAGTCTTCACCTCAGCACCATTTCCTTCACAATACTGGTATCTTTATCTTCCTTATTAAAAAAAAATTGTCACTGGAAGTATTGGCAAGTGGAAATATGTAAAATGGAGTCCAGGAGAAATATTTTTTCTATTTTTAAATAAAACTAATCATTGACTGTAACTCATTCACCCCTTACTGGTAACATCCAAATTTTCATTTTGGAATTTGTGCCTATAGAATCATTTATTTCTTTTAATCTCCTCAAGCCATAGAGTTAAACAGCACGTGAAACATGCCCTTCAGCCCAATTCATCTATGCCAACCAAGTTGCCCTAACGAGCTAGTCCCACTTGCTTGCATTTGGCCTTATCCTCTAAACCTTTCCTGCCCCATGTAACTGTCCAAATACCTTTAAAGTATTGTAATTGTACCCACCTTTCCCACTTCCTCTGGCAGCTTGTTCCATATACACACCACTCTCTATGTGAAGAAGTTGCCCCTCAGATCCCTTTTAAATCTTCCCCCTTTCACTTTAGACCCATTCCCTCTAGTTTTGGACTCCCCTACCCTGGGAAAAAGATTGTGTGCATTCACCTTACGCATACCCTTCATGATTTTATAAATCTCTATAATAGTCAACCCTCAAGCCTCCTACGCTCCAGGGAAACAAGTACTAGCCAATCCAGCCTCTGCTTATAATTCAAGCCCTCTTGTTCCAGTAACATCCTCATAGATCTTTTTTGCACCCTCACCAATTTGCTGACATCCTTCCTATAGCAGGGCAACCAGAACTGCACGTTCTACTCTAAATGTGGCCTTACCAATGTCTTGTACAGCTGTAAGATGACATCCCAACTCCACTACAATTTTTTTTATTAGCCTTATATTAATGTTGTGCATTTGTTCTTAACAAAACAGGATGAAACTTTGAAATTCATCAAAAGGTAAGGGAACTATTTCAAGAGTATGAATGCTGGATTGTGATTCTGATGTTGTCGTACTTACATCCCGCATAAATAATCATAAAAATAAACAAAATGTATTATATAGTAATGAATAGTTTGATAGCATTAATTTAATTGATCTGCTTCAGGTCTTGCACAGAGTAGTTTTCAACGTGTATTCTTCACGTAACACTCATTCACACACTACTGCAAATTCATTTGAATGTAGAATAAATTGTTCATTGTCATTTATCCCTTCTCAAAAAGCTCAATGGGTAAATGAACCCAGGATGGCAACTCCAGGCACCTAGGTTTGATCCTATCCTCTGCTGTTGTCTATGAGGAGTTTGTATGATCTCCCTGCGACTACTTGGGTCTCCTTCCTCATCCCAAAGACGCAGTGGCTGATAGGGTGATCGGCTCCTGCCAATTACCTCATGTGTAAGTCAGTGGTGGAAGAATGGGGGTAGAGTTGAAGGGGAGAGAGAGAGAATAGGTCACAGGGAAATAAGTGGGCGAAAAGGATGGAACTGAGAGCAGCGATAGACTCGCTGGGCTGAATGGCCTCCTATGTCTCTAGAAAAAACTGAGAAACCACTTGGGTTCAACTTATCCATATAGTCTTGAGGTTCATTCCTTCACTAAAGTAACTAATATCAATTTATGGCAGCCAGGACTGCCAGTGAAAACACACTGCAGTTGACCTCAAAAACATTAACCTTGAATTAAAAGGACATAAATATACAGGGGGAAGCACGGAAGTCTTTGCTACAAGTCATCCACTGACAGTTTCCTGCTGAAACCACACAAGAAACAGAGTTTAATCTCATAATTCATCATTTAAATTAATACTAACAAAAGTGCCCTAAAGTTGGAATACAACAACAAAGAGCAAGACAAAGAACATAATTTATATTCCTTAGTGCTGTGGCACTACCATACCACACATCTAAATAGTTAAAGTAGAATTAAGACAAATAGCACCTCAGCTTACACACAAAAGCAAGTGCATAAAATGTAAAATAAGTTCTCTTTCTGGTACATATCTGTACAGCTGGTTTACATCTTAAGTGGCTGATTAAAGTTTATATTTTATGAGCAAGTTAGCTGATTTATAAAGACAAGTTCTAGACATAGAAATTAGAATTTAGAGACATGCTGGAAATAAACTTAATTGACGCAAAACATAGTTGTTAGGGACAGTGAGAACTGGCTAAGCACTTCCCATAACTTCTTATCTTTCTTGTGTTACAAAGTCATAAATCACAAACTAAAGTCATGATTTTTCCTAATGAGCATGTCATTTGTCCCAGTGACAATATTCAGCCGATGCTGTGGCAAAGTTATCACTGGCAACAGGCAATTTCAAGGTCCTGCAACCAAATGGCAAGTAGACAGGGAGGGCAGTGATGAAAATGTGCCAGAATAGATTAATCCTTATATCCCTGCTATAACCTGGGGAATATTTTGTCTATTTTTGTCACTCACTGTGTAAATCGAAAAGCAAAGAAAAATGCAGGCTTTTTAAAATTATTTTCATTGTGCTCTTAAATTGCTTGATCACAGTCTGTGCCAACATTCACATCATGTTTACATATGATTTTGAGGTTACTATCTTTGGAATTTTCCCAATCCCCAATATAGATAGATTCAGATTTCAGGATCTGATTCATAAATTTATATAGAAAAACTGCAAAGGTTGCAAATCTGAAATTGAAACAGAAAATGTTGGAAAAACTCAGCAGATTAGGCAGCACCTGTGGAAAGAGAAACAGTTAATGTTTTAGGTCTGAGACCCTACACTGGAAACGAGAAAGAGAAAAACAAATTAATCCAGGTCGGACAGCAGGTGAGGGAGGACAATGGTTGAACAGAGAGAGTGAAATACTGAGGTTGTTAAAAGGCAGATAAGCTCCTTTGTTGATGTAATGTGTTGCTAATGTTGTATGGCCTGTGTAAAGTGGGTCAGAATATACAAATGAAGGGAAGAGAATGGACGAGAGTGAGAGAGCAGGCAGAAAAACATGGCCAGACCTTGGAGAAGCAGAAAGAAAGACCTTGGAGAAGTAGAAAGAAAGATCAAGTTATCCTAAGTCTTAGAATTCGATATTGAATCCTGTAGGCTGCAACGTGACCAGATAAGAGATAGTATTGTTCCTCGAGTTTGCCTTGGGCCTCGTTGTAACTGTCCAAGCAGCCATAGACAAAGAGGTCAAAGTGGGAGTGGGATGGTCAATTAAAGTGGCAGGCAACCAGAAGCTCAGGGTCATTCCTGCAGACTGAGCACAGGTGCTCCGCAAAGCGCCCACCCAATGCAGAGGAGGCTATATTGTGAGCACCGAATGCAGTACCCTAGACTGGAAGAAGTGCAAGTGAACCTCTACCCTTCCTGGACTATTTGGGTCCCTGAATGGTGGGAAGGGTAAAGGTGAAAATAAGGTACTTCCTGCGATTGCACGGTTAGATGCAATATGATGGGGACAGAAAAGTGGGCCGCATAGTCTTGAAGGGAGTGATTACTTCAAAACGTTGAAAGGAGAGAGGAGGGGAATATTTGTGTCTGGCATTGGAATCTTGTTGGAGTAGGCAGAAATTTTTGCTGGGTGGATTTTGTATCAGATGATCCAGCTTAAAATTGAAAGAAACTGGTCCTTAACGATGCATTGAATTCCTTGCTTTTTTATCCTTTTATGTAGTATAGTTCTGACTTATGCTAAGAGCTAAAACTTTATTTCAGTCAGCTGTGTACTTTATTCAATTTGATCTAAAAATAGAAAATATGTTTATGAACTTGAAGGTCACTAACAGTGGGTCCATCAGATCTCAGAATCTAACTCCAGAACTCAATAAATCAAGAACAACCTGTTGACCATTAAGAGTGATCATAATTACTTAACAATGTTCCAACATAGTTACTTAACAGCAAAGAAATGCCTGTGGGAGGAACAGAGTTAACAATCCAGAACTCAAATATCCACACCATTTTGATTGTGAATTATTTATGCCAATTATTAAATTATAACTTTAACAGACAGGAAACTAAACAATTTTTTGCAGCACTCCACTTCAGAGAGATTTGATCTTTTATTTTAACCATCCCATACTCCTCCATTCACTGTTTTAATTCAAGGCATGAAATAAAACCTTTCCAATTTTATATATTTTTATCAACTAATTTTACCATGTTCACCACTGTTCATTTTAAAAATGTGGGTTTTAATGGATTCTGCACTCTGACCAATCTTTAGTCATCAATCATCATCACTACATTCATTATCATACATATGTTTGTGGGAGCTTGCTGTGCACAACTTGGCCAATATGTTTCCTACATTACAACAGTGACAACACTTCAAAGATACTACATAAAAACAATACTTTTGCTTATGTAATGTAATTAAACAGATAATTACACTGCCATTAAAATGATAGACATCTCATTACACTTCCCCATCAGTAACAAACACTATCATGGAGAAACAGCACACTAACATGTATTATTCAAAGCAGTCCACTAATAATGCTTAAGCACATGAAATTTCAGATATACTGCTTACACCAAACACTGCAATCTGGACAAGGACATTAAAATATGGAAGGTTAGAGATGACAACAAGACAAAGAAATGCCTAGTACTCATGGGAAAAACACAGAGAAACCTCAGCATAATCTGACACATCATTATGCTTTCATGCCAAGAAATGTAAAAATGTGTTCATCCATCAATAATTGATGTCTCTACAAAGTTTTATCATATAAAAGTGTCTAGCTCTGAATTTGACGAACTGTTCCAACCAGAAGCACCAAGAATCTTTAAGAAATTATGTTGTCTCACACCAGCAGAAACAAAAAATACCCACTCTATGAAATAAGAGAGGAAAACTGGTGTAGTTTCTTCAAGGTTCATCCATTTATTTCTCCTGTACTTTTATTTGCACAAATGTATGCTTATTGAATAAAAATGTTTTCAAGTACTTCACATGTGCATACAGAATGCAGCAATGCATTCTGCTAGATTAAATTTTAAAAATCAGCCATTTCGAGTGCATCATCTAACTACATCTTGGAAATCACTGAATGACATATTACTACAAATTTACAGTTCAGTAGTTGCAGCCCTTCTTTTTGCAGATAGATTTAAGTAATTTATTAATTTTATATCAGTAAAAACTTGGGTGTCAATGTATAAATACCCCCAGTGGTAAACAAACACGCAAAGCAAATAGACATACCATATAGCCAATACAAATAACAATGTGCTATAACTATTCAAAAGTTACCTCATTCATACATACCTATATCACCTATGTACTGCACTAAATACTGCACAGTTGTACATTATAGCTAGTTTACAAAAATTGTAGTATCCATCCAGACAATTGTTAAATGCCCAATTAACTAAAAATTTGAGTTACATTCATAAAATTCTAAAATCAAAAGCCAGCACTTATTTTCTTATGCTTATTTTTGTAAGACCACAATTCCACAACAAATAAATTTACATTGCAAATCATTTTCACTTGGAGATTCGGGAGATGGAGTGAGAGTTGGAGCGGGACCCTTGAAAAGAGGAGAGTCTCTGTGCCTGTGCTTGCAAGAGTCTAAACGAGGCACATTTACAAATTGTTACCAGTTGGTTGGCTAATTAACAGCAGCAAATAAAGGGAAGTCAGGTATAAGCGGAGTGGCCACTGTGTGCATGGACCAGTGTTAGAGTGGGGGTATTGAGGCCATGGCTCAAAAGTCTTCGGTGAGAAGAGGTGAAGGTAAGTCTCCGGTAAGTTCCTTTCTTTCTTTGCTTTGGTGTTTCTTTCAGTGCCAGGCCCGAGTAGTGAGAATGGCTCCAGGGTCAGTGGTGTGTTCAGCTTGTGAGATGTGGGAGTTCTGGGATCTCTGATAACTATATTTGCATGAGGTACATTCATCTGCAGCTCCTTACAGACCGTGTTAGGGAACTGGAGCTGCAGCTGGATGACCTTTGGCTCCTACGGGAGAACGAGGAGTACATAGATAAGAGCTGCAGGGAGGCAGTCACTCCTAAGCTGCAGGGGCAGGTAGCTGGGTGACTATCAGAAGAAGGAAGGAGAATAGGTAGGTAGTGCAGAGTACCCCTGTCGCCGTTCCCCTCAATAACAGGTGTACCGCTTTGGATACTGTTGGGGGGAACGACCTACCAGGGGAAAGCCGCGGTGACCAGGTCTCTGCAACTGAGCCTGGTCATGTGGTGCAGAAGGGAAGGGGGGAGAAGAGGAGGGCAGTATTGATAGGGGATTCCATAGTAAGGGGAGCAGACAGGAGATTCTCTGGACGTGGAAGAGACTCCTGGATGGTATGTTGCCTCCCTGGTGCCAGGGTCAGTGATGTCTCGTATCGGGTCAACAGCATTCTGAAGGGGGAGGGTGAACAGCCAGAGGTCGTGGTACATATTGGTACCAATGACATAGGTACGAAAAGAGATGGGGTCCTGAAGAGGGAATATAGGGAGCTAGGTAGGAAGCTGAAAAGCAGGACCTCAAGGGTAGTAATCTCTGGATTGCTGCCTGTGCCAGTGAAGGTAAGGATAGGATGATTTGGCAGATGAATATGTGGCTGAGAAATTGGTGCAGGGGGCAGAGTTTCAGATTTGTTGATCATTGGCATCTCTTTTGGGGAAGGTATGACCTGTACAAAAGGGACAGGTTACACCTGAACTGGAGGGGGACCAATATTCTTGCGGGCAGGATTGCTAGAACTGTTGGGGAGGGTTTAAGCTAGTTTCCCAGGGGGATGGGAACCAGAGTGATAGGTCAGAGGTTGGTGCATTTAGTGTACAAGTAGATGCAGAGTGTAGAAAGACTGTGAGGAAGGATAGGCATTTGAAAGGGCAAAACTGCAGTCAGTTGGATGGGCTGAAGTGTGTCTACTTTAATGCGAGAAGTATCAGGAACAAGGCTGATGAACTTAGAGCATGGGTAAGTATGTGGAACTATTGATGTGGTGGCCATTACGGAGACTTGGCTGTCGCAAGAGCAGGAATGGCTGCTGGATATTCTGGGGTTTAGATGTTTCAAAAGGGACAGGGACGGAGGTAAAAGAGGTGGGGGAGTGGCTTTGCTGATCAGGGACAGTAACACAGCCGTAGAAAAGAGGATGTCCAGAAACAGGAAGGGAGCGATCACTCTACTGGGAGTATTCTACAGACATCCCCCCCCCACCCCCAATAGCAGCAGAGATGCTGAGGAGCAGATCGGGAGGCAGATTTCGGAGAGGTGCAAAAATAACAGGGTTGTTGTCATGGGTGACCACAGAAGTAGTGCCAGATGATTGGAGGGTGGCAAATGTTGCTCTTTTGTTTAAGAAAAGGAGTAGGGATAACCCTGGGAATTACAGACCAGTGAGTCTTTCTTCAATGGTGGACAAATTACTGGAGAAGATTCTTAGAGACAGGAGTTATGGGCATTTGGAGAAGCATAGGCTGATTAGGGACAGTCAGCATGGCTTTGTGAGGGGCAGGTCGTGCCTCACAAGCCTGATTGAATTCTTTGAGGATGTGATAAAGCACATTGATGAAGGTAGAGCAGTGGATGTGGTGCACATGGATTTTAGTAAGGCGTTTGATAAGGTTCTTCATGGAAGACTCATTCAGAAGGTCAGGAGATATGAGATCCAGGGAAACTTGGCTGCGTTAATTCAGAATTGGCTCGCTCATAGAAGACAGAGGGTAGTGGTAGATGGAGCGTATTCTGCCTGGAGTTCCGTGACCAGTGGTGTTCTGCAGGGATCTGTACTGGGACCCCTGCCATTTGTGATTTTTATAAATGACTTGGATGAGGACGTGGAAAGATGGGTTAGTAAGTTTGCTGATGATACAAAGGTTGGTGGTGTTGTGGATAGTGTAGAAGGTTGCTGTAGATTACAACAGGATATTGATAGAATGCAGAGCAAGGCTGAGAAGTGGCAGATGGAGTTCAACCCAGAAAAGTGTGAAGTGATACACTTTGGGAGATTGAATTTGAAGGCAAAATACAATGTTAATGGCAGGACTCTTAACAGTGTGGAGGAACAAAGGGATCTTGAGATCCACATCCATAGATCCCTCAAGGTTGCAGCACAGATCGATATGGTTGTTAAGAAGGTGTATGGCCTTCATTAGTCGGGGTATTGAGTTCAAGAGCCGTGAGGTAATGTTGCAGCTCTATAGAACTCTGGTTAGACCACACTTGGAGTATTGTGTTCAGTTCTGGTCGCCTCATTATAGGAAGGATGTGGAAGCTTTAGAGAGGGTGCAGAGGAGATTTACCAGGATGCTGCCTGGATTGGAGAGCAGGTCTTATGAGGATAGGTTGAGTGAGCTCAGGTTTTTCCCTGTGGAGAGATGTGACTTGATAGAGGTGTACAAGATGATAAGAGGCATAGATAGAGTGGACAGTCAGAGACTTTTTCCCAGGGTGACAATGGCTAACACGAGGGGCCATAATTTTAAGGTGATTGGAGGAAGGTATAAGGGAGATGTTGAGGGTAAGTTTTTTTTACACAGAGTGGCGGGTGCATGGAACGCACTGCCGGCAGAGGTTGTGGGTGCAGATACATTAGGGACATTTAAGAGACTCTTAGATAGCTTTTCATTTCTCTAACATTCATGTGTCTATGTGGGAGGGAAGGGTTAGATAGATCTTAGAGCAGGATAAAATGTCGGCACAACATTGTGGGCCGAAGCGCCTGTACTGTGATATTCTATGTTCCGTGTTCATTGTCACCAGTTTTAAATTGTGGTCAAAGAATGTTTTGAACCATTATTGTTAATTGTGATCCTACTGACAAGTGATGAAAGAGATGACCCCAAGCCAACTCATACAAACTAAATGATCAACATTATTCAATTAATCATTTCTCATGTTTAAGAATGTATTATTCTCTGGTTCCAATTTATATCATAACATTGCATCAATATAAATAAATTAATATAAACATTCCCTTTTCCCATTCAACGCATTAAAAAATCAAAACTACTAACATAACAAAAAAAGTTTGTGCCTATGGTAAAATGCATGCCTGGTGTCAAATTTCTTCCTTACAAAAAGGATGAATTCTGCTTCTAATTTAATGCACCTTTTCATTATGACGCTGTTCTTAATTTTTTTTATGTAGAGGTTAAAAGGTGCTAGTTATTTCCGCTACTCACATTACAGCAAACACTTGGTTTCATTTATTTTTCCCTCACACTGGAATGTTGATATCTTTAAAATCAAGCATAAAAGCAAGGCCATTAAGATGGCGCTGATCTTAGATGAACACTACACATGAAGTCATGTCTTTGCATCAATAATTTTCTCTCTCACATTACTCATCTGGTTCCAACTAACAGCATTATTAAAATCTGGGCAGATGAAATGAGATTTTTAAAATTTCCCCATATATCTCTTGGGAAGGTGCAGTGCTCTTTCCCAGACAAGTAATGGATGGGAATGTCATTCTTCTGCTTCACTGACGAACATTGAATAAAACTCGGTGTGTAGTCGGATTAGAGCAATGTAGTTTAGGTTACACAAGCTCTTTTGGCAATATAGTTCAGAATTTTGAGTGCTTTGTTATTTGCTGCTCTTTAGTGGCGGGTCCTGTTAAGCTTCAAATTGAATACCTTTCCACTTCAGTTGACATGACAATGATGGACAGGGACTCAAAAATTCCTGGGTGCAAAATTTGGCTTCACAGTGCCCATTAATCAATTGCTCAATCACTCTCAATATTGCAGCCAACTTGCATGGGGGCATTTGAAGTTCAAATAGCGTTCAGCCACCATAGTGAGAGACTTAATACATGTAGAATAGGTAGAGCATGATGTCAATCAGCACTTCCAAACTGGAAATAAATACTCCAGCCAACACTCTCTTTTAACCTGGCACAACTGAATTTATCAGCAGAAGGAACCCCCAGCAATGCTAACTAAAAGGTTAGTTGCTGGTTGTTTGTTAGAAACCTTCCACATTTTGTGCTCCCAGAATAAGATATCTTCATTAGTCACATGTATATCAAAACACACAATGAAATGCATCTTTTGCGTAGAGTGTTCTGGGGGCAGCCCGCAAGTGTCGCCACGCTTCCGGTGCCAACATAGCATAGCGACAGCTCCTAACCTGTATACCTTTGGAATGTAGGAGGAAACCAGAGCACCCGGAGGAAACCCACGCAGACACGGGGAGAACTCCTTACAGACAGCGGCGAGAATTGAACCCGGGACGCTGGTGCTTTTAGTAGCGTTATGCTAACCACTACACTACTGTGCCTGCCAGTTCAGGAATGTTCAGGAGAATAAGCAAAGTGTACACAGGCTTAGTAAAATGTTGGGAGAAAGAACTCTGCAGATAGCTAGATACACCCAGGTTCTTCAAGGAGCTTTTCTCCCAGATGAACCTCAATGTAGAAGAGCGCAAACCAGCTGCCCTTCAATAAGAGTTCCTCATTGACAGATGTCACCAGCTCCAGACTGAATTCCAACCTTGAAGAAGAAGTGGACATCCACTGTGCTGCTGACCATTGTCCTAACACTTGCGTATTGCCCAACTTCCAGACCAGAGCCAAAGGTACTTGCAACATCTGACTGTTTGCCAGCCACCAGTTGGTGAGAGAGGTCTCCCTCGAAGACAGCTAAATAAGTCTCATTTTCTCGTGCCAGAGAGCATCTGGTAGAGCTAGTACATAGATGCACTAGGCTGGTAGGCTATCCCATGATGTAGGATGCCTGCACTGTAAACATATCATCTTCAACCTTTACAAAAAGAGCCCCCTCTTTAACCATGCTTTGTACTTGTTCCTCCCAAGCAATATCCTGATGAATTACAATGTACCTTAGCATTTTTCGTATGTTCTGTAATCCAACATAGTGAATGGCACATCAACTTTAGTTTTAAAAGGTTAATCTAGATTCACTATAACACTGCTGAGAACCTCTTGCCATAAAACCCAGCATTCTAATAGCAATTTACTATTCATCAACCATACTACCATGACTACCACTGTAAAGCAAATGAATTGAGGCCTTGAGGCCGAAACGATAACGTGGGAAAATCGGACTAGTTTAGTTGGCATGGACAAGTTGGGCCGAAGGACCTCTTTTCGTGCTATGTTATTCCATAACTCTACCGGCTTAATACTTTGAATGCCGTCCAAATTATTGGCTTGAACTCAGTGATAAAACTAAAATTTATAGAAATAAGATATTTAACCCCAAACAAACTAATATTGAAGGGGTCAAACCAATATTAAAGGCAGTTTTGTGGCTTTCACACATAGCAACTGACTAATTTTCATACCCTAGCATGCTATAAGGAAACAAGGAACCTTTGAATGAACGTTTAAAGCGGTCTACAAGTTGAAGGAAACGACGAGTCCATTTCCTTTTCTGAATTCCCATTGTATACCGATCTATAAGAGATGCAAATCTGCAGAGAAGTGACAACCTTGGTTCCACCAAGTCTGGGTTCATTGCCAAAAACTTTTTGGATGGTCTCTTTGCTCGAGTGAAACCCATGAATCAGCTTTTGAAATTTCCTAAGAAAACACTTGTATTATAAAAGTCAAAACAACAAAACAAGATGTCCCTCATTAAAAGGGCAGGTCTAATTCATTGACACAAGAGTGAGAAGGAACCCTTCTCACAGACATATGGTAAAGCGTCTAGATTAAGATAATGATGGTATAATCAAGAGCCATGGTAGGGGAAGAGTTGCGTCAAATAAATTGTCACAAGTGTAATTTTTGTAAAAATCAGGAGGGTTCAGGGTAAACTTCAGCAACTTGTAAGAAATCCGCAGACAGGATTTATGCCCTGTACACATGGGAACAGACTCCTCTGAGTGATCATCTGGAGTTAAACACAACTGTATAAACGAGTACTGGTTAAAAGTTAGAGAGCTGCCAGCAAGGAAACTGTGAATGATCACTGATACAGCTGGGAACAAGCATCCAAAGGGGGTCACCGTCAAAATTAGAGAGATGTACATGTACGTTGAAGTTACAGTTAAAAGTTGCCTAAGGTCATTGGAGGACCCAGGTTATATTAGTGGATGGTATTATGCAGTATTTGATTAGTAGATTTTTTTTTGTGGTTTCCTGTAATGTTCTATATTATTTGTACTGCTTCTTGTGGCTTTTAAGGGAGTTCCGACTTGTGCTGCTCTGTGAGCCCTTTCCAGTTTTACACAATATGGATGAACTCAGGCCCAACTCAGAATGGGCGCATGAGGAAAATACCTACAGATCTGATGCCCAGTGTGGGGGTTTGATAAGGGAAGTTCAGGAAAATCTGTACTTGGGTAAGTACCAACGGCGGTAACTGATTCTACAAAAGAGGCTGTGGAATGGAAGGAAACTAATACAATTAAGAACAGGTGAAGATGGATAAGACATAAGTGCTTGCTTACATAGAACATGGAACAGTACAGCCCCTTCAGTTCACGATGTTGTGCCAACCTTTATTAACCTTATCCACATTCTATCTATCCCCCTCTCTACTTCCTCCCATAACCCTCTATTTTTCTTTCATCCATATGCCTATCTAATAGTCTCTTAAATGACCCTATCGTATTGGCCCCTATCACCACCCTTGGCAGTGCATTCCAGGCACCCACCACTCTCTGTATAAAAAAAGCCTACCTCTGACATCTCCCTTGAACTTTCCTCCACGCACCTTAAACGGGTGACCTCTGGTATCGGCCATTTCTTATGGACTGGGTTACTATTGGTGAATGTCCCTTTAAGATAGAGCATAGTGGTGTGTGTGTGTGTGTGTGTGTGTGTGGGCATGGTTATGACAACAGAAGATAAAGGACGTAATGACATTTTTGAAGCAGTCAGTCAGGAGAGAGCGAGAGAGAGAGAGACCAGCCTGCTAGTTTCTCTATCGATGGATGAGAAACAATAACTGTGCCTGTCACTACAATCCACGTATGGATTTTTGGAGTAATGCGGTGGAGTCCACTTTGTCGTTAATCTGTAGAGAGAAACAGGTATTTGTGTGGACGGCCATGTCTCGGATGCTTTTCGGGGTGAGGCAGATGCAGTGGAGTATTCACTGCTGAGTAGACACTGAGGTGTCGTATGGGTTCCATTGTGGAACATTTAGATTTCGTAATTACTCTCTATTTTCTCTCTACGTTCTGTCTTCGGTCAACAGTGGTTGTTAAAGAAGCCTTTGCTCATGTTTCACCTTATGGCTTGCTGAACTGAACTTTGAGAATTATTCCTGGACTTCGAGTTTGGGAATTTGCCACACACACACTTTGGGTCTAGTTTATGGGGTTAATGTTTAAGATTTAACATTTTTACTTTTATTTTTCTTATTATCATTAGTTATTAATAAAGTAGTTTTAAACACATATACATGACTCGGTGTGTTTCTTTTGTTGCTGGTATGTAACACCATTACTGCCCTGGGGAAAAGATGCTGGCTGTCCACTCTATCTATGCCTCTCATAATCTTATACACCTCTATCAACTCACCTCTCATCCTCTGTCACTCCAAAGAGAAAAGCCCTAACTCACTCAACCTCTCCTTGTAAGATATGCTCTTCAATCCAGGTAGCATCCTTGTAAATCTCCTCTGCACCCTCTCCAAAGCTTCCACATCTTTCCTATAATGTGGCGACTAGAAATAAACACAACATTCCCAAGTGTGGTTTAACCAGAGTCTTATAGAGCTGCAACATTACCTTTCAGCTCTTGAATTCTCCCGGCTAATGAAGGCCAACACACCATACGCCTTCTTAACTGCCCCTATCAACTAGTGCAGCAACTTTGAGGGATCTATGTACTTCAACCCCAAGACGTCTCTTTTCCACATTGATAAGAATCCTGGCATTAACCATGAACTCTGCATTCAAGTTCGATCTTCCAAAGTGTATCACTTCAGAGAACCAATCTGTTGAAATGGGAATGTTGGGAAAAAGATGTAAGGATTCAGGAAAATATTGTGAAGTTGCAGAAAGAAAAAAATGTTAGGTTACAGAAAGATTCAGTGATAGTGAGACTATCAAAAGAATAATTAGAAAGAATTGGCGGGAGAGAGGAATAAAATATCTTTATTAGTCACATGTACATCGAAACACAGTGAAATGCATCATTTGCGTAGAGTGTTCTGGGAGCAGCCCACAAGTGTCGCCACGCTTCCGGCGCCAACATAGCATGCCTATAACTTCCTAACTCGTACGTCTTTGGAATGTAGGAGGAAACCAGAGCACCCGGAGGAAACCCACGCAGACACGAGGAGAATAGAATGGAGACAAGGTGCAGCAACTTAAAAGCACTGTCGTTTAGGTTACACCAGTGTGGCAAACTGGGCGAAGAGGTGGATAGTGAACTGGAATAAATTAGTTGAAACAGGTGCTGATCAATCACACAGGAAGAAGAGACTGAACAGTTTCAGCTGAAACTATGGAAACTGTGAGGTATAATCCATTCACCGGTAGGGGCTGTGGAGAAATGGAATGCATTGGACACCTAATGAAGGAAAGCAGAAAAGTTAGATGCCCAGAAGACAGACAAAAATGATGCTGGTGACTCAGGGAGAACCATTAGTGTTGAATTATGAAGAAGCTTATATTCCCCCATAATTACAGGAAGCAACAAGGGATTCAGGGACTTACAAAGGGGAAGGAGATGTGGAAGAAATCTTCTAACACTTGGAAATGATGGCTGCAATGCATGGTTCTGATGAATCTGAGAAGTGGTGTCAGTTGTTCTGGATGGGACAGTTCTAACTGGACTACACCAAGACACCAAGCAACACATTAGATGAGCTTACGGGAACAGAAGGGACAAACTATTTAAGATCATAGAACAAACTACTTATGGAAAAGAGGAGCAGCCAGCAGAGTCGGCCAGCAGATTGCTGCCTGTTTATAATGAAACACAAAGACAAGAGCTGGATCAGAATCAATTAGCAAGAAATGGTTTCAGAGCTTACAAAAATAATTCTTACTAATAAAGTCATAATCGGATTTCAAGTCCTCACTGATAACATCACAAGGGATCAGAGAAATAGCTCTGCAGTTAGTGGAACTCAAGCCTTTTTAAATGAGCTGAAGGAAATGAAGTTAGTTTCCTTCTCTGAACTTATATGGTCTGGCTATCCACAACATTTATAAATTGCAAAGAATCTGCAGACAAGAATTGATCACATGACATAGGAACAGATTCCAAGTGATCATATGTTCAAAATCATCAAGAGTTTCAGTATTATTCATGTGTATAGTGTTTATATGTTAAAAGGCAGCTTGCAAGAAACTGTGGAAAGGGCTGATCTCCACAGTGGTAACCTCTCCTTTCAATGATCACGTGCATTCAGAATTGAAGTACAAGTGAATTGAAGTTATCGTTAAGAGTTAAAACTGTACAAGATTGTTATACATATGATTGATATCATATGATATACACAAAACATCATGCATTAATATCACCTCATCTTCAGTGGTTTCCATCATATCTTATATTACATTATTTGTAGTGCCTGTAGTTATTTCATTTCTAGAGTTTGAGAGACTCGATTATCTTTTTAGAATCCTGGGTTCTGCTTTGTAAGCCCTGGCTAATTTTACCCCATCCAGACAGGTTCCAGTTAAACTCACAGAAAGGTGCAAGAGACAACTAACTAGAGTGGTAAAACCTGAGTCAAAATAATACAGGTTTAAGTTTACCATACTATTGAGTGCTGGAGTGTTCAAGGTCTAAGAATGAGGCCATAAAAAGCTCCACTGGAGTTTTTCTCTATGCCCTGAACAACAATTATCCTTCCAACAATCTTATTGAAATGCAGCATCTGGCTATTAATTTCATTTTTATTTGAGACCATCCTGTGCGCAAACTAAATACAACATTTCGACAGCTGGATGTGGGATGGTGGGAGATACTTTACAATGTTTGTAGATGTAGAAGCAATTCAAGGCTCTTGAATTGATGTGATAAAGGTATGTCTCATAAGTTTATAATTTGGATACTAAAGCAGGTTCAGTGGTTTTGGGTGGCTTTTTATAATTTTTGTACTTCACATGCAAATGGAAAGTTTTGCCTAGATGCAAAATTTGCACAATCTTTACATTTATTATACCTAATTTATAATTTAAAAGCCAACATTTTAGCATTGAATTAAGTGTTAATTCTACTAAACAAAAGAACTTTAGATAAGATTTGCATTAGGTATAAATGTTTCCTTCCATGTGAAAAGGAACGAAATTGGGAACTTGATTAATATAGTGGTGTTTCACAAATTGAGTCCCAATAATTTAAGTCTCTTCCTCTTTACCCATCCATTTAACTATGCTCTTGTTTAATAGCTATTTCTTTGGCCCAGTTTGCATTTGTTTGATGGTGCTCCCTGAATTGCATACCTTTTCACATTATGAACGCAATAGAATTACTAGAAATTGTTATTGTTAGTAAAAGGGATCTCGTCCCCTATTCTCAACACCTCAAAACTCCATCCCCAAAAATTATTACACACAAAGTGGTTTCCGCACAGAGAGGAAAGATAATAATATACAGAAAGATATATGTGGGTTAAGGAATTAAAAATTTATTTTAAAAAAAACCTAGGTTCAAAAGACATGGAGAAATTATGGGAGACATTATCGATTGAGAATATTGATATATTGAGAAAGCAGACTGAAGCAGGAAAGGGCTTCAAGGAAAGGGGATGTGTACAACACATTCATAATTTTTGAGCTTGTGCAAAGTATGTCCCACAAAGAAGGATGCAAAATTTAACTAGGTTCTGAATGAATGTGAGAAAAGTAAAAATTAATACTTAAATTGAGAAAGAAAATGTCAAATTAGAGTACACCAAACAATGGAAGAAATGAAAGACAATTTATTCCGGATAGATTGAGGGGAAGTAGTTAACCAGGTAAAATAAAGCAGGAACTTTGGAAATGACCAAGTGACAGTTTGATTCTGTGCAGAGACTTGAAACATGCTAACCAAAACAAAAGGCTGCATCCAGATAGAAGGTCACGGACCACCCAGCTCGCAATGCATTCCATTGATTTTCAGTTTTAGGGAATTTCTACTCCCCAATTTAGGTCCAAAGTAGTGCGTCACACTGAAATCCATTTGGCAGAGCTTTTCTTAACCCCAATTAACCTAATAATGTCTCTGTGTAACTTAGTGTTTCCAGCAACTACCTTAATGTCATCAGCAAACTTAGATACATTATTCCTGAGATCCAAGCAACAAATAGGTGAGACCCAGTGAGATCCTCTAGCACACCAGTAGACACATTGTGCCTATTGAATATCTCTTCAGTTTATCAGGGATGATCTAGTTATCTCTGACCCACTGAAAATTGTAAAAAGATGTTCAGTAACTCCTTTCTTAACTATAGACTTCCCAATAACAACTTCTGGGCCAAGTGGTCCATATTTCTCTCGGTTTCCTTCATTTACTTTTCTTAAGTAAAGCTTCTTTCCCTTTTACCACAGAAACGAGATCTGTTTTGTCTAACTCTCTGAACTCATATTTTATTCACTAGTAAACAAGTCACTTGTGTACTGGTACAATCTGCTTTGTGATGTATATTACTTCCTCCTATTCTTGGGTTTCAATTACTTCTGTCCACTTACTGACCTTAGCAAGTTTCAATCTCCGTGCCATTTCAAGTTTTGTTCCAAAAAAAAAGTCACATTTACATTCAGCTGTAACAACTACTGAGTTATACTCCATGCCCCAAAACCCACATCAGGTCTAGCTTATAAAATTAATGGAACACAAGAAAATAAGAGCAGGAGTACAATATTTCCCACACTCCAAGCTTCAAGAATGGTAGTTGTAAAGGAGTACCAAGAAATGACCAAGTGCTGATTATGAACTTCACAGGTTGTTGTGCCATGAATACCCTCCATTGTTTGATGTGGCATTACAATTGTACTTAGTGTAATAGACTCAGAATGGATCTGGCAGCTTAAAACCAGGCTGTGGACCATTAGCAGCTGCAAAACCATACATGACCACTTTTTATAACCTCCTGCCCTGGCATATCGTCTCACTGCTGTTACAATCAAGTCAAGCAACCAACCCTGATTCAAGGAGTGCAGAAGGACATGATGGGAGCAGCAGCAGGCACACTTTTAAATGAGATGACACGCCAAACTGGTGGGTTTGCAACATGCGTGCTAGGTAGCTATAATGGACAGAACACAAGAAAATAGGAGTAGGAGTAGGCCATCAGGCCCTTCAAGCCTGCCCCGCCATTCAATATGATCATTGCTGATCAATGCTGGCCTCAACTGCTCTTCTGTGCCATTTCTACATACCCATCTATTCCTCAATCTATCAAATATTTATCCACCTCCACTTTAAATACTTCCAATGATCCAGCTTCCACCAGCTGTCAGGGTACAGAATTCCAGAGATTTACCACCCTCTGCCAGAAGAAATTTCTACATACCTCAGTCTTAACTGCAAGATAAGGGGCCAATCAGTTATGTTCCCTTATTTGAGAATCTCCCACTAGCAAAATCATCTCAACATCTACCCTGACAAGCCCCCTTAGAATCGTATATGTTTGAATAAGGTCACCTCTCATTCTTCTAAACTCCAAGGAATATAGGCCAAAACTATTTAGTCTCTCTAGATATGACAACCCTCTCAAACCAGGAATTAGCCTGGTGAATTTCCTTTGTACTGTCAATGTTACTTTTTCTTTTTTCAGCTAAGGGGACCAAAACCGTAAGCAGGCCTCATCAACACCCTGTACAATTGCAACAAAACTTCCCTGAGAGCCATGTATAACCAACGGCCATTAAACTCCTAACATAAACATCATCATTCTCAACAATGACAGATTCCAGCACATGAATACTAAAAATTCAGGATAAGTCATTCGTAACCACATTCAGGCAGAAGTGGTGAGTGCATGATTCATTATGGCTTCCTCTAGGGATCCTTAGCAGCACAGAAACCAGTCTTGAGCCATCTGGATTCACTTCAATGCTGAGAACACTGTAAAAGCTCCCAGATCAGGCAATGGTCCTTGTGTTGCACTTGAGAACTAGCTACACCTCTGGTCAGAGCCAAATAATTATATCAGTGGTACCTACCCAACAATATGGAATTGTGCCTAGTTGTGTCCTATCCACAAAAAGCAAAACAAATCTAATCCAGATAATTACTACCTAAATCAGTAATCAGTGAACCTACTCTCACCCATGCCAAACAAGAGCCCATGGTGTTAGAGGCAAGGTACTAACATGGATAGAAGATTGGCTGGCTGGCAGAAGTCAGAGAGTGGGGATAAAGGGGTCCTTTTCAGGATGGCTGCTGGTGACTAGTGGAGTTCCACACAGGTCAATGTTGGGACCACAACTTTTCACTTTACACATTAATGATCTGGATGAAGGAACTGGTTGCATTGTGGCCAAGTTTGCAGATGATACCAAGATAGGTGGAGGAACAGGTAGTGTGGAGGCAGGGAGTCTACAGAAGGACTTGCACAGGTTGGGAGAGTGGGCAAAGAAGTGTCAAATGGAATACAGCCGAGGGAAGTGTGGGGGTGATGCACTTTGGTAGAAAGAATAAAGGTGTAGACTATTTTTTAAATGGAGACAAAATTCAGAAATTAGACGTGCAAAGGGACTTGGGAGTCCTAGTGCAGGATTCCCTCAAGGTTAATTTGCAGGTTGAGTTAGTAGTAAAGAAGGCCAATGCAATGTTAGCATTTATTTTGAAAGGACTAGAATATAAAAGCAAGGATATACTGCTGAGGCTTTATATGGCAATGGTCAGACCCCATTTGGAATGTTGTGAGCAATTTTGGGCCCCGTATCCAAGGAAGGATATGCTGGTCTTGGAGAGGGTCCAGAGGAGGTTCACAAGAATGATCCCAGGAATAAAAGGCTTAACATATGAGGAGCGTTTGATGCTGCTGGGCCTGGACTCAACAGAGTTCAGAAGAATGAGGAGAGGGGATCTCATTGAAACCTACCTGATACTGAAAGGCCTGAATAGAGTGGATGTGGAGAGGATGTTTCCATTAGTAGGAGAGTCTCGGATCTGAGAGCATAGCCTCAGAATAAAGGGACGTCCCTTTAAAACTGAGATGAGGAGGGATTTCTTCAGCCAGAGGGTGGTGAACCTGTGGAATTCATTGCCACAGAGGGTGGTGGTGGAGGCCATGTCATTGGGTGTATTTAAGGCAGAGATTGATAGGTTCTTTATTGGTAAGGGGATTAAGGGTTACAGGGAGAAGATGGGAGAGCGGGATTAAAAAAATCAGTCATTATTGAATGGCAAAGCAGACTTGATGGACTGAATGGCCTAATTCTGTTCCTCCATCTTATGATCAGTAAAGTGACGGTAAGTTTCATTAACAGTGCTACCAAGAAGCATTTAATCAGCAACAAAATGCTCACCAGTGCATAGCTTGGTTTTCGCTAAAACTGCTTAGCTCCAAATCTCATTACAGCGTTTGTACAACATGGAGCAGAGAGCTGAATTCCAGAAGAAGGGCAAGAGTCCTGCTAGAACTAATGAACATCAAGGAGAAAACACTCAAAAGGTTGTACTTGTACCTTATACAAAGGAAGATGGTTATGGCTACTGGAAGTCATTCACAATTCCAGTCACAGAACATCACTACAGGATAGTTCTTCAGAACAGAATCATATGACCAACCATCTCCAGCTGCTTCATCAATGTTCAGCAAATGAAGCAATCCATGCCTGCAAGACCTAGATAACATTTAGGCATGGGCTGATAAATGGCACAGTCAGGCCTACTGCAAGAACTCTTTTAGTTGCAAACAATCCAATGGTAGTAGAGGTCAGATGGAAAAAAAATTAAGGCAGTTTTGTCATCTTCATTGCATAAAAACTGACCAAATGTTATATTTCAACGTGCAATGAAGAACATACTACGAGGAATGAAAGTTAAAATAAGTTGAAGGGAATACAGGTGGATTTATTTGTGCAGAGACAAACACTAGTGACGGTTATACATTAACCATGGAAGTGACTAAATCACAGCAAGATTACTAAATGGAATGTATTTATTCAAAGTAATTGACCATTGAACTCCTATTAGTCAAGCTGTTAAAAACTTTGTCAATCAACATGATAGTTACAACCAGGGTTCCACCAAGTCAGGACTGATCACCACAGTCTTTGAAAATGTTAACAGAGTTGTCACATTTGTCAGGCTTTCAATGTACTGATAAAACACAGAATACTACCCATCAAAACATCTTTTTGGGAAAATGGTCAAACATTAAATAGAATGACATTTCTTTGAGATTACTACAATTCACTAAATCAATCAATTACAATTACCAGAGAGCATTAAGATAATACAAATCAGCAGTGGAGGGGCGAGGAGGAGTTGCAGTTGCATTAATCAGTGGTTAAGGACATAATCTGGATTATAAAAAGCACGCTTTTTAGTTGCAAACCTTAGTAATTTCCAAAGGAACTGCAGACCCGTACATGTAGAAACATACTCAAGTGATCAGTAGGGTGAGCTGTGCTTAAAATCCAAAGAAAATTAAGGAGGACAGTGTGTGAAGTTGAAAAGAACACTGTTAGAGACTGGCATACCAGGACATGTATGGCATTTGTAGTATTAACAGCATTGTAATACTGATAGTGAATTATAACCAGCTTTTACCCAACCTGGACAAGTTCAGGCCAAATTCAGGAATCAAGTTGAGGGAGGAGAGAAATCATTTATTTACAGTGATAAGCAATTGTCACACCACAAAAGTGCTTTGCAGTGATCATCTCCAACAAGTGAGAATCTACCTTTGAATTCAATGGCATTATGATCGCCCAGTCCCCTACCATTTGACCAGAAGCTCAAAATGAACCAGCCACACAAATATTGTTGCTACAATAGCAGGTGCGAGGCTGGGTAACCTGTAGCAAATAGTTCTCTTCACCACAAAGTCTTTGCAACATCAGTAAGGCACAAATCAGCAGCATGATGCAATACAGGTTACCCCCATATTAAGGTGGGGGTTCCCAGAAAACGATCTATATCACAATCATCCATAATGTGAAGCTGCATCATCTGCGCATGCATCAAGAAAAACGAGTTGAATAAAATTTAATTTTGTATTCACTTATTTACATTTTTCACGTAAATTCTGTGAGAGTGAACTTTATTCCATATCTCAAATTTTTGGGTAGTGATTTGTGAATTCTGTAATGGCGAATTTCTTTTACCTGAACATCCATAACACAGAGGCGGAGGGGGGGTCACCTGTACTCTCCACTCGCCTGGTGAATGTAGTTCTAATACTTGAAAAGTTCAACACCATCCAGACAAAACAGCCTACTTGATTGACACCCCAACCAACTGCAAGTGTCCATTACCTGCACCGATACTGGGCACCGTCTACAAAGTGTATTGCCAATTACACACCTTGGTTCCTCCAGTAACACCTCCCAAACCTGTGACCTCTACTACCAAGAGGGACAAAGCCAGTAGCCACATGAAAACACCACACCTGCTGATTCATAAGAAGGACTGCAGTGGTTCAAGAAGGTGGAAGGGACAGTTGGGAATGGGCAATAAATGATGACCTATCCAGCAATACCCACACCTCAAAATATAAATGGAATGGAATTGAATTGAATTATTAAGAATTTTAGAGCAAAAGCACTTGATTGTGAAAGCAATATATTGTGCTTATATACGAACAGTAGAGAGAACAAGGTTTTGTCAAATACCAATTAAAGTGTTATTATGAAACAATCATTGTCGAAAAAACTGTTCATTTGAGAGGATCATAACAGAATCCAAAAAATAAAAAATACTGGAAATTAAGGCTTTTCAATCTTGAAACTGTGTAGTTACGTTCACCCCTACTTCTGTAAATGTATTCAGCAATTCCCCCCTCTCCTCATGAATTGGCTTCCACTAAAACTTTCCATCCACTAAACATCTAACAATATTAACCATGAATTATACCTATCCAAACTTAATCTCTGGTTAACTCACTTGCTCAGCAATGAGAGCATTATAATTCAATCCTCCCCATTCATAACAGAGCTCTTCCTGTTGCACTAGCAAATTCAAGTACAGCCGCTCCCAGGGTATGGAAGACTTGACATAAAGAAGTCCAACTTTGTGCAAATTCTCCCATAAATCTTTAAAGAATTTTTCAAGATAGGAAAGTTAGTTACAAAAGTGAAAACGTTTTCAGGAGTTATGGAATAGGAGTGGCAGCTGATTAATTCAAAAGATAACCAGTTTACATTTAAACTCCCCACAGTAATCAAACAGACATCATTGTCTTTATGAGCACAGCTGCCAGTTCACAGTGGGAAACCACTTCAGAGATTTGCTTTGGAAACTGACAGGGCAACCTCTTCTACTGACACTCTAAAACACTTTACTAAATATTATAAGATCGATGGATACTTTACGGCAATCAAAACTAGCCTTTGGATGTGGGACATGCTGATTCTGCACCATTGTAACTACACAGAAGAAGACAATATATAAACGCTTATGTTAATCGACCCTCATTAAAATTGTTCATTTCTGATTTACGGAAAAGACAGCTTATGGACAGTTCTCAGGAACGGAACTCTTACATAACCCAGCAAGTGCCTGTAATAATCTTGCCCAATAGCTGCTCCAAGACCATTTTCTGAGGTATCTTCTTGCAGCATCATCTCTCTTTCATTATTGAAGGTGTAGCACTGGCTCAGCAGTGACCATCTCTTTGAATCATTGGACTACTTACTCATAGATGTCCATTCAATATCTTTCCTTGTCATTTTGCTCAGATGGGGCAGGAGTTTACTTAAATTGTTTGGCACACAGTTCTCTTCAAGTACCACAAATTCTGCTTTGTATTTTTTTCCATTCTTTGGATTTGTTTTATAGCTTACACTTGCCTTGTGATATGACAACTGTATAAGCTGCACTTTGTTACCACTCAGTCAGTCTCTTCAAATTTCTTTCCTAACTTCTTAAGAATGTTATGCACCACTATGTACTTGGAAATGTATTTCCCTTCAATAGGTGCAAAGATCCATCTTGGATACACAGCCCCATCTACTCGATTCACTCGTTTCTTTCCTGTCTACCTTGGGACTTCGATCCCTTCACACTTGCTTGTGCAACATTGCAAACTGTTCCTTCACTGACCACTCATCTGCTTGCTACTAGTTGTCCTCTCTCTGCACAGATGGAGCGATTCATCTTTTAGCACTTGTGACATTCCTTCCCTTATTTTGGGCATTTCTCCTGCCATCCATGCTGCTTGCCCTGACAACTGCATCCTTTGAACTGGTGCTGCCTGTTCCTTCAGGTGTGGACATAATTGTGCTGTTTGCTATCCAACACATCAACTCTGGCTCTGGACAAATTTGTAACCCTGCAGATTTTGAAATACTTTTCAGGCCTAAGTATTTTAAGTTTCTCTCAACAGATGATCCCTCAAACCTGCATTTCCAAGCCACATACTTATGAATCAACAAATCCTGCAAATCTCCAAATTTACAATTTTCAGACAGCAACTTCTGTTCACTTATGTGTTAAATATCTCCCCATTCTCCTGAAAATTTTGAATCTGTGCATCATTGAATTACATGGAAGATTTCACTGATTCTAAAAGGCTTCTTCCAGCATCTCATTTGTAGGCCTGCTTGTTCAGTGGAACTCTCTGCCTCACATTCCAACCAGGTACAACAGTATTTCCACTTTATCAGCCATTACAAATGAACAAAAGAAAATGCCTTCTTCCATTGGTAATTTTTAGCTGCTGAAATGACTATCTGCTCCACCTCCCAACACACTGGACAATGGTGCACCTTCTAATAGAAGGAAACTAAATGTGACATTCTTGGTCATCCTGCTCCCCATTGCTCAAGTGCCTTCTCAATGTGCTTCCATCTGTCTGGTACAGAACCACATTCTAGCAGATAAATCCAAAATCTGTATCTTTCTAGTGGATCATATACCATCATCCTAATATAATTCATGTAGCATTTATCAACTGTCAATTAGTATTCCAAGCAAAATTGAAGTTAATATAACATGTTCAAACTGCTTTTCAACACCATTGTGTGTTATGCTGTCCCTAGGGAAGTATTTAATAAATAACACTCACCCAGTCACTTTCCTTGGGTCCTTGGTGTGTCCTGCCATTAATTTATTTCTCAGCTACTCACTAGCCTGCAATGTGATTGACCTCCATCCTCATAATACTTTCTGATCTAGTAATGCTTGGTGCTTGCAATCAGTGTATTTCTAAGACAGGGCATTATCTCTGGCACACTATTGGCAGCTGTGATTCCAGCTGCAGAGATCCCAAGTCTTAAATTCCAGCCCTAAACCTCCCCACCTCTTCAGCCCTGTAAGACCATCTTTGAAAGCTGTTTGAACTTTTCGTTCTGAAACTCTATCACAAATAATGAGGTCACTTAGTTTAAAACTTTATTTGACAGTGTTGTTGTGAAAAACTGTGGGACATTTTAGGAACAGAATAATTGTTGACCTAATCTCACGATATATTATCTCATGGCCCTAAAGCCCGGCGAGTTCATGCCAATTAAAATATTGGAATTTCCACCAATACATTGAGAAAATAACTTAGGAGAGTTTTGCTTTCACCAAATTTCCTTCAAATTAAAAGGGAAAGTTAGAGCATACTTTGCTTCCGCCCCAAGACCAAACGCATACCAGTAGCAGCAAAAATGATTACTCAGAAATCTTTTGAGAAAACATGTGCGATATTTAGAAATATACGGCTCAAATCTAAATGCTCATACTGCAGAGTTTTACTCGGTTATGCGCTCATGTGCTCAGTTTTAAAGACTGAAGTGGATCGTTTCCTCCATCTTTCCACGTTCCTAATGTTGCAGATTGCAATCAAAAGGGACATCGGGTTTCTAAAACAGGGCTCTACCCCAAACACGTATTTAATATTTTCGCAAACAACAACTCTTACTATTGAGCTAGTAAATGCACGACATTTAAAAGCGACCGACTTTTAGGAATTTTGTTTAAAGAAACGCTGGAGCGTTGAAAGAGAAAATGTTTAAGGTATTTACTTCTTGGCGCCTATTTAGCGTCCAGTTCCAGATCTCTTCTCTCACCTCCCGACCTCTCGCCCACTCCGCTGGCAACCGATAGATTTTACCAGCAAGCAAAACTTTGCTTGGTCAATTTACGTAACTAGGGGGTTGAAATTAACCAGACGATATGATATTATTTACGTTAACTGATTAACCCGGTGCAGTGGCAGGGAAAGGGAGCGATCACAAGCCGAAAGGGGTCAAGGATCCAGTCTCCAGAATGCAAATCCATGTTAATGTAAAGGAATTACCTGTGTGAATGGAGCGAACCGCATAAGCGACACAGTAGTGAGACTTAGAGCGAGGATGCAGAATAGAAAGCTCATCCGTCCGTTTTACTTCCTCTTCACGGTAACGAGTTCGGTGGCTTCAGGGCGGGACTCATGATCCCGGACAATGCCAACTGGTGAAGCCCAAGCAAACTCCAGTTACAATCCGTCAACCATCGCCTCCCTCTCAACGATTGCACGGAAAGTGTCAAGTTGGGACGTGAACATCAGCCTATAGCTCTGCTCCAAGGAACAACCAGCAGCAGTTCTGACAGTGCCCCGAAATCACACGGGCACCCTCTGCCGTTAAATATTTGTTCAACGCGCTTTCGAAAGAGAAAGTTCAAACTTGAAATATCGAAGTAGCCGTAATTTCACGAGAAGATGTCGCGCACACTTCTTGGCTCTGAAAGTACCAAGAGCCACTCCTGCCCCTATCACTTATTGCCCCTTTCTCTTTTTGTTATTTGTCCTGTATTAGAGAAGGCGCTATATAAATTTGCGGTTGGTTACCCTGGCTCGACCAGTTACTCCCATGCCTTAGTTTTGCAGTTTGCTTGTCGAGATTCGTTACTGTCGTGTCCTTAGACGCTTTAGTGTGGCAGCTCACAGAGTTAGTACTGTCAATAGATTTTCTTTGTTTAAGGCAATAAACGCCCAACTGATGGTAGTGCCAGGTACAACAAAAATATGGTGATGGTGAGGAGGATGGTCTCAGGGTACAGAAAGGTATTGATCAGCTGGTAAATTGGGCAGAGCAATGGCAGATAGAGTTTAATTTTGATAAGCGTGAATAATACTGTTTGGGAGGTTAGTAAGGCATTTGACAAGGCTCCACATGGTAGGCTTCTTCAGAAGGTCAGAGGGCATGGGATCCAGGGAAGCTTGGCCGTGAGGATTCAGCATTGGCTTGCCTGTAGAAAGCAGAGGGTTGTGGTGGAGGGAGTGCATTCAGATTGGATGGCTGTGACTAGCGGTGTCCCACAAGGATCAGTTCTGGGACCTCTGCTTTTCGTGATTTTTATTAATGACTTGGATGAGGGGTAGAAGGGTGGGTTGGGCCTGTTTGCGAATGACACAAAGGTTGGTGGTGTTGTGGATAGTGTAGAGGATTGTTGAAGATTGCAGAGGGACATTGATAGGATGCAGAGCTGTGTTGAGAAGTAGCAAATGGAGTTCAATCCGGAGAAGTGTGAGGTGGTTATAGATACTGAATCTCCACATTTGGTGACTTTTTATGCAAATGAGAGATTGGAAGGAGCGCAAGTTTTTAATTGATCAATATCTGTATAAAAATGACAATTCTTTGTGAAAACCAAAGCAGTTCAGTGACAGGGGTTGAACTGTTCTCCTTGTTCACGCGTAAATAAAATGTGATTGAGAAATGAGTGCAAGTTGTCAGAGTCCAGTTGAGATCAACAACGACAGGGACTGTTCCTGTGCTGTATGACTCTGACTGTAGTGAGCCGGCCCTCCCCACTGCAGCTTCTTGCCATTTTTCCTTTCAGCTACGGCTACAGCACACACTTTTCAAGGAATTCTCACTGGCATTGCCAGAACTCCAACTGATTTCCATAAACCATCTCAATGGCAAAATCGGCACCAGGTCAACCTCATCGGCATACACAGGAGTTGGCTCTCGTGTACATAAGAACAATAAGAATATAGGAGCAGGAGTAGGCCATCTGGCCCGTCGAGCCTGCTCTGCCATTCAATAAGATCATGGCTGATCCTGGCTGTGGACTCAGATCCACCTACCTGCCTTTTCCCCAATAACCCTGAATTCCCCTACTATGCCAAAATCTATCTGTGTCTTAAATATATTTAATGAGGTAGCCTCTATTGCTTCCCTGGGCAGAGAATTCCACAGATTCACTACTCTCTGGGAAAAGCAATTTCTCTTCATCTCTGTCCTAAATCTATTCCCCTGACTCTTGAGGCAATATCCCCTAGTTCTCATCTCACCTACCAGTGGAAGCAACCTTCCTGCTTCTATCTTATCTATCCCTTTCATAATTTTATATGTTTTTATAAGATTCCATCTCATTCTGCTGAATTCCAGCGAGTATAGTCCCAGGCCACTCAATCTCTCCTCATAGGCTAACCCCCTCATCTCCAGAATCAACCTGGTGAACCTCCTCTGCCAACCGCCTCCAAAGCCAGTATATCTTTCCTCAAGTGAGGAGACCAGAAATGCACGCAGTACTCCAGGAGTGGCCTCATCAGTACCCTGTACAGTTGCAGCATAACCTCCCTGCTCTTAAATTCAATCCCTCTAGCAACGAAGGCCAACATTCCATTTGCTTTCTGCAAACCAACATTTTGTGATTCATGCACAAGCACTCCCAAGTCTCACTGCTCAACAGCATGCTACAATCTTTCACCATTTAAACAATAATCTGATCTTCTATTTTTCCTTCCAAAGTGGATGACCTCACATTTACCAACACTGTACTCCATCTGCCAGACCCTTGCCCACCCACTTAACCTATCTATATTTCTCTGCAGACTCTCCACATCCTCTGCACAACTTGCTTTTCCACTGAACTTAGTGTCATCAGCACACTTAGATATGATACACTCGGACCCCTTTTCCAAATCATTAATGTCGTGAACAGTTGCGGGTCCAGCACCGACCCCTACGGCACCCACTCACCACTGATTGCCAACCAGAGAAACACCCATTTATCCCAACTCTCTGCCTTCTATTGGTTAACCAATCCTCTGTCCATGCTAATACATTACCCCCAACTCCATGCATTCTTATCTTAAGGATAAGTCTTTTATGCAGCACCTTATCGAACGCCTTCTAGGAAATCTAAGTATACAACATCCACCTATTCCCCCTCTATCCACTGTGCTCATTATATCCTGAAAGTACATCGATAATGTACTTTTTAAGATTTATTCACAATTTCCTCCCACACTTGCACTGAAATTTGTACCAATCCTATTACTCTTGTTCTTTCATTTAGTTGAGAAGACTTGGACCAAGACTAGTATAGTAAACTAAATAGAGGCAATTAGGAGGACACAAAGTAAAGCTAGCTAAAGTGATCTGATAAATAAGGTTAAAGGATCAGTCAGCTGAGATGCAGAAGTAGACATTGAAGTGGATCTTTCAGAATACACAGAATAGATACAAACAAAATCCCAAGAGGAGCACCTTTCATCTACGCTTAACTAAAAAAAGTTAAAGATAGTATCAACTTAAAGGAAAAGCATATAATTGAGCAAAGGAAGGTGGTAGGTCAAAAGATTGCACAGAATATAGAAAAAGAAGTAAAGAATCTTTGCAATATTAGTAAAGAAGGAAAAATTAGTGAACAGGCAATGCTAGCCCAAAATGTAAAAGCAGGTAGTTAGATTGTTGACAGAGAAAAGAGCTAACACAGTAATTTTTGGCCCTGTAAAAAGTAAATCTGGAGAATGAATAATGGAAAGTAAGCAGATGGCAGATGAATTAAGCAAGTATTTTGCATCAGTCTTCACTTTAGAGGATATAAGCAATATCCCAGAAAGAGTGTCAATCAAGAATTGAAAGAGAGGAGGAGCTCAGAAAAATTAGAATTGCCGAGGTGTTGCTGAGCAAATTGGTGGAGCTGCAGGCTGACAAATTCCCAGGTCCTGATCAACTTCCTCTTTAAAAAAAGTGGTTAGTGAAATTGTTGATGCATTGGGTTTAATTTTCTAAAATTCCTTAGATTTCAAGGAATTTCCATTAGACTGGAAAATATCAAATGTAACTCTTTTTTCAAATGGACAGTAAACAGGAAACAATGAGTCAGTTAGCTTAATGTTAGAATCCATTACGTTATCTCCTAACAACATAGAGACATTGGAGGAGGCTATTTGGCCCATCAGGCCCATGACAGGTCCAGAGGAGTAATCTGATTTTGTTCCATTTTCCCCTCCTTATTTCCATGTAACCATTTAACTTATTCTCACCATTCATGTCCATCAACTCTGCCTTGATTCTTTTCCCATTTACAGTGACCAATTAACCTGTCAATACATCTTTGGGATGTGGAAGGGAACCAGAGGACATGCAAAATCTGTACAGACAGCACCCAAGGCCAAGATTGAACCTAGTTCCCTGGAGCTGTGAAGCAGTGGCACTAACTGCTGTGTCAGGGTACCACCTTTCCATCAAAGATATTATAGTCGTTTACAGAAAAATTCAAGATGCTGTACAACTCTGATGATCTACACATTAGGGACTTTGGTGGTGCCAGACTAACAGATTTTCTAGAGCATTGAATGTTTCTGTTGCTGCCCCAACATGCATTTAATTCACTTTTTTCAGATGTTCCATAGTAACATTTTCCAGTGGAACTTTAAAGGAAACATGGGAACCAGGCTCAATGAGTTTAAAGGGAGTGCAGGAACAAGGGCCCCAGTGACTCTCCCCAAGGTCCTACCCAACACTCCCCAAGGCCCTACCATTCACTGTATAAGTCCTACCCTGGTTTGATCTCCCAAAATGCAATACCTCACATTTATCTGGATTGAAAGCCAAATGCCAATCCTCAGCCCACATACCTAGCTGATCAAGATCCCCCTGTAATTTTTCATACTACCTACAACACCTATTTTAGTATTACCCGCAAACTTACTAACCATCCCTTGTACATTCACATCCAAATTGTTCATATAAATTACAACCAACAAAGGTCCCAGCACCAACCCCTGTGGCATACCACTAGAAACAACCCTTGACCATCACCCTCTGCTTCCTACCACTGAACCAATTATGAATCCAGTCCGCTACCTCCCCCTGCATCCCATGCGATTTAACCTTCCTGACTAGCCTGCCATGAGGAACCTTGTCAAAGGCCTTGCTGAAGTCCATATAGACAACATCTACTACCCTACCCTTATCTACCCTCTTGGTTACCTCTTCGAAGAACAAAAGGTTTGTCAGACACGACTTCCCATGCACAAAGCTGTGCAGACTGTCCCGAATCAGACCCCGTCTCTCCAAATGTTGGTATATCCTATCCCTCAAAAAGAGGATACCAAAAGATTTTTCAGATATATAAAGCATAGAAGAGAGACAAGAGTGGATGTCGGACCTCTGGGAAATGACACTGGAGAGGTAGTAATGGGGAACAAAGAAATGGCAGATGAACTGAATAAGTATTTTGTTTCAGTCTTCACTGTGGAAGACACCAGCAATGTGCCAGAAATTTGAGAGAGTCAGGGGGCAGAAGTGAATATAGTTGTCATTCCTCAGGAGGTGCTTTGGAAACTGAAAGATCTGAAGGTAGATAAGTCACCTGGACCTGATGGACTACATCCCAGGGTTCTAAAAGAGGTAGCTGAGGAGATTGTGGAGGCATTAGTAGTGATCTTTCAAGAATCACTAGAGTCAGGAATGGTTCCGGAGGACTGGAAGATTGCAAATGTCACTCCACTCTTTAAGAAGGGAGGGAGACAAAAGACAGGAAACTATAGGCCAGTTAGCCTGACTTCAGTGGTTGGTAAAATGTTGGAGTCCATTATTAAGGATGAGGCTTCAGGGTACTTGGAAGCACATGATAAAAAAGGCCAAAGTCAGCATGGTTTCCTTAAGGGGAGATCTTGCCTGACAAATCTGTTGGAATTCTTTGAGGAAGTAACAGGCAGGATAGACAAAGGAGAGTCAGTGAATGTTGTTTACTTGGATTTTCAGAAGGTGCCACACATGAAGCTGCTAAACAAATAGTAGCCAAAGGTATTACAGGAAAGGTACTAGCATGTGTAGAAGATTGGCTGACTGGCGGAAGGCAAAGAGTGGGAATAAAGGGGGCCTTTTCTGGTTGGCTGCTGGTGACTAGTGGTTTTCTGCAGGGGTCGGTGTAGGGTCCGCTACTTTTCATTATTATATGTTAATGATCTGGATGATGGAATTGAGGGCTTTGTGGCCAAGTTTGCAGATGATACAAAGATAGGTGGAGGGGCAGGTAGTGGTGAGGAAGCAGGGAGTCCGCAAAAGGACTTGGATAGGTTGAGAGAATGGGAAATGAAGTGGCAGATGGAATACAACGTAGGGAAGTGTCCGGTCATGCACCTTGGTAGAATCAGTAAGGCAAAAACTATTTTCTAAACGAGGAGCGAATTCAGAATTTGAGTGCAAAGCGACTTGAGAGTCCTAGTGCAGGATTCCCTTAAGGTTAACTTGCAGGTTGAGTTGGTAGTAAGGAAGGCAAATGCAATATTAGAATTTATTTCACGAGGACTAGAATATAAAAGCAAGGATGTAATGCTGAGGTTTTCTAAAGCAATTGGTCAGACCACATTTGGAGTATTGTTGAGCAGTTTTCGGCCCCACATCTAAGGAAGGATGTGTTGGCATTGGAGAAGGTCCAGAGGAGGTTTATAAGAATTATCTCAGGAATGAAAGAGTCCATGTATGTGGAGTGTTTGATGGTTCTGGGCCTGTACTCACTGGAGTTCAGATGGATGTGGGGGGATCTCATTGAAACCTACTGAATATAGAAAGCCCTGGATAGAGTGGATGTAGAGAGGATGTTTCCAGTAGCAGGAGAGTCTGGGACCAGAGGGCACAGCCTCAGAATAGAAGGGCATCCCTTTAGAACAGAGATGAGGGGGAATTTCTTTAGCCAGAGGATGGAGAATTTCTGGAATTCATTGTCACAGACGGCTGTGGAGGCCAAGTCACTGGGTATATTTAAAGCAGAGGTTGATAGGTTCTTGATTAGTAAGGGTGTCAAAGGTTACTGGGAGAAGGCTGGAGAATAGTGTTGATTGAATGGTGGAGCAGATTCGATGGGCCAAATGGCCTAATTCTGCTCCTAGGTCTTATGGTTTTAATCCCCTCCAGCAATTTACCCACCACTGATGTCAAACTCATTGGCCTGTAGTTTCCTAAATTGTTTTTGCTACTCTTTTTAAACAATGGTACCACATTAGCCACTCTCTGGTCCTTCGGAATCTAACAAATTCCACTCTGTCCAAGCCTTTTACACTATGATCGGCCCAGTCAATATTAGGGAAGTTAAAATCTCCCACTAGTACTACCGTATTGTGTTTACAACTAACTGCAATCTCTCTACATATCTGCTCCACCAATTCCCGCTGACTATTGGGGGGCCCATAATACAATCTCATCAGAGTAACTATCCCATTTTTGTTTCTAGGTTCTACCCATATGGCCTTACTGGATGATTCCCCCAAGAATATCCTCTCTAATGATTGTTGTTATGTCCTCTTTCATCAAGATGGCAACTCCCTCTCCTCTCTTACCTGCACCTCTGTAACGCCCGTAGCCTCTGTATCCTGGAACATTGAGCTGCCAGTCCTGCCCTTCCTTCAGCCACGTTTCTGTTCTGACTATGATATCCCAGTTCCCAGAGCCAATCCACGCCCTGAGTTCATCTGCCTTACCTGTCAAGCCTCTTGCATTGAAATATATCCAGTTTAAAGCAATGGTCTTTCCTCTCCCTTTACTGTGCTCCTGTCTGCCCTGATGACTAAATTTGCTCTCATTGGCTGATTTCTCATCAGCCACTCTATTGCTCAGGGCTCCATCCCCCTGCCATTTTAGTTTAAACCCTCCCGAATAGCACTAGCAAATCTCACAGCCATGATATTGGCCTCTCTCCAGTTCTGGTGCAACCCAACTCTCTTGCACCTGTCTTGCACTTGTACATTAATTGCCACCAAAGATCAATCTCATTATTGATCTTTGGTTAGAAGCTGGAGGTTCAAACAATAAATAATTTATATGCAGGGGAAGTGGATGATGGTAAATCACCATGCAGAAAGCAGAATGATGAAAGCCATTTATTTTAAGAGGGCTCTTCTGAAAGTTGGGATATTCATCAGTACAGCTGTCCCTCATCACAATGCTTCATCTTCAGCATAGATTTTTGTGTTAAAGAATCAGAAGTGGGACTTGAATCCAGAACCTTCTGAGCCACTGGCAAAACAGGATCATACTAAATATGTCTGGAATGATGCAGTGATCAAGTGGTCAAATTAGCAGAAGGCAGCCACAGCTACCAATTCTATTATTATTGTGCCTGGAGAAGCTTAACAATAACTTTAGAAATGACTGGGTTTGGTAATGTTCTGTTGGGCATCTGATAAATAATATCCTTTGCTAGATGAATTTCAAAAAGCAAAGTATGCACAGGCAAATCAGTGTAAGAAAAAATATGTAGTTTTTTGTAATTTACTCATCCTTAAATGCCCCCTCTGTAACTCACTGGGCCATCTCAGTTATGATTCAGCTCCATTGGAATCGCATATAAACCAGACTGTGTAAGGATAACAGAATTTCTTTCGTTGAAAGACATTAGTGAATAGGATGTTTATTACAACAATTGCCCACACGCTACTGAGGAAAGCCATGGTTTATTTCAGATGTTATTTAATTATTTGAGTTTAAATTGTTCAGTTGCTTCAGTGAGATTTGAACTCATGTCCCCAGATCAATAGTTCAAGGCTTTGGATACGAGTCTGTTAACGTAGCCACTATTGTACTATACCCATGATGTTGATTAAAGAAAATCAACATTTTGGGTGAAGTGTTGCTGAGTGATGAATAACATTGATGTACGTCTCTTGAGTGGAGATTTATTAAACATAAAGTATGACTCAGAGCAAGATACAGAAACTACTTTGTATCGGTCTCTGACTCGTAAGCTGATTGTTCATGTTGGCAACACATGAAGCCTGTTAAATTTATTTCTAATTATTACATGCTGCTTCAGTAAAATAAATAAATGCAGGTACTAATAAAACACAAGAACTTATAATCCGTAATGCAGATTTGCTATGTATTTCCAGTATATTTGTAATAAGGTAATTTTTGATGTATTAACTAATATCTTGATAGTGGCATATGACCAGAAAGTTCAGGAAAAAATATGACTCACTGCAATCACTTTTTGGAAGAAACCCAGCAATTTGCAGTAAAGAGATATACCACAGTTAACAGTGTACAATTTACACTGTTAACTTTGCCTAAACCAAAGTAGCTGCCTTCTCACCTGAAGGCTCTCCTTTAAAGTTTATTGCATTTGTGAAATTGCTAGATAATTGATGGATGGAAAACAAGGCAATTTAATCCGTCTCATATTTCCTGCACCTTTGACATAGTTGACCATCCTAACCCCTTCCTGTGGAATTATTCTCCCCATCACAAATGGTTAAACAAAACAAGAAACTCAGAAAGAAAGGAGTGCATTTGTGGAAAATTACTAGGCAAAAGCCTTGGATTATTTTGTGCTGTGCTACAATAAGAAAAAGTAACTTCTTGACAATTGGAGAACAATTTACAAAACAGAGATTAATAAACCTGACCTCGGTTAACTTATCTAAGGCAGCATTTTCACCTCAGAAGCCAGCAGCCTAGATCTCCAAGACAAGAAAACAACAACAAAACATAGTATGTGCAGTTAGTAAAGCTACCATGGCTCAGGTGGCCAATCAGGAACTGATCATATAGCTGATTATGTGCTACATCAGTGCACAATGAGGACAAAGAGCAGGAGGTACGAACATCAGAACTGTAGTCATAAGGAGTTCACCCTAACTAAACAATGAGTCAATCCAGTCAGCCTTAACTAAAGGAATTATATTCATCCTAGGCTGACTTTCTGATGAACAATTGTACACAGCAACCATTGACTTGGTTAGTTATCTGTGAGTAGAATAGGTTAGGTGATTTGCAACACACAACATGTAACCTGAATAAAGAAATTTGGTTATGAATCCTCGTCATCTGCCCTGTAAAGGTTGAATTTCTATAAGGAACAGAAGTGTTAGGAAGACTCAGTTCCTAACCTTCCTGATAAATTACAGTGTTTCTACACCAACCGGATGGAACTTCAACCATCTACTTCCATTCCTTTCTATCCAGTCATGTCCAGAAAATCAAAACAATGTCTGCTTTTCCTGATCCCATGCCAGGAAGGCCTCCCCCAAGGACCATTCTTTGGATGTTTCTAATTATTCCTCTGCATGTTGTATCTTGGCAACATTATTCCAGAAACACAACATCACCTTCTGTGAGTAGGCTGCCATCACCCAGCTTTACTTCTCCTCTGTATTTCCCAACAATTCCACTAACTCTATCAGACTGCTTGTCCAACATTCAAGAATAAAATAATTGCATTGGATAAGTGTTTCCCTTGTGTAGGATTCAATACTTGAATGTGTTCTAACAAATTTACATTTTCTGTAATAGTTGCTTGGTTTCACATTGATATCCAGAATTTCAAACTAATCTGAATAAAAAAAAAATCAAATAAGTTTGATTAAGTTGGCTACCTCCCTTGAAATATTATTGTATACGTGGGTAGAAATGGGCACGGTAGTGTAGTGGTTAGCGCGATGCTATTACAGCACCAGCGATCGGGGTACGATTCCCGTCCCTGTCTGTAAGGAGTTTGTACGTTCTCCCTGTGTCTGCGTGGGTTTCCTCTGGGTGCTCCGGTTTCCTCCCACATTGCAAAGATGTACGGGTAGGTTAATTTGGGTTTAAAATGGGCGGCGTGGACTCATTGGGCCGGAAGGGCCTGTTACCACGCTGTAAATAAAATTTTTTAAGAATTTTTTTAAAAAAGTAGCTTATTCATTAGCCAAGTTCTTCTGCTTTAGTACTCAAGACTTATAAACTTTGATGGAGAACCTTTAGATGATTAGACAGTTGCTCTGGTTTAAGCAAAGTTAGCAGTGCATGGTGAAAAATTCCACACTCCTAGGTCTCAGACTTTCTGTCCATTACTATTAATATTTTAAAGATCACAGGGAAGAGATGTCAGTAAGCAGACTCAAATGGGAAGTTCCAGAAAATTAACTCTAGCCATTAGGGCTAATCCTAAGGGGGAGACGATTTATTTCTCGGCATTTTTGACAATGGTTACAAGTTTTGCTTTGGCATAAGGCACTTCTGCTCAGTTTTAGTTCAGTTTTCAGTTTCATTTCCTGAGTCGACATGTGTAACTGGATTTTCCCATAACTGGTGGACTCACAGTGGCTGAACTTCTGTCCATTCTTGGCCCTGTTATCCTCCTCTATGTTGGCATGGGTCTAATTAGACAAGTGGTAAAACTTAATTACTGGCTTTCTGGGAGGGAGGTAAATGTAATTTAAAATACCAGCTGACTAAAGGGCCACATGCTTTTTGTGAATTCTTCAACTATAACAGAGGAATCAGAAGACTTTAAGAATGACTAACAGGAACAGCCTTGCGGGCAACAAGCTGTGATTCAGCTTTACCAATAACATCCAGGTTTGCTGATACAAGTTTCAGTGTCCTACTCACTGCACTGGGGACTAAAAGAATGGGAATATTGAAGACAGAAAACAGAATGTGTCATCCATTTATTGAGGGTATGAATTTGGCTGTTGTTTAATAAGTCCTTTATGCACTTCATTTATAGGGCAGATTTAGTAGTAGGTCAGACAATTAAGTATAATTAAAAACATTTATTATTGTTGCAAAACATTCATCTTAAAATCACACACAGACCAGTGCACATACATTCCCGCATCACAAAACCTAGCGAACATCATGAGCATTTGCCTATGTGAGCTGTAAGTTGAGGGATTGTGCCAAGCTAGAGGGATAACAGGATTGGTACAAGTAAACTCTTCGGGCCAGTTGGAAGTCCTCCTATTCCTCCTAGCTGATAAGCAGTACTGTGAAGAAATTTATCTTATTGATTGTACAAAAACTAAAGTCTACAAATGAAAGCAGCAATGTGGGCATGGATAAAAAATTGCTACAGAACAGAAAGCACAGAATGGTGATGAGGGGAATGTACTGTACTATTCCTCAAGGATCTGTATGGATACTACTCTTTTGCTATATGGTGATTTCCTTACTTGTGCTTACAGATCATAACTCCAAAGTCTTCAGTTAATCGCTGTGGTGCACTCAAGGCGCTAGGATCCTGTGTATCCTGTAATAGTGACACTGAATGTGTTATTTATTTGGAATAGCCATTGGGACTGCTCAAATAGAATAAAAGGTGATATATGATAAAACTTGGCTGCTTTCACGATTTGTACGTGTTGGACTACCTCACCTTTGAATTGACTGAATAGTGTCATAATGATAATTGGAGATATGGTGATTCAATGATAAGTAATTACCTTGCACTGTTCCAATACAATAGACTTCCACTTGGGGTGGTGTCAACTACAGGCATTTTCTAGAGACCATTGGATAGTTTGATCAAAGGTCTTCCAGTGTTAAGGGCTTACTAGATAACATCCCTGACAAGAAAACAGACCAGGAATTCAAGGAGAACCCAAAAGGTGGATTTTGAAGATTCGTAGAAGTAGTAGAGTTGAGGAAAGACAAGTGTGTCCATTCTGCTTCAGAAGTCTATCTTATAAGAAAGATGCTGAAAGACTCTGTCCAGTTGACGACAAGGTCCAAGCAGTGTTGGATGGACCTAGTTTGACCAACTTTACAGAGCTGACTCCCTACTTAGGAATCTGTAAGCACCCTGTGAGTACCTCTACATGACTTTCTGAATTACAAGACAAAGTGGAAGTGTACAAGAAAAGAAGAAGCTGCTCTCTAAGTACGGAAATAATTATTGCTGAATTCACAATTTCTTGCTTAAGTTGCAGCTATTCACTGATACTTTGCCTTATGACTGCTACAACTTTGCAATACTGTATGAAGAATGAAGGGACAAATCAATTTTGTATAATAATCTCTTTTCCAAGCAGTGCAACATCACCCAGAATGAGAGAAAGATATTCCAGCACCAATATAGCATGCCCATAACTTCCTAAACTGTACGTCTTTGGAATGTGGGAGGAGACCAGAGCACTCGGAGGAAACCCATGCAGTCACAGGGAGAACATACAAACTCCTCACAGTATCCGGAATTGAACCTGGGCCGCTGACACTGTAATAGCGTTACGCTAACTGCTACACCACCGTGCTTGCCTAAAAGGCTTGTTTTTTTTACACAATATGCACACAACTACTACTGAAGTACAAGAGCTGATGGTGCAATCAGAATGCAGAGGATCTGGGATGACTGGCAGTTGGTGCATCATGTGATTAACTGATACAGTGTGGGATCATATCATTACTGGAATATATGGGCAGCACTCCCAACAGTTCGCTGGCAAAGTGACAATGTAACCCCACCCTTTTCTGGATGCATGAATGCATTCAAAATGCATGGAATGGAGAATGAGATAGTGACAGATTTCATAACATAATAAGAAGGTGCATAGGAAAACAATGGCTCAGCAGGTCACGTTGCTTCCCCACAGCTCCAGCAACCTGCATTTGATCCTGACCTGGGGTGGTGTCTACATGGAATTTGCAGCTTCTCTCTGTAACCCCATAAGTTTCATCTGGTTTCCTCTCACATCCCAAATATCTGCTGGTAGATTAATTGGTTAGTGTAAGTTGACCCTGGTGTGGATGGGTGACGAGAGAATTTGGGGGTGGGGGGGGAGAACTAGTTAATGCGCATGTGAGAGAGTCAATGGGTTGAATGGCCTTATCCTGTGAAAACAAAATATGACATGAGAAAGAGGAGAAGGCTATTTAGGCCCTCATGTTTATTTCTCCATTCAATAAGATCATAGCTGATCCTTTACATCAGTGTCACTTTCCTGCACTAACCCTATCCTAGCTAACCCTAGATTCCATTAAGAATGGAAAAATCTATCATTTGTTAGCATATTCCAGAAAATGGTACAAGCTAAGCATCCAGAATGGGAAGGATCTTTGGGGATGCTGTTCTTGTATCATCGTAAAGAAGAACAGAAATTCTGAAGAACCTACATGAAGGATACCCCAGCTGTATCTCCCATCAAGTAAGTTGCCAATAGTTATATCTGTGCTCTAGCATAGACAAGCAGTTGGAAGACACTGTGAAAAAAATCTACAATGCCAAAAGTATCATAGGAATGCACCAGCCACTCCTGTCAAACCATGCCCTGGAAAAGCAAACTGTGATCGCGGACTGGATATATTGATTTTTCAGGTCCAATGGTGGGAAGAAATAGTCATGATTGTAACAAATGCACATTCCAAATGGATCGAAGCAATTCTAATGGATATTTTTTTAAACACAAACAATGATTTCAAAATGGAGATTGTTCTTCAATCTTCTAGAGTTACTTTTGACAGACTGTGAAGCATTTTTCACTTGTGCTGAGTTTATGGAATTCCTCTGCAAGGATAGAATTAAGAATTTGCATGGGGTACATCCAGCCTCAAATGAATTGGGGGAAAGAGCAACTCAGACTGTGAAAGAAAAATTGAAAAAGATGACAGAGGCTGAAATTAAGACCCACTATTGAAATACACTACTTTCAACTCCTGGACAGATACCTGCTGAGTTACAGATGGGATGTGTCAGAATACACTGGATTTGATGATGCAGTAGCATACTGCTACTGTTTGTTAAAAATTCATGAAGCAGAAGAAATAATGTGACAACAGAGTTTGAGTTTGTCATTCAAAGTAGATGACTGTATTTGTACAGGATGTCACATATGAGCAATCTAGTTATTGGACCAGTCTCATTTGTGGTTCATCAGGGTGACAGTCAAAATTGAGTTATCATCCAGATAACCAAAGGCATTGTGCAATGCATTCATCAGTTCAGCATGTGTAGTATGTACAGGAACCCAAAGTTTCTTCATCTATAATACATGACATAATGAAAGAAGGTGTAATGGAGGAATGTAACTAATCGTGATATTCCATTGCAACCAGAACTACATTGCGCTCAATGATTCAGAAAACTGCCAGACAGGTTAAATTTTTTAATAGAGGGAGTATTTATTAGGAAGGGAGGAATAACCCCTGATGATAGTAATATTCCAGGGTAGTCCATTCCTGCATCTACAATTGTTGATTTTATTGTTTTGTTGTTAACACGGAAACCAGCCTCCCCTCCTTGGACTCTTGTCTTTACCTCTCGCTGCCTTGGCGAAGCAGCCAGCATAATCAAAGACCCCACCCACCCAGGACATTCTCTCTTCTCTCTTCTTCCATCAGGTAGAAGATACAGGAGCCTGATGGCACGTACCACCAGACTTAAGGACAGCTTCTGCCCCACTGTGAAAAGACTATTGAACGGTTCCCTTATACAATGAGATGGACTATGACCTCACGATCTACCTTGTTGTGACCTTGCACCTTATTGCACTGCACTTTCTCTGTAGCTGTGACACTTTAATGTTATTGTTTTACCTGTACTACATCAATGCACTCTGTACTAACTCAATGTAACTGCACTGTGTAATGAATTGACCTGTACGATCGGCATGCAAGACAAGTTTTTCACTGTATCTTGGTATAAGTGACAATAATAAACTAATACCAATACCAGTATGCGATTTCACCTTTTTCTTTGGCTGTTGTGTGCATTTATCAGGTTAAGGAGCAGAAAGAAATATGGTAACACTAACGTTCTAGGATCATCTGTAGAGGGCAACAAGGAGGCTTACAGGAGTGAGATAGATCAGCTGGTTGAGTGGTGTCACAACAACAACCTTGCACTCAATGTCAGCAAGAACAAGGAATTGAGTGTGGACTTCAGGAAGGGGAAGTCAGGAGAACACACACCAGTCTTGATTGAGGGGTCAATCACCTGGAAAGGGTGAGCAGCTTCAAGTTGCTGGGCATCAACATCTCGGAGGATCTGTCCTGGGCCCAACACATTGATGCAAACACGAAGAAGGCACTCCAGTGGCTCTACTTCGTTAGGAGTTTGAGGAAATTTGGCATGTCACCAAAGACTCTTGCAAATTTCTATAGATGTACAGTGGAGAGCATTCTGACTGGTTGCATCGCTGCCTGGTATGGAGGCTCCAATGCACAGGATCGTAAGAGGCTGCAGAGGGTTGTAGACTCAGCCATCTCCATCACAGGCACAACCCTCCCCCACATCGAGGACATCTTCAAGAAGTGGTGCCTCAAGAAGGTGCCATCCATCATGAAGGACTCTCACCGTCTGGGACATGTCCTCTCCTCATTACTACCATCGGGAAGGAGATACAGGAGCCTGAAGACCCATACTCAATGATTCAGAAACAGTTTCTTCCCCTCCGCCATCAGATTTCTGAACAGTCCATGAACCCATAAACACGACCTCATTATTCCTTTGTTTTTGCACTATTTATTTATTTTGCAATTTATAGTAATTTTATGCCTTTTCACTGTACTGCTGCTGCAAAACAACAAATTTCAGGTCATAGGACAGTGATAATAAACCTGATTCAATGTCTGTTGCACTGACATTGAACATGTTGCTGTATTCTGAAGACTGCCATCTAGTGTCCATAGAGCTAATCAAACGTAACAACAACTTAACATTTGTTGGAGCATTTCACAATGAATTGGCATTCTGTTGTTCCTACATGTAATTAGATTGATCTGGTTGTGTCATTAAGATAACAACAAACTCAGAAATACAGTAAATGATTATATATATTGTCAGAGTTCAGGAGAGCATCAACATGCTGATAAATTTGGCAGACTTGGGCCAGACGAAGCTTAATGCAGAGAATATGTAGTGATATATTTTGAAAGGAAGCATAAAGGAACACTAAATGTGTTAAACAATATCATTTCAAAGGGCAACAAGAACAGAGAGATATCTATGAAAGTGGTTGGGCAATCAAAGAGGCCATTAGAAGATCATGGTCTAGAAATTTGTTCATAGTATCCTAGAAAGTTGGCTTTACCCAGAGTTGATGAGTTTACAGTAGATACTGGTGGATAGTTTGTCTCCTGAGATGGAAACAGAGGGATCCAGAAAGGGAAGAGAGGTGTCAGAGATAGTCCAGGTGAACTTGAGGGCAAGGTGGAAGTTGGTGGCAAAGGTGATAAAATTGACAAGTTCCACGCTGGTACAGGAGGTAGCACCAATGCAGTCATTGATGTAGTGGAGAAAGATTTGGGGAGGCGTGCCTGAGTAGGTTTGGAACAAAAACTGTTCCATGTAGCCAACAAAAGGACAAGAGTACCCAGGGCCCATGCAAGTGCTCACGGTTACACCTTTGATCAGTAGAAAGTGGGAGGAATCAAAAGAGAAGCTGTTCAGGGTTAGATGACAGTGTTAGTGAAAGGGAACTGGTTGGGTCTTAGTTCCAGAAAGAAGCGGAGGGCCCTAAAATCTTCTGAATGGGGGAGGGAGACTGGATGTCCATGGTGAAGATGAGGCAGTTGGGACTAGGGAATTAGAAGGTATCAAACCACAGACAGCAGATGTAGGTATTAATGGACTGGACAGGGTAGACAGGATAGAGTCAAGGAATGAAGAGATGTCTGGTGGGGCAACAGCAGGCAGAAACATTGGGTCTATCGAGGCTGTCCTGTTAATGGATCTTAGGTAGGAGATAGAAGTGGGCAATGTAGGGTTGGGGCAGTATCAGTTGGGAGCTGATGTTCAACCTCCCCCTGCTTCAATCTCAGGTTCCCTCCTGTTTTAAGAAGACCATTATCATCCCAGTACCAAAGAAAAGCAAGGTAACATGCCTCAATGACTACCAACCAGTGGCTCTGACATCCACCATCATGAAGTGCTTTGAGAGGTTGGTCATGGCACACATCAACTCCAGCCTACCAGACAACCTGGACCCATTGCAATTCGCCTATTGGCAAAACAGGTCTACAGCGGATGCCATCTCCCTAGCCCTACACTCAGCTCTGGAGCATCTGGACAGTAAAGACACATATGTTAAACTATTGCTTATTGGCTACAGCTCTGTCTTCAATACAATAATTCCAAGCAAGCTTCTCACCAAACTCCGAGACCTAGGACAACACCTCCCTCTGTAACTGGATCCTTGACTTTTTAACAAACAGACCGCAATCAGTGAGGATAGGCAGCAATACCTCTGGCACGATTATTCTCAACACTGGTGCCCCACAAGGCTGCGTGCTCAGCCCTCTACTCGACTCTCTATACACTCATGACTGTGTGGCCAGATTCTGCTCTAACTCCATCTACAAGTTTGCAGATGATACCACCGTTGTAGGCCGTATCTCAAACAGCGATGAGTCGGAGTACAGGAAGGAGATAGAGAGCTTAGTGGAATGGTGTCATGACAACAACCTTTCCCTCAATGTCAACAAAAGAGCTGGTCATTGACTTCAGGAAAGGGGGTGGTGTACGTGCACCCATCTACATCAATGGTTCTGAGGTCGAGAGGGTTGAGAGCTTCAAGTTCCTGGGAGTGAACATTACCAACAGCCTGTCCTGGTCAAATCACGTAGATGCCACAGCCAAGAAAGCTCACCAGCGCCTCTAATTCTCAGGAGGCTAAAGAAATTTGGTTTGTCCCCTTTGACTCTCACCAACTTTTACTGATGCATCATAGAAAGCATCCTATCTGGATGTATCATGGTTTGGTACGGCAACTGCTCTGCCCAGGACCACAAGAAGCTGCAGGAAGTTGTGGACACAGCCCAGCGCATCACAGACACCAGCCTCCGCTCCTTGGACTCTGTCTTTACCTCTCGTTTTGCAGCATAATCAAAGACCCCACCCACCCGGGACATTCTCTTTTTTCTCCTCTTCCATCAGGTAGAAGATACAGGTGCCTGAGGGCACATACCACCAGACTTAAGGCCAGCTTCTACCCCACTGTGATAAGACTATTGAACAGTTCCCTTATACAATGAGATGGACTATGACCTCATGTCACTTGTTGTAACCTTGCACCTTATTGCACTGCACTTTCTCTGTAGCTGTGACACTTTACTCTGTACTGTTACTGTTTTTACCTGTACTACATCAACACACTTTGTACTAACTCAATGTAACTGCACTGTGTAATGAATTGAGCTGTACAATCAGTTTGTAAGACAAGCTTTTCACTGTACCTCGGTACAAGTGACAATAATAAACCAATACCAATACCAATGTGATGAGATCTGTACGGTCAAGGAGACAGTGGCCTGGTGCTCAGTGGTAGGGTCATGGTCCAGGGAAAGGTAATGAGAAGTGTCATAGAGCTGCCATCTGGCCACCGCAAGGTAGTCACCTTCCACCATTTTGCTGATGATAGTGAGTCAGATGATTGGGCAATAATTAGCTGGATTAGATACGTCCTGTTTTTTTCAGTGAATTGCACAATGCAATTTCTAACCTCATTTAGGATCTATGGCTTTTTCATAGAGGAAGAGAGTTCAAAAGGAAGGAATATATGCCAACCCTTTATGATGTGCTGTTTAGCCCTCAACTGGGATATTATATTCACCTCTCAGCACCAATCTTTAGAAAAGATGTTGAGACAACTTCAGAGGATGTGAGAAGCTAGAAGTGGAATCACTGCAACAAAGAAGAGGGCTAAGAGCAGACTTACTAGAAAATTTCAAAATTATCTTCCGTAACTTCTGATCATCCCAACACTTTACAATCAAGAAAATTAATATCAAGCTAGAGGTGCCATATAGGAAATGCATTAATGTCTCAAGAGCTGGTGAGACACCCAGAAATGTAGGCATATGACCAGATAATCTTTTGGTGATGTTGTTTGAAGGATAAACAAAAGGCAGCAGGGATAACTCTCATACTCTGTGCCTTGGGACCTTTTACACCTAGCTAAGATTTTGATTAAAATGCTACTTAAAATACTTCATATTTTCAGTATTACATTAATATGTCAGTGGATTTTTGTGTTCACATCTCATATAGAAATTGAATCCACACCCTTTTAATAAGGGAATAGTAAATAAGGAACAACTATTTCTAATGGCAGAATAGTCAGTTCCCACATATTTAAAGTTCTTGTCAAAAAAAAGTCAACTTGAGTAAACATTTTTAATGGAGTGGCTTGTTACTTTCTGAATGCACAATCTGAAGAGTTGGGGAAACAAATTCAATGTTAACATTCAAAATAGAATTAGATAATACCAGATGGCAAAAACAATAAATATGTGCACGCAGAGCTGGGTAGTGGGGTGAATTGAATAGCTGTACCAAAGAGCTGGCAAGTAACTACATGGCACCCTGCTGTGCTTTGAAAATGGAGGCAAGCAGTCTCCATAAACTATCTTTAGTATGTACTCTCTCCTCCTGAAACTGATTTGGTTTCCTAGCTCCTGAACTGTCTCTGCTAAAACCAGAAATACTCAGACTGGGTGGGGTCAGGGGTGGGTTGGAATAGGTTTGTGTTGGCCATTTAAGTTTTTAACTCAGCGTAAGCCCCTACCATACGCAGATATTTACCTGGATATTAAGTGGATTAAACTGGACAATTCCAAAGTAAGAACACATGGATCAAGATATGTGATAAATATTTTCTTGTTGATTGAAATGCAGGTAGGATGCCAAATTTGTTCTCCCAGTATATTTGCATGATTGTTGTGTTTAGCCATCTCTTCCCATGTTCTTCATTGACCATGTGAATCAGCCGGGGCCCCAGTGGACTTTGCCCAGTGGTATTTATTTCTAGCCTGCATCTCCTAAAGGGACAGTACATTGTCACTGTTGGTACTCCTGACATTGTGCTGTGAAAGAAGAGACAACGGCTGACTGTGGGAGAGCAAGTCTCAGTCTTCAGATGATACACTGGAGATCTTGGAGGGAGATGTGGGAAAAGGAGAATCCCTCTACCCTCTAGGTATTCGCTCAGAGTGCAGTGACAAGTAACTGTTTCAGTGGCACAGCTGCCTCAGCTGCAGTGACACAGGTTCATTCCTGACTTCATGTGCTGTCTATATGGAGTTTCGACATTCTCCCTGTGGGTTTCCTTCAGATGCACTGGTTTCCTCCCACATCCAAAACACTAGGTTAATTGGCCACTATAAATTGACCCCAAGTTATAGAATATGTGGAGAATAAAATTGAGAATAACATAGGATTAGAATAAATGGGTGCTTGATATCAGCCTGTACAAAGGGTCGGTTTCCATGCTGATTACTCTAATGACAACACTCGTATCTACCCAACAAAGTTAAAAACTGTCAAGGTGAAGTCCTGGTCATGAAAAGCGGGACAAATCCAATCTAATCAGTTGTCATCTTATCAGTACACATTCAGTCAACTGCAAAGTGATAAAAGGTGTCATCGACAGAGCCATCAAGCAACATGTAAACTGACCACTGCTAACAAGTGTATTCTACTGGAAACACATAGCCCAAAACCCCAGTACAATCCTGAACAAAATAAAAATCACAATTCCAGAGCTGAGATGAGTGACTGTCCTTGATATCAGGATATTTCTTGCACGGGTGGGCCATACTTACATGGATAAATTACTTAAATCAGTTCTGTTGTGGAACCCTGAGATTCCAAAAGGTCCCACTAACACTATTGTCTATAACACTATTTGCTCCAAAATCAGAGCATTTAAACAGTGATGCACATCATGCAGGTGTTAATTTCAAAGATGTCAAAGGGTGGTTTGGGTGGGGGGTGTTGAGTCCAAAACTCAAGAACATAGGTTTGAGGTGAGACACTTAAAGGTGATCTGAGGGGCACATTTTTCCACAAAAGGGGTGGTAGTTACATGGAACAAGCGGTAGAGGCTGATACAATTAGAACATTTAAACGTTACTTGTATAGGAAAGGAAGGAATGTAGGCCTAATACAGGCAAATAGGGTTAGTGTAGATGGGCATCACAGTCAGCATGGACAAGTTTGGCCAAAGGGCCCATTTCTGTGCTGTAAAACTCTGTAACACCAGGCAACCATAGGACTGAAGTTAAAACACTTTGGGTGTAATCAGCAAATCATTATGTTTCACTATGATTCATAAACAGCATTTGTTACTGAGGGAAAGATGTTTGAGTTGATCCAAGTTTAAGGAATTAACTGATAAAACTGCTCTGCGTGAACTGTTTCTTACTTTATTATCCATTATGGACTATGAGTGCCACTGGCAAAGACAAGATTCATTATCCATCTCAAACTGCCCTTAAGAAAGTGTTGATGAGCTGCCTTCTTGAATTATTTTTCCTGTGTAACTAGGAATGGGCAATAAATGCTGCCCTTACTAGTGACATTCATATTCGGATAAACAAAGAATAAGAATCACAGAGAACAGGAATAATTAAGCAAAGAGTTGCATAGGTGCTAATTGAATAGTTATATATTAGCATTTAAGTTAAAATAAAAAAGGGAAAACTAAAATTTGTCAAATGTCTGGGAAATTACAAGTAGGTAATTTTTAGGCAAATTAGGACATGTTATTTAGTAATTCATATTTATTTAAACAGCTTGAGAAAGATTTTATTGAAGTGTAGCTTTAAACCAACCAATAATTTTGCACTCCGAGGAACATTTACAATCCACCTTATTTTAATGCTCACTTGAAGTTACATTGTTAAATATCAAGTTACAAACAACTGTCAATGAATGTCCGTATGTAGTTTTACGATTCTTCATAGTCTGCATAGCCACTTGCATAGGTTCTCCCCAGATTTAGACCAGCAAATGTGTCCTGAAAGCCTTTATCATCATCTTTTTCTGTTTTCTCATCCACTTCTTCATCCTCCTCATCATATTCCTCATCATCTTCACCATATTCTTCATCTTCATCAACTGTACATGATCCACCTCCACCAGATGCCAAATTTTTCCAGTACTCATCATAGCCAGATGCACCACCATCATCTACACCACTCTGTCTGCCAAACTTCAGTCCACGAGCTATAATACAAAAACAATTCACTTGACATACAATTTACGATTGTTTGGTATTTTAATTAAATTTTACAGTTCATGGAGCAAAATATCCAGCATTAAAACATAAGGGATACAGAATTTCTTTATCACTTTGCAGAAACCATCTTGTTTTTAAGTTTGACTGTTGTACTGAGATTTGAGGTGGCACAGCAGTTAGTGCTGCTGCCCAGTTCTCAAGCTCCCTTAGGATCTTATGTTTGAATAAGGTCATCCCTTATTCTTCTGAACTTCAAGGAATACAGACCCAAACTATCTAGCCTCCCTTGGTAGCACACTAGTCTGGTGAATCTCCTTTGGACTGCCTCCAATGCCACTAAATCCTTCTTTAGGCAAGAGGACCAAAACTGTGCACAGTATTCCAGTAGTTTCATGAACACCGTATACAACTATAACAAAACCTCATTATTTTTAAACTACAACTCTTTCACAGTAAAGGCCAAAGTGCCATTTACCTCCTTTGCTACACATTGCACTTGCCTACTAACTTTCAGGCATTAAAACACCTTTGAACTTCTCTCATTTGCAGTCTCTCTCCATTTATAGTTCACCTTTTGATTCCTCCCAACAAAATACATGATCTCACACTTCTTTACATTAAACTCCATTTGCCAGGTTTTCATACAATTACTGAGTGTATCTAGATCCCATTGCAGAATCACAACATACCCTTCCACCAGTTTTTGTATCATTGGCAAACTTGGAAACCTTGTATTTCATTCCCTTCTCTGGGGCATTAGTGTAAATGCTAAACAATTGAGGGCCAAGAACTGATCTCTGGGGTACTCCATTAGTTATATCCTTCCAGCCTGAAAAGGACCCATTTATTCAACTTTCTGCTTTCTATGTGACAGCCACTTTCTCCAATATCCTGGGCTATTAATTCATCTTTTTTTTAGAAAGATCTTTATTAGTCACACGTACATCAACACACACAGTGAAATGCGTCCTTTTGCGTAGTGTTCTGGGGGCAGCCCGCAAGTGTCGCCACTCTTCCAGTGCCAACATAGCATGCCCACAACTTCCTAACCTGTACATCTTTGGAATGTGGGAGGAAACAGGAGCACCCGGAGGAAACCCACTCAGACACGGAGAAAACGTACAAACTCCTTACAGACAGTGGCCAGATTTGAACCCGGGTCACTGGCGCTGTAAAGCTTTACGCTAACTGCTAACACTACCGTGCCTTCCAGGCCCTTATGTGACAGCTTGTCAAATTCTTTTTTGGAAATCTAAATACACTATATCTACACCATCAACCCTCTATGTCACATCCTCAAAGAATTCAAGGAAATTTGTCAAACACTATTTACCTTTCAAAAACCCATGTTGATCAGTTTTGATTATATTAAGATTTCTTAAAAGATTCTCTTTAATTATCATGCCAACTATAGAAACTATAGATGTTAAACTAACTGGCCTATAGTCCCCTGCCTCCTGTCTTCCTTTTTGAACAAGGGAGAACAAGGAAGCTTTTTCTTCCACCCCCCCCACCAATCTTCTGGTATGCTTCCAGAATTTAACAAGTTTTGAAAATTTTCAACCAATGGGTCCACCAACTCCACAGCCCCTTTAAAACCCATGAGTGCAGGCCATTGGGTCCCTGTGATTTGTTTGCCTTTAGGCCCATGAGTTTCTCTAATACTTTATCTCCTGTGATTGAGATTTTTGCAAATTCTTCCATGTTATTTGAAGATAGTCTGTCTTAGAGACATGCAATGTTTTCCACGATGAAAACTGATACAAAAAAAAATTGATCTAATATATCTGCTGTGTTTCCATAGAACCCTAGAACAATACAGCACAATACAGGCCCTTCAGCCCACCATGTTGTGCCGACCGAACCACTCCTAAGACTATCTAACCTCTTCCTCCCACATATCCCTCTATCTTAAATTCCTCCATATGCTTATCTAACAATCTCTTGAACTTGACCAACATATCAGACTCCACCACCACCCCCGGCAGCGCATTCCATGCACCAACCACTCTCTGGGTGAAAAACCTCCCTCTGACGTCTCCCCCTTGAACTATCCCTACCCCCCCCCACCCCCATTACCTTAAAGCCATGCCCTCTTGTATTGAGCATTCCTGTTATTAATTCACCAGCCTTGTTGTCTAGAGGTCCCACACTTGCCTTAACTGCCCTCTTTCTATTTATATATCCATAGAAATTCTTACTGTTTGTTTTGAGATCATGTCAGTTTTCTCTCAAAAATCAATTTTCACTCTGCTAATCACCTTAAGTCTTTTGCTGCAGGATCCCAGAAACTTCCCAGTCCTCTGACCTACCACCAGCCTTTGTCACTTTGTGTCCTACTTTTCAATTTAATGTTATCCTTCTCCTCCTTTGTTAAACACAGATTGTCCCCCTTTCTCATGGGGATAAATTCCCATTGAGCAATATGGATCAGCTGTTTGAACATTTTCCACTTCTCACCTGCTGAGCTGTATCTTAGCTTACTTTTCCCAGCTCACCTTAGACAACTCTGCCTTCATACCATTGTACTATTTCTATACCACTTGCTCTTCTTTGGAGTCCTAAATTCCAATGCAACAATTGGCTGAATCACAATTGTTGAGTTAGATAGCTTAAGACCAGGCCAACTTCAGGTGCAATTTTTTTTAAAGAGCACCTTAACTTACAAGGATTCTCCTGTTTGACTATTAGCAATAGTGTAGGTTAATCATGCCATAGAAAATAAGTAGTCTATGGCCTCAGGTGGCTGGCCTTTCACCCAGGGGAAACTAACAAATTTAAGTCAACTAAACATTTACATGGTTCAAAACATTCTTATTTGATTTTATATTATAAACAAAGACTGTACCAGAAAGTAATTAAGCAGTCCCTCCAACCCACAGTTTTAAGAGAGTTCTTTAAAAAGCTTCGAAGAGAGTGCTAGTCAGTTTTCAGCTTTTGATTCAAGAACCACCACTCATCTTGCCCCCCCCCCCCCAAACAGGAGCAATTCTACAAGTTATTACATGCTTTATTTCTTTAAGTCCAAGATGAATTTAGATACAACCCTATCCTGAACTTCTGGAGCCTTAGACAAAATAATCAAAATTGTAAACTGCAATCTTTAATTCAGTTGTCTTATATTTTGTTTTGAGCTGCTTGATGAAGATCTCTCATTGGGAAACATCCAAGGGATGAAAGGCCAGTCAAGGACAAAGCTGAGGGAAGGTGTGGTCAAAAGGAGCCGTTTTGATAAGGTTCACAAATGTGAGTAATAATGTAACAGTATAGAAGGGAATTCCAGAGCGAAGGATGCAACAGCTGATGGTGCTGCCACCAATGCAACAAGAGAAACAGGGCTACACATTTGGGGTGGGGAGATCTATAAAACCTAGTGAATAGAAACTGATTATGAATTCACAGGTAGAAAATATGACTGTGGCACGTGATCTACTTTAAAGTTATTATTATTGAAAATCTCTTTACGAATGTGATGTTGAATAAAGTGGACTTTGAATTAAAGTAGACTCATCCAACCAACCCAATATTTGAATGTAGCATGAATAGTACAGTGGCTTCATCTCTCTGTAGAGAGCTGTTGAAACACATATGGATCAAGCAATGACTGAACTTACTGGACATGCTTAAATCCTTTGTTTCCTGTGTTTCATGACCGCATTTAGGACAGGGTGGCCCTTTCCCCTTTTCCTGTTTGAAGATCTTGCTGCGAACATGATCATTACAGTAACAGGCCTTCAAGGAAGGAAAGAGAGGGATAAAAAGAACATTTGTTGTGGAACTGAAGCCTCCAAGGAAATTAAAGCTTTAAATGTACACAGGTTTACATTTCAATGGAAGTTATCATTTACAAAACAGATGCTTAGTACAAAAGGGCAAATTAATTAGCACACTTTGTGGACTCAAGTCTCATCAATGGAACAAAGAGTTATTTAAAAACCCATTTGTATTACCTTACAACGTAGACAAGTATGTTGTCCTAGACGATTACAAGAGATGCCTGCCAAGAAATTAAATCCTGCTTAGTAAGGGAGAAACATTATAATAAACAAATCATAAACTGACTTAATAATAGTCTTTATTCTGACCACAAATTTTATTCTAAGAAACCTGGGAACTCCCAACCATGCTTATTTTGTTGGATGATTTTAAGCATCATGATAGAGATGCATTGGAAAGAGTAGAGCCCTTGAACTGTGCATAACAATAAGTAATCCAATGATGAATGATGTGTGAAACCTTTAATATTCTTAACACTGTGATATGTCCCAACAAAAATGCAAAATCTTTCCATCTTGAATGGTTCTGGTTAGATACAGAGCAAAGAAAACTACAGTGCCATCCGCTTAGATTTTATCCCTTTTACATTTTCTCTTCCACCCTGCCACCCCAATATCATACTTTTTAAACAAAGAAGTACACCAATAGACAAGGAGAACAGTTGAGACCAGTTCCTCCTCAACATCATACGGGCAAACAAGAATGACAATTCCTCCCCATTATAACACATGACTGCATACTGAGCGACTGCAGTGTCTCATTGAGACTTAACTGTTAAATGGAATTTTATTCTGTTGAGATTCTCTTTCAGCATGGACTGCCCTGAAATCATTTAGTCACTTCCAGGCCATGGACAAGATTTTCATCCAATCCAGCTGCACTTCAAAACATTTCTCAACACTTGGGACACTTTCTATTCAACTTGCCTCTGGACTACTACTATAATAGAAACTTTAACAATACAACCAGTTTATAGTTATATTTTTCCATGACTTGGGGGTCAAACCAGGAAAGTCTGTATTAGATAAACAAGAACTTACACTTATAAGTTTCAGCATCCAGAACTTGACAGCTGGCTTGATGCTCAAACTGATCATCTTCACAGAGGAAGTTGTTACAGAAGGAGCACCGGAATATCCTCCCTCCTATAATAAAAGATGTGAATTATGATGTGAAGTTAAGAAATTCTCTGCCAAATATGTGGCCATTTCCTCATAAAAACCACAATATACAAGTCCATAGGTAATGACAGTTCTGAAGTACATCGAGTTTTAGCAGAAATCTCTTCTGAAAGTTAAACTAACACTAATTCAACTTTATATCAGCTGGAAGCTGGTGCAACAGAAATTTGAATAGTCCAGGCCAGGCCTTGGAACACCCAAGATTTTTTTTTTGGTTTCACAGGTTAAAAACCCAACTATATCATTAGGTTTCCATTCTCCTAATTTGTCCATAAACTTTGCAATGAAGGAATCATAGTCAGAGCAGGCCATGATGTCTTCCACAGTTGAAATTTGAATTCGCTATATTTATTACATGGAATTAAGCCATCGATTTTATTACAATTGATTAAATGGATGCCAGCCAGCAACTTTGAGTGTAAAGTGACATGTGTAGACGTACATTATTGGTTAATAGAAAAAAATGATGTTCAATATTGCAAACCAATTAACTAATGGATAATGGAAACATAATCTGCTTCATACAACATAAATCAAGTTTGTACAATTCAGAAACAATTACATCAATTGGTTTGAATTAAAACACTTAATTGTATATTAAAATTGTATATTAAAATAATTGTATATTGTAAGTTTAATTTACTTTATGCATTGCACGTTGTAGTACTGGTCTCCAAATACAGGATGCTGTTTATCCACACTGAGTTACACTGTTGGAATTTACTAATGCACCCAGTGAGTGGCACTATGTTTATATGGCATCATATTGTTTATATGGTATCTGGTTTGCCACAGTAATAGTTCCTAAATACTTAAGTGTTACACATACAACACATTAAGCGGATTTAGAAAGCACAATTTAAAAGTGATTCTATAGTCCTCCTTTTATTGCATTAAGGCACAGAGGAGGCCATTCTGAGCAGAGCCCAGAGAGAATCTAACTACATACTCTTGGCGTTCCAATCGCCAAGTCCCTCACGTTCATCATCCTGGGCAGAAACTCAAGTGGACCAGCTTAGGGCTATAAAATCTGCCCACTGAGTAACCTGGTGCAGTTTGCAACAGACAGGCAAATATCAATGAGAAAAGGCTATGGGAGAGAATGGCTCTGCACTATGCCAGGTCTCACCAATCAGTGGGAACTAGATTCCCAGTTGATGACTTTGCCAAGGGGCACCCTGCAAGCATGGGTTTCCAAACACCTGATGAATGGAGAGTTTCTAGAGGCACACCATTTCTTATTTGTTAATATTTTTGGGATCCAGGCATAGCAGGCGAGGCCAGAATTTATTGCCCAAGCCTAATTGCAGTCACTCTGGTGATGGTATTCCCTCAGTGCTGATGAGGAGGGAGTTCCAGGATTCAGGCACAGCAACAAGGAAGTACTGGTGATACATTTTAAATCAGATTATGTGCGACTTAGAAGGAAGGTGGTTTCCCCATGTACCTAAAACCCTTGTCTTTCTTGGTGGTAGATGGTCAGGGTTTGAGAGATGCTGCTAAAGGAGCCTAGGTGAATCACTACAGTGCACTCTGTAGGTGGTTCACACTACAGCAACTGTCCCGATAGTCAAGAGAATGAAACTTTCAGGCAATTGATGGGATATGCCAATCAAATGGCTGCTTCGTCCCGGATGGTTTTGAGCTTCTTGGATGCTATTGGAGCTGTAATCATCCAAGCAAGTGGAGAGTATTCCATCATGTTCTTGATTTGTGCCTTGTAAATAGTGGAGAGGTTTTGGGATGTCAGGAGATGAGCCAGGCATCACAGGATAGCCAGCCTCTGACCTGCTCTGGCAGCTGTAGCATTAATGTGGCTGTTCCTGTCACGTTATGTTCAATGGCGACTTCTAACATCTTGATAGCAGAAGACTGAGCAAGAATATTCTGTTTAATGTCAAGGGTCTCTCTCTTGTTGGAAACTGTCACTACTGGGCACTTTTGTGGCATGAATGTTACTCATCATATGTCAGCCCAAGCTCAAATACCATCTACGCCTTGTTGCATTCAGGCACGGACTACTTCATTTGCTGAAGAGCTGGAAACGGAATTGAACATTCCCATTTCTGACCTTATGAAGGAAGGTCATAAATGAAGCAGCTGAGATAGCTGGGCCTAAGACACTGCACTCAGAACTTGCTGCAGTAATGCCCGAGGGCAGGGGTGACTGACTTCAAACAACTATAACCACCTTCCTCTGAGCAGGGTAGGACTCCAAATAATGGAGCATTAATTTCCTTAATGCCCACCGATTTGTTTCACGAGGACCCCTTGATACCATGTTCAGTAAAAATGCTGGCTTGATGTCAAAGACGGTCACTGTCACTTCCCCTCTAAAATTCAGTTCATTGGTCCAAGGCTGTGAAAAAGTCTGGAGCAAGTGATCCTGGCAAGACTCAAATTGGGCGATGCTATCTGATAGTACTGTTCAATTACACCTCCCATTCCTTTGTTGATGATTGAGAGTAGACCGATTGTGCATTAATCAGCATTGTTGGATTTGCCTTGCTTTTTGTCAATGGGACATATCTAGGCAATTTTCCAAGTCAGGTAGATGCCAGTGTTGTAACTGTACTGGACCAGCTTAGCTAGTCTTGGATTGAAGATCTTCAGTACAATAGCCAGCATGTTGCCTGGTTCCATAGCCTTTGCTGTATCTAGCACTCTCAGTTGTTTCCTGTTATCATGTAGAGCAAAATTGGCTTCTATAATGGTGGGGATTTTGGGTGGAAATTTAGATGGAACATGCACACTCGCTTTCACCTGAAGATGGTTGTGAATTCTTCACCCTTGTCTTCCACATGCTGGACCCTGCCATTGTTGAGGCTGGGGATAGTATCGGAGCCTTCCCCTCCCGTTTAATTAGTAGAACGTTCGTCTCCCCCAATGTCACACTGGAAAGAACTCATCAATATACCAACAAAGCAATAATTTTGTTTCCAGCTAGCTTTAATGCCATTCTTATGACCCTGAATTTTAGCAAATATAGATAAAGGATTATGGAAAACAATTTACATCTTGTCTCAAATGTCATCAAGCCAGTCCATACTCAGCAAATTCTGTCATCATCTTAAGTGTACCATCAATAATGTTAGGTTGAAAAGGAAAATAAAACTGGAAATGCTGAAATAAAAATAGAAAATGCTACAAATACTCAACAGGTCAAGCAGCATTTGTGAATAGAAAATGAGAGATGGTTGCTTAGTAAAGAAAATGTTTAATCTTCCTCAAAAGAAGCAATTGGAGATCATCCTTACCATGATCCCATACACCCCTCTCACACTCAATACATTCAACGTCAGCAAGGTGGGCAGATACAAGCATGTGTGCTCAGGCACTTCCTGCCATGACACACCCAGGCCTCACAGAAGTCACAAACTGCTCCCTACAAGGGGAAAAGAAAATACAACAGTTGTCTTCATGTGTTTAACTTTCATTTCACGTATCTGGTGTTTATTGTGTAGTATTAAATAAATTTTAAAACTTTTATTACAGCACCAAACCTCTACAGGTCTCAGTTACTCAACTGGAGAAGTTTTATATTCATCGCTCAGACATTGATAACATAGACAAAAACCTTGTTCACTGTCAGACTTACTTACAGCTTCTTCTTTGATGGTGGACTAATTTAAATTCAGCAACACAAGTAATGTTAAACATAAAAATTGTCAAATTTAATGATAAAAAATACTTCCAGTTTTTGTTACTGAAGAAAAATGAAAATATGATCAAGATTAGAGAAAAATCTCATTCTAATGTGGAATTCTTCCAAATAACCCAATGGAGAAAAGCCAAGTGAATACTCACCACCATGGCAAGCCCTGTACTGTAGACACCAGGATGCTTAACAACACAGTCTGAACTTTTCAACATACATTTTGTTTTACCTAAAGTGCACAGAAAGATGCAACTCATAAAGGAGACACATTGTGTCTGTAAAGAAAATAAATACACATACAATATATTAAGTCTATATTGAAAGCACAAACACATCTGTTCCCTGCTAATTGACCTGCTGAAAATCTTTTCTGGTTTTGTTTTTCCTTCATATTTCCTATATCTGTAGTATTGTGTTCATCACTAAGCTATGAGTGACTGCTGTCAGTCAGTCAAAAGAACCAAGTACTCTGGGATGAAGCATCTCCTCCAGTGTTTTGCACATCAGCCATTTACATCAGTCCAGAGATCTTTCTAACCAGTGTATAAATGGCCCATGCAAAATTCTGATGAACATGTCATGTTAGGATAGCAACATCTCTCACAGCATATCCCAGCCAGTACCAAATTGCCAGGCTCTCTTTCTGTATTCCCAATATTTAGAATAAGGACTGTTAGGGAATAGTAGCCATTGTCAGTGGGTAATTTATGTTTTTCTTGCAAATAAGTTTTTCATTGCACCTGTGTATACATGTACTTGTGCACATGACAATAAACTCGACTTTGACTTTAGACATATAGTAGCCATTAATGCAAACAAAAGTTTCCAAACTACTTCCTAATGTAAGTTCCAAGCAGAACTTAGTTTTGAAATTACAAGGACAACTGCATAAATCTGTGAAAGGGGCAGGCCACAAGTTCAAAGCAGGATGCCACTTAAGAGATGCGCTTTGGAAACTGAGAAACCATAGATGAAGTTCAAGATATTGGAAGTAAGATAGCTGTATTGCACCACTGTAACACACACTTCAGGGGGATACGATAGATAAAGGTGGTGCTGTGTCTCCGTCACGAGAGGTTCTAAACTGGCTATTTCACTCCTTCACAAACCAAACTTTAGTCACTGCCATACTCATTTCACTGATCAATACTGGAAGAAAGTCTGTGTATCCAAAGAGCCATCCCTTACAATATGACAGTACAAGCAAGGATGGATGTTTTGAATGTTTGGGTTTTCTTTTGTCCTCAGAAGCTCTTAAAATATCAATGTGAACTACCTTGTCTCAACAAAGATATTTGAGTATTTAGAGTTGGTCTTCTTATATAAGATGTGCTCCCATTGTAAATATACAATTCTATAGAACCATTTGTCAACTTACAAAATATTTAAGTAAACTATTGAAATTGTATTTTATCACCTGTTATTACCTTCATAATGAATATAAAAACTCTAAGTACTTTGAGCTTGGGGAGATTCTTCCACCAGATCTCTCCAGGGTATTTGCTTGTGCTGAATAAAGACCTGTTCTAAGGTTGATGTATTGATGGAATCGACCCACCAGCTAGCAGGTCGAGGACCATCCTTCATCATTCCAGCTTCCTCTTTGTAAAGAGTTTATCCTTTACTTCCTCATTCCATCAGCTCCCATATATTCCCCAAGGAATTTCTGCTGTCGATTTCCTTTTTATTTTAGCTGCTATTTTATTTTGTCTTATTTTCTCCTGTTCATTCTTTCTAAACCTTTCCTTGTTGACTTTACTCTCCACAGTCTCTTCTAATTCTCTGCTGCATCTGCTCTAAAGTTTGCTGATTTTTTTCAGACCTCATTTTTGGTTTGTGTCCACTCTTCATTGGGAACAGGCCCCAATAAATAAAAAGTTCATACAGTACTTGAACACAAAGTAAAGTTGACGTAGCCTAAAGCAGATCTCCAAAAGAGGGAAATAAACTACCCTCCAGGACATTACAACTATGTAGCCCGATGCCAGATAGGCCAGCATGTCATTTAGTAATCTAAGTGAAGATTAAATTGACAAATGCTTTTAAATGCAATGCTTTTATCGCACCTTCCAATCTTAAAAAAAAATCTATATCAATTACACTTTTGTAGCTGTCTTTCACTTGTCAAGTAGTGTGGCGTCACATTGGAATGGACTGTGCTCAATTTAGTCTGCTGCCCACATTCGGTGCCACTTCTACCGAGGCTGCGCGGCATGTTTAATTGCATCTGAAGCCTCCCTGCCGAGTCTGTCCCACAAAGTAGAATAGACTGCAAGTGGCAACTAGGCATCAGATGGCGAGCTCAGAGACCCTGCCCCAGACTATCCTTCTGTCAAACATCTTTGAACTGTTTAAATTGAGACATTTAAAAACAATTCAAAAGAAATTAAATGTATTTTTAATAACATAAATAAATAAAAATTAAGATCAAGTTAAAAACAGAAAAACAAACAGAACTCTTACTTTTCAAATGAATAGGGCCAATTGACTATCTGTTGCAGTTAATACCTAATTAGACTTCCATTTGCCAAAGCTATGAATTCAGCATTCCCATTCTCGGAAGTTCATTTTTTCCGCATTCACTCCTATTCATCCATACAGCCAACCCTCCCTGACCTTTTCCTGTGGCTTATTGAAACGATAATTCCAATCACACGTGCCTGTTTCCAGCCACATTAAAGGCATCACCACAACACATTTCACAACTCTTTTCTGTTGCATCCACAATTGACAAAATCCAATAATCCAATTCCAAATTCTCCAGTGTCTACTATTTGGTTCTCATTCATGAAACTGGTACACAGTGGATTTGCTCAGTGGTCAGTATCTGATCGATAAGCAGGCATTGGTTCAACTAACAGCACACAAGTTATCTATTTTAAAACAAACTGCAAGTCATTAAGTGCACATGTACAGAAAGGATTCTAAAAATACAACACCTCAAACATACTTTTTTTCAAATCCAAATATTCTTCACAGTATCTCCCAGATAATACAGCCTCATTCCCATCTAAAGCAAAATCACACCAGTAACTTACAATGTCTTCCTTGATTTAGTTGTTAGGACAAAATGTCACTATTTATCCTGTCATCTTACTATTTTTTGCTAGTGATTAAAAACACCCAAATCTGTAACATTCCTAACTAGCATTCATTCACAATTTTTCTGGTAAAAAAGCAGTAACCAAAATAACCACTAATAACTGTGATAAGACTATTGAACAATGAGATGGACTGTGACCTCACGATCTACCTTGTTGTGAACTTGCACCTTATTGCACTGCACTTTCTCTGTCGCTCTGACACTTTACTCTGCACTGTTATTGTTTTTACCTGTACTACATCAATGCACTCTGTACTAACTCAATGTAACTGCACTGTGTAATGAATTGACCTGTATGATCGGCTTGCAAGACAAGTTTTTCACTGTACCTCGGTACAATTGACAATAATAAACCAATACTAATAATATGGTTATTAATTAATAACTGCACCAGATCCATTTATCTGAAAAATGCTAACCTCTTTCCTAGGCTATACATCTTTCCTAGGCTATACTGTGTAGAACCCATTAAACCAGGAGGAGCAACCATGAAACTTACTTCTGTAACATTTACATTAATTCCAGATGACAAATTTCACAAGATCCCCAAATTCATTCCACTTTACCTGCCTATCCACTCCATCAAATGTAGCCCATTAAGATTGCAAACCTTAACTACAATTTGCTGAAAAATGCCTTATAAAAAAATTAAACTTTTAAGAAATATACATGAAATCCGTTTGTACAAGGTCACTCAGGATTCCATTAATAGCAGACCCTGTATATACATATACAGTTCTGCCACCTAGGGTAAAGTAACACTACCATAGCATAAACACAAAAGTTTCAAGAGCTCTTGCCATCAACCCCATGTCATCCCCCTTACACCAATGAAATCTTTTGATGAAGTTTTATTTACAATTAAAATGTTAATCTTCCTTTTGTTTCACAGTAGCCTCGCCTAATAATCTTCGCAACTATTACTGGACATCACAGGAAGAAAACATGTTAAAGCAACTGCAATAATCCAAGAACTTACTGAATGTGACTTACCACACTGCGCACAAATAGGTAACTTTTGTACCGAATTACAGAAGTAACAAAAAGCCCGGTTCTTTTGACGTCTTGCCCAAAGGAAGAAAGTGAACATGGGAAATAAATGCAAAGTTAGGTCCAGAAACATTAAATGATATGCATCTGCTCCACCATGATATGGACACTGTCACAAGAATCGAAATAATGAACAATTAACAGGACCCTTTGTTTAGCAGATTACAAGAACAAACAAGAAAAAAAATCCTTGATAGCAAGCTAAATTTCAATGAGAAAGTCTGACAGTATTACCCTATAGCACATTCGGTACAACAGGTTAACATGATGGAAGTATCAAGACTGACTAAGACTACAGATATTAAATCAAAAAGCATGCTGACTCGTAACTGCAAAAACTGAGAGTAATAATTCTCTGTTCTCTTACCTTTGGCACTTATCGCATTCCTGTTGGAAACAAGGAGAAAATATTTTCAGGACAGAACTAAAATGGAGCCACAAACTAAAAACTTAACAGGAAATGCAACTTTTTAAAGCACTCTCATCTAAATGAAATTGATTCAATTGCGTTAAACCTGGAAAACCAGGGATGGACTATAAACAGCGGCAAACCAACGATGCCAATATGCCAGCAATAATTTCACAAAAAAAAGCATCAGGCATCCTTTTCTCTATTACACCCATGTTTTTTTTTAAATATGCTTCTGAATGCATGACCATGGTCATGTGATCATGGAACAACACAGTGAAAACATCAATACAATTGTTTCTATCAGATGGTATTTAGTAAGGCAATTTACTTTCTAAATACCAACAAGTTTTTAAGAAGCAACACTCACTTTTATGAAAGCATATTCAGTAATGAAGTAGACATTTAGCATGGGAGTGGGGAAGTGATTGGAGGGGGTGGTGGGGGGGGGCGCGGGAAATTAGCTTGCACCTCCAAGTCTTGTTTCAATTCAGGCAAGCCTAGCATTATTAAGGTCCACCATCTGCAGTGGATAATGGATCACATCAGAAAGGAGTTTGGTTTGTCTCAATCTGGCTGCCAGCAGCATGGATTTCCAGCCTAAAACTGCCAATAATGGGAAGCCTCACTCACAGGCCTCAAAACAGCTGAAGTGGAAAATGGAAATAAAAAAAAAATCACACTAATATCATATGAAGTTCTTTAAGCAGATCAGTTTTGTTTTTAATTTACCACATTATAAGCTTTGATTAGATGGCTTTTAAAAAAAATATTCAATGTCATTGCCCTCGACTTTCCATTTAATGATCAGCATGAAAACTGCAGGTACCACTGATATTTGACAGCCATGCTAGGTCAAAGGTGACATACTGATCCAAAAGCAGCTTACAATGGCAACAAACTACTAACAAATCACATCTTGTGATGTTATAACCATTTTCTGGAAAGTTCCATGTGTTATTACTTATACCATACCACAATTTTTTTTTGGTATTTCTGCTCATTAATCATAGGCCTGCCTCTTTAAAATCAATGAGAGATTCCAAATCTTCTCTTCTGCTACTCACTGCTCAACTTGCACTGAAAAATGATGCTGGCAACTGGTAGCAGTGCAATCCATTGACTGAAAGTGCATTCACTAACTGCAATCAAATGACATACTGTATTTCAGCCTTTTATACACTCAGGGTTAAGTATTTTAGTAGTACATTCTATCCAAAATAAGAGGACCTTGGCCACCATTTGATTTTGTCATCTCTCCAAGGGCACCAAAACTCTTCTTTCTAGTTTCCCATCGTGCATTCAGATTTTCACCAAATGGACTGAACAATTTTGAAACCCTGCCTTGAAGAAGTGGCACATTGCCCAAGACTGAGGCAGAGTTCAGTAGTTTTGCTCACATGAGGACCAGAGTTGAAAACCATGCATTGCAAGAGAATTGCAATCGACTAAGCTGCATCTTTCATTCATTTTTCAGCAGCATTCACATCCCAAAAAGTGAATTAAAAAAAATATTGATTTGTCAGCTGCTATTTTATGCATTTACCAGAGATTACCAGGCATACATTTGGTACTTGAAGAAAATTTGGGCAATTAATTGAAGATGAATTCAGAACTTAAGAATCATGCACCTGATTTTTATGTGCACTTCTTAAAGTTTAATTCAAATCTTAATCATTACTGTTCTCATATTCAGAAACCAGCAGTGTCAGGGTCTTGTGTCAAATTATACACTGTCCCATTTGTCTAAAGATTGTAACTATTTGGTGTGTGCTATTTCTTGTGATTTTATAATATTCTTAGCATAATTCTGAATCTAGAAAATTTCTATGCAAATCTACTATGCAAAATCTGCATACAAATAGAGAAAAACTAGTGTATGCTGCCAATCCCACTGTTGTAGGGAATCATGGGGTCACTGACTTTTATACTGGTCTGTGAGTAATTCCCTAAAACAAAGGAAAAAGCAACCAACATAAAAGAAAACCAAGCTTACATCACAACCTGAGTAAATTGTTCTACAGTCTGGTCATATACTGTTGAACTGCCTAAAGCAAGTGAAATGACTTCCAATCTTGGTTACTGACAAAAAAAACTTGCATTTATTTAGGCCTTCAATACAGTAAAATTTCCCAAGGTAATTCACAAAGTTCAACAGATTGCCATGTACAGAGTTATCTGGACCAAGGTTAACTTGCTTCCTTTCGGCTTTGTGAGTTCCGAGGTGGCTAATGAGGCCAATGTAGGAACTGCAAGCTCTTTCACAGACAAGGCAGGTGGTGGTTGACAGGAGGGTAGATTGTGAAGTGGTGTGCTCTTTCCACTGCTTGTGCAGAGCTTCTGCATGCTCCTGATAAATGAAAGCCTCCAGGTCTTCCATACCATTCCAAATGCACCTCCTTCACTTTGTATGGTCATCGGTCAAAGATTCCCAGGAGTTGGTCTTTTTCACTATCCACCTGGTAATCTCCTCCCACATGAGAGCTCAGAATAGAGTGCCTGTTTCAGGAGTCAGGTATTGGTCATACAAACAATGTGACCAGATCAATAGGTACCTAGGGCCTTAGCACCTTTTGGATTGCATCAAGCCAAAATTGGAACAGCCCAGGTATCCTAAAGGGTTGTAAAGCTGCAAACAGGTCCAGCAATAGAAAGGAGCAATATCATGATGAGATAAAAAGAGAAAATGCTAATAAACACTTAGCAGGTCAGATAGCATGTGGAAAGAGAAACAGGATTAACTTTTCAGGTCACAGACCCATCATCAGAACTGGTGGAGAGAGAAAATAAAGACAAGGAAGACTGCATATGCTGGAAATCTGGAGCAACACACACAAAATGCTGGAGGAACTCAGCGGGTCAGGCAGCATCTATGGAGGGAAATGAATAGTTGACATTCTGGGTCGAGACCCTTCATCAGGACTGTAAAGAAAGAGAGATAATATAAAAGGATAGGGTGGGGGAGGGGGCGGAACAAGTCCACTGTAAAGTTTCTTTGAGGTATGCCTATCCTGAAGTTTTCCTCCTCTCTTTGACAGGAGTTCTGTGAGACCCTCTCTCACTGCTCCCTGTGATCTCTGCTGCTCTTGCTACACCCACCCTTTTCTACCGGCCATCTTTCCTCTTCCTCGCCAGCCTAGATGAAGGGTCTCAACCCAAAACGTCAACTGTCCATTTTGCTCCACATATGCTGCCTGACCCACTGAGTTCCTCCAGCATTTTGTGTGTTGCTGCGAGAGAGAAAATAAGCAAGTTTTAAGTTGCAGAACAACATCAGTGTAATGGTGTCCAGAGATCACTGATAATTGTATGTCACATACTTACACTTTTGCAAATCATTGCATAATACACGCATACCTCGTTATAATGATGACACTTCACTTTAACAAAACCCAAGTTAGCTGACCACATGTAATAACAATCATTACTATTTTTGTGTAATGAATGGAAAGGGAATTATTCTTTTGTCATTGGATAGTTGACGTCAATTTTATGGGAGCACTGGTTAAAAAAGTCAGGGAATGAACATTTCCAAACAATCAGACATTATAAAGAGAGGGGTCGACGTTAAAATTGAGTAAAAAAGCAAGGAATTGCCTCCGATGCAAGCGAATTCTTGGGCCTAAACCTAATGCAGGCTCACCACCGCCTGACAGTCTGCCCGCCGCTGGGTTCACCCACCATGGAGGCGTTGCAGGGCTGCTTCGCCACATCCACGTTGTCTTTGGCCGCCCGGGTCAACTTTTCGCGCACTTTGCGACTTTCAGCCTTCTTTCGCGCCCCAGTCTTCTTTTTCGGCATCTTGTAAACCGACGCAATGTGCTCGCCAGCAAGAGGTGTGACAAGCCGGCCGGCCGGAGAGAACGGGCGACCGGGCGCTGCTCAGCACCGGGCGCTCACCGGGCCCGAACCGTGTGATCCGCCCGCCGCCGGCTGACGGCGCTTCATTCCCCGCCCCGCGACTGTGACGTCGCCGGGAGTCACGGCCGCGTGCGGCGGAACCCCGAACGTCCGGCGCGCTCGTGACGCTTCGCTGAGCTCCAGGTGGTGGCTGGTTGCAGCACCAAGTGGTGGGGTGACAGTGGCGGACTTCAGGAGCACACGGTGCTGCGGGCGGGCAAATCAAACGGCTGAAGGGCTGACATAACAATGCAAATAACAATGGGTGCACTGCTAAAAGCCATGCAGGAGCATTATGCATTTTTCTGCAACTGGCATATAATATAAAATTAAGGAAGTTACATTAAATCTTTAGGGCGGTATAAACAATCTTTAGTATAAATAGCAGGACATATCTCAGTTGCAGATATGGGTGGAGGAATGGCAGATGGAGTTTAATCCAGCCAAATGTGAGGTGTTGCACTTTGGGAGATCAAATGTAAAGGGACAGTACACTGTTAATGGCAGGATCCTTAACAGTGTCGATGTACAGAGGGATCCTGGGGTCCAAATCCATGAAAGTGGCTGCACGGGTTGTAGGGTGGTAAAGAAGGAGTATGGCATGCTCGCCTTTATTAGTCGAGGCATTGAGTTCAAGAGTCAGGAAGTTATGTTGCAGCTTTATAAAACTAATTAGGCTGCATCTGGAGTCCTGCATTCAATTATGGTCACCCCATTACAGGAAGGATGTGGAGGCTTTGGAAAGGGTGCAGAAGAGGGTGCTGCCTGGATTAGAGGGCATATACTATAAGGAGAGGTTAGAGAAACTTGCGTTGTTTTCTCTGGAACAGCGGGGGCTGAGGGGAGACATGATAGAAGTTTACGTTTATGAGAGGTATAGATAGACAGCCAGTATCTTTTCCCCAAGGTCGAAATGTCTAATACTAGAGGGCATGCATTTAAGGTGAGAGGGGGTATGTTCAAAGGAGATGTGTGGGGCGAGTTTTAATACAGAAAGTGGTAGGTACCTGGAATGCGCTGCCAGGGGTGGTATTGGAGGCAAATACGATAGAGGCGTTTGAGAGGCTCTTAGATATGTGCAGAGAATGGAGCGATATAGACATTCTGTAGGCAGAAGGGATTAGTTTAGTTAGGCATTTAATTACTAGTTTAATTAGTTTGGCACAATATCATGGGCCGAGGACCTGTTCCTGTACTGTACTGTTCTTTGTTCTTTGTAAATCACCAGTTAAGCCACAGTTGCTGTCCAGTTCTGACTAAGACAATTTAAGAAGAACCTTGAAGAGAAGGAGAGCAATGTATCATGCCAAGGATGATAGTCTACAGTAATATTGAAAGACTAGAAAAGATGGGATTCTTTTTTAGAGATTATCAATTGTTTTTGCATAAATTTTACAAAGTCCTTAACAGTCAGGTTTTAACTTTGTGGGCACAAAAATGTTTTAATATCAATAGATTAATTATCATTAATATGCGTAAACGTGCACAGTTCAGAAGGGATATAGAAAAGAAAGTGTGCAAATTGGATTTACATGGATAGTTTCACAACTGAAAGATTATGACTATCAAAAAGATTGCCCTGGTTTAGGTTCTTCTCCCTGAACAAGACTGAGAGGTAACCCAGTGGAATTCTTTAAATTGTGTAGGAATTTGATAAGGTTAAGGTGGAAAAGATGTTTTCAGATAGTGAAATCCAAAACTAAGGGTTACAGATAAAAGTAAATCATTAATAAATTCAAAAGGAATTTGCGTAAGAAGTCTTTATTCAGAGAGGTATGAAATTGGGTTGATAAAGTGAAGAGCTTAGACATGCCTTAATAACTACCAACCAGTGGCTCTGACGTCCACCATCATGAAGTGCTTTGAGAGGCTGGTCATGACACACATCAACTCCAGCCTCCCAGACAACCTTGACACACTGCAATTCGCCTACCGCTGTAACAGGTCTAGAGCAGATGCCATCTCCCTGGCCCTATGCTCAGCTCTGGAGCATCTGGACAGTAAAGACACCTGCGTTTGTTTATTGACTACAGCTCCACCTTCAATACTATAATTCCAAGCAAACTCATCACCAAACTCCGAGACCTGGGACTCAACACCTCCCTCTGTAACTGGATCCTTGTCTTTCTGACCAACAGACTGCAATCAGTGAGGATAGGCAGCAACACATCCAGCATGATTATTCTCAACACTGGTGCCCCACAAGACTGCATCCTTAGCCCTCTACTCTACTCCCTATATACTCATGACTGTGTGGCCAGATTCTGCTCTAACTCCATCTACAAGTTTGCAGATGATACCACCATAGTAGGGCTTATCTCAAATAACGATGAGTCGGGGTACAGGAAGAAGACAGGGAGCTTAGTGATATGGTGTCCTGACAACAACCTTACCCTCAATGTCAGCAAAACAAAAGAGCTGATCATTGACTTCAGGAAAGGGGGCAGTGTACATGCACCTGTCTACATCAACGGTGCTGAGGTCAAGAGGGTTGAGAGCTTCAAGTTCCTAGGAGTGAACATCACCAACAGCCTGTCTTGGTCCAACAATGTAGACACCATGGCCAAGAAAGCTCACCAGCGCCTCTATTTCCTCAGGAAGCTAAAGAAATTTGGCATGTCCCCTTTGACACTCACCAACTTTTATCAATACACCATAGAAAGCATCCTATCTGGATGCATCACAACTTGGTATGGCAACTGCTCTGCCCATGACAGCAAGAAACTGCAGAGAGTTGTGGACACAGCCCAGCGCGTCACAGAGACCAGCCTCGCCTCCATGGACTCTGTCTATACCTCTCGCTGCCTTGGTGAAGCTGCCAGCATAATCAAAGACCTCTCCCACCTAGGTCATTCTCTCTTCTCTCCTCTCCCATCGGGCAAAAGATACAGGAGCCTGAGGGCACATACCACCAGGCTCAAGGACAGCTTCTATCCCACTGTGACAAGACTATTGAACGGTTCCCTTATATGATGAGATGGACTCGTGACCTCACAATCTACCTTGTTGTGACCTTGCACCTTATTGTCTACTTGCACTGCACTTCCCTGTAGCTGTGACACATTACTCTATACTCTATTATTGTTTTTTACCTGTACTGCCTCAATGGACTTTGTACTAACTCAATGTATCTGCACTGTGTAATGAATTGATCTGTATGATCAGCATGCAAGACAAGTTTTTCGCTGTACCTCGGTACAAGTGACAATAATAAACCAATACCAATACCAAGTACGTTAAAAAAAGCCAGATGAGAATTGTTTGGATACCTTGACAGGTTGAGGTGAAGGAAGGATGGAAGAACCTCTTGTGCAAAGTAAGGATTAATGTAAACCTGTTGGGTTGAATGGCTTGCTTGTGTGCTGTCAATTCCATTTGGTAAATTGCAGAAAAGTAGCACAGGAAATGATTGTTATGGATGCAGCTTGCCACATGGTGGTGTATTATTCCTGCTATCACCAGTGTGTGTACATGAGACATCTGCTGACTCAAAAGACTAAAAAGCCATCTGGCAACTGTACATTTGCTAAAGGAATAAAATTTGCTATATTCAAATGAGTCATAAAACCACAGTAATATTGCAAAACAAACAATGTTAACTACCCTCAAAAATAACTTGTGGTTGATTGAACATATTCACAAATAATATTCATCCCTGATGTACAATTTGTAGAATCTGATATATTTGGACCCAAACCTTTTCAGTCTATTTTCGTGATTCACTGATAACATTGTTCTAAGCTTACTTTCCAGCAACTGGAGCAAGAACATTTATAAACATTTCTTATATATTCATTTTTTTTCAAGGGATGGTTAGTAAAGGGAAGAACATTTTTCATAGGATTGTGTCCTAAGGTCATGCAATCAATGCTGTAATGTTAACAACAGAACATCAAAAACTTGGAATGAAAATATTAAGTCCTCCAATATTCCTCCTGGATTCCAGTAATTATTATATTGCTGGAATATTTGCATCATCTGAACATAGCTTGGATATCTTTAGTTAACTCCTTGTGTATTATTTACAAATATATTTATTCTATTATAGTATGCGAAGAATTTAACTATTGTCTTTGTTTATGTATTTTTATGCTGTTGCAATCAGATTCCAATGTGATTTTTTGGCTTTGATTCTATCCCTAGCAATTTTACCGTTTTATATGTCTTACTATGTGTGGATCATTGTGGTCCAGATCTCATTAAAGTCTTGGACCAAACATAAACAAAATGGCTGAATTCTTGAGGTGATATAAGAATATCTCCCCTTGACATCAAAGCAATATTTGACTAAATATGCAGCACGGATGCTAGTAAAATTGAATTCAATGGGAATCATTGGCAAGGTGCTCCATTGACTGGAGTTGTACTTTGCACAACAGAAGATTATTGTGGGTGCTGGAGGTCAATCGTTCCAGCTCAGGAACTTCAATTTAGGATTACCTTGTGGTCATGTCTTAGGCTCAAACATATTCAACCACTTCCTCCATCATAGGGTCAGGAGTTGAATGCTCGCTGATGATTGTACAGTGTTCAAATTCAGAAGTAACTCCTCAGAAACTGAAACAGTTCAGGCCTGCATGCAGCAAGATCTGCATAGAACTCAGGCTTGGGATTAGTAAGTGGCAAATACTTGCATCACACAAATGCCAAGAAATGATTGTCTCCAGGAAGAAAGAATGTAAACATCTTCACTTGAAATTCAATTGCATCTACAATTCCAATTCTCCAGCATCACCGTCAGTAATTTGAGGGTCACCATTGACAAGAAGCCAACTGGCGTAGCTACATAAGTACAGTAGCTATAGGAGCCACCCAGAAGCTGACTTTTGCACCTTCTGACCCCCTAAAGTCAGATAAAGTACTCCCTTTTTGCCTGGATGTATGCTGCAATAATGGTAAAGAAGCCCAATGACATTAAAAACCAAAGAGCCTCCTTGATTGGCACTCCATCCTCAACCAAACCCTCACTTCCTCCACTATTGTCACATCATGGCCACAATACTTACCACCTGCAAGATGCACAACAGCAAGCCATAAAGGCTTTTTCAAAAGTATCTGGCCAGATTTTCTGGAGTAAATTCTGCCCCTCACTGTCCACAATGACTTTGGGCAGGCACAGTAGTGTAGCGGTTAGCGTAACGCTATTACAGTGCCAGCGACCCGGGTTCAATTCCGGCCACTGTCTGTAAGGAGTTGGTACGTTCTCCCCGTGTCTGTGTGGGTTTCCTCCGGGTGCTCCGGTTTCCTCCCACATTCCTAAGACACATGGGTTAGGAAGTTGTGGGCATGCTATGTTGGCGCCGGAAGTGTGGCGACACTTGCGGGCTGCCCCCCAGAACACTCTACGCAAAAGATGCAATTCACTGTGTGTTTCAATGTACATGTGACTAATAAAGATATCTTAATCTGATGCATCATGGCTTCCCAAAACAAGTCATTGACCTGAAATTTTACATTTATTTTTCTCTCTGTAGATACGCCGAAAATTTACGTTGGACATCATTAGTCCATGTTAAGTAGCCTGGTTCACTGGAGGACTCTCATTTTGATATCAAAGTTGTAGATTTAAGTCCTTCTCCAGAGACCTGAACACATAGTTTAAGTAAACTGTTCAGGTAAAAAAATGGAGAATGTTGCTTTGTTGAATGGTGCTTTATTTTAGATAAGGTATCAAACCAATGTTCCTCCTGCCTTCTCACATGAAGACATTACTTGACGAAGAATCCAATCTAACATTGGCTCCTCAGCCAGCAGTAGCACAACTTGTAACAAAGCTGTAAGTGCAACACTACTGTGAGCAATTTGGTTGCCAGATTTTACTGTATAATAACAATGATTAAACTTCAGAAAATGATTTGAGACATTCTGTGCTCATGGAAGGTACAATATAACTGCAAGTTATTTCAGTTAAAGAAGCTTCAAGGCAAATTGAAGAGACTGCAGATGCTGCAAATCTGGAGCAACACACAAAAAGCTGGAAATGTCGACTGTCCATTTATTTCCATAGATGCTGCTTGACCCACTGAGTTCCTCCAGCTTCTTGTGTGTTGCTCAAGGCAAATTAAGTATGTACAACATAAATTGAAATTACCAGTAGAAAGCAAATACAATATAGATGTAAGGATGACCATGCTGTCCAAATGTTAAACCACTGTGAGATTTTAGGACAGCATGCTTCTCATACCTATGTTTTTTTAAGGCACATCAGAATCATGAAAGTGGAGAAGTCACGTGACAGCTTTAATATTTCATTTGCTTGATTAAACTGGCACATTCACATGGTATAAATACAAGGCAATAAAAATTCTCACGTTAAACATAAAAAATCCATCCATCCATTCAACTTGCAGCTGGATGTATTGTGGGTGGCCGTGATGTGACAATGGTGGAGGAAGTGAGGGTTTGGTTGAGGGTGGAGTGCCAATCAAGGAGGCTGTTTGTGTTTGGATGTTATTATATTATCAAATAAAAATACAATGGTAATCCTTACTTGTATTGCTGCAAAGATGTCACAAGCAAAATACAGTAGTAATGCGCAGAGATAGGATTGCATTTTGAATTTAAGGATCCTGAACTCTCCAGAGCTGGCAAGTTATAATCACTAAAATGTGCTCATTTATTACGCATGATGGAACACATTAGATGATTGTCATGCAGAACTAATGTTTTACATTCTCAGTTATGGGATCTGCCTGCTGTTCAGCAATTTTCTCTGTATGTCTGCTCTCTATATCTCCATTGCTGTTCATCTCTCTCTTTGTTATCATCCCATCTGACTGCTAGTGAAACTCAGTTCTTAAAACTTAAGGAAAATCAAGACACCAGTGTCTAAAGCTGTATGTTTTCATCAGCTGTTCAGGAGCAGAAATTTGTAGGTTCCTCGCAGCTCTAAGCACAAAAACCTTTGGTTCAATTGTATTAACTCATACTTTATTCAGAAAAAAAACTACTACTGGAAGTTTAGGGAAAGTTGTTCATTATTTATAAATAGAAAAGCATCCCAATTTGTTTTATGAAAGGAAAACAAAAGAGCACAAATGGATGCAAGTATGGTCCCATGGAGGTAGGCAACATAAAAGAGCTGATGGAGGAGAATGACATCATCAGCTATATCAAACGTTGTAGAGAGGTTGGGAAGGGTAGGAAGGATAACACACCAGAGACAGTGTCATGAAGGATGCAATTTCTGTGTTTATCCAAGGTGGTTTGGTGTAGAGAGTAGAACAGAAGCCAGGCATTAGGATTCAGAGAAATGGCACAGTGTTTGGAGCTGTTAAACATTCACAGCTCTTTAAAAGGAAAAGAAGGAAATAGCTGCAAGCAGTAGATGATGAGCAAGTTTGGAGCCGATCAAGATTTCAACCAAGCAATCTAGAGATAAGAAATTTCTGGCTCCAGCTGAGAACATATTTGCCTTTCTGTTTTTTTTAGATATTTTGTAGTGTGACAAATTATGCAAGGCAGAAACACAAGAACAGCCAAGGAACTTTGCACAGAAGTATCTTGGCTAGTAATGTTACTGTTTGTGAGAGCTTGCTGTGCATAAGTTGATTGTCATGCTTCCTAGTAGGCAACAGTGAATATATTTCAATAAAATATTTCATTAGATGTAAAGCATTATGGAGTGTACTGAGTGCATGAAAGATACCATATAAATGCAGGCCTTCCCTCATTTCAAAATATTGAAAATATTAAATGGTTATGAAGATTAAATAGCTTAAGATACAGAATAGAATAATGTAAGCAATTCAATATGGTATTGCTTTTGTGCTTTTTCTTCGGAGTTAAATCTGTCTGTAACCAATTTTTTAAACATAATTGAAACAAGATGACCTCTTATTCCCCAGCTGAAATATTATAAATCAAATCCAGAGTGGCAGCCTCATCCTGTGGAAACAAAGCATATAGAGATATTGCAGCTGCTGTGTTTACATTTCTTCACAGCACAAATTCATTCCCTACGAATATGAAAGAGCAGAGTGACAGATCTTATCTAGCTTGAGCTGAGAGCATTTCTAGAACTATATTAAGGGACTGTAATAGTGTAACCAGTAAGCCATAAAAAGAAAAACAATTATGAAGCCGTTAGTTAATATTTGAAATGTATAAGTAACTAAAGAAGACTACTACTTAGATTACTTTCAAATTGCTCTTCATATTGTCCCATTTATGATTTTATTTTGTGTTATATGTAATCAATAAAGTCAATAATTTTTACTATTTTATCTCATTTTCAATTTATACTTACTTATTTTTTTCTGCCTGCAGATATTTTATTTTATCTCTTGTTCAGATTTTCTTCTCATTCAGGGTCCAAAATAATACAAAAAATAGAGCCAACGTACAAGCATAACTAACCAACAAACAATCTAAACCATGCAGTAGGTGATCCTGTAACCAAACCTATTAACTAACAATTCCTCTCCCTGTACTTCCATTTAGTTTGGCCTATGGATTTCACATCAGTAAGGAGCTTGCTGAAAGTTCATGCCAGAGGTAATTTAAGCTTCCCTTGCATCCCCTTGCAAGCATCTCAAGACTACAGAAATCTTCTTATTTTCTGTCTATTTGTTTTAGGTCATCCAGCCTGGGGATTTAAGCCCATACCTGGCCTTGCAAATAGCCAAAAGGAGGAAAATCAAGAGCAGTTTCATTGTCTCAAGTGTCATTCCAGTGAGTGTTCACTAAGGATACTCGACAAAAAGTGAAAATCTAAAACTGCAGATGCTGGAAATCTGAAATAAAAACAAGAAACACTGAAAGCACTCAGGAGGTCAGACAGAATCTGTAGAAAGGGAATCAGAGTTAATGTTTCAGGTCTTTCAACCCTATATTTTTGATCTGAAATGTTAACTCTGCTCCACAGATGCTGTGCGATCTGTTAAAAGTTTTCAGGATTTTCTGTATTTATCTACAGGACATATCTTTAATCATCAAATGTCAATTTCCATATTCTCAGATTTATTTGGAAGGCTCTCTAAAGTGAGAAAAAGTAGAATCTTAAAAAAAAATAAATATCAAAACTAACTTCTATGCATATTCACCAAGCTATCTCGTAGCAGTAGATTTGGAAATCTCATGAGTGTGACTCTGGAACATGGGACCAGATTTTAGCGACTCTTTATGGTCTTTTCTTTAGCGTTGTCAGTGTTCTATACAATGAACAGTGACAAGTAAGAAGTTTCTTCCTTTTTGTCTATCGTCATCCTCATGGTCTTCTCCCTGTTGCTGTGATGTACGGTACGTCGCAGGAATGTCACAGTGATTGTCTAGGTGTGTACTTGGTGTCCAGTTTTGTTACCAGTACCTCCAGTATCTAAAATAAAGAGCCCCAGTCTGTGCCTCCAGGCTTCTCCTGCAGTAGAACTGAAAGAGCTACAGAGTATTTGAGGCCCACATTAGCCAGCTGATTTGATGGTTTGCTGATATCATCTTGAGAAAGTGGAAAATGAACTTTAAAGTGCCATTCACAAAACAATTACTAGGGGGTGGAGGGGAGGGAGGGGCTAAATTGAGTTAAAATATATCCAAGTTAATGTCGAGTTAAGACTTAACCTTGATGGATGAACAGTGCTCCAGTACTCAAGGATAAAAAAGACAATGAACAATGACCCATGAGACTGCAGATGCTGAATCTAGAGCAACAACAATCTGCTGGAGGAACTCAGTGGGTTGAGCAGCATCTGTAGAAGGAAAGGAATTGTCAATGTTTCAGGTCATGAAGCAGGGTTTTGACCTGAAGCATTGACAATTCTTTTCCCCCAACAGATGCTGCTCAATCTGCTGAGTTCCTCCAGCAGATTGTTGCAAAAAACAGTGATTGTAGTGTCACCTTGTATGTCTTTATTTCAAAAGTTATTTTAGCTCCAGTCTGTAGTTCAAGTAATATTCTTGACCAAGCACAAGCTCTTTCAAATCTTTCTCCACTCTGTTCAGAAGCCAATATATAAATATTAATTGAAATATTCCATTATAGCTACATTATTCCAATATAACAAATCCTATGTATCCTCCAGTTCTATGACAAATTCTCTGTACATTCTACATAAATCTGTATAAAGATATTTAAATTTATCATTGTGTGCTTTAGGTGTTATCATAAACAGTAGCAGACTTTGTAGTTCCATAATCTGCATAATTCACTGAATCCATTATGCCTCATCACTCATTCCATGAGTACTTTACAAATTCTGTCAACATTGTTATGTCTGTGGACCATCAAGGAGAAATCTCTCCTGGATTTTAGTCTTAGATTTGGTTATCCAAAGATCAAAGAAAATGGCATTTTGTCTGTTACTGATACATATACCCCAAACCAGGTCCCTTGAGGAATGACACAAGAGATACTGCAGATGCTCGAAATCTGGACTAACACACACAAAACACTGGAGGAACCCAGCAGGTCAGGCAGCATGTATGGAGGGAAATGAACAGTTGACGTTTTGGGTCGAGATCCTTCATCAGGACTGGAAAGGAAGAGGGCAGAAGCCAGAATAAAAGGGTGGGGGAGGGGGAGGAGCATGAGCTGGTGGGTGATAGGTGAACCTAGGTGAGGGGGGAAGGTAGGTAGGTGGGGGAGGGGTGGAAGTGGGAATGATGTGTGAAGCTGGGAGGTGTAAATAAAATAAATAAACATTTTTAAAAGAGAGAAATATGAGACTCCACATCCATAATATCATTCTCTGCAACTTCTGCCATCTCCAACGGGATCCCACTACCCTACATCTTCCTCTCCCCTTCCCTCTCCGCTTTGCGCAGAGATCGCTCCCTCCACAACTCCCTTGTCCGCTCATCGCTCCCTACCGATCCTGCTTCAGGCACTTATCCCTGCAACCGTGATAAGTGTTACACCTGCCCCTACACTTCCTCCCTCACCACCATTCAGGGCCCTAAACAGTCCTTCCAGGTGAGGCTGCACTTCACATGTGAATCCATCAGTGTCATTTATTGCATCCAGTGCTCCCAGTGCGGCCTCCTCTACTTCGGTGATTGGGACCCGACACAGATTGGGGGATCGCTTCGTCGAGCACCTTCGTTCCGTCCGGTGCAACAGCCAGGATCTCCCAGTGGCCAGCCACTTTGATTCCACTTCCCATTCCCATACTGACATGCCTGTCCATGGCCTCCTCTACTGCCAAGTTGAGGCTAAATGCAGATAAGAGGAACAACGTCTCATATTCTGTTTTGGTAATCTCCAACCTGACAGCCTCAACATCAATTTCTCTAACTTCCGGTAACCACTCCCCTCTGTTTCCCCCCCCCCCCCCACCCCCTTTTGTTTTCCCTTATCCCTCTAGCCCCTTTACCCCTTCTCTTTCACCTCCCCTGCCTTCACGACCTGCCCATCACCCACACCTTCCTCCCACCTCCTTCCCTTTATTCCACGGTCTACTGTCGTCTCCTATCAGATTCGATCTTGTTCAGCCTCTTCCACCTATCACCTCCCAGCTTCTCACATCATTACCACTTCCCCCTCTCACCTGGATTCAACTATCACCGGCCAGCTCAAGCTCCTCCCCCTCCCCCCACCCTTTTATTCTGCTTTCTGCTTTCCAGTCCTGATGAAGGGTCTCAGCCCGAAACATCGACTTTCATTTTCCTCCATCGATGCTGCCTGACCTGCTGAGTTCCTCCAGCATTTTGTGTGTGTTGCCCTTGTGGAATGAATAAGGACGCAGGCAAGGAATATGTTGAATGACACCGGGGCAAGTATGTAACTCTGCTTCAGCTTTCTGAGGACATGCAACAAATGAATGATTTATATGAACTTTCTTAATTAACCACAGACCATCTCTGTTGACCGTATCGAAGGCACAGTCTGTTGGTAAAGACTGCATTCAAGTGCATGTTCTGATTTAAGCATTTTACCTGGCCTGCCTTCTGACAATTATGTTCATGGGGGTTTTGACCTGGTTAAAAAGAATTGCATTTTTCTGGCAGATTATGACAGATATATTTGCAATGAGTCTGTTGAGTAAGAATCAAGCTGAGGTCTTCCATGTTATACAGAGAAGGAAAATGTCTCTGTATGTTTCATAGACAGCCTTACTGCCTTTATTTTTGATCTGTAGTTGTTATTGATAGTGGTATGCTTCTTCAATCCAAACACTGACTGAGATGGCATGAACACCTTACCAACATTTTGACCTGGTGCTCTGCACAGTTCTGCTGGGATTCCATCTTTGCTGGATATCTTGTCAGGGTTCAGAAGTGTTGACCTCCTCAATTTATGGAGGAAAGTTGAGGTCCTCTTTGATGGGTTTCTTGGGAAGTTGAACATTGTTTGACTCTCCCTGGTCTAGTGAGTAGACTGTTGTTGTTCAACCTATCTCTGTATAATTCCCTGCTTATCCATGATGGGAATTGTGTTGACTTCAAGAGAGCTCAGCCAAATTTGAATGGTCTGCAGGTTGCTTTGAGAGGATCATATAACATCTTTGTGTTGTTTGTATCAACATCATGCTGACTTTTAGCAGCTTTCCACTCCCCAGCATTCATCCTTCATTTTCCTCAAGTCAGATTGGACCCTGATACTTTACTGGTGTCATCCTCACCAAATTACAATAGGTGCTCAGTTATTCAGGGATTATTTATGCAAAAACATTTTCACTTACTGTAAAGTCTGAAGCTATTTGTCTTAATCTGCTTATACGTACCGGACTAAGCCATGAAATAGACAAATATGAATAAAGGGACTACTCATCTATAAGGTGTCAAGGGGTGCTTCTTAGGCTTAATGGATCTCAACTGATCTCTTTGCATCCATACTGTGCCATATATACTGTGCATCATTAAGACTATTGTCATTGACTTGGAAAACTCATGGTAATTTTTCTCTCGCTTCTTTCTCTGAGGAAAGAAATGTGTGTTTTCCTTCACCAAGCATTCCATTAACATTACATATTTGATGCTAAGTATTTCTGACACAGAGAAGTTAGAATTTCATTATCATGCTAACTGCATTTACAGCATATAGTTAGAACAGCCTGCTCTTGCTTTGTTCCCAGATTTCATATTTCTTTTGCAAACTGAATTTCTAAGCATTTAAACTCATAGATTCATAGAGTCATACAGCACAGAAACAGGCCCCTTTGGCCCACCGTGTCTGTGCTAACCAACAATTATCCATCTACTCTAATTCTATTTATTTGTCCTGTAGCCTTCTTCTGTGATGTAGATTATTTTTATTATAAGTGAAGTAGGTTCAGTAAAGCTTTTTCAGCATTGTTAATTTCTTTTAGAGTCATAAAATCATACAGCATGGAAAGAGCCCTTCGATGCATCAAGTCCACACCGATCATCAAGCACCCATTTACACTAATCCTACGCTAATCACATTTTATTCTCCCTACATTCCCATAAATTTTCCCCAGGTTCCACCACTCACCTGCATACTATGGAAAACTTACAGTGGCCAATTAACCTATCAACCTGTACATCAGGGAAAATGTGCAAACTCCATTCAGGATTGAATGCGGGTTGCAGGAGCCGTATGGCAGCAGCTCCACTAACTCTGCCACTGTAGAGTATTTGACTTATTCTTTCTATATGAGAGCTATAAACTAAAAGCTAAATTGATGAATCTCATGTTCACTTACTGGATTGTCCTATCTGATAATGTGGCAAGTGTACTTTGGTCACATTTATAAATAGTACTTTGTAGTTTTAATATTTTTTGATTCTTCTCTGATATTTTATGTCTGTGACCTCCATTCATCATATACGCCAAATATATACCAAACTTTTGAGGACATGAACAGGTACTGTGCCATCTATTCCAACAGTAATTCCGCATCACAAATTCAACAAGGGCTTTAAAGTGTGGTTACAGAAATGGGATCCCTACTGTCTCCCTTTGTGCTCAAAATTGCTCTTAATTATATTTAATGAGCATGCATTAAGTGTAGGGTTCTATTTATTTTCTTATAGTGTTCATGAGTATCAATATAGGCATAATCTGATTGGTTACGAGTAAGAAACAACATCATTAATGAGGTCGAATTCATGGAAATGAAAATTAATCCACTATTTAATCATATACTCAATTAGCTAATGGATTGTAGAGAATCTTAGAATCACTGAATGGTAACAATACAGAAGGAAGCCATTTACGCTCTTTGTAATCTCTGCCAATTCTTTTCTAGGAAATCTAACAGAAGGTGGGGACATGATAGATTTTCAATTGCCTTTTGAATTCCTTTTGTTTTATGAAGAAGCACCTCCTCTTTCCTGGCTAACTGAGATCAAGGTGATCCTTTTTGGAAGTCACAGGTCAAATCCACGTCACATCTGGCTGAATTTTCCTGAGAAATGGCAATAGTTCCATATATTCTAATTTCTCTAGAAGCTCAGCAACAAACAATCTGCTGGAGGAACTCAGCAGGTCGAGCAGTGTCTGTCATATTAGCTCCATTTTTCTCCCTCTACACATGCTGCCTAATATACTGATTATTTCCAGCATTCTTTTAAATTTCAGATTTCCAGCAATTGCAGTGTTTTGTGTCTCACAATTCCAGTTTTTTTTTCTCTGCCTTATGTTCTCTTTCATTACTTCCTATTTACAACTCCTCCAAACAGATCAGACACAATTAATCTCTCTTGGACTCCATCCAACACAGACATTACTTTTATTTTCTCAACTCCTCCTCCTTCTCTCTAACTTAAAACATGATTGTTTTTCAATTCTTCCTAATCCTGATGAAAAATCATCACTGGCAATTTTCTTTTTCTCTTCACCCTTACTGTCAAACCTGCTGAGTATGTAGTATTTTCTGTTTTTATTTCAGATTTCTAGCGTCTGTAATGTTCTGCTTTTCAGAAAAAGTGTATAACAGCCAAAATCAAAATGTTGAGTCTACAAAAAAATACAGACTCATTTGGAGCCTCGAGGTGAGTAGAGAAGAATTTAATAATTCTAATGTTTATTAAACATTTCTCAATATTAAACACACTTGCATGTTAAAGCCAAGGATCCACAATATAAACTGTTTCTAAGGAGTCACATTCAGGACATGTTTAAGATCTGTGAACAAACATTAATAGAAGAGTAATTTACAAGGATAGCGATTGTATGCTCTGGGCAACAAGCCATTTGGTCAGGGGTGGAACTCGAGATAAGGGCATTATGTTCCATCAGAAATAATAAGATAGTAATGTGTCATCCAAAAGAAAAGCTATGCTAGTGTTACCGAGACACTGTAAATAGGATTACATAATATATAAAATGGCTATTGGATTAAAGTGTTACGTAGTAATTAAAAATAACCAGGGCTTAATGAAGTTATAATTACATCAGCAAGACTATAAAGTGCCTTGCAAACAAAAACACAGAGCAACTTCTAACCTTGACTAACTATGTAAGAAGATTAGAATGAAAGAATAACTGACTAGTCCTCAGATGGGAATTACCTGTAGCAGTAAACTGATGGTCATTTTGTATACTAGGTTGATTATTGTGTTCAGTTGTAAACAGACTGTATGGTGTGTTTAGCTGGGGTGGCAATATTATCAGAAAAGACAGATAATGCTGGAAATCCTCAGCAAGTCAGGCAGCATCTATGGAGAGAGAAAGAGTTAAAGTTTTAGGTTGATAGCTTGCATCAGGTACACATCTAATATGATGAATGGTATCCTCCAGTCAAAGCTAGCCTGCAGTACTAAAAGCTGGCCTCTTAAAGGTAAAGTATTGTAGGTTCAGGAGGTGCCAGCAGATGTACACATTGATCTGAACTGATAAGCAGAGAAGAATGGCTCACTGCAGGAGAGAAAGCGAACTCTAAGATGTTTGAATGCTGCACTGGAGGCCTTGATGTGGAGGAGGAAAGTGGGAATAATGTCAAATAACCTTCCAGGCACATGAAGGGTTGAGAGCAGGTAGTTCTGAAGGTCAATGCCAAGACTGAAAGGATGATGCAATGCAATAAGAAATACCATGATTTCCCATCTGTGGTCATGGTGGTGAATGGATCTTGAAATCTTCCCAACTGCAACACTAGCCTCAAAGAAAGCTCAATTCACCAGGCACTCATCACTCGCCTAACAACAATCTCTGTCAATGAAAACTCAGATCTAACATTAATATGCTTCACTATCCCTCAAACACTCTGTCTTGCTGAAAGCCCCACCCCATCATATCACTTGCAAAAATTGTCATATCACCTAAACATCTCCATCCTTGTTACAGGACTTGGTTACACAATCAAGTGCAGCAGGGTAACTGGCAATGTTCGGATTGTTTACATGTCCTAACTCCTTGAAAGAAACATGGACACTTTGCTGAAACTTTGACCAACAATAGGGTTATAACCACTGAAGATAGGATAAGATATCTTTATTAGTCACATGTACATTGAAACACACAGTGAAATGCATCTTTTGCAAAAGAGTGTTCTGGGGACAGCCCACAAGTGTCGCCATACTTCCAGCGCCAATCTAGCATGCCCACAACTTCCTAACCCGTACGTCTTTGGAATGTGGGAGGAAACCAGAGCACCTGGAGGAAACCCATGCAGACATGAGGAGAACGAACAAACTCTTTACAGACAGCGGCCGGAATTGAACCCAGGTCGCTGGCGCTGTAATAGTGTTACGCTAACTGCTGCACTACCATGCCTGCCATACTACCGTGCCTGCCATAATCATGACCCTAATTACTGCTCATCTTAGACTCTATGTTGAATCACTATGTGTAGATGATGTAAGCGTGCACTTCTTACTTTTGCTCTCCCCATGATTTTACTCTTGTTCCTTTTGATCTTCAACATCCAAGAACTGCAACTTGGCTAAACAGTAGAAGAATGGAAAAAATGCAATCACCACACTGGCACCACACCTAATAAGGAAAGCCTAAAGACAGGATGTATATTGTTGAGACATTTGGACATCATTATGATTTTAGCAACCAGATTATGCCAACTAATCTGTTTACTATCCTAGCACATATTCATGAGTTCTAATTCCATTAAGTGGCTAGAACCAGCATTAAGTAGAAAATACCCAGTGCTGATTAAATACATGCCTGCACCTCTCAGAGGGGCCGGCGGGGGGTGGGTGCCCATTTTCCACATCTGAAAATTAGTTTTCAATTTAGGAGGTAGGAGCAAACCATGGTAATGCAGTGAAGGAAGCAGATATCTTGATTTTCTGATACAGTAGGAAGTGCTGTGGTAGATAAGGTGATAAGGAGGAAGATCCTCTACTCACATGGGACCTGGATGTCTTCCAGAACCATTGCCAAATAACAGTGGAAGGAAGTATGACTCAAAGGCAATGCTAGCATTCAACCCCAAAAGACATGGTCACAGTGCCACCAAAAAGTTAATGGCTTTACATTCATGGTCAAGGTCAATGAAAACATCATTGAATTCTATTCCCTACAAATATATCGCTCTTTTCAATCATTATTCCATGCTGTAAACCAAATAACAAGCTTTAATATTCGCTTGGCTCACTTAACCCATCTATATTCCTTTGTAGCCTCTTTATGTCACCATTTTTCACCTACCTTTGTGCATGCATGTATCCATGCATTATAATTATACACCATCTATTCACATTCACTACAATGGAGATCACATGGATTTTAATTTACAGAACATCACAATTGTATGAGATTATTTAAAAATTGGTTAAACTTTATCCTTCTCACTTCTTGATGTGCTATCTATAAGAAACCACTTTACATAGAGATCACATGTAATACATGGGCCAGCATTTTCTAAGTATCATCATCTTTAGCAACTGGTATATTTCCAGCTTTAATGTCAGAAAGCAATTTGTACATGGAGTGTCTCAACCTTATACATGGTCTGTCTAATCTTTAAACAGCAAATAAATGAATAAAACTCATGGGTGGAAATTGCTGTTTCATCAATCCTAATAAATGCAAAATTCTAAAGTCAAAGTAATGCTGAAGATGATTGTTTTAACTATACTACTTCAGAATTCCTTTGATTCTTGAGAATATTGTTCTACTTTCCCATTATGATCCAATAATAGAGGAACTGAATTACTCCTTGCCAAAAGAAAATACAGTATTCTAGCGCAGCACTAGAAGTACTTCCAAATCAGGGACTCTCTGTGCTTGGGAGAAACTTGCTGATCTTGATCATTAGAGCACAGTCAGTTAGTTTAAATGCTTTAATGACACCTCCAGTACCTACCACATGAATTCTCAGAACAAGCTGCTAAAGGGTTTTTGTTACCTAATAACATGGTTCAAAGCAGAATAGACTCAGTGATTTAGTGTTGTCCTGGAGGTTGCTTCTTTTGGACATTTCCCACATTGAGCAATATATTTTTTGGAATATTGCAGGAGAAAGATGAATGGAAATGATTGAACACATCATTCCAAACCTTGGAGTAGATAAACAAGGCAGTTTCTGGGTTATGCAAGGTTATCAAGGCGAATGTGAAAGAGTGTGTCAACATTCTTAATTTGACTTTTCTGTAAACCTGATGTACTGTTTAATAGGGAACACATTGCACAATCTCCCTTTCAATTTTCTAAACTTACTCATACACTTGTATTTGTCTTTGGAAATGTATAAAGTCAAGACATTGACCAGGATGCTCACTAAGTGTGGAAAATAAAATGCATCAAGTACAATGCTGGCAGTGAAATCCTCAATGCTTTTTGTTAATATGTGCACATATGTGAATAGTTCTTTTGGCATTTAGTGATATTCATTTTCCCTCCTGACTTTATTAAAGGTATGAACCTGCTACATATCCAAAACTGCGCATAAAATATAAACATAATTGGGCCTCTGGGAACAACTGAGATCACATGAAGATTACAGTCATGTAAACAATAGAAAAGCAGAAATGGGAGGTTACAATTTCCCTACATGTTCATGACACTCAAATCTCCTAATTCATTCACTCAGTTCTCTCCCTCAATCACAGGATTTGAAGAGTTTCAGTCCAACAAATTACAATGTCTTTCTCTGAGGCAATTTCAGACAGCGTCTTACTGCAAACATTATAAAGTACATGTTCATGCTCCTCCATGTCTATACCCAAGCAAGTGCTTTGCAGGTTTATTTGTCACCCGTTCCTGCTATGCCACTGGAATCATGTAATGAGTTGCAGGATGGACTATGAGAAGTACCCATGGGGAGGGGTAAGTGAAGGCTCAAGGATTGAATGCTTGGTAATGGAATTGTTTCTTAAGGATGCCAGATATCCGCTCTACACAACATTATCATTTGCCTTTCACTTTAAAAAGGACAGACAGAATATCATATAATTCATTGCAGTGAATTCATTGTTGACTAATGAAAGTGCTTTTTGCCTGGAATTATTGTGCACAGACAATAATTATTGTTCTCAGAGGGACCATATTGGGAATATTGATTCCTCAAGCAAAATGTCATCATTTGGCATTAATAGACAGCATCAACAAAGCAATGGTGCGAATTGTAGGAGTAGGTTTCCTTCTTCTTTATTTTACCCTGTTTCTCAGGCAAATTTGTCCTAATTATAGATATAGACATCGGTTTTGCACTGTTGTGGGATAGATTTCTTTTACAGGACAGCACAAGAGAATAAGAAATAGGAGCAGGAATAGGCTAATTGGTCCCTCAAACCAGCTCCACCTTTCAATAGGATCATGACAGATCCAATCTTGGCCTCAATCCCACTCTCTCATTCTCCTTCTATTCCCCTTGATTTGCTTGTAGTTCAAATCTGCACCTTGAATATATTCAATGACTTGACCCTCCCACAGCTCTCTGGGGTTGATAATTCCAAAAATTCATGCCCTGCTTCTGTCCATCTAAAATGGGCAAACATTTATTCTGAAAATATGCTTTCTGGATTTGGGTACCAACCCCCCAACCCCCCCCCCCCCCCCCAGGGAAAATATCCTCTCATCCACCAGTCAATCTCCTTCAGAATTTTCTAGGTTTCAGTAAGATTGCCTCTCATTCTTCTAAAATGATGTTGGAAATTCATGTCACCAGGGAAGTGGTATTTGCAGCCTTATAGTGCATTAAGGCGGATAAATCTCCAGGGCCTGACCAACTGCATCCTTGGATAATGTAGGAGGCTTGAGAATAAATTGCAGAAGCCCTTGCGGAGATCTTTGCTTCATTGTTACCCACTGGTGAAGTTCCCAAAGATTGGAAGGTGGCTAATGTTGTTCCGTTGTTTAAGAAGGGTAACAAGGACAAGCCAGGCAACTACTGGCTGGTTAGCCAGTCATCAGTAGTGGGGAAGTTACTGGAGGGAATTCTGAGGGACAGGATCTACCAGCATTTGGATAAACAGAGTCTAATAGGAGGAGTCGCATGGCTTTATGCATGGGAAGTTGTGCATGACGAACCTTTTAAGAGTTTTTTTGAAGAAGTAACCAAAAAGGTAGATGGGGGTAGGGCAGTGGATGTTGTCTATTTGGACTTTAGCAAGGCCTTCGACAAGGTCCCACATGGAAGGCTGGTCTGGAAAGTCAGATCCCATGGAATCCAGGGAGAGCTAGTTGGATTCAAAATTGGCTCAGAAGTAGGAAGCAGAGGGTGGTGGTTGAAGGTTGTTTCTTGGAATGGAGACTGGTGACTAGTGGTGTGCCGCAGGGATCGTTGTTGGGACCCTTGTTATTCGTTATTTATATAAATGACTTGGATGCAAATGCACAAAGCTTGATCAGTAAGTTTGCGGATGATGCAAAATTAGGAGGTGTTGTTGACAGTGAAGAAGATTATCGTAGATTACAGGGGGATCTCGATTAGGGAAATGAGCCAAGGAGTGGTAAATGGATTTCAAGACAGATAAGTGTGAGGTGATGCATTTTGGAAAGTCAAACCAGCGTAGGACTTGTACTATGAATTGTAGGGCACCAGGGAGTGTAATGAAACAGAGGAACCTAGGAATACAAGTGCATAGTTCATTGAAGCCAGCATCACAGGTAGACAGGGTGGTGAAAAATGCATTTAGATGCTGGCCTTGGGCTACCAATGATGGAATCTGGCCACTTCTCTGCTGCTGCTTGTCGTATGATTGCCTTTGTTACATTAATGGCCAAGTGATCCATTTTGTTTAAATGGAAGGATCCAATACCTCCCACTACTTTCCAATGATTTTCTCAAACTATATCATGTTTAAACTTAGAAAAAATTAGGAGTGGCACTGTTGATTCTTTGCTTAAATTTGAGGAAGTTTGGAGTCCATTCATTCAATATTTTCATATGATATAGATCCCTTTTCAATAATATTTGAACTTAGAGGAGCGGAGTTGACGACATAATAATGCTCTTTGTTCACCAAGAAATATCAGTCCAGTCTTTTTTTCTTTTGAATTTTTTTTTAGTTTGTTTCATTTTATTACTTATAATTTTTTTCAATCTGGGTTTTTTTAATACAATAAATATTTTTCTTTCTCTTTTTGATTTTTTTTTGTAATATATTCATTTACTAAGAAACCGTGGGGCCTAGAATATATTTTTATTCCTTATGACTATATATGTCATGGTTGTCCTCCCGATCTCTTTGTATTACATGTATAATTACTGATGTTACATGTATTAATCTGTATTAATTTGAAAATTAATAAAAAGATTGAAAAAGATGCTGGCCTTCATCATTCAGGGCATTGAGTATAGGTGTTGGGACATTATGTTACAGTTGGAAAGGTCATTGGTGAGGCCGGACTTGGAGTTCTGTGTACAGTTTTGGTAACCCTGTTATAGGAAAGACATGGTTAAACTGGAAAGAGTGCAGGATATTGCCAGGACTAGAGGGCCTGTTATACGGAGAAGGTGGCTAGTCTAGGTTTTTATTCCTTGGAATGTAGGAGAATGAGGTTTGACTTTAAAATTATTAGAGGCATAAATAAGGTGGATGGTAACAGTCTTTTCCCCAAGGTAGGGGAGTCCAAAGCTAGGGGGCATAGATTTAGGGTGAGAGGGGAAAGATTTAAAAGGGACCTGAGGAACAACGTTTTCACACAGAGGATGGTGAGTATATAGAACGAGCTGCCAGAGGAAGTGGTTGAGGCAGGTACAATAGTGTCAGTTAAGAAGCACTTGGATAGGTACATGGGGGGGGCAGGACTTAGAGGGATATGGGCCGAATGCAGGAAATTGGGACTAGATGGGTGGGCACTGTGGTCGGTATGCATTCCTCGGGCCAAAGGGCCTGTATCGCTCTATGACTCCAATGAGTATAGGCCCCTCCTGCTCAACTTGTTTTTAGGTGACAAACTCTTCATCGTGGTAATCAACCTGATGAAACTTCACTGAATTGCCTTCAATGCAAGTATATCAGTCCTTAAATATGGACACCAAAACGTCATGCTGTACTCCAGGTGCTTTCTCACCAGTGCCCTGTAAAAGTTTCCTTAACTTCAAAGTTTTCCTAGTTTTACACTCCATGCTCTTGCAATAAAGGTTAACATTCCATTTGCCTTCCTAATTACTTGCAGTACATGCATGACAATGTTTTATGTTTCACGTACTGGGACCCTCAGATCCCTTTTACTATGGAATGGTGGCACAGCAGGTAGTGCAGCTGTCCCATAGCTCCAGCAATCTGGATTTGATTCTGACCTCTCGTGCTGTTGGTGGAGTTTGCATTTTCTTCCTGTGACAGCTTGGTTTTCCCCAGGGTGCTCTGGTTTAGTCTCATATCTCAAAGATGTTTTGAGGTTAATTGGCCACTCTAAATTAACCTAGTGTAAACAGGTAGCAGGGGAATCAATGGGATTTTAGTAAAGGCATGTGATAGAGATTAGACTACAGGGAAATAAGTGGGGGAATAGGACTGATGGGATCATTCTGAGGGCAGGCATAGTCTGGAAAGGCTGATTGTTAATTTAATTTAAGTGACTCTATAAAATACTTTCTCATAATTCAGTATGACATAGATCAATCTGTTTTTTTTAATTCTTCCTACCTAAATGAATAACCTTCCATTTTCTAACTATTTATTATATCTGCTAACTTCTTGCTCATTTACTTTACCTATCTCCATCCCTTTGTGTCCCCTTCACAGCTCACTGACCCATCTATCTATGTACCAATGGCAAATTTTCCTACTGTACATTCAGTCCCTTTATACAAGTCATTAATAAATAGTTGATACCCTGGCACTGATCTTGTGGTATCCCATTAGTTATTGATTGCCAATCTAAAATGGTCCATTTATCTTCATTTATCTTCTGTATTCTCTTTGCTGTCCATCATGGAATTGCTTCCCAGTTGTCAGTTTGTCTTTAGAGATCTTATTTTAGATTCATTGATTCATTCATCTAATATTCACACTCCATGATCTCATCATCACACCCATGTCTAAATGATCAGAACACTCCTTATTGGCATTGGCATTATTTAAGAATTCAGTGTCAGGATTCTTGAGTTGCCATTTGATTCTTTTTAATTGTCACAGGAAACTTCACCAAGACTCTGCTGGATGCATGGATCATTGTTGTCTAAATGTGGTACATGTGTTGGTCCCTGCACAATGATCCTATAATCTTCTGTGTGTTAACTACCTCAATACAAAGGAGTGTTTAAAAAAAAGTCCTTGAAAAAAGTACAACCTCTTCACCATGATCCTGACTTGTTATCACTCAACCTAGAAAAAGTGCATCCAGGAGGGCAGTGACCACTTTGACAGGAGCACATGGAGGCCGTGCACAGAGCAGAAGGAGTGCGCATGTACTGAACAACCTAACCACCTGCCTCACCAAGCACAATGTGTCTCACCTGTAGGAGAGTCTGTGAGTCCAGTGTAGGATTTTTCAGTCACCTCAGAACCCATAGAACTGGAGTGGAAGCAAGTCATTTTTGATATTGCAGGACTGCAGAAGAATTAAAAAAAAAACCATTGAAGCTGTCATCGTTATACGATTTGCAATGCTTTATTATACCCCTGTTATTGATAGACCAGCTACACATTCAAAGAAGAGCAATACCTTCTCTGCATGAATAAGTTAACATTAGGAATAGTATCATGTTCAGACACATGTATAGCCTGGGGAATCATGTCACTTGATGAACATTATAGCTGTTAAATATTGGCTACTGGTTGTTTTACAAAGGAAAGTTAATGGAATCATCAATGTTGGAAAATAATGTTTTAGTAACTATATCTGATGGAGTTCAATATTGGTACAAAGACTTGCATTTGGATTTGAATAATCAAAATGTCTTCTGGACTGCTGGCTTTTATCTCAAGAGAGGTGGAATGAAAAAATTAAGAAGTGATGTTTTGGTTGTACAGAATCTTGGAAAGAGTATGGTGCAGATTCATCAGAATTATATCCGGGCTTAATGCTGCAAGGATAGGTTGCATAAACATCAGTTGTATTCCCCTGTGTTTAGAACCTTCAGGGAATGATTTAATCGAAATATTTGCTGCAATTATAGGATTTAATAAGATAGCAGGGAGAAGCTATTTCCTCTGGTGGGGGTTTCTAAAAAACACGGCATGAGTATTAAGCAAGTGAAATCAGGAAGCACATTGTCTGCACAAAGGGAGCCGTATATCTGAAATGTGCTCCCCTCAAAATGCTGTAAATGTTGCAGTAATTGAAATGGCAGGATTGAGTTCAATACATTTTTGCTAGGTGAAGATATCGAAAGATGTGTCAAAATGGGTAAACTGAGTGGAATTACAGGTCAGCCACGATCTAATTGATTGGGTTAAGTGGCTTAAGGTACTGATTGATCTACCATTCCTCATATGCTTTACACAAATAACACTCAGACATTGATAAGGTCCCAAGGAAACTTGGGATGAATTCACACGCAAGTCAGAGATTCCAAACTGCAATATATCTGACCGAAAGAGAAACATTGTATGCTCGCCTGAAATGACCTGTGTTTGCGCCCAAGGCTGGAAACGATCTTTTCTCTCACCTCGAGAAAATTAACAAACATTAAAAATTCAATCAAATATTGAGAAACCTTGACAGCAACTGTGTAGATATTAAATTTTCTCAAACAGATGAAACTGTCTAGTTTCAAGAACATAAAAATAATTTGCTTATGAACTAAAGCAAAAGTGGGTGTCACTCTGAACCAACAGCAATCGACGAACTTGCACTGTTGAAAGTTTTATAACACCATGAACAAACAGAAGGAAAGCAGCGCTGTGAACGAATGGTGGTGCCGTGCCATCCCGCCTGCACTAGACCCCGCTGCATCTGTCTGCAGCCAGCGCTGCAGAAGAGGCACTGGCTTTATTATGATGTCATAATAGAACATCGGATCCTCAACGCACCACCTCCCCCCCCCCCCCCCCACCGGCGTTTTAACGTGATTGCGTCAAACGCTGGAGAACGCATCCTGCGAAGAATATTTCCTTTGACGGGGCCGGTCCCGGTCTCCAGGGAGACGGGAGAGGGGCATGAAGCCGGGGCCTGTAAATATATAGTCGAGGCAGCGGAGCGGCGGTTCTGGAGCTTTGCAGTTGGTGGCGCTTTTTTTTTAAATTTGATATCGGGTGCATTATTTTCCTTGCTCGGCTCCCAGAGAAGTGGCCCGCCGTCAGCCTGAGGGGTGAAGGAGCAGCGGCTGTGTTCAGATCATCGACATCATGATCGTCCCGCAACACCCAGCCGACTGTCAGCAGCAGCAGCTCCACTGAAAAGCGAGAAAGGTCGGGGAAAGGTGCATTAGCAGATCTATCCAGTCCATCTATCGATCTGCATCTCCGTGCAAAGCGTGTCTTTAAAGGACAAACAATGCATTTTGTTTGAACAACGCTTGTCTTCCATTGCACGGCCAGCAGCATCTTTCAGCGAGATTAGAAACAAAAAAGAGATCTGAAAGGGGGTTGCCACCCCCCCTCAACTCGTGTGTATAAAAGAGAAAGGTGAAGGAAGTCTAGGCGGAAGGCGCGCTGGAGACTAGCAAATAGTCTGTTATTATTGTAACTGAATCGTTATTAGTAATGCCTGTGTCTCTGGTGCAAGCCTGCCGCAGTCTGGCTCTCTCAACATGGCTGCTTTCATTCTGCTTCGTGCATTTGCTGTGCTTGGACTTCACGGTGGCGGAGAAAGAGGAATGGTACACCGCCTTCGTCAACATCACGTACGTGGAACCGGCCACCTCGGAGTGGAGGTCGGAGAAGAGTGAGTGCGGCCGCTACGGGCAGCATTCGCTCAAGCAGGACGCCAGGGGACTGCTGGCGCTGCCCGCTCACCATGACAGGCTGGCGTGTGACCCTCAGGCCAGGTTTCAAGTCCCCGCCGCCGCTGCCACCAAGGGCTGGATCGCAGTCATACCCAAAGGGAACTGTACTTACAAAGAGAAAATCTGGCACGCTGTCAGGCAGAATGCATCCGCTGTGGTCATTTACAACTTGGGGGCTAGCAACGTCAATGAGACTATCACGATGCCTCATGGAGGTGAGCTCGTTTGAAGGGTGATTGAGGATGCATACTAATTTATAGATGAGGAGAAGCTGATAATTGTACTTACGTAACTAATAACCACCATATCTGCCTTCTCCCCCATCCTCCCAAAACGTTGGCGTGAAAGTAGAATGTAATGCCTCAGTTTACTAAATTAGAATCATTTCATTTCTTCCATATCTTTCAGCCTTGCATTCCTGTCCAATGTTGGTGCGACAGAATAGAGTTAGAAGAAACGTGATTTTTAACTCGAGTTCTTTTTATAATTACGGCATCATCCTAAAACTCTTGTTATGTAACCTCTCAATACTTAATATTGTTTGCAGGAATCTTGCACTTGGCTGTCAATCTGCATCTCCACATTCTCTTCTCTAAAATCTAAACTCTCTTGTTCAAGCTTTAGGTCACCTCCCCAAATGTATGTCGAGTTTTAATATTTCAGTATGTTTTGATTTGGTGCATTATAGACACAATATAAAAACACTGCTTGTGCTGCTATTAACCTAAAATGCCAATCGTTATTTAATCCATTGGCTACTTGAAAAGAAATGGGTTACCTTGGAAGTGGTTGCTGCTAAATTGGTAGCATTTGAGTTAAAACTTTAAATGCCATGAAAATATAACTCTGCCATACTTAAATTAGTAAACTGGGTTTAATATTCAACTTTAAATATACCTGGGAGTTCTATCACTTTAAATTGTAGACAAAGCATTATGTTGAATTGCATTGTCAAAAATTTAAACTGATGACTATTTCGGAGACTTAAATCCTGTTTTTTTTTAAAATGGCTAGAATCCTGTTGTTGGGAGTGTATGTGGCATTAATTGATTTAAGGGTCTTAAAAGTATCCAAAAGTTGATTTGGTGAAATTGTGTTCAAAAGTTTGTGTCATTAGGGAAAATCAAACCCTACATTTATGGAATGCCATATGTTCCTTTTCAGAATGTTTCTAAGATGACCTTGTGTGAGATGGTTGCTTCTTATATAAGACCACTGCATTTCATCTTTACTTGACAAATGAAACAAAATGATTTTTTTAAATTTCCACTTTTATTTCTTTAAGATTCATGCACCAAAGCAATACCAAAATGTAAAAACAAAATCTGATTTTTCTGTTCATTCTTTCATTTGCTGCTCGTGGCTCCTTCAGTCAGGGCTGAGAGTACAGATTCACTTTATAAGGATCCTTTCAGATGTGATGGTGATACTTTTTTTTCCTGATTCTGTCATGTGGTTTGTTGGGTAATTTTGTATGGCTTTCTTCAATTAGCAACATCAGTTAATACTTGAGGTCATTGAACTAATTGCCGAATGTGTGAAAATAAGTTTCAGTCCTAAGCAAGTTTTTTTTTGCCACATTGTCATCTTTTTGAAAAGTTGTTACAGCACAATGATCCACTTCAGGCCAAATCACTATTAAAGCACCTTTAATATTCCATGTAGGAATATTTTTGAAGGAAAGCAATTGAATGTTTATGGTAAGGCATTATGTGGTAATTGAAATATGACTGTACTTAATTCAAGGATGAATTGAGTCCTTGAAGGAGGGAAAGAGAAACACTTTTTGCAGAGATCTCTAGTTAAATGTTTTTGTTTTTTTTTGTGGTGTTTGTGGAATGAGTTTCAGTTAGGCTCTTTGCAAGTAAAATCTTGTTCCTTTTGATTAAGCAACTAAAAGGAATTGTATCATGGCCAATGTTGGCGTACTCTGAATGGAAAATGCGGCTTTTGAGACAGCTTATTAAACTTTTTGAAGAAATAACTTCTAATAACTTAGTTGCTAAATATATTGGAGCATGATAATTATATATTGTAAAATACAGAAAAGTAGCCCTTTGCTTTGTTTTGTAGTCCACATCATAAGCATGTTCTTGGGACTTGTATGGTTCTGTCATAAGATTTGTTTCCAGCTACTGAAACAGTGTTGTATATGTGTTAATATAAACAATATGCTGTAAATACCCAGAATCTGTAGAGATAACAGATCTAATGTTCCAGATTGAAGATCTTTCATTGGAACTCTTGTTTAAGTACTATTGAATTGAGACATGCAAAAGTCATAAATAAAATTTTACTTTGGTAAGGTTAGCGCATTCTCAGGACATTTATTCCAGTACAACATGTATTTTCTATATTTGCAAAATTATCTTATTGCAGAAAAGCTAGTTTTTTTACATCACCTTGAGGATGATATTTTGCTGCAAATTGTTTGAAAATAAAAATAAGTACACTTAATTAACCAGTTAGTAATCAAACATATCAATTGTATTTTTGGACCAAAAAAACAAGTCACTATGGTAAACTAGTAATGTGACCAAAAAGAAAGTGGTCACATTATTGGTTTGGTAGATTTGATAATTGAGACTACTGTCCAAATCTTCATTATCTTTGCTACTTTTTCTATTATGCACATTTTGATTTGCAATTTTCCCATTTGTAATATGGGCTGTTGGTCCCATGGCAACCTCGTTCTGCTATTGGATTAAAACAGGACTGTTGCAAAGGTTCAGGTTTGTTTGACTACAGAACACGGAAACTGGCTCTTCAGTCCACACTAATCCTATTTAGTCTCTTCATATATTTAGCAACTCCATCCAGACTCTATCACTCATCTACACACGAGGCGCAATTCACGGTAGCCGGTTAACCTACCAATCTGAAACTAGAGCACCTGGAGGAAGCCCACATGGTCATGGGAAGAAGTTACAAACTCCACGTGCTCCAGGTGGTCAGAGTTAAATCAGATCTTCAGAGCTGTGAAGCAGCAAGGTCTATTAGCTGTGCCTTTGTGCCATCCATTATATCTTAAAATTTATGTTTGTATTGCCAAATTTTAATTAGATTTTGGATAAAATAAATGATTGTGGTTGGTTAAATCCAGTCTCTGCAGATTGAAACTTGTTTGGGATATTAATCTTGTCAGTGACATGATGTATTGACAGGGCTAATGTTTTTAACTAGAATATTGTGATTCTTTTTTTCCCAATGTTCCTTAGACCTCTGCAGTTAAGGACTTTGTATGTTGCTTGGATGGATAATTTGAAATGTGTTTAAATTTTTGTTAGCTGAATACCTATAGTGACGAGGTTTAGAATTTCTGTTTGCTAGAATTGGAGTCCATAATTGCTCCCTGTATTTGCTGCCTCCATTTAGCTAAGCCAAGTATGCAGGTTCCCAAGAGATGATAATGATTTGGGAGTCCAGCATGGATTACCCTGCCTGCCAGGAACTGGCTTGCAGGGACATCTGGATCAAATGAAAAGAATTTTTGTGTGTGTGACACTTGGATCTTTCTTTTTTCCTAGGTGAGCCGGGCTAATTACATGATCATCAGCAATGACCTATAATAGTATGGACATGCAAGAAGTGGATGTTGAATTACCTGTTTTGTCCCATAAGATTCACACGTGGTTCCAATTTCCTTTCACCATTGTTGCATTTTGGTACATGCTTAAGCTTTTCCTTCCTTGTCCCCTGAGAAATTATTCGTGAAATTCCAATTAACCCACTCGCATTTATCGATTCTACCACCCAACCAAAATAAACTCTACATATTTTATGATTGTTTTCATTTTCATATGGATTTCAGCTCTAGAATTTGACACTTGTCTAATTGATATGAAATACATTAAAGAACAAAGTGTCTCGGATGAAGCTTGCACAACATCCCCTGTATTTCACCAGTAAAGAAGCTACATCTTTTCCACTGATGCTATTAGTAACTTTTATTTTGATTTTAGTATAGAGGATTTTGACTTGTCTCAGTGCCAGTTAATCACATAATGAGGAATGTCAATACAGACTGAGACTTACAACACAATCTGTAGCACCTCTTGTCAGTAGTGAACAAGTGCCATATTTTTAGAAATGCTGCTTTTAAGGATGAAACCTTGCACTGAAGACTCATCTGTTGTTCAGGTGAACATAAAAAGATTTCCTGAATCTTTTTTATTTCCTTTTTTAAAAAAAAGCAGAAGTTCACCTGGTCTCCTAGCCAACATCCCTCTCTCCAAAATAAAGTTCTGACCAATTGGCCATTCATTTCCAGTTATTTTAATGGAATTATGCCATGCACAAATTAATTGTTTGCCACATACCATTCAAATATATTTCACTGGATATAATCTTAGAATGCCCAAACTACATTATAAAATACTTTATAAAAGCAAGCTTCAGTTCTAGGAATCATAGCTACACACTTCCATATGTGTGTATAAAAGGGAAATGCATGATACTCGAATGCACTTAACTGATGTCTGCACTTCTATTTCCCCCTTGCCAATCCATTTTTAAAAGTACCAGTTGAAAGCAGCAGAGATTTGTATCTTAGACAATCCCTTGGACTGCAGATAACTTGCTTCTATTCCAAATCTTTGGAACTAAGAATGCTGATGAGGCCAATATGGGATGTGCAGACTCTGTCGTAGGTGGGGTAGGAGGTGCTTGAGATGGCAGACAATTGAGTAGTTTGGGAGGTGGTACACTTGCCTGATGGTTTATGTTGAGCTTCTCTGTGCTGATAACGCATGGATACAAGGTTCTCAAGCCATCAGAAATGTTCCTGGACCAATGTAAAGTGGAGATGTTACATTTTCTCAAGGAGGCTTTGAGAACATTTTCATGATGGCGTTCAAAACTGTGTATGTTTTAGGCATTTGCTATCGTGCATGCAAATGGTAGAGTATGCCAGTGAGGACTGACTGAATAATTAGGGCCTTAGTGCTAGGGTAGTTGACTTTCTTGTCTACAAAATCTTTCAAATTTACTGGCGGGGAACGGTGTTGATGTCATTTCCAGAGTGTTTTGAGGTGCCTGCTTGTGGGCAGCCAATGCCTTGGAAGCATTTTGGAGGGTAGATCTCATTGCTGCCAGGTAAACCATGAGTTTTGTGTCAGGTTTGATGTCTTGATCTTGAAACGCTGTCTTCTCAGGTAGCCAAAAGGTGTGTTGGCACACTGAAGTTGATGCTGAATTTCATCATCATTGTCTGCCTTTGCTTAGAGGTGGCTGCCAGGATTTGGGAAATAGTCCACAGTTTTTAGGGTCTCATTGTGCACCCTTACTGTTGCAGTCAGAGGCAGTTTGACAGAGTACCTTTTTGTTTTCTAGATTTTAATTGTAAGGCCCATTCTGTCATGTGCTTCAGTTAATGAGTCTATATTAAAGTCTTTGAGCCCAGTCTCTGAATAGATGCATACTTTAAAAGTACTTGTTGAATGTAGAAGTAGAGATTTGTATAGAGCTCCAATGTTATGTCATAAAATCACAAGAATGCATTTTGTGGCCCATCACTTTCACAGTGACAATGTGAATGGTTTGGGAACAAATACATTTAAAAAAAAATAGCTTAAAAGGACAAAATTTTAAAATGAACAAAACAAAAATTAAACCTCAAAAACAACATGCACAATATCCAGAACAAAATTGGGGAATCGCAATAATTTGCAAAGGGTAAATAGCTGGAATCAGATTAACTGAAGCACACCTACATGAAGGATTGGGCTGGCAATTAAATATTGCAGTTGTAAAATATAATCAAAACGATTGGGGGGGGGGGGAATATAAAAATAAAGTTAGTTGCACTGAGGATAGCACTATGATGTTAGAGGTTCCACACCATCAACATTCTGGATAGCTCAGTTGACCAGGAACTTAACTGGGTTGTAAAGCCTATGACTGCAAGCCAAAATTTGGTATGTTGTGACTTGCTTCTTGATTCCCCAGAACCTTTATAACATTGCATTCTGAATTTGTTTGTTATTAATGGAATACATTTCAATCGTCTGAATGATTGCATCTTTATCAAAACTCAAGAACTATACCCATAACAAAGCAGCCTTCTTGACTGGCATCCTTAAACATTCACTGCTGTGCAGTAGCTTTGGGTAGCATCTACAAAATATATTGTAACAACTCACCAAGCTTTTTTCAACAGTATTGCCCAACCTGTCTTTGCTACCCAGAAAGGCACAGGCAGTAGGCACAATGGACTGCCATCATTGGCAAGTTCCTTTCCAATTCCTTAATCCTCACTGGACTATGCTGGAACTCCCTATTTAACATTGGTGTAATGGTTCATAAGCAATTTTCAGGGCATTTAGTACTAGACAATAAATGCTGGCCTTGTTAGAAATATACATATGCTATCCATAAAGTATAAAACAGACATATCTAACTAAAAGGTTTGAAACAAGAAGTGTTTATCCATGCCATTAGGGATGTGTGGCAAGAGATTGTTTGGGGAAAAAAAACCTCCAGTCCTCAGATGCATTTCGCAAAATATCTGTGACTTCTTTGCTCAGCCCCATAAGTGATAAATTAATTCTGTATCTAGTAATGCAACATGAGCTGGAAGAAAAGCAAACATTTGATAGGGGAACATAGAACATAGAAAAACTACAGCACAATTCAGGCCCTTCGGCCCACAAAGCTGTACTGAACATGTCCCTACCTCAGAAATTACTAGGCTTACCCATAGCCCTCTATTTTACTCAGCTCCATGTACCTATCTAACAGTCTCTTGAAAGACCCTATTGTATCCGCCTCCACCACCGTTTCCGGCAGCCCATTCCACGCACTCACCACTCTTTGAGGACAAAAAAACTTACCCCTGACATCTCTTCTATATCTACTCCCCAGCACCTTAAACCTATGTCCTCTTGTGGCCACCATTTCAGCCCTGGGGAAAAGCCTCTGACTATCTACCCTATCAATACCTCTCATCATCTTATACACCTCTATCAGGTCCCCCCTCATCCTCCATCTCTCCAAGGAGAAAAGGCCGAGTTCCCTAAACCTGCTTTCATAAGGCATGCTCTGCATTCCAGGCAGCATCCTTGTAAATCTGCTCTGCACGGTCTCTATGGCTTCCCCATCTTTCCTGTAGTGAGGCGACCAGAACTGAGCACAATACTCCAAATGGGGTCTGACCAGGGACCTATATAGCTGCAACAATACCTCATGGCTCCTAAATTCAATTCCCTGATTGATGAAGGACAATACATCATATGCCTTCTTAACCACAGGGTCAACCTGTGCAGCCGCTTTGAGTGTCCTATGGACTCAGACCCCAAGATCCCTCTGATCCTCCACACTGCCAAGAGTCCTACCATTAAGACTATATTCCGCCAACGTATTTGACCTACCAAAATGAACCACTTCACACTTATCTGGGTTGAACTGCATCTGCCACTTCTCAGCCCAACTCTGCATCCTAACTATGTCCCTCTGTAACCTCTGACAGCCCTCCAAACTATCCACAACACCCCCAACCTCCGTGTCATCTGCAAACTTACTAACCCACCCCTCCGCTTCCTCATCCAGGTCGTTTATAAAAAATCACAAATAGTAAGGGTCCCAGTACAGATCCCTGAGGTACACCACTGGTCACTGACCTCCACTCAGAATACGACCCTTCAACAACCACTCTTTGCCTTCTGTGGGCCAGCCAGTTCTGGATCCACACTGCAATGTCCCCTTGGATCCCATGTCTCCTCACCCTCTCTATATGCCTCACATGGGGTACCTTATCAAATGCCATGCTGAAATCCATATACACTACATCTACTGCTCTCCCTTCATCCATGTGCTTAGTCACATTCTCAAAAAAATTCAATCAGGCTCGTAAGACAGGACCTGCCCTTGACAAAGCCATGCTGACTATTCCTAATCATATTATACCTCTCCAAATGTTCATAAATCCTGCCTCTCAGGATCTTCTCCATCAGCTTACCAACCACTGAGGTAAGACTCACCTGTCTATAATTCCCTGGGCTATCCCTACTCCCCTCCTTGAATAAGGGAACAACATCTGCAACCCTCCAATGTTCCGGAACCTCTCCCGTCTCCATTGACGACACAAAGATCATCGTCAGAGGCTCCGCAATCTCCTCTGTCGCCTCCCACAGTAATCTGGGGTACATCTCATCCGGTCCCGGCAACTTATCTAATTTGATGCTTTCCAAAAGTTTCAGCACCACCTCTTTTCTAATATCTACATGCTCAAGCTTCTCAGGCTGCTGCAAGTCCCCACTACAATCCCCCAGATCTTTTTCTGTGGTGAATACTGACGTAAAGTATTCATTAAGTCCCTCCGCCATTTCTTCCGGATCCGTACACACTTTCCCACTGCTGCACTTGATAGGCCCTATCCTTTCGCATCTTATCCTCTTACTCTTCACATACTTGTAGAACGCCTTGGGGTTTTCCTTAATCCTGCCCACCAAGGCCTTCTCATGTCCCCTTCTGACCCTCCTAATCACTTTCTTAAGTTCCTTCCTTTCAGCCTTGTACTCCTCCAGATCTCTAACATTACTTAGCTCTCTGTACCTTTTGTATGCTTTTCTTTTCCTTTTGACTAGATTTATTATAGCCTTCGTACACCATGGTTCCTGTATCCTATCATGACTCCCCTGTCTCATTGGAACATGTCTGTGCAGAGCTCCACACAAATACCCCCTGAATATTTGCCACATATCTTCTGTACTTTTCCCAGAGAACATCTGTTCCCAATATAATCTTCCAATTTCCTGCCTAAGAGCCTCATAATTCCCTTTACTCCAAGTAAACGCCTTTCTAGCCTGTCTGTTCCTATCCATCTCCAGTGCTAACGTAAAGGAGATAGAATTATGATCACTATCACCAAAATGTTCACCCACTGAGAGATCTGACATCTGACCGGGTTCATTTCCCAATATCAAATCGAGCACAGCCTCTCCTCTTGTAGGTCTATCTATATACTGTGTCAAGAACCCTTCCTGAACACACCTAACAAACTCCACCCCACCTAAACCCCTCACTTGTCTGGAGATGCCAATCGATGTTTTGGGAAATTAAAATCCCCCATCACAACAACTCTGTTATTCTACATCTAAGAAGTAGACTACATAAGATTTAAGACTAATATTTGGGAATGAAGATGATTTTAAGAGCAAAGGGACAGAGCTAGGAAAAGCAAGGCAAAAACAAAATCAACTGATATGTTTGGTTTGTGGGTGGGTTGGAAACTACAACGGGCAACATTTAAGGCAATGCAACACATTTAAAACAATGCAGCATTGCATTGGAAAGACCTATTTAACTTGGGACCACTCAAGAATTGTCCAAGTTCCCTGATAGTGCTTCAAGAGGACCTTGAAATTAATTTTAGGGCTGCAAAGATGACATAACTTGTCCCAGCCATCTTTGGCTGTTTTATTAATGACCATTCTTCCATCATAAGGTCTGAAGTGGGGATGTTTGCTGAAACTGATGCAATGCTCAGTTCAGATTGCAATTTCTCAGAAAATAAAATCATCTGTGCCTGCATACAGCAAGACCTGAACAACATTCAGAAATGGGCTAATAAGTAGGAAGTAACATTTGTACCACAAAAGTGTCAGAGAATGACTATCTCCAACGAGAGTTAATCTGACCACCCTTGACATTGCCATCACCCTGTTTCCCCATAATTAGTGCCCTGGTGGGGTGGGAGGGAGAGGGGAGGTGTCAAATTTAATCAAAGTAAAACTGGACCAAGTTCAAGAGCAGTTTGGAAGCTGCGTATCCTGTAACTGGGTAACGCTATCTGTTATTGTAAAGCCTTTCCGCCATCCACAAGGCATGTTGGGCATGGCTCACCACATGGCTGTATAAATGCAGCTCTTAAAAAAACACTTGAAGTCCCACACCATCCATGAAAAGCAGTCTGTTTGATTGGTATCATGCTTGAATCGCTGAGGCATGGAAGGCTACAGAGCAAGTGCTGATAAGTAAGATTAGTATAGATGGATACTTGATAGTTGGCATGGACATGGTGGGCTGAAGCAGCTGTGTTGTATGAGCAGCGTCCTCACCTTAAACATTCTTTCCTTCCACAGCCATTGCACCATGGCTGCACCTTGTGCCACTTGGATGATGGACTGCAGTGACCCCCCCACCCCCCCCGGCAGTTCTGACAGCACGACCTGTACAGCCAAGAAAGACAAGGGCACCACCTGCATGGAAACACTATCATCTCCAACTTGCCCTTGCAGTTGCATACCATCCTGACTTGGAAATGTGTTCCTTCATTATTGCTGGTACTAAATCCAGAAATTTTCTACCCAACAGTTATGGACTGGAAGGCTGAGGGCAGTTCAAAAAGTTGGCTTCTCACCCCCTTCTGTGTGCCGTTAGGGGTTTACAATGAATGCTGGTCTTCCCAGTGAGACTATCATCCAGGAAAATGAGTTTTTGTTGAATGATAGTCTCGCTGGGAAGGCCAGCATTTATTGCTCATCCTTAACCTTCAAGCAAAGACTTCAATCAACTTTCAATCAAAAAAACTGTTTTGTGATTGAATTCTAGGCTGTAATTTTTCAGTCACACATGTGGGATATGATGGTACATAATTCAATTCCATGCTTGGGAAAAAAATATGATTAAAGATCACCATGAACATCTCATGTGCTATTTTCTAAATGTTGAGGAACTATGCACTGTGGAATGATATCTTGAGTAGGATATGCTGGTTTTGGAGGGTTACATCGCAGAATTAGTAGAGGGTTAAAGCTAAAAGAGTTAAATTGTGAGGACTGGTTAGTAGGCTAGGCTTGCATTGAATGTAGAACGATGGTAGGTAGATGGGGTTAAGATACAGCTGTGATCTGGCTTGATGACAGAAAAGGCTGGAGGGCTTGAATGGTTGTTCCTGTGTTCTTGAATAGTATAATTGATATAAAATTGCTATTATAATTCAAAATGCAATGTTCTCTATTGCTAAACACAATGATAAGAATGTTATCAGCAATTTTACTTTAAACAAGAATTACTTTTTTCCAAAAAAACAGATTTAAATGCAGAATATTATTCTGGAATGTTTGATATTTAAAAGAAACTGAGAGAAAATAATTATTCCTTAAATAGGTCAATCTAGGTCATACATCAACAAATGAATAATATTTTCCATAAATGCCAGGAACATCTTGTAACACATTTGAATTTTGATTACCTCATATGGAAGCAGAACGGGAGAGCTCTGTTCTGAAAGGTCATTTTTCATAGCTGTCAGCTCCCACAACTTTAGTTACATAAATTGTTGAGAACCAGCAGGAGTTCCATCAAGATAATGCTGAAACTTTGAATTGAAGATGATTAGCCAACTAATGCTAGTACCCACATAATATTTTAGTGCTGCTTTAATTACCCTCATTGGTTTAAGAAAACTTGCTGACTCATAACTAAATAGACAACAGACAAGAAGGTGCTGCTACTGTTTAAGAAATGACATTTTCAAAAAACCGTGTAATGAAAATTTTTTTCATTAGTACCAGTAACTTTAATATGGTAACTTCCAACAACATAATGCTGTTGGTAATAGAATCTTCTTGACTACTTAGGCCTTGAAATTCAATCACATAATGCTGTTTTATATATGATTGAAAGTTGATTTTCTTCCAGTGTGAAATGTTATAATGACCATTCCTAAGTCATTTGTAACACTGGGAAGTTCCTCTGGAAACTTTCCATGAGAATTGTGATGTGTTTCCAGCATGGAGCATACATTTAATAATATCTTCAGTAATAAAGTACTTTTTTTTCATTATAATGTAACCAAATTTCTCTCTTTGGCTATTCTGTATCAAGCTTGCTCTTGCTCAACTTTTAATCTTCGGCAGACCTCATTCCTATTGCTCCTTGGAAAAGATTTACAACGGGTATTTTCATGCCACTAGGTACTGTTTCTGCTGGAAGGCTTGGAATTGTTCCACAGGCATCAAAAGGGCTGCAGCCATGATTGGGAACTCTGTGGGAAGAGGTGTGGCAAGACTTGTTACTGAAGATCTCGCCTCATTAGGGACTACAGGGAACCATGCTTCTATCTAGACTTCTGAGGAATAGTGACACTACTAAGTGCAGGTTTGCATCCTTTGACATTTGAAGTGAAGGTTACTGTCACACTCTTCCTTGCCTCAGCCTGGAGATCATCCATGGTGGCTTGTAGCTAATCAGTGCCAGATCTCACAGTTTGCTAGTCACTGCTGTATCTTCCAAGAGGAATGGCCACTACTTTTCCTTTAGACAAGAAGATGAGGCTGAATCAATGTAGGCATTTGCCTGCACTGCTGAATTCCTTGAGTTCAATGGCTCATAGACATCATTTGGTGCTCTGGACTCCACTTCAGAACCCACATGAATAGCAAGGGCCTCCACTGATATGGTTAACTATCAGGGACACTTCTTCATAGATGAAGACGGATCACATGACTCTTGCTCTAAGGCTGTTGCAGTTGCCAAATGGTGGACCTCAGGTAGTTAGGCATTTCCCTTTACAATGGTTGCTCATTCCAGTGCTTTATTCAGCTTTTGCATCTGAGCATCCTTATAATAAAGTCATGGCAGCGCAAGGACCACTGATAACCTTCTCAAAATGAGATTCTCCTATCTACATCACCTCAAGGGCACCTTCCACAACTTATCAGACCAAGTCTTGTCCTATATTGTCATCTACTGCTTACTCTACAACTTGGAACACAGGTGAGCAAAACCTTTATCTGAGGCTCTTCAGCAGGTTGGATGCAATGAAGAGAAGAAGGGAAGGTGAGAGATGGTTAGGGCCATCATGAGCAGAATTTGCAATGAGAACTCGATGTTGGGTATACAGAGGTCAGGCAGAACCTGGACAAATCTACATATGAAGTGACAGCTGATGAGATATGATGTAATGGCACTCTTAGTTCTCCGGTGAAATGTCATGTGGAGGCGTAATATTCAAATGTTGATCCTTAAATGTTCAATACTTAATCTCAATGGAAATGAGTCACTTGATGCATCTGATGTAGTGAGGCATTCTGTCTTGCCTGCTCTTGGCACCCTTCCTTTTCAACCGCCTGCCCCCCCCCCCCCCCCCACAATGTTCTGGCTCATTTAATCCCTCCCCTGTGGGTGATCGCCTTGGCCAGTATTTCCAGGACCTGATCAGTGAACCTCTGTGTACACCCCCTTCTTTCCTGCCTCCTTCTCAGCACCTTTTACTGTTGAAAGCTGTATTTGTGAACACTGTGCAGGTCCCTTTAAGGCCCGGAGCCTGAGATTGCAGCTGTGCTGAGTGACATTCTTCTGGTTTTCTTTAGTTGCCTTATAAGGAAAGGTTTTGAGGGGAAAAAGATCACCTGCGTTGTTGCATGAGGATCATGAAGAAAGATTGGTCTTTTAAAACAACAGTAGTGTGATGTGCAATATCTGTATCAAGAACATTTACGTTTTAAGATCTAAAACTTATTGTGGGGCCAACTCTTGCCCGTTGAGAGGAAAGCAACTTTATGTGGTCTCCTTATTTCCATGATTGCAGCCAGTGTTAATTGTATTGTTTATTGGAACAAATATTGTGAGTAAAGTACTCCAGTTACATCTGGTCTGCAGTTTATAAAGCTAGCCTCAATGTCTTGCTGCAGCAGATACTGGCAATTGTTCTGGAACCATTAAATGGGACAGGGAGTGAATCCCATGATGGTGGAGTTGGAAAGATGTCCTGCCTGGTCAAAGATCAGGAGGCCCTTGAAACACATGCCAACTGTGACAATTTTCATGCATTAAGATAATTTTGGTTGATTTAAAAGTAAACTTGAATTCTTTTTAAAACCAAGCCAATTTAGGTTGGAGATCCCTCTGTCAGTTTGCCCGAAAATCAGCAAGAACAATTTTTCCCCTCATTGCCAAGCAGTTCCATTGACAGTAAGTGGTGCATCCCCAGGCTGCTCAAATGTCAGATTAGCTTTAAAGTCATGGGAACTGAGTCCTTGATGTGCTTCACAGGGAGCAACAGGCAGTTCCCTGGCAAGGTCTAGAAATCTGTTTCAACATCACAGAAGTTCTGAAAGGAACAGATTTTCTTTTAACTCTGCATAGTTCACCTCCCCTCTCCTTTCCCACCCAAACAAAATGGTAGATTGTGGAGTTTCTTTTTGGTTGAACTATTGACTTCCAACCCAATTTAAGCTTATTTAAACCCTTGGAAGTTCCTGACTCCAAGATGGAATAAAAGCTGTACTTTCAGTCAGGAATGGGTTCAGACAATTATTGGACACTGTGCTGGACCAGGCAAAGAGAATACTCTATTACGAAGCAATTAACATCTTTGGAGCATACTGCAAAATTTAAAGGCTTCTTTTACCATCCATAATTATTTTATGACTTTTGCTTAACTACAATGGAAAGAGGGGCCCATTACAAGAGTAAATAAGACAAAGTGCAAAAAGAGTAGAAAAGCTTCATGATTTGTTGAAATAATTTAACACAATTTTGATGAGGAAAAAATAAAAATATTTAAAATTAGGTATGGCATCATGAAAGTTACTAGATTATATGAAAAATAATCCAGTCCACCTAACACTAACTTTTTTTCCCCCTCTATATATTGGGCTTCCCCTTTTCCTATCTTCAGTCCTGAAGAAGGGTCCTGACCCAAAATGTTGACCGTCTATTTTTCTCCATGGATGCTGCCTGGCCTGCTGAGTTCCTCCAGCATCTTGTTTTTTCATCTAGATTCCAGCATCTGCAGTCTTTTGTTTCTCTAGTATTACTGCTCCACTGCAAAGTCTCTTCAAGGATGCCCACTTTGCAGAAGTTTTCTTCCTCAACGAGAGCTTCATGAGTCCCTCTCTCACTGCTCCCCCTATGTGAACTCTTCTGCTCTCCAACTCCTTGACCATGTGCTCACTCAGACTCTGTCCACAGCCATATGACCTACCTCGTTCTGTGTCTACGCTGCCATCTTGGTCCACGTGGCTTCCAGGTCCATTTCCAGGCCTTCCAGTTCAGCTCCAGCCTGGATCTCTGACATGTTCACTCTATCAATCGTTGCTCTCTCTGGTTCTCCCCCGTGTCTCCACTCAACACTCTCTGCCATGCGCCGACACTTCTGACCCTCTCTCTTTCTCTTCCACAGCTCTGGGCCTCACATTCCAAGATGTGCCTGGGACTGTTATTCTTTGTTGGGTCCACCTATCACTGCTCTGTGTTCCCCCATATATTGGGCTTCCCCTTTTCCTATCTTCAGTCCTGAAGAAGGGTCCTGACCCGAAACATTGACCACCTGCTTTTCTCCACTGATGCTGCCTGGCCTGCTGAGTTCCTCCAGCATCTTGCTGTGTTTTTTTTCATCTAGATTCCAGTATCTGCAGTCCTTTGTTTCTCAAGAATTGGTTCCAATCTCTGATTAAAGCCCTGTGCCAAGTTAGTAATTAACTCTACCATGCTATTCAGGAAAATGTTGCACTTGGGCTTTCTGTCAGATTTCTTAATGCACCAAGGATTTTAGCATGCATACCCATCAGCCACTGATGTTTTCTCTGTGAGAAATTATTGATATTTTCTATGGTGAGGAAGTAAGCTTAGGCTACAGAATGATATCGAACAGCTGGCAAGTCCGGCAGGGCAATGGCAGATGGAATTTAACCCTGACAAGTGTTAGGTGACACATATTGGTGGTCTAGTAAGAATAGGACATATACTATGAATGGTAGGGGCTGAGGGAGTTTTGAAGAACAAAGAGATCTTGGTGGATGTCCAAAGATCCATGAAGATGGCAGAACAGGTATATAGAGTGGTGAACAAGGCACAGGGGATGCTTGCCTTCTTTAGCCAGGGCAGAGAGTCTTAGTGCAACTTTATATGACATTCAGGCCACAGCTGGAATATTGTGTGTGGTTGAGGTCGCAACACTGTAGGAAGGATGTGATTGAACTGGAGAGGTTGTAGAGATAATTTGCTGGGATGTTGCCTGGGATGGAATATTTCAGCTATAAAGAGAGGCTGGATAACTTGTTTGTTTTTCTTGGAGCAGAGAAGACTGGAGGGTGACCTGATAGAGGTTTACAGATTGTACAAGGCATAGATAGGATAGATGGCAAATCATTTCCCCTCATGATAGGGATGTGTAAGACCAGCTGGTGTTGGTTTAAGCAGGGGAGTAAAAGGTCTAGAGGGGATCTGAGGGGGAAAAAAAATCTTCACCCAGAGGGTTGTTGTAATCTGGAATGTACTGCTTGAGAAGGCAGTGGAAGCAAGTACTCTCACAACATTTAAGAACCATCTGGATGAGGACTTGAATTGCCAAGGCATAGAAGGCTTTGGACCAAATGTTGGGAAATGGGATTAGTAGAGATAGTTACTTGATGGTTGGTTTGAACATGATGGGCTGAAGGGCTTCTTTCTGTGCAGTAGGACTCTATGACTCTGAGTTCTTGTCCACAGATAAGCTTCTGTTGAAGCTCCCTTTTCCCCTTTCCAAATTGCAGGCCCCTTATCTGTATTGTCTTGTTAGAGGTGTGATTTTTTTTATATGTTGTGTACCATCTCTGTGTGTTCTGAACTTTTCTCTCTGTGAATTACCTTTTCCCACAATGCTTCGTGGTCTGTGGTAGCATATTTTCAGTTCAACGTGCTTTTTGATTATATTTCTCCCCTGCCATTTCTCAAATCTTTGCTCCGCCTCTCAAGTGTGACTAATTATTGGCAGGGATGGAGCAATAGAGGGGAGGTGCTCGGTGCACAGCAGCTGAAATATGGTACATGAAGGAGTCATATAAATTGGCAGCATCTCATAATGCAATACAGGATAACGTGTTCTTTAATAGGATTTCTCCCTTGGTTAAACTGGTCTACACTTGATACTTATAATAAGGTTTGAGTCAGATAAATATAGTTAGTTTATTTTGCATTATTCTTCATCATGTACAGAACTCCTTTCACTACATATGCACTGAATGCATTTAGCACCTGGATCTTTGTTGAATTTAAGAGTAGCTTTGTACTGAAGACATTTTCTTGATTTGAACTGTAGAAAGAGCCATTTCTCCAATTTCGTGCCTTAAATCTGTATCAATTTTCTCGTAAGGTTACATTGTTAATAAAGGTAGACTTGAACTTGTTGGAGTCATGGTATAAGCCATGCATGCCCCAAAGCGCTTTACTGCCAATGGAAGTAATTTTTAAAATGTTGTTACTGTTAAGTAGGAAACAAAGTGACAGACAAAATGATAAATTCGACAAATAATATAAGGAAGGGCTGTGGACTTCATCTTATTCTGACTGAGGATAGTTCAACCTCCTCTTCTAATCAATATCTAAGAGAGATTGTGAATTTCAGTTATTGCTGCCCACTTCCCAGTTATGATAAACAGTTTAAGCTATTAATTTTGGCACAACCACTTTATTCTGTCAAACCATGAGTTACCCAATGGATACATTCCTGAAAAACTCTGAGAGCTTAAAGCTTTCATGGCATTAAGTCTATGGGGGATAGGAACCTGGTACCAAGATATGATAACCTGATTTCATAATTAAGGATACTTAAATATGGAAAGAATAGAATTCCTTTTTTAAACTTTTACTCATAAATTACAACCTGATGAAATTATGAAATGAAAAAATCTTTTTATACCTTGCATATTCATCATTTGATGATCTGGCTCCTCCTGCACATACTGCTGGCAGTCTTTGTAGATCATGCCTGAGGCTTGGAGAGGAGGTGATATGCTGCTTTGCATTGCTGGTCACTTCCTTGTGGAGATGTCTGTAACATGGAAGGAATTGACCTAAGCCTCCCTTAAAGTTGAGACTCCTTTCCATGATGAGTTATCAATCAGCTTGACCATCTCCCCGTTCTCATAGTCTTCAACTTCCTCTCTTCCCAGCTAGCCTGACAATATTAATGATTTCATTGTCGATAGTAGGGAAGACTCTGTGGCCATTGACTATCTTGGGCCAGAACCTGAACCAATAGGCATTCAAAGTTGATGGTTTGACCTCCTCTTGGATGATACTGTTACTGTGTCAGATTCTCTGCTCCCCTTTTGTTAATTGCATTCAATTCCTGTTTGTGGAGCCTTCTGGTATAATAAGGCTTGAAAGCCCCAGTAACACCTTGGTCCATTGCTATAAAATGGACAAACATCCTGTTGGGAAGCAAAAGCATGTTAGAGGAATACTGGGATCAACAAAGTACAATGACTCTGGTGTGTTACATTGCACGCTGTCTAAAACACAAGAAGAACTATGAATGGGAGGCTTTTTTCACAAGGAATTCATTCACTTCCAGTATATGTGAGCTGTGCAGCCAGTCCTCAAAAACACTTGTGGCCCAGACTTTCTTGTTGGAACATTACACTATGGGCAAAAATTTGCTCTTTTTATCCTTTAGCGCATTTGGATTTTAAAGCAGTTTGCATTTAAATTCCTCCAAGGTATTTGCACAAGGCAAAAGGGTTAACCTATCTTTAAAAGCCGTGAGGTTTGTTCTTTGGTTAAATAAGTCCCATTACCCATTTTCTTAGAACATTTTAAAAAAAACTTTCTTTACAGTTGAATGTGTCTGTTTATTATATGTTTATACTAGAAGGATTTGACAGTGTGGCTTGTACTACCCACATCGGCAAATCCCTCTGTGCCTTTCAGATTTTGCAGTTTATAGCAATGAACAAATCTGTACAGCTGACCTCTAATAGAAATAATTCTTTTTAAAAAAAAACAAAATTCAGCAGCCCAGGCAGGATCTGTTTGCTCCACTTCTAGCCATGTTGCTCATACAAAGATGAGGCTTGAGCACTAGTTACAGGGCTGTCAACAACTGATCCATTTGTACTGGACATAACATAATTCCAAAGTTTAAGGAGTCCCTCAACCTTGCCTAAATGAAGAATTCTTGTCACCAAAGGGACTTTCGAATTCACAGGACTTTAATCTTTTGCTTTTTTAATGGTATGCACAGTTGATTCATTTAAATTCTGTTGGTGACCCTGATTAGATTGGGCTTGGATTTATCATCCCATTTGATAGACAGCATCTCTAACTGTATACTCTTCTCTAAGGTTGCTTTCACTGTCAGTTATATTTTGAATTAAATGTTCAAATAAATGTGAAATTGGGCAATGGAACTTATAAATATCTTATTAAAACGTGACACTAAGTGTAATTGACACCAAGCAGAAACATGCATTTCATTTCAAGGGTTGAGTGTAATTATAAAGGTTCTCTCAATCAGTTAAACAGGCCACTTGGGTCTTTGAAGCAAAAGACAGCATCTGATATTTAATTAAAATTGTTGGAAGCTATTCCAAAAAAAATTTGTGAAAGCTGGATGAAGTCATTCTATGAAGGTGAGAATGGTGTTTTTACATGGAGGCACATTATCTGAAGGAGAGTGCCAGATCAAGTTAACTATTTAGTAGAAAATTATGTTTTTCCTAAGTGACTACTATTTTTATCGAGAACTTATCACACCTGTTAGACTAAAAGATTGAGGATAGAGGCAGCTTAATATAACTAGACAATACTGTGGTCTACCTCCTATGACAGATCTGCTGCATTGGCAACATTAATACAGAAACTGGAGCATAAATGATGGTGAGTTCCTGGTAGGCAATAAAAGTTGTCAAACCCCCAGTTTGTGGCAGGAGAGTGTTGAGCTGCATATGTGCACATCGTCAAAAAATTTGCTCTGCTCTGCCATTAGCTTTGCATTAACTCCCCCCATTTCCCCCCCCACCCCCCACCCACGTGGTCTCTTTCTGAAAACTCTCTTCTATCTTGGTCCCTTTCCAAATTTCCAACCCCTCTTAACCCTGCCTGCCCCAGGCTATTGAGCCTGCTGTGCCTTTTTTTTAGTGGAGTCATGGTTAATTTGATCTGGGTTTTAGCTGCACTTCCCTGCCTGTTCCCCATCAGCCTTAATTCTCTATAGAGCAAACATTGTCCATCTTAGCCTCGGATATATTCAATGGTTCTGCCTCCACAGCTCTAGCATTAGAGAATTCCAAATAATTATAACCACCTGACGGAAGAAATACCTCCTCATCACTGTTATAAATAGGCGCTCCTTTATTCTGAAACTATGCCTTCTAGTTCTAGGCCCTCCCATGAGGGGTGGCATCCCCTCAGCATCCACTTTGTCAATTTCCCGCAAAATCTTGTATATTTCCATGAGCTCATCTCTAATTCTTCTAAACTTGAATGAGTGTAGGCCCAACCTACTCAACATTTCATTATAAGTCAACACCTTCATATCAGGATTTAATCTAGGGAACTTCCTCAAATGCAAGAGAAACAAAGGACTGCAGATACTGGAATCTAGATGAAAAACACTATGATGCTGGAGGAACTCAGCAAGCCAGGCAGTATCTGTGGAGAAAAGCAGGCGGTCGATGTTTCGGGTCAGGACCCTTCTTCAGGACTGAAGATGGGAAAAACGGAGAGCCCAATATATAGGAGGGAAAAGCAGAGCAGCGATAGGTGGGCAAATGAGGGGAGGTGGGGTGGGCACAAGGTGGTGATAGGTAGATGCAGGTAAGAGACAGTGATAGGCAGGTGTGGGGGAGGAAGGGAGAGCAGATCCACTGAAGGGATGGGTCAAAGGTAAGGAGGAAAGGAAAAGAAAGGGTAGAAAAAAGAGAGAGAGGCTAGGAGAGGGAAGAAGAGTAGAAGCATGGGGGGTGGGGGGGGGTTACTTAAGGTGGGAGAATTCAATGTTCATACAAGGTTCCAAAATGGAAAATGAAGAGCTGTTCCTCCAGTTTAGCTTGGAGTTCTCCTGGCAGTGGAGGAGGCCGAGGACTGACATATCAGTGATAGCATGGGAGGGGGAGTTGAAGTGACTGGCAACGGGGAGATGCAGATCACAGTTACTGGCAGAGCGCAGATTTTCTGCGAAACGGTCATCTAGTGTTTGGTCTCAGCAATGAAGAGGAGGCCACACTTGGAGTACTGAATGCAGTAGATGATATTAAGGCAGGTGAATCTCCCTCTCACCTGAGATGACTGTTTGGGTCCCTGGATGGAGCTGGTGTAGGGCCAGGTGTTGCACCTATGGCGGGGGCAGTGAAAAGTTCCCAGGGTGGGAGTGGGATGGGTGGGGTGAAGGCAGGGGGGAGAAATGAACTAGGGAGTCATGGAGAGAGCGATCCCTGCAAAAGGCAGAAAGAGGTGGGGAGGGGACAATCTGCTCGGTAGTGGGGTCCCATTAGAGATGGTGGAAGTGGCGGAGAATGATGTGTTGGATACGTTGGCTAGTGGAATGAAATGTGAGGGCAAGGGGGACCCTATCCCTGTTGAGTCTGGGAGGGGTGGAGGTTTAGAGTGGAGGTGTGGGAAATGGCAGAGATATGGGTGTGAGCTTTCTTGACCACAGTCGGGGGGAAGCCCCAGTTAGAAAAGAAGTTGGACATCTCTAGGGATAGTTCACTCCTCCTGCTCCCACCCTGGGAACTTTTCACTTCCCCCGCCGTAGGTGCAACACCTGCCCCTCCATCCAGGGACCCAAACAGTCCTTTCAGGTGAGACCGAGACTCACCTGCACCTCCCTTAATATCATTTACTGCATACGGTGCTCCAAGTGTGGCCTCCTCTACATTGGTGAGACCAAACGCAGACTAGGTGACCGTTTCGCAGAACACTTGCACTCTGTCCGTAACCATGATATTCATCTCCCCATTCCCAGTCACTTCAACTCCCCCTCTCACACTATCACTAATATGTCAGTCCTCAGCCTCCTCCACTGCCATATTTCCAAGTGCAAACTTGAGGAACAGCACCTCATTTTCTGTTTTGGAACCTTGTAGCCTAACAGCATGAACGTTGAATTCTCCCACTTTAAGTAATCACCACACCCCTTCCCCACAAATTCCCCCCACTATGCTTCTTCTTCCCTCTCCTAGCCCCTCTCTTTTTTTCTACCCTTTTTTCTTTTGACCCATCCCCCGGTGAATCTGCTCCCCCCTCCTCCTCTGCATCTACCTATCACAACCTTGTGCCTACTCTGCCTCCCCTCCTTTGTCCGCCTATCACTGCTGTGCTTTTCCCTCCTATATATTGGGCTTCCCCTTTTTCCTATCTTCAGTCCTGAAGAAGAGTCCTGACCCAAAATATCGACTGCTTGCTTTTCTCCATGGATGCTGCCTGGCCTACTGAGTTCCTCCAGCATCTTAGTGTTTTTCCTCAAATGCAAGTACTGTACAGAGGCTCCACAGGTAAGAGATGACCTAACTTGTAGAAATCCAACTTTGCGCAAATTCTCCCATGCATTTTTCCAGATAGTAATAATGTTTCATGGGATTCATTAATGACTGGATGCAATATATATTCTATTAGTTTAATTACGGGTAGTGTTATGGTGACTATTCATTGAAATGTAGAAAGTGTATGTAGAGAGATATGATATGGGTTACCACAGAAAATGGACATTTCTAACTTATGGAGGAATTGAATTGCAAACCATTCTCAAATATGGAACCTTTACCTAACCTGGGTTATATATATCTCTCCTCTAATATGAAGACCAGAACTGTACACAAACTCCATGTGTGACCTCATCAATTTAATAAACAGTATTGTAATGTGTTTTAACTAAATGTATTTATTTTTTAGTTTTTTTATTTTAATTTAATTAAGCTGTTTTTAAATGTCTCAAAGTTCTGCAGGGCAGTGATGGGGGCAGAGGCTGAAGTTTCTCTGCTTGAGGCCCATCTGGTGGGTATTATAACAGGTAATTGTAGCTGCAGGATTAGCAAGCAATGCAAGTGAGGGCACTGGGTTGGATCGAGCATGATTTGGCCCATGGAACTTTGGGTTTCAGCAGTAAAACTATGGAGGTAGGAATAGAAAACATGATTTTCTATTTTACTTGTACTTGCTACATTGCACAATTTTTTAGTTGGATATGGCTCAGTTATACTCCTGTGCCCAACTATGAGGGGAAAATACATTATGCAGAACTGCGCATAGGTTCTCTGAGCTACAGTAAGTCAAGTGTGTCTACTACCACAGAGAGAATGTTTATATCAGATTGGGTAAAAGTGTGATTTTTCTCCCCCCCCACACTCCCCCCCCCCATAAATCACTTTTACAACATGTTTTCCTGTGATGTTTTGGGTGACCATAAAGACTGGAAAAATATCAGTTTGAGGTTAGCTCAGTGATTGTTGCACTTGGAGCCATGATTACTACCTTCATAAATCCTCATTCAGTGTACAAGGTTAATTGCTCAATTGTTAGTTGTGGCAAAACTTGAAAGTCCAAATAATGTTTTGGTGGTCTGGGCTGCAAAATGATTAGTTTGTGGGATAGGAAGGAAAAGTATTGTAAACCTACTTCTTAATTAATTTTCACTGTTTCTCATTTTGTCTTTTGCAGGTACAGGAGATATTGTTGCCATTATGATTCCTGAGCTAAAAGGACGTGAGATTATGGGCCTACTTGAAAGGAATATCACTATTATGATGTACATAACAATTGGAACACGTAATTTACAAAAATATGTCAGCCGTACCTCAGTTGTATTTGTGTCGATATCATTTATTGTGCTGATGATCATTTCGCTTGCCTGGTTGGTCTTCTACTACATCCAGAGGTTCAGATATGCAAATGCTCGAGACCGGAATCAGGTAACGTCATTTTAATCCTCTGGTTTTAGCAGGTTAGCTCACTATTTTGTTTTATATCCCGAAACAATGTTTAAATACTTTTGTCTTTATTCCTGGAACGACAGTTATTGGGTTAAACCCTAATTCCCACAGATAGCTGAATCGAGTGAGATGCAAAAACTTTCAAAAATATCTACCTAATCTAACCAGTCTCCAACCTCTGCACTTTGAGATTTAATGGAGGTGAGGGAAGTGGCAGAAAGCCGGCCTCCTCCCAGGAAGGATTTTGGCTATTTAAATGTCTTATTGCTAGATCGCCTCTGATTTAACTTGCTTTGCGGGTCTAAGCATGGCAGATTGGATTTTTTTTTCAGACCTTTGGAAAACTGGATTGCTGAAGAATGTTAAGGACAGATTTAGGAGAAATGCATTGTCCTGGTCCACAAAGGTCCACCCCCAACAATTAGACTACCACCCCAGCTCTAAGCATCCCCAGTCCCTGAACTGGGGTGTGGATGCTGACTTCTCCCACACTTACTCTTGTAGGAGCAAGTGACTTATCTGTGGCTTGCTCTGAAGAGCTTTCTGGAGACCAGACCTGTTGATCGGACCTTCCTTGTAGGTAGGGACCCTGCAAAGCAAAATACTACTGCATGGGTGGAAATGAAAAGTTCTTGGGTTTCGTCACCAATAACCTGCCAGTAATTACTCATCCCACCCCCACCCAGCAGTCTGACTCTGTCAAGATTCAGCTTCAGCTTCAGCCCATTATTTCTATTTTACATAATTTTACTTGAAAAGCCACAAGAAACAAAAACGCTTACTCTTAATTACTTCTGTTTCCAGGAATAAATCTGTTCAGCGCTGATTCCAGGCAAAGGGCTTGACTCCCGTGTGCTCTGATGGGTAAACTTGAAGCTTGATTTTTAACCCTTAGCTGGAAGTGGATGATTACAATATCACCTTTTTTGTCACCTTATTTAAAGATGCATTTCATCCTGTAAGATTCGTTTTCATGGAAAGTAATGCTTCAAAAATATTTAAAGTGGGTTGAACACCAATGCCGTACCAGCTATCTGGATTAGGTCCAACCCAAATTAATACATGAACAACTCCCCTTTTTGCCAATGTTAAGAATTTCAAAGGAAGGATGTTTGATTGATTTAAATATGTTTCTTAGCACAAAATTGACAGGCTGAGGTTTGATATGATGCCTGTTTTCGAGGGAACGTTTTGCCTGCATCTTTGGTTGAAGAATGATTGGTAGAGTATCAAAGTATTTCATTCTTTGGCAGTGGGGTTCGTTTAAAACAAATAAGTACAGGCCACTAAATGTGGGCAATGATGTAATTTGTAATCAGTAGTAGAACCCTGTTATTTAGGAAATTTGTACAGAACCTGTAGTTTTCCACTTCACAAGATTGGACAAAGTATGATGATGTGAATGAAGGAAATTCATTGGTGTGTTCCAGATTGAAAGACAGAGGATGTTTGCGTCCAATGCTGGAAATGTATGCCAGAGGCTGATTAGACTTTGCATGGGAAGTGTTTTCCACGTATCGGTCATTAACTGCTCATGCTGCCTTTTTCTACTTCCCCAGTTTAATTTAAAATAATATTCCGGGTTAACATATTTTTGAGTGTAAAGTTTTGTATATCTCCAAGATTTCCCTGATTGCTGCTTTTCTGGTTTGAAAGCCCATGTTCCTGCAGAATTTCCTTAAGTTGTGTGCACAGAACCTGGGATCAAAGTCTTTGCTCTTTGTTCTTGCTTGTAAGTTCTTGTCCCCATAGTTTTCATAAATTCCTTATTTCTGGGAGTCTGTGATGTGGAAGCAGTATTCAAGGTGTATCCTAACCAGTGTGCTACAGGCCCCCCCACCCACCCCCCACCATGAACCAACACTATTTTTTTTCAACTTGTTTCTTGCTGCCTATGCAGATGATATAGCTATGCATTACAAAAAAATTGCAATATGGCCTGTTTCCTAGGAATGCAACCTGTTTACCCCCCAGCATAACAGAAGGGTCGCCTGTATAATAATTGATCATTACCTCTTCTGAATGCATAACCAAAACAGTAGTTCTATGTGTCCTTTACTCTTATCCTAGCTTTTTGAAGTATGCAGATTGTATTTTTCTCGTGTCCATTGCTTTTTTCATCTGTTTTAAATATTATCTGCTGTTAGCTTAAGTGTTTGACCAACTTAATTACGATTTCAGAATTTCCTCTCATAACTCCAAAGCCCCTTCTAATTTAATATTTTTTGCAAGTGATCACTTTGATATGTTTCCATTTTGTTATTCATTTAAAACTCAGGCAGGCTGTAGTATAAATTTCTATCATTTTTCATACAGATAAATACTTGCTTCAAGTTTAACCAATTTTTGCAACCTTGTTATTCATATAATCAAGGTTCTGTATTGTTTAAGCAATAATCTTTGGTTAGAAGGATCATTTCCAAGATCCAACAGTTAACATAATAAATATTCATTTATGTGCAAATTGCTGAAACCTATGTAGAATTTGACCTAATAACTATAGTTGCTCTTCACAGCTGAATGAAATAGAGCTAATGTTATTTTCCTTTGACCAATAATGTCCTTTTGATTCATTTTGATGATCTGCACCACCAAAGCTAACTGAGTCTTAAAATTATAAATGTGAAATGTACATGTTCAGATAAACATAATGGAGTAATCAGAGACAGAGCTACAAACAATGTGTACCATGCTGCTCACACACACAATTACCAACAAAAGTTGTATGAGGACCCATACCATCATACTTGCTTAATGACATGGATATTGTTGGTAGTTTGGCAGCGAGCTCTCAGCATTTGCCTATGTAAATGCTGGTATATTTGGAACTTAGGTGTTTTGCATATTCAACCATATCCAAATGCGTATGCTACCAACTTAGTGATGGATTTCCTGGTAGGAATCTATCACCAAGTTTTGCTGCTGAACAATGCATAGAATCCAGCAGCTGAGTACGAAATTGCTTGAATTCCCCAGCAATAACCTGGAGAACCTGTTTGCAGATCCTGTGTCAGATTAGACTCTGTGGCCCATTAATTTTAATGGAGATAGAAAGGTAAAAAATAGACAAACTATACGTTAGGTAGATGTGTTTGCTGTAACAGTTTAGATTATTTAAATCACATCTGTGCTTTTGGTGATTTTTAATTTTTTAAATTATATTTTTATTAATTTATATCGTTAATGTCCCTGATAGAAGCATTATTAAAATGATAGCTTTGATAGATGCAAGGCTCTGCCGCTCTTTAAGTTTTTCCCAAGCAACAGTAGGGCTTGTTGTGGCCTGCACACATGTTCTGCTTTTGATGCTTAAATCCATTGTGCCACCCAGGGCCTTACTGATCAGGTCTAAGAAGTTTTTGTCCAGCGATGTATTGTTTCTAGGTAAACCTACAGAGACAACAGGATAATTTTGTATCCAAGCAAGAAGTGTGGTCGGCAGGCCACACTTGATGAAATCTGGGCTGTCAAAGTTCCGTAGTCAATGATTGCTGTTACTTCCAATGTGGTTTAATTAAAAGGCTGTACTTAATTTTCAAATATCTTGTGATAGAATTACTGATAATTTGAAAGATTTGATTTTTGCTATTCACCAAGGTAAAGAGGTGAACAAAAACCTTTTATTTTAAGAAACATCAGCTTCAATATATGTAGTATTCCAAGGCTAATATGTGCAAGTCAATAGATGGTATAGATGCAATATTCTAAGTTGGTCAGAACAGGTAGGTGTTCAGTATCTGTAAGTACAATGACAATATGCAGACTGTGGATGTTGACCTGTGGATGTGTCATTTCACTATTAGTTGAAGGTATTTTAACATGACATCATGAGAATAACTAATAAATGGAATGGAAAAAGAACTCCAGTGTTGGTGTTCTCCAAAGTACATTTTAAAGAGCTACTGTCAATGGTGCCAATATTCTTGACAGCCCATGATGCCCCAGCTGGGAATAGAACTAGCAAACTGAAGGCCCTATATCTAAGGATACAGACATCTGGCTCAAACCAAAATGCAAAATTCAAATGTAGGTGTAAGAGAAGATATAGTACCATGCAACCAAAATAAAGTCAGGAAAAGAGGTGGTCGGACTAAAGGGCTGGAAGTCTGTATTGTCTCCACATCAATGCTATGGATATTTTATATTGAAGTGAATAGTTGACTTACATTGGGAATAGGGAACCACTTTTGAAATTGGTTGGTGGCACAAAGGTACATCTGGCAACCCAAAGGCGACTATAAAAGATATGAGAAGGAGAAATGGACAACTCAATCTAAAGTGGATAATTATAAAGCTTCAATAATAATAATAATAAAAAAAAATCCACTTGAATGAAATGAATTAAGAAATTAGAGGTTCACATATTTGAAGATGCTGTGGGTAGCTTTTAAAGGCAAACAATGTTTTGGGGCTTTGAGACAGGGACATCATGTACAAACACATTTGGAAAATTGTTTGTCTCTGCAATCCATACAGTACAATAGCAATGTGCAGAATGTGGATGTTGACCAAGTAATGACTGTTGCTTTACTTCATGTAAGTGTAGCTTTACCATTCTTGAAAAAGATCAAGTACCACAGGGTGAAGTTACCTACAGACAAGGTATTGATTTGTGTTTTCGGGACAAATGAATGGTGTTGCAAAGTGAGATTCCCAACTGACCTGCTAGAAGTACATGTGAAGAAACTGGTTGTTAAATATACTGGTTTATCAGGATGATATTAATGATGGAAAAAGGTAATCATAAGGAGATCATTCCTACTAAAGCAGAAAAAGATAGGTCTTTTATTAATTTAAGTGGGGCTTTGATAAAATGAATAAGAAAAGATAATGATTCCCCAAATGTAGAAAATTATTAAGAGATTGGAGTTAAAATTGCCCTTAAAATTAACAAGAAATTAGCAGACATTTATTTATAAAAATCATCACTGGTTCAAGCATTCAATGCCATTTGAACCTTTGAGAAGAGATCTTTGTACCATTTAAGGGAAATTGGATACCGTATTGAAATAAAGGTCAACCTAAAACATCAACTGTTTATGTCCCTCCATAGATGCTGCCTGACCTGTTGAGTTCCTCCACCATTTTGTGTGTGTTGCTCCAGATTCCAGCATCTGCAGAATCTCTTGTGTTTCCAGAACGATTAGTGTTGGATTGCTGTTGCAAGAACTTTGATAATCTGATGTTAATGGGAAGGTAGTGCAGTTGTTGAGTTGCTGGACTAATAATCTGAAGGCCTGGACCTAGAGACACGAGTTCATTTCAGTTAATTAATCTTGAATTTTAAATTAATGCTATTATCAGTAATAACATCAATGGAGCAACTGAATTGTATTAAAATCTGGTTCACTGATGCCTGTAATTGCAGTCACAAATGGACTGAACCAGCATTGTAGTTAACTGCCCTCTAAATAGGTTTAGAAAGTCACTCGGTTGTCTGAAACTGCTACATTTAAATACATTTAAGAATAAAACCACACAGTCCACCCAGCATTGATTCAACAATCCCACTTCCTGCTCACTTGACCTGGCAAAGTCCTTATGTACAGTGGTCTGCAAAGTGAAATTGCCCCACAATCTGGTCAACAGTTTGACATAATTATAATCACAATAAATATTAGCCACCATGCCATATCCTCTGATGCAATCTTTGGGTATATCCTTTACATAGGCAGAGCAGACCCAGTAGAGGAAAGTGTGGCTATTGGAGCTCTTAACATTGATTTCGGACTCAATAGAATCTCATGGTATCGAGTCAAACACTGACAAGGAAATCTTGTGAATACCATCTTCCCTTAGCTGATCATCCTCCTGGAAATAGTGGGGATCTATAAATCTAGAATAAATGAAATCAAAGAATTAGCACTAGTAAAATAAAAAATTAGTATTGGAGAAATTAATGAGACTGAAAGGTGATAAGTCCTCAGGACCTGATGACCTCAATCCTAGGATTTTGGCGGAGGCGGTAATGGAAAGGGTCAATGCCCTGATTGTCGTCATCCAAAATTTTGTAGATTCTAGAAATGGTTCCACAGATTGGAAGGTAGCAAATGTTTAGGAAACTGGGGAGTGATCAAACAGAGTAGTCAATCATAGAGAAAATACTGGTATTTGTTTTTAAGGTAGTTTCATCAGGGAACTTAGACAATAATAATAGGACTGAGCAGAATCCACATGGATTTCTGAAAAGAAAATCATGTTTGACAAATCTCTTGGAACTCTTGAGGTTGTAACTAACAGAATAGATGAGACATTAGTTTATGTGCTGTATTTGGACTTTCACAAGGTGCTACACAAGTTTATTAAACAAAATCAGAATGCATGGTATTGGGAGTAATATACTGGTGTTGATTAAGGAAATGGTAATGAACAGAAATCAAGGAGTAGGAATAAGTGGGCCAATGAGGCTGGAAGGTTGTGACTACAAGGTGTTGCAGTGATCGGTGCTAGTTTCCAACAGTTTATCCTCAATGATTTGGACGAGGGGATCAAATTGGGTGTCCGTGTGGGCTTCCAGAGGAGTTCAGACAGGCTAAGTGAATGGGTGAGGGCATGGCAGGTGGAATATAATGCAAGAAAAATCTGAGGTCATCCACCTTCATTTTTAAATTATGAGAGATTGAAAAGTGTTGGTGTTCCGAGGGAGCTGGGTGTCCTTGTATATGAAATGGCTCTCCACGAATAGCCTGGCACACAAGTGTAAAAGATGAATCTTTGGTCAGAAGTGTCAGAAAGTGCTAAATGGATGATCTAATTCAGTCTTTTCCTGAGGCCCTGTGATCACAAAACGCAATCTTCAGCCAATTTAATTCACTATTTGCGATAGCAAGAACTGGCTAAGAATGCTGGATGCTGCAATGCTGTGGAATCCAACAACTTGGTTGTAGTGCTGAAGCTTTGTTCCAGAACAAGCTGTGGCTCAGCTTTTCCAGTACAGCTACAACATTGACATTTACCTAACAATGTGGGAAGTTTCCCAGTGCTCTCCTGTTCATTTAAAAAAAAGCCTTCAGTCTGGCTAATTAGAGCAAAAACAATCTTCTCTTCTGCCAGCAAGGTGATAGAAGGTTTCGTTGTCACTGCTTTCAAGCATCACTTACTCAACAATAATTTGCTCACAGATGTTTAGTTTTGTTTCAGACGAACCACTTAGATCCCGATTTCAGTTGCAGCCTTGTTTTAAATGTTGGGGGGGAGGGGGGGTGGTGGTGGGAGGAAATAGAGGCTGAATTCCAGAGATGAGGTAAGAATGATTGCTCTTGATGTTGGCAGTATTTAACTGGATGTGGCATATGAACATACACATTCAGAGGAGGAGTAGGCTACTTGAACTCCCGAGCCTGTTCTGCCATTCAAAAGGTCATGGATGATCTGATTGTAACATCATCTCTGCATTCCTCCCTGCCTCCAATAACTTTTTGCCCTCTGCTTATCAAGTGCTAAGGGCATTGAGTATAGGAGCTGAGACATTACATTGCAGTTGTGTAAGTTGTGGTGAGGCTGCACTTGGAATACTGTGTACAGTTTCAGTCACCCTGTTATAGGAAAGATGTGGTTAAACTGGAAAGAGTGCAGAAAAGATTTACAAGGATTTTGCTAGTATTAGAGGGCCTGAGTTATAGGGAGGTTGGCCAGCCTGGGTCTTTATTCCTTGGAGTGTAGGAGAATGAGGGGCGACCTTAGAAGTGTTTAAAGTGAATCAGAATCAGGTTTATTATCACTGACATATGTTGTGCAATTTGTTTTGTGGCAGCAGTACAGTGTAAGACATAAAGACATAAAAATTACTATAAGTTACAAAAATAGTGCAAAGGAGGAATAACAAGATAGTGTTCATGGACCGTTCAGAAATCTGATGACGGAGGGGAAGAAGCTGTTCCTGAAACGTTGAGTGTGGGTCTTCAGGATCCTGTACCACCTCCCTGATGGTAGTAACGTGAAGAGGGCATGTCCCTGGTGGTGAGAGTCCTTAATGATGGATGCTGCCTTTTTGGGGTACTGCCTCTTGAAGATGTCCTTGATGGCAGGGGGGTGGGGGGGGGGGGGGGTGGTGGTGGGTTGTGCCTTGATGGAGCTGGCTGAGTCTACAACCCTCTGCAGCCTCTTTTGAACCCGCACTTTGGAGCCTCCATAGCAGGCAGTCATGCAACCAGTTAAAATCCTCTCCACCATACATCTGTAGAAATTTGCAAGAGTCTTTGGTGACATACCAAATCACCTCAAACTCATAATGAAGTAGAGCCGCTGGCATGCCTTCTTTATGATTGCATCAATCTGTTGGGCCAAGGTAGATCCTCTGAGATGTTGCCCAGGAGCCTGAAGCTGCTCACCCTTTCCACCACTGACCCCTCAATGAAGACTGGTATGAGAGGCATAGATAAGGTGGACAGTAACTGTCTTTTCCCCAGGGTAGGGGAGTCCAAAACTAAGGGGCATAGATGTAGGGTGAGAGGGGAAGGATTTTAAAAAGGACCTGAAGGGCAACTTTTTAACACTGCGGGTGGTGAGTATATGGAACAAGCTGCCAGAGGGTATATGGAGGGGCGGTGCTTAGAGGAAAATGGGCAGAATGCAGGAAATTGTGACTAGCTGGGTGGGCACTGTGATTAACATGGACTCATTGGGCCAAAGGGCCTGTATCGATCCTGTATTGCTCTGTGACTCTATGACTTTATGACTCCATCTCACTCTGCCTTAAACTTAAAGACTCTGCCTCATCTTTCTTTCAGGAAGAGAGTTCCAGAGGCTTGTGATTCTCTGAGAGGAAATAATTTGCCTCATCCCTGCCATAAATGGACAACCTTTAATTTTATACAGTGAACCATGGTTCTAGATCCTCCCAAAAGAGGAATTGTCCTTTCAGTGTCTTTTTAAAACCCCTCACTAATGTGTATCAAGGAATTTTAGTAAAATTGTTGATGGAAGACTCTCCACTGCCAGGAATTGGACCCCATTCAAAGAAAAATGGTTTGTTGTTGGAATCTATCATCTACAGTTGGATTTTCCTCAGGCTCTAACCATCTTTTAGCTGATTCTCTCTTTGATAAGATCATAAGGGAGGATGATTGCTGATGGCATGGTATTAAATTCTATTCCCAACTCAAACAATAGATACTTGCATCAAAACCTAGACAACATTCAGGCATTTGGCAATTGCAATTATGCCACTCATATGCTAGGCAGTGGCATCTCCAATAAAAGTGGAGTCTAACCACCTATGTATACCATTCAGTGTATTACCATTCACCCATCATTAACATCCTGGAGACACCCATTGACAAGATGCATAACTGAACCAGCCAAATAAATGCTCTGGCTACAGGAGCAGGCCAAAGACTAAGTATCACACAAATTCCCCAAAGCTCTCCTCCCATCTGGAAGTCACAAGTCGGGATATGATGTGAAAGTCCTTCAGTGCTCAAGAATGATGCTATTCATGATAAAACAGCCCACTTAATTGGCACCCCACCAACAATCACAAGTATGTACTCCCTGCCAGTGCATTATGGTTGCAGTGGGCACCATGTACAAAATGCACTTCCAAAAACTTAACAAGGATTCCATGATAGGATCTCCCAGAACCACGGTTTTTCACCATCTGGATGGATATCACCACCTGCAGGTATTCCTTTAAGTCTTCCACTGTTCTGACTTGGAAATATCTCACCATCTTTTCCTCTTGCTGAGTCTGGTTACTGGAACTCCCCACCCACTGGCACTGTCGGAGTACTTTCATCAAATTGACTGCAATGATTCAAGAAGGTTTGCCATCTTCACAGGGGCCATTAAGCATGGGCAAGGGAATTCAAAATGATTCTTAATCGCTTAAGTGAAGAAAGGCCCCTTCATCTTGGTCCTTATCTTCTGTTTCTAGCCTACCACAGCTATGGAAAAAATCCTCTTTAGAATTTTATGGGCCAAGTTAGCTGTAGCTGACAGTTTGAAATGATGTTCAGCCATACGAGTTGATACAAGTCCTAAATTTCCATGCATGCTTTGACCCAAAATGTTAACTATTTCTATTTCTACATATGTTGCCAGATCTGCTGAGTATTTCCAGTATTTTCTGAAATAAATATTGTGTATTTGCAAAATTAGATTGCATGCTAATAAATCATTCTCATTACAGTGTCAGTGTTTCCTTGAAGTACAAGGACTAAGAAGCTATTTTATTATTATTTTTAATTGACCTTGAGGTTCAATAATATGCATTTGCTTCTGAGCTGGTGTGTGCAAACAAGATCTGCTCTCTGTTGACACTTTTTTATAATGGCAAAAGGTTAGATGCAAACTATTTAATAAATTTACATTTTACCAAATCAATAGACTAGCAATCACTTCTCCAAAGGGCCTTTACAACATGAATTATCAGTTGTAAATGGTTGCATTGAGATTAATTTGCACTTGCAGTTCAAGTATAACAATTTCATGACATGCAATAATTTTGAATGGGAAGCTTTAGAGGTTGCAATTATTTTCCACTTTTGTGAAAGTAAATAGTCCAGCTTGTGGAGAACCAGAAGGCATGCTGTTTCACTTATTTATCACAACTTGATCAACATTTTTATGAACTGGTAACGGTGAACTAATATTTGCAATTATTTTTGCTCTTACTACAGTTTACAGAAAAGACACAATTTACAGAAATCACTGTAAACTTTCTGTGGTATATACTTGATATTCAGGTGAACAAAATAAAATTCTATGGCACTTTTCAAAGTAGGAGCAGTGTGCCCTCCTGGTGTATTAGCCAGCAAGAAAACATAATTTATCAGCTAACATTTTTCAATTATCTTACTGTTGTCAGTGGTGCCCTGCTGCATGCAACAGTAGCTACAGACTCAAAGCTGTAAATTATTTCTGGCACCCTATGCAACATAAAAATATTTCTGTCTTAAAGTTATGCCTGATCTTGTGTTGATTAGGTCGTAGAACTATTAGAGCAGCTCTGATTTATTTAATTTTTACTACTTAGAGTCTGTGCTATATTTCTCAGCAAATCCCATGGTTTGATCTTCAGTGGTGAAGATCAGTTGTGGTTGGGGTCAGATTCCTGAGAGATTTTTGAGGTGAGAGAAATAGTGCTGCATGCCAACTTGAAATTCTTACTGCTTTTTTAAAAAGACATTGGTGTAGGCCTGTGAGTATGAGCAGGCTGCCTGCCATAATCTTGACATTATGAATGTGGTGTGCGAGCAGGTGAATTAATGAATGGGAACTGCATGCTTTGAAATATAGCACAAATGATGTACTGTAAAATACTGAAAAAGCCTCAAACCTTTGACTTTCTCAATGTCAAATCCTCTATCTGTATTTTTATGCACTTCCAATTATTATAAACTGGTCACCAAACTTTTGATGCAGTTATGAAAAGATTTTGTAAAGTGGAAGAAGATATTAAGAGAACAACTGAAACCTTTTTTTCTTTCCCTTCCCCCAACCCCCCCGACTAAATCATTCAGCTCCTTGTGCTAGTTCCACCATTCATTAAGGTTATGACTGATTTTATTTCAATCTTGGTGCCACTTCCTTGCACTAACCCCATATGTCCCCTGTTCTTTGTCTATCAAAGTGAAGTATTTTGCTTTAGCAGTAAAATCTGTACTCATCATCTGAGGTCTTGTTGCTTTGTTGAGACATTAAGCTGTGACCCTGTTGCTCTCTTGTGTGGATATTTATGGTGCACCAAGACATCTGAAATGTCCTCCTCCTTCAGGACATGCGTCTTCCCTTCTGCTGTGGTTGATGAAGCCCTCTCTTGCATTTCCTCTGTTTCTTGGACCTTTGCTCTCGCCCCACCTCTCTCCAGACAGAACAGAGAGAGTTTCCCCTCGCCTTTCACCCCACCAGCCTTGGCATCCAATACATCCTTTGTCATTTCCACCAGCTACAATGAGATCCCATTACTAGCCACATCTTTTCACCTTCGCCCTTCTCTGCTTTCCTGAGGGGCCACTTGCTCAGTGATTTCCTGGTCTGCTTATCCCTCTGCACCCACCATTCCCTGACCCCTGACACTTTCCCCTGCAAACACAGGAGGTGCAGCACTTGTCACCACACCTCTTCCCTCGCCACCATCCAGGGACTGCTTTCACCCTCCCTTCCCTCTTCCTGGCTCCATCTTTCTCTTTTTTTTGTATGTCTGTCTGCCTCCATCTATCATATCTCCCAACCACCCCTCCCCATGGCTTGATCTGCCCATCTTCCTTCAACACCCCTTCTTCCCCACCCACTAGTCCACCTCTGGCCTCTATCTCACCACTTTCCCCCCCCCCCCCTCCCTTTATACTGGCTACTTACTCTCTTCACTCGTGGTCTCTGTGGGATTTTGACCCAAAATATAGACAAATCCTTTCCCCACACATGCTGCCTGATTTGTTGAGTTCCTCCTGCGGATTGTTTGTTGCTCTAGATTCCAACATTTGCAGTCTCTTGTGTCTTGGGATATAACCCCTGCTTCAGACTAATGGTTTATGAACATTGTAACTTAGCTTTCGGAAGCTTAGTGAGTAGCACATTCTCCTGAGTAAGACGGTTGTAGGCTTAAAACCCACTCCGAAAGCTGGGGTACAAGGTCTAGACTGAGATTTCAATGCAGCACAGGGAGAATGGTGTCAGATGTGCTTTCTTTCATATGTTTGCTCTTCGGGTGGATGTAAAGGGTCTGAAGGCAAGGTTTTTATTTCTGACAAATTCTCATTTCTTATTCAACGTAAGAAAAACACATTATTTTGATTATTGTAACATTATGATTTCTGGGAGCTTGGCTTGTGCTAATTGACTGCTATGTTTAATTATTACATTTTAAATGTAGGGCAGCAAACTAATGTTTTTCTTCAGAGGCTCAGTGATACAAAACTCTATAGTAGAAAAGACCCAAGATGTGCATTTTAATGCATTCAAAGGTCATTGTCCTATATAATGCTTCGACACGACAACCTGAGACGATGAAAGCTGTTATGCATAAGCAAATTCTCTTTTTCATTTACTATGTAACGTGTCCAAAACAAAAGCTGGATATAACATTCCTTTTATGCTGACGATGAAGAGGTTCTATATGAGGGGTGAGGCAGTTACATTATTAAAATATTTAGCTATTATAATTTTGCAGACAATTCAGTGTGGCAGGTCTGAACTGGTATTTGTGTTCCTTATGAGTCTTGTCCTGCCTTGTACTTCATGTCACCTTATCAATAAGCACTTCTACTTTTGTACCCTTGATGTACACAAAACTTTCCTTCAAATGCACCTGTGCTATTTATTTTAACCATCCTATCTGGTAGGATTCTTATCACTCTAGGAAAAGATGTTTCTCTTGAATTTTGTTGACATTTGATTTTGGATTCCTGTAGATGAAAACATTGGCCTGGATGTTTAGACAGGTGCCATATTCAGAGCTGCAGAACACTTTAGCACACAGACCAAACCACTGTGCAACATAAAGTTGGCTTTGTGCAGATAAATGGCCATTCTTTTGTGCAACTCACTATTGTGTAATGCTTAAAGGAAACTGGTGGGTTGTGAATCCTGTTTGCAGATTAGTGATGTAGGGGCAGGGAGCTGCCATCAGAGGTGCAAGTATTACTCAGCAGCTTGGCTACTATCTGTTCAGATGAAAGGTTGTCGACTTGAAACATTAACTCCCTTTCTCCCTGCACAGATGCTGTGTGACCTACTGATCTCCAGCAATTTTTTGTAATATTTCAGACATCCAGTATCTGCAGCATTTTGCTTTTGAAACACTGGTGTCTGTTGCTTTTCAGGACAATTTGATGCTTGATCTCAAGGAGCATTTAGAATGATGGTGGAATACAATTCAATTGTCATTCATCTATTATGATTGAAATGTTTGCATTTTTATTTAAATTTTGGTCTAACTTATACCGTGATTGGAATAAAGGAGAAAAGGTTAATAACCTGCTTTATGATATTACAAATTCGAATGCTGCTACATTAATTTTTATTTTGTGTGTGAATGTCAATGTGTACCATAGGCTTGAGGGATCTCAAAGTTACAGATGGAAAATCTGCATTAAATGTATATTTATAAATATATTGAAGCTCATCATTCCCTTGTGATTGCAGTTTCAATTACAGTGCAAGCTTAATTGCAGTCTAATTTGAGGAGTATAACGGATGAAGGATTACATTTAAGAGTGAAATCAGGAGGGCAAAAAGACACGAGATAGGATTATGCTTTAACTTATCTGCGAAAGTTAAGAGATCCTATAAGTATGTTTAGAGCAAAAGGCTAATTAGGGAGAGAATATGTCCCTTTATGGATCAATGTGGTCATCTACATATGGAGCCTTAGAAGATGGGCAGGTCTCAAATAAATATCTCTTACCTGTATTTACCATGGTAAAGGTCATGGAAGCTAGGGAATTCAGGGAAGAGAATAGTGATCTGTGGGGGAAAATTTTAAGAGACCTAAAGGACAACTTTTTCCACAGAGTGGTAGGTATGTGGAACGAGCTGCCAGATGAAGTGGTAGAGATGGGTGAAGCTATTTAGATAGGCACATGGATATGAGAGGTTTAGGAGGATATGGGCCGAATGCAGACAAAGAGGACTAGCTCAAGTGGGCAGTTTGGTCAGCATGGATGAGTTGGGCCGAGGGGCCTGTTTCTATGCTGTATAACTCTGACTCTATGCTGACTTTTGTGTTTCATGTATATTTGTTGGTAATGTTTTTACTTAATGTTCTGATGCTATAACAGAAGGCATGGAGCTCAAAAATTAGAAATAATTTATTTTTCTAACGATAAGGTTCTGGAAAAACTGATAAAAGGAGGTAGAAATCAGAGAAATTCAATGGAAAATAGAATTGACTATTTTCTTTTAAAGACTAAAGGTATGATATTCAAGAAATTCAGGAACATCATGTAAACTCTCCCTGGATATAGAAATCCAAATTAAATGGAAAAATTGGATTTACCCAACATCTTGCTTTTATATAGTGTACTTAATGTAGGCAAGGCCTGTGACTTCATGTAAGGAAATTGCAATGCTGAGCCAAAAAGTGAAAGAGTGAGTAGTTACCAAAAGCTTGATCAACATGATTTGGATTTCAAATAGTTATTAAACTGGGACAACAAAGTAGAAGGGCTCTTGCAGGGAATTCAAGACCACAGTATGCTAGCAACTAAAAGCATATGCACTAAACTGAAAAGTAAATGGTGGAGGAAGATGTAGGAGTAATGGAGAATTTGGCTAAGGTGGGATGATCATTGGGTTCAATGATGCAATGTACTGGGGCAAAATTAGCAGTTTGCTCAGGTGACTTGTTGGTAACTTCAAAAATAAATCCATGCCTACCTTGGGCATCTTTCCAGCAGGAACCTGCTGGCAAAACAGTTCCTATCCTTAAGATCAAGTCACTGTGTGGTGACGGGGACTTCCAGATCAAAATGGAAAGGAGCCAGAAGAAGCTCATACGTATATAAAAGTAAAAAATACTTTGTCAGCTGAATAAGCCTTGTTCCTGACTTGGGTGAAACTGGCAAAATCTGAATGTTTCAGACATTCAAAACATTCAAACTATTTTCAAAAACAAACAGTAAAAAAAAAAGATACTTTAATATTTACCAAAGTCCTCAGGAGATGTTTTCCTCCATTGAAGTGAATGAAAAAGTATTTTGTGCCACCACCAACTTGGTAAAGGATTTTTATCTCAGTATATCTCAGTGTAAGTGCTGGGGAATCTCTACAAGTTTACACTCCCATGCTGAACTCCTGAGGGATTTAGTGTTGAAGTGCAGTCATCTACCCAGCACCAAACTACTAACAGCAAAATCTGGGTTTTGAGCATGGAAAAATGGAAGTTCATGAACTTTAAACGAGGAATTGGTGAACTCCTGACAGTTGAACCAATATTTTCCCACAAATTCTATCCATTCTGCTGATGTTAAAAATATTACCATGCAGTTTATAGGAGGAGTTACTTGATATACAATTTCACAAAAATATGATCAGCAAAACATTTTGTTTTCCAGCGTCGTCTTGGAGATGCTGCTAAAAAAGCCATTGGTAAACTTCAAATTAGAACAATCAAGAAAGGTGATAAGGTAATAACTTTTCTGAAAACATTATTGGATCACTCATATAGGTACAGTGGCAACAGGAACAGCTTTGAGTTTGCCTATTCTGCAGTGCGTCATTCACCACTTGAATCTCCAAGCCCTCCTTAACATCTGTAAGTTAAGGAATATTCTTCATTTACTGAGATGAATGTTCATCCAACCTCACTCAAGCTCAGGCTGATTTGATGCCAGTCCACAACACTAAATGCTGATTTATTGCATTGCACCATAGCTGCTGATTGTGCCATTTACAAAATGCATTTCAACAATTTTCAAATGTTTTTCCAACTGCACCTCCAAAACCCATGACTTCTATGCTTCACAAGAACAAAGACAAAAGGTGTATAAGGATACCTCCATTTAAAAGTACTCATTTAAGTTGCATAGCATATTGATATGGAAAATCAATTGCAGATCCTTCATCATTGGATCAAAATCTTGGAACTCCTTATCTAACACTAGTGATGAGGTACCTTCATTACATGGATGGTAGTAATTGAAGAAGTAGACACCTCACCTTGAGGTTAGTCGAGGATGGGTAGTATCTGCCAACATTGCTATACATTTAAAAAAAAGTTTCCTCAGCCAGTTTTTGTATTACATTATGATTAAACCAACCAAAGGTTCAGTTCCATTTACTGTGTAAGATGGTAGCCTGCTGTGTTGCATTATTTCATTTATTGAAGATGTAATAGTGTTATAGTTAGGTGCAAAGCAAATTAATTCAACCATCTCTGTAATTCAACTTTAGCTAATAACAATAGAATGGGTTTCATTGCATAGCATTGTTTTAATGCTGCTGATTTATTTTTTCCCTTCTTCCCAGGAAACAGAATCAGACTTTGATAACTGTGCTGTTTGTATTGAAGGCTACAAGCCAAATGACGTAGTGCGAATTTTACCATGCCGGTGAGTTGCCTTTGTGTATTCAGCTTTGTGGACTCTTGTTCCATGAGAACAAGTATAGACTATTGCAATTTATCACCATTATATCAACAGAAGCAGCTACAAATGTAAGAGGAAGTCAGAGGCTGGGAATCATGTGGTGAGTGGCTCACCACCTGGCACCCCAAAGCCTTTCCAACATCATTAAGGTACAAGTTAGGGGTGTGATAGAGAATATTCTTCACTTGTTTAAATGAGTGCGGCTCAAATAACAATTAGGAAGTCTGACACCTGCAGTCTACTTGATTTGTACTGCATCCACCACCCTAGCAGCCTATTTGATTAGTATCCCATGCACTACAAAATGTACTGCAGTTGCTCGCCTGTGCTACTCTAATAGCACTTCCCAAATCCATGATCTTTATCACTAAAAAGAATGAGGGCTCTAAGCATATGGGAACGCCACCATCTCTGTTTTCCCCTCTTGACTCTAAAGTATATTGTTAATCCTTCATCGATGCTGGGTTTAAATCCTTGAACTCTGCAGGAGCGTTGTGGGAATACCTTCACAAGAAATGCTGCAGAGTTCAAGAAAATGGCTTTGTACCATCTTAAGGGCATATAGGGATGGATAAAAACGTTAGCCTTGTTAGTGATGCCCACATACCAAAACGTGAATGAATGAATAAATCGGTTTGTAAGAATGTGGTTTTCTAACCTTCCAACTGCCATGTGGTTTAATATTATGAAAAATCTATTAAAGTTGCAATAAAAAAGCTGCACTTAATTTGTTTCTATACAATGGAGGATTAGAAATGGCATCCTCAGAATTTACTAGAACCCCCTTACTCTCCCTAAACTGTATCCTTCAAATGACAATGTCACTGATTTCATTTTAGATAATTCCACGGACTTGTAATGCATAAACTGTTTGTTCTTTGCAAATATGTGGTGTCTTATTATTGTGACATCTGTACGTTAGATAAGCATTGATACCATCTTATAAATTGCTAAATAAGTAAGGATAATTAGCAGATTCTTTCCAGATTTATTGTTCGCACTGTTGGTGTGGCAGTTTACTCTCTTCCAGTATTTGGGTGTAGATCCTGGATGAAATTAACATTGACAATGCTTATTTTTTTCCACTTCGATTAACAGTTGAAGGATGGTTTCCAGCTGTTTTATGTGCTTGCAGATATTTAATTTCTTGGATGTCTTTGTAATACATCAGTGATTTCTGTATATAGTTTCCTGAGCCAGAACTACTGGATCTGGAATCTCTCCACAAATTGACATGGAGGTTTAGCTAAATGTTTTCTTTAGGAAAAGACTGCATTTGCTTTGACCATACAATTTTGCATTGTACATTGACTGAAAATGAAAATATAAGAAATTTATGATTCTTGAAAGAGAATGTTTTAATCCACACCCCAAAAATATCAAAATATGAATAGTTTATTCAGGCACATTCATCTTCAACAACATGCAGCTGTGATGGGAAATCAAGCCAGTAATGTTATACCTGGAAATCAGCATTTTTCAAAATATTTGTCACATATTAGTAATGGTCCACTCAAATACTCACTCACCCTGTTATGTGCAGCTTTGCCAAACTTTTCACAGAATCCTGTTTCCTTTTAAAAGCACATGTTTTTTTCAAGAGAATTATAAATGGATTGAAGATAATGTAACTAAATGTATTGCGAATATATAACTGAACTTTCATGTGTGAAATGTAAAACTTCAAAAAGTTTTCATTTGGGAATTATCAATGTTTTATTCGTGCAGCCTTGATATCCAATACTAGACTTAATGGCATTCCTTCAGAATTTGCTCCTTCCTGTAAAATAATGAAACAAAGTTTGTTATTCCTTTTATATTCCTGGGCAAATGAGGTGGTTTGTTGCACAATTCTACGTTTCTACGTTTTCATCTTTATACAAACGTATGGTGGTTCACAAGGATATGTTAGATAAAATTGTATAGAACTATACTGGAAAATTTTAAACCTCAAGGGCAAGTGGGTAAGAAGCCAATTGACTTTTGGGTCACAAGCACCATATGGCTCCAATATACCCATTTTCAGGTTTAATAAAGGTAAGGTGTTCTCCCTACCTCAGTTCCAGTATCCACCCTTCCATATTCAGCTCTCCACGTCACCTCCCACCTCAATTCTGTTCTCCACCCTGATATTCAACTCACTTCCATGCCACTTTCCAGCTGCCAGCCTTTTTACTTAAGCTGTTCTCAATTTGTGGCGGAGGAACCTAGTTGAAATACTTAATGCCCTTGAGTGCAGCCATAGATGGATAAGTTTGTCTGGAATGCTCAAAAGAAATATGGCTAATGCATTTTACAAAATCAGATAATATTTCAGTAAGTTAGAGAAGAGTTTTTAAAAACACGTTATCTGATATTCATAGATTTCATTATGCAGGTACTCCAATTTATTTCTGCTGCTACCTGATTCACTTAAAGTCTACAGACAAATGACAGCAGCTGTGGTCCTGAAAACTAATTAGCTTCATGTATATATAAAAAAAAATCAACAGACCATCTAGATCATATGTCTTAAAAAAAAAATGATTTGTTGGAAAGGTACATCAAGCTTATTTTTATATTTCTTCAGTTTGTTATTGCAGTAGTTGTATAGTAGGAAACAGCTTTTTTTTTAAAAAAAAGCAATTGTATTGTATTGGTTTATTATTGTTACTTGTACTGAGGTACAGTGAAAAGCTTGTCTTACAAACTGATCGTACAGGTCAATTCATTACACAGTGCAGTTACATTGAGTTAGTACAAAGTGCATTGATGTAGTACAGGTAAAAACAGTAACAGTCCAGAGTAAAGTGTCACAACTACAGAGAAAGTGTAGTGCAATAAGGTGCAAGGTCACAACAAGGTAGATTGTGAGGTTATAGTCCATCTCATCGTATAAGGGAACCTTTCAATAGTCTTATCACAGTGGGGTAGAAGCTGTCCTTGAGTCTGGTGGTACGTGCCCTCAGGCTCCTGTATCTTCTACCCGATGGAAGAGGAGAGAAGAGAGAATGTCCCGGGTGGGTGGGGTCTTTGATTATGCTGGCTGCTGCACCAAGACAACGAGAGGTAAAGACAGAGTCCAAGGAGGGGAGGCTGGTGTCCATGATGCTCTGGGCTGTGTCCACAACTCTGCAGCTTCTTGCGATCCTGGGCAGAGCAGTTGCCGTACCAAGCCATGATACATCCAGATAGGATGCTTTCTATGGTGCATTGGTAAAAGTTGGTGAGAGCCAAAGGGGACAAACTGAATTTCTTTAGCCTCCTGAGGAAGTAGTGGCACTGGTGAGCTTTCTTGGCTGTGGCATCTACGTGATTTAACCAGGACAGGCTGTTGGTGATGTTCACACCCAGGAACTTGAAGCTCTCAACCCTCTCAACCTCAGCACCATTGATGTAGACAGGTGCATGTACACCGCCCCCTTTCCTGAAGTCAATGACCAGCTCTTTTGTTGACATTGAGGGAAAAGTTGTTGTTGTTGTTGACACCATTCCACTAAGCTCTCTATCTCCTTCCTGTACTCCAACTCGTTGCTGTTTGAGATAGGGCCTACAACGGTGGTATTATCTGCAAATTTGTAGATGGAGTTAGAGCAGAATCTGGCCACACAGTCATGAGTGTATAGGGAGTAGAGTAGAGGGCTGAGGACACAGCCTTGTGGGGCACCAGTGTTGAGAATAATCGTGCCCGAAGTATTGCTGCCTATCCTCACTGATTACGTGCAAAATCCTGTTTACCTTTTTGATAGAGACACCAAGGTGTCAAAATTTCCTTTTGCACATTGTTATGAGGGGTAAACTTTCTCAGAACTGGCAGTGTAAATTTTGAACAACCACCTAAATTTTACTTTGTGACAACTCTTTAAACTTTACATGAACACTGATTCATTTGGAGTCATAGGGTTTTTCATTAATAAATAATGACAAAGATGAGTTCAACTTGCACTTGTATGTTTTTCTATTGATATGAGCAACTGATCAAAGAATGATAGAGTTGCAGCTTGATGCAACCAGTTGATGTAACTTGGTTTTACCTGTGCTTGAGAGAGAGTGGTTGAGAAATAAGAAGTTCCATCCATATACGATCAGCATGATTTTTTTTTGTCCACAATACACAGCAAATAAATTGTTGATGGAAATGCAGCTTGGAGTCTGCTCCATGACGTTCAGAAGTTGCTCGTTCTTCCCATTCCCTTACTTCCTATTCCAAATTCAGATTGATTAGCATTGCTGCCTGATTGTCTTTGTCGTTATGAACAACATTGATCACTCTGAATATATTAGCTACAAATGAGTCCTTCTACATGCATGTATAAGTAACAAGGTTTCAGATAAAAACTTTTGCTCCATGAATGTGACTTGTCTCTTTCAGTTTCGTTTTAGACATGTGTTCTGTGGGCATCATGAAATGGTTGACTGAAATTTGTTTCTTATATACTGTAGACACCTTTTCCATAAGACTTGTGTGGATCCGTGGCTACTAGATCACCGCACATGTCCAATGTGCAAAATGAACATTCTGAAAGCACTTGGAATTCCGGTAGGGATGCATGAACATTGTACATTAAATTACTGTTGTTACAGAGATCTGGATTTACTCCTTGGTTTGTGAAATAAACAGTGCATCAAATGTTTGACGTTGCTACTTATTTTAATATAATTAGTATTTCCATTTTAATTGTAGTTGCAAGACAGCAAGTTGTTAGAGGCAGTGATAAGTGACCTGTTAGTTTGATATTCATGTTGTTCAAAGTTGAAAATATTGCCTATTTCTAACAATTTGAAATTGATTTTTTTAAAGTTGTGCAAGATTTAAAGTCACAAACAGTAACTTATTTACTTTTTTTCTTGGTTTCTGTTGGTCGGGACATTGAATGTAAAAGTTGGCAAGTTATGTTGCAGCTGTATAAAACTTTGGTAAGGGCACATTTGGAGTATTGTGTGCAGTTCTAGTTGTCTCATTACAGGAAGGATGTGGAGGCTTTGGAGAGGGTGCAAATGAGGTTCACCAGGATTTTGTCTTGATTAGACAGTATTAGTTATAAGGAGAGGTTGAACGAATTTGGATTGCTTTCTCTGGAGTGTTGGAGTCTAAAGGACAACCTGATACAAGTATAGAAAATTATGAGTGGCTTTGATAGGGTAGGTAATCAGTCTTTGACCCAGGATGGAAATGTCAAACACTAGAAGGCATAGATGTAAGGTGAAAGGTGGAAAGTTTAAAGGAGATTTGTGAGAAAAGATCTTTACACGGAGAGTGGTAGGTGCCTGGAACACACTCTAGGGGAGGTGGTCGAAGCAGATACAAAAGCATCAATTAAGAGGCATTTAGACAGGCATATGAACAGATGAGGGATGGAGGGATATAGACCATGTGCAGGCAGATGGGATTAGTTGAAATTGGCATCATAGTCAGCACAGGCATCGTGGGCTGAAGGGCCTGTTCCTGTGTTGTACTCTTCTATGTCCCATGTTCTAATGCTATTGTGAAAAACACTCAAAATTTCTAAGCCAGTACTTGTATGCTTTACTCTTTGTTTTAGGACTACTCAATTTGAAGTTTAATGTTCCCCAGGATTATTGCATTACCCATGTTTCTCTAACTTACTGATTTGTACTCTGAGCAAGCACAGACTGAAATGCCCACAGACTGAAATGGAGATATGATATAGTAGGAAAAATAATAGGATGTTGTTATAATTTGCAAGTGAAATTAAATACAAAAATTTGGTGGTTATGCTTCAGTCGCAAAGAGTATTGATGAAACCATCAACAGGGCATAGCATTTTTCTTATTTAAGAAAGAATGTAAATGCATTGGAAGCAATTCTGTTTACTAAGATTAATACCTGGAATGGACAATTTATCTTGCAGGGGAAGGTTGACTACCAAGGCCTGTATCCAGTGGAAGTCAGAAGGATGAGAGGAAGACTCGATTGAAGTACATAAGATCCTGGGGGTTTTGACAGGGTAGATAGAGAGGATGTTTCATCTTGTGGGGAATCTCAAACTAGGGATCGCTGTTTAAAAATAAAGGATCACCAACTTAAGGCAGAGATGATGCAAAATGATTTCTCTCAAAGGGAGTACAAGTGGAGTCTCTGGATATTTTTAAGGCAGAGATCAATAGGTTCTTGATAAATAAGGGAGTAAAAAGTTAAGGAGGTGGCCAGGACTGCAGTTTTGATGTTAGAATCAGATCAGTCATTATCTTATTGAATGGAAGAGGATGATCATGGGACCAAGTCCTACTCCTAATTTTGTATTAGGATATGTAGTTGTAGGATCCTTCCTTACTTGTATTTTTATCTGGGTTACTACACCTCCTTTTCCATTTGCCTATTTTTATAAATACCAAGTGCTTTTTGAACATTTTGCACCCAAGCTTATCCATGCTGCAATCATGCCTCCTAGATTAAACCAATTTTCCCAGTTTGTGCCACTAATTTCTGTTTTGCTTAGAATGCTTATTATGAGTGATTTGTCCATTCATTTACAGTATTTTAAAAGTTAACATTTTAATAGTTTTACTTTGATATGGCTTTGATCACAGATATCATTTGCTGAGCAATTTAGGATTGATTTCGCTTCTGTGAAATTACACCACGTGCATGGGGGTTGTTATTGACATGGTCTCGACTGCTGGAGCAGGCCTTACCCAGAGGATGTTACTTAAAGTCCCTATCCTCGCCTGGCCTGAGGTTCTTGAATCAGGTAGCGTAATGATGCCTTTATTTAAGCCATCTTGCAGTTAACTCCTTAAGCTAGGATTCCTTGACCACTCTGATCCCTGCCCCAGATTCTCACCTCTGACTGTACAATGTCATATATATTGACTGGCCATGTCAATGAGATGCCTGAGTGGCAAAAAATGGTTGAAACAGGGGCCACTATTTTAAGGGCACCCACAATTGGAGATTGGTTAGCAAAGTTTGCACGTAGTTGCTAACACATAGTTATTAACACGAGACTCCCGGATGGTATGTTGCCTCCCAGTGGTCAGGGTCAGAGACGTCTCAGATCGAATTCACAGCATTCTAAAGGGGGAGGGTGAGCAGCCAGAAGTCGTGGTCCACATCGGTACCAATGACATAGGCAGGAAGGCTGACAAGGTCCTGCAAAGCGAGTTCAGGGAGTTAGGTGCCAAATTAAAAGACAGGACTTTCTGGGTGGTGATGTCAGGATTCATGCAAGAAATAGAAAGGTAATCCAGTTTAACACATGGCTAAGGAGATGGTGCAGCAGGGAGGGCTTCAGATTTTTGGATCATTGGGCTCTCTTCCAGGGCAGTTAGGACCTGTACAAACAGGACAGTTTGCACCTGAACTGGAGGAGGCTATATGAGTGGAATTCAGGAAATAAGAAAGGGATGACCACATCAATGGAACTATATTATAGACCTCCCAATAGTCTGTGGGATTTAGAGGAACACATTTGTAGAGAGATAGCAGACAATTGCGAGAAAAATAAGATTGTGATAGTAGGTGATTTTAACTTTCCACATATTGACTGGGACTCCCATACTATAAAGGGATTGAATGGGATAGAGTTTGTCAAATGTGTTCAGGAAAGTTTCCTCAATCAATATGTAGAGGTCCCAACTCGACAGATCGCGATGCTTGATCTCCTCTTGGGGAACGAGACAGGGCAGGTGACAGAAATGTGTGTAGGGTAACACTTCGGATCTAGTGATCATAATTTCAAGATAATTATGGAGAAGGATAGGACTAATTGTCGGGTTGAGATTCTAAATTGGAGTAAGGCCAATTTTGATGGCATCAGAAGGGATCTGGCAGGTGTGGATTGGGATAGGCTGTTTTCTGGCAAAGAGATGCTTGGTAAGTGGGAGGCTTGCAAAACTGAAATACTGAGAGTACAGAATCTGTAGGTTCTTGTTAGAATAAAAGGTAGGGCTAACAGCTTTAGGGAACCTTGGTTATTGAGGCCCTAGTAAAGAAAAAGGCGGCACATATCAGGTATAGGCAGTTAGGATCAAATGAAGTACTTGAGGAGTATATGCAAGAGAACACTTAAGAGAAAAATCAGGAGAGCAAAAGGAGGACATGAGGTTGCTCTGGCAAACAGGGTGAAAGAGAATTCAAAGGGTTTCTATAGCTATATTAAGTGCAAAAAGGTAGCAAGGGACAAAATTGGTCCTCTTGAAGATCAGCATGGTCATTTATGCATGGAGCCGAAAGAAATGGGGGAGATCTTGAATTTTTTGCATCTGTATTTACCCTGGAGGCAGACCCAGAGACTATAGAACTGAGGCAAAAGAGTACGGAGATCATGGACCATATCCAGATTACAGAAGGGGGGTGCTAGCTGTCTTGAGGCGAATGAAGGTGGATAAATCCCCAGGGCCAGACAAAGTGTCCCTCGGACCTTGTGGAAGGCTAGTGCAGAAATTGCAGGGGCCCTGGCAGAAATATTTAAAATGTCCTTAGTGGATGAGGTGCTGGAGGACTGGAGGATAGCTAATGTTGTTCCATTGTTCAGGAAAGGGTCTAAGAATAAGCCAGGAAATTGTAGACTGGGTGAGCCTGATGTCATTCATGGGTAAATTAATGGATGGTATTCTAAGGGGCAGGATATAAAAGTATTTGGATAGACAGGGCCTGATTAGGGATAGTCAACATGCCTTTGTGCACAACAGATCATGTCTAACCAATCTTATGAGTCCTTCGAGGAGGTTACCAAGAAGGTTGATGAAGGAAAGGTAGTGGACATTGTTTACATGGACTTTAGCAAGGCCTTTGACAAAGTCCCTCATGGGATGCTGCTCCAGAAGGTTGAGTCACTTGGCATTCAGGATGAGGTAGCCAATTGGATTCAACATTGGCTTAGCGGGAGAAGCCAGAGAGTGGTAGTAGATGGTTGTCTCTGACTGGAGGCCTGTGACTAGTGGTGTGTCACAGGGATTGGTGCTGGGTCCATTGTTGTTTATCATCTATAATGATTTGGATGATAATGTGGTAAACTGGAGCAGCAAATTTGCAGATGACACCAAGACTGGGGGTGTAGTGGACATCGAGGAAGGCTATCAAAGCTTGCAGCGTGATCTTGACCAACTAGGAATATGGGCTGAAAAATGGCAGATGGAATTTAATACAGACAAGTGTGAGGTGTTGCACTTTGGGGGGGACAAACCAGGGTAAGACTTGTACAGTGAATGGTAAGGCTCTGAGATGTGTGGTAGAACAAAGGGACCTGGGAATACAGATCCATAGTTCCTTGAAAGTGGCGTCACAGTTAGATAGGGTTGTAAAGAGATCTTTTGGCACTTTAGCCTTCAAGAATCAGGGCATTGAGTACAGGAGCTGAGTTGTTGAAGTTGTACAAGACATTGGTGAGGCAGAATTTGGAGTATTATGTGCAGTTCTGGTCACCCACCTGCAGTAAAGATATCAATAAACTTGAAAGAGTGCAGAGAAAATTGACAAGAATGATGCCGGGACTTGGACCTGAGTTATAGGGAAAGGTTGAATAGGTTAGGACTTTATTCCCTGGAGTGCAGGAGAATGAGGGGTGATCTTAGAGGTATACAAAATTATGAGGGCTATAGATAGGGTGAATGCATAAAGGCTTTTTGCCCAAAGGTTGGGTGAGTAGAACTAGAGGCCATAGGTTTAGGGTGAAAAGTGAAATATGTGAGGGGGAACTTCTTCACTCAGAGGGTGGTGTGAGTGTGGAATGAGCTGCCAACAGAAGTGGTAGATGCAGGTTCAATTGTAACATTTAAGAGAGGTTTGGAGAGGTACATGGATGGGAGAGGTTTGGAGGCATGTGGTCTGGGTGCAGGTAGATGGGACTAGGCAGAAGATCAGGATGAACTAGATGGGCCGAAGGGCCTGTTTCTGTGCTCTATGACCTTTTAAAGTCCCAGGATTCTGTAAACTGTTGTTCTATGGTACTCCATTGCTCCTCCATGCCCTCACAACCATTTGATCTATTCTGCTTTACAATCTGCAGGGGCATGCTTTACTTTTTCCATCACCTTATTCTACTGAATTTCCTCTTATAGAAAGCCAAGATCTCCCTACCTGATTCAGCAGTAGTACTGAAAAAGAAATGCCAAAGGTGGCACCCTCTAACTCAATCTAAGACTCTCGGCCACCAGCTGGCAGTTTATATACTATCAAGGATTGTCAAATTGCAATACTTGCACATGGTGAGGAACTACTAGGGATCAAGTGCCAGCTTCTCAGACAGTGAAGTGGAATAAGTTCTGTTCCAAAAAGAGTAGGATGCCAGATTCAAAGGTGCCACTTTAATGTTAGGACTGATATGCATGCACAATCAGATGCTTGAGACACTGGCAAACCTCCTAGAATGCTCCTGTCAAATGTCACAGGGAAGTCCAGTTATTTGTTAGGGAGATTGTAAAGCAATAACAGCCAATACTTGGTTCTCCAGACCACTAAGCCTGTTGACATGGAAGATGGTTTGCTACTGTTGGTGTTGATTGCATGTCATATTCTGCAAAAGAGTGTATCAGTGTGTCTGGGAGATGCACATGCCGTAATTGAAAAGGTGTAAGATGTGAGTGTGTGACCTGCACTAGTGGTAGATATGTTGGGGAGATGTTTGGGTCTCCTGACCTTCATTTCTTTTTGCCTTTACCACACTTATGAACATTTATGTACTGAGCATAAATACTTGGTGGTACATTGAGCTGCTGCTCTTTGACTTGTTTTTTAGTAGTTGTATTGTTCCTCTTCTTTCACTAAGTTAGTCATTTCAATCAAACAGGAGAAGAACCCTCCAAAAGATGCATGGTCACTTGCTATTAACCTTCTAAAATACAGTACAGAACTTGGCACCTCATTAAACTTTACAAGTTACTGGATGTTGATACTGGCTGATTCACGGTGATCAAGGAACTAAAAAGCAATTGGAATGGCCAGAATGGGTCAGGAAAGAACTCCAAGAAGAGGCAGCTTATGTTCTAACTTTGCCAAAGAAGATGAAATAATCTTTGTGAACTTCAGAGGTGTGCTCTGCTGCTAGCATGAGGGGAACTTATGAATATGTTTCTTCTAGTAATTGGGTCATTTTCTTAATGTAGGCGAAAGGCACAAGTTAATTGATTTCTTGATATCGCCAATGATACTCTGGAAGGAGCCAAAGGCAAATAAGGTTGAGAGTTTCTACATCCTGGATTACAGTGCTATGCTATACCTTAATGGCTAGTTGTGAGCCTCTTTATGGAATGCAATATTTCCCTGTCACAGCCTTCCCAGAGAACAGAAAACTCCTCGCCTACTGCTAATGTCTGAATATAAATGTTATGTTGGGCCAGTCAACTCTTTGAAAGGTAAAGATTCCCAGAGTATGTGTCCTGTCTACCCAGTTGCAGATGTCCACTTCTTCCTTCCATTCCAACTCCAGCATCTCCTATTTCCAGCAGGACCTCTGTGGAAAAAGAAATGTAGTATTGGAAAGAAAGCTCTTAATAGGTCAGAATCTACTACAACCACATTCAAATTACTTGATATTAAAAAATACATAAACTAATGCCAAAGGAACCATAAAACAATACAACAATGTGGTTGCAACAGAGGATTCTAAATGTTGATGGAAAAAATTCATCTCATGGTTGTACTCCTCCTCTGGTTGAAATTGACTAATTTACTTCAGACTAAGGATGAAACTTTGAAACTTCAGATATGCACACGTCAGCTTTGTACCAGGAGCTGTATTTATTCACTGAGCCATCAGAAAATGTTACTTGTAAGCTAATTGCATGGAGCCAACCAACCTCTTATCATCCGCCAGCAAAAGGATCAGAGCCAAACCCTAAAAATAAAAGCACTGCTTTATTGTATCTCCATATTTCATGAAGAATTGTACAGTCTGGACTGTATTTTTCAAAGCAGCAGCATGTCTCACCTTTTGAAAGAATGTTGATAATTGCTCAAATCCTCATGTTTTGTCAAATTATTTCAGCCTATCGTGGTTTCAAATGTGTGTGAATAAAGAAAATGTGCAACAGTGTTGTCACTGGATAACTTTAATTTCTCATCTGTTTCAGCACAGATAGAAATAAGTACAAACTTTATTGTTTTGAATGTGAATGACATTGGTGTAAGTCACATCCTTTGAAAGTTGCAAGTTATTGCACATGTGCACACTCACAGCTTTTTGGGAGTGATTGGTGGTAAATTGGTTATCTATTTTTCAAAGTTATGAGTACATGGTACATTTTAATTGGTTAGCTTGTAACGTCTGTTGATGCACCCAGTTGCCAAAAGAAGATTTGAGACAGGGTTTTCAGCAGTGTTCATAAGGGAGCCACCTATTAGAGTTTATACATCCTGTCTGATCATCTGTATCCATGTAAGGAATGGAAATTGTTCTTGATGTGTTATCTCTCACTGTGGAAAAATACAGCCACATAAAAATCATGGAAATGATTCAAAATTGTTTTCTAGATCAGTGTAGAGAGGAACAGGCTATTTTAGATCCAGCATTCTGCAATGAGACATGTGCCTAGAAATTCTATCTTTGTTAACATTAGGCAATAAAAAATTAGTCTTTTTGCTAATGGTATGTGCTTTTGCAATTTTTCGTTCAGAATCTTGCTCCAGAAAATTAGACCAGACAGCGCTGGTTGAAACAACAACTGTTTTCACATGGATTTCACATGGACTGACATCAATCCTTGTGCAACGCTCATTTAGATCATTGCCAGGAGAAATTGGGTCACGATGTTCCATTCAATTATAACAGAGCATGTTTTAGTAGTACTGCGTTCTGTGAAACAGTAAGATTTCAAAGGCCACATGCAATTTACATAAACCACTGCAATTTGCCACAGAACTTTGAAGGCTATTCTGATTCTGAACCCTGCTACTAATAGGCACACTGACTGGGTTAGGTGCAAAGTCACTTTTAACATTAGAACCTTCTTACCATGGATGCTTCTGTGGTTTTCTCAGGGAATGAATTGGTGCTGCAGGTCAGGTACCTCAGGCAGGCAGTCAGATTGGGGACTCAGAGAGGAGGACACATGTCCACACGCCCTGTCCAACTCAGAGCAGCCATGGTCCTTTCCCAACATCTCAAGACCAGTGTCTCTTGAGGCTAAGAATGCTGCAATCAGCATTGATGGGTATCTGCAACATTCTACCTGGTGTAGCCTGAGCTAGGTACCTGTGTTTGGACTGCCTTGGGTCACCGTCACCCTGCTCATTCCTGGCTGCTGATCTCTGCCTTTCAGTATGCAACTCGCTTCAACATTAATATCCTCTACTCCAGGAAGGGTCTGTTCCTTCATCAGAGTTGCTCAGGCTACATTAAGAACATTAAACATAGCGAACAGGAGTAGGCCAGAATTGTAAATGTTTCAATATGATCCCCTCTCATTCTTCTAAACTACAATGAGCATCTGTGCCTGGACTCTCTTGGGTCACCTCCCTGACTATTGTAGCTTCGGGATCATTCCAGGTAGCTGACTTCTGCCTTGCCTTTCAGTATGCGACTTGCTGCAGGCTCAACCTCCTCAGTTGTTCCAAATTAAACAAGCCCATTGGTCAACTGAGTGAACTTCCCTGACTTATCGTAGAGTTGTACGGCATGGAAACAGGCCCTTTGGCCTATTGTGTCTGTGCCTACCATAAAGCACTCTTCTATACTAATCCTACATTCATTCCATTTTATTCTCCCTTCAATTCCATCAACTCCCTACAGATTCTACCACTCACTTACACATGAGGACTGGTCAATTAACTTTCCAACCCACGTGTCTTTGGGATGTGGAGGAAATTGGAACACCCAGAGGAAACCTATATAGTCACAGGCAGAACATGCAAATTCCACACAGACAACACCTAAGGTCAGGATTGAACCCAGCTGTGAGGTAGCAGCTCTCCTAGCTGCACCACTGTGTCATCAGATAATAAAGGGACTAAAATTGTGCACTATTCCAACTGCAGTCTCACCAGCACTGTGCAAAATTCATTCTTTTTGTGCGATAAGGATCGACATTCCATTTGCTTTCTTATTTCCTCATTGCACCATGCATGTTAATTATGAATGTGGATGCTTCATGTACATGGACTTATATCCTTCATAGAGCAGCATTCTATAGCGATTGGTGTATACTAGCATTTGTATATTGAGTAAGTGTGTGGATTGTCATTTCTCCAAAGTTTCTGGGGCTATGGGTTGCACTCCTGCAGTACTTCAAGTTGCCCTTCAGAACCCAAAACAATTCAAGAATCAGCAGGGCTGCCACTCTCTAAATGTATGTTTTAGTTGACCATGACTTTTCTAATGATCGAAGCCACACGTGCAGGGAACTCGCATAACTCTCTTGTTCTTGCATGGAACCCATTACTTCCCTATTTCAGCCCCAGCACCATCAGCCTTTATCTGAGGCACTCCAGCAGGAGAAAGAGGAGGAGGAGCAAGCACCTGCAATACTTGGCACTGCTCTCATCATCCCTTTCTGCACTTGACAATTTATAGCTGAAATATAATTTACAGTCATCATCCTTGTTAAAAATGTGTTCTGTGATTGCTTAATTACAGTCAGTTTTCATCATAGTGTTCAGTTCTTTAGCTATGCAATTGAACCAGATCTGGAAGCAATAACCCATGAAACGCTGAACTGAGAGATTATTTTGCTGCTCAATAATCTTTGGACATTTGTTGGCATTTGTATGACTGGCACTATATTGCAGCCTAGGAGCATATTTATACCGGGATTGCCAGGCACCTACTCCGTCCTACAAGCAATTCTGAAATTGTGGTGTCAGCTTGCCAGGAAGTACTCATCAATCTTCCTTTTTCAATCTTCTTATTAGTTTTCAAATTAATACAAGTTGACATATAGCATCAATATTTATACATGTAATACAAAGAGATCAGGATAACGATCATAGAATAGATAATCATAAAGAACAATAAAATATTTTAAAAATCTGTAGATCCAACGATCTCTTAGTAAATGAATATAATATAAAAGAAAGGAAAGAAAAAGATTTATTATATAAATTAAAAAGCCAAATCAATAAGAAAAATTGTAAACAATATAAACTAAACAAAAAAAAAAATTTTTTAAAAAACAAACAACAAAAAAAAGAAAAAAAAATCTGGGCTAAAATTTCTCAGTAGAAACAGAGCAATATTATGTCGTCAAGTCCGTTCCTCCAAGTTGGAAGTACTCATCAATCTTTGCAAACAATCTTTGCCGATGTAGGGTGCTGACAAAATTTTGAGATTTTTCCATATTGTAACATAACAACGGCTTGAAGAGGATGCAAAATAGGAAGGAGACCCATTACGATGAACCATTTCAAGCTGGTGGACTTGAACATTGTGAACATGAATTGTGCAAAATGAACAGGATCTCCAGATAGCTGATGTTCTCAATATAGGGCCTCATCTCTTCAGAACTGTTTGTAAACAATGCAATAGCTCAGATTACCTTCTACAGTAATGGATGTGGAGCCAGTATTGACTGTAGCTTCGTGTATGCCCAGCTTTAATTTGAATCATGAGAAATAGAATGGGGTTGGGGAGGTGAGTTTACCTTGTTTCTCTTAAGTGCAGTGAGGGCATTTGCTATTAATTCCATGAAGGGAAGTTGTACGCCTCCCTGATACCTGGCAGATGTATCTGCCAAATGATTCCTGGCTTGCAGTGATTTATGGTAGCATCGGGGGTATCTGAGCTTTCAGGCACAAGATAAATGAGGGAATAATAAAAGTTCCAGAGTAGGAGCATTGTAGGATGCGTTGAAGCATTCTTCATAAAGTGCCACAATCAATTAATTTCTATCAGCCTTTGCATTCTTCACACTTGAAAGAGTTAAAGATTTTTAATTGATCAATGGCACAAATTTATAAAAACAGAATGAAAATTACTACATAAACGTAATAATAACATTCCTTAGTGTGCTTATCCCTAACGAGAACTTTCCAGACCACCTTTAGTTGGTCTACCTCCCAAGGCATAGCCCCAACACACACTGCTACATATCTTCCTCTTCCTCATGTTTCCTGCTCCACTGGTATGACACTATGGGGATTTGCCTACTGTGGGTAATTATAATGAACACTTGCCCCAGAAGAGACAGCTGCTGCACAACAGTGGTGAGGCCATTGCCTGAGAAGCAGTGATGGGAGACAAAATGTTGGTATCCAGAGGGAGAATAGCATTTTCTCAGTCCAAAGTATCAGTGGTACTCTCCCAGACTGGGCAGCTGCAGGTTATTTGCTGCAACTCAAATCACACAACTATTTTCCAAGTCTCCAGGCCCATGTGAACACCAAGAATCACATCTAGCACCACTGCAAATTGATTCCTGTGGGCACAACAATCCACTCCCAGTGGAGAACAACCTCTTTCTGGGTGGCATTTCTTTTCTTGCTAAAGAAAAGCAGTTTTCTACCAGCTAACAATAAGCTATTTCTGGTTTGTATCTCTGTTCTGTTATGATAGCAATTAGCTATTGGGCAGCAGTACCTGGAGCTCTGACGGTTGTGAAAAGAAATTCCACAGACACAAACTTTGAGTGGCCCTCAAAACTACTCAAATCAGCTATTGTGGAAGAATTGATACCAGCAGGCCCAGGATCTGCATACCACTTCTGGTGAGAAATGATGCACATCTGTCTCCATTGATAACTCTTATACTGTCATGGAGATGGTTCTTAATGCACCTTTATGATCTGAATTCCATCAGACAGACCAGGTGCTTTGCAAAACAATCTTCCAGTCTTAGCTTGATCTCACCAGCGTAGGGGAGGCCTCATCTCGACCAGTGAATGCAATTAACCAGATTGAAGGAGAGGCACATGTACCTCAGCTGGAAGGGCTGTTTGGGTCCCTGGATGATGGTGAGGGAGGAGGTGCACTTCCCTCAGTTGCAGGGAAAAATGCCAGAGAGCGGACCAGAGAGTCAGAGAGAGTGATGTGTGAAAATGGGGTAGTGGGGAAGATGTAAGTGCAGAAAGTGGGGTAGAGAGGAAGATGCAACTGGTGGTGGTATCCCATTGGAACTGTTCAACTCTCTAATATTATTTGTTTTCCTTTACCCTCAGTTTGACCGAGTTTGTTAGTGTTGGTTGGCTGTCCAAGTGAAAAGTGTCCCTCTAATTTAGCAACCAGCCCTCGCAGTACTTTGCAGTATCAATCAGAGTGACATGCTCTGTTCCTCCTCCTCCTCGGGTGTTTTTCATGAATGTACAGGGAGTGGTAAATTGTAGGCCTCTCTTGAGAGTGAGCAATGATAAAGACATAAGAAAAAACCCAATGTGCATGGGGAGATTTGCATACACACCAAAGTTAGATTGGAATGTGGATGGATGGTGAAAGATAGAAATTCTTTGCGTACCAAGAAAGTTGCCATGCCAGCTTTGTGAGCCCTGGTTGCTCCAGCAAGGTCGGGGTGGGATGGGAGTGTTGTGTTTGTGCACATGTGTGCCTTTTGGTCAGTTAGGTGAAAGGGACATGGGAATGAGGACTATAAAGGGACAGCCAAAGTTATGTGTGAAGGCATTTGAAGGCAGCACAAGAAGGTACAGTTCCAAATGTAAGCAGTGTCACCTTGATTTATTTAATGAGTTCATGGAATCTTCTTGCTGTACTGCTCCAGGTTTCTGGGTGAGTTATAGTGAGGATAGTTCAGAGGCCACTTCTTCTATCTCCTATTGATTGTGGCCATGGATGGTCTTTGTTATTTACAAAAATTTACATTTCCTTAAAGAATATAATTCTCCGGGAAAAAAGTTATCCAACAAGAGCAGCTAAACATAATGTGTGCTTTAATGGAAAGGGTTTATAATGTTGAAAAAAAGATGTGTAGAGCCAGAGGACTGGGAGGATTTTGAGATTTAGCAAGAAATGACCAAGCAATTGATAGTGAAAATACACTATGAGAATTTGAGAGGAAACCAGAAAGAATGAGTGGGGAATTGTAGGCCACTTCAGTGGGTGGAAAACAAAGGAAGAGATTAATGAATGATAGCATGAGTTCCTTGCAGTCCAGAACAGAAGGAATTATAATGGAGATTAAAGAAACGTCAGTGACATTAAACAAATACTTTGTATTTGTCTTTATGGTTGAAGTCACAAAAAGCTTCTTGGAAATAGTGCAGAACCAAGAATCTTGTGTGAATGAGGATTGTTTTTTGTTACCAGTGTTAAGAGTAATTATAAAGAAATAAATATTTAAAAGATATTTATTTATGAAGTCTCCCAGAGGAATTAATAGGACTAAAAGCTGCTGCATCTTCAGCGTCTGATAACCAACATCTTAGAGTATTAAAAATTGTGAATAGTGAATTAATTAGGCTTGACTTTCCAAAATATTGTGGATTTTAGAATGCTCCAGCAGATTCGTCATTCAAAAAAAGAGGGAGAGAGAAAGAATCAATAGAAGAGAACGTGATGGATTTTGTAATTGCATGCACCTGAGCATTTTTTTTTAAAAATCGTATTATGGCAAGGATAAACACAGATCTAGGAAAGGGAATCTTTTTTTGACAAATCCATTGAGTTTTTGAGATTATAAGTAGTAGGGCAAATAAAGGAGAAGCAGTGGAAAAGAACTGCATTTGTATAGCATCATTCAGAGCCTCAAGGTGTGCAGAAGCACTTTACAGTGAATAATATCAGAAGTATAAGTACTATTGGAAATGTTCTCACAGCAGGCTCTAATGATTTGCAACATGATAATGATCAGAAGGGGTGATTAATGGTTAAATATTGACCAGTTTGCCAGACATAGGAAGAAAACAGGGCGCAGTGTAATGTCACATCCCAAAAGATACAAACTAACTGTGCAGTACTCCCACAATGCACGTGTGAAGTCTCAGCCTAGGTTTTTGTGCTTCAGTTCCTGAAGTATGACTTGAACCCACGAGCATCTGGTATGGAGGCTGGAGTACAACCAAGCCATAGCTGACAACCATTGGACTTAGTGTATTTGCATTTTCTTTGCCACACTCATAAGTGGTTACTCATAAAATTGAGCACTGTGGGACTTTATTAGAATTAATTGAGGTTTAATTAATAGACAGAAAAATAAAGTAGAAATAAATGGATCATTTGATAATGACTGGATGCGTGACAACTGGTGCTATGCTTCTTCTATTTGCTACCTTCATCAGTCTGAAGAGACTGAATATAATAATCCTTAATTTTTAATAAATACAGAGCTAAGTAGGAAAGTAAGTTAAAAGGAGGATAGAAAGAGGTTGCAAAAAGATATAGATGAATTAAGTGAGAGGGCAAGAATGTGGCTAAAGAACATCAACTGGAGCAATGTAAAGATTGATAGGAAAAATTAAAAAGGCAGAGTATTTTTTAAATGATTGACATATATTGGCATTCAGAAGGAACAGGGAACTTCTCGATACAGATCCCAGAAAGTGATCATGCAGTACGTCAGGCAATTAGGAAAGGAAATGGATGGCATAGTGGTGCAGCTGGTAGAGCTGCTACCTCATAGCTCTAGTGGTTAGGGTTCAATCCTGACCTCTGCTGCTATCTGTGTGGAGTTTGCATGTTCTCCCTGTGACCATGTGGGTTTTCTCCAACATCCCAAAGACATTCAGGTTGGTAGGTTAATTGACAATTGCAAATTGCACCTAGTATATTGATGAGTGAAGAATAGGGTCAGGGTGCGGAGAATAAAATGGTATTAGTGTAGAATTAGTGTAAAAATGGGTGTTTGATGGTTGGTGCGGACTCGAGGCAAACGGCCTGTTTCCTTGCAGTATCTTTCTGACTCTTTGACCCTAATTACTAATGGATTTTACACACTTAAAGGAAATGCATCAAAGGTTCACTGGGCAAATAAGTGAGGAGAAATGTCCTGAGGAAGGTTGAAAACCTAGGGCTTTATTCCCTTGAATTTAGAAGCATGAGAGGTATCATCATTGAAGCAAATACAACATTTTTAAGGAATTTGACTGAAGTGGCAAAGATGCTTTTTTGGCTGTGGAATTTAGAATCACAGATCATTCATAGAATTAAGGATTGGCCATTTAGAGTTTAATGAAGGAGAAATTTATTTATTCAAATAGTTATGAATAGATTTGAATTTTATATCCTAGAGAGTTGTGAATGCTCAACCACTGAATATATTCAAGACAGCTATTGATTCCCTTAAGATGCTATGCTTTATATTTGTCACACCTGTGGTTTTTTTTAATCGTTAGCTTCTGGCCATTCTTACTTTATGATTATCCTTAACATTGATTAATAATCAATTGAAATGTATAATTATTATGCGAAATCACAATAAGTGATGTCCATAACTTTTATTTTCCTGTACTAGGAAATGAGAAAACTAGTTACTTAGTTTGTAACTTGTGTTCTTTTTCTAGCCAAATGCAGATTGTGCAGATGATGTAACAACTGATTTCGAAGGATCCATAGGAGGACCACCAACCAATCAGATTACAGGCGCCAGTGACGTGACAGTGAATGAGAGTTCGGTCGGCTTTGATCCTCCTGTTCGAAATGTTGGACTTTCACAGACAATTCAGGACAATGAAGCTCTTCAGCAAGTTGATGAGATTAATGTTACTGCTAGCAACAGTAAGTTGTCTTTTTATTTATAAACAGACAGATTAAACTATACTATTCAGTTGGTTTTACCTCCACAAGTTAAGAAAAATATAACTTCGTGTTGAAATATATTTTTAGTTCCTATAGTCTAGATACTGCAGAGCGCTGATACAGAGAGAGATGCGGAAGTCCCAGCACATGAAACACAGGAAAATTAGCATTAATGGATGTCACTGACAACACCAGCATTTACTGTCCAAGGCTAATTGCTACTGAATGAGGGGGCAGTTAATTTTCAACCACATCGGTGGATCTGGTTCTACAAATAGGCCAAAGTGGCAAGGACAGGAGATTTCCTAGCCTGAAGTGCATTAATAAATGGCCCTTTACACTAGTTTTGTACTTGCTGAGAGCAGCTAATTTTTTGATTCCAGATTCCCAAATGCAGTTAATCATTTGAAATTAAATTCCCCAATAGCTATGGTTGGATTATTTAATCATGTTTCTGCACCAATGATAAGATGAGACATCTTTATTAGTCACATGTACGTTGAAACACACAGTGAAATGCATCTTTTGCATAGTGTTCTGGGGGCAGCCAGCAAGTGTCGCTGTGCTTCCGGTGCCAACATAGCATGCCCACAACTTCCTAACCCATACATCTTTGGAATGTGGGTGGAAACCCATGCAGACACGGGGAGAACGTACAAACTCCTTACAGGCAGTAGCTGGAATTGAACCCGGGTCGCTGGCGCTGTAATAGCATTATGCTAACTGCTACAATGGTCCAGAATTCCAGCTATTGGTCCAATTTAACCACTATGTTACAAAATCCAGTGTTGGAATTAACTTTAATTTTGTACTTAACTGTAGTAAAAGCAAAGCTTTTATTCCATGCAAGACAGAAAATAACTTGTTTCTGTGTGCTCATATTATAAATAACTGACTTTAAATGCACATGATAAAAATGCTTTAGAGGCAGCATTAAGATAGAAGATGCCATTCCTCACTAAACTGAAAACAAGAGGTTACTTAGAAAGATCTGTTGATGAACCAGCAATAGCTATCTCCTAGATATAAATATAAAAATCTATGTAGTCATAGCATTAGGGTACATGAAGATATATCAATTGCCATGACTAGATTTTCAAATGTGATTAATGGCTGTGAGCAGCAAAGCATCCCTCTTCTTTTCTGGAAACTTCTTAAATGTATCTAGTTTTGCATTCTGTGGCTTGAGTTCCATTCCATTTCTGGAAAGAATACTGAGGTCCTGATATTAACATCATATGAGGCATGGTCTCATTTGGGGAAAAAAACTTGGGCAGGCTTCCTCTTGATAGACAGGCAAATTAATTGTTTGGTCAACAAACAAGTATAGTGATAGCTGCAAGAGCTTGTGGAAAGTGGCCTAAGTGTTCTCCCAGCTGCAATTAGAGTGGTGGGGTGGTGTGGGGTAGGAGAAGAAAATGGAAGTGCCAGATTCTTGCTTGTGGAGAAACAGATATCACTTAGGAAAAAAAATGGTACATTGGCATTTACTCTGAAGAAGATTTAAGTGCAAAAGTAAAGACATTTTGTTCTAATTGTATCAGTCCCTGCTGGAACTTTACCCAGAATATTGTGTTTAAGTCAGTTTTCCCTATTTGAGAAAGGATATGTATATGATAGAGGGGATAAAACAGAAGGTTTACCAGATTGATTTTTGGGGGAGAGGTTGTCATATTGGGAAAGATTAAGCGGCAAGGCTTCCACTGTCCTGAGTTCAGAAGAATTGAGAGGTGAAGCAGCCAGCATAATCAAAGACCTACCCACCCTGGACATTCTCTTTTTTCCTCCCTCACATTGGGCAGAAGGTACAAAAGCCTGAAAGCACGTACCACCAGGCTCAAGGACAGCTTCTATCCCGCTGTTATAAAACTATCAAACAGTTCCCTAGTATGATAAGATGGACTCTTGACCTCACACTTACCTTGTTATGATCTTGCACCTTATTGTCTACCTGTACTGCACTTTCTCTGTAACTGTAACACTTTATTCTGCACTCTGTTGTTGTTTTACCCTGTACTACCTCAATGCACTGTGTAACGAATTGATCTGAATGCATGGTATGCAAGACAAGTGACAATAATAAACCAATTTGCCAGTAAAACTCTGATAAACCAGCTATTAGGAAATCCCAACGGTTAGCCATTTGACTCACCCAGTAATTTTTCTCATGTTGCTCCAGAACTCACTGGGGCCCAGGTTCCTGTGCTCCCCGAGACTCACCGGGACCTCAGTCCCTGCACTCCTAAACACTCACCAGGTCTCAGTTACCGGAAACTTACCGAGTTCACTGGGGAATTTATAATACTGCATAACATCTTTAAAAAAAACAATTTAAAACTGAGTTGGGGAGTAAGTATGAATAACATCCAACAGTCTGGAAGGTCTACCTGTCTGGCACCACACTGGATTATTGTAGTTTTGCTGTATTTGTAACTGTTTCTAGGTGAAAGCATGCAAATTCCTGCAGTGAATCACCCTTGAGACCCTGATATGAGTTTTCATCAAGAATGTACAAAATGGTATCACTACTGTGTATGTTCCTTTTGGAATAAAAAAAACCAAAAGGCTCCCACACTGATTCCCTCCCTCCCTCAACCGCCTTCCAGTACCGTTTGCTCCCTACGCTTATCTATGGCGACGTCCATCTTGATACTGGACTCATTTCACAATGTTGTCACCCTGTCTACACACCCTTTCAAGTCAGATGCCAATTTCCCTGACCCCCTCCTCTTTTGATGCTGCTGCCAATTCCGCTGTGCATCCCCACCTTCCCCAACCCCAGCAGCCTTGGGAGAAGAATGCTGGGCAACACATTTTAGAATCCAGAAACTCAGTTAGTCACAACTTTATTTTAATGCAGTGAGACAACAACAAAAACTGCTTTTTTTCCCTATGATATCATTGCTATTCCAGCGCAACCTTTATGGTGCATTGGAACTTCCAGGCAAAGGTGCTGCGCGTAATGATGTTTGATTATATATCCCCTAATCTGTATTTTACTGCTTTAGCTATTTAGCTACCTGGATATCCTGCTGTTGTTGATAGCTGTTCTATCTTGGTTGATCACTGGTCTACGTGGGGTGATCAGTGCTAAGCATTCGTTGGAGGTGATTAGCTTCAAATTTTGTTCATTTACAAATGTTGCTGTTTCAATATCATTCATATTGTGTTTATTGTTTATTTCCTCCATGTAACACGTTATACTTGACTACCTTAACTTTCTTCTGCCAATGTTTATCACGCATTTATCATGGTGGAAGTTTACACATCCTGTTTTCATTTTAAATTATTAACATGGGCACAATGAAGTTGGTCAGTGCATGGTCAACCACTGGTTGACAACTCACTTTATTGTGGATCATTTACAATGTTTAAAGGGCACATGACACATGCATTGGTGCAACTTGATTGCCAGCAAAGGGAAAATAATTTGGGATTTGTCCACTGGAGTAGTAGGTTTCAAGGGGCCCATCTTTCTCAAAGTACAAACTGTGGGTCTTGGTAGTAGAGGCTAGCTGGAGAAGATATGTCTGTCTCACTGGACAGCAGAAATACATTCTGCTAAGCTGCTTGATATCACTAGGACTTGTGGGATCATTCTTAGCATTTGAGTGCAGTGCAGATACCTGAGAGAGTATTCTTAAAAAAAAGACTTTCAATATCCAGTTCATGCCACCTCTACTCAACCTGCACTTACTCAATTCCTACCCTTCTCTACTATGATGATCACAAAGCATTAATACACAGGAACTGGGCAGAGAGGTAAGACTGTCTAGCCAGCCAAAAGAAGAAGCAACAACTTGGCCCTACACTGTACTGCTAGGGGGCAGGATGCCTTCAAAGACTAATCCCTACATGTCACTGAGCACTGGGCAATCTGCCAGCAAGCTTGCAATCAGTGACATAAGGCATGGAACATTCCAAGAGCTTAGCATGCGTTATTCAGCACATTAATGAATGAGCAATCATCCATTGACTGAATGGTCTATTCTGTGAACAGTATATGAATGAACTCTCTACTGATAGGCTATCAGTTTCACTGGGATCTGGGCAGATGATTATATATTTGGTCTGGGGATAGCTTCACTTTAGCAAATTCCATGCAGGAACTTGTTGAAGTAGTGTGGAGAGGACTTTCAGGGCATTGGTATAGCTCTTTGTTTTCACCCTGAACTGAGAAATTGGAGAGCCACAGCTATGTGTCTGGCAACAGGAAGACTCTTATGTTGTACCCTTTGGGTGACAGCCCTTGCTAGCTTCTGACCTTTAATGGTTCAAGTTATGAATTTGATCATTTAATGATTTTTAAAAAAAGAAAGTTTTTAATAATTTTTTTTTCTTAAAGTGTTTTATTATGGGCCTGTAAGTGAGAGAAAGAGAGGAAGTAGGATCGTTCATATTAGTACCATTCAGTGATTTTCTATCTGTTCCAACAAACAGCTTGGTGTTAGCTGTTTTGATTCTCCTCTTTCCTGCTGATGTTCATGTGTCTTCCCTGATGACATTGGCAAGATTAGGAACTTTCTGCCTTGAAAATAGCTGACCTTTATGAAATGAAAGCCTGCTAATAAGGACATTCCTTTAGGAAAGTTTATGTATCTTTTTCTACTGAAAAATTATACATTAACACTTTGGATTTTTTAACAATTAAAAGATTCACTGCAAAGTATTTACTACTGAATCCAAATGTAAAACAACTTCTGGGTAGAATTGGAAAAAAGAGGAGGTGGAGAGAGAAAGGGAGAGAGATGAAAGAAAAGTCCTGTGACTGATGCAAAACAATAAGTGCAGTTGATATACGTACTTTAGTAGGTCTGTGTCATGGGTTCAGATTGCATTAGTTACACTTTATGGCTTGTTTGAAAAATCATCTCTAAACTTCATTATTATTTAACAAAGATACTGTTAATGCTTGCAATGGTTTTTTTTGGCTCTTAGTTCTAATTTGGGTGCAGAAGGTCGATTGTTCTTTTGAAGTTTTCTTTGAAGGCGATACTGTCATACAAAACATAAACTAATAATGTGATGAATCAAATATACACTTTAAAACGTACACATGGCTTCATTAAAATCCAGTTGTAGCCTCTGTACAATGCAACTTATTTCAAATGTTCTTATTTTGAAATTCATGCTGCTTGCTTTGCTGTTTCATGAGAGTTTGAATGTACTGGAGTACTTGCAAGAAGAGATGAGCATAAATGTACAAAACCTTTGGAATGCTTTAGACTTACAGGGTCATTAATTGCTACTAATCATGACACCAGACTTGCTTCAGACCTATTTACAATCTGTGGTCAAGTGGAATTTCTTTCAAGCTAAAGGAATATGTTGGAGGGTAAGATAATTATGTACTGTGCACTATGGGATATGCTTAGTCAATTTGAAAATAAAGGTTTAGATTTGTAACATAGAATAGAAATAATATAAAATCATTAGGAGTGTATGGAAATCAAATGGTTCTCCCTAGCAAGTTTTCCTGAGGCTTCCATATACTTCTAAAACTGAGTACAAAGTTAACATTATAAAATCTGAGGTTTGCTCCTCCCAATATTCACTCAAGTGTTACAAGAGTTAGAAATTTCAGTATTTCTAAACCTTATAATCTCAAACCAAGTACAGTCTTCAGGTAAAATAGGGAAATAATTGGATCAAGCTACAATAGGATAGGAGTAGGGGAAGTGGAGGTTAACAAAGCTGGGGGAAATACTTCAGCAAGAAAGGATGATGACAGTAAACATAGCTGGGTAGGGGCTTCGGTGATTCAGTTCTTATGGGATGGGGATAAGTGTATTGGGTTATCAACTGTGGTTGAGTTGCACCGTTCCTAAACTGCTGCAACAGAGGAACTTGAAGAGGCTGCAAATCCATCAACACCCTGGGATTTCAGCTTTGTAGTTTGGATTTCTTAAGGCATTTAAAGGGTGAGAAATTTTTCCTGAAGGAAAATGCAGTCAGATACAAGGATAATCATTTTAGGAATTATTGGATTCAAATAAATCTCTACATTCTGTTTACCAGAGTAATTCAAAAATCTTAATGTAAAATCAGACCACTGCTAAACTAGTAGCTGTAAGTGGATGTGGAACTTGTTCCGAGTAATGAGAAATCACTTGCAGCTATTTGCAAAAAGCAATATTGTTTGGAATTCCATTTAAGCTTCTACATATTTAAATAATAAAGAAATTATGGATTTATTGAACATTTTTAAGCTAATGGAATATTATTGTGGGAATGGGAATTTAATGCAAAAGTAAGGAGGTTATGCTTTAGTTAAATAGAGCCTTTGTGAGACCACATCTGGAGTACTGCATACAATATTGGGTCTCATTACTTAAGGAAGACTGTTAATGTGTTCAAAGCAGTTCAGAGATTTTCCAGACTTTAAGGTTTGAAATGGGCTGGTTGTCTTATGAGGAAATGTTGGACAGACCAGACTTTTATCCTCCAGAGTTTGGAAGAGTGATGCAGAAATAAGGTAACACAGCAGTTAGTACTATAGACTGGGCAGCTCCAGGTATCCAGATTCAATTCTGACAGGGTGAACTGTTGCTGTGAAGTTTGTGACAGCATGTATTACCTCTTGGTGCTCCGGTTTACTTCCACATCACTAAGACATGTTGGTAGATTAATTGGCAAATGTAAATTACCCCATAGTGCAGGTTAATGGCAAAAAAGAATCAGAGGGGAGTTGATGGGTATGGATGAGAGGAAGTAAGGAAAGGGAATGGGACTAATGGGATTACTCCCCTAAGAGCTGGCATGGACCCAATGGGTTGAATGCCTTTCTATGTCTTTATAAGTAAGATAAATATAATAGTGTTAACTCTCTTTCTCTTTTCACAGATGCCTCCTGATGTGCTGAGTATTTCAGCATTTTCTTGTAATGGCAATGGTAGGGAAGTTATTGGAAAAATTCTGAGGTACAGGATTAGTCTACATTTAGTAAGGCAGGAGTTCATGGGGGACAATCAGCAGAATTTTGTTGGAGGGAGATCTTGACTGACTAATTTGATTTTTTTGGAGATGTAACAAAATATATTGATCGGTGCAGCAAGGTTAATGTAGTCTACATGGATATCAGTAAAGCCTTTGACAAGGTCCCACATGGAAGGCTGGTCCTAAAGGTTAGAGCCCACAGGATCCAAGGCAAATTAGAAATTAGATTCAAAGTTGTCTCAGTAACTGGAGACAGAGGGTGATGAAGGAAGATTGTTTTTGTGATTGGAAGCTTGTGTCAGTGATGTATCATAGGGATTGATGCTGTTTGTCATAAACATTAACAATTTGGATATGAATGTAGTGGGTATGATTGCATTTGCAAATGACACAAAAATTAGTGGTGTTGCTAATAGTGAGGATAATCTTAAGTTATGGAACAATATTGATGAGCTGGTAAATTTGGCAGAGCAATGGCAGATAGAACTTAATCCCCATAAAATATGAAGTGATGCATTTTCAGAGGTCTAACAAGGTTAGGATGTACACCGTGAATGATAGGGCCCGAGGGAGTATTGAGGAACAGAGGGACCTTTGTGTACAAGTTCATGGGTCCCTTAAGGCAGTAGCACAGCAGGAGATGGTGGTTAAGAAGGCATATGGGATGCTGGCCTTCATGAGCCAGACATAAAATATAAGAGCATAGAGGTCATGGTACAACTTTATAAAACTTTGGTAAGTCCACAGCTGGAGTATTGTGTGCAGTTCTGGTTGCCACTCTATAGAAAGGATGTGATTTCACTGGAAAGGGTGTCGAGGGCCTTCTTTGCAATGTCGCCTGGATGGAATGTTTCAGTTATATGGAGAGACTGGATAGGTTGGGTTTGTTTTCCTTGGAGCAGAGGAGGCTGAGAGGGATGGTTCTGATGGGCATAGATAAGATGGACAGTGAGAAACTTTTCCCCCATTACGGAGATGTCTAGGGCTAAAAGACATGGTTTAAGATGATAAATAAGAGGGTTAGTGAGGAACTGAGGAAATTTTTTTCACCCAGAGGGTGGTTGCAGTCTAGAACATACTGCTGAGAAGGTGTTGGAGGCAGGTACTCTCAAGGTACTTAAAACAAAATATCTGGATGAGCACTTGAATTGCCAAGGCTATGAACCAAGTGCTGATAAATAGGATTAGTGTAGATGGATGGCTTGGACATGGTGGGATAAGCATCCTTTTTCTGTGCTCTGACTTTTTTATCAGTGGATCTTGATCCTTAAAACTCTTAGGGCGGTGGAAGTCCTTGAAACTTTCCTGAAAGGGTGGTGGAAGCAAAAGAAGGTGGATAGTTGACAGGAATACAGAGTTGAAGTTACAATCAGGTCATCCATGATCCTATTGAATGGCAGAACATGCTCGAAGGACTGAGAGGTGTACTGCTCTTAATTTATGTGGTTGTATGTGTGCTCACATATCTGGTGTATGCACAGCCATCTCCTGGCAAAAACATTACTATGGTAACCAGGAAATATAACCCCAATTCTGCCTGACAGAATTGAGCTGAAATGATAACTGCAATTAAGATTTATCCTTGGTATTTTATTGGTTAATTAACTAATACTTGGTTTGCTCTATCAGTGGCTGCAAGTGGACTCATTCACTTGAGGTAATATCAAAGTCAAGGGTGTTGCAGAGTTACCTTGATATGTTAACCTCCAGCTGTTTTCCCCCACATCTCTAAGTAAGGCCATTTGCAACACATTTAATACATCGTGTGCTGAGAGCAAGTACAGCTAGTAATCAAATAAGAGGCCTTCCTTAACTGTGTAACTTAGTGCAAACCTGGTTGGAGCATTTGCCCTTTCAGTGTTTCAGCACATCGTGCTTTTCTTTTTAATAGATAATTTTCTTTTCTTTTCTAGAGGGGTAGTTAGTTTCAATGATTTTATTACACTTTGTCTTTGTTCTCAGTGTATGCTGCAAGTGTTTGTTCTCTTGGTCATCAGCCTTTTCAAATTCTCATACATTGCGTGAATGCTCTTATTTTGTTAGAATTTGTTTTACCTTTTGTTTTGACCCTACAATACAGTGCCTTAAATTTACTAACTCTGAGTAAGACCATAAGACATAGGAACAGAATTAGGCCATTTGGCCCATCAAGTCTGCTCCGCCATTCAATCATGGCTGATTCAACCCCATTCTCCCGCCTTCTCCCTGTAACCCCCTTACCAATCAAGAACCTATCAATCTCTGCCTTAAGTGCACCCAATGACTTGGCCTCCACAGCCCTCCTTGGCAATGAATTCCACAGATTCACCACCATCTAGCTGAAGAAATTCCTCCTCATCTCAGTTCTAAAGGGACCTCCCTTTATTCTGAGTCTGTGCCCCTGGATCCTTGACCAACGTCTTATAAAGCCTCAGCAGTACATCCTTGTTTTTATATCCTAGTCCTCTCAAAATAAATGCTAGCATTGCATTTGCCTTCCTTACTACCAAATCAACCTGCAAGTTAAACTCAAGGGAATCTGAACTAGGATTCCCTTGTCCCTTTGCACCTCGGATTTCTGAACTCTCTCCTCATTTAGAAAATAGTCTACACCTTTATTCTTCTATCAAAATGTATAGCCTTACACTTCCCTACGCTGTATTCCATCTGCCACTTCTTTGCTCATTCTCCTAACCTGTCTAAGTGCTTCTGCAGACTCCCTACCTCCACAACACTACCTGTCCCTCTGCCTATCTTTGTATCATATGCAAACTTGGCCACAATGCCATCAGTTCCTTCATCCAAATCATTAACATATAAAGTGAAAAGTTGTGGTCCCAACACTGACCCCTGTAGAACTCCACAAGTCACTGGTAGCCATCCTAAAAAGGACCCCTTTATCCCCATTCTCCGCCTTCTGCCAGTCAGCCAATCTGCTATCCATGCCAGTACTTTGCCTCTAACACCATGGGCTCTTATCTTGTGTAGCAGCCTCGTGTGTGGCACTTTGTTAAAGGCCTTTTTAAAATCCAAGTAACCTACTTGTTACCTCCTTAAAGAATTCTAACAGATTTGTCAGGCAAGATCTCCCTTCAATGAAACCATGCTGACTTTGCCCTATTTTATCATGTATTTCCAAGTACTCCAAAATTTCATCCTTAATAATGGACTGTAAAACTGTACCAACCACTGAGGTCGGGCTAAATGGCCTATTGTATATTTGCAATTGTCCAGTCCTCTGGTACCCTTCCCAACTCCAGTGATTCTCGAAAGATCACTATGTATGCCTCCACAATCTCTTCAGCTATGTCTTTCAGAACCCTGGGGTATAGTCCATCTGGTCCAGGTGTTTTATCCACCTTCAAGTCTTTCAGGTTCTTTAGGCTATTACACTCACCTCTGCCCCCTGACTCTCTTGAATTTCTGGCAAGTTACTGGTGTCTTCCACTATGAAGACTGACGCAAAGTACCTATTCAGTTCCTGTGCCATTTCTTTGTTCCCTGTAACTACTTTTCCAGCATCATTCCCCAGCGACCTAATGTCCACTCGGCCTCTCTCCAGCCTTTATATATCTAAAAAAAAAACTTATGCAATATTCTTTTATATTATTGGCCAGTTTACCCTTATATTTCATCTTCTTCCCCCCCTCCATTGTTTTTTTCTGTAAGATTATAGATTTGAAGGAAAGTATTTGTTTCACACCTAATAAATATGTAAAGTAGTGCACAGCACTTGTGCTACAAACTTTTATGGTTAAATTAACATGACTCTGGTATTCTGGGAGTTGCTTCCTGTCCTGGAAAGTAATATTTGGAGATGGGAGAGATTCTGGAATTGGCATGGTATTCCTGGGAATTGAGAAATAATTATTCAGATTTTCCCTACAGGCAGTTAATTAATTGTGAGTGAATACCAGAATAGGATAGGTGATGTATGGCCTGTCAAAGCATGAAATCTGATGAGTCACTTTTCCTATTTTTATCCCATGTTTTATGAATATATTTCCATCAAAATTATTAACCAGAAGATGAAATCTATAAATAGGCGTGACAAATTGACAGTAACCTTAAAGAAAATTTCTTCATAATTTACCTTTCTCACATGTAGATGGCAGATGGTTGTGAATAACGTATTTGAAATTTTAAAGGCTTGTTAATTCTCTGGCCCCTTGCACAATGTTTAAAAACTCAATTGTATGTTTGCAGCTCACTTCCGGAATTTTGTTCCAGCTTTCTCCATGTATGGACATTCATTGTAAGCAAACAAGCAAAATGTGCACAATCAATTCCCGGGAGCTCTCATACTTTCAGAATTATATTTCACACACATCTTGCATTATTTAACCAGTGATGCTAACAGTGTGATTGTTGCATAGCAGACTTCTTCAGTTTTCAGAATAAATAGACCAGGCAGCTCTGTGAAAACAGGCATTTCAGATCAAAATAGTTCTGATGAAAAGTCATCAAACCGAAATCCCAAAATCAAACTCAGGATTGTGAGAGAGAGGAAAGTGCATCTGAGAGTGACTCTGTGGAATTTGAAGATTAGTCTAAAAGTATCATTTCCAACTTCACAGTATTTAAGAAAAATTAATTTGAATTATTAATCACCATAAAATCAGTAGCCTTGGATATATATGAATTGCAAGCTATGTAGCGTTAATCATATTTTCAAAGCAAGATATCCTCCAATTTAGCATGAGCATTGCCAGGGCAATCCACCAGTTTAAGATGAAAGAGTGGCATCTGGTTATTCCTGTTTCATAAGTGCATCAATCTTTTTAATTTCTCATTCTTGAATTCTTTCCTTCCTTGCATCTCTTTTTCCTAGTAGCCCTGCTGAACCTGAAACCTGCCAAGAACTCTTTCCACCAACTTGTGATCTATGCCTTTAGCTCTGGAATTCTCTGCCTAAGTGTCACTGCCTCACCCCTTTTTTTTAGAAATAAACTCTAAACCTTTCATCTGTTCTAAAATTTCATTCCTAGCTATGTTTTTTTTCTAAGTTGGCTTCATAGCCATGCCTTTTTCTCTGACAAAGTTTCTGTGTTCTATATTGGAATATTTTATTACATTTAAGCAAGCTTTATAGGTGCAAAGGTGTAATATTACAGATGGTGGAAATCTGAAATGAAACACAATGCTGGAAATACTTAGCTGGTCAGACAGTACGTATGGAGAGAGAAACAGATATTTCAGGTTGATGACTTTTCATCAGAACTACTCTGATCTGAAATGTCTGTTTTCACAGAGCTGCCTGATCTATTGAGTTTTTTCAGTTTTTCAATTTTATTTTATAATGTAGCTGTTATTGTGTAAGAAATAAGCGGACAGTTCCAAGATTTATGTAAATCAAAAAAAATTCAGGTGCTTGAAATCAGAAATAAAAACAGAATGTGTCCTGGACCTGAAACATTAACTGTTTCTCTTTCTACAGATGTTGACTGACCTGCTGATCTCCTTATCCAGCATTTTTTGTTTTTATCTAGGATACATTTATTTCTTTCCATCTCTGAATGCAATTCATTAACAAGGTTCTTGATTAATGATCTAGCAAGCCAATTTATTTGCATTCATTAAGCATCAAACCCCCTCCCCAGTCACAAACACCATCAGCCACAAAATATCTACCAAAAATGCACCCAGCTTTTATTGCTTGGAAAGTGCAAATGTTGAAATCAAATAATTTCAGTGTGAATAAATAATTAACATTGCCCGCCACTTATGTTATCCATGCTTATTGTAGGTCCCTACCTTTCATGGATAGAGAGTGCTGTTTCTCAACACAGGCTGTCCCTGGGTTACAAACGCCTGACTTATGGACACCCCTACATACAAATGAGCTCCCATAATACTATTAAATTCAGAAGTCCAACTTATGTACATACATTCGTTCCTATATTCCTCTCTCCACTTGCAGTAATTGTTCTTTCTTATCAGTTTTATGTGCTTTTAATGCTGTTCATTACAATACTGTGGAAGTATGGGTACCATGTCGAGTGAATTTTGTGTATTTTCCAACAATGGACAAAATCAACTTATGGATGTCTGTAAAAACAGAACCTGTTCGTTACTCAAGGATGGTCTACGTCAGTAAGAGTCAATGTATGGATTACGTTTTCTGTGCTGTTATGTTCGATCAAGACATGATGTGTTTCATTGCTGCAAACTATTATGGATTTACTACCTACTGGTTATGGCATGACAGTGACTTTACATTAGTGCTTACACAGCCACTATCAGGAATGGGGACAATGCTTGCATTGCAGGTTAATATTGTATGCAAAAGTCCAAATGCATTCTTTGTGACTATATCCCAACAACCGTTACAGATGGAGGCATTGTTTTCTACAGAGGTAGGCTGATTATGTGAATGCAATAGCTCCATGGTGCATGTCTTATGCAAAATGCATTTCACCTGACCTTGATGTCACTAGTGTTTGACAGCTACTAGAAGAAAGCTGTAATTCAGTCACTGATGCCAAAATGATAATGATTGTAGCTTATAATTCTCCTTTTATGCAAGACTATGAATATTTCTGTGAGTAATTTTTGTCAAAGTGGTATTAAAAGTGTAGTAAATTGATCTTTGTGGCTAACTGCAGTCAAATTTCAAAGAAAAATAGAGACAAAGAGAGCTTGTGCAATTTACCCTGAAGTATAATCATGTGATATTTTAGGGGCAAAATAAATGCCTGTTCCTCTCGTCTGTAGCTTCTTTATGATCATTAACCATTTAATTGTTAAGTGTTTCCTATTTTCTTTTGACATAGAAGGACATTCATCCCTTCAAGTCAATACCAGCTTTCAGCAATATCACTAATCCCTTCTCCCACCTATTCTTTCCCCCATGGCCATCAGCTCCATCAGAATGACCTAACACCCACCTAGACTGGGGTAATTTACAGTAGCCAATCAACCTACTAACTGGCACATTTTAGAGAGGTAAGATACTGTAACCTGGAGCAAAAAATAAACTGCTGGAAGAACTCAGCGGGTTGAGAAGCATCTGTGGAAGCAAAGGGATGGTAAATGTTTGAGGTTGAGACCCTACGTCAGGACTGAGAGTGTAGAAGGAAGACAGCCAGTATGTAGAAGTAAGAGGGAGGGATGAGACAGGCTGGTAGGTGATAGGTGGAACCATACGGGGGAGGGGGAGTCATGGACAGATGGAGCCAGGTTGTGAGGGGGAGGGTAGAGACAGATGCTGGTAGGTGATATGTAGAAACAGATAAGGAAGGGATGATGGACAGATGGGATCAGGTGGGGGAAGGTAATGAGTCTAGGTAATGACGGGGAGGGATGGAAAAGGCGAACAAATGGAGAGAGACCCTGGGTGAATTGGTGGGAGTGGGAAAAGAGCACATGGGGAGTGGTTTATCTGAAACTGGAAAATTCAATATACCATTGGGCTGCCGGGTACCCAAGCAGAATATGAGGTGCTGTTCTTAGGCTTGTGAGAGGAAACTGGAGCACTCTGGGGAAAATCCATGTTGTTACAGGGAGAACTTGCAAACTCCAAACAGACTGCATTGGAGGTCAGAATGAAACCCAGGTTGCTGAGGTTATGAGGCAGCAGCACTGCCTGCTGTGCCCCTGTGCTGCATGTATTTCCTGGGCAACTTATAGTTGCTATCAGCAAATGCTTAGTAGGATTGAGGGTGAAATTTTGTAAATTCTGAAACATCCTGATATTGTATATTATTCTGTGCCTTAAGATCCAGTCCAGCATTAATTCTCTGTAATCCAAAAATGATGCCAGATGGCACAGCAGCTGCATTGAATGATATAGATTGTATCTTGCCAGGCTCATAATCAAGAACCAATGTTGCTCTTCCAATGACTTGATGCAGAACCAACTAAAAAAAAGTTTGCTTTGATTTTTTTTTGTTTTCTTATGAGATCTGATGCTTGTATTCCATTGCAATGTGATCTCATTGACTATAATACTTGAACATAAGCAATTTTTAAAAATAATCCTACTTAACAAAAATTGGACTAGAACGGTACGAGTGTCAACGTGGGGAACAAATCATTGTTGGCATCTGATGGAAGCATTGGCAATTGAAAAGACTCTGAGAGGCTGACACAGACTGTGCTGCTGTGTTGTGACCAACTTTATTATGCCAGTGAATGTCATCTGCTCATAATGTCTTCTCTGGAACAGCATAATACACAAAGAGCAGTGAAAAAGGGAACAGCAAACAGAGGCTATTAGACATTCTCCATTTGGTCACACCAATGCAGAAAAATACCCAAGTTGTTGAAGAGTTTCCTCGAGGCAACATAGTTAGTCAGTACTACCTCTGACACCTGCAAGGAAGCCCGCACGACTCTCAAACTTTGACAATGTTCTGTTGGGTCAAATGGATCACCTGGAAGACCAAAAGCCAGCTCCTTAACTAAGAGCCATCATAGTGAATACCTGAGGCCTACAACTGCAACAAGAGGCACACTACACAACACCATTTGGTCAACCCACTGCTTGAGGTTGTCCTCTGTACACTTCAGGCCAATTTACAGACTTTGCTTGGTGACAGTTGAAGAAATAGTCTATGTCTTTAGCAAATAGAAATGAAAAGAAAATGCTACTACTAAGGACTACCAAATATATTGCTTGTTTCTAGGAAAAGTCTATTATGCAAAGAGTTTCCATTCTAGAACTCTGAACTAGAACTCTGGCCCAATGGAAACTAATAAACAGGCACTATTCTGCACAATCGTTTTCCTAAAAATATATATTCCTTTAGTGTAAATACTGTGACTGGGGCAGTGCTTTCAGTTATAATTCACATTTGGTAATGGGAAATCATTGTCACTGTCTTTGTGACCCAGAAATTGTACATGCCACTTGTCTTTGTCATTAAAACAGCTTTGTGAGTTACTCTTAAACTATATATCCATCTGGGTAGAGTCCATCTGGGTGGAGATTAGGAATAGGAATAGTAAAGGGATTAGGATTCCTTATTTAGGATTAGGAATAGTAAAGGGAAAAAAAATCATTGGTGGGAGTTGTCTAAAGGCCACCAAATAATAACATTACAGTGGCACAGGCAATAAACCAAGAAATATTTGATGCATGTAAGAATGGAACAGCAGTTGTCATGGGGGACTTTAACTTCCACATAGATTGGGCGAATCAAGTTGGTCGAGGCAGTCTTGAGGAGGCTTTCATAGAATGTATCCATAATAGCTTTCTTGAACAGCATATTAGTGAACCTACAAGGGAAAATGCTATCTTAGATCTGGTCCTGTGCAATGAGACAGGTAAAATTAACAATCTTGTGGTTAGGGATCCTCTTGAAAAGAATGGTTACAGTATGATTGAATTTCTCATACAAATGAAGGGTGCAATAGTTCGATCTAAAACCAGTGTATTAGGCCTGAACAAGGGAGATTACAATGGGATGAGGGAGGAGTTGACTAGCGTAGACTCAAAACACAGGCTATATGGTGGGACAGTTGAGGAATGGTGGAAGACTTACAACGAGATTTTTCACGGTGCTCAACAAAGGTATATTCCAGTTAAAAGCAAGGACAGTAAGGGTGGGGAGAGCCAACCTTGGATAACCAAGGAAATAAAAGAGGGCATCAAGCTAAAAGCTCATGCATACAAAGTCGCCAAGAGCAGTGGGAAACTGGAAGATTGGGGAAACTTTAAAAAGCAACAAAGAACCACTAAGCAAGCAGTAAGGAAAGGGAAAATGAATTATGAAAGTACACAAGCACAAAATGTAAAAACGGATAGTAAAAGTTTTTATAATTAAATAAAGCGGAAAAGGGTGGCTAAAGTGAACGTAGGTCCCTTGGAAGATGAGAAGGGGGAATTAATATTGAGTAATGTGGAAATGGCCGAGGCCTTGAACAACTATTTTGTGTCAGTCTTCATGGGGAGGACACGTCTAACGTGCCAAAGAGATGTTATGGATGCGATGGGAGGTGAGGACCTCGTAAACTAGTGGGGCTAAAAGTGGACAAATCCCTTGGTCCTGATGGAATGCATCCCAGGGCACTGAAAGAAGTAGCAGAAGTTATAGTAGAGGCGTTTGTGATAACTTACCAAAATTCTCTGGTCTCTGGGCAGGTCCTGGCGGATTGGCGAAATGTCACGCCACTGTTTAAAAAAGGATGTAGGCAAAAGGCAGATAATGATAGACCAGTTAGCTTAACATTTGTAATTGGGAAAATGCTTGAAGCTATCATTCAGGAAGAAATAGCGAGACATCTGGATAGAAGTGGTTCCATCAGGATGGATTCAGGAAGGGCATGTCCTGTTTGACAAACTTATTGGAGTTCTTTGAGGATATAATGAGTGCAGTGGATAGAGGGGAACAGGTGGGTGTTGTATACTTGGATTTCCTGAAGGCATTTCGTTCAGGTGCCGCATAAAAGACTTATCCATAAGATAAGGATGCATGGAGTTGGGGGGAATGTATTAATATGGATAGAGGATTGGTTAACCAATAGAAGGCAGAGAGTTGGGATAAGTGTGTGTTTCTCTGGTTGTCAATCAGTGGTGAGGGAATAGATAAGATAGAGGCAGGAAGGTTGTTTCCATTGGTAGGTAAGACTAGAACTGGGGGACATAGCCTCAAGATTCGGGGAAATAGATTTAGGACAGAGATGAGGAGAAACTGCTTTTCCCAGAGAGTAGTGAATCTGTGGAATTCTTTGCCCAGGGAAGCAGTAGAGGCTACCTCCATAGAACCATAGAACCATACAGCACAAAACAGGCCCTTCGGCCCACTATGTTGTGCCGTCTATCAAACCACCCTCACACTATCTAACCCTTTCCTCCCGCATATCCCTCTATGTCACATTCCTCCATGTGCCTATCCAACAAACTCTTGAACCTGTCCAATGTATCTGCCTCCACCACCACCCTAGGCAGTGCATTCCATGCACCAACCACTCTCTGGGTGAAAAACCTCCCCCTGACATCTCCCCTGAACCTCCCACCCATAACCTTAAAGCCATGCCCTCTCGTCCCTGGGAAGGAGGCACTGGCTGTCTACTCTATCTATTCCTTTCAATATTTTATATACCTCTATCATGTCTCCTCTCATCCTCCTCCTTTCCAGTGAATAAAACCCTAGCACCTTAAGCCTCTCCTCATATTCCATACGCTCTAATCCAGGCAGCATCCTGGTAAATCTCCTCTGCACCCTCTCCAATGCCTCCACATCCTTCCTATAATGCGGCGACCAGAACTGAACACTACTCTAAGTGTGGTCTAACTAGAGTTTTGTAAAGCTGCAACATCACTTCACGGCTCTTAAACTCAATCCCACGATTTATGAAAGCTAACATCCCATAGGCCTTCTTAACTGCTCTATCCACCTGTGAGGCAATTTTCAGTGAACTGTGGATATGAACCCCCAGATCCCTCTGCTCCTCTACACTGCCAAGTACCTTGCCATTTACCTTGTACTCTGCCCTGGAGTTTGTCCTTTCAAAGTGTACCACCTCACACTTTTCCGGATTGAACTCCATCTGCCACTTGTCAGCCCAGCTCTGCATCCTATCAATACCCCTCTGTAAGTTCCGACAGCCCTCCACACTATCCACAACACCACCGATCTTAGTGTCGTCCGCAAACTTACTAACCCAGCCTTCCACCCCCTCATCTAAGTCATCTATAAATATCACAAAAAGTAGAGGTCCCAGAACCGATCCCTGCAGGACACCACTAGTCACTGCCCTCCAATCCGAGGGCACTCCTTCCACCACAACCCTCTGCTTTCTACAGGCCAGCCAATTCCTAATCCACACAGCCAAGCTTCCCTGGACCCCTTGGCCTCTGACCTTCTGAAGAAGCCTACCATGAGGTACCTTATCAAACGCCTTACTAAAATCCATATAGACCACATCCACCGCACTACCCTCATCAATCTTCCTCGTCACCTCCTCAAAGAACTCTATCAGGCTTGTGAGGCAAGATCTTCCCTTCACAAATCCATGCTGGCTGTCCCTAATCAGTCCATTATTCTCCAGGTGTTCATAGATCCTATCCCTTAGAATCCTTTCTAACAGCTTACCCACCACAGGCGTAAGGCTCACTGGTCTGTAATTCCCTGGACTATCCCTACTACCTTTTTTGAACAAGGGGACAACATTCGCCACCCTCCAATCCTCCAGCACCATCCCCGTGGACAACGAGGACTCATAGGTCCTTACCAGCGGTTCAACAATCTCCTCCCTCGCCTCTCGAAGCAGCCTGGGGAATATCCCGTCAGGCCCCGGAGATTTATCTGTCTTGATATTATTTAACAACTTCAACACATCCTCTCTCTTGATATCTACAACCTCGAGAACATTACCCTTACCAGCACTCCCTTCCACGTCATCAAGACCCCTCTCCTTGGTGAATACCAAAGAGAAGTCTTCATTGAGAACTTCTCCCACTTCCGCCACCTCCAGGCACATTCTCCCACCTTTGTCTTTACTCGGACCTACCTTTACCCTAGCCATCCTCCTACCCTTCACGTAGGTGAAAAAGGCCTTGGGATTTTCCTTAACCTTACTAGCCAATGCCTTTTCATGTCCCCTTCTAGGTCTCCTCAGCCCTTTCTTAAGATCCTTCCTCGCTACTCTATATTCCTCAGGGGCCCTGTCTGAACCTTGCTGCTTATACCTTTATGCTACCTTCTTCTCCCTAACTAGTCGATCAACCTCTCTCATCACCCACGGCTCCTTCACCCTGCCATTCCTTCTCTGCCTCACCAGGACATATTTATCCCTAACATCCTGCGTAAGATCCCTGAACATCGACCACATCTCCATGGTACATTTCCCTTCAAAAAGGACATCCCACTTTACACTCCCAAGTTCTCTCCTTATAGCCTCATAATTCGCCCTTCCCCAATTAAATATCTTCTTGTCCTCTCTGCACCTGTCCCTGTCCATGACAATTTTAAAGGTTATGGAGCAATGGTCACTGCCCCCCAAATGCTCACCCACCAATAGATCCTTCACCTGTCCCGGTTCATTTCCTAAAACTAGATCTAGCATAGCATTCCCTCTAGTTGGCCTGTCAACATACTGCGTCAGGAATCCCTCCTGGACACATTTAACAAATTCCGTCCCATCTAAACCTTTGGCACTAAGCAGGTTCCAGTCTATATTTGGGAAGTTGAAGTCTCCCATTATAACAACCCTGTTATTTTTGCTTCTCTCCAAACACTGCCTGCCAATCTGCTCCTCTATATCTCTACCACTACCGGGGGGCCTATAGAATACTCCTAGTAGAGTAACTGCTCCTTTCTTATTCCTTACTTCCACCCATATGGACTCTAGAGATGATCCTTCTACAACATCCATCCTTTCCACAGCCGTAACGGTGTCCCTGACCAGTATCGCCACCCCTCCTCCTCTTCTCCCCCCTTCCCTATCCCTCTTAAAACACCAAAAACCAGGAATATTCAATATCCACTCCTGCCCTGACGTCAGCCACGTCTCAGTAATAGCCACAATATCATAGTCCCCCATACTTATCCAAGCCCTCAGTTCATCTCCCTTATTCCTGACACTTCTTGCATTTAAGTAAACACACTTCAGTCCATCTACCTTACTACTTTTATAGCCTGTATTCTGCTTCTCCTTCCCCAAAGCCTCTCTACCTGTTTGATCTAACTTTTCCCCATCCCCTTCTTCCTCTGACCTACTCCTCTGGTTCCCTTCTCCCTCACAAAATAGGTTAAACCCTCCCGAACCACCCTAGCAAACCTAGCCGCAAGGATATTGGCCCCCTTCTGGTTCGGGTATAACCCGTCCTCTCTGTACAGGTCCCACCTTCCCGAGAAGAGATCCCAATGATCCAGAAATCTAAAACCCTCCCTCCTGCACCAACTTCTCAGCCACGCATTTATCTGCCACCTCCTCCTGTTCCTGCCTTCACTATCGCGTGGCACTGGCAGCAATCCCGAGATTGCTACCCTCGAGGTCCTGTTCTTCATCCTTCTGCCTAGCTCCCTGAACTCGCTCTTCAGGACCTCATCCCCCTTCCTATCTATGTTGTTGGTGCCAACATGGACCACAACTTCTGGCTGCTCTCCCTCCCGCTCAAGAATCCTGTGGACCTCATTAAATATATTTAAGACACAGTGGGATAGATTTTTGCATAGTAGGGGAATTAAGGGTTATGGGGGAAAAGGCAGGTAGGTGCATCTGACTCCATGGCCAGATCAGCCATGATCTTATTTGAATGGCAGAACAGGCTCGATAGGCCAGATGGCCTAACTCCTGCTCCTATTTCTTATGTTCTTATATGAAAGTCACATAAAGAGCAAGAACTTTAATTGCAGGTTTCACAGAATTGTCAGGGTTCTCAATGCCAGTGCAGTGTTCTCTAGTAATATGTTCACATTCTCACAATTCTCAGCATATTGCATTCAGCACTATGTATCTAGCTCTTAAAAGAGCATGTCACTATGCATCGTTTTTCCAGGTATAGAAGAGTGTTGTTACTGAATGAATCTGAGTGTGTAGGAAAGTCGCCCCTGGGGGTCAGAGAGACCCGGACAGACTTTTGAAGAAGAGCATCAGAGGAGGCAACTTCTTTTTGTTTTGGGGCTACAAAGACCCTACAGGGCTGACAGCCAGAAGTTTCTTGGATGATCCCTGTGAGAAGATAGGGGCAGTCCCTGAATGTCTGTACTTTGAGGAATGGTGCAATACAGGCAAACTCTCATGCCTCCTCTGCCTGCTCCTGTAAGTTGAAGACAGAGGAGACATAGTCTCCTTGGGTATGGAAATTGAGTGATCTTCCTAAAGCAGCAATGAGATGTGGCAGAGATCAGCAACAGTAGCTTGAAGTGATCCGGAGGCTAGGAATCTAAGAGTGACTTTGACGCTAACCTCTGTAGATATATCATACATTAGGTTGTGTTTAAGGTTGGAGGAGGTCTCGGATCTCAGCAAGGACAAAGAATGCAGGAATCCAGGGTGCTCTTTCTCCTGCTTCTTCTCAGTAGCTATAATCATTGTGGAGGATGTTGCAATTTTTTCATGGAGTCCTTTCCTCTGTCTGCTTGCTGTTCTCTTCACATGATAGAGACTTGGAACAGAGTGTCTGGTGTTGGGCATGTGAATGACATAGCCTGCTAAATGTAATTAGGACTTCATTGCTTGGGAAGGTTGGTCTGGGAGAGGACATTGAAGTTGGTTCACTTATCCTTCCAGTGGATTTGGAGGATTTTGCAGAGACAGCATTGGTGGTATCTTTTCAGTGCCTTGAGTTGACTGTTGCAGGTATCCAGGTCACCAAAGCATATTAGTGGGATGTGTCTATTTACCATACAACTCCTCCATTGTCTCTACAATTTTGCAGATGAAGCCTTCTCATTCCATGATTAAAATGTGTCACTGAGTCATAAGCATGGAAACAGGCCCTTTTGCACACTGTGCCTGTGTCAACCATCACCCATTTACAGTTATCCTGTGTTAATCTCCTTTTATTCTCCCTACATTCCCCTCAAGTACCTACAGATTCTACACTCACCTACACACAAAGGGTAATTTACAATGGCCGGTCACCTTCCAATCTGCACGTCTTTGGGATATGCCAAAAAAAAATACAGAGCACCGAGGGGGAAACCCACACAGTCACATAGAGCATGTGCAAACTCTGCACAGACGGCACTGAAGGTCAGGATTGAACATGGGTCTCTGGAGCTGTGAGGCAGCAACTTCACTAGCTGCATTCTGTGACTTGGTGATAGCTTGGAGTCCTAGCTGGTATCATCATGTACACCATGTAACTTATATCTCTTGAGTCCATTTTTGTTTACTTGTGGAAGTTGCTGTTCATTGATCAGGTTCCTAGGAGTGCAAGGTCAGCCATCTAATAAGAATTTTGTAATTGCTGTTCACATTGCTCATCATTTCTTGCACTTTTTCTGGAGAAAATGTATTGTGTGAGTTTATATATTAATAAAATATGATTGTGACAAGTCTCTTCAGTGAACTAGCGTGAGAACTAATTAATAGTGGAGAATTGTTTGGATAATTGTAGCCCCAGCACTTTAATTCAATTGCAGATTTCCAATCTGCAAAAATGATAGATTGGTTTAATAATCAAATTTATTGATGATCATTTTTTTTAATGTGACTTTTATTCTTGACTGTAAAGATAAATTTCTATTCCAAAGTGAAGTGTAAGTTTACGCTGTAAGATTTCCAAATGCATTTAGATTTAAAAAAAGTAATTAGTAGCTTAAAGCTTCTGTTTAATTTTGATACAGTTATAATATGTTAATTAAATACACACTTTTACTCTCTTTTCCTTGAAGATGATGAAGGACCAATTGTGAGTAGTGATTCAGACACCTCACTGATCCTGGCTGTTGAAGTTGGACTTTCTGACATAGAGCTCTCTACTGACCAGGACTGCGAGGAAGTGAAATCCTGAGAAGGATGAATGATGTGGTTCAGGCAAGCCCACAGATTGACTGCAACAAGTATCTTGTACATTCAGACAAGAATGATTGTGAGAGCAATAGCGACAATCGTTTACTTCTCCTTAGACACAAATTGTATAGCAGTTGATGTCAGTTTTCTTCACAAAGAGCCCGCAAGCTTATCACTTGCCTCATTTCTACATTTAAACAAGCTGGTAACATGGTTCAGTGGCTGAGCTAAGAAGAAAATAACAATGTATGTGTTTTTTATTTTATATTTTCAATGATGGTCAACAATTTACCTGTGTTTTAAATTTTATTTTTGTGACTGACTCCTGCTTTTCCAGAGCTTGATCCTGTGAGGATTAACGGATTCCTGGAATCACTGCCTCAACACTAAAACATTCAGTCGGTGCTTTTAAGTTGTGAAATGAATTTTAAAGTTGATTCCAAGTTCTGCAGTCTTGTGAATCACTAGCTTTTTTGTGGTCAGCATTAAGTAAAGTTTATTTGCGCAATAATTATTCAAAAGAGCAGCTTGCAGATGCAGAAAAAACCTCTTGAAGTTCATTTGCCATTTCTTGACGTGTTTTTGGCCATTAGAAGAGTTAGTGATAGTATTGTACAGAGATGTTGTCCATAAGCAATATGCTCTGCTGGAGATTTAGACAGAATGAATGTTCCAGTAACAGCCCACTTGCTTTCTATGAATTCATGGTAGATTGGGATTTGTGAATATTTGTGTGTATGGTTGACACTTGACAGTTCCCCCAGTTTGTGACATTCTGGCCATTAACACAGCAGCTGCGTAAGTGGCCAAATAGGTTAAACCACCAGCTTTATACCCATAATGGCTTGTAAGAGATAGAAATCAAAACTAATTTTAGTTTTACAGCATACTTTACACCAACTGACCTCCACCAAAAATGAATTCACACAATACTGCTGTACTTCAAAAGAATTTTCTAGTATTTCATGTAATTTGAATTTAAGTTGCTTTATATCATCTATCCTAATAATAGTTTTTTTGTATATTGAAAACATGACAATGTATTAAAAATTACAGATCGTTATACAGTCTGAGTAAATGACTTTTCAAGTCATAGAATTCTACAGCAGCGTTTTTACATATGGATAGTTCCCTTGCAGAAAAGAACCCAGTACTACAAAGCATAATGTTATTACAAGTTTATAAGTCTTGTCCAGAAGGAAAGAAAAATTCCCACAAACCAACAGAGGTTGTATATTTTTGAAACTACTGCTTTTGTTCCGTATGTAGATTATTGACTATATAGACTTTAACACATCGAAATAGGGAACCTGATAATTGTAATAGTTTAGAACAAATTAAAAGCCCTGTGATGTCCAGTGGATGCCAGATGGTCATCATATAGTGTCTAGAGTTTGTAATTGCTCTGGTTCATCTTTTGACTTGGAACAGTACAACTATAGGCAAGGTTAATGGTGTGTTGATTTGAAAACTTTAGAGACTGCTTGATGTTGAAAGAAAATGTTCCTTCATGTAGGATTTGAATTATTCAAGAAAGGCCACAGGGCATAGCAGACGAGCAGCCGACTGTTGCCTAGTTTAAACTTGATGATGAATGTTAGAAATATTAAACTGCTAATAAATTCTGGAAAACTAGTTGACTGAAACATATTTGATGATGAAGTGTGTCTCAGGTTAAGTTAAGGGGCTGAAGAATTTAAAGGATTTCAGTTCAAGAGGTTAAGATTGCCTGTTACTGATAGGAAAAATATCATGCATGCATGAGATTGTGAAATTTCAGTCCTAAGTGGATAGAATAATGAATCAAAATAGCCATTATTAATACTATGTCAGCTATTGTTGTTCTCTTCGATTCATTTTCATGCACCATTGGATGTAACTGATCATTGCAAGATGGAAAATCATTTGAAGTGTTCACCTCTTCAAGAAAATCATATTTTTAAAGAGTCAAATGTTCTGCTGTACACTCTTGTTCAGTTTTCTCCTACCAACAGCAAATATCTATACTGTTTCCCAAACTAGAAAAAAATTGAATTCCTGATTTCATTTTGGTGTTATGAACAATTTCGTTCTGCTGTTGCTGAACTTTTACGGAGAAGACTTCCTCAAAGCTTGAGTGTCTGTATAAATTTTACTGTAATCTATTCTATTAAGTTCTTGTCATTTTCTAGCATTGTCAATTGACACTGAGTTTTAAGAAAGTCTACCTTGACCCTTGCACCAACCCTGGGACATGGTGATTTTCTGCAGGGACTCTTTCCCAGGTGGAAAATGTTGGAAATACTCAGCAGGTCAGCTGTGGAGAGCAAAACAGTTGATGTTTTAAGACAATGACTCCTTAGTGGAACCAAGTTTGAAAACAAGCATGTTTTAAGTTTTAGGGAGTGAGTGAGCTGAAGGCATCAAAGGGACTGTCTGTGATAAGGTGGAGATCAAATGAGACATTTAAGTGATGGTAATGACGCTGGCTAAGAAGGGGTGCTGAAGGCTCTTTAATTGCTGATGATTGAGGACAGAAGAGAGAAAACTGGTGCTATGAGATACAGAGTACTACAATTGCTGGAAATCAGGAATAAAAGAGAATGCTGGAAATATCTAGTAGTTCAAGCAGCATCTGTGAAGAGATCAGAAACTGCGTTAAAAATTATAGGTTGATGACCCTTCATCAGAGATGATACAAATGGGAAAAACTGGCTGTAACATGTGTAGTCCGAAAGCGAGATGTATTCCTAATATATCTACAATGGAACAGTGTAAAAGGCGAAAGATAGAGTGGGAGTTTGATGGAGAGTTAAGTAACAGACAACCTGAAGCCTTGCAGACTAAACAGGGATGTGTTACAAAGCAGTTAGCCAATCCGTAGAGGGCTGAATGCAGTGCACTAAGTTGAAAGAAGTATAAATGGATTACTGCTACAGCTGGAAGGAGTGTTTGGATTCTTGAATGGTGGGAAGGGAAAATACAAAAGGGCATGTGTTGCGTCTCCTGCAATTGCTGAGAAGGTTTTGTGAGAAGGGGAGTCTGTATTGGTGGAGACGGAAGAGTGAGTCAGAGAATGAAGAGGGAATAGTCCCTTCAGAACACTGGGAGTGGAATAATGTTTAGCACTGATTCACTAAGCAATGGAGAAGTTATTGGAAAGGAAAGGTATTAGAAGGAAATATAAATTGAACCTTCAGATTCAGGTACTAGCCTGGGGTCAACAAAAACTGGCATCGATAGATTGATCTGTTCACTGTGATCTTGTCGAGCTAGATGACCAGAGGAGCTTGCTTGACAGCCACTTACACTCACATCTCCAAAAATGGCTAGCTTAGCATCAACAATGCCGTTACTCTTTATAACTCTCACCTTAACGAAATAACTCTTACCCTATCTAACTGTGGTTTTGTTCAAGACACAATATTGTTTCACTTGGTCATTCATCTCTTTAGGGCTGCACCTTACCCTTATCTTTCATTTTGGGATTCTCTATAAAGATGTTTTGCATCATGTTGACAACCATCTGTCTTTCTGACTATATGGCCACTAAGTTAATTGTGTCCCTCCTTTCACTGTTTTTGCACTTGGATAGTTGGGATACACTCTGGTGATCTTCACTGGCACCAGTATGAAAAGATACCAGGGCAACATGAAATTTACCCAAGACATCAGACCTATCTGTCAGTGAATTACTTGCTGAATCTTTGTGAAATGACATTATTTGTTACTATAATCAAGTTACATTTTATAATTTTTCTGCACAAAAGAGCAGGAAGATAAGAAAAATGCAAGAGTGTATTGTGCTTATGTGGTGCTTGTAAACCTTGACAAGGACACCGAGACATAGGTTTATTGCATTTGCAAAGCATGGCCTTCTACAAGAAATGCTGTGCTGTCAAATAGCTTGTGTTCCAGATGACTTTACTCCTTCAATGTTAGAGCCCTTCACTTGCTAAATTTCAGTCAAAGAATTAAAACATTCTGAGGATATGTATTTAAACATTCTCCAGTCTTTATCCTCTGAAAATCTTCTATCTTTATTAAGCCCTTGCTCCCACAGTGACTTCATACATTATTTATACCGCAACACTTTTGTTTACAGAAGGGAAAGGCACAGGAGAGGGGAGTTAATAATAGTATTTTGAAAACTTTGAATGACTCCATTAATCAAAATTGTTCAATCAATTAAAAATACAATCACTTTTTTTACTTATGAAAGGTATATTTCCTTCAAAAATCAACTTAGAGCTCTTTAATTCATATTGAAGTTATCATGGTTAAAAGAAACATGATAGTTATGTTCTGGCTGAAATGACATTCATTTAGTTATGTATATTGCATGGAACTTTTTAAAAGCACCTGCTACTACCTTTACAAATTAATGAAATAATGACATTCACCTCATAGGTGTAGCTCAAGTCACAGTAACATTTAAGTTTTGTTTTTAAAATTGCTTAATCAATAATTTCAAGACTTCATTATAAAGCTTACATAAGGGTAAGCATGAGTTTTACCAAAAAAATCATGTCTCTTTTTGATATGCAAATACAGTACAATATAATTCAATTGAAAACATTCAATGACAGTGCTCATAAGCTTAATAACTTTTGAACTATCCACATAATCATACTCAAATTTGCACGTTGCCTCCATTAGAAAAACTTATCTGTATAGTGCCAGATTCAGAGTGCCACTTAGCATCTTGGCAGAAATCTAGGATACTTTGGGAACAGGCTCCTGGTGGGTATATGATTAGGTTTTTGAAAGGATAGTTGGGTAGTTATGCTGGGTAAAAATTAGGTCACAGCTCAGAAGGGAGGAAGTTAAGCATAACTGAGATAAAAAAAAAACTACATTTTCTTGTGACTATACTTCAAACTCTCGATTAATCAACTATGCCCTAAGCAATATATTTGATTTTTGAAAGAATGCATGAGGATTGTGGCTTACCATAAATTATACCTTAATTGGATTCTTTTCTCTTCTTTAGTGCTTATATGGGGAAAAGTTCTGATCGTGACATAACTTAGGGGAAAATGTGATAAAGTATACACTTGTCATAGAGTTGTACAGCACAGAAACAGGCCCTGCAGTCCAACTCATCCATACAGACTAAATTGACACCTGAATTAGTCCTATTTGCCTGTATTTGGCCCATATCCCTCTAAACCTTTCTTATCTATTTACCTGACTAAATGTCTTTTAAACATTGTAATTATACCTGCCTCTGGCAGTTTGGAAAAAGTTTCCCCTATAAATTTCCCCCCATGCACCTTAAATCTATGTCCTCTAGTTTTAGACTCCCCTACCCTGGGTAGAAAGACCATGGCCATTCACCCTATCTATGCCCCTCATGATTTTATATACCTTGATAAGGTCATCCTTCAGCCTCCTATACTCCAGGAAATAAAGCCCCTGACTATCCAATCTCTCCTTATAACTCAAGTCCTCTGGTCCTGGTAACAGCCTTGTGAAACTTTTCTGCATCCTTTTCAGCTTAATGACATCCTTGTGTCTGGGTGATTTCTGGAATCTGTTAAACTGGGCAGATATTCTTTTGTATTAATTTTGAATTCCTAATTTGTGTTTTATTATTTTCAAAACAATTCAGTTTAGAAGACATTTTTTAAGTTCGTGTGCAGAAGAATTTCTGTAAATATAAAGAATATAACTTATGTGCTTTATAAGTAATTGGTAGTGGTATCGATTATTAGCTCTTTACTGCTGTGTTATTTCTTTGCGTAGAAAAATAATTTTAATCCATTATTTTTGGATTTCTTTAAGTAGGTTTACTTATCAAACATTCTATTTGAATAAATCAGAATAACATTTTTGTATGCCATTTAAATTAATTCCATTTTGTATAAGAAAGGTTTTTGTTTCCAGAAATACACGTCATTTCAACAATTCATTCTTCAGGCTTTGTCTTCATAACACAAAAGAGGCAAACTTTACAAAGATGTCAAGAAATAACATTTAAGAGTAATTCCTCAGCTAATTTTTTTCTAGGTCTGACAAGATACTTCAGTATAGTATATCATCAAAATTACTGTAAATAATCAAAATATTTAAAACAAAAACACAGGAAATTCTGCAACTATTCCAAATAAGCAGGATCTGTCAAGGATGCAAATATAAAGATCAATGACCATTCATTAGAGCTAGAAAAAGTTTTATCATTTAATCTCTAACATACTATACAATCACCAACCATCGTACTTTTCCTTTCTCCTGCTCCTTTCTTCAATTCTTAAATTATTTTTTAACACATTTCAGTTCTAATGAAAGCTCATTAACTTGGAACATTCACTATGTCTCTGTCTCTGCTGCCTGAGATTCTGGGTAGTTGCAATGTTTTCTGTTTTTTACTTCATGATGTTCATTCGGATACATAATTAGTGCTTGGGACCATGAAAACTATAGAGTAATCAGTGTTTACTAAGTTTAAACAGTTTCAAAAATATTTACAATACAGAAGATCATTCAGTTTACAGTTAATCATCATCTGATGTTATTAATGTAAGAACCAAAGATTTAAGAGTATATCCTTGATAATGCAATATTTCTCTTAACGTGACTGTTGTATAATGAGTGAACCATTGAGAATCCAACCACTTCCCTCCTACCCCGCTCTAAACAGGGTTTCAAATAGATATCACTGACCTTCTTTAAATCCCATATCAATACATGGTTGACTTTCAGTTACAGTCATTAAAAAATGAATGTTTAAAAAACTTATTTTCTGAAAGGCTTCAATGCACTGAGATTAAGTCAGGATAGTGTCTGTGTGAGTAGATCAGATCAGTCCAGTCACCAAGGTAGACTTTTTTTTCTGTGACCCGAGATAAATGCACAATGTTAAAGGCATTGAAAACAATGAAGCAGAATTCGAAGCACAGATCTCACTACATCTTATGTGTAGTGTGCGTCATAGAGGAAAAATTTCTATTCCTTTTACTCCCACCTGTTGGTTTGTTGCCAAACTCAGTGGTCTTAGCCTAAGACTTGATTCCAACCTCAGCTCTGCTTAGTTGTTATTTGATTAAATTTGTATGTTGGATGAAATCATTCACTAGAATTTCTCACAAATGGAATGGATAAATTAATAATTTATTATCATTACAAGTATTAAAAGCATTGTTTTGGTGCAGAGTGTCTGTTACTGTCTGACAATATATAATTGAAGCATCTATATACAAGTACTGATGACTTAACTTGGTAATTGTTTCTTGAATATTAATCCGATTTTGATCAAGAGGTACTCTCATGCTTAGCATTTTGTCCTTTCACTGATAAAATAATTCTTTGCGGTACAGTGCATGAGAGACAACACCCAGGAAGCATTGATGTTGTCAGATTTAATCACAAAGGTTCATAGCAGTGATGTAGCAGTTTTACTCGGGTATATCTACCTACCAGTGCTGTGGTTCTCCATAGTTGTTTACAAGTGTGCAGATTTTTCAAGAAAATCCATATTTCTTTATCATCAACCCAATGGAGCACTTAGTTTAAAAATGCTTGTAGAGGAGTAGGGAGAAATGTAAGCTGGTAAAATTGAAAAAGAGGGATTTTTCCCTCTGTGTCAGTGAAAAGAAAGTTGAAATGTACTAATCACATCTTTTCAGGGAGCCAGCAAAAGTAATTTTCAAGTGGAGTCAGATTGCTGTTCAGTGCTAGGTTGCTGCTATAAATCAGGTGTTAATAACAGACAAATGAGAAGAAATTGGTCCAGTTTTGTGACGTGTAAGAGTGCTGTTTATCACACAGATTTTAACCATCAGTAGTTGGCACTATGTATAAGAATTCATTCTTAGTAAACGTGCATTTGTTTTCACGTATCTAATTTCTTTCAACCTGCTGTTTGTCAAAGGTTGTTAAAGCTGTCTCCAAATAGTCCAAGCTTTATCTGACCAGCAAAGCAGGGGGTTTCCATTTCCAAGACTCATTGGTTATGTTATTGCAGAATGTTTCACTGTTTGCCTTGCATTTAAAGATGCTTTTTGATGCACCTCATTATATTGTCAAGTATGCTGCTATTGGCCTCAGAAACATCAGTCCAGTGAGAAACATCTATTTTGTTTTGTCAATGCTATTCTACATCTCAAATAACTTAGTTTGCTAAGCGTTAATCCAAGCAGCAAATGGATTGTGTGGTGATTACAATAGACTTTTCTAGTTGGCATTTTGCCAGATGCTACAGCTTGCAAAATAACTTTGTAATATAAAGCTAAAATATGATGCAGTTGTATTAGTTATAATGCATTTACTCTAAAAATTTTCTTTTATATATAGTGTTGCAATTATTTTATATTTGAAGTGGGTTGTTATTGCTGAAGTAAAGTATGTTTGTTTCTTCTCCATAATGCACTTTATATATCCTGAAAAAGAGGGCATCCATGGATGTTACTGGGGAATATAGATCAGTCTGATGCAGTCAATAATAAAGCATTTATTGTTTTGCATTACATGCTTGAACATCGACTCGATGCTTGTGTGAAGGGGAGGGGTTAAATTCAAATGAACAAACAATATTCATTAGCCTATTATTTTGTTACAAAACAAAAAAAAATTTAATATGTCTTGCTGTGTTCATATGTACTAGGTGAGGTGATGCAACTATGAAAGATTTAACAAAAGATCAGTGGGTTCCAATAAATTTTAATTGAACAGTTTTCTTAACAAGCGAGCTTTATGTTTGTCTTTTAATTAATCATATTGGTGGTAATTTTCCAAGAACTTTCACCATCCAATCTTCATATTATGGGCATTTATTGGAGAATTTTGTGATCGTGAAGAGAATTTTGTGATTGTGAAGAGGGACATTATGGTGCTGAGAAACAGAGCATTAATTCTCATTCAATTATCACACACACTTAAGATTTGTGGCACACTTTTCAAGACACTTCCCTTTTTAAGAAATAGTCTATAGATCTTCTCAATATTGTGATTATATAAGCATTTTTTTCTGAGAGGTGATAACATTTCAGTTGGAATCACCACTAGCAGTAGGTTGTCTTTATGTTTTTTTACAACAGAGAAAGTTCAGTCAGTGTTCTCTTATGTTCTCTAAAACGTTAAAAGTAGGCTTTTTGCCATGTAAAACATTTTCCGATTGTCACCATGAAACGTTCTGGCTCAAATTTCTAGTGACCAAAGTATCCAGTGGAAGGAGATTCTTATCATCAGAATGCCAAAAACTAGATTCTTCCAAATGCATAGAGACTACTTCTACATGTTCATTCATAAATCAGCTAGAAAATCAAATGTGAATATGTCATTGCATTTTTGACGCTTAACCTAGAAAATATAAGTTAAAGCTGCAATCCAGGATGTTAGAAAGTAGTCTGGGCTAATAGTTCAGCTTTGATATAAAACCACATTTTCAAAGATATCATTCTTCACATGAGATGCTAGATAAAGATGTATTAACCAGGAGGACTTAAAAGGCATGCGGGCCCAGAAATTCCTACACATCAAAAAAAGTACCCTAAAGTGTACTTCACAGCAGATCTGGGGTAGTTTCTTTCTGGGCCACAAGGGAGCAATTTTCTTACTTGCATGATAAACAAGGATAGTCTCTGTGTTGTATATCTCCGGCCTTCAGCAAGTTGTGAGAATTGTGAACTTACAAGTGGGCGTAACTGTGGCATGTCCTCTTAAAGTTGTGGTTCTCATTGAGAACTGCTGCTTCATATAAATGGCCTCAAGCAGCAACCATCCAGGAGTGATTGCTCAGGTATCTCGTTCAGACAGTGGGGCTTCATAATATCAGAAGTTGGCATGCAGAAGCTTTCTCCATTCAGGAGCTTGGAATGATCGGGGTTCCATCTTGAAAGAAAGGAAAAAAGACATCCTCACCTGGAACACAATGACTGCCCTTTAACAATTGAGTTGGCCTTTCTTACGTTACGATTGGCTTTATTGTTCAAGACCTAATCAATGTTTTCAGCATTTACACATTTCAGCATTGTAGTACATTGTACAGTAATATGATGTTACAAATATTTTTCCAATATAATTAATTAGCAGTGAAGCACTTTGAAGTAGAGTTGCTGCCATACAAATGCAAATTGTTATATTCCTTTTATCCTTAAAGATAATATGCTTTGCTTTTTCATGGTCACTGTTGATATGGTTCTTTGTACCTTTATGCAGCACAGGTTGTAAATCGGCTGAACCTACGTTCAAGTATTGGCAAAGGTTGGTTTTAGTAAAGTGATCCACATTTGGGCAAGTGCAGACCTCATTGTTAGTCATTTCAGATCCAGAACAGGTGTCCATAAAGACTGATTTTGATATCAAACTCTAGCTGATCACCAGTGGTTTTCAGCTCTCTGTAATGGAAGAATAAAACTGAGGATTTTCCTTTTGATTCATTTCTTTCGATGCTTAAGGTCACAGAAAGTGTCACACGCAAACTGAACTAATGACCAAACTTCAGACATGTAGGCTGCACATCAGTTAAAATGCCAGTGGAGATACTAATCCAATCGGGACAGATACAGCATTACTCATCCATTGCCGACATTGTCTGTTGTTCCAGCAAGTCAGAAGAGAGAAAAAGAGTTGCATCAAGGGTTCATCAAGATCATAAACTTGAAATATTAAAATGCTGCCTAACTTGCTGAGTATCTCCAGCATTTTCTGTTTTTATTTCATATTGCCAGCACTGCCGTTTTGCTTTTAGAATTCTATTCCATCAGTTTCTGCGGGCCTTGGCAGGATCCAGTTAATGACTGACTTGGCATACAGATTGTTTGAGTATTGAATTTTTCAGCGATTGCATGATGGTGAGGTAATTACAGATGTGGAGGAATTTGAATGTTTCTTCCATCCAGAAGTATCCTACAGTGCTCACTTTCAACATCCAGATATTTCTTAAATTCATCCAGGGTTTTTGTCACCAGTGTTAGCCATTCCTTATATGAGGAGGAAAGTCCTCAATTACAAAAATAACATTTACTTGTTTAAATCTGTGTTTCTTAGCCGAATCCCAAAGTAAATTCCAGTATTTATCCTTTCTATTGGGTGCTAAATGAAATAATGTCCAAAGCACAAGTGGGGATCATAGTATTCAATTAATCTTTGCATGTTTGATGCAATGCAGGCTGCACATTCAGTCTGTGCCATCTGCTTATTATTGTTTTTCAGTGACCAGCCAGTGGAAGAAGTGGGATGTGACATGGAAGATACCAAATGTTCTCATCTTCACTCCTGGCCATGGCTGTTCTGATTATGACACACATTTGGTCCCTATTGGAGTTGTTGTTGAAGCTCTATGTATCTCCTGAATTTGCTGTTGCTGGCATGAGCATTGTGCCATCTACTATGAGAGAGAGTGTGAGGGAGAAGGAGAGGTTGATTAGTGAATGTCATGCTACATGTATAGCTTTCAGTTCCAGGATCTGTATGTTGAGCCAAATTATGATCAGTGTTGTAGAAGGTTATATAGGGCCATCTTGAACTGGAATGAAAACTGAATACATCAGATGACAGATCTTGAACCTGAAATGTTAACTATTTCCCTTTCTGCAGATGCTGAGTGTTTTGAGCTATTTCTGTTTTTATTTCAGATTTTCAGCATTTGTAGATTTTTGATCTTCATTCTGAACTGGGACTAGATCCACTGAATGGATAACGAGTGTGCAGTAGAAATCAACCCAAGTATTAAATCTATGCTGGTAAAAACATTAAATCTGTCAAATAAAGTTCCACTGAAAGGTTGCAGGCCTGAAGCATTAACTCTCTTGTTCTCTTCATGGATGCTACTGAACGATCCAAGGATTTCCAAAATGAACTGGAGGAACTAGGGTTTTTCTGCCAAACAGGCATCTGAGAGGTCATCTTTGGGGAATATAAAAATGAAAGCTGCAACTTCTGTCTGAGCAGCATCCATTGTTTTTTCCCTGTGTTCGGGTTTAGCAAGGGGTACATGTCCACACAATTGTAGCATGCATTACTGCAACTCCTGAATCTTCCTTCTCCACTCTTGGCAGTCATTGCCTAGAGGTTCCCATGAGTTCATGGGGTTGTTGCACTTCTTCAAGGAGGCCTCAGGCACATCCTAGAATCTTTTTCTCTATCTGCCTGGTAATCTCCTATGACAGTGCTCAGAATAGATCATTAATGGATGGTGTCAGGCATGCAAACAATGTCACCAGCCAAATATAGTTGACTGAGTGTAACTAGGTCCTCAATGCTGGGGCTGTTAGACTGGGAGAGGACACTGACATTGTTTTACCTACCCTTCCAGTGGATGTGGAGGACTTTGCAGAGACAGCCTTGATGATATTTTTCCAATGCCTCATACCTGCTCTAGGTAGTCCACGTCACAGAAACCTGTTGATATTCACTGCTTCTACTGCTTGCAACTACTTGTAAAAACTGCAGGAAGTGGTGACACAGAGCAAACATTTGGCTCCACTTCAAACCTTCAGAATGATCCAGTTGTTCCAATGTATGGGTAGTTCAGTTTCAGTCTTAGAGTGCAGCACAATAGGAGGAATGAGGAGAGAAAATGCACACCAAGGAGGCCTCCTCATAGGCAGTACAGTGGCTCAGCAGTTAGCACTGTTGCCTCACGGCTCCAAGCCCAGGTTCAATCCAGACCCCAGATGCTGTGTGCATGGAGTTTGCACACTTTCACCGTGACCCTATGGGTTCTGCTGGTGCTTCAGATTCTTCCCACACTCAAAGACTTGCTGGTAGGTCGATTGGCAGATGTAGATAGCCCATTAGTGCACGAAGTGTCAAAAAGAATCATAGAGGAATTGATGGGTGTGTAAGAGAGTGTGTTGTGGGATGCAGGAAAAATAGCAATGGGACCGATGGCAGTGCTCTGCTGGGAACCTGCATGGACTCAAGAGGGCAAATGCCCCTTTCTGTATGGCAGTAAGTATGCATGAGGGGTGATGTGGGTAGGAATGCTGAAGAGCCTGCGATATGTCTTATCCACTATCTTCTGAGAGATATTTTCCTTAGTCCATCTCAACACTGAGCAGAACATAATTGACTCCAATATAGAAGGGAGTGCCTCACAGAAATGCACTCAGTCCTTGTTATCTGTGAGGGATAGTAATGGACTCTTAACAATAACCAACAACACAGATCCCAGTGCCCTCCCCAAATAAACATATATATGCTCTATAATGTTCTAACTGCATTAAAACATTTAAATACCAATAAAAATGCATATCCCTTTAGGAGAATAATTCTGAGCACTGTATCATGTCAAGGTGAGCACCCAATGCCTTCCTAGACTACGGCAACGTGGAGGGAGTAGCTGTTGAACTGAGAATTGAAGGCTAGGAGGGAGAGGGAGACTGGAAGCAAGGTGGCAGAAGGTAAGAGAGCGGAGGTTGTGATTCTTCTGCTGGCTTTGTGGTTGGCTTGGCTTTTGTGAGGAATCCTCATGCACTGAGGAATGTATCTGTAGCATTCCCATTCATTTGTTTCAAATCCTTTTAGTGTAGCAAAAAGATTATGAAAAATTTGTGATGGGGTCTAAAGCCAACCTTGTGAGTATGCGGATCTGCAGGTAGCAAATCAGCAGAAAACAAGGACTGAGTGTGTAGTAGGTGTTGCAGCCACAACTACAGCTGTGCAGCAAGGCTAGAACTGCTTTTCCAATGCCTGTTGAAATCAGACTGGCCATCAACTTTTACACATCTTGCTCTTTCCGGGTTGGAGCAAGAATATCCACAACCTTTTAGGGATGTCTGAGCCAAATTCAGCTCCAAGAAAGCAGAATTCATTCCTTTCTCACTTGCAAGAGAGCAGCAGGCAGAACAAGTACAAGGCTTTGCCCTGTGGAGTTCCTGAAGGTATAGGGTATCACTGACTGCGCACACACCGTGTTGTAGATGCTATGTGTAAAGTCCAAAATGTAATTCATCCAGAAGGGATTCCATCCCCTGAGTGTACAGCTGGTGTATGATCAAGCAAAGGATATCAGTTTCCAGCAGTTAGTCATGTGCTCCCTCTTCATCTGCCCTCTGTCCATTGATTTTGGCAGGATAGCAGGGCTATCCTCTTACTAAAGATTCTTGCTTCTGGTGTGGAACCCACACTCATGGACTAAATCAACAAGAACAAAAAGCATGCTGCTTCCTGTAACCTGACTAGAGTGTTATTTAAATGATGTGAAAATGGTTAAATGTTGGTGCTCAGAGAGATCTGTGTACCCGCATACTGGCAACAGAATGTTGACATGCAGATACAGCAGGATGTTGACCATTATAGCAGGGTTGAAGTAAAAGAATAAGGTGTAACTCTACACCACAGCTGGAATACTGCTCACATTTATGGTTTCCTTATTTAGGGAAGGATATATTTGCTGAGGAGTCAGTGGAGCAAAGGTCCACAAGATGGATACTTGGGATGAGGTGGTTGTCCTCTGAGGAAACATTGAGCCAATTAGACCTACATACTATGGTGTTTAGAAGAATGACAGGCGATCTCATTGAAAGCTTCTGAGGGGATTTGATGGGGGCATTCACGGTGACTATGGTTCCCCTGGCGGCATGTCTGGAACTGGGAATTCTTATCACAGGACAAGGGGAATGAGATAAGAGGGAATTCCCTCTGTCAGAGGGTTGTCAATCTTTGGAATTCTCTACCCCAGAGAAGTGTGGCCACTGTTATTAAGTGGTGAGATAAGTTCTTTGACCGTGGGAAGTGGAGGGTTAAGGGGACAGGGCAGGAAAGTTGATTAGCTGCGATCTCATTGAATCGTGGTGCAGGTGTGAGAGGCTAAATGGCCTTCTCTTTTCCCTATTCTAGAGCAGATCAATTGGCACTCTCAAGCAGCTATGCTGTTGCCTGCCCTGCTCTTAAGTAGCCTGGCACCATTCAGTAGAATGAGTATCATGATTTGTTTCGTCTGTTCTATGTTGTAAACCTCACAACCAGAGGGGACAGAAGATTCATGCTCCATGACTCTCTCCACAACACATGAGCAACGGCAGTAATCTGGTGGAGAATGGATTACGTAAATGCAAATACATATTTTGTGAATAGCATAGGCTTCAACTGCAGAAGTCCAATTGCCAGGACGGTAGATGCCACCTATGATATCCAATGCCCCATAGTGTCCTCTAAGTGTGGAGTGACCATGTTTGTCAGTCACCAACATCACCTCCTTGCACCCACTGCTGCTTCAATGAAAATCATGTCAGTTTCTATTTGGGAGCTTGAAGGCAATAATTGTGGTGATAATAATTTGCTCCCAACCTGCCGTGAGAGGATGTTGTCACATTCACAAAGTTTCATTTATAGTATCGTAATTCTACTTATGACTCAACTCTGGGATGAAAACCCTACTCGGCACCGCTGAGCACATCAGAGATAAATTTACCTTCATGCAGAAATGTGAACCAGTAAACTGTGCAGAACATTAAGTACCGAGTGGAATAAAGGATCACCGTGCTCAGTACAACATACAGTGGTAGTAGTTGTAACATACCAACTGTTTTACCAGCAGAGGGAGGTCAATAACAACAAAAGAAATATCAGTCTGGAGACGGGCTCCCTCTACAGTTAATGAACTTAAGTTAGTGAAACCCAAGAACCAACAAATGTTTCAAATCCTTGAAATCTGACTATATTAAGAGAAGTACAGCTTTCATGAACACAAAATAACAATTTCATCCATTTTAAATAAAACCAACATCTTCAAATGCTGTCCACCTAAAATAGCAAGTATTAGAACCACTACGAGACACTCAGCATGTTGAGCAGCATCTGAGGGGTTGGAAGTGGTGAGGAATTGTTGATGTTATGGGTTGAGAACCTGATTCAGGGTCTCGACTTGAACTAGAACCACCATTTTGAGAGCAGTAAGCAACTGTTTCTAATTCCACGTAGGCCCTTACCTCAGTTCCCATTGTTCTAGGCTGTGACAATTGAGGTCATGTGAAATTTAAGAAAATGTTTGCCAAACTTTAAACTTCATGGAACAATTTCTTATTTTAAACATACAAAATTATGAGAAGCCTAAATCAAAAGTCTTTTGAAATACATTGTGGTGGATAAGTTCCCAGGGCCTAATCGAAGCAAAGGAGGAGACTGTTGGGGACTTGACTGAGATATTTATATCCTCTTTAGTCCTAGAAGACTGGAGAATAGCCAATGTTGTTCCTTTATTTAAGAAGGACAACAGGGACAAACCAGCAAATTATAGGCCAGTGAGCCTTACATCAGTGGCAGGGAAATTATTGGAAAAGGTTCTTAGGGACAGGGTTTACTCACATTTGGAAAAGCATGGACTTCTTAGGGAGAGTCAGCATGACTTTATGCAGGCGAGGTCCTGTCTCACGAATTTGATTGAGTTTTTTGTGGGTAGTGACAAGATAATTGATGAGGGTAGAGCAGTTGTTCCTGTCTACATGGACTTTAAACACTTGACAAGGTCCCTCATGATAGGCTGGTCCAGCAGATCAAGTCACATGGGATCTATGTTGAGTAGTTGGTAAGTTGGATATAAAATTGGCTTGACCATAGAAGTCAGAGGGTAGTGGTGGAGGGGTGTTTCTCTGACTGGAGGTCCGTGACCACTGGTGTTCTACAAGCATCAGTGCTGGGACCTCTGTTTTCTGATGTATATAAATGATCTAGATGAAAATGTAGCTGGTTTGATTAGTAAGTTTGGAAACGACACATAAATTGGTGGGAGTTGTGGATAATGAAGAAGGTTGTCAAAGGATACAGAACGATATAAATCAGTTGGAAATTTGGGCAGAGATATGCAGGTGAAGTTTAACCCAGACAAGTGTGAGGTGTTACATTTTGGGAGGTCAAATGCGAGAGGAAAGTATACAGTCAATGGCAGGATCCTTAACAGCATTAGTGTGCAGAGGGATCTTGGGGTTCAAGTCCATAGCTCCCTGAAAGTGGCAACACAAGGGTGGTAAAGAAGGCATGTGCCATGCTGACCTTCATCGGTCAGAGTTTTGAGTATCATGTTGCAGTTGTGTAAAACTTCAGTTAGGCCACATTTGGAATATTGTGTGCAGTTCCAGTCACCATATTACAGGAAGGATGTGGAGTCTTTGGAGAGAATGCAGAAGAGGTTCACCAGGATGTTGCCTGAATTGGAGAGTATTAGCTATAAGGAGAGGTTGGACAGATTTGGATTGTTTTTTCTTGAGCGTCTGAGGCAGAGGGGTGACCTGATAGAAGTACATAAACTAATGAGGAGCATGGATAGGGGAGATAGAGTCATTTTCCCAGGGTGGAAATGTCAAATACTAGAAGGCATAGGTTTAAGGTGAGGGGAAAAGTTTAAAGGAGATCTGCAAGGCACTTTTTTTACACAGAGAATGGTCGGTGCCTGGAATGCACTGCCAGGGGAGGTGGTGGAAGCAGATACGATAGCAACATTTAAGAGGCATTTAGACAGATACATGAACAGGCAGCAAATGGGGTGATACAGACCATGTGCAGGCAGATGGAATTAGTTAGATTGGCGTCATGGTCAGCAAGACGTGATGGGCCAAAGAGCTTGTTCCTGTGCCACAATGTTCTATGTTCTAAAAATATCTGAGGCCATTAAGGCTGCACTTTCATCAGGATTATTCTCATTACTCCTTTTGTGCACAGACACGGTAGCATATAAGCCATGATCCTAATCAATGGGGTCCACAACAGATTCGATCTCAGTACAAGCAAGGCTGCCACATTTCCCTGACACTTTTTTCAATCTTTCTCACTGCAATGCTGCGCCTCACCTCCAACGAGCTCCCAACTGGAGTGGAACTAATTCACAAGGCTCATGGGAAACTACCCAGCCGAGGTCATCTCCAATCCAGAACCAAGGTCACCCCAACACCAACCATCGAGCTGCAGTTTGCAGACAACACTTAGGTATGTGTGCGTTTGGAGGCAAACAAGAGGTCAGGCATCACACTCAACATTTGCAAAATAAAGGTCCCCTGCAGCAGAAACCTCAACATACAATGTTTTTTTTTATTGTTTAATTCATCACCATTTCTCTTCCAAAAATGCCTGTGAAGCTTAGCTTCATCTTGATTTTCATTTGCATTGTACATTTTCATTGTTCACCAATGTACTCTGTTCACCTTCGTCGTCTCCCTTCTGTTCCCTTACAATTTTTTTTTGCAACTTCATCTGTTTTCTCTACCTCTGTCACCCTTTCAGCATTGAGTTCCAGACACCTGAAACTGTTTAGGTGAAATTGTTTCTCATTGTCTCCCCTACCAATGATTGTAAATCACTGACCCCTGGATTTTGACTTCGCTGCTGAGGGAAATGGCCTCTTCCTCTTTAATCTATCCAGGCTCCTCATATTTAGTATACCTCAATCAAGTTTCCCTCTCCTCTGTTCCAAAGAACCTCAGCCTATCTTTCCTGTTAAAGATCATTGATATGAAACATGGGGTTTCTCTCCCCACAGATGTTGTTTAACCTGTTGAATATGTCTACAATGTTTTGTTTTATTTCCTAGTTCTAAGAGACTTTGGTTAGATGAGTTTCTGATTAAAATGATAATCCTGAGGAATAAAGGTGTGGTTGATCTTCAGTATCTGAGACCATCAGGCTTTTGTCAGTCAGATAAATCAGTGAGTTTAGCACCTAATTTGAACAGCTTGTGCAATGAACTGATGTGGTATTTAATACAATGCACTTGCATAGTTTTATATTCTGCTATATTGTCACTGCTGACAACAGAGTCTGCATCAAACCTACCAACTAACGGAAATTACAGACATTTACCACATGGAACATCCTCTGTTATCACCATTATACCTCACGAGTGGTTTTAGTCCTTTGCATAGGATTGGAAAGTAAGAATGGTTAGAAAAAATGTTCTGATACAAAACATTATAAACCTACTTGCATTTCTTCCCACAGTGTTAAATTAAGAAGCACTTTTAATTTCTTTTAAACGTCAGTGTTGTGGTTGGATCAGAAACATGTTATGCATGAAAATCCATGCTAACATGGTGCTGCAGGGGACCCAATCCAGTTTCTTCAGGGGTTCACAGAGAAGTGATTTATTTAAGGGCATTACGTACAAGAAGATATGCTCAGACTTTCAGTGCAGTAACAACAACTGTGTGACTTTCAGAATTGTAAGAGAAACTTGTGATCTCAGCATGGCAGCAGCTCTTAGGAAGGTGGTTCCCAATCAGAATCACCACCTTGAGTGGTGGGGCTGAAATGGATCAAGCAAACCAGGAGTATCAGGTTCAAGATGGGGTCAGACACCTTGCACCTCGGATGGATGATCAGGCATCAGAGGTGGTGGGAGTTGTTATCCAGGGGAAGTGTTGATTGCCCCAGCACTCCCAATCCCACAACGGGAAACAAAGGAAGAAGTTGGCCCGGCTTCTTTAGGTTCTTTAGGTGGCTTCAGTTGCTCATTGTCCAATCGTAGCTCCAATCAGGTTGTCACCTTTAACTTAGACTTGAAGTTTTCATCCTCCCATTAAGATTTAAAGGGGACCTGAGGAGCAACTTTTTCACACAGAGGGTGGTGGGTACATATATAGAAGAAGCTGCCAGAGGAAGTGGTAGAGGCAGGTTCAATTAAAATGTTTAAAGGACATTTAGACAGATCTGTGGATAGGAAAGGTTCAGAGGGACGTGGGCCAAACGCAGGCAAATGGGACCAGATCAGGTAGGCAACCTGGTCGGCATGGACAAGTTGAGCCAGAGAGCCTGTTTACGTGCTGTATGACTTTATTGGTCTTATTTCTAGGCCCACAGGGCATGTTTGTTCTTCATGAAACTGCCTTCTGGACCCAGACTTGTCCTCTCCCTCTCTGCTTACTCAGACCCTTGGCACTGAGTGGGCTCTGAGTGAGCCGGTGAGACCAATGTGGGATCCGCAGACTCTGCCACATCTGGGCCAGGGGCTGCCTGATGGAATGAGTGAGTAATCAGTCTGCGTACTCCTTCTGCTGTCGACAATGGGCTTCTCTCTGCTCCCAATGAATGGACTCAAGGCTCTCAGTGCCATCCTGAATACTCCTCCACTTTGAGCGGTCATGAATCAGGTGGTGCCATACTTTCTCAGAAAGGCTTTGATAAATTCCCTGACCTTTCTCCTTGGTCCATCTGGTAATTGCCTGCTGTGAGAGAGCTCGGAATGGAGTCTGTATTTCCGGAGTCTGGTGTCAAGCTGTGAACCATGTGGCCTGGCTTTTGGAACCAGATGAATATGTCACACTTCACATCTCAAGGCTCCTATATGAAGAATAGTGAATATTGAGAATAATATCTTCATGCTGAAAGCTGATTCACACACTAAGATCCCAAGTTCAATCCTTGCTCCAGGTTGCTTGAGCTGATCTTGGCTGAGGAGGCATGTGTACCTGATAAGGGAAGAGATGATTGGTTCCTGATTCCTATCTGGTGATCTTGCTGGAGAACACTGTGTGGACTTTAGCTGAGGACAAGATTGAGCTGTGTCCACAGCTTGCTGACACTCATTCTTTAGACTCAGAAGTGAAGTAAAGGCTATTGGGTGGTTTGTTGGGCCTAACTAAGAGTCTCCCACTTCAGAAGAGAACAGAGAGATTCTGGCAGAGGAATGGAGGGAAGCAAACTGACAATTGAATGGTGACATAATTAAACCCTTACTGTTATGAAAAGAATCAAATTCTTTGGTGAAAATATAACAGGCCAGATTGAGCAGTGGAACACTATGTACTGGGGAAGGTGGTGAGCCACATTAGTTTATGCATGGGTTGGCTTGTGTAAACTTTGTGACTCTGTTCACTTGAATGGGGTCACCAACCTGGTGAGAATAGGTAAGTTAGGGTAAGTGATTTACTTTATCTTTTCATGCTCTTAATTACTTGCTGGCATTTTATGGTGCTTTAAATTAAACTAACTTTATTCCAATATTTATTTTTTTTAATTATGTAGATAGATATCTTTATTTGTCACATGTACATTGAAACACACAGTGAAATGCATCTTTTGCGTAGAGTGTTCTGGGGGCAGCCTGCAAGTGTTGCCACACTTCCAGTGCCAACATAGCATGCCCGCAACTTCCTAACCTATACGTCTTTGGAATGTGGGACGAAACCGGAGCACCCGGAGGAAACCCACACAGACACGGGGAGAACGTACAAACTCCTTACAGACAGCGGCCAGAATTGAACCCGGGTCATTAAATCTGGTTGGACAGTTTTTAAATGTCTCTGACCATCAGAGGCTGTCAGGGTATTGGTGTGGTGGTGGGGGGGCTAGGTTGGGAGGGGCAGGCCTCAGGATCCAAAGCCTGAGCACTGTTTACAGTGCAGAGTCAGCTCCACCTCGCAGGATGACTCCCAGGAAGATCAGTTCAGCCTGCTCTCTATATCCGGAATAGGTTAGCATGTGTGGGCTGAGTTCAGGCCAGATCAAGGACAATCCATGTCTTTACAAAAGGCTGCAATGTACTTTGTTCATAAAATTATACCACATATGACACAGTAAACTGCCATTCTTTATTGTGGTTTAACACATCAGGACATGGGTGTTATAATGTGCCTATACACTAACTGAAGTGCCAAACAGAACCAAGTGCTAACCCAGACAAAATCATGGGACTTCTTTTTTTGTTTTGATTGCTCAGGTAAAGGAGTGTTCAGCTAAGTTATAAAGTGAACAAAATCTGAGAACCCCACCCTATCATTCCTGATAAATTGGACAATTCAGTACAGTAACCCTGGTAATTTAATCGAAGAAGCCTGTTAAACGTAAGTGTCAAATTATCTTTGATACTCCCAGAACAACACGAATGTTTTTTCAGACCCACAAACATAAGCTGGGGTAGTACCCCACACCCCTCCTTTATACCCACCACCAATAGAAAGTAAAAGCATAAAGTGTTGGAAAGCAGCATCTGTGGGAAGAAAAACAGAGGGAAGAAAACTGCCAGAAGATGCTGTCTTGGACTGAAACGTTAACTCTGTCTCTCTCACTACAGATGCTGCCTGAGTGAGTGTTTCCAGTGTTTTGTTCCTCTGACATTTCCAAGGTCTGAAGTTTTGTTGGCTTTCATTTATTGTCAGACTGGGCACAAACAATCTCCTCTGGTCATCTACCCCTACAGTCAAAACAGACCCCATTTATTGAGGACAAGATGTAGCTTGGCTGTGATTTCCTCCTCACAACCCATGGGCTCGCCCTTTACAGCCCTACACAGCGTTGGAATGATTAAAATGACTCTTAAATCCCTTGTCTTAGGTTTGGGATCATTGAAAACTCAGAGTAGGTTGCCAAAACCATTAGGGCACAACACCAGTAACTGCTCTTCCAGAGGCTTTTGCATCTGTACTCAGCTCCTATGAGCTCCACTTGGCTTAATAGAGAGTACACTGGGCAGGATTTCACTGGGTGACCTGTGGCCTCCTTCAGACACATCTCCTTGTGAAAGCAATGCTGGACAAAGACCCTGCTTACCAGAACTTATAAAAGGCAGTTGATGTTCTGGGACGGATATTGAAGAATGTATGTATCACAACTGAAAAAATATGGATTATATCTCAGTGTATGAAGACCTAACATTTCCACTTGGAAAAAGAGCATCAGGTTTTTGAAATTTCTTGGCTATTTGAGCTATTGGATAATAAACTAGCAGATGTACGGCACTCAGGAATTTCCTGTATTTGGTTATCTTTGAACATTCTATAATCAGGAGGAAATGCAAAAAAAAAGAATGTCCTGTGAAATTTATCAAAGCAGGAATACAAGGAATACTTTGAGTCTCAATGGGGAATGGGCATGCTCCAAATCATCTTCTTTGAATTTTCTAAATTTCATCACATTATACACTTCTATTGTGTCACATTTCCTGCTTCAGGGTACAACTTAGGTCGGTGAGGACATTTGACAACACGTTAATAAGGAAAACTATGGCACTGTTTGAAGTTGGGACACATGAAAGAAATGGAGAAATTAAGAGGGTGCTTTAAGAGGCCCAGAAGAAAATAGTATAAGTGTAAAAGGGTCTACTTCAGGATGTTCCTGGTGTGGCTTAGTGTTTCAATATCTTGCTACAACAGAACAGTATCGTAAGGGTTGTTAGAGCAAACACAGGTATTAACTCTGTTTTCAAATGGTGAAATCTCAAAAAGCAAAGCATGATGGCAACTGCAAAGAATGTTGTGAAGCAGGATTAAATTTAAAACTTGCAGGATATGAAATCCAAGGCACTAACTTACAGTGGTGTTTTGTTGGACAAAGAGATCCTACTTAGCCAGAGCAAGTACGTTAAATCTAGCAGGAACATGCTAACAAAGTATGGTACTTGACACACATGTCGGGCAAGAACACCGATTAAGAGATAGAGACAAGAAAGCATGCATGAAATATCCAAAGGGACATCTCAATGAAGCAAGCAACATTTGTGATGTAATTCTAGACAATTAGTGTATGGGTTCTAGTTAAGGAGTAGCTCAGTCTGCAAGAAAATAAACAAGGATGATAAAAAATATCTCAATCCGCAAAAGAGGTGGGGTTAATAATAAATGAACTGTAGTTTTGAAAGGAACAGAAGTAGGATAGCTGTGGACATTGGTAGTTGGCAGGTAAGATTAAAGAGGAAAAGCATGTATTGGTATTGGTATCGGTATTGGTTTATTATTGTCACTTGTACCGAGGTACAGTGAAAAACTTGTATACCAATCATATAGGTCAATTCATTACACAGTACAGCTACATTAAGTTAGTACAGAGTGCATTGATGTAGTATAGGTAAAAACAATAACAGTACAGAGTAAAGTGTCACAGCTACAGAGGAAGTGCAGTGCAGGTGGACAATAAGGTGCAAGGTCACAACAAGGTAGATTGTGAGGTCAAGAGTCCATCTCATTGTATAAGGGAACCGTTGAATAGTCTTATCAAAGTGGAATAGAAGCTGTCCTTGAGCCTGGTGGTACGTGCCCTCAGGCTCCTGTATCTTCTGCCTGATGGAAGAGGAGAGAAGAGAGAATGACCCAGGTGGGTGGTGTCTTTGATTATGCTGGCTGCTTCACCAAGGCAGTGAGAGGTAAAGACAGAGTCCATGGAGCGGAGGCTGGTTTCCGTGATGCGCTGGGCTGTGTCCACAACTCTCTGAGGTTTCTTGCGGTCTTGGGCAGAGCAGTTGCCGTACCAAGCTGTGATGCATCCAGATAGGATGCTTTCTATGGTGCATCGATAAAAGTCAGTGAGTGTCAAAGGGGACATACTGAATTTCTTTAGCCTCCTGAGGAAGTAGAGGCGCTGGTGAGCTTTCTTGGCCGTGGCGTCTACATGACTTGACCAGGACAGGCTATTGGTGATGTTCATTCCCAGGAACTTGAAGCTCTCAACCCTCTCAACCTCAGCACCATTGATGTAGACAGGTGCATGTACACCGCCCCCTTTCCTGAAGTCAATGACCAGCTCTTTTGTTTTGTTGACATTGAGCGAAAGGTTGTTGCCATGACACCATGTCACTAAGCTCTCTGTCTTTTTCCTGTACCCCGACTCATCGTTATTTGAGATACGGCCTACCATGGTGGTATCATCTGCAAACTTGTAGATGGAGTTAGAGCAGAATGTGGCCACACAGTCATGAGTATATAGGGAATAGAGTAGAGAGCCGAGGATGCAGCCTTGTGGGGCACCAGTGTTGAGAATAATCGTGCTGGAGGTATTGCTGCCTATCCTCACTGATTGCGGTCTGTTGGTCAGAAAGTCAAGAATCCAGTTGCAGAGGGAGGTGTTGAGTCCCAGGTCTCGGAGTTTGGTGATGAGTTTGCTTGGAATTATAATATTGAAGGCGGAGCTGTAGTCAATAAACAATAGTCTAACGTAGGTGTCTTTACTGTCCAAATGCTCCAGAGCTGAGTGTAGAGCCAGGGAGATGGCGTTCGCTATAAACCTGTTTCAGCGGAGGGCGAATTGCAGTAGGTCGAGGTTGCCTGGGAGGCTGGAGTTAATGCGTGCCATGACCAGCCTCTCGAAGCACTTCATGATGGTGGATGTCAGAGCCCCTGGTCGGTAGTAATTAAGGCAGGTTACCTTGCTTTTCTTTGGTACCAGGATGATAGTGATCTTCTTAAAACAGGTGGGAACCTGAGATTGAAGCAGGTAGAGGTAAAATATGTCTGCAAATACCCCCGCCAGCTGATCAGCACAATATCTGAGCACTTGGCCAGGGACACCATCTGGGCCAGATGCTTTCGTTGTGTTCAGTGTCTGGAAGACTGATGTAACATTACTTGTTTCATCGAGAGAGAGAGAGAGAGAGAATGAGAGAATATGAACAGGAAGAAGGGAATCTGCAATCAACAGGACATAGCAGGAAGAACAGACACCAGCTGAGAGGGTTGCAGTTGTTCAGAGGGTGAGCTTCTAAGGGTTTGAGGAACAGACTGCAACCATAGTCTTTGTTAATATTACTTCCAGGCAACTTACTTAATGAATCCGTTGTATTTATGACAAATATACCTGTACCTATAGTGGTTCATTGTAGTCACAAACAAGTGGTTTGAGTTAGGCAAAGCAAACTATAAATTAGCCAATCTTATATAGATGTAAAGATGTAAAGAGCACAATCATAGTCCCAGTCTACTTATAATAAGTTTTGATTTGTCTGAAATAGAGAGAAATTCAGTGAAGGTTGTATTTCTGTTTATTATCCAGTTGCCCAGTTAGCTAAGGAATTTCAAACATTGTCACAGATTACCCATTCGTAGATGAGCAGAGGGAGCAGGGATAAAATTAAAGGAGAGGTGACAAAATGAGACAAATAGCTGGACAAGCCAGCTCATTTAGGAAGGGATCATGCTGTTAAATGATTATCAAGGAAAATAAAGAACTTGAAATCAATTGCTGAAAAACAGCAAACCAGTGAAACTTGACAGGTACATGGATGTTACATTTTGTTTTCCAGAGCACTGTTTGTTAATTAGACTTCCAATCTAAGCAAGGTGTCTCGGCAACTTGTTTATTCTTCCACTGCCTGCCATGCGCTCTGACAAATGATACAATACGTTCTCTTAATACAGAAAACAGTGCACTAATGAGTGATGCAGTACAAGGCCATCTGAGGAAAAGACATGTTTGAAGGGCAAGATCTCAACACTGACACAAAGCTCATGGTTTCAAAGCACTGGGGAGATTCTACCAACCCTATGCCAGGTCATCTCTCAGTCCAACATCCCCCCCAGCATTGAAGATCTAATCACACTCAGTCAGCTCTGATGGACAGACATTGTTGTTCATATGCCCAACAGCAGATCCAGAAACAGATACTCTCTGTAAGACAAGAAATTAGCTGGACAGGAATTGGACAAAGAAAAGGTGTTAAGGATGTTCTCAAGACTCCTTGAAAAATATAACATCCTTCTGATTTGTGGGAATCTCTGGTTCATGATAGCTCAAATGGAAAAGTTGCAGTCAGGCTGGCATTGAGAATGCTAACTCCATTTGTTAGAAGCATACAGAAGTCTGGTATAAACAATGGAAAGAGTGCATCACCCCCGAAATGTCAAGCCATCTCAGAACCCACAGAACTAGAGGAAGCAAATCAAGGAAAAGCCACAGAAGCAGATGGTATATGGTATAACAAAATGGTATACTTATACCTAACAATAATTTTCAATTTATTCCTATGATATATAGCAATGAGTAATAGCAATGGAAGATTGGCTGGATAGTAGTAAAAGTGTTGATATGTTTTGGCCTGCCCTTCACAGAGTCAGTAACAATTCAAACTGTTACTGTTACTTTTGTGCAACCTTTTCCGGGTTGTCATATTTTAAGGGTTGTCATATTGTCATATAAGTCTCATCCCCATCCTCGAAATTCCTGCAGTTTTATTAGGCTGGACAGACTTGGAGACTCAGGAGTGAGGACATAGCCACTCCTCCACAAGGTCAGGGTACTTGGATATGTTTTGTGGGAGAATTCATGTGGCAAGCAGCATAAAACTGGTTGTTTCTTGCTATGAGTTTTGGTTTTTTTCAATCCTGACAAGTAAAATAAATACGAAATTTCAAATTGAACAGGACGGTTAATTGTGCATCAAAATGTCAAATTAAGTAAGATTCCTTGTGTACTGGACAGCCAAAGTGACATATTACAGACAGCTATGTCATCCCGTGACCAATGGATTACCTCACGGCTCTGCAGTTCTGCCACATTCAGTCATGAGTTACCATGGAAAATTAAGGAACTAATGGGAGGAGAAGTCTCCATGAACTTACCGTCAATTGTGCTGGCACAGTTAAGCCTAGGAATGTAAAAGCCAAAGCTAAAAACTTAAAATCTTCTGCCAGATATGATAAGCAGATGATCAACCTCAGTCTCTTCCTGAGATCCCAACCTTCACAAAAACCTGTCATTAGCCAATTTGATTCACTCCAAGAATATTGAGGAAAAGCTGAGCAATGTCCTGACATCAGCCCAGCCCTAGTGCTGAGAGGCTGTGCTCCAGAACCAGCTGAGTCTCTATCCAGGCTACTCCAAGACAAAACTGACACCTACGCAACAACATGGTAAATTGTCCTGGCGTGCTCTGACCATAAAAAAGGACAAGCATAGGTCAACCCCATCAGTCTATTCTCAATTATCATCAAAAGCGATGGAAGTGTCAGCGACAGTGCTGTTAAACAGAGCTCACTCGCTAATGATCTGCTCACTGATGCTCAGTGTGTCTTTTGCCAGTACCATCCAGCTCCAGACTTCACACAGCCTTGGTCCAAACATAAACAACAGTGCCGAATTGCAGAACTGAGAGTGACTGCCCTTCACATCATCAGATCATCTGGTGGATTGTGATGTCAAGGTGAAATTAAAATCAGAGAGGAAAAGTCAACAGTGGCTAGTCATGTGTAACACAAAGGAAGATGGTTGTGGTTGTTGAAGGTGAATAAGTTCATTCCAGGGCATCAGTGCAGGAGTTCTTTGGGGTACTTTCTCCAGTCCAAATGTCTTCAACTATATCATCATTGATTGGTATTGGTATTGGTTTATTATTGTCACTTGTACTGAGGTACAGTGGAAAAACTTGTCTTTCCTACTGATCGTACAGGTCAATTCATTACACAGTGCAGTTACATTGAGTTAGTACAGAGTGCATTGATGTAGTACAGGTAAAAACAATAACATTACAGAGTAAAGTGTCACAGCTACAGAGAAAGTGCAGTGCAATAAGATGCAAGGTCACAAGGTCGATCGTGAGGTCAGAGTCCACGATCTTCCATTATAAGGCTTGAAGTGCAAATGTTTGTTGGTGACTGTGCAGCATTCAGTTCTGTTCTCAACTTCACATGTAATGGAGCAACCCATGAGTGCAATCACCAAGATGTGGACATCCTTCAAGATTTGGCTGTGAAATCGCAAGTTACACAATTGCCAGGTGATGCTTGCCAACAGAAAGAGAGAAGAATATCTGAGCACGATCACCCCATCTCCCTTGATTTTCATTGTCATCTTCTACCATTGTAAACACCCTGGGACCATGAGTTGACCAGCAAATTAATTCACCCAGCCACATAGATACAGTGGTGGTGAATACAGTTTCTAGCCAGGTATTCTACAGTGAGAGACTCATGTCCTAATTCCCTAAGCCTTTGCCACCATCCTGGTATTCGTCAGGAATGTGATGGATGAGTGCAGATCCAACAAAACTAAGGAAGGGCAGTGCCATCCATGAAGAAACAACCCACTTGACTGACACCCAGTCCACCACCCTAAACCCTCCCTCCTTCCGCTACTGGTACCAGGGCTGCATTCTGCCCCATACACAAAATGCACTGCATTAACTCAGCCATTTCACCAATATATGCAGTGTTCCAAAATTTTCCCAAAAGACAGCAAGTGCTGATGGTTAATATGTTTAAATATTACATACTTCTGAGAAGTATTTCTATAATATTTAATAATATGTTTAAATCATAATATAGAATATAGAACACTACAGCACAGTACAGGCCCTTCGGCCCACAATGTTGTACCGACATTTTATCCTGCTCTAAGATCTATCTAACCCTTCCCTCCCACATAGCCTCCTATTTTTCTATCATTCATGTGTCTATCTAAGAGTCTCTTAAATGTCCCTAATGTATCTGCCCCCACAACCTCTGTCGGCAGTGCGTTCCACGCACCCACCACTCTCTGTTTAAAAAACTCACCCCTGATATTCCCCTTATACCCTCCTCCAATCAACTTAAAATTATGTCCCCTCGTGTTAGCCATTGTCGCCCTGGGAAAAATGGTAATAGATGATGAATGTTTACCTATTTCAGAACGGCTGGGGTCTTTGCTTTACTGGCTGTCAAAGGGGTTAAGAATGAGAAGCACAGGGCCTTGCTAATCAGGCAGGAGCTGGCTTCCTTGAGAAAATGCTCACCAGGGGACCCATTCAGGGTAAAAGGAAATTCTGAGCCAAAACCTTTGACGTGTCCTAGATTCTATCATCTGCAAATTCCCTGGCAAATCACACACCTCTTGGAAATATGTCATTGTTCCTTCATTGGCAACGGGCCAAAACCATGTAACTCCATCCCCGTTGATAGTATGGAACTATTTCAGCACACTGACTGTGACGGTTCAAGAAGATGGCTTGCCTCTACGTGCTGAGGCCAATTAGAAACGGGTAATAAGTCCTGGCAATCCAATGATGCTTGTGTTCTATAAATCAATATAAAACAAACACACGAAGAACTTGATTGCTGTGTATCATCTTACGATCACTGAGAATCTGCCACAATAATTTTTAAAGCACAAAACACCTATTCTGATCAGTAGGTGACTCAGAATGTTAATGATGGGGAATTTGACAGTAGAAATACATTCAAATATCAAAAGGTTAAAACTGTGTATGATTTCTCACTTAAATAAAAACAGTGAATTCTGCATTAGGTGATACATCCGTTTTATAACACCTACACAAGAAATGCAGTGTCAGTAAGATGAAAAATAAGTCATTTGCTGTGGTCAAAAAAACGGTGCAACTAAATATCACCGTGTCTGCTGGAGTTTTTGAAAAAGCATGTTTTTTTTTGGAAAAGTCAACTGTTTTCATCGTCAGTGACTCATTTGAGAAATGTAAGAAAATAATTGTTCTGTGCATCAGTTTTCTAATTTTTTGATCATCAAGTAGAGCTCAACTCAGGAGGGAGTCATTGCAGTTGAAAGATTAACTGCACAAGTGATAGACATAATGCACAAGTTGCTATCTGCAGAGTCAGTTTTAACTTGGAACAAGAATCATGAATGCAAGGATGGAAGTGAGTGAGAATCCCTTCGACCCCCTGAACTGTGAAGCCCGGGTGATTTTATTTTAACTCGGAGGCCTCATTTGCAAGCCCTGTTAGAGGCCAGCAGTATTGATGTATTATATAGGAGGTAAAATTGCTGAGAGCCCTGCTAAAGAAAGTATCTGGGCATTGGAATTCTAGCTGTTATCACAGTGTTAGATTAATCTGAAGTAACTTGCTTTGTTCTATTATGTTTATAAGCAGAGTTAGCTTTTATTTGTGAAAATGGTGCTCCATTAAGAACCAGAAAAACACCTGTGAATGAAGTTGTACATGAAGTTTCAATGTGATGAAGGAATATTTTGGCAAAACTTCTTTGGAAAGCAACCTAAGATCGAGGTCTAGAAGTTCTTTAGTACATGCTTCACACATTGAAGAGGTGTTGTGTGGTGAAACCATACAGGTTTGGTGCATAGTCACAAGGTGCTGATATTTTACAACTGGCATTTCCTAATCTAACACACACATTCATCTGCAGACCACATGATGTGTCTTCTGCAATTTCCATCATGGTGATGTGGGGGAGGGGTGCACATTAAGGGAGAGTGGTTGGGAGATTATTGTGTGAAGAGAGAAGACTGGGGGATATTCATAGAACATTAAGGTTTGGGGAGACAATTGGGGAAGGATTGCAGGCGAGGATGAAAGTAAATTACATTGCGGTAGGGAAAACTCAAATGATCTGGAGAGAAGGGTGTGCAAGGGAAAGAATGGAGGAGTGGTGGAGATATATCAGGTAACTGGGGTGTAATTGGAGGGTGGCTGAGGAGGAGTTCAGAGAGAAGAATGGGAGGAGATTAGGTGGTTAGGTAGAAGGTTATGGGCAATAGAGTGAAGACTGGTGATGAGGCAATGGGAGATCCAAATGGCCATGTTTGACAAAAGGAGGTTGCAATGAAGTCTGATTATCTGGGTGGGGTAAGGACAATTTCTCAAGTTGAGGACCTGTCAAAAGACCAAAAGCCCATCCTAGCAAATGGAATTCCACCTGAAGAAGTGTGAAATAATGCGTCTAGGGAGGGAATGAAGGGCCGAATGGCCGAATGGTCTACTTCTGCTCCTATTGTCTATTGAAAACAAGACAAGGGAATACACAATGCCAAGGCTTAGAATGAATGTCCACAGACCCCTGAAGGTAGTAGGACAAGTACATAAGGTGGTTAAGATGGTACAGGGGATCCTTGCCTTTATTGGTTGAGGCATAGAATGTAAGAGAAGACAGGCTAGAACTGAATAAAACATTGGTTAGGACAGAGCCAAAGTACTGTATAGAGTTCTGGTCACCACCCTACAGAAAGAATGTGGCAGCGTTAGAGAAGGTGCAATGATTGATGAGGATGTTGCCAGTGCTGAAGCCCTGTAGATCTGAGGGAAGACTGTCTAGGTGGGGTTGTATTCCATGGAGCAAAGAAGACTGAGGGGTGAATAAATTGTATATAATCCCGAGATGATTAGATAGGCCTTTTTCCATTTGCAGCATGTCATTAACTTACTGCAAATGGAAAAAGGCATGATATAAGTTAAATAGTGGAAGGGTTAGAGGGGAGTTGTGTGAAGGTTAATTTGCTCAGTGAGTGATGGGAGTCTGAAATTCACTCCCAAAAAGGGTGGTGGAGGCAGAAACCCACACCACATATATAAAAAAAGTACTGGGGTGAGCCTTTGGGATAAAATCCACATGCCCAGTGACTAGGAGATGGAAAGTAAGATTAACCCATCCATTTTTAGCCAGCAGAGACAGGTTGGGCTGAATGGCCACCTGTGTCACAGCTCCCTATGACTTAAGAGCAGACCTCAAGCCTTTAGCTGCAATCCACATTTCTGGTTGATGACTGTACTGCTCATCAATCATGAATTCATGATGAAACATCACATAACTACAGGCCATCGCTGGGGTATGACTGAGTTCTATTTATACAGACTTCCAAGTCAATTTTGTCCATAAGTCAGAAAATACACAAAATGACTTGATATGGTAACTGTGCCTCCACAGTATTGTAATGAATGGTGTTGATGAGGGCTGATTAAGATGAACATTTATTATTGTCTTCCCCTGCCTGGTTACAATGATACAGAATCAGGATGTGCCATGCTCAGTGACTGGTTTTGATGGCCCTGAAGTATCAGAAGGTGTTACATTCTTTACTAGAGTATCGTTTCACAAGTATCAATAGAAGCAAATGGCTTGTCAGTTTCCAAAGCAATTCTCTTATGTGCCTTCCCGCGATGAAACTGGGAGCCAGTGTTCTTGAGAGTAGTGAATTTATGGAATTCCTTGCCACGTACAGCAGTGGAGGCCAGATCATTGGAGGCATTTAAGGAGGATATAGATAGATATCTAATTAGTCAAGGTATCAAGGGATATGGGGATAAGGCTGGAAACTGGGGTTAGAAAAGTTTTGTTTGCTCATGGAGCAGAATCCCCCCCCCCCCCCCAATTTCTCATTTCTTTTTCCCCTTTACTTTGGAGCAGACTCGATGGGCTCCCTTGTCTTGTGATCTTGAGAGACAATGGTGTTTGATCACTGCGGGAAGGTTGCATGGAAACAGGGTTTTTTTAAAGCCCTGTTCCCATTTGAATTTAATAATATTTATGGGAGCTAATTCATATGTACAGGGTGTCCAGAGGTTGGGTGTTCGTTACCCAGGAAGTGCCTGTATAGAGTGTTTATTGCACACTGATATTTTGTTTGCTTCGATTGCTTTTCAAACAAGGTCTCTGTGCAGGTCCATTGGCTTCCCTGTGTATGAATTTTACTCACAAAGAGAACCACACTACTTTTTATGGAAGTCCACAGTGTGTGCACAAACTACCTAAATATTAAACACTCAGCTTTCTGATAAAATGATATTCTGATACACATAAAATCATTGCATTATGGCATTGAATATCTCAACCAGATTATTTTATCTTAATTCAATCATGAAGACCTGTGCAGATGACATGATGATGTGCTAAAATATGATTTCTAGGACCATTTTTTTTGAGGTTGACCTTGTGTCGAGCTTCTGAAGTGATTGAGATTATGTTGAGTTTCATCAGAATAGTGTAGGAGGATGGTAGCATAGCGGTTAGCGCAACGCTATTACAGCGCCAGCGATCAGTGTTCAATTCCCGTCGCTGTTTGTAAGGAGTTTGTAAGTTCTCCCGCGTCTGCGTGGGTTTCCTCCGGGTGCTCTGGTTTCCTCCCACATTTCAAAGACGTACGGGTAGGTTAATTTGGGTTTAAAATGGGTGGCATGGACTCATTGGGCCGGAAGGGCCTGTTACCACGCTGTAAATAAAATTTAATTTAAAAAAAAATTTAATTTAAAAAAAAGAACAGATGGGTCAGAATGAATGTGGGCCAGAAATTTACAGATGTGCACAGAACAGGGGTCACCCAGTGTTTGACTGGTCTCTGCTGTGTAGAAGCCACCACATGTGTTACACATATGGACATCGATATACCGGAAAGAGGTGAGGGAGGGACCTGAGTCAAACTGAAACATACTTTCACAAAGCCCACAATGCAACAGATACAGGTTCTCATGGAAATGGTTTTACTTGGAGGAAGCGAGCATGGTTGCATCATGGTCTGGTATAGTAATTCAAATGCACAGGAACGCAAGAAGCTGCAGAGAGTGGTGGACTCTGCCCAATACATCACAGGCACATCCATCCCTGGCAGTATCTACAGGAGGCGCTGGCTCAAGAAGGCAACGTCCATCATCAAAGAACCCCACCATCCGGCCATGCCATCTTCTCGCAGCTACCATCAGGCAGGAGGTACAGAAGGCTGAAGTCCCACACCACCAGGTTCAAGAAGCAACTACTTCCCTTCAAGCATTTGGTTCTTGAACCAACCAGCAAAACCCAAATCACTACAGTTTAGCAACACTGTGACCACTTTGATCACTTTGCACTAAAATGGACTTTGTCTTTTTTTTGTTCTAATTGTGTTTTTTCTTGTAAAAATTGTGGATAATTTATGTTTTTCTTGCGAATGCTGCTTATATGATGCTATGTGCCTACGATGCTGCTGCAAGTAAGTTTTTCATTTCATACAACTACTTGTGCATACGACAATACACTCGACTTCGAGTTGGAGGAGAAGATGCTCAATGTGAGGACGTCTGACAGGCAGAGTTGGGTGGTGGTGGAGGACTGGTCGGGCTTCTGTTCAGGGAATAAACAAAGGGCTCTCACCCTGCTGGAGATGGGAGGTTGAGGAAATGGAAGGGGTGAGACAATCAGAAGCCGCTACAATGGCGGACTGCACGGAAGATTTTGCTGGTGTGGAGAGGAAGGGACTGGACATGGGGAGAAGAAAGGAGTTACGACAAGTGAATATTGTGGGACGACGCAGTCTGAAATCATCTACCAAAACTCTCGTTGAAGGTTGGACATGATGCCAGTATTTCACCCTCCCAAAAGGCCAGGCTCACTTCCACAGATCTGGACATACACCCTGTAGCCTGAGGCTGGACTCTCACACACCTGCTGCCTTGAGATCCCACAAATCACAGCATGAGATTACTAGGGGCAGAACTTGCCTGAGCTGCTGACTTCCAGTACCCTTGGCTGCAACTTCAGCTGTTAGGATGCCAGAGTACCTGAGCTATCCCTGCAGCTATCCTCTCAAGTCCTATGTATGTTTTAATGAGGTCTCTAAACACTAGAGAACAGAGGTCTGGCCAATTCAATCTCTCCTCAGATGAGAGACCCACCATCCCAGGAACCAGCCTGGTGACTCTACACTGCACTCCAATAATAAGTATATCATTCCTTAGAAAGGAGATCAAAATTGTACATGACATTCCAAGTTTGGTCTCACTAAGCTCCAATATAATCATCAATGGACATCCTTACTCTTGCAATAAAGGCCAACATTCCATTACCTTCTTAATTTCCTGTTGCATCTGCATTTTAGCTTTCAATGATTAATGTACGGGGGCAGCCAAGTCTCTATGAACATCAACATTTTCCAATCTCTCACTGTTTAAAAAAAGTACTTAAAAATATTTCTTTTTTCCCTACCAAATGTGGACCTGTGGTTCTCCAGTAATCCCAGGAGATTTTTTTGCGGTGTTCTCCATGAAGAGAAGTATCTTTGCTCGATTCCTCTGCCATTTCTTTATTCTTCATTATAAATCCTCCTATCTCTGTGTGTAAGCGATGCACATTTTCCACTAGTCTTTTTTTCACTTTGCTCCCTATGCCTTGATACAAATATATTGATTACAGTCGTGAAAGTTTTATTTGATCAGGTCTCTGTAGCCTTTTGATGGAGGATGTTCCACATTTCCACTCCCCCTCCTGCTTCCTGATTTCATTCCTAAATGGTCCAGTGGTACACAATGTATTTGCGTGGAGCGTGACATCGATGATCCAAATCACTCTCGAGGCCCACACATATGAAATGTGTTTTGATTTAACTCTGCAAAATCAGATACTCATATTTTTAGTCAAGTTTTTGAAAAAAATAAAATGCAAGGGTTTATTAACCAACCCAGTTTCTGTTTAGTTTGCTGCCAAATAACAGTAAGCCTATAATGTTTCCTTATTTAAAAAGCATGATATTACGACCTGTGGTTTCATGCATTTCACAGCAGAATTTGCTTCAATTAATTTTTAACCTTATCATTCCTGAGGACTCAACAGAGAACTGATCTCTCAAAACAACATACCAAAATTGATTCACTGCTTTACAAATTAAATTAAACTTTATCCACTAAAAGAATACAATTTTCCAAGCCCTCCATGCCAATTTGTGTTCAATTTTAACTTGTTTTGTTTCCCACTCAACTCTCTGACCACAAAGAAAAACATCATTTCCAGTTCAAGCTACTGAAACTTTGAGAATTTCTGTTTGTCTGATTGGGTGTGTACACGTCATGTCTCTCTTCCACCAACAACCTCCACCTCATCCTTCCCCCAACACCCTGCTAAAATCTTGGTACTGTCCATTTATGGGTTATGTTTTCTGAACAGAGTCCAACAGGTTTACAGGAAGAGCTGGAGGCCACTACTAAATATCTATGGCGCTGCTACTGGTTTTTAACAAACTAAAAATCAAACATCTTATCCACGCAGAGCACTTGTGACTTTGCAGATCTGAAAGATAGGAGAGGACATCTACTTTGTAAACTGATGGAACTACTTCTCATAAATTTCCATGAATATCTCACATACAAATTGCCAGGACTTCGGGACAAGAGGGATGAGGTGTGCAGTATATCAGGCAAACAGAAATTCTGGAAATTCAGATTGTTCAGTAGCTTGATTTAGACGATGTTGGGGGTTTTTTGTAGTTATGGAATTGTATGGCCAAGAAAACAAAATGGATTTGTTTTCATGTTATAGGAACAAAATGGAAGCACCCTCTTCACCTGTTTCAGCTTCCCCTCCCTAACCCATGGAAATTCCCATTAACAGCATCAGCACTGTGACCTAAAAACATCAAAACAGACATGATCCTCTGAAACTACCCAAAGTTTGTGGATATGGAAGGGAAAGTAAAGGGATTTTTTATTATATCTTGATTTTGTTTCAATTTTCCTCACATGTACGGTTTTCCTATGGCCTGTCCATCTGCTAAGGCACTGATCGGTGAACTTACTTTTATGATTTTGTGAAGGGGCAGCAGTTCTTCTTTTAACATGAAGTGGGTCTAACAAGGTGTATGCTGACTAACCTCCCATATTTCGCTGTTTGCTGGCACAACATGCTGGATTTCTGCTCAATACCAAATGGAGTTTATTGTCATTCACCCATTGCTATAACTTTCAGGTAATCATTTGGAGAAGAGGAACTCATCACAGACATCACTTGTTCACTGGATCACTAAAAGATGCCAATCTGAGCGGCTTGTGCCCAAAGATTTTTAGTGCCCGACACTGAACATAGTGGTTACAGTAGGGTTCTGAGAAAGTTTCTCCAGGTGAAATGTTACTTCCCTACTCTTGTATCCCAATTCTCTTTGCATGTTTTTCATTGCCTTTTGCTCCTATTTATGAACTGTTACTGATTTGTGAGTCTGGACTTTCATTCCCTTTTCTACTGCACCGTTCCCATTCTCTCACAATTAAAAACATGTTCTGATATATGCTTCATGATGGCAGTACTCTGTCCCATGTCAGAGTCTATCTACCATGGTCTTGCGCAGATACTTAAGTCTATTACAAGGTGACCTTCTGTTATCAGTTACAGAATTTAGTCTGCTTTCAATCTGCAAATCTCTATTCTTTATGAGATTTCCTACTGGTAAACTGGTCAGTAGGAATCGAGGGGAAAACTCAGAGTTGGTAGCAAGAGAATTTTTCAACACTGGTGCTTGCATAAGACATCAATGACCTAATTCACCACTATCTTCAATGCACCAGTATACAGCCTTTGGCTAAATGAGGATGAAGATCAAGACCTCAGATATGGCACAAAACCCATGGTCCCTGCTCTCCTATATGCCTACATATATGCCATATGATCCTGACTACCTACAAAAGGCATCTCGAGACATTGGAAAAATATCATCAATTTTGTTACACAAAGTCGTCCAAATTCAAGAAGAACTACTGAACCAACATCAGTTTCCTTTCCCAGGCCAACATCATTGGTATTGAGACTCTAGTTACGCTAAGTTGGTTACATTGGGCAAGTTACCTCTCTTGCATTGCCAAACTTCAGAATCCTGAAACAGACATTCTGTTCCGATAACTGTCAGGATAAGAGATAGCCTGGTGGACAGAGGAAAAGATTCAAGGATTGGCTCAAAACCCCCTTGCAGAATTGCAGCATCTCTACTGACTCCTGCATTGGGAGCACGCAGAGGCCCTGTCTAAGTGGTGGAAGGAGCGTACACCTCACAACCTACTTGCCCACCCCATTTGCCACCACTTACCCCATCTGTGGAAGAGACTGTGCTTCCTATATTGACCCCATTAGCCATCTGAGAACCCACAAAACTGAATTGGAGGTAAGCCATCCATGAACCTAAGGGGCTGCTTAAGAAGAAGATGTTGTAAAATATAATTGCCTGGAAATTCCCTGCCATCAGTAACATTAAATGTTAAAAAATGAATATTGAAGATAGAATAGAAAATGCTGATGCTACCATATCATGTATTTAGCCCCACTAATGAGTGATGAATTTCTTAGCAAGGGGGGTAAATTTGGCTCCATCACACCTGTAGTTTAGGTATCCTGTGGCTACCTTATATTAGGTGTCAAATGTCACCTTCGTAGAGGTGAAGACATCTGCACATGCCCTGTTTGACTGCTGGCAACGTGCAGAATGGGTAGGTTGAATGCAAATCAGTGTGTAATGTTGATCTGATACCAGTGTTAACATTTGAGAATTGCACTTTCCAATGCCCCATCCTAACCCCACACAGCTGAACAGATGGGTAAGAGAAATAAAGGACACTCCACCAGCTCTTTAAAAGGATTGTAAACTACTCACAGGCTAATTGCTAGGTTATTTCTTCTGGTTCCTGGTGCAATTATATTAGCCTATCTTCTAGTTTGAATTGCTTTCTTTACATTATTGTGCAATTCTCTTGGATTCAACAGATTTAAATGATTAAAACAGGTTAGTTGCTGTGTTAATTATGCAAACAGAAAAATGATGACCTAATTTCAATTTGCACTCACTAGGACATTGCCTTAATTTGTCTCATTGTCAGAATTGCACGTACTGGATGCACACATTGCACAAAGGCACAGTTTTTGATGTATTTCATTCATTATGTGGTGTGCCTGGTCAAATAGTGAGGTGCATGTTTTTCATACTTCAAAGACAATGGCGTGGTTTTATTTCCTGCTTTTAACAAATAATCAACATCTGCATGCTGAGATAGTCAACACCTGTTAATATGCTGCAACGAGTGGTCTGTACTTTAAAATAACATAAATCAAATATGAAAGAATAGCTGTGCTAAGGTTATATTAATGACAGTTTGCTTTTGTTTAAATGCTTGACAGGAAGCATCTAACTTAACCCTAAAATTCAGAAGTTATGACATTATTCATATTTTCATCAAATACAATGGACAATAGTCCTTTCATATTTAATCATGACCTTGGTGATTTGGTATATTCCTGACAGTGCTTCTGCAGCTGAAATTTTGTTTCATGATCATGCATCTACATTGACACTGTCAATTATTGGATGCAGGATTCATGTTTGCTCTTTTAATTGGCAATTTAATGATTTTTATATTTGGAAGACAGGATAAGTAGATACTATTTAAAAGCTGATTTCAGTAAAGGTCTGCTTCTAATTAATGTAGTGTTTCTAATTAGTGTATTTGAAATCTGTGAAGAGGGAAACAGAGTTAATGTTTCAGGTCGGTGACCTTTTAACAGAATTAGACAAAGTTAGAACAAAAGCATGTTTTCAGTTGTAAAGGAGACAGAGGGGTGGAGAGAACAAAGCAAATGTTTGTGATCAGGATGAAGACCAAGAGAGTCTGTAATGCAAATGACAGTCCTGATAGTTGAGAAAAGGTGGTGAAGGTTTGTTAATTGTCCATGTTCTGTCTGGAGAAGATGTAAATGGCGAGGTGAACGAGGACAGAGAAAATAAAATGCAGAATCTGTGAGATATGGAACACTACAGTTGCAGGAAATTTGTAATTAAAGTAATTAAAGTGGAAATATGCAGCAAGTCAGGCAGGATCCGTGAAGAGAGAAAAGCTGAGCTAATTTTACAGGGTGATGATCTTTCATCAGAACTGACCAGTTCTGATACAAACTGGAAGGGCTGGCTATCTGAAGTTGATGAATTCAATGTTGAGATCTGACATAATCTTATTAAATGACAGAGCAAGCTTGAGGGCCTAATGGCTTACTCTGGTTCCTGCTTTGTATATTTAAATGTTCATATGTTAAGTTTTAATGGCCGCAACATGCCTGGTCATTTCTGCTTGTCTTCATTGGAACAATGCAGGAGGCCCAAGGTAGAGTGGTGAGAGTGGGAGTGGATGGAGAATCTGGAAGCTTGGCACCACCTTTGTCAACTGAAACTAAGCAAAGTTATAAACTCTGTTTTTCCTTCAACATATGCTGACTGATCTGCTGAGATCATTTCCCATCTTTGCCTACATTTTCCATCTTTATTTCAGATTTCCAGCATCTTCAGCTTATTGCTTTTTGACAAGCATATGAAATGTGATTGGACCACTAGGAAAGGGGCCATGGGCAAATCTAAATGGGGTATAAAATGGTTACCGAGCAGATCAGCTGATGTTTTCCAAACTGGCCAATTTTTCTTTCCACTATATTTAATGGAAATGACAGGCAAAATAGATGGCCCACATTTAAGTCCACATTTAGAGTGTTTAAGGAAAGGATTGTCATAAATATCAGGACATGCAAAGTTTAATGCAGATTGACCTGACAAGTGTCTCCATCAAAACCTTGGAAGAGCAGCTCTGTTAAACCAGTTCCCTTCTGTGGCTTTCATTGGCAAATAATGGCAGCAGAATGAGATCTTCCCCAAGACAGGATTGGATAGAAGGGCCTTTGGCCCATTTAATTCCAAATTTTAAGAATATGTTTTATTTGAATTCCAGAATCTAACTGTATCATGCATCAACCCAATGTCCTGACTTCTAACAATTTCAGATAACTCGTCCCAGTCACTGAGCTAACGCAAGAGTAGTAATTGATAATGTTTTTAATACATTCATTGTCACTGCTGTATCAAGGCCATAATTATTATCCCTCCTTAAATGCTCTTGTGAAGAAACTGGCAAGTAACTTCTTGAACCTCTGCCTTCTTTGTGATGAGTAAACTCCCACAGTGCTGCTGAGTAGGAAGTTCAAGAACTTAGGCCAGACAATAAAGGAGACTCAATAAAGGAGACACAAGAGAAACTACAGATGCTGGAAATTTGGAGCAACACACACAAAGTGCTGGAGGAACTCAGCAAATCAGGCAGCATCTATGAAGGGAAATGAACAATAAAAGAATAGTGATCTACTTCCAAGTCAGGAAGGTGTATGACTTGGAGGATAACTTGCAGGTGGCAAACCCCATGTGCCTGTTGAACTTCTCCTCAAAATGGTAGAGATTGCAGTTTTGGGAGGAGGGGTTGAACAAGGCTTGGTGAATTGCACCAGTTCACTTTGTACATGGTACACACCAGTGAATCCGAGAGTGTCATTTATTGCATCTGGTGCTCCCGGTGCAGACTCCTCTACATCAGTGAGACCCGATGCAGATTGGGTGACCACTTCGTCGAGCCCCTTTGCTCCATCCACCGCAAAAGCCAGGACCTCCCAGTGGCCAGCCACTTCAATTCCACATCCCACTCCCATACTGACGTGTCTATCCACAGCCTCCTCTGCAGCCGTGTTGAGGCCAGATGCAGCTTGTAGGAGCAACACGTCATATTCCACCTTGGGAGTCTCCAACCTGATGGCCTCAACATCGATTTCTGTAACTTCCGGTAGTGCCTCCCCTGCATTCCCCACCCACTTAGTTTTCCCTCATTCCTGTGGCCCCCTCACCCCTTCTCTTTCCCCTCCTCTGCCCTCATGACCTGCCCATCTATTCCCCATCTCCTTCCCTTTATTCCATGGTCTACTGTCCTCTCCTGCTGGATTCCTTCTTCTTCAGCCCTTTGCCTCTTCCACCTATCACCTCTCAACCTTTTACATTGCTCCATTTCATCCCCCCCTCCCCACCCACCTACCTTCCCCCTCTCGCCTGGACTCACCTATCACCTGCCAGCTTGTGCTCCTCCCCCTCCCCCGACCTTTTTTATTCTGGCTTCTGACCTCTTCCTTTCTGGTCTTAATGAAGGGTCGCCACCCGAAATGTCGACTCTTTATCTCTCTCCATAGATGCTGCCTGACCTGCTGAGTTCCCCCAGCATTTTGTGTGTACATGGTACACTCTGCTGCCAAGTTATGGAATGAGTTAATTTAGTGGATGGGGTGCCACTCAAGCTGGCTGCTTTACTTGGGATGGTGTTAAGCTTCTTTAATGTTGTTGACCCTGCATTAAAGCAGACAACTGAAGAGTATTCTATTGCACTGCTGATGTGCCTTGTAGATGTTGGAAAGTTTTTGGGCACTCAGAAGGCAAGTAATTCAACAAATGGAATCGAGCATCTGATCTAATCTTCTAGGCACAGTGTTCATGTGTCTGATCTATTTAGGTTTTTGATCAACGACCTCCATGATGTTTACAGTGGAGGACCCAGCTATGGTACTGTTCATTAACATCAAAGAAAAAAAGTCATTGCATAGCTCCTGTGTGCTGTAAACAATACCACTTACCAGCCCAAGCCTGAAGTCTGTTCTGATTTTGATATATGTGGGTACATATTGCTTCATTAAATGAGGAATTGGAATCGATCATTTTGCAATCATTGGTAAACGTGTCCACCTCTGACTTTATGATGAAAGGAAGGTCATAGCTGAAATAGTCAGACTTCAGGATCTCCCACAGTGTTGTCCCGGAGCTGGGACTATTGAACTGTGGCAACTTCAAATATCTTCCTTTGTGCCAAGTATTATTCCAGCCAATGATGAGTTTGGCCCTTGATTCCCATTGACTCTCACTTTACTAGGGCTTACACAATTGATGTCAAGGACAGACACTCTCAACTCACCTCTGGAATTCAGGCATTTTGACTATGTTTAGACCAAGGCTGTGATGAATCCTGGTGCCAAGTGGTCTTCATAGAACCTAAACTAAGCATCAGTGAGCAGGAATTGGTGAATGGGTGCTTTTTGATAACATTATTGTTTTAAACTTTCATCAATTTGCCTATGACAGAAAGTCCATTAATGGATTGGCAAGCAGCTTCCTTTATGCGGACAGGACATACATAGGCAATTTTTCACATTGTTAGATGGATGCTGGTCTTGTATCTGTACTGGAACAGCTTGGCTTGACTAGTTCTGTAGTACAAGTCCTTGGACGTTGTCCGGTGCATAACTTTTAATATATCCAGTACACTTGGCTGTTTTTGGTATTACAGTGAGTAACTTTAATTAGCTTAAGTGTGACCTCTGTGATGGTGGAATCCTTGAGAGAGGCTGGTATGTTTCATCTATTTTAGCTGAAAATGGTGACAAATGCTTCAGCTTTTACTTTTGAAGGCACGTGCTGGGCTCCACCATTTGTATGGATGGGGGCGGCCGTGGAACCTCCTCCTCCAATTAGTTTAATTTTCCATTGCCATTCTTGACTGTCGATGGCTGGACTGCAAAGCTTTGATTTAATCTATGGGTAGATCACTTGGTTCTGACTGTACAATGCTGCTCTCATTGCCTTGCCTGTACATAGGCACCAGGTTGTAGCATCATCAAGGTGGAACCTGACTTTTTGGTATGTCTGGTCTGTTCCAGGCATACCACTCTAAATGGGGACACAAAAGACTGCAGATGCTGGGATCTGGAGCAACACACAGAATGCTGGAGGAACTCAGCGGGTCAGGCAGCATCCATGGAGGGAAGTGGACAGTCGATGTTTCAGCTTGATACCCTTCATCTCTACTCTAAATCCTCAATGATCCAATGTTAGTTTCTCAGCTTGATGGTAAAGGCCGAGTGAAGGGTATGCCAGGGCATAGAGATACAGATTCTGGGAGAATACAATTCTGCTATTTTTTTTGAGCCCCAGTGCCTCATGTATACCCACTTCTGAGTTGTTGACCTGTTCCTAACCTGTCCCATTTAATAGTGCCTCATAACATGATGGAGGGTGTCCTCAGTGTAAGTTCCCCAGGGACTGTGTGTCATGACTGCTGTGTTTGCAACTACTTACTTGTGAGGATAAGGTCAAGTAGGCTTTTCCCTCTTCTTAGTTTTCTCATCTTTTACTGCAAATGGCGATGAGGAGGCATACAAGAGTGAGATATATTGGCTGGTTGAGTGGTGTCACAACAACAACCTTGCACTCAACATCAGCAAGACCAAGGAATTGTGGACTTCAGGAAGGGGAAGTCGGGAAAACACACACCAGTCCTCATTGAGGGGTCAGCTGTGGAAAGGGTGAGCAGCTTTAAGTTCCTGGCCATCAATATCTTGGAGGAGCTATCCTGGGCCCAACACATTGATGCAATCACGAAGAAGGCACATCAGCGGCTCTACTTTGTTAGGCGTTTGAGGAGATTTGGTATGTCACCAAAGACTCTTGCAAATTTCTATAGATATATGGTGGAGAGCAATCTGACTGGTTGTATCGCATTCTGGTATGGAGGTTCCATTGCATAGGATCGCAAGAGGCTATAGAGGGTTGTAGGCTCAGCCGGCTCCATCATGGGTACAACTCTCCTCACCATCGAGGACATCTTCAATAGATGGTGCCTCAAGAAGGTGGCATCCATCATTAAGGACCCTCACCATCCAGGACATGTCCTCTTCTCATTATTAATAGCAGGGAGGAGGTACAGGAGCCTGAAGACCCACACTCAGTGATTTAGGAACAGCTTCTTCCCCTCCCCAACAGTCTGTGAACATTACCTTGTTATTCCCTGTTTTTGCACTATTTAGTTTGTAATTTATAGTAATTTTATGTCTTTGCACTGTACTGCTGCCGCAAAACAACAAAGTTCACAACATGTAAGTCAGTGATAATAAACCTGATTCTGAAATCCAGTTTGGTAACTATGTTCTTCAGGCCTTGGCCATCTCAGTCAGCAGTGTTGCTATGAGCCATGCTTGGAGATCGGTATTAAAACCCCTGCCTGGAGTAGATTTTGTCCCCTTGCTATTCTCAGTGCTTCATCCAAGTGTTGTTCAACAGGCAGAAATCTTCATTCATCAGATGAGGGAGTATGGGAGACAGTAATTGGCAAGAGTTTTCCTTTCTTCTGTTTGGTATGATCCTATAAGGTTTCCAGACTCAATACAAAAGGCCCTGGCTGCCTCTAGACTGTACACCACTGAACCACTATTCTTGGTGGTTCTGTCTTGCCAGTGGGGCAGGATGTACCTCGAGCTCATGATGGAGAAGTCTGGAACACCTATGGGTCAGATGTTCTTCCCTAAAATTCATTGATGTACCAAATGAGATTTTATAACAGTCTGCTGGCTTCATGGTCACCTTTCCTGGTTCTTTTTTATTCCAGAGGAATTAACTAAGATTAAATTCCAGAGTTGCCATAATGGGAATCAAACATATGTTCTTGGATCATTAGTCCAGACCTATGACTCTCTAATCCAGGAGCACAACTACCTTGCTACCTGGAAGCTCAATTTGGGGTCAAACAGAACGCCCAGATTGTCAACTTTCTGGTTCAGACTGAAACACTTGCCAAGAGGCTTAGAGCCAACAAGTAGAGATCAGAGTATGTGGCAGGGACTGAAGACAATGGGTTTTATCTCCCAGTGTTTAATTGAAAGAAATTCCTGCCGATCTAATACTCCTGCTCATATCAGCAGCGTGACAACTCTAATACATTGGAATGGTTGAGGGACGTGATTATAAGGTTGAGCTTTTTGTTGTCAGTGTACATGTGGAACCTTGATTTGTTTGAAATTGATGTTGCTGAATGTCAACATGTAGAAGCGAAGTAGATAGAGGATGCATTACAAATGATGTTTACTGCTGATTCTTTGGCTACAACTAGATGCTAAGAATGTCACCAGGTGATTTAGTCCCACCCATCTCGGTGACAGAGGAAAGCTGTTGGAGAAGGACAGTGTGGGTCAAAGGCTGCAGAAGATGGAGAAAGTTGAGGGATAGGGTTTCACTGTGATCACGGGTATATATTCATACAAAATCAGCCAAAGTCTGCAACTGTTTCAAGTTGCTCAGCAATATCACCTGAAAACATATGTCGAAAACACCCAGCTCAACCCACACCACATCCTTCCTGATTTTCCTACGATCCTTGCATGTTAAGCTGCTAGTCTGACATCACGGACTCCAATTCTTGGGAAGACCAATGCAATTGTCTTCAGTTCCTGCTGCAAACTCCATTTTCTAGCCACCAGCCCCATCCCTCACCCTGGCAAGGGTTTGAAACTGAACTAGAATGTTTGCAATAAGAATAGTGCTGGAAATACCCAAATTCAGGCAGCATCTAAGAAAAGGGCAACAGAATTCATGTTTCAGGTCATCAGAACAAAGGATGAAAGGTTATTAATTTGAAATGTTAGTTCAGGTTCTCTGTCCACAAATGCTGCCTGATCTGCTGAGTATTTCCAACATGTTCTGTCTTTATTTCTGATCTCCAGCAACTGCAGTTTTCTATTTTCAGAATGTTTGCAACCTTGGTGTTATATTTGATCCTAAGTCCAACAAAAAAATGAGCTTTGGACCACAAATCTAAGTATTCTTGGTATTGGTATTGGTTTATTATTGTCACCTGTACCGAGGTACAGTGAAAAGCTTGTCTTACAAGCCGATCATACAGGTCAATTCATTACACAGTGCAGTTACTTTGAGTTAGTACAAAGTGCTTTGATGTAGTACAGGTAAAAACAGTAACAGTACAGAGTAAAGTGTCACAGCTACAGATAAAATGCAGTGCAATAAGGTGCAAGGTCACAACAAGGCAGATCGTGAGGTCATAGTCCATCTCATTGTATAAAGGAACCGTTCAATAGTCTTATCACAGTGGGGTGGAAGCTGTCCTTAAGTCTGGTGATACGTGCCCTCAGGCACCTATTGCTGCTTCCTTCCACCTCCACCCTGCCTTAGCTCATCTGCTCCTGAGCGCTGCATTAGTACCTGGAGATTTCTCTGTCACAACACTTCTGTCCATATTGTTCGATCTTACCTTAAACTGGCCCCAACCTCACCCCACCTTACTTACCCTTGCTCCAACTACTTGACTTATCAGCCTAAACTCCAACCCTTCTCTGCCCCTGGACCTTTCTTTCCTGCCATCATTCAGGCCAGCCTTGGAACTAATCCTTGTGCATTACCAAATTTCTCAAGAGTTTCCCCAGAAATTCATGCAGTACCTTTACACACAATTTTGAAGGTGGTGATTAAATTGTAGGCCTTGGTGTTTCTGTGCACATGGTGCTGGTTGTAGCAGTTTTATTTGCAAAAGCCCTAATGTCTGTTTCGAATATCAACATGCATGTGTTTTATCAACTTTGCTCATTTTTGAGCTGCTGAACATGGAATCTTTTTTGCAGGATATCTGCTGGCATTCCTGTCTACTTAATTCTGAGGAGAACCCCATCCAAGCAGCTGGTGACTGGGATCCCAGTTTGGGTCAATCTACTTGAGGTTTGTTTGGCAGAGGGGTGTGCAGCACTCTGATTATGACTGCAGGGGAGATGAGTCTGATCCTTTAAAACATGCTCAGTTTGAACCTGCAGCCTAACTAAAAGCTGGTGAACAGCACCAGGCATGATTCAGACCAAAGTGGTTGGAAATCTCACCAGGAACAATGTTAGTGTGCTGTACAGCTGCTGATGTTCTTTCAGCATACTGGATACTAAAAGAACCAGATAGGGTACACAAAATTCCCCCACCAAAATGCCCATAATTTAGTAATGACTGAACACAGAACATAGCACAGTAGAGCACAGGAACAGGCCCTTCAGCCTATGACATTGTGACAAACTACTTCAGCTAATGATACCTAATCCCTTCTGCGAGGAATATGCACATGGTCCATATACCTCCATTCTCTGCATATTCATGTGCCTATCTAAGAGGCTCTTAAATGCCTCTATCGTATCTGCCTCCACCACCACCCTTAGCAGCGCATTCCAGGCAACTACCACTCTTTGTGTAAAAAACCTGCCCCGTACATCTCCTTTGAACTTTCCCCCACTCACCTTAAATATGTACCCTCTAGTATTAGACATTTTGAGCCTGGGAGAAAGATACCATCTGTCTACTCTATCTATGCCTCTATATCTATAAACTTCTATCAGGTCTCTCCTCATCCTCTGCCGCTCCAGAGAAAACAACCCTAGTTTGTCCAGCCTCTCATTATAGCACATACCCTCTAATCTAGGACTGGTGTTAACTCACTCTGAAACGTGCACAGAATTGGTTAACACTGCATTAGTATGATTTTCCTGTGTGCAACATCATGGGCAGGCAAATTCCTAGGCACATGACTAGGATGACCAAATTCAGGTTGGATCCTTGGCAACAAGAGCTAATTCTGACAACATTGTTCTTGACACCTGTGAGAGTGCTAACTGTGCTGCCCAGGAAAGGCACAATTTCCCAGATGTATTTATAAGCTCAGTTATGGAGAGGGCCTCCTTTCATTACCTGGATGAGTCCAAGGGGACACCATAATGCTTCCCATCACTATCACTATGGTCTGTTGCATGCTCCAGAACTTTGTAATCCTTGGCCTGCCAGAAGATTTATTACTTTGGATGTTGGGTCCTGCTTTTATAAGTTTATATATTTTTAAACAGTTTCAGTAGAAAACATACAGGAAGTATACGTGTGCTTTGGGGATCACTGGAGAGTTTAGATCATGGTGTTTCACAATTGGTCTCCTGAATGTTTCCTTAGCCAATGCCAAAGAAAACTTTAATGACCCTCCTGACGGGATTCTCCCAGGAAGACCAGAGGGTGCAAGACTAGCAGAGACCTGTAGGGCTTAAGTGGACAGAGAATATCTGCTGCATTTGGATGTTAATCACCTGGCTCTTGGGCCCATCATTTGGGATAGAAGTGTACCTTTTATGGTCCCTTTTTAATTAACGTTACCACCACCAATCAGTATCTTGAACTTCAACTTTGAAGTGATGCTCTGGTTGACACAAGCAGTGCCAAGACTGTCTGTGTCCCAGGATGTGGTGCAAGCACATGGTTGATATCTGGGATGCTGAAGTGTGATCAAGACTGCCCTTGCTGGTACCTATACTCTGCCTGCACATCTGGTAATCATGTGTGTGCCTAGGGCTGCTAATGGTCTTGGTAAGTGGACCAAGTGATCCTGAACTGAGCGAGGTAGGCTTCCATTGAGTGGACTGTGCTTCCTCTCTGACAGTCCATCAAGTGGACTTCGCATTGACTATGGCAGTCCATCATGTGGACATACATTTGTTTAGTCGGCCCATTGGCAGACAATGCATTTGCCATGTTGTTAGTCTCTTTTTTAGCATGAGTGTCAAGACATGTCTTCATCTTATCCTTAACCAATCCACCTTCTATTTATCCCTCAAGCAATCAATGCACTCTCTCAAATGTGATGGCGTCTAATATCTGGAGTAAAGTGGCACAAACATAACCTACTCCATGGCAGGGTTTCCTTGGATATGCTATTAGTGGGTTGTTGTAGACTACCTGGGAGCGAGGTTGAAGGAACCAAGGTCAAATCACTTTGAGTCTCAGTGCTTAGAGTTCTCTGCCCTCCAGGGCATGGCAATCCTTCTGCTGTCTGCACTTGGAACGTTCCCACCAGCCCTGGGCCTGACATAAGGCAACAGCTTTTACAGTCTTGCCACTCACCACAGGCTCTGTGCTTCCTCCATCCACAGAATCGAGCGTGAAGCTGGCTACATTACACATTTGCCCAGTTGCAGAGGCAAAAGGACACTATCACTTTCCTGAAGCAGCTGCACATGCACTTTATGGTGCACATGTTGCAGGGCACTATTGCAGACACTCACACCAGAACTTATGCTTCTCCTTCACTGGTCTGATTTCAGAGTTGGAGCTCAGTGCAGAAGGAGAACACCTTCCAAGACCCATTCAGTCAAGCACCTGATGACTGCCAGTCCTTCAGCTTGGGCATTGTTCATCAGCTTCACCTGAAAGCAATGCAAAGAATATTGCTATTTGTTGCAGATGAATATGGAAAACTGTTACCCGCACGCTCAAAGTACAAACCTTGGTCATCTGCATCAAGACATTGAACTTCTTACTGCACCAGTCAACAGTAAAAAAAAACTGAAGATGCTGGAAATCTGAAATAAAAATGAGAAATTGCGAGAAATACTCTGCAGGTCAGGCAGCTTCTGAGGAAAGAGAAACAGTTAATATTTCAGGTGGAAGACCCTGTTCTAACGAAGGGTCTACAATCTGAAACGTTAATAGTTATTTGTTCATTTGAACCTCTCTTGCTCACCCCAGGAACCTTCTTCCAGGCTTGCTTGCTTTATTTGCTGAGAGCCAATGCTTCTTGGATCCCCTGCAATTTTTGTTGCTCCACCCCAAGGAATAAAGTGTTAAGGGAAGCAAACGAGAAAATGACATTCTTTCTGATATCATCACAATATTTTTGACGTTTGTCAGAGTACAAATTCAGGGTGCACTGTCACAATAAACTATACATAGTGGATGTGAATACAATGGGCCTAACTTCCACTGCAAAACATTCCGAAGGCCAGATGACCAACTGCAGCACAGCAAGAAGTCAGCATCCATTTCAAAAATTAACATGACGTTACAACAATGAGAGCAGACTGACAAGTCATTTTTCCAAGGGTGACATGGAACGACATTCAAGAGACCGATTGTGAAACATCATGATCTAAACTCTCTAGTGATCCCCAAAGCACACATATATTTCCTGCATGTTTCCTATTGAAACTGTTTAAAAATATATAAACTTATAAAAGCAGGACCCGGCATCCAAAGTAGTAAGTCAAAAACTTAAGAGAAGTTACCTGAGCTATAGGAAGACCGAGATAAGGAGCAGCAGAACAACAATGTGAGTCACATGATAATTAACTTGAAAATCCAGCTTTTGAGGGGTTTGTCTATGATGCTAATCTTATCAGTGCACATGAGTCCCATTCTTAGAATGTGCATTTGCAAGAGGTCACAGAACTTGTTAAACAGGACTTTTGTAAGGATGCAAAATATTAATTTTACCTTTCACAAAACCTGTTGAAATAAACTCTTACAAAGGCAAACCAAGCTAAAGCTTTTTTGTCAATGGGAATACTTTCCTGCATTATCTTTCACCAACCTGCTCCTTAGGGAGGGAGTTACTTGATTGAAGACATTTCTCTTTGGAAGTAAAAACCCTTGCACAAATTCTAAGCACATTGGCCTGGTGTAAAGCTCTGGACTCAGACTTTTAGCTGATCATTGATCTATGTGTAGCTGAGCCTCTCATGGTCTCCATTGGGAGTTTGGCAATATCTGTGAAAATTTATTGAACAGAGCATGCGGTAGCTGCAACTGAACAGTAAAAAAAGGCAGCAAGCAGCAGGCCAGGAGATCTGGCTCAAAAGAACTACATCTTGTCAAACCTGGCCAGTAGGTCACCCATTTTGTAAGTCAGAGGCCATTTCCAAGCCTGTTTCCTCATCCGCTTTAGCAAGCATCTGATTTCATCATTGCGAAAGGTCAATATATCAAGCAAAAGCCAAATACTACAGATGCTGGAAGTCTGAAATAAAAACAGGAAGTGATGAAAATACTCAACAAGTTTGCAGCATCCATGAAGAGATTAAAGCATTAACGTTTCAGGTCTGGTGACCTTTCATCACTGCTGAAATCTTTCATGTATCAGCCAAACTGGGTTTTAAATCTATGATGAACTAAAAGTCAAGAGTTCAGAGCTTCACACTAGACCTGAGCACTTAAAATTTATGTGATGGTTTTTATTTCCAAAGAGCGGTGTCAGACTCCCCCCCACTAAAGATAAAGATCAGCAAGTAATGCAAGAAAGGATGTCCTATTGACAAGATAAATTAACAACTTTTAGCTTGGTTACATTTGCCATACCTAGCAAAAAATCTGTTTAACCAGTCCAGTGACTCATGCAAACCTTTTACAAGGTGAGTGGATGAACACTAATTCTGCACTTGGTTTCTCCAATGTAGAAGAGACTAGTATCCGTTCAAGGTCTCAGTCTCCCATGGGTATCTTGACTGCACCTCCTCCCTTTATGATTCCAATCTAATCCCCCAATATTTCTAGCTTTGCCTTATTTCTTCTGATGGCAATACCTTGAACACCTGTGATTCCAAGAAGTCTTTCATTTACCTTAACTGTGGCTTCTCTTCCACTCCAGTTGACAAGGATCTCAACATGTCTATTTCATTTCTACATATCAGCTCTTACCCCCTCTCCCCTCACCTGAGCAAGTATAGGCATTCCACCCTACCAGTCTCTACATTCAACAGATCACTCTACATATTTCCTGCCACATTCAATATGATGCCACCAGAAACATCTTCCCTTCCCCTTTTGGCATTCCAAGGGATTGTTCCCTTCACAACTCCTTGGTTTACACCTCCACCAATACCCACTCCGCCTCTCAAAGGAGAATGTCAAAATTGACCCTGCCCCATTGCCTCAAGAAACATTGATCTAGTTCACAGCTTATGAAGGTTTGCTTTGGTTGGCACACAAATTTGAATTTCAAAAAAATAGGCAAAAAGCATGACCACAAGTCATAGTCAAGTTTGTAAAAGGGTAGCAGGTGGAGATGGTAGTCCTCATCCACCCTGTCAGATCCACAGAGTTAGTTAGTTTCCCTGAGCAGTAATGCATTGAGGTAGTAAATACTGCCTGCTGAACTAGGGGAAATGCTTTGCCAGCAGTTGTCAATGTCACCAGCACTTTTACTGTCACAGGCTCTTTTCCTGGGTTCTGCAGGGAATGCTAGCATCTAGCAAAACACCAATAATCTGTTTGCCAGAGAGATGCACTACATACTCTCCCAATGGATCCCGATACCCAGAATGAGAGGGTGAGAGAGCTCCATCATTTGCAGCAACTCACAGCTTCCCTCATGTGCAGAGGATAGCAGATTATACTCATGAATATTTTAGGACACCAGAGGATGAGTCAGAAGCTTTTGTCCACAGAAGGGTTTTGGCTCCATCAATGTTCAGCTGCTGTGTTATTATCACTACCAAACTTGAGACCATTTCACTTACAGTTGTCATGCCTTCATTCCCTAATACCCATCCATTCACCTTCACCTTTGCACTGTTCAGAAGTGTCAGAACATGGTTGCTAGGGAGCAAATGATATCCTCGACATGTGGTTTATGACACCCTAAAATTCCAGGATATCTATGCAGCAGAGATACAAAAAGAACAATCAGGCCACAAGGAATATCATAGATACCCTGATGCAAAGGTTCATGTTCCTCTGTCAATCTAAGATTCAGTACAACCTGACGCAGTAAAAGGAGGCAGTAGGATTGTTGACTTCAACATTCTGAGCGATCAGATGATATCTGATCATTAAAAAGGAAGTTAGTAATAGTGGAAAAGAACCACATTTCAACCAGAAAAGCCAAAGAAGAACTTTCTGCAATCTGTTTAAATCTATCTTAAAGAGAAAAGTTGACTACTAAATTCCAAATATGTGCTACTCATTCACCATCCTTTTGATTTTGAAGGAACACTGAAACAAATCTGATTGCTCATCAATAACATACTGATGAGGCAGACTAACAAACTGTAATTAAATAAAATGATAGACCATACAGGTGATGACTTAATTCTGAATGTAATATAATGAATTATATTGTCAACAAATGTTGGCTGTTGCACTTCACTCAAGAGAAATATTAACTATCGCTGCCAATAGGAATTCTCCAGTTGCCTCAGCAGAACCAATGTCGGCTAGCACTTTTCATGTGGCGACTCCTGAGACATTGTGACACAAACCTGGGAAGCCTCATTGCAGACTTGTTGCTGTGGAAGTCTTACCCAGCTGGTTTCTGGCACTGTGATTAATTATTAATTGAGAGGATGGGAAGGGAGCTGATGTCTTGAACTCCTGAGAGACAGCTATGCTTGTTACTTCTTCTGCATCATGGAGAAGGAGTAACATGAACATGAAGCTCATTGGATCCAATAAATTGCAGAATGCTGGAGTTGTTTGGATCCAATAAACTGCAGAAGGGCAGTCAGTGGATGACTGACATAATGGTTGTGGGATGACCACTGTTCATGATTCCAATAAATGAAAAAGGACACTGAAATAATGGTAACAGAAAGACAAAGCATAAAAGATGTAATTTCTAAACAGCCCAGGATCTTGGGGAGACCAGATTGTGATATAACCATTTCAAAAGGAGTGTCTCATTACCAGCTAAGGTTCAAGTTTTAATTCCAGAAGTAAAGGATAGATTTATGCAGTTACTGTGTGCACTTGCATTTCTACAGATTTCCAAAGCTTCCATTGCTCATGTGGAAAAACTGTAACCTCGTTAATGATGACATCCCGGAGACAGAACTTTATCATTCTGTTGCTTCTCATTCTGGTTATCACACAGTAATCATGTCTTTCAGAAGTTTGCCGAAATGTAGCACATCGGTTAATTGTTCTTTAACCTCAAGAACCCTGTCTCTAACCTCAAAATTCAAATTAAATAAAGATGCTCAGGTCAATAGTCCACAAAATAAATACAATATTGCAGACATTTTGTTTTAACTCATGTTTTGGGATGTGGATATGGTGGCAAGGTCAGCAGTTATTGACCATCCCTAAAAGCCCTCAAGAAAATGAGCCACTTTCCTGAACAGTGATAGTCCTTCTGGTGAAAGCACTTCCATGCTGCTGTCAGAAGGGAGTTCTAGGATTTAAACCCAGTGACAGTGATATACTCCCTATTCAGAATGATGTGCAACTAGGTGAACCTGTAGGTGGAGGTGTTCCTATGTACCTGAAGCTGTTGTCCTTTTTGGTGTCAGAGGTCACAGGTTGGATCAAAGTAGCCTAAAACAATTAACTGCAGTACAATTTATAGATGACAGCCACTGCAGGTGGAGGGAGTTTAATGTTTAGGGTGACAGATTGGATGCCAATCAAGTGGGCTGCTTTTTACTTTGAGTGTTGTTGGAGTGTGATTGTTGGAGTCACTCACTCTATTTTGGATAGATAAGCTATCTTTATTTGTCACATGTACATCGAAACACACAGTGAAATGCATCTTTTGCGTAGAGTGTTCTGGGGGCAGCCCGCAAGTGTTGCCACGCTTCCGGCACCAACATAGCATGCCCACAACTTTCTAACCCATACGTCTTTGGAATGTGGGAGAAAACCGGAGCACCTGGAGGAAACCCATGCAGACATGGGGAGAACGTACAAACTCCTTACGGACAGTGGCCGGAATTGAACCCAGGGCAGTGTAACAGCATTACGCTAACCGCTACACTATCGTGCCTGCCCAAAAGAGTACTGCACCACTGCAGACATTTTGCAAATCTTCAGCTCTTCCCAGGTAGATCCTGAAGATCACTAAACCACTTAACTGTTTCACACTACCCTCAACTTCAATTCATTAATTTATAGCATACAAACACTAAGGTGAAAAATGCCTGCAGCTAAGCACTCATCATCAAATATTTTACTGGCTTCAGTGCTTAATAAACCAACCAGAGCAGAATTGCTTACATAGCCTTGGTGGTATTATGTTTGGGCTGCTTTACCATCGATAAGATCTATCAATGCCATTAAGTGCCATACTGAAGGAACCTGGAATGACTTGATCACTTAATAATTTCCATCAATCCTATAAACCATCAGGAAACAAGTATTGCCTATGCTCTATTCAATCTAACTCCCTAGCCAGAAAATGACTTCAGATCTATATGGATAACACTACCCAAATACATCAAGTGGTTTCAAAAATGTCCCACTAATTTTGAATGAGAGTCATAAGCTTTCTTAATGTACAATTATTTTATATGTTGTCCTATTAACATGCCCAACTTTACTGCAATTGACTACAAAACCTGTACACATGTGATAGATTCATGCAATTAATAGTTAGTCATATAGGATCTTATTAGGTATATGTTGCAAAGGCTGTACAGATAATTTATTATTTTAGTATTTATGTTTTCATATGACTAACAAGTTTTATTACAGTAAATGGAACACTTGATCAAATACCACCTACAAAAAGATGAAACTCTAATGTCATTAAAACATATACAACAGCAATCTATTTAAATAATCAGAAATTTAATCCCAGAATAGGATGGGTTTCATCACCTTTTGCTCTTACTGCAGATAAATGTTTCATTAATTAATAATTGCACTATGTATGAGTCCCGCTGCTTCACTACTAAAAGCCTGTTGGATAGAATGCAATCTACATAAAGTATATTGATTTTTATTTCTTTACACTTTTTAAATTTTAACAACCAAGTGTATCTTGCAAAATCCTTCAGATAAATTAATTGCAATAACTATATTAATTTATGTTTCCTTTTATCTTGCCATTATATAAAAGATATTTTGAAGAGGATATTCTATGAATGCAGATTGAAAAGCATTTGCTGATGGACTATCTTGGCATAATCTTATCTAGGACAATGAATAGTTTATAAATAATATTTTGTTGTGGAGCCTCAAATCCACGCTGAGTGAACTATCATAAATCAGGAAGTATATTTATTATGTTATCCTCTCAATATGAGCTACATATGTGAAACAGTAGTCTGAAATATTTATGCAATCAATGTTCCCTCAATTCTAAGAGCATCAGGTATAGCAACATAATGGTTATGTTACTGGACTACGAGGCTGAACAAATAATCCAGAGATGTGAACTAATTCCCATCATGGGAAATGTAAATAATCTTAATTAACTAAATCTGAAAGAAAAATCAAGAATCAATAATCATGATCTGCTAACTATTTGGTTGTCACACATTTCATTCTGATTTGCTAGTAATCTATAGTGCAGGAAATCTGTCTTTATGCATTCTGGCTTATATATGCTTCCAGACCCAAAGCAAAGTGACTGGATCTTTATTGACCTGATCTAGTGACTGAATTGTATTGAAACTAGTACAAAAATCAATAATGAAAATAAAATCAGAAGGGCATCTCAACATTGCTCTATATATTGGATATGACAACGCTGAGTAAATATATCAATGGTTTCCTCATTGTGACTGCTAAACTGAGCCACATGGAAGCTGTAGCTGAGAGGCCTAGAAGATCTTTATTTACTACAGTAGCTCTCTCGACACGATATTTTATACTTTCTGAACACAAAGACAACAATAAACGATTAACTGCCGTTTCAATAGCTATAATTACCTACTTAACTTTAACATTTTGAATGCAGACAGGTAATTTTGGAGAATTACGTATTTACAATGGTAACACTTCCCAACTAGCAGATTTCTTTGAATATTCAAATACTGGGTTGATCTAAAAGCCTCTGAGCAGAAACTCCAGACGTCTTTTATTACAATGTTGAGGGGTGGCTCCCTGAATATACAACTAGCCACAATATTAAGTGACAAAACAGACCTGTCATGAACTGTGCATTAAGTGACAGGGATATGTCTTTAACAATGTGTTAATAGAGTAGGCGCCCACTTAACGCCTTCCCTGATCTCATCCTGTAGTTTCAATGATCACCAATTAACATGAACATTCACCTATTGTCTTCCCCTGCGTAGTTCCAATGGTACAGAATCAGAATATCCCACACCCAATGATTGGTTTCGATGACCTTAAAGTATCAGTCGAAGTTAAATTGTGAACAGGTTGTATTTCATGAAGACTGGCTCTCATTTTAATTAATATCTGCTATCCATAATTTCATTACTCCAGAATAATCCCCAACACTCAATACTAACATCGGGGAGCTTGAGCCAATTGGGAAAACCTAGTTAAGAACAGCCTGACATAGTCATTTCTTTTCACCAACATTCCAGATTTCTCCATTACCATCCCTGGATATGTCCTGTCCTATAGACAACCAGAGGTTAATTCAGTGGAGAGTGACATTGGGAGTCTTCCATTGACACTGCACCCCATGAAATCTCGCAAAATTAGACTACACATGGGCAAGGCCCTCCTCCCAGTTGATAAATCAGCAGCTTCCGTGTTACAATGGAGACACAAGAGACTGCAGACACTGGAATCTGGAGCAACAAACAAATTGCCGGAGGAACTCCGTGGGTCGAGCAGCATCTGTGGGAGGAAAGAAATTGTTGATGTTTTGGGTCCTAATGTAGGGTTTCAACCCAAAACGTCAACAATTTCTTTCCATCCACAATTGCTGCTCGACCCGCTGAGTTCCTCCAGCAGATTGTTTGTTGCTTCTGTGTAACACTCCACTTAGAAAAAGCACTGATGGTAATGAGGGCCAAAGTAAACACGGCACATTCCCAAGAGTGGCTTTGTAGCATGGCTAATGATATACTTGCCTGACTGGTTACTACTTTGGTATCCTGTACAGAACAGACCTGGAGCCTGTTCCAGACATTGCTCAACAACATATTGCAAGGATTTTGAAGCAAGATCTATTCCTTAGTTTATGTTTCAAGCAGGCATTATGGACTTCTGTTATTGCTTTCTTTGTTAACATGGCCAGAACCATATCTCCACGGTAGCTCCAGGCAGGATATTACATGATGTTTACTTTCTGATGAAAATATTTTTTGTTGTTCTCAAGATCTACTTGCATGCATTTTCCAGTGATCAGGAGCAGACTGTCTCAGTTTTATTGGCCAAGAACAATGGAGGTAAATTCCTTATCAGTTACTCTATTTTTCTGATACTGATACACACCATGTCAAAGTAAATGCTTTACCCCAAGACAATACTCTTAACTTTTATTTGATGATTGTTTAATTCCATTTTGTTGAAATGTGGTCCAACACGTAATTTCACACCCCTATCTTATATATTTACCATCATCAGCTCAGTTAATGATATCAAGTCAAATGCTCCATTTACTATCAAGTATGAAATGCATTTTAATTAAAATTTTCTTTAGAAATACACAATCAGTATGCTGCACCATAATTTCACTTGTTATGGCTGAACAACCCCATTAACTTCTTTCTATTATTAAAAAATGTACAGTGGTTAGATGGTCAGAGGTATTATTTTCTCAGCTTGTGTGTAATCAGCACTTCTTATATTCTTGTTCAAGGGGTGTTCCATATAACTCTGCATGATAGAAGGTGTTACATAACTGAAGGACCTCCAAATGGTTAAGATCTAGAATGCACTCATGGAAATTGTGATGGTGGAATGTCCAACAAGAAATTGGATTTTTCCTTTTAAAATGTTCCAAGGCACCTAAGTATGCATCTACACAGGTCGCTGAAGGGCAACATGTGAGTGCAGTAAGTGATTAAGGGGGCAAGTAGTATGTCAGTCATTATTATGAGCAGATATGACTGCGGGAGTAGGGATGTATTACAGCAACTATATATGGCCTTGGTATGGTCTTGGTGAGACGTGAAGTACTGGGTACAGTTTTGGTCTCCTTATCCAAGAAAATGTGTATTTGCCAGGGAGTGTAACAAGATTCATGAGATTGGTATCAGGAATGGTGAGTGGCAGATTAGTCATGATCTTGATCAATGGAGAAACAGACTCAAAAGGCCATTATGGCCCATTCCTATTTCCTATGTTCTTAAGTACTACAGGATTGCTGAAAAACAGAGCAGGGGAGTAGGACTAATTAATACATTACATTAAACAGAACTATTAAACATTGAAACAGATGACTTGGCCCAATAAATATATGCTGGAGTCTGTGCTCCACATAAGCTTCATTTTCCCACTTTGCTTTGTCTCAGTTTGCCATTGTTTTCTTTCATTCAGGGAATATGAGTATTGCTAAGAACAGCATTCATTCTCCATTCCCAATAGACCTTTGTAATGAACTACCTTCTTGAACTACAATAGTTTGTGAGATAAGGGTTATTAGTATGGGAACTTGCATGACTACTTTGTTTTGATGTAACCCGCTGACTCCTTTCATGGTCCAGCCACCATGCTGCATCGACGTGGGACCTGTTGTAAACTTCACATTCAGAAGTCACAGCTTTGCCCTCTGCCCTGCAACAGTTTCTAGGAAGAGGGGGAGGAAGAACAAGGCATGAGGCAGTGGTGAAATATTGTCAGGGTGCATCTAATTACCCCAAGATTTAGCTCAAAATCCATCCATTGATTCAGAGGCAGTTTTTATCTGCATGCAATGAAGCTTGAATTGGATTGATGTGGTCAGTTACCATTATGCCACATTAGTAATCAATGATAACAATCTCCAGCAATAGTCCACCATTTCCCTTTAGCAATCAATGCCATTACAATCAATCAGTCTCCCTCTACCAATCCGTTCTGATGAAGTGTCCTAGACCTGAAACGTTAACTGTTTCTCTTTCCATAGATGCTGTCTAACCTGTTGAGTTTTTCCAGATTTTCTGGTTTCATTTCAGATTTCCAGTATTTGCAGTTTTTTGATACAATCAATATCTTAAGACCATCATTAACCTGAAAATGACATGGAACAGTCAGTAAATGTCAGTATGATTGGAAGAACAAGTACTCTGCAGTGACATGCTCAACAACCGCCTTCACAAAGCTTTTTCAACACTTGTTAGGTTTATCAGGGTGCATCTAATTATCCCATGATTTAGCTCAGAATCCATCCATTGATTCAGCGGCAGGTTTTATCTGCATGCAATGAAACTTAAAAATCAGGTTTTTTAAAGAATGCTCTTGAATTCCCTCAATGAGTGAACTTTATCGTACCAAAGAACGTTTACTATTTCCCTTCATAAATCTAACTCCAAGCAGATTGAAAAAAAATTAACCACTCAAAACAAAGCACTTCACTTGATTGCACCCCCATCAATTATCTGGGGTCTGCAGTGTGCACCATATTAAAATGATGGCCAGATCCCATCCAGCATGAGGAAATGTCAGCACCTCAACGGCCCAGTAGGAAATCAGATGCTGGAATAGTGAAGTGGCTTATAATTCATGCAACAGCCTAACTTGGAATTATATATCACCATTCTCAGGAGGTCATGAGTTGTAATTTTAGAACTGCCTGTGTAACAGCTTCATGGGTGTTGTTTTACCTTTAGCATTGCAACAGGTGGGAATAATGGCTCCTTAGCACCGAGATTGGGAATTGTCGGTGATCATCACACGTTGGCCTCCCAGTGCCATTCAGTCTCATCAGTGATTATGGATGAAGAGGAGCATTGACCTCCGTTGTGACGCTAAAATTAGCAGGCATACTTATAAAATTTGGTGGGCATTGTCTCAGAATAAGGGGCCCTTATTTAGGACTGTGATATGGAGACATCTCTTTTGCAGAGAATTGTAAATCTTTGTAATTCTGTACTTCAGAGGGCTAGGGCCGCTTGGTGATTGAGTAAATTCATGACTTGAGGCCGATTGATTTTAGATGTTATGGAATCAAATAACTCAAGGATCAAGTAGAAAAGTGAACTTGAGGAACAAGATCAGGCATGGTCTCATTGAATGGCGGATCAGGCTCAAGTTGCTCCATGACCTCCTTGTGTTCTATTTCTTGAGTTCATGACACAATTCTCATGCATCCATACCCTTGTTGCTGATGATTGGCTTGATCACGTTATGAAAAAGAGAACCAAGTAAACCAACATGCCCACGAATTGTATTGATCTAATCAGCACCAAGACAATACAATGCCATCCAATTCCAATAATCTGGCATGCTCAGGACTTTGGTGGTGCTGCACCGGCAGGTCTTTTGGACTACTGAACGTTATTTCTATTAGTACCTCAACCCCTTGTTTAGATGTTACACAGCATGGTAATACATTTTCCAGCTAACCAGGTAAATTGAAGGGGAGTGTAGGAATTGGGGTCCTGGTGAGCTGAAAGGGAGTATGAGAACCAGAGCTCCAGTGAGTTGAAAGGGAGTGTGGCAAACATTACCTGGTGAGCCAGATGCCAAACCATTGGGATTTGTTAACCCTCCACTATTTCATTTTGGTGCTCTTAGTAGCTGCAGCCAGGTTGATGGATGGCTGCTCCTTTGTAGCTGTGGAGGCTGCAGATGGCCTTGACAGACAACTTAAAAGAAATCCTAGGGCTAAATGGCTTGCCTTTGGACTGCATCTACTTGCCATGAGCTACAACAGGAGTGTCTGACAATAATTGTTTCATATTAGGAACCTATCCCAACCCTGGTTCATGAGGCCAATTCTTAGGTTTGCATTTCTAAATATCTCACAGTTTAAAAAAAGAATGACAATAGGTTCTTTTTTAGAAATGATAATTGGCATATTTTTCTTCTCTGCCTTTGTTGCAGAGATGCAGCCACAACATTGACAAGGAGAGTAGTCAAGATGAAAAAAGAAACAGTGTCATTATCATCAGTTGTATCAGGCACTTTTAAAAGGTCATGTTTTAATAATTTCTGGAGGTACTTTATACTCACTAAAAAAACCTACAAATTAATAAAGTGACATTCATCAATAATAACAGATGGTTGGAAAAAGTAAAACAGCATTTTTGTATCTCAAAATAGGCTTGTTTACATTGATCTCAATATCAACTTCCTTTCGTACTTACTGTGTAGAAGCTGATTGAAATTACTAAATGCAGATTACATTGGCTACTGTATTGAGGTTACAGGGCGAGAGTGCTTTGCTGTTCTGGTTTCTGACCTCAGTATCTAAATTTCCTTTCTGCATTATGGAGACAAACAAGTTTCACTCTGAATGACCGCCAGAGGGAAAGTCTAAACCACCAGCAACTCACTTCAGCCACCTAACTGGCTTTTTGGAGCATCAACTCTCTTGGGTTTGTTAACTGCAACTAATGTACGTGATCAAGCCGAGCACTGTGGAGATAGCTTCACAACTGTGGTTAACCTTACTACAAAAATTTTAAAAAGTCTGATCTCGCTTAAAATTAATAGCATGTTAACAATGCATGCACTTAGTAATGTACAAGTTGAGTTAGAAAATTGGATTAAAATAAGCTTTGGAATCTGTTGGTCAATTTACCTGAGCGCAATGGGTTCCCACAAATACATTTGATCATTAATTTCCCAGTTACTTTTAAAAAGTGCCTAATTTGCATATTTATTACCTAATAAGCTCACCAAAGAAAGATATGTCTTTTATTCTGTATTGTCATTCAAACTCTCTATCACAAAATTGGAACACTCCTAAAAGTTTGTATGTTATTTTCACTTTCTCTTTAACAGGGAGCCTTCAATGGCTATTGCAGACACATAATCCTAACCTAGAAATCATTAAGCATGGTGCCTAAACAATACCTGTCATAGAGTCATAGCACATGGAAACAGGCCCTTCAGCCCAACCGGTCTCTCCCAGCCAAGATGCCCATCCAAGCTAGTCTCATTTGCCAGCATTTGGCCCATAACCTTCTAAACCTTTCCTATCTATGTAACTGTCCAATTGTCTTTTAAAAGTTGTTATTGCCTCAACACTTCCTCTGGCAGCTCATTCTACATACGTACCACGGTCTGTGTAAAAAAGTTGCCCCTCAAGTTCCTTTTAAATCTTTCCCCTCTCACCTTAAACCTATGTCCTCAATCTTACTAACCATGCATTGTACATTGTCATCCAAATCATTGCTATATGGGCCAAGCAACGACCCCTGAGGAACACCACTAGTTACGGGCCTCCAGTCTGAGAAACAACCTTCCACCATCACCCTCTGCTTCCTACCATCAAGCCATTGTCTATCTAATTGGTCAGCTCTCCCTGAATTCCATGCTATCTAACCTTCCAGAGTAGCCTATCATGTGGAACCTTAACAAAGGCCTTACTGAAGTCCATATATACCATGTCTATCGTCCTGCCCTCATCGACCTTCTTGATCACATCATCAAAAAATTCAAACATATTCGTAAGACATGATCTCCCATGCAGAAAGCCATGCTGACTACCCCTAATCAACCCGTCTCTCCAGATGCCTGTATTTCTTATCCCTCAGAATCCTCTCCAGTAATTTACATATCACAGATGTTGGACTTACTGGCCTATAATTCTCAGCTTTTTCTTTGCAGCCCTTCTTAAATAAAGGCACAACATTCACTACCCTCCAGTCTACCAGCACGTTACCCATGGCTAACGATAACGCAAATATCTCAGCCAGGGCTCCTGCAATTTCTTCTCTAGCCTCTCACAGTGTTCTTGGATATACCTAGTTAGGCCCTGGAAATGTGTCTACCGTCATACATTTTAAGACATCCAGCACTTCCTCTACTGTAATGCAGACTATCCCCAAGACCTCCCCATTAACTTTCCTTAGTTCCAAAGTCTTCATGTCTTTCTCCACGGTAAAAGCAGAGGAGAAATAATCATTGAGGACCTTGCCCTTCTCCTGCATCTCCACACATAATGTCCATTTTGGTCTTTGAGGGGCCCTATTCTCTCCCTAATTACTCTTTTTCCCTTAATATACATAAAATCTCCTTAATCTTCTCTGCCAAAGCTATCTCATGTCCCCTCTTTGTCCTAATTTCCTTCTTAAGTACACTCTTGCATCCCCTATACTCCTCCAGGGATTCACTTGATCCCAGCTGCCTGTACCTGACCCATGCCTCCTTCCTTTACCTGGCCAAGGCCTCAATATCTCTCGTCATCCAGGGTTCCCCACTCCTCCCAGTCTTGCCCTTCACTCCAACAGGAACATGCAGACCTTGAGCTCTCACTATCCCATCTTTAAAAGCCTCCCACTTGCTGAAGGTCCCTTTGCCCTACTCCAATCAGCCTTTGTAAGCTCCTGTCTCATACTGTCAAAGTTTGCCTTGTCCCAGTTTAGAACTTGACCTGTAGCCCAGTTTTGTCCCTTTTCCTGACTATTTAAAAACTAATAGAACTATGGTTACTGGTCCCAAAGTGCTCCCCCACTGTCACCTCAGGCACTTGCCCACCCTATTACTGAAAAGTAGGTCAAGCTTTGCCCTATCCCTAGTAGGGCCTTCTATATATTGCCTAGAGGAAACCATTCCTGAACGCACTTAACAAATTCCACCCCATTTAAGCTTTTAAGTATGGCAGTCCCAGTCCATGTTATGAAAGTTGAAATCCCCTACTATGACAATCCTATTTTTCTTGTAACTCTCCACAATCTCCACGCATATCTGTTCTTCCAATTCTCCTTGACTATTTGGGGACCTTTAATGGAACCCCAACAAGGTGCTCATACCCTTCTTATTTCTGACCTCCACCCATAAAGCCTCACTGGATGATCCTTCAGTAATTTTATCTCTGACTACTGCTGTGATGTTCCCCTTAATCAAAAATGCAACTCCCCCTCCTCTCTTTCCTCCACCTCTATCCTGCCTAAAGCTCCTGTACACTGGAACATTAAGCTGTCAGTCCTGTCCTTCTCTTAGCCATGTTTCTGTAATAGCTATAATATTCTAGTCCCATATATACATCCAGGCCGAGTTCATCTGTCTTATCTGTCAGAACTCTTTCATTGAAACGTAATTTAATTCAATAAACGTTCCTCACTCCCTGCAGTGCTCCTGCCTGTCTTGTCTATTCAACTTGCTGTCACTGACTTCTGTATCACTTTTCAGCCTCTCATTTACTTAGGATCCCACCCCCCTGCCAATCTAGTTTAAACCCACCGTAGTAGCTCTAGCAAATCTGCCTGCCAGGATATTGATCCCCCTCCAGTTCAGGTGCAATCTGTCCCTCTTGTACAGGTCACCTCTGGCCCAAAAGAGATTCCAATGGTCCAAAAACCTTAATCGCTGTCCCCTGCACCAATTTTTCAACCACGCATTCATTTGCCATATCTTCCTATTCTTACCCTCACCTGCATATGGCACTGGAAGTAATCCAGAGATTACTACCTTCAAGGTCCTGCTTTCTAACTTCTTTCTTAACTCTCTATATTCCGCAGGACGTCATCCATTTCTCTACCTACATCATTTCTACGTACATGATAATATATAAATGTTAGGTGTTTGGTGCTGAATGAACTTTGTCCATTTTCACTTCCTGCATTCTTATACTAACAAAAAATTTCCCATTTTGTTTCTATCTACGAGAAATGTTACATGTAACTGATACCAATAAATACAGACATAGAAGAGTCACTCTGCAGAAAACAGTAAGATCCCTTCTGGAATGGTTTTATAAGATTCATGAAAATTTCAGGGAATCTACTAACACACTATACTAACCATGGCAATTGATGCAACCATATGACTACACAATAGGCAATTTGTGCAGATCAGGGGGACCTGTAAAGAAGCTTCTGTTCTGCATCATTAGACAAATGTAGCTGTCCAAGCTATAAGAAACAAATACAGGAGGAGATTTGGTAATCTTTGTGAACCAAGTTACTTCTCCCATTTGTATCATCAGTATGAATCAGCAATTTCATTAGGAACCAGGGTCTGAAGTAATCTCAACGACGTGAGTTGGTAGGTTAACTGGCCACTATAAATAGTATGAACCTAGGGGGAGTTGATGGAAGTGGGGGGAGAATAGGTTGCAGGGTGCATTAGTATGGGAATAGGATTGCTCCATGAGCTAGCAGAGACTCGATGGGCTGTATGGCCTCCTATGTCATAAGGAAATATAGAAATTGCACAGTAATTGAGGCTAAGTTCTGTATTTTGGGCTAGAGCACATGGTTGAGGCAGAGTAGTGAGTGCTTTACTTTGCATATAGCTGTGCTAGATCTTGGAGTGCTTGGTGCTAACAGCGGATGCCAAAAATGGAAAGTGTTCCACTACTGAATAACAACATCCCTTACGTAAGTTGATATCACCATGCATGCCCTGATCTCAGAGATGTTTCACCAGTTCCAATGTTTTCTTGAAAATGCTGTAAAAATTCAACAAGTCAGTTTTATGGCATTTTACTAAGGATAGTTGTGATTAACACAAAGATTTTTCTAATCCACTTTGAATGCTAGAATACAATGGCATAACAGCAAGAGAAGAAAAATCAAAATAAAGAAAATATCACAATTTCCTCATCTCTATACAAACTAGTTAATGCTCATCTCATAAAAGCTGACACCAGAATAATCTGAAAGTCTTCCCTGATATTTTGAATTGCAAATCCATAATTGGAGCAAACCAGCATTAGTTTGCCTCATACACTGATTTATTCTGATGCAGAATATGGATAATGATGCAAGACTTCTGCAATTCCTATCCATACATAAATAAAGAGCACACCCTCATCCAGGGGATCATAAATTCATAAGGATGATTTCATTCTGTTTCCTGCTTTTGAGCATTCTCTGCCACTCACAGCCTTTCTACTGCTGGACTGAGTTTTTGCCATGCTTTGTTTTGTAAAAGCTTCTCTTTTTGAAAGAAAGTTCAAATGAGTTTATGAAAATAAAGCTGCTAGGTGTCTTCTTGGATGAGACCAACATAGCTAATAAACTGATTTTTATTTGGAAAACGTGTAAAACAACTGCCCATCCCACATTTGAATCACCTTTCAATTAATTGTTTCATTAAACTGTATGCTTTCAGGCAAACTTTTTATATCCTTTTATGAAAAAAAGCCAAACTATTTTGAAAGTTTGCAATTTTGCTATGGCGCTGCATTCTATTAGAGTGGAATCAACAAAAAAAGCATTAAGTAAACCACACTCTTGTTTGCATTTATAAGCAATGGGCAGGTTATCTTAATGACAGTGGGTTTTCCAGAAGATGGTTTTGACAGGCTCTTTTTTGAGGCAGAACTTCAGCTCATCTTTCTTTGTTTAGTTGTTACACTAAGTAAAAACGGATAACTTTACCCAAGAAAGTTCATTCCAACATCTCTCTTAAGAAAATGATTTCAGCAGACAACTCCAAAAACTAAGAATCAAATGCCCTCTCCAATTTGATCATGTATAACATCAAGTAAAAGGGTTGTTGGTTATATTAACAGAAAGAAGATCTATCATCCAAGGTATTTTATTTTCAATCTTTAAGAAGTACAGAGGTTGGTTATTGTCCAATGACAAGGTACTGTGCTGCTGCTGCAAAGGCTAATTTTCATGGCATTTATACCCGGGGTATGTATATGACAATACATTTGATATTTGAAATGATTGTATTGCTGGTTAATCCCAAATCTTCCCGAAAACATGAACCAAACATTAAAGGTGAGATTTGCTGAAAACATGTATAATCAGCTCTGCCAGGGTCCCTTTCCATGAGGAAAGGTTCCTGCGACTTATTTGGTACTCTGATGCTTACAATGCAGCAAGGCATCAAACCCTCATGTTAAACCAGGTGCCCTAACCTACGTGGCTTTTTCTCCATCTGGTGCATTTGATTCGCTTCCAACCTGGACAAGTTGCAGGCATTTGCAGAATCTCCACATTGACGGTGGTCTGATGCCTTTCTTTCTTCAGGAACGGAGAAAATGCACACCGCATCGGGCATACTTCAACAGAAACTTCAGGACAATAGCACAGGTAGATGATGTAAGATGTAATGGTGGGAGCCCAGGGGCGGTGCTCACTGCCCACGTCAGGTGACGGTGACCGAGCCGCCACCGTCGGACGTGAATCAGCGGCTGGCGCCTCTCCCACGGAATCAACGGCAGCCACACACGGGCGCCTCGCGCCGCCACCAACCGCCCCGCGCTGCCGACGTCGCTCGCATTCTATTCTTTAAACAATCACCGAGTTCGAATTCGGTTGCTCTAGGGCGCGTTGGTTTGCGTTATGACGTATCAACAACACCATGCGGGGACGCAGCCGTCGCTTTGAAGAGGGCTCGGTGAATTTTTGTTTATTTGGCTGTTGACGACATCCTTCGTCGATAAGACTTCTCGTTATTTTTGTCTTTATTTTTAAAACGTATCTGGGACCTTTGAATGAGTGATTGAGAGACTTTTAGACGCGGGTGCCGGGAGCGACGCCCCGTCTGCTGGTGTGAAGACCTGCACTGCTCCCGATGATGCTGCGGTTCCCTCGGCTCGGCTAGGTCGCTGTCGACAGTCGCTGAGATTTATCCTGCTCGCCCTCAAGCTCTCTCGTGTGTGTGTGTGTTTTTTCTTTTTGCTGCTGCCACTGTCGGCGATGTGGGTCAAACCCGAAGAAGTGGTGCTAGCCAACGCGCTGTGGGTGACGGAGAGAGCCAACCCGTACTTCGTGCTGCAGAGGAGGAAAGGGCATGGAGAAGGGGGAGGAGGGCTGGCTGGTGAGTTGACCGGTGGGACACCGACGGTGCTCCTCGGCGAAGCAGGAATGCGAACGTGTCCCAGGCGTGTGGCTTCTCCAATAATTGTGCATTTTAGTGCTGCGCGGATAAACATTAATGTCTGTGACTTTGGCAGCAATGCTAGGATTCCGTGTGTTATCTCTAGACTCCGCATTATGTTTACGTGTGTGTGTGTGTGTGATATGTGTGTGTATATATATCTATATATTTATTTACATTTGTGAATGCTAAAGCCCGATTTGTGGAAAAATTAGAGTAACCGGAGGTGTATTTCAGTTGCACGGCATGTATACATGGTTCAGTAGATTTGTCCAAAATCTGTCAGTTCAGCAGCTCTCAGTTGAGATCAGTTTACTGTAAGTGACACAAGATTTGTTTAGTCCTTGGGATGCAACGTATCAATTGCGTTATCTAATTACAGTGCATAACATTTGTGTCGTTCTCGCTATGAAGTATGTAGCATCTATATTTTGAATTTTACTCTGACAATTGTGAAAAATAAGCGAACTTCAATGGAGTTTTAAGAATTGATTTGTGGTTTTCTGTGATTCCTATAATTGATATATATATTCCATTAGTTGAATTCAATCCATTGGAAATTCGGTTCGCTCAGTGATCTAACCAATACATTTGTTAAAATATCTTGTGTTCCCTTTACAAGAATTTTTCTGTTATCTTAATTGATTCTAATCTGTTTTAGCATTTACTACATCTTGTATATCAACCCTCTATTGGCTCTTATTAGCATTTACTATTTTTATTTTAGATTGCCAGCATCTGCAGTTTTTATTTCTCCCTAGTGAAGGTTAAGGGCAGAGGGGAAGCCATGGTTCAGAAGGAATTAAGATATTTCCTGTATGGAAAGTCTCATAATCAAAGCAAATAGGACAGAATCAGAAGGCAGAGTGGGATGAAGAGTAGTTGAGGTAGCTATGCGAGTCAGTTGGTTCTGAATGGACGTTAGTCGCTAGTCCATCTCTTGAGATGGAAACAGAGATCCAGAAAGAGTGGTCAGAGATTGATCATATGAAGGTGAGAGCAGGGTAGAATTTGATGACAAAAGTAATGAAATTGTCACATTTTGCATGAGTACAGGAAACAGCACCAATGCAGTCATTGGCATACCAGATAAAGAGTTGAGTCAGTAGGTCCAGAACTGAAACAAATACTGTTCCACATATCACACGAAAAGATGCATCTTTCTCCCAACTGCCTCAAATTCAAGCACATTCTTCCTGAAAAATGTAGACCAAAACTGAACTTGGTATCCAGGGCCAGTGTCACCAGCACCCTCTAAAGTTTCATTAGACCACCCTGCTTTTACGCTCCGTACTCCTTGGAATAAAGGCCAACATTCCATTAGCCTTCCTAATTCTAGCATGCAGGTGCAGCAAATTGTTTTTGTTTGCTGTATTATGACCCCCAACTCCATTTGTACCACAACATTTTGTAGTCTAATTCCATTTAAATAATTTGCTTTTTCATTCTTCTTTTCAAAGTGGATCCCCTTGCACTCTCCCACATTTATGCACCATCTGCCAACTTCTTGCCTGCTTAATTAACCTATCTATATCTGTTTGCAGGCTCTTGGTCTTTGTCACAACTAGTGTCACAACCCACCTAGTTTTGTATAATCTGTAAGAATGGCTGTAGTACACATGGCCCCTTCCTCCAAGTTGTCAATATAGATTATAAATAAGACCCTAGCAATGATCTTTGTGGTACTCCACTAATCACTCAGAAATGATCCATTTAACCCGATTCTATTTTCTGTTATTTAGCTACCCACTGTCGACCCCAATTCTGAAATGAAAATTGCCATCTCCCCACATAATCATACAGCAAAAATATTTTCGTGGAGGGAAAAAAAATGAGATGCTGGAGGAACTCAGCAGGGCAGGCAGCATCGATGGAGAAAAGCAGATGGTCAACATTTGATTTGCTTAGATTAAGGAATGTAATTGTTGGAGATTAGAAGTCTTCTACTTCAGGTATCTTGTATCACCTGTAATGAAAGCCAGTCCAATGATAGTATAGCCAGACACAAAATTCTCTCTGCTCTTTCCCCATTAAATCTTTTGAATAAGAAAAGCTTTTCATAGGACTTCTTAAAAAAAAATTAACATTCACCTTTCCTAGGAAATTTGTATTGACTATTTTACAGATTGTTTATAGACTTGTTTAGAGCAGACAGCTCCAGATCAGCTGGAGGCTGCTAAAATGACAGCTCCAATGAAAATCAATGGAGGTGCTCCATCCCACATCTCTGATGATTTCATCACTGAAGTATCTCTAAACCTGAAAGTGGCCTGTAAAATGAACAATCTCTCATTGATATTAAATATTCCAGTGGGAAAACATCCAGCTCAAGAAGCACACTAACATTTATTCACACTATTTGTATTTTGCTGCAGATTGAAGATTTTTGTGTTGAAAATTCTGCCTCTGGATGTTCAGGCAACTTAGTATTTTTTATGTACATTTCCTATTCTTTGCATTGCCTAACTTGAAGTTTGGGTTTAACTTGTTGCCAAATCTTGAATTAGTATGCCAAGATCAGTACTATTGGTTAGATTTAACTCTACGTGTAACCCCATGAGCATCTAATAAGTACCTCCTGGTCCAAATAACAGAATGCATGAACATTGTACTCCAATGCAAACCACTAATATTATCTGAAATAAAGGAAGTGAAAGACAAAATGTAGGAACAGGAATTAGAAGTGGCTTAGCAGATTTTATTTTATTGGTCATGCTGACTTGTAACTTCTCAGATTCAAACTTACAATTTGCTGAGCTCAGAGTATGGCAGATTATTTATATATCTAACTACATTTGTTATGTAATTGCGAAGAATGTATTTATAATTCCTAACTTTGTTATAAAAGAAAATATGTAAGAAGTATGCCCTTCTGTCTTTAGCTGGCACTGAGCTAATTATATAATAATGTGTTTAAATATTGGTCATATTCTATAAAGTTGGGAAGACACCAAATGTAGGTAAACACAACTTATAAGGCAAGGATATTTGGAGCAGGGCATGCAATTGTAGTCCATTCTGAAGGTCATGCTCCCTAAATGTGCCTTTATGTAATAACTTGGAATTTGCTGTTATTTAGTCATTTAGCAAAACTGAGGTCCTGTAGTTCCACCACCAGTGATAAACTGCAATTAGTGTGGTGTATTTACATTCGCAGTTTCCATTATAGATGTATAATAACTTTCAAAAAGTGTGAACAGTTGTTAATGCATTAAAATTGTACTTTACTAAAGATAATAGGGCTATAGCGCAAATATTTTCATAGACTTTAGCCAAACACCCATGAAGTGGTACCACAACTTTAACTTATTCCAATGACCATGTTTACAATGTGCTCAGGATGCATAACTAGTTCATTTTTAAGGGAACTCTGATGCATGAAATATGAAACGCTTGTGAGCAAAATATCTGATTTCAAACAAAAATTAAACTACTGGAGGAACTCGGCAAGTCAAGCAGCATCTGTGGAGACAAAAGTTGACATTTTAGGTTTAGGCCCTGCATCAGGACTGAGGGGGAAGAGCCAGTATTGAGGTGAGAGGGAGGGGTGAAGCAGGGGCTGGTAGGCAATAGGTGGAGACAGGTGAGGAGAGGGATGATGGGCAGATGGAGCCAGGTGGGAGAGGAGGAGAGGCAAAGTTAGCAGATGATGCTTGGTGTGTGATTGGTAGAGACAGATAGGGAGAGTTTAAGAACTCTTTGGGCAGATGGAGCCAGCAGCTGGGCAGAGCAGGGGAAGGTGGAGATAAAGACAGAGCCTGGAAGATGATAAGTGGAGACACAAAGCTGTAGATGCTGGAATCTAATAAGGAAGGAAGGTGGTAAGTGGAACCAAATAAGGGAAGAACCGATGAGCAGATGGAACCAGTTGTGGGAAGGGATAAGAGATACAGTAGGTATAGTGTGTGGGTGAGAGGCAGATGGAAAATGGTGGAGGAGGGGAGAACCAGATGAATCGGAAGGAGAGAGAAAGGAACACGGGAAGTGTGGGTTACCTGAAATTGGAAAATTCATTGTTCATGCCATTGGATTGTAGACTACCCAAGCAGAATATGAGGTGGTGTTCTTATTTGCATTTGGCCTCACCCTGGCTGTGGAGGAGGCTGATGACAGACAGCTGGTGAGGGAAGGGGAGTTGAAATGGTGTGCAAGTGGGAGCTCAGGATGACCATCGCAGACAGAGCACAGGTGTTCCGCGAAGTTGTGGCCAAGTCTACTCTTGGTCTCTGATGTAGAGGAGGCCACATTAAGAGCTCTGAATGTAGTAGATGAGGTGCATGTGAATCTCTGCCTGACCTGGATGGGCTCTTTATGTCCCTGGATGGTGGTGAGGTAGGAGGTGTAGGGACAAGTGTTGCACTTTCTACAGTTGCAGGGGAAATTGCCAGGAGACAGAGAGTGAGCAAACCAGGGAGTCGCATATAGAGGAGTCCCTGTGCAAAGCAGAAAAGGGTGGGAAGGGGCAGATGTGACTTGTGGTGGGATCATGTTGCAGCTGGCGGAAATGACAAAAGATGATGTGCTGGATGTGGAAGCTGGTGGGGTGTAAGGTGAGGAGTTTGCTTTTTGCTCCAGATTTCAGCATCTGCAATTACTTGTGTCAAGATTTCTGGTTTGCCAAGTATTACCTTTTCATTTGCTGTGGAGTTGTGAAGTATTAACTGAATAATATGGGAGTTCAGAAGAGATATTTTAGTTGGAATGTGATAAGTTCCCAGTCAGGATTTCCCCTACAATTAATTAATCTCCCCAAATTATTGAGAAGTTCTTTTAATTTCACATTTACAAGAGCCTGACCTTGGCAGTTTTGCTTAAACAATGAATGTTGGGCAGTTTGAGTCAGTTGAAAGATTGGTCCCAAATGTAAAAGGGTAGTTTCTGGTCATTTGCTGATGACAAACTTTGTAAATAATGTTGTTCATTATCCCTGGATGATAGTCCAGTGGAGTCCATTCTGCATAGGTTGAGGAATGTGGACAGCTTTTGGTCCTTTTGAAGTTAATAAAATTTGGGCTGGTTCTAAAGCTACTTCACTACCTTGAGATGCATATCATTTAAGGGTGGTATATATATGAAACAAACCACCAGAGGAAGTGGTTGAGGCAGGTATAATGGCAACACTTAAAAGACATTTGGGCGGGTACATTGATAGGAAAGGTTTAGAGGGATATGGGCCAAATGCAGGCAAATGGAACTCTCTTAGATGGGCATCTTGGTTGGCATGGATGAGTTGGGCAGCGTTGTGTTTGTGGTGGCCAGTAGTTTTCTTGTGAAACTGTCAGTGCCAATAATTATGTCGTGAAGTTGTGTGGTCTTGCCACAAGTCCAGATGACAGCTCTAACAGCAGTGTTCATGGAATTGGATAGCTAATCCAAATGCATTTTGAAATTGAACATGAGATGGTCACTCTTTCTCAATTTGAGAATGGATGCAAGCAAAATTGAATATTGGCTTGAATATTTGCCTGTCTCTATTGCATTGCTTACTTTAAGCTTTTTTTCCCCTAGAGAAACTGTTTATAAACCATTTGATGATACAGCATTTGGAATAAGCTTTTCATTGCCCGTTTCCCTGCATGAATCTTTATTTTCCATAAAGTGATATTCATACACTTTCGTACATACCTTTTGAAATTATCACTATAGTAAAATCACTTTATCCAATGTAAGTTAGGAAAAAAGTTTCATTATGCAGAAATTGAAGACTGCTACTTGCACATTGTGTTACTGGTTCATCAAGATAATTTTAAAATCTGGAAATGTTGTAAATTCTTATCAGGTAAAGCAGCAGATGTGAAGGAACTAACAAGGTTAGCATTTAAGGGAAATAACAAGGTTAGCATTTAAGAGAAACAAAGGACTGCAGGTGCTGGAATCTAGATGAAAAGCACTGTGATGCTGGAGGAAATCAGCAGGCCAGGCAGCATCCATGGAGAAAAGCAGGTGGTCAGCATTTCAGGTCAGGACCCTTTCTCCTTATCTTTGACCCATTCCCCAGTGGATCTGCTCTCTCCTCCTCCCCCCTACTTGCCTATCACTATCTCTCATCTGCACCTATCTATCACCACCTTGTGCTCACCCCACCTCCCCTCTTTTGTCCACCTATCACTACTCTGCTTTTCCCTCCTATATATTGGGCTTCCCCTTTTCCTACCTTCAGTCCTGAAGAAGGGTCCTGACCCAAAACATTGACTGCCTGCTTTTCTCCAGGGTTATATTTTCATTTGATGACTTTCATCAAGGTCTTATCAAAGTGCATTTATCATAAACCATTCCTTAACCTTTTTGACCAGTGTGCTTCTTTGATAAGGTTAACACTGCATTTTATTCCAACACCTTTCATTTGTCCATCACTGGTTCTATTTTTATCTACTTAGTCAAACCAAAGAATTGCTTGTAATGGCTTGTCTTCCTGTTCCTGCACTCTTAATTCTGGAGTCCTTCGAGGAAGGGACCAACGAAAGATTTTATTTTTTGGTCCTTGACATCATCAAATGACCACCTATGTGAGCAAGGTTGCAAGTGTGCACTCATTGGTACCCCATTCTGCTTTCTGTCATTTTTTAATCCACTGTCTCTGCTTTACCATAGCTGCTTGTCTACCATACAATTATGGATGAGTTGAAATTTCTTCCTCCCATCTAAATGTTTGTAACGACCAAAGTGATTGTCTTGTGTCATCACTGCAAATTTCATTCTCTCTCCACCAAACCCCACCCTCGCTGTCTGAAGCTGATCCAGATCATTTGCAACTTTGTTATTGTATTTGGGCTTTGGATGAGCTTCTGGTCAACACTTGCTGCTGCTTCAAGTTCATCTAATGTTTCCTGTCTCTACCCTGTTCCCAGCTTATTTCTTATCGAAAACACTCATCCAAACATTTCTTATCTCAATACTTCACAATCCCAGCCTTCTCCATACTAACCTCTCATCCGGGCTCACACCAAAACCATCTCTGAGTGATGAGCCTCCATTGCCCTCTTGAGTACAGAATCCTTATTTTGAGATTCTGTCCATTGATGTAGAAATGGAATGCAACTTCATTAACATATCTGCAGACCTTGTGCATCACCTGATAGATGAGGTTCCACCTCTTTCACAACATAAGCAGACATCATGGAGGCTTTAGTGGAAGCTCAGGGTATCACAGCAGCGTGAAATCTATTCTTCAACAATTACTCAGATATCTGGTGCACTGGTGTGGGCAGTGGCTTTATGCATAATGAATTAGCTGTCCTGTGAGGATGACTGCATTCACTTTCATCCTCCTATTGTCACTTAGCCAGTAGCCTTCTGTTGACTTTCAAGCCAAATGCCCATGACTGTTGTTGAGATGTGCAGTCTGAAGCCAGATCTTCTGGAAGTGAATTTGTTTGAACTTGAACTGCAAGTCTGTACTAAAAAAACTGTCTGTTTGCCTTTACCATACCATGGTTATTGGGCTCCATGGTCTTTTGTGGTAGAGAATTCCACAGGTTCAACACCTGAGTGAGGAAATTTCTCCTCATCTCAGTCAGGGACCCTGAGGACAGGCATTAAGGGAATGTACCACAGTAGTTAGTTGATGCTTCCATGCAATTTTGAATGTTTTTGAAGTTTACATTTTCATGCTGGGTTTTATTATTGTGGCAAAGAAGCCATAGCAATGATAAGCAAGAGAGGGACTTTTGCTGATTTGGAGTTCTTCACTGGATTTGGATGAGTTGTTTGCTGACAGCACAGCCCAGTGATAAAGGAACTGCCATAGTTGTCTGCTCCTCTCTAGAGTTTTCCTCCTCTCTAGATAGTTACCAGATAACTGATGGTAAGAAGTGGGCCCTTGTGTTGGCTGCTTGTACAGCATTCTTCAGACTAGTATCTACTCTAGTGCAGGGAGAAGGAAAGAGAATCACAGTTTCAGTCTTCAAGTAGATTGCTGTATTACATTTTATGTGCATACCTTGGGCACCTGAGTCAAGATCCAAAATAGCAACAGATACTCTCATTGAGTAGCCACCATTTGTCTTAATGGCACAAATACAGCAGGGATGGGAAACAGCTATACAAGGAAGACAATGTGACTGCTGCCAGTTTAGTTTGCTTTGATCAGCATTGTCCACATGCCAGTTGGACATTGAGAGAGTAGAATCTCTTTTGAATGTACCTCATTTCAGTTGATGTGCAGCACTTGCAAAGCACTGCGTAGAGTCAGTAGTACCACGTGAAAGTCTACAATCTTTGCAAAGCCATGTGCTGCACGTTCTTTTGCAAGATGGAATGAACCATGGGCCAGCTGGCATTTAACAAAATAGTTATAGATCTCCCTCATGTAACAGCAGATGAAAAACTGAGATACTGCAAATATTTCGAGTCTGGAAGGATCCCAAAGCTTAAATGTTCATGGGCCGTTATGACTTGACATTCACTGGTTATGTGGTCCTCTCCTGCTCAGAGGTTAGAGTTGTGGTAGGAACAAGTGAATATCCCACTGAAACACAAACACTGTGTCTTGCAGCTTGTTCTACTCTAGCTGTCCTTCCATTCACACTGTACTTCAAGAGAAATCATCAATGATCCAGTCATGTCTGTGAGCAAGTAGTATTTGCAAAAATCTTGAAGTTGAGAAAAAATTATTCAGTATTTTAACAAAATACTCTTTTTTAAAAAGCTCCAGTTCTTATACATTCATATCACAGCTGTAGAAATCCAATCAGCTACTAACCTGCAAGTCTCCCTTTTTAATGTCATTTGTCCTTCCAGTTGCTGAATACAAGTTCAGATGTGCAAGGTTAAACGAGGGTATGAACTAGAACCTTGGGCTTAGTTTGGCGACAAAGGTGTTAATATCAGCAATTGCATGTAGATTGATGATATTATGTGCACATCTGCTGAACATTAGTGCCCTTCACCAACAAAGCATGTTGTAGGGTCACTGTAAATGTGGCACCTCAAATCTAGTGCCAATAATATGCTCAGGAATAGCATTTTGAAGTCAGTGATTTGACTGTTATGGTATTATTGATGGACCTTTAAGCAATGGCTGGTTATGTATTTATCCCTTGAAAGTTAAAAATCTAATTAGGATGAAATTAAATAATGCAATGTTCAATTCTTTTGAAACGATCCAAAGGTAGATTCGTGCTATATCTAATCACAAATGTGGTTGCCTTTTATTTCTTGAATGTTCAGTTCAGCTGGACTTCAAGCTGGATATAACCTAATTGGCTCATGCTGAGATGTTTTGACAAGTTTAATTTTGTTTGTATTCCCAGACATCCAAGCAAGATTTCTGAATTATCAGAATCTTTGTACAATAAAGCCAGAATACAGTAATGTCTTTTAGCTTCTCTGTCATGTGATTGTAGTGGCAGTGTTCTGATTACTTTTGTAAGCCAAAAAGTAAAGCCGATTAATGTTCACTGACTAAAAGTGAAAACTGCCATTTGGAAGGGATGATGATTTTTATATTGCATGTAAGCTACAAGCTATCACAATGCTTCTGGAAACTTCCAATGTTTTTGCTATTGTATTGTGAATATAATGACCTAGGGGTCTTCAGACATAACCAGTTTGTCACATAGTCCAACATTTTATTTAATCAAATAAATTGATGATAATGTTTAGAATATAACAATGGCCATTGTTACAGCTATAATTGCTCCAGCAAATTAGGATGTTGCAATTTCATGGTTGTGGCATGATAATGCTATAATCCCACACACTTTTTTGCTGCAAGTGATTAAAGCAAGCTCTCTCTAATTACTGTATATTCCTTTCTTCAAAGTTCCCCCAATCCCTCCACCACCAAAATACAATCCAATCAACACTCAAAACATAGTGGTAGAAATCTTTTAGATTTATGCTCGTTCAGGTGCTGCTAGTAGGAATATTCAGGATTGATGTGTTCGTTCTGGACACAGGAAAGGGCTTTAATAGATTTGACCCACTTTTCTCATCTTGCTATCACTGAATTAATAGGACCACCAAGGTAAAAGGTTTCAGCAATTACTGGTATGATGAATAAGTTTTATGTTACAGTGGTATGAACTATTAATGCACATTTGCTTTTAATCTTTCTATTATTTGCAAAGAATCCTTATTTATGAACACTTTATGAAATACCTCTTCACAGTTGATATGGTGAGACATTGCAGTTAGACATTGAATATCAAATTACTGAGAATCTTGAAATTGTACAACTTTTTAAAGCAGGCTATATTATCTGATGTAAAAGAATGCTTTTGAAACCGATCTTTCATTCTGAGCCATCTCACTGTTATGTATTCAGATCTATTTCCAGTTCGTTTTCCATTGTAGGATTGCGGTGTTCAGCACCAATGTTGTGCAAAATATTCACTGTTGTATAGTAAAGATACTGTTGCAAAACCAAAAGCAATAATGTCTCAACTCTAAACTCAGTCATTAACTAACATCATCAGGTATAGAAATTCATCAACATATCAAATGAGTGTGTAGTTGTTTCAAATGTCAATGATAAATGAAACACATCAGAACTTTTCTGGTCCTTAAGAAATCACTATACTTAGAACAACGTTGTGGTATTTAAGCATCATGAGGTTAAGCATGATCCTTAGGAGAATGCAAGAATTGTATCAAAAAAAAACCTGGAAGTACTACTTGTGCATCTTGAATATTATTTACATTTAACTTGAAAATGTTTTACAGTTTCAAGAAGTAACACATAATTTGTCAAATCTCAAGTGATGAGGTCAGCTTTGGCACTCTAAAATGGCTGATGATTGGTTAGTATCCATTAGTGCATGGATGAATCAAAGGACACATTGACATTAGTTTAGGCTGATTTACTTTTGTAAAGAAAAGAAAATGTTTTCTTTAAGAAGATATATAAATTCTAAAGTAGGAAAAAATATCAAACTATACCTTTTCTGGCATGTTGCAATATCAATGGAAAATGGCTTGAAATGCAGATTGGTAAATTATTGAAATTATATTGTTTGTAAAGTGACACACTAGTGGCCTTGATCACATTTGAGTTTTGCAAAATGAATTGGGAATTCCACAGGGATATGATTAAATACATGGAAAAGTTAATTTAATCAGGCTCGCATGAAACATCCTGTAGTAAGTCTTCTAAATTTCCTCTAGATTCTGGGCAAGGTCCAAGTGAACTGGGGGAACAGCAAATGTAACATCATTATTCACAAAAGGAGGAAATGAGGAACTATGGCTATTTGGCCTAACATCAATTGTCAGGAAAATGCTGGAATCTTTAATAAGGGAGTGATATCAGAGTATAATACATAGAAGCAATGTCAAGATACAGTAGTTATACATATTTCATAAATACGTTAGCATTTTTCAGGGTGAAAGTAGATGAATAATGGGATTTTGGATGCTCCAATCACTTAAGGTTGCATCACATCAGCAAAATTATGAAAAAAGTACTTCAAGCATTAGGGTTTATTTCTAGATGGGTAGGATTAAAATATGGGGAATTGTGCAAAGCTTGTGTTAAACTTCAGTATACCATACTTAAAAGTATTGCATCTGGTTCTGGTTGTCTTTTTATAAAAAGAATATAGAGGCCCTGGAGAGGGTGCAGAAAAGATTTACAAAAGTATTATTGGAAGTGTGCATGATGGGAGAAGCTGAACAAAATGGGGCTCTTTCCTCTTGAGCAATAAAAAAAACTGGGGTGACCTATTAAAGGATTTTAAAATTATAAAGGGTTTTGATTGAGTGGATATGGAGAATGTGTATCCATTTGTGGAGACTAGTGTAACTACATTAGAGGCTATCAATATAGGTTAGCCCCCAAGAAATTCTATAGGAAATTGAACAGAAACAACTTTTCCCAGGATGATGAGAATGTAGAACTCATTACAACTAGGAGTGGTTGAAATGAATGGTATAGGTACATATAAGGGGAAGCTGGACAAACATATGAGGGGGAAGGAAATAGAGGGTTACACTGATTTATGCTTTACTTACACTTCCTCCTACCTTTAAAAGTGTAAGTAAAGCATAAACGTTGACTGGCTAAGCCAAATAGAATGTTTCATTGCCTTTATATTTTATGTAATCCTGTGTCTCGCTACAACTGTGTAGGCCTTTGAAATCGCACCTGGAGTACTGTGTACAATTTGTTCTTGAAGAAAGGATGCATTTTCTTGGATATAATGCAGTAAAGGTTCACTAGTCTAAATCTTAGGATGAGGAGGCTGTTCTTTGAAGAAAGATTAAGCAGAATGGGCCTGTGCTCTGGAGCTTAGAATGATCTCATTGAGACATGCAAGGTTTTGAAGAAAGGCTTGAAATAGTGGAAACTTCACGGGGTAGATGCAGTAAGATTTTTTCCTCAAGTGAAAGTCTAGAACTTTGGGGCATAGGATAGGGGGATCTATCACTTGAGATTGAGATGAGGCTAAATTTCTTTTGACAGTTGTGAATCTTTAAGGCTTTGTTACCCCAGTCGTTAATGAATGCTGTGTTAAGTATGTCTGTTGAAAATTGAAAATGTTTTCCTATTGTCTTACCACTGTGAAGAAAGCAATTCTGTACTGAGAGGAAAGTCAACTATATATAAAGTTGACCATTTAAAAATATTATCACTGCAGCTTCAGTAGTAAAGGAAGCAGAGAACTTTAATTTACGGATGTTGATACAAACAAGTCAGCAGATAAAGATGGTAAACAAGAACATGATTCTAAATACAGAAAACACCAATGTGAATATGAAATTTTGATGTCAATTTCAGACAATTGGAATTTGCAGAGGTTATATCTGCTGTCCTTATGACAAGGTGAAAATGAAGAAATGGTTTTTCTTTCGAATTATTACAAACTAATTTGGTGTCTTACTATTATATGGTAACTCAATATCAGAGATTTTTTTAATTAGCAAGGCTTTTTGAATTCAAGCCAAATATTTTGCACTTCTTAAAGTGTGGATTGACGCATCTGAAGGTCAGAAACCTGATTGCCTCATTGATGCCAAAGAATCTGTTACCTCTAGTTTTGCGAAGCAGAGGTTTGTTGTAAATTGTTTGTCCCTGAAAAGGTTATACAAGGAAGTAGTAGGATCTGTAGGATTCCAGTCCCCCCCCCCCCCCCACCCCCAGATATGTAACAATACAATCTAGGGGCATATAAGCTTAAGGTGGAAAATGCTTGTGACGTCACCTTCTATGGTTCTGAACCATGATTACCCCAAATGGTATTAAATTCATTTGCAGATTTCAATGTGGGACTCTTGCCCAACAACTTTGTGGGAAAACATCAGGGACATTTTTCAGTTGCCATTTTTGGATTTCATGTATGAAAGCTTTAAAACAAATCAGGTTTTTTTCAGAGCATCTCCAACCTGTCCTGAGATTTTGCAGTTATGGATCACTTCTAAATGATAAAATTCTCTTTTTACAGTTAGAACATGCCTTGTAAAATTCATGGTGATTTAGATCTTGTGATATGATCTTGGTTATTTTGTTTTGAAACGAAGGAGTTTTTAGTAAGATTGTTTATTGAGTTTTTCTTTGTCTAGTCCCATTTTCTCTAATTATTTTTTAAAACCTTCTATGACTGATGTTTTAAAGAGTGGGGGTAAATTAGGTATTACTTGTTTTCAAAATCTGTTGTTAGATGTAATTTATTAGATGTAATCTTTAATTTAAACCTTTTCATGATGGCTGAATATCTAATATTTATGACAGGTTACTAGGAATGAGTAAGGTGCACTAGATAAAATTAAAAACGCTTGGGAACAAGATTTGCGGATGTCAATTTCTGAGAAAACTTGGAATGGAATTTTTTAAATTGGTTAATACTTTGTCATTATGTGCCCGTCATTCTCTTCAATTTAAAGTGGTCCATAGAGCTCACTTGTCTAAAGATAAAGTATCCTGTTTTTATTCCGATATATCTCCTTACTGTGACAAATGCAATAACAGAGAAGCTTCTTAATTCACATCTTCTCGGATGTGTTAGAGTCTTAACAAATATTGGACAGAGGTGTTTCAAAGTTTTTTCTGTACTTTTTAAAATAACTTTTTAACTTAATCCTTTGACTGCATATTTGGGATCGTTGGAGAAAAAGATACAACTTTGAAGGCTTCTGATCACACATTCTGGCTTTTATTTCTCTATAGCCAGGAGAGCTGTGTTGCTTAAATGGAAGGAAGTTACTCCGCCTACTCCGTGCTCAATGGTTACAGGATGTTATGTCATACCTGATTCTAGAGAAGATCCATTGTTCAATTCTTGAATCTAACTTAGACTTTCAAACCCCGTGGGGACCTTTTTTGAATTATTTCAACACTTTTGATTTGTGTGACTAAAATACAGACATTGGCTGACATTATTACTTTTCAAAGGTTTTTCCTTGTTTTTTTATTAAACAGCTTCGGTTTTTGGTAGTGGGAGTAGGTTTTTTTTTAATAACAAAATATTCCCAATTTTTCCTTTATTAACTATTACATGTGATTATTAATCTAGAATATTGTAATCCTAAGTATGATTTAACACAATGTATTCAGTAGTATTCTTACTCTCCTTTTTGATGCGTGTACTCTCTATTTTTTTCGTGGATTTAATAAAAATATTGTAAAAGATTGTTACAGGAATTATGTTTCAAGTCGCCTAATTGAAATTTTGTTTTGGACCGTCAAATGCAGGGTTGCTTAGTGGGGACACTTGATGTCGTTTTGGATTCCAGTGCTCGAGTTGCACCATACAGAATCCTTTACCAGACTCCTGAATCTCTAGTATACTGGAACAATTGCATGTGGTGAGTTTTGGAACGAGTGTATTCTTGTGTAATTTTAGCAACTCTAACTTCTAAGAAAATGGAAAATTGTTTTTTAATAGATCTGAAGCCAGAGCTGGAACAATATTATTTTTGATCAAATCTTCTCATGCAAAGATTGGACATTTACTATAGATAACTTATAGTGAGCATCATAATGTAATGCTATAGTACCAAATACCTACCTCTGAGGACTTTAGATTAAATTCAGTACAGTAAAGTCTTTTTTTGAGCACAGCAGCAAAGTATTCAAAATTACTTTTATGACATAAACTTCAGTGGTGAGAAAGGGAACTGTGAGGAAAATGAACAGAGGCTGCAAGAAGGTAGCAATGGAGTATAATGGGGGGGGGGAATAAGAATTGTAGAGGGATCTTGGTTTACAGGTTCTTGAAGCACATGGTAAATGTGCAGGAACAACAAGTGATTAGAAGGGAAAATGGCATGTCAGCATTTATAGAAGGCAGGTTAGATTACCAGAATGAAGAAGTCTTCCTGAGACTTATGGGAGTGTAAATGGGAGAGTCTAGGACCAGAAGGCACAGCCTCAGAATAGAAGGATGTCCCCTTAGAACAGAGATGAGGAGGAATTTCTTTAGCTATAAGGTGGTGAAACTGGAATTCATTGCCACAGACAGCTGTGGAGGCCAAGTCATTGGGTGTATTTAATAAGCGGAGGTTGATAATTCTTGATTAGTAAGGGTGTCAAAGGTTATGGGGAGAAGGCAGGAGAATGGGGTGAGAGCGAAAAGTCAGCCATGATCAAATGGCAGAGCAGACTTGATGGGCCAAATGGCCTAATTCCTGCTCCTATGTTTTATGATCTTATTTAACATGCTTTGAGTCCTCATTTGAAGTAGTGTGCTGCTTTGGTTTCCATACCTAATGAAGAATGCATTGGCCTTGGAGTCAGTGCAGCATAGATCCAGGAGATTAACATCTGGGAACAGAGGGTTTGTCATATGAAGGGAGATTTAAATAAAACTGTCTATAGTCACTGGACCGTAGAGGAATAGAAGTAATGCTGAGGCATAGAAAAAAAATTGAGGGATTGGCCAAATAGACAGCAGGAGTTGTTTTCTTCAGCTGGAAATCTAGAAATAAGAGTGAGTCTCTGTGCCTGTGAGTTTCACCTTGCAGAGTCGGGATTTGGAGCAGGAGTTTTGAAAAGTGGTGAGTCCTGTGCGTGTGCTTGTGAGTTTCACTTTGCCAAGAGTCTAAGCGAGGCATATTTGCAATTGTAACCAGTTGATTGGCTGATTAACAGCAGCAAATAAAAGGAGGGTAGGTATAAGCGGAGCAGCCTTTGTGTGAGTGGGCCAGTGTTAGAGTGGGGGGGGACTGAGGCTTTGGCTGGAGGCTTCGATGAGAGGAGGCGAAGGTAAGTCTCTGGTAAGTTGCCTTCTTTCTGCTTTGGGTGTTTCCTTTAGTACCACGCTAGAGTAGTTGGAATGGCTCCAGTGTCAGTGGTGTCCTGCAGCTTGTGAGATGTGGAAGCTCTGGGAGACATCCACATCTCCCTGATAACTACATCTGCACGAGGTGCATCCAGCTGCAGCTCCTTTACAGACAGTGTTAGGGAACTGGAGATGCAGTTGGATGGCATTCGGCTCATACAGGATAACAGGGAGCTCATAGATGAGAGCTACAAGGAGGCAGTCACTCCCTCTTTCATGTACACAGAATCTCCTTTCTGCCCCCCCCCACCTTTACTATGGAAATCCCCTATCACTAGGAGAATAGGCAGGTACTGCAGATTTACACATGTGGCCACTCTGCTCAATAACAGGTATACTGCATTAGATACTGTTGGGGGGGGGAATGATTACCAGGGAAAGCCACCAGTGACCAGGTCTCTGCACTGAGCCTGGTTGAGTGGCACAGAAGGGAGGAGAAGAGAGTGGTAGTGATAGGGGATTCCATAGTAAGGGGGGCAAGAAAGGAGATTCTGTGGATGTGAAAGAGACTCCCGGATGGTATGTTGCCTCCCGGGTGCCAGGGATAGGGATGTCTCAGATCGGGTCCACAGCATTCTGAAGGGGGAGGGTGAACAGCCAGAGGTCGTGGTACGTATTGGTACCAATGACGTGGGTAGGAAAAGAGATGAGGTCCTGAAGAGGGAATATAGGGAGCTAGGTAGGAAGCTGAAAAGCAGGACCTCAAGGGTAGTAATCTCTGGATTGCTGCCTGTGCCACGTGCCAGTGAGGGCAAGAATAGGTTGATTTGGCAGATGAATATGTGGCTGAGGAGCTGGGGCAGGGTTTCAGATTTGTTGATCATCGGGATCTCTTCTGGGGAAGGTATGACCTGTACAAAAGGGATGGGTTACACCTGAACTGGAGGGGGACCAATATTCCTGCGGGCAGGTTTGCTAGTACTGTTGGGGAGGGTTTAAGCTAGTTTGGCAGGGGGATGGGAACCAGAGTGATAGGTCAGTGGTTGGTGCATTTAGTGTGCTAGTAGATGCAGAGTGTAGAAAGACTGTGAGGATGCATAGGCATTTGAAAGGGAAAAATTGCAGTCAGTTGGATGGGCTGAAGTGTGCCTACTTTAAAGCAAGAAGTATCAGGAATGAGGGTGATGAACTTATAGCATAGGTAAGTACATGGAAGTGGTGGCTATTACAGAGACTTGGCTGTCACAAAGGCAGGAATGGCTGCTGGATATTCTGGGGTTTAGATGCATCAAAAGGGACAGGGATGGAGGTAAAAGAGGTGGGGGAGTGGCTTTGCTGATCAGGGACAGTGTTATGGCTGTAGAAAGGGAGGATGTCCTGGAGGGATCATCTACTGAGTCAGTGTAGGTGGAAGTCAGAAACAGGAAGGGAGCAATCACTCTATTGGGACTGTTCTACAGAAACCCCCCCCCACTAGCAGCAGACACGCTGAGGAGCAGATCAGGAGCCAGATTTTGGGGAGGTGCAAAAATAACAGGGTTGTTGTCATGGGTGATTTCAACTTCCCTAATTGATTGGCACCTCCTTAGCATAAAGGTGTGTACAGGAAGGATTCCTGACACAGTATGTGGACAGGCTGACTAGAGAGAGGCCATTCTGGACCTGGTACTAAGCAATGAGCCTGATCAGGTTTCAGATCTCTTGGTGGAAGAACATTTTGGAGAGAGTGACCATATCTCCTTGAGCTTTTACCATGGCCTTGGAGATGGATAGGAGCAGACGATATGGGAAAGTATTTAACTGGGGGAGGGGAAATTATGATGCTATTAGGCAGGAACTTGGGAGTGTAAATTGGGAACAGATGTTCTTGTTGAAGTACACAGTGGAAATGTGGAGGTTGTTTAGGGAGTACTTGCATGGGCTTCTGGATAGGTTTGTCCCATTTGAGGCAGGGTAAGGATGGTAGAGGTGAAGAAACTGGTTGACAAGAGACAAAGAATATGTTTTCAAGAGGAAGAAAGAAACTTACCTAAGGTTTAGAAAGCATGGATCAGACAGGGCTCTGGAGAGTTACAAGGTAGCCAGGAGGGGAGCTTAAGAATGGACTTGGGAGAGCTAGAAGGGGGCAATGAGAGGCATTGGTGAGTAGGATTAAGGAAAACCCCAAGGCGTTCCACATATATGTGAAGAATGGGAGGAATACTGGAGTGAGGGTAGGACCGATCAGGGATGAAAGAGGAAACATCTTCCTGGAGTCCGAAGAGGTAGGGAAGGTCCTTAATGAATACTTTGCCTCAGTATTCACCAGTGAGAGAGAATTTGACGTTTGTGGGAATGGCATACGACAGGCTGATATGCTAGGGCATGTCTACATGAGGAAAGAGGATGTGTTGGAACTTTTGAAAAACATTAGGATAGATAAGTCACCGGGGCCAGATGGGATATGTCCAAGGTTATTATGGGAAGTGAGGGAAGAGATTGCTGCGCCTTTGGCAATGATCTTTGTGTCCTCACTGGCCACAGGAGTAGTGCCAGGTGATTGGAGGGTGGCAAATGTTGTTCCTTTGTTTAATAAAAGAAGTAGGGATAACCCTGGGAATTACAGACCAGTGAGTCTTACTTCAGTGGTGGGCAAATTACTGGAGAAGATTCTTAGAGACAGGATTTAACGGCATTTAGAGAAGCATAGGCTGATTAGGGACAGTCAGCATAGCTTTGTGAGGAGCAGGTTATGCCTCATGAGCCTGATTGAATTCTTTGAGGATGTGACAAAGCACATTGATGAAGGTAGAGCAGTGGATGTGGTGTATGTGGATTTTAGTAAGGCGTTTGATCAGGTTCCTCATGGAAGGCTCATTCGGAAAGTCAGGAGACATGGGATCCAGGGAAACTTGGTTGTGTGGATTCAGAATTGGCTTGCTCATGGAAGACTCCAGAGTGGTGGTTGATGGAGCATATTCTGCCTGGAGGTCGGTGACCAGTGGTGTTCTGCAGGGATCTATTCTGGGAGCCCTGCTCTTTGTGTTTTTATAAATGATTTGGATGATGATGTGGAAGGGTGGGGTTAGTAAATCTGCTGATGACATGAAAATTGGTGGTGGTGTGAATAGTGTAGAAGGTTGCTGTAGTTTTCAACAGGACATTGATAGGGTGCAGACCTGTGCTGAGAAGTGGCAGATGGAGTTCAACCCAGATAAGTGTGATGCAATACATTTTGGAAGATCGAACTTGAAGGCAGAATACAAAGTTAATGGCAGGACTCTTAGCAGTTTGGAGGAATAAAGGGATCTTGGGGTCCATGTCCATAAATCCCTCAAGTTTGCCGTGCAGGTCGATAGGGTTGTTAAGAATGTGTTTGGTGTGTTGGCCTTCATTAGTCGGGGTATTGAGTTCAAGAGCCATGAGGTAATGTTGGAGCTCTATTGAACTCTAGTTACTCCACACTTGGAGTATTGTGTTCAGTTCTGGTCACCTCATTATATGAAGGATGTGGAAGCTTTAGAGACGGTGCAGAGGAGGTTTACCAGGATGCTGCCTGGATTGGAGAGCATGTCTTATGAGGATATGTTGAGTGAGCTAGGGCTTTTCTCTTTGGAGATGAGGATGAGAGGTGACTTAGTAGAGGTGTATAAGATGATAAGAGGCTTAGATCGAGTGGACAGTCAGAGACTTTTTCCCAGGATGAATGTGGCTAATATGAGGGGGTGTAATTTTAAGGTGATTGGAGGAAGGTATAGGGGGATGTCAGAGGAAAGTTTTTTTTTACACAGTGGTGGGTGCGTGGAATGCACTGCCGGCAGAGGTTGTGGGGGCAGATACATTAGGGACATTTAAGAGACTCTTGGATAGCCACATGAATGATAGAGAAATGGGAGGGAAGGGTTAGATAGATATTAGAGCAGGATAAAATGTCGACACAACATCGTGGGCCAAAGGGCCTGTACTGTGCTGTAATGTTCTATGTTCTCAGTGGTTTGCTACTTAGGACTGAGAGGAGGAGAAATTTCTTTGCACAATGAGTTATAAATCTTTGGAATTTTATATCTGTGGATGCTCAGTCATTGAGTACATTCAATGCTGAGTTCAATAGATTATTAGAAGCTTGGGAAGTCTGAAGATTTGGGGATCAGCCGGCAACCTGAGTCATGTTTCATGATCACGTTGAATGATGGAGGAATGCATTGTGCCTTACAGTCCAGTCTGGTTTCTACTTAAGTTCTCATTCATCCATTGGAGTGAATATTAAATACAAGATACTGTAAATTAGCTTATACAGTTAGGACAAGGGGAAATATTTGACAGTGGAAAAAGGCAAATTTTAACTAAACAATCAACAATAATATGTTCCAGGGTACTTCAGATGCATTAGCAAAGGGATGCTGGAGCTAAATTTTGGGAGTGATGAGCAAAATCTTGATCACAGAAATGGACCTGAGCTTTGTGGATGTTTTTAAAGGATAATGGGAGAATGAGGGTTTGAGGTTGGCAGGCAGCTTTTTTTTCATGGGTTGCTGATGTTGCTGGGAAGGCAAGCATTTGTTGCAAATTCCTAATTAACTTTCTCAGCCATTTTGAGTATAGTTAAGAGTCAACCATAATGCTGTTTGGTTCAAGATTCCTATCAGCTAGACCAGAAAAAGTGGCAGATTTTTTTTCCCTGGGGGATATTGGTTAACCAGATACATTTTTGTAACTGGTGCTTTTTTTATATTGCAATTATTGAAGCTAGCTTATTCCAAATCTACTTGAGTTCCCCCATTGCCATTTGTCAGGATTAATAGTACAAACCTATATACTGTAACAGTAGGGAAGAGGAGCAGCAATCTATGAGGGAGGGGATTAATCTGGGTGAAGATGTAAGCTGAAAGAATGATTGAAAATTAACCAGCTGCAGATGGGTTGAGTCAAAAGTAGAAGTAGGTGATGTTACAGAGGCAGCAGTAGATGGCCCTTGCAATGAAATTAGAAGATCATAAGTTGGTGGGGGTATAGGGATATTGTAGAGGTATGATATTAGAGTGGGAACAAAAGCCATTGATGGTTGTGATTGTTGGGGTAAGAATGGAAAAAGGGTAAGGTACTTTTGTAAAGCTGAACATTGAAGAGATCTGAGGAGAATGTTATGGTCGACTATGCCAAAGGCAGTGGAAGGGTTATGGAGATTTAGTTTGATGAGAAAGAAGTAGCATTGGGTTCTTTGCAGTTTACTAATGGCTTTAGTAGTCCTGTTACGAAGTATGAAATAGGTTCAAAGACATCTAGCTTAATACCCAATAAGAATTTGGGAGTTTGGAGAGAGAAAAGGCTGGGAAAGTGTGATAATGATAACAGGGCACTTTGTGAATCATAATCTGATTTGGGTATCTAGTTCATGGAACAGAAATTATTTGATTAGTTTATGTTTTGAGGTGATGGATGAGGAGAACCAGTGAATGTCATGCATTTGAATTTTAAGGTGCAGTGCTAAATGTTGTACAAGATTAGGACAAAGGAGATGGGGGTTTGATGACCACAAAGCAAAGTAGAAATTAACTGTTTTGAGTTGGCAACTGTAACTAGTAGGATGTTTCATCTACCTTTTTGAAGATGTTGGGGAGATGTACTGTAATATATTTAATTGGAGCAAAAAAACTGCAGATGCTAGAAATCAAAAACAATAGAAAAAAAAATACTGGAACACTCAGCAAATCAGGCAGTGTCAGTGGGGAGAGAACCAGCATCAATAATTCAGGTCAGGTTTATCAGAGCTTAAATAAAGAAGATAATTGTGTTTCAAGTTGCAGAGGGAAAGGTCTTTGTTGTGAAAGTAACAAGGACTTAAAATAAAAGGCAGTTGGGGATGGAAAAGAAAAATAAAACAAACTGAAACAGAAAGATACAGCCATAACCTTGGAGAGGGGGGGAATTAAAGGGGTTTAACTGTATGGCCAAGTTCATCGTTAAGTCCTGATGGCTGTCATATACGCAGGTGAAAGATAAATTGCTGAACGTACACTTGATCAACAGCATTGTAGGAGTACTCTTGGAGGCCAAAGACAGGTGTGAGTGGAGTGATGAATTAAAGAGGTGGGAGCCTGGAAGTACAAGGTCACCCTTGTGGATTGAATGGAGTGTTCTGCAAGGCTGTCACTTAATTTGTATTTGGTTTCTCCAGTGTAGAAGAAATCACATTTTAGCATCAAATGCAGTACACTAAATTATAAGAAGTGCAGATGAATTGCTTGTTCACCTGGAAGGATTTTTGGGTCCCTGGATGATGGGAAGGGAAGATCTAGATGTACAGATGTTGCATCTCTTGCATGGGAAAGTGCAGTGGTTGGTAGAAATGAAATAGTGGAGTGAATGGTGTTTTTGGAACACTGAAAGGAAATGGGAGAGGAAGCTGTGTCTGGTGGTGGAATCCTGTTAGAGGAAGCAGAGGTTATGGAGGATGATCCATTGAACATGGAGGCTGGTGGGGTGGCAGGTGAAGAAGACGAAGGGAACCTGACTCTTGTTCTGGTTAGGAGGATGGAATGAGTGCAGAAGTGTGGAGAAATAGACAATTAAGAACCCTGTCAACTAGTAGAGGGAAAGGCATAGTTGAGGGAAATCCATGCTTAAGGAAACAGGAAGACACTTTAAAAGTACTGGTAGAATATCTTTATTAGAGCAGATACAAAAGAATGGAGGAAAAACTGAAGAGATTGGAATGGAGTCCTTAAAAGGTGCAGTGTGAGAGACGGTGTCATTGAGATAGTTATGAGAGTTAGTGTGCTAATAATGGAAATGGATAGCTAATCCATGCCTTGAGATGGAGATGTCAAAATGAAGGGAAGAGTTGGATATTGTGAATTTGAGAGCAGGATATAAAAAGGCAGTAGAGGCAGTAGAGTTTTCCAGTTCTGTATGGCTGCAGGTAGTGGCACCAGTACACTTCATCAATGTAATGGCTAAATATTTGAGAAAGGGGGCCTGACTAGATCAGTAAAGAGAATTATTCTACATATCAGACAAGGAGGCTGGCATAGCTTGGGTCTACGAGTAGTCTTGGAAAAAGTGAAAAGACTTGAATGAGTTGTTACATAATGTAAGAATGAGTTAATCCAGGCAATGTAGAGTGATGGTGGAAGGGGACTGGTTTGGCCTCTATTTCAGCAAGGATGGAGGGCTAACAATTCATCCAGGTATGGGATGTAGTTACAGAGGGTTTGGACATCAGTTGTGAAGACAAGTTAGCTTGGGCAAGGCAACTGTAAAGTGTCAAAGCAGCAGAGACCATCAGAGGTACACATATGTAAGTGGGAAATGATGGGGCAAGGGGAGAGGGAATAGAGTTAAGATGATATGAAATAAGTTTTGTATGATGAGCATGCTAAATCAGTGAGTCTACCAAGACAGTCCTGCTTATGGATCTTGAGGAAGAGATGGAAGTAGGCAGTGTGGGTTTGGCAAACTGCAAGATTGGAAGCTACACTAGAAAGGTTTCCTGAAGAAGTAAGGTAATTGACTGGGAGATAATGACCTGATGTTCAATGGGATCACGGTCCAATTGGAAGTACGAGAAAGCTCAGGGTTATATTCTGCATGGAGGTCAGTGACCAGTGGTGTACCTCAGGGATCTGTTCTGGGACCCTTACTCCTTGTGATTTTTATAAACTACCTGGATGAGAAAGTGGAGGGATGGATTAGTAAGTTTGCGGATGACACACAGGTTGGAGGTGTTGTGGATAGTATAGAGAGCTGTCAGAGGTTGCAGCGGGACATAGGATGCAAAGTTGGGCTGAGAAGTGGCGGATACATTTCAACCCAGATAAGTGTGAAGTGGTTCATTTTGGTAGGTCAAATATGATGGCAGAATATAGTACTAATGGTAGGACTCTTGGCAGTGTGGAGGATCAGAGGGATCTTGGGGTCCGAGTCCATAGGACGCTCAAAGCAGCTGCACCGGTTGACTCTGTGGTTAAGAAGGCATATGGTGTATTGTCATTCATCAATTGTGGAATTGAATTTAGGAGCTGAGAGGTATTGTTGCAGCTATATAGGACCCTGGTCAGACCCCACTTGGAGTACAGTTCTCAGTTCTGGTCGCCTCACTACAGGAAGGATGTGGAAGCCATAGAAAGGGTGCAGAGGAGATTTACAAGGATGCTGCCTGAAATGCAGAGCACGCCTTATGAAAGCAGGTTGAGGGAACTCAGCCTTTTCTCCTTGGAGCGACGGAGGGTGAAGGGAGAGGTGTATAAGATGATGAGAGGCATTTATCGGGTGGATAGTCAGAGGCTTTTCCCCAGGGCTGAAATGGTGGCCACAAGAGGACATAGGGAGTAGGTATAGAGGAGGTGTCAGGTGTAAGTTTTTTTTACTCAAGAGTAGTGAGTGCGTGGAATGGGCTGCCGGCAACTGTGGTGGAGGTGGATACGATAGGGTCTTTTAAGAGACTGTTGGATAGGTACATGGAGCTGAGTAAAATAGAGGGCTTATGGGTAAGCCGAGTAATTTCTACGGTAGGGATATGTTCGGCACAGCTCTGTGGGCCGAAGGGCCTGAATTGTGCTGTAGATTTTCTGTTTCTAAAGCTGATTTTTTTTTTGGGAGGTTCGTGAATAACTAACTTGATTACATTATTTGAGCAAGCTATGAGGAGAGTCAATGAGAGCAAGACGTTTAATGTTGTCTACATGGATTTGAGTAAGGCTTTACCTACGTGACAGGGTGGTCAAAAAAAAAGTAGAAGCCCACAAGATCCAAAGGAGAGTGACAGATTGATTTGAAAACGTCTCTGGAAGCAAAGGATAATGGTTACTGTGTGTTTTGTGATTGGAAGGCTGTTCTCCAGGGCTTGAAATGGGATCCCTAACTTTTTGTAACGTGTGCTAATGATTTAGTATTAAATGTACTGACATGGTAAAGAAGGTGATAATAATAATTGGCTATATGTTTGACTCTGGACGAAGGGGTTAGACTGCAGAAAGATAGGTAGTCTGGTCAGTTGGGCAGAAAGATGGCCAATGGAATTAATCACAGAAGTGTGAGCTAATGGCCAAAGCTTTTTAAGGACAGCACGACATATCTAAAGGTAATTTAAAAAGATGTGCAAGATGCTGTCTTTATCATCTGAGGCACAACATAAGAGCAGGGAGGTAGCATCTATAGGGTACTGGTTGAGTACTGTGTGCAGTTCTGGTCACTAAAATACAGGAAAGATGTGATTGTACCAGAGAGGGTACAGAGCAAATTTATAAAGATATTGCCAAAGCTGGAAAACTATAGCTGCAACAAAAGATTGGGTTTACTAGGATTCTTTTCTTTGAGACAGGAAGCTCTTAATTGAGGTGCGTAAAATCGAAGAGCCAAGGTAGAATAAATAGGAAGGACCTTTTTCCCTTGGCGGTGGTGGGGGAAGGGGAGTCCGAAATCGTGGTATGGATTTAAAGCAAGAATTAGAGGGGTAATGTGAGGAAAATGCAATTTCCCCCAGAAGGTAGTAGGGGTCAGGAACTCTGCCTGAAAGAATGGTAGAATCAAAAAACCCTTGTATTTAAACAATACTTCGATGTGTACTGTAAGAGCCATAACCTGCAGGGCTACGGATCAAGGGCTGAAAGGTGAGGTTAGGGTGGAGATTTGTACAAACACTTTGGGCATGTAGGTCTTTCTCTTGTACATTTTCTGAGATTCTGTGATTTCTGTTTTAAGTTTGTACCTGCCTCTTTAGAAAGAATGTTAAGAAATTTCACAAGATTAATTTCTATAATGAGAGGTTGTCTTATGATTGAGTAGAATTGACCTGATCTTCTGGTGCCAAGAAGAAACAAGGGGCACTCTCATGAAACTCTGAAGAACCAGCAGAATAAATTTCATGTGACTGTTTATCCTGGCTGGAGAGTGCCAATTATGGATCACTTGGTAGCACTCTTGGTTCTTTCAGAAGAATGTGGACTCCAGCCTCTACTCCAGAGATTTCATCCTAAAATTTAGATTTGCACTCAGTTTTATGTCTAAGAGTTTTGTCTGCCAGATTTTGCTCTTTCAGATGTAGTTTTTAAACTGCTCTCTTTGGAAGATTATTAAGATTCCATGAAAGTATTTTGAAAAAGGTTTCTATTTTGTCCTTTTCCTTCCTTGACCAAATTATCATAGCCTTAGAACAAGGGCCATGATCATTTGTTCAAGAAAATACTGAGATGAGAAGACATTTCTTCACTCAAGTAATTTGGAGTATTTGAAATTCCATATTACAGACAGTTGTGAATGCTCAGTTGTTAAATGTCTAGGGATAAAGTTTTCAATAGCTTAAAGTATACTTGGGATATTAAAAAGTAGAGATAAAGATAAGTTCTGATCTTGTTGAATGGCAGGTTTCCATTTTGTTTTGCAGTCTTATCAGACTGGACTTGAACTTTTTATGTAGCATCAAGCCTAGTCATCATGAGATGACCTATAGAAAAGGGATATTATTGCAAATAAACATTTTTCAGCATTGTAGATTCTTGGTTTATATAGTATGATAGGTGCGGAATAAGGATCTATATACTCTACCAACATATGCATTAATTCCTGGAATTACGTTTGGCTAGAAATTTGGATTCATAGTGCTTTATTTTTTCCCTCTAGAGTGGAGCACAGTTGCAATAATTAACAAATTGAATCACATTTCTATGGAAATTTGACCAACCACTTACCAGCAAGTTGTGCTGCTGTAGATGACTTGCTTTCCACATTCAGCATAATGTAATCATTCCCTGTGCAAAGTTCATTTGAAGAATTGGTGGTGAAATTTATTTCACATTTCTGAGCCACATGTATTATTGGGCACTATCTGATTAAGTGGCTGTCAGAAAACTGTTCGTATGGAATTCCCTTTTTTTTTATATACCCCCTCCACTTTATATACCCCCTCTACTTCCTTTATTTTTGCTTTCATGGTAAGTCTTAAAACCACCTTTGCTTGGTTACTTTTTGGTTTGGGGACTTCATTATTTAGAATGGGCGGCACGGTAGCGTAGCGGTTAGCATGACGCTATTACAGCACCAGCGATCGGGGTTCGATTCCTGTCGCCGTCTGTAAGGAGTTTGTACGTTCTCCCGTGTCTGCGTGGGTTTCCTCCGGGTGCTCTGGTTTTCTCCCACATCCTAAAAAAAGATGTATGGGTAGGTTAATATGGGTTTAAAATGGGTGGTGCAGACTCGTTGGGCCGGAAGGACCGGTTACCACGCTGTAAATAAAATGTAATTTTAAAAAAAGTTTAATTTAAACCATAGTTGTGCAGCATGGAAAGGGGTCCTTTGGTTAATGCCGACCAAGATTCTCATCCCCATTTCATTGATTCTGTAAACAGGATATTTTTCAGTTAAAGGGAAGTTGTTGAAGGAAAAAGAAACAAAGAAAGAATGAAGATGGGAAAAGTTAAAAGAAAAATAAACCAAAGTAGGATTTATGCTGAAAATATCTATAAGTAACTTTGCATGGGCTGACATAGTTAACACTGAATATTAAGGGTTCCTATAATGAGATGGGAAAAGTTAAAAGAAAAATAAACCAAAGTAGGATTTATGCTGAAAATATCTATAAGTAACTTTGCATGGGCTGACATAGTTAACACTGAATATTAAGGGTTCCTATAATACTGCACTGCTTAATCATGGATTAATGCAGGCAATTATCAACTAAAGAAGTAAAAGTTATTAGAAAATTAAAACAGCAGATGCTGAAAATCTGAACAGAAAATGCTATAAACATTTGTGGAAAGAGAAACCGAGTTTAATGTTGATGTTAGACCTGAAAAGTGAACTGTTTCTCTTTCCATAGGTGCTGCCTGATTTACTGAGTGTGTCTGGCATTTTTCTGTTCTTTATTTAAAGAAGTGTATTAGAATGGGAAATAATTGAGATGGGCTATCATCTTCAAGAGGCATTTCTTCTCAATTTATTATTGAATGATTTAAAATGTATTTAACTGATGTTCGGCAGTGCCTTTATTTCAGTTAGCATAACCCTTTTGTTTAGGGTGGAAATTTTGTTTGTTCCATATTTTCTACCTTAACATCTTTAATGCTAGTTTATTCATTGTGGACAGTTTATTTTGATATATTTGAGTAGAAATTTGATGTTAGTATCTGCAATTTTATTTTTAAATAGGTAGCTCAAGGAAGGAAATAACTGAACATTGGGAATGGATGGAGCACCATCTATTACAGACACTCTCAATCTTTGAGAATGAAAATGATATCACTACATTTGTTAAGGGTAAAATACAGGTTAGTGAGTTAAAACAATATTAAAACAAAAACTGAGAGCATATGAATAATCTATAATTGAATAATATAACAATTGAGGATTTGTGCTGCTATATTTAAATAAGTGTAAGTATACTCATTTTTAAGCATGGTTAACAATATATTGATTCTCCAACTCCAGGAATAAAAGTATTTTTTGAAAGTATTTGCAACAATCGCTTGCATGTATAAATACATTGAGAAAACATAAACAACTTATTTCATGAACCTGCTTTTAATATAGTGTGACTGTTTACTGACCTTATTTTCCTTTTGATTTTAGGGTATAATTGCAGAATACAATAAAAATAATGATGTAAAGGAGGATGATGACACAGATAAGTTTAAGGAAGCTATTTTGAAGTTTCGTAAACTCTTTGGAATGCCAGAGGAGGAAAAGCTGGTTAACTACTATTCCTGCAGTTATTGGAAGGGTCGGGTTCCACGGCAGGGTTGGATGTATCTAAGTATAAACCACCTCTGCTTTTACTCATTTTTGCTGGGTAAAGAAGGTAAAGTATTCTTTGGCAGTTTATCTTCAATTTAGGGAGTGCGGACAGACTTGGGTTATAACTTATATTATTGGACTTCATACTTTTTACAATTCTTAATAATATAAATACAAATCTTCCTTTTTTCACTTAATTCCCGACAACCCATCCACCTGTAGAACGCTGGTATACCTTATAAAGTTGGGATTATTCATGAAGTTGCATAATGTTAGAATTTAAATAACAATTTAACTTGCACTAGTAAATTAACATGTGATCTGAATTAAAAGCTAAAATAAGGTTTTGTGAACTGGATTAATGACTACTTTGTGGTTATTACCCTTCCTTTGCAGAATAACTGCTCAGCTGATTCCCTCAAATTGTTCTCCCCATTCTTAATGTTTTGAGTACATCTCTTAATTTAAGAAAATACACAAAATGGCCTGAAATCAATCAGTTTAGTTGCTTAAGTTTTTAAAGTGGGATTAATGGAAAACTTTTTTTTGAGTGTGCTGAAGGTAAATGTTTCCTAAGTGGAACGACTGACTACAGACCACCAAGGACAGAATATATAAAAATGTATTTTGCTAAATTATGATAATGTGATCAATATCAAGACAACACTTTATAAGTAAATGCCATTTTCCATTTGAAAGCTCCTCATGGAACTTCTACAAGAAAATCACAAAATAATTGTTTTGCTGTTAAAACAGTTGTATTTCCTTTTTTTCCCTCCTATTATTGCACTAAAAGGTCAACTATAAACTTGAATATATTGTTGCACTATTGTATTGTGACATTAATCAAGTGTAGTGAATGGTGGAACTGTACATAGTCTACTTCTGAAATTCTGTTCTATTGACTCCAAAGAATTAAGATTTTGGGAACTTCATGCAGTATGCAGCTGCTTTTATGTGTAGTCAACACAAGTGACAAAGTGAATTTCTGCACAGTTTGTTTTTGAAAATGTAACTAAATATAAATGAGATCTATTTCCTTGAATATAATCTATAAATGAATTTTCTCCAGTTCATAATACTGTGTAGGTATTTGGAAAATAGAATTTTACATTCTCCTTGTAATGGCGGTTTGGAACAAAGAAAACATTCTGAGTTTCTCTCCTTCTTCTAGCCAAGTTAGTGATCCGATGGGCAGACATTATCCAGCTAGAGAAGAATGCTACGCTACTATTTCCTGAAATGATCAAAGTGAGCACAAGATGTAGTGAGCATATTTTCTCTGTCTTCCTCAATATTGGTGAAACCTTTAAACTAATGGAGCAACTAGCGAACATTGCCATGAGGCAGCTTCTTGATAATGAAGGCTTTGAAGAAGATAGATCACTTCCAAGACTAAAGAAGAAGTCTCCTCAAAAAGTTTCTGTTTTAAAACGGTTAGTAATTTGGAAATTTAATTTAGAAGTTCATATTACATGCAAAATTGAACGTTAATAGAGAGTCTAACTGTCTTAACTATTGATTATTTTGTTTAGTATCATTATAGTGCATTTTTAAAGTTATGATCTCTAATGAATCCATTTTTTTTTAATTGAAGGGATCTTGATGCTAGGGCAAAAAGCGAGCGATACAGGGCGTTATTCCGGCTTCCTAAAGATGAACGTTTGGATGGACACACAGACTGCACCCTTTGGACCCCATTCAGTAAAATGCATGTTGTGGGTCAGATGTTTGTTTCCAATAATTACATCTGCTTCACCAGTAAGGAGGAAAACCTGTGCAGTCTTATTATTCCTCTAAGAGAGGTATGTATGAACTAGAGTTTTGCATTTATCCTATAATAGAAAACTCTGCAAGATTCTAACTGGATCTTGTTTTTTGTTAGGAGCATTCTGTACGTATTTTTGTTAGAATCATTTGTGAATTTGTAAACCAGGCAAATAACTGGTTATGGCTCAGACCTGCTTTCACATTACAATTTTACATAAAAGTGAAAATATCAGTGCTCAAGCAGAAAACTATCCCATAAACTCGACAGTAATTTCCTTCAATTAAACAGTCATTTGCTGTATTATTCTGTAAGGAAGTGGTTAGTTGGGTAGTATTGCTATTTATTTTTCATTAATTTCTAAACATTTTTAGCTTTTGTTTGTTGTATTTCCATTCAGGTGGAAATGTAATCATTAATTGTGCTTTACTTTGATAAATATATTAGTAATGCCTCAATGTAGACAGCAGAAATTAAAAGAAATGCCAGGCAAAAACACTAAGGGCTTTCAGGTAATGACAGATGAGCTTCCTTTGTTCACATGAACCTTAAAAGAACAGTGACAGTGGTTTCCCTACCCCAATACATCCTACAACTTTAAAACAGAAAATGGTGATGGAAGATTGTGACATGTGCAATGTCCTCCCAGAGTTGTGAATTATGACATATTTAGGTCATCAAGTTAATAAATTATTATTTGAAATTGATTCCTAAGACCTAATGTTTGTGTGGGATAGAATTATATTCTAGTGTCTAAACTCTTTTACAACGAAAAGAAATGTGAACAATTAAAACCTCCTCATGTTTGATATTTATAAGACTATTGAACGGTTCCCTAGCACGATAAAATGGACTCTTGACCTCACAATCTACCTCGTTATGACCTTGCCCCTTATTGTCTACCTGCTCTGCACTTTCACTGTAGCTGTTACACTTTATTCTGCATTCTGTTATTGTTTTACCTTGTACTACCTCAATGCACTGTGTAATGAATTGATCTGTATGAACGGTATGCAAGACAAGTTTTTCACTGTACCTCAGTACAAGTGACAATAACATTCCAATTCCTCAATTGTCATCTTTGCAGATCAATGAAGATGATCTGTGCTTCAATAAAACTAAAGTTATTAATAGGTTATGTGGTAGAGAGCATGAGTGATGTTGCAGAGCCTGGCAGCTGTTCCAGTTATGCTATAAACTGGGGTGTAGAAGACTGTTAAAGATGCCTATGAAGTTGTGGTTTATTATAGTTCTGAAGTAAAATTCATGTCCAATGTAAAATACCCATCCAAAATTGCAAGGCTTTAGCATGAGAGCTATTGTAATGTATGTTTAATTAGCCCTAATGATTATCATTCCATATTTAATCTGTGAATAATAACAATAATTGCTGTGACCCATTTAGGAAATAAGAAAATTCATCCTCCAGTAGATTTACCTTAATTATGAATTGCCCTTCTCTCAGTGATGAAACGATATAATTAAATATTTAATTTAATTTTTGGAAGAGTGTTGGCACAGTGTAAATTCGAATAGCTAGAGATCTGAAAAGGTAATTCTTTTGAATTTAGACTTCAATAGAATAAGAATTCTTAGTTCACTAACTTGCTGAAGAAAAGCACATTTGATTAGTGTTAAGTATTAGTGCTCGGCTTTTCGTTTTCACTTGTTCATTTGAGAGTGATGTAACCAAACTGTACCTTGAAGGATATGTTTTTTATCCCCCTCCCCTTAGGTGACAATTGTGGAGAAGGCAGACAGCTCAAGTGTGCTTCCAAGTCCACTATCTATCAGCACCAAGAACAGGATGACTTTCTTCTTTGCCAATCTCAAAGATCGAGACTTCCTGGTGCAAAGAATTTCTGACTTTCTGCAGCAAACAACATCAAGAATTTATTCTGACAAAGAGATGATAGGAAGTCTTAATTCTGATGAGGAGGTATGCGGAATGAAATCTGAAGGTAGACAAAGGAACTAATAACTTCAGACAAACTATTATTCTAAATTGATTCCCAAGACCTAATATTCGTGTGGGATAGAATTTCTTACTGTCTCAAATAATTAAAGGGAAGTAGAAGAATAATGGAAAATTATTTTAAAGGAAGGATATTTTCAAATTAGTCCCTGAACAATACACCATTTCAAAACCTTCAGAGCTTTAACCTTAGATCCAGTCACCCTGAGATCTAGCTACTCACCCAGAATGTGTGGAGGAATAGTGAGTTTGGCACTTTGCAACTGAACCAGCTGATTGCAAGCAGGCTGGAGTTATATAGCTCTGGGCAGTTGGCTGTGCCCATTGGAAGAAGCATTAAATTAAAAGTATATTTTCTTGGCCCTTCAGAGAATTCAACCTAAAATAACCTCACATTTTACAAACTCAAACTATAATTAGAACTTATATAAATATAAAAATACAGAGAATGGACAAATAAATTCAAAAACTGTTCAGTAGTGGAATGAAGCATTTTGGATAATTTGTTTTAAATGAAGACAATCTGGCAAATAAACGTTTTGCATATTCTCACCCGGTTGGTATATGCATGTTTTGTATACAAGCAGCTTGTTCTGAGATGTGTGTTTAATATGTATTGGCTTGTTTCTTTAGTGAATTAGTACAGTTTACATTCAATCTAATTCCTTTGTTCAAATCCAGTTTAAATTTAAGATTAGAGATTTGCTATTTATTTCTCTTCAATGACTATAAAGGATTTAAATGAAATGAATCCTGGCATACTAAATTTAATTCAGGATATCTGTAGGTCCATAAACTATGATCTAGATTGGAATTCTCTTTCCAGGAAATAGTAAATACTTTTGGGGCACCTGGAAGGAAAATCAAATTGCATTTTATACTGCTGCACTGCATTTGACTTCAAGCCTAAGTCAAATTCACAAATTTTGTTTGATGTGTACAATTTCTGCAAGTGCAACCAATACCATGCTTATATGTGTACTTTTAGGCATATTAGATGATTACTTCTTGGTTCATGATAATTGAAGTTAATGTTTTACTTGGGCTGGGGTAAAAAGCCAAGAAACATTCTTTTAGTAAACATATTGCCAACTCTACTGAGATCTTTTGTTCGTGGTGAAACATTAGAATACTAGTTTATGCAAAAGATTTTGTTTAAAACATTGTATTATGATTGGGTGCACTTACCGGAAGCAACCAGGGCTTATCCGACCAACATGATTTGCCACCAGAATCTGACTATTTGCCTTGCAGGTATTTTCAAGACAAAGCAGTATTGTTTCAAGTAGTCCACAGAGAAGCCTCAGTTCCACCTCAGATGCAGATGGAGAGCGGCAACTCGGTCTGAATGGAAATAGTGTTCCAATAGCGACACAGACACTAATGACGATGTACCGTCGAAAATCGCCTGAAGAGTTCAATCCCAAAGTGGTATGTGTTTATTGAAGTGCCTCCTTAATTACAATACTGTTCTGAGTTGATCGATGTTTTCCAATTGTAAACTTGTTTAATTTTTATTTCTTTTAGTCCATGGAAATAAGTAGTTTAAAAAAAAATGCAAGGTCTTAGAATTATTATATGCAAGGCGAGACCTGGTTGAAAAAGCTTTTAGTTTTGTATAACAGTTTTCCTTATTCCTTTTTAAGGCTTTCCCAACTAAAGCACTTAGAGCAATTAAATTTAGAGCAGCCGTGTTCCTGCCAGAAATGATACAGAAGCAAAGTTTTCTTACTCATTTAAAGACAGCCTGCTTACAAATTAAAAATAACCCCATTCTGCTCCGCCAAAACATAAGCTCCTGTGAGGACATTATTCAGCTGCATTGTTTGTTGTGATGCAGGCTTGAAATCATTACTTAATAGAGGTCAAAAGAACATTACATTGCAGCAATAAATGTTTGAGTTTTGTAGAAACAAGAAATTAAGGATTTTTTTTAAGACAAGGCGTAGTTTTGACCCTTAGTGTGTTAGGGGATGCATAACAACAATTTAAGTGAAATTGGACCTATTATCAACAGTGCTTAAAAAAAAATGTGAACAATTTGTTATAATTGTATTTCCCACAGCATTATTAATGTTATTTTAACAAATGAAGATGTGTTATTCACAGCAAGCTGTGACTCATGAAGAAATTCAATCAAGTAAATCTAAAGACTTCTCTGTCATGCAACTAACTTCATGCCAAACTTTAATTGCATAATACTACTAAAAAAGTGTTAGTTTGTGGCTTTTGTATATTGATTTATTATTTTTAAAAAATTCATTGTTATGTCTAGTACTATCTAGAATTTTGAATGTTGCTGATTATACTGTTTGTCAATAATCAGGCAAAGGAACTAATGAAGGAACAGAGTTGGAAAATTCATTTTGCTGAATATGGGCGTGGAGTGTGCATGTATCGCACAGAGAAGACACAGGAGCTTGTACTGAAAGGCATTCCGGAAAGCATGAGAGGAGAGCTTTGGCTATTGTTCTCAGGTGTGTAAAGGCAGAAACTTGGTTCTACAGGAAAACGGTAGTGTTTTAAAGTATCAAGATTGCCATCATTAAGCAGAAACTGGCAGAAGGAAAAGAGTGGGAATAAAGGGAACCTTTACTGATTGGCTGCCGGTGACTAGTGGTGTTCCGCAGGGATTGGTGTTGGGTCCGCTACTTTTCACGTTATATGTTAATGATTTGGATGACGGAATGGATGGCTTTGTGGCTAAGTTTGCGGATGATACAAAGATAGGTGGAGGGGCAGGTAGTGTTGAGGAAGCAGGGAGCCTGCAGAAGGACTTGGACAGGTTGGGAGAATGGGCAAAGAAGTGGCAGATGGAACACAGTGTAGAGACGTGTATGGTCATGCACTTTGGTAGAAAGAATAAAGGCCTAGACTATTTTCTAAATGGGGAGCGAATTCAGAAATCTGAGGTGCAAAGGGATTTGGGAGTCCTAGTGCAGGATTCCCTAAAGGTTAACTTGCAGGTTGAATTGGTAGTAAGGAAGGCAAATGTAATGTTAGCATTCATTTTGAGAAGACTAGAATATAAAAGCAAGGATGTAAAGCTGAGGCTTTATAAGGCATTGGTCAGACCACATTTGGAGTATTGTGAGTAGTTTTGGGCCCCGTATCTAAGGAAGGATGCGCTGGCATTGGAGAGGGTCCAGAGGAGGTTTACGAGAGTGATCCCGGGAATGAAAGGGTTAATGGCTGAGGAGTGTTGGGTGGCTCTGGGCCTGCACTCACTGGAGTTTAAGAAGGATGAGGGGGGATCTCTTTGAAGCCTGCTGAATATTGAAAGGCCTGGATAGAGTGGACGTGGAGAGGATGTTTCCAGTAGTGGGAGAGTCTAGGACTAGAGGGCACAGCCTCCAAATAGAGTGATGTCCTTTCAGAATTGAGGTGAGGAAGAGTTTCATTAGCCAGAGGGTGGTGAATCTCTGGAATTTATTGCCTTAGATGGCTGTAGAGGCCAAGTCATTGTGTATATTTAAAGCAGAGATTGATATGTTCTTGATTAGTAACGGCATCAAAGATTATTGAGAGAAAGCAGGAGAATGGTGTTGAGAGGTAAAAATAAATCGGCCACAATTGAATGGCAGAGCAGACTCGATGAGCCGAATGGCCTAATTCTACTCCTATGTCTTATGATATTAGGGCCTAATTTGAGTTTATTGCTATTGACTTCTTTTTGATGCCATTCATTATAGTACTGTGGAGGTATGGTTACCGCATTGAGTGGATTTTTGTGTATTTTCTGACTTATGGACAAAATCGACTTCTGAACGTCTATTAAAAACAAAACTTGTTCATTATCCAGGGATGGCCTGTAACTTTAAGATTATATAATGCTATATATGAGGCTTGAATTTCTTAGCTTTTAGCAATAATTGGTAAAACACCCCTGAAGATTTAATTTTTATTTCTATTAAAAACAACTCTGTGGAAACATTTTGGAATGGCAGCCATCAAAATACAGATATTGAGTTTAAACTACCGACCAGTCATATTTGTCTGTGGGATAATAGCATGCACTAGTCCATGAAATACTCTATAACCAGGGATGGGGAGAGTAAAGAAACCCATATTAATTAAAACATGGAAGCAATGGATGATTCTGAATGGCATGTATTATCATTATTGCTATTTGCCTAAGTTTTTAGTAACTGGAAATACCCATTTACTACTAGGGATGATAACCAAAAGCCCATACCCAAATGTTTAGTCGCAGCTTTAATATCAGGTCAGCTAGCAAATGTCATTTTGACTATGGTCCAAAGTTGAGTTTCAATTTCCAAATTGGCAATACGGAGTCTTGTCCATCTTTCCTTGCTTCTCCACCATTTCTACAGTTCTTAATGGCTAGCTTAAAAGGCATAATTTGAGGAAGAGGCTTGTTTAACAGCATCCTGAGGAAAAATAAAGAATATTAGTTTATTTAGTATAATTTAAAATATCCACTTTGCCACAGGTGCCATTAATGAGATGGCCACCCATCCTGGATATTACTCTGATTTGGTGGAGAAATCCATTGGAAAATATAACCTAGCCACAGAAGAAATAGAGCGGGATTTACACCGTTCGCTTCCTGAGCATCCAGCATTTCAGAATGAAATGGGAATCGGTGCTTTACGAAGAGTACTCACTGCCTATGCTTTCCGAAACCCAAACATTGGATATTGCCAGGTAAATATTATGTAGTGTTTGAACTTGAAAATTTACAAAATCAATGATGGTGTTTAATTTGCTCAAAGTGCCGGTGCTTAAATAGCTTCTCAAGAAATATTTTTAAAAATAAATAATAAGAAAGGTGGTAACTTCAGGCGATTCAGAAGAATATAAATATTCTCAGTCGTCACTGAGTAAATTCATCAGTGGTGTATTATTACAGGATTAATGCCCTTAATAAAACCTATAGTTTTATTTCCCAAAATAACAACTGAAAATCCTAGGGATACTCACCAGGTCAGGTGGCATCTGTGGAGACAGAAACAACATAAGAGACTGTAGATACTGGAATATGGGGCATAAAAATGAGCTGCTGGAGGAACTCGGCAAGTCAGACGGCATCTGTGGAGGGAAATGGACAGTTGACGTTTCAGGTTGAGACCCTTCATCTGGACTGAAAGAGTAGAGGGCAGGTAGCCAGTATAAGGAGGTGAGTGGGAGGGGTGAGGCAAGAGCAGGCAAATGATAGGTCTTCTGAAGAGTAACCCAACAAGGAAGGTAAGGTGGGTAGATGGGACCACTGGGGAGAGGGGACCCAGTGGGAGGAATGTGTGAGTGATCCAGCATATCTCCCTTACTTGATTCCTCCTCACCTTTCTTTCTTATCCAATTCCATAATCTGCAGCTCTTTGTTGCTTCCACCTGTCACCTCCCAGCCTCTGTCGCTATCTCCAGCCTTCCCTCCCCCAGCTGACCCATCTACCAATCAATCCCTTCTCACTTGGATCCACTATTGTTTGCCAGTTCTTGCCCCACCCCTCCATCGTGCCTGAAATGTTGACTGCGCATTTCCGTCCACAGAGGAAGAACAGAGTTAATATTTTGAGTCAGTGACCCCTTCGTCAATACGGGAACAGTGGTCAGTCCCCAGCGTTTGCAGAATTCCGGTATCTGCAGTTTTTTAGCTTTACAATTGCATTTTCCAACTTGTCTGCTTCCAGAGCCAACCCGGGAGGACACAATAAAAAATTGCACGTGGAATCATGACTGTACTTGTAACAGGCAATGTTACAAGAAAATCTGGAGTCATGATTCCCCATGTGCAGAAAAATTATACTAATAACCCTGTAGTAAATTAGGTGACCTTAAAAATGTTACTGCAACTCTTATGATTGGACATGGCAGGAATGATTTTCAGTTATGTGGGTATTCGAGGAGCTTTTACAAAATACTACTACTAAGGCATTATAGTTGTCACTCTGGAGGCAAGTGGAGGTTATTTAAATAGTTGGAGTAGTAATCTACATTATTGGAAGTGTAGATGAAAACTCCAGATTGAAATGGGTAATACAAATCAATGCATTACCAATTTGGAATTAATTATTGTAATCTAATAGTATAAATATAAATGCTTAGAAATCAGATTACATGGGTTTTGGTGCTGTGCAATGGAAAATCTATGTAATCTAGTTTACAGTCAAATCCTGCCATAGATGAAATGCAAGTGGGCCTTTCTTGTAGTGAATTACCTTTGTGACCACAATACTATTTCCTTTTGGTGCATTGGAGGGGAACTTGAATCTCAGTGTCCTAAGAATGCCCATCATGCGGTGTACTTAGAGCAACATGGTTTTAAAGATTCAACGCTGGACTAATAGACCCAGATCCAAGTAAAATATTTACCCACTCCCAATCCCTGCCCTCTGTGCTACCCTGCCACTGCTCTTCCCACCCATGATTTCAGCTAGCCCCATGTGCCACTTCCCGCCCACAATTTCTGTATTGTATCAGTACTCCCGATTTTTGTTTTAATCCCTCGTGCCACCCTCCCTGATATGTCTTTCCAACCTCATTCCACTTACTTTTCCCCCACAATCTTCCCATCCCCACCTTCCAGTCTATCCATTCCCAACCACTGGAAGGGCATCCTGGCCCTTCCTTCCCAACCACACAGAATGTTCTGATCTTTCTTTTGTACTTCACCACCTCCCCAACACAAGAAGATGTTGCAATAGTAATGTCAATATTATTATAAACCATTTCAAAGACACATTAGCTACAAAAAGACTGGTTTCCACTTGTGGACTCCATGGGTCACCATCTGTTCTTTAATAAATCTCTGATTTCCACATTCAAGACATTGCTGAAGTTTAGAACAATTGTTGACCCTGGCCCAGCATCAGAGATGACAAAATTTAGTGTGAGGAAGAATGTGAGGAATTGTTCTTTACATGAAGCAAAGAATATTAAGAGTGAGTTTATTAAGAGTAGATGTATTCAATGTCATGAAGATTTCAAAAAGGTAAAGTGAAAATAATTATATTGCCTTGATCGGTGATTTCATGGCAAGAAGGCAAAAGTTTAATCTTTGTCCCTTATATGAAAATATTTCGAGATGCTTTGGATGCAGGCAGTTAAGATATGGAATGTCTTACAAATATTTGGATAGAAACTAAGAATGAATAGGGAAAAGACAGTACAAAATGGATAACATTTCATAGAAAATGTTAACTGCTTTGTAAAATTTTGATTTTGTTTATTGATAAACTTGTTTTAATAAATTTCCAAGAATTCAAAAAATGCTGAGCAATGTTTGTTTTTAATTGGTTTTAAAGTAAAATTGTGCAACTTATTACTGAATAATGTCTCTGTCTGCAGGCAATGAACATTGTTACTTCAGTGTTGCTCTTATATGCAAAAGAGGAGGAAGCTTTCTGGTTGCTGGTAGCACTCTGTGAACGAATGTTGCCAGACTACTATAACACTAGAGTGGTTGGTAAGTGTGTGTTTGCCAGAAGGGCACACATTGAATCTTGACTGTAAAGAATGCAATTTTTCATGTTAAACTTTCTCAAATTGAGGAATTAAGGAGATATAGTGTCTATTTGGGCTTATTGAAATTGGAAACGGACATACTCAGAAAGATTATGAAATCTGTTGCTACAGCTTCGTCGTACTTTTATATCATGACCATATGATATGGTCCCTTTTTTTTAAAAAGAAAACAACTTTAGCATGAAAATATCCTTGTAGTTCAATGGCATAACCTTCACTGAGTACATGAAAGGAGCTTAATGAATGCTGGCAAAAATATCAAGATTAATTCTTCGATATTGTAGATTCTGTAGCCACTTGAAATATTAGGGCAGTTTCAAAAGCACTTCTGAATGAATATTCAACCTTTTTCCCCAACCTTGCTGAGGTGGCAAAAGATGTGAGCAATAAACTCTGTGGTAAATTGTTGCTCCTGCTTCTATACTTTGCTGTTCACTACTGAGGACATTCTCTGTAGATTAAATAATTTCCCCCAGTATATTTGTTTTTGTTGAAATTTCTAAATGTTCCAGTTGCCTGAAAAACTCCAGTGGAGGTGACTGATAAAACCTATTCAGCTGCTGGTGTTGTTCATGAGCATGTGTGTTGCCATCTTTCATTTTAAGTGTCATAGACAGAACTACAGTTGTTATTTGAATTGATGCTTATTGTCTCTGACTTTACCTAGAGTAAGGATTTGGAATTACTAGCTTTACAGATGAATTAAGCAGGACTATTGGCACTAAATTAGTAATAATACACACACAATGTTGGAGGAACTCAGCAGGTCAGATAGCTTCCTACAACCGGTGCTCCTGGTGTGGCCCCCTCTACATTGGTGAGACTCGACACTGATTGGGGGATCACTTTGTCAAGCACCTTCGCTCCGTCTGCCGGAACAGCCAGAATCTCCTGGTGGCCAGCTGTTTTAATTTCACTTCCTATTCCCACGTGAACATGTCTGTCCACAGCCTCCTCTACTGCCAAGCTGAGACTAAACGCAGATTAGAAGAACAACACCTTGTATTCCGTCTTGGTAGTCTCCAATTTGACAGCATCAACATTGATCTCTCTTAAATTCTGGCAACCACTCCCTGCTGTTTATTCCCCTCCCCCCCCCCCTCCTTTTTGTTTTCCTTTATCCCTCTGGCCCTTTCTCTTTCCCCTCCCGCACCCTCACAACCTGCCCATCACCCACACCTTCCTCCCTCTGGTTCCCTTACCTCCTTCCCTTTATTCCAGGGTCTACTGTCCTATTCTATCTGATTCCATCCTGTTCAGCCCTTTGCCTCTTTAACCTATCACCTCCCAGCTTCTCACATCATTCCCAGTCCCCCCCTCACCCACCTACCTACCTACCTTCCCTATCTCGCCTGGTTTCACCTCTCACCCACCAGCTCGAGCTCCTCCCCTTCCCCCCCCCACCCTTGTATTTTGGCTTTTGCCCTCTTTCTTTCCAGTCCTGATGAAGAGTCTGGACCCAAAACGTCAACTCTTTATTTCCCTCCATAGATGCTGCCTGACCTGCTGAGTTCCTCCAGCATTTTGCGTGTTGCTCCAGGTTTCCAGTATCTGTAGTCTCTCTTGTCTAAATTAGTAATAAGTTGTTTTGTCAAGTTCTTTACCAGGGTCTTCACCTATGTGAAACTGAACCAGACCAAACAAGAAGTTTGCTTGTCTCTCCGTGTTAGTTAATCTCAGCCCAAAATAATGAAAAGGTGACTGCAGTCCTGCTAGGGAGAGTCACAATTGGTGAAGCTTCCTTCTCCTGCTTCTGATGGCTACATGGTGACCCATGGCAGACACTGTAGTTGTAACTGACAAGACTGAGTCATGTGGAAGGTGTAACTGGGAAATATAAAAAGTCTTTATTCACACAGCAGATCTACTAGAGAGAGAGAAAGCATCTAACTCTCACAATGTTTTATACTTCATGATCACAAAGACAACAATGAACAATTAACTAAAGTTTCAATGGCTATAATCACCTACTTAATTTAAGCATTTTGAATGTAGACGGGTAACTGTGCAGAATTACATATACTGTATACAATGGGAGCACATCCTAACTAGCAGAACCGCTTTGAATATTCAAATACTAGCAGCTGGTTCAAGAGCTTCTGAGCACAAATTCCAGGCACCCAAAATATGCCTCTTTTTGTTGCAGTGTTGAGGGATAGCTCCTGGAATATACAACCAGCCAGAATATTAAGTGACAAAACAGATCTGTCCTGATCAGTACATTAAGTGGCAGGGGTACTCAGGATATAGGAGATGGCCACTTAATGCCTTCCCTGATCTCGTCCTGAAATCTTCAGTGTTCACCAATTAACAAGTTGTCATCCCCTGCGTAGTTTCAATGGGACAGAATCAGAACCACACCAAATGATTGGTTTCAATAGCCTTGAAGTATCAGTTGAAGTTAAATTGTGACCAGGTTTTATTTCCCGAAGACTGGTTATGCAGGCTCTAGTGCCTGCCTGCATGTACTCCTCCCCCCTCCCCCGACCACCTTATTCCAGCTTCTGCCCCCTTCCTTACCTGTCCTGATGAAGGGTCTCGACCCGAAATGCCGACTGTTTATTTCTCTCCATAGATGCTGCTTGACCTGCTGAGTTCCTCCAGCATTTTGTGTGTGTTGGGTACAGTTGAGAAGCTTGTGCTGATTCACTTAGTTATCATCTAATTTAATTCTATAATTCTCTAAACCATGCAAACACAGCAGCCAAATAATTATTCTGATTTATTTCACTTATAAAGACCAGCAACACAGTGCTTATAATGGCCCAGATATTACCGTTATAAAGGCACAAAAACTTAGTACTCACTGCCGTTACATCAGAAAACTGATGCCAATTTGGAGATTTCAATAGGTGCATTGTACAAAGTAGACATCCCAAAGTTGCTATCAGTGTTACAGTGTGCCTCTGAAGGCTATACTATTTGAAACTTTTCTGCTGCATTTGAACTGATGTGAATTTATCTACCGGCAAGCTGGTCTTTCTATAATATATCCTAAAGGTATTATTTGTCTAAGTGACTTTTAATTGCATAATAAGCCATAACTACTGCTGAGCAAAGAAGATGACCAGATATAAACCAGTTTTATGTATATAAGTTCTGTAATTCCTTCACATAACCTTTAAAAAAAATAATTTTTAAATATTTATGCGATGCTTCAGCAAGCATGTTTACGTATTTCTATCTTTAATATTTAAAATGTTAATTTAAAATAGTTCCTTATTTTGCTTCCCATGTGCTGAATGTGCAAATTCTTTGATTGTCCCATGGCTGCTGGATGTCCAGGAACTTTTAACAAAAGCACTAGTGACATTTGATATTCAAGAAGAATAATGAGGAATAGTTTTCAGATTTTTGTTTGCTTTTGCTTTGCATACAAAAGAGATATACATGCAAAGGATAATCTATCTTGTCTCATCATGATGTCTGTGTGCTATCCCACCCACAGCCATGAAATTTCTTGGGAGAGGTAATGGACCAGATTTGAATATGCAGGGTAAATGGGGAAGCAAATCTGGAATGCACTGCATTTAAAATATTGTGCTTTGTAATATGACCTCAAAGCAGTTATTCTGAAACTCTAACAATATTTATCTGCTTTTTTCTGTAGGTGCATTAGTGGATCAAGGTGTATTTGAGGAGCTTACCAGGGATTATGTACCACAGCTTTATGACTGTATGCAGTACTTGGGTGTTATCTCCACCATCTCTCTCTCCTGGTTCCTCACACTCTTCCTCAGTGTTATGCCTTTTGAAAGTGCTGTTGTTGTTGTGGACTGCTTCTTCTTTGAGGGAATCAAAGTAATCTTCCAACTCGCTCTTGCTGTGCTGGATGCTAATATTGACAAGCTATTGAATTGTAAAGATGATGGAGAGGCCATGACTATACTTGGAAAGTGAGTTCATTTTAGTTGCCCCTTTTGAATATCTGTTTCTTTTAAGAATTATGTTATAATGTTGGATGAATAAGATGGCTCATCATGGCACAAGAGATAATTTGCACCAAACAAATCTTTAAAGGTTGCAGAAACAAAGTTCTTTAAGCATTGTTTATAACTATTTCCCCTTTTTAATGACGACAGTTTTGATGGATTGATGGATTTTGGATGTGTGCTCTTTATCATTTGTAATAAAAACATATAGGTACAAAGTGGTGAGAAATGTATATATGTATACAAAGATTTTTGTACATTAGAAGAAGGAAATTAAAAACAAGATACAAGAAAGTGAAATGCTAGGTGTTGGGGAACTCTCATTCCCTCATGGTCTGTGATGATTAATTGTCGTGAAAACAGAAGTTTGTCTCACTAAACACTAATCCGTCTTATTGGCTTTAGTTCTGTTTGTTTAATGAGGTAAATTTCATAGCATGAATTCCTTTTTTTGTTTGTTCACTAGGTATTTGGATAGTGTGACAAACAAGGACAGTACGTTACCACCCATCCCTCATCTTCATTCTCTTCTCAGTGATGATGGGGATCCTTACCCTGAAGTTGATATCTTCAAACTAATAAGGAGCTCATATGATGTGAGTGACCATGTGAATTCCAGTGTATCTAACTGGGTATTTCTAACTTGTGGTTGAGGATATTTGTAAATGCTGTTTTTATCAAAAACGACACAAAGTCCATGTTTAGTTGAGGGAAGAACAACTTGTCAGAAAGAAATAAATTTGGGAAGCATATGCTCAAAATAACATGTCAATTCAGTGCAGTTAACATGATGGCAAATTAATTCATTAATCATACAGATCAATGGAAAAAAGATTTGAACCAGTGCTTTAAATAAGTCTAAATTTTATGGCACAGTACCACCCCTAGACTATATCGCTTGGGCCATGGAATCCAATCGCACCCTTCAATCCGCACATTGCCATCAAGCCAATCATCCACTGCTCCCAGCCCCCTGCTTTGAGGTGCTAGAGTGAACGTCTCTACTGCACTGATATCCAAGTTAAGCAGTGGCCACAATTTGTTCTCATTTGATTTGTGAATTGGTTGGAGAGACAGAACTCAGTTTTTTTTTCCTTTTTCTCTTGGTCTCTTCACAACCTCTTCTGCCTCCATCCTGCAATGAACTCTGGTTCATCTCAGTCAGATTTAATTGTCCACACTGAAACAATTTGAGAACAAATTTTAGTCAGTTTTGGAGCAGCTTGCCTGACTCTTCACCCTTGCAGTGAAAAATAACTCTTGTAAGCTTAACACGAAGAATAATGAAACAATTTCATAATGAGGCAAGGGTAATTGGAAATGCACAAGAAGTTGGAATGGAGGAGTGTAGTGACCTGATGGTTGTGGTTCTATGAAGAATGGAGTCAAACAACCCCCATACTTAATCTTTTTGGCTGTGTGTGGCACCTCATCTCCAGCAAACTTCCTGTAGAAGTGGAGCTGATGGGAAACTATTCAACCTAAGGTAACTACACTCCAGAACCAAGGTCATCCAAACCTCAATAGTCAAGCTGCAATATTCAGTCAACACTTTTGTTTGCACATGCTCAGAAGCCAAGTTCCAAGCCATTGTTGATTCTAAGTTTGAAGCACACTGGATGGAGCTTGCATCTAACCTCCACAAGATGGGTTACCCCATCAACCTGCCCCTTATTTATAACACTGCCCTCTGACGGTAATGGGTCATGGCAAGTCCCTGGAAAGAATGGACTATTTTCATATCAAGCCATGTCTCCACCAAGGAAGACATCAATGATAAAATTCACTGTTGCCTTCAATGCACCTCCATGGCCTTTGGTCGATTGAGGGAATGAATGTTTAACATACAAGGACCTCAGGTCTCACCCACCTTTCCATGTGCTTTTTCGAGACCTGAACAAGGTATAACAGGCTCCTCAAGGTATTGGAAAGATACCACCAATGCGCTCTCTGCAAAAACCTCCAAATTCATTAGAAAGTCAACCAACCTCATTGTCTTCTTCCAGACCAACATCTCCAGCACTAAAGCCCTAGTTACATTCAGTCATGCTATGTTATTCATAAATCTGACAAATTCCAGAAATGGACCTCTATTTTGAGCTCTGTCATTGGAAGAGGTTACCAGGTAGTCAGAGGAAAAGATTCCAGGATCTGCTCAGAGTCTCCATGAGGGGAAGAATGCAAAATACCCACAAATGCTTGGAAATTTCTGGCCAACGACCAATGGAGAAAAGGCTTTAAGGACTGTTTGAGAACCTTGCATCCATGTATCAGGAGTACACAAAAGCCATGTGTAAGCAACAAAAGCCAAATGGAATTCTGGAGGAATGCTGAGTTGACTAATAGGCCCAGAATCAGTGAGCCTGTGAATAAGTAGACTGGAAAAGAGAGACACCTACTCTTCCCACGAAAACTGCTTAGTGCATAAAAGTGAGAATTTTATAAGATTGTAATCTTAACATTGCAGTTCATTGAAACAAAATACTGCATGTCCTTGTATGTCGACCAAAGGCCATGTAGGTGCATTGAAGGCAACAGTGAATTTTATTTATGTCTTCCTTCATGGAAATATGAAATATACACAGTAAAAGCTAGAATTTCTCAGCATTCAGTAACTGTAGAGAGAAAAACAGATAACATTTCTGATCAATGATCCACATCAGAATGTTCTGAAATAGTGAAATTATATGATATTCTGGATGAATGCTAAATTGGTTAACAGGCCCATAACTGACAGATATGTAATTTATCAGAATGTTCTCATGGAAGATCTTCAACCTGAACCATTAACTCTTTCCACAGATTTTGCCTGGCTTGCTGACCATTTGCAGCATTTTGCCTATCTACTCATCTGCCCCGTATTCCCTGTATTTTTTCCACTGTGCTTTCATATTGAGCCAGGTGAAGGAGCATTGCATTTTGTTGATGAGGAAGTGTCATTGAGATAACTATCTATTAAAAGGGATTTAAATTCCATCCTACCCTCCCCGTGCAGATTTATTTTTGGAAAACCATCACCATAATCTATTTAGGAGTTCTCAGACCAGATGTCAAAATCTTTGCATAGATGTGCATGATAGGAGTTTTTGCCCTCTCACTGTAGGAATGCGCCTGCAAATCCATTTTCGGAGAACTTAAGATCAGATTGGGTGAACTAAAATTAATTCTATTCCAGGGCAACTTCAGGAATTTCTTGGAACAGTGTCCTAGGTCAAACCATCTTCATATGCTCCATCAATGGTCTTCTCTCCCTAATAACAGATGTTGTAAAATTCAATGATTACATATTGACTACTTCTGATTATGTGATGTTTATATACTTTTTGATTACATAATAATCTGTTTGCTACAGTTCCAATCTGGTACACAAAATAAGAAAAAGCTCATGGTATCTGGACAAGTGTCTTAGCATAGATTGAAGACTGGTTATCATAGAGAAGACAGTTGGAATAAATGGGTGTTTTTAATGCTGGATGAATATAATTAATGGAGACCTCCAGGAATCCATTCTAGACCCTCCATTATTTACTAGTTATATTAATGACTTGGAAAAGAGAAAAATATAAGATAGTTGATGATCTTAAAGTAGGTGAGCACATGTTGCCATGAGGATATTTGAACCCTGCAACAGGATGCAAGTAAGTCAAGTGAATAGGCAAAAGTTTGGCAGATAGAGTTTAATATCGGGGAAGTGTGAGGTCATGCATTTCAGTAAAAGAAATCTAAAGACAGACCTGTCTAAATGGAGAGAGAGAGACTGCAAATGAATGAAACTCAAAAGGATCTAGGTGTTCTTGTGCATGAATCACAAAAAGTTAGCAGGTCGATGTAGCATGTAATTAGGCAAATGGAAAATTGGCCTTTATTGTAAAAGGGTTGGAGTTTAGAAATGGAAGATTTGTTATGAGCAGCACCTGAAGTATAGTGCACAGTTTTGGTCACTTTATTTAAGAGAGGATATACTGGCATTGGAGGCAGTCCAAACACTTGTAGCATGAGCAGCTAAAGAAGTTGGATCTGTATCCTTTTGGGGTTTACAAAAATAAGTGGTGGTCTTATTGAAACATAGGATTCTAAGGGGAATGATGCTCCCTCTAGTGGGAGAATTTTGAATGAGGGGTGCAGTTGCAACATAAAAATATGGTCACTTACACAGAAGTGCATGAGAATTTCTTCTCCCAGAGGCTGGTAAATTTCTGGAATTCTCAACCCTGGAGGGTTCACAAGATCACAAGATCACAAGACAAGGGAGCAGAAGCAGGCCATTCGGCCCATCGAGTCTGCTCCAAGGAAAGGAAAATAGAAATGAGAAATGGGGAATGGGGGAAGAAGAAGAAAAAAAACTATTCTAATCCCAATTACCGGCCTTATCCCCATATCCCTTGATATCCTGACTATTTAGATATCTATCTATCTCCTCCTTGAATGCCCCCACTGATCTGGCTTCCACTGCTGTACGTGGCAAGGAGTTCCACAAATTCACCACCCTCTGGCTAAAGAAATTTTTCCTCATCTCTGTTTTGAAACTGTACCCTCTAATTCTAAGATTGTGCCCTCTGGTCCTGGACTCACCCACCAAGGGAAACAGCCTAGCCACATTTACTCTGTCCTTTCCTATCAATATTTTAAATGTCGCTATGAGGTCCCCTCTCATTCTTCTGTACTCCGGCGAGTACAGTCCAAGAGCCGACAAACGCTCCTCATACTTAAGCCCTTTCATTCCTGGAATCATCCTCGTAAATCTCCTCTGAACCCTCTCCAACGTCAACACATCCCTCCTAAGATGTGGGGCCCAAAACGGCGCACAATATTCCAAATGAGGCCTCACTAGTGCCCCGTAGAGCCTCATCAACACTTCCTTACTTTTATACACTATACCTCTTGAAATGAATGCCAACATAGCATCCGCTTTCTTTACCACCGATCTGACCTGGTGGTTAACCTTTAAGGTATCCTGCACGAGTACCCCCAAGTCCCTTTGTACTTCCGTGCTTTGGATTTTCTCTCCTCCTAGATAATAATCTGCCCGCTTATTTCTGCTTCCAAAGTGTACAACTGCACATTTCCCTACATTGAATCTCATCTGCCATTTCCTTGCCCATTCTCCTAAACTGTCTAGGTCCCTCTGCAACCTTCCTATCTCTTCAATACTCCCTACTCCTCCCTCTATCTTGGTGTCATCCGCAAACTTAGCCACGAAACCATTTATTCCATCATCCAAATCGTTAATGTACAAGGTAAAAAGGAGCGGTCTCAACACCGACCCCTGCGGCACACCACTAGTAACCGGTAACCAGCCAGAACGAGATCCTTTTATTTCCACTCTTTGTTTCCTGTCAACCAGCCAATGCTCCACCCATTCTGTTATCCTACCCGTAATTCCATGACCTCTCATCTTATTAATCAGTCTCTTGTGAAGGCACCTTATCAAAGGCCTTTTGAAAGTCTAAATACACAACATCTACCGCCTCTCCCTTATCCACCTTGCCTGTGATTTCTTCAAAAAACTCCAATAGGTTGGTCAGGCAGGATCTTCCCTTCACAAAACCATGTTGGCTAGGACCTATCCTGCCCTGCGCCTCTAGGTATTCCGTAACCCCGTCTTTGAGGATAGATTCCAATAACTTTCCCACCACTGACGTCAGACTAATAGGTCTGTAATTTCCTTTATGCTGCCTCCCACCTTTCTTATACAACGGAACTACATCTGCGACCCTCCAGTCCTCCGGAACCACACCTGAATCTATCAATTTCTGGAAAATAATCGCCAATGCCTCCGCTATCTCTAAAGCCACCTCCTTCAGAACCCGGGGATGCACCTCATCCGGTCTGGGAGACTTATCAGTCTTTAGTCCATTTAGTTTTCCTAGCACCTTCTCCCTAGTAATCTTAATTGAACTCAATTCCATTTCGTGAGACTCCTGACTAACCGGCACATTGCTGATGTCCTCCACGGTGAAGACCGATGCAAAATATTCATTCAATTCCTCTGCCATCTCTCTATCGTCCATTATAATAGCTCCTGCACCGTTATCAATTGGTCCTACATCAACCCGTGTCTCTCTTTTACACCTTATGTATTTAAAAAAACTCTTAGTATCCTTTCGAATGTTATCCGCCAACTTCCTTTCATAATTCCTCTTTTCTTTCCTAATGACCTTCTTAGTTTCTCTCTGCAGGTTTTTAAAAGCTTCCCAGTCCTCTGTTTTGCCACTAATTTTTGCTTCTTTGTACGCCGCCCCTTTTGCTTTTATTTTAGCCTTCACCTCTCTCGTTATCCACATTTGTGCCTTTTTTCCATTCAAAACCTTCTTTTTTCTTGGAATATATCTATCCTGCAATTTCCTTATTTCCTGTAGAAATTCCTTCCATTTCTCCTCTGCAGTCCCTCCAGCCAGCTTACTCTTCCAATCTGTGGAGGTTAGATCATTGGAGGACCTTAAAGAAGAAGATGATACATTTTTGAAAGATTGGAATTCAGATTTATGGCGAACTGGCACTGAAGAGGAATTGAAACCTGGGGGCAGATCAGCCATGATCACATTGAATGGTGGGGCAGACTGAGGGGCCAGATGATCTGCTCTTGCTCCTGTGTTCTTGTGACTTGCAGTCTATGCCCACATAAACAAAGATCTATACAACATTGAGGCATGACCTTGGCAGATAATGTGCCAGGCATTGATCATTTCTAAGAAGATCTTGTCTAACCAACTTACCTTAATATTGCCATCAAGTTACTTTGCAATTTCCACTTGCCAGAAATTTAACTGGACCAACTACTTCACAGTTCAGGTTATGAGCAGTTCAGAGGCTAGTTATTCTTTGGTGAATATCTAGTTTTGTACTCCCCAAAATCTTCTCATCACCATCATGGCATGTGATCTTATGAAATACTCTAGTCACTATAGGTGAGTACAGCTCCAACAACACTCAAAGCTTGACATTATGCAGGGTATAGCAGAACATTTGACTGTACAGCTTCCACTATTCTAAGCACTAAATCCTTCTGCCACCAGCATACTGTATCTACAATATTCACCTTTTATCAATGCACTGCAGTGGTCTCCAAGGCTACTTGGACAGAAGCTCCCAGCCTGTGATCTCTACCATTATAAAAGACTAGAACAATGGGTGCATGGGGAAGCCACCACCTGAGAGTTTGTGCACCATCCTATACTTGGAAACATTGCCTCTGGGCCTAAATTCGGGAACTCCCTACTCCCCAGAAAGGCTGCAACTGTTCTAGAAGTCATTACATCACCATCATCTCAGTGGCTAGTGGGGGTGGGCAATAAGTGCTGGCCTTGCCAGTGACTTGTTCAGTTTGTAAAATGATTTTTTCAGAAATGGTATGAAATAAAGCTTGATTAAACTGCCGGAATAGAGTTATTGTATTAGTGGTATTTGGTGTATTGAAAATATATTTAAGGCATATTTAATCTTTTCAGAAATTTGGTAGCATTAGAGCAGATGTGATCGAACAGATGCGATTTAAGCAGAGACTGCGAGTCATTCAGACACTTGAAGATACAACAAAGCGAAATGTAGTGAGTGCAGTAATTTATATTTTACTAGTTTTGTTTGCAATTGCAAACCTTGCTCCACATTTACATTTTAATCTAAAAATAGTTTTAATTTCTTCTAATGTTTAGGTTCGAGCCATTGTGACAGACACTGCATTCACTATAGATGAATTGGAGGAACTCTATGTTCTTTTTAAGGTAAGCAATTTACCTGTGAAAGTCATTTTGGCTAGGTTGGCATGTGAAATACTTCAGTAGTAAGTGTCCATCATTCCTGATAATACTGTGTGCATGTGGTTAAAATGCATCTAAAATGGAAATGCACTGTAAATATAAAGTCTTCCAAAATTGCAGTGTTAAAGCTACTACTTCTGTGGTATAAATGCAAAAGTGTGAAATGGATGGCGATGCAAAATACCATTTGTTGAGAAGATTGTTTAGTTCTATCAAAAACAAAATGTATACATGTCAAGCAGCTATCTTTTAGGGCAGCTGGTGGTCATTGTCTATCTGGCAGTGTAATTTCAGAGCACACATCAACATCTCTATGTTGCAGAGCATGTTATGCACATATAAATATATCCTGTTTCATTTTCATTCCTTGCCCTAACATTTAGCCTGATTCAATCCATTTAGTTCAACCAGTAATAGCACTTTATATAAAAAGTGCAATGACTTAAAACATCTGTTTCTTTCACTAGCAACAAGTAACACTTCACTAACGAGCTTGATTTATCTTAATTTAGTCTTCAGTTCAGAGCATGGTTCTTCTCATAGTTCAACACCAAGGCTGAACTATTTGATTAGTTAGTATACATCAATCAAGCCATTACCTGTAAGGAGTAAGTAAAACAAAACCCAATCAGTTCAATCAACATATAACAGTTGTAGAGAGGACATGGAAATGTGTGGTTGATAAACTAAAATTTAGGGAAATATACTACTGTTATTTTCTGAGGTTAGGGTTGAAGTACATCATCAAAACCAATTTAATATTGTGACTTATATTGTGCTGCAACTTAATTTGAAATGCATTGAGCAAGAAATGAGGAAAGAACAATTGAATTGCATGTATTTCTTCTGTAATTGCTGATTTATTTCTGATTAAGTTCCATATTCATTAGCCTTCTAAATTTCCAGCAGATTTATTTACTCATTTTGGTTTTAATGATTTCTTTCAGACTTGATCAGCAGTAAGAGCAAATATTTCTAATATCACTTAGCAATTTCCAGTATTTGGGTGGTGTCTTCAACTTTGGCCAGGGCATAACAACATAGATAAATATTAGATTAACCAACCACTGCAAATTAAAAGGGAAGTAATAAGCATCTAGTCCAATCTTGCTGCTTTATGCCTCCGTTGATGCTGAAATTTGCAGCAATTATTTTATTTAGTGGAGAAATATCCTTTCTGAACACTTTGTGCAGTGATCTAATATGCAAAAAGTTAATGTATTTGTACCATTAATATATCTCGCTGTCAAATCTGCATCCATTATGTCAATCAGATTTTAAACCATTTTCTCTTCCACTGATCACTAATAATAGTTCCACGTTTCAGGAATAGTGTAACATGCTGTTCAGATAGACAACTGAAAATATTTTAAAAGAAGAATCTTTAAAACTTCAACTTTCTATCTTCCCCTGTTGATCTTACTCCATTTAATTTTATTATGGTATCTTTTCCACCTATCTGGAGAATAGCCCAAACCTAGCTGGTAAATGCCAGTAGTTCTATAGTAAATTGCTGTCAGTTATTTTCATAAAAGTCAGCAAGTTCAGGACTTATTGGCGCATCCAGACACTGAAGTCTCAAATTTGCTGACCAATTCCAAATCTGTCAGTACGCTCTGCCACAGGACTCGAATGGAATCTAAGAGCAGGGCATTAACTTGCTGAGATTCTTCAGCAATTAGCTGAGGAACCTGCTTTGGATCCTGTGCCAAGTTCTCTGAGCCCATACTCTTGTGTCCCTGAGCTCTTGCTGAGCCCTTGTGTCCCACAAGGATTGGTTCTGGGATCTCTGCTTTTTGTGATTTTTTTTTTATTAATGACTTAGACGAGGGGGTAGAAGAGTGGGTTGGTAAGTTTGTAGACGACACAAAGGTTGGTGATGTTATGGATAGTGTAGAGGATTGTCGAAGATTGCAGAGGGACATTGATAGGATGTAGAGCTGGGCTGAGAAGTGGCAGATGGAGTTCAATCTGGAGAATTGTGAGGTGGTGCACTTTGGAAGGACAAACTCCAAGGCGGAGTACAAAGTTAATGGCAGGATTCTGGGTAGTGTGGAGGAGCAGAGGGATCTTGGGGGTTCATATCCACAGATCCCTGAAAATTGCCTCACAGGTGGGTAGGGTAGTTAAGAAAGCTTATGGGATGTTAGCATTCATAAGTCGCGGGATCGAGTTTGAGCTGCGAGGTAATGATGCAGCTCTACAAAACTCTGGTTAGACCACACTTGGAGTACTGCGTCCAGTTCTGGTTGCCTCATTATAGAAAGGATGTGGAAGTGTGGGAAAGGGTGCAGAGATTTACCAGGATGCTGCCTGGTTTAGAGAGTATGCATTATGAGGAGACTAAGGGAGCTAGGGCTTTACTCTTTGGAGAGAAGGAGGATGAGAGGAGACATGATAGAGGTGTACGAAATATTAAGAGGAATAGATAGTGTAGACAGCCAGCGCCTCTTTCCCAGGGCACTAATGCTCAATACAAGAGGGTATGGCTTTAAAGTAATGGATGGGAAATTCAAGGGAGATATCGGAGGAAGGTTTTTTTTACCCAGAGAGTGGTTGGGGCATGGAATGCGCTGCCTGGGGTGGTGGTGGAGGCAGGTACATTAGTCAAATTCAAGAGATTGCTAGGAGGAATTTAAAATGGGAGGGAAATGTGGGAGGAAGGGGTTAGATAGTCTTAGGCAAGGTTTAAAGGTCAGGACAACATTGTGGGCCGAAGGGCCTATATTGTGCTATATTGGTCTGATTCTATGATTCATACTCTTCAGTGATTTTTACAGTTACAGAGAAGGTAGATAAAATTGTGGTAAATTACATTTTTTGAAGTAGTGTTAGTAATATTTCATGTGTTTAAACATTTATATGGTCGTATTTTTTAATTTGTAGAATTAAATATTTATTTTTAACACCTTTTGAGTATTTCTAAAGGTCAGGGGTATTAAAATCATCAGCTGATTAGCTTTAAGACAGCAAAACTAAGCATGTGGCTTTTCTGTCTGTCAGTATGTTGTTCACTAGTTTTTATTTGGGCAGGACTTCTTCCAGATCACCAATACAGCACAAACTTTGACAGGCAAGGCCCTGATACTATTCATTGCCCTGCCAATCAAGTCCAATCTGTTCTCTGCCAGCATGGTTTGTTGCCTTAAATAAAACAAGGTGTGCAGGTGTGATGGGGAAACCAAGCAGCAACTCCAGATGGCAGATCTCATTCAGCGCAACCTTTAACTTTTGAGCCTAATAATTTAGTGCCCATAGGTCAACCAGATTTTAACATGCTGTTAAATCTGCTAATGCACTGAGATGCAAAACAAACTAAAAATATAACTGTACCCTCACGTTAAGGAGGGTTGCATTCCTAGAAGATGGTATTGCGATTTTCCGTAATGCAAACACCTTTTTTCTCCATTGAAATCCACGTAATGTTTATCTCTCAACTGTAATGCCCCCATGGGTGCACAGTCTTGTAGGCAAGGGAATTCTGATTTGTATTATAGGCAAAAGAGAAATAGTTGTTAACTAGAAACATATGTTACATTGTTTGATAAAGCATCATTTTTTAAGAATCAATAGAAGAGATTGCCTTGTCAGTTTCCAAAACAAATCTCTTAAGTGGCCTCCTGCTGTGAACCAGCTGCATGGTAAGCTAGTTCAGTTCTCTGTACAGGTTTTGTGTTTTGTGCTTATTTACCTGTTTCGCACAAATTCTGTAAGAGCAAATGTTTATTCTGTATCTCACATTTTTTGGTAGTGATTTGTGAATTTTGTAAGGGTGAATTTCTGTAGCCCAAACTGCCATGACGTGGTGTTACATTAATAATGCTGTTTCACATTTCAAGAGCAATATTCATAAATATTGTATTGAAATTGGTGGCAGTCTGCCTGATGTCATGGTGTTCAGTCCTGCATGGATTGGAGTGCAACCTTTTTACAGAGGGGCAGGCTCTGGAGCTTTGGCATGGTTGATTAGAGCATAGGGCCATCTGGGCGCTGCTAAGAGATGCTACATTGGAACAAAAGTTCCACGAATTAATACCTGAAAAAAGAATTAACTTGTTTAAGATTTTGACCACTTTCTTTTTCCCCCAAGCAAACTTTCTTTCATTTCTAGTTATTGTTACTAGTATTACTAACCAATGAAGAGAATTTCCTGATGCCTGCTCTAGTGGGCAAGTTTCCATGCCAGGAGAACCTATTTGATAGGCAATATATTTGTTTTTTTTTAATAGCTTGTTTTAAAGTGGGTAGTAAGCTTCAGTGTTCTTTCTGGGCATCTGGTTTGCCACCATCAACTGAGGTCTGGCTCAAATTAATGCACTTTCATGCCTGTGGTCTGGGGTTGATGGGTGGGTCTGAGCTTAGTTGTGCAGGGTGTCTGAATGGGAAAGGAATGGATATCACAATGTGGGTAATGTGACAGGTGTGATTAGGACCAAGGATGTTGCTTGGGGGCAATACAAGCTCTGGTAGGTTTTTGGGGTGGAATTTGGGCACCATTGTAGAGTTGTTCCTGAAGCACTGTAGTTCAGGATCCTCTAAAGTCAAGAACTGAACAGTTGAAGGGAAATAGCTGTTCCTGGTGGTGTGAGACTTCTGTACCTCCTGCCTGATGATAGCTGCGAGAAGATGGCATGGCCTGGATGGTGGCCATCTTTGATGATGTTGCTTTCTTGAGGCAGCGCCTCATGTAGATACTTCTGATGGTGGGGAGGGATGTATTGGGCTGAGTCCACTACTCTCTGCAGCTTCTTGAGTTCCTGTGTATTCAAATTGTCATACCAGACTGTGATGCAACTAGTCAGGATACTTTCAACAGTACATCTGTAGAAGTATGTTAGAGTGTTTGGTGACGTGCTGAACCTCCTTAACCTCCTAAGAAAATAGACGCTGGCGTGCCTTCCTTGTGATTGTATCTATGTGCCGAGCCCAGGACAGGTCATCTGATATGTTAACACCTAGGAATTTAAAGCTGCTGACCCTCTCCACTGACCCACCAATGTAGACTGGTGCATGTTTGCCCTCTTTCCCCTCCCCAAAGTCAACAATCAGTTCTTTAGTTTTACTGATGTTGAGCAAGAGGTTGTTGTTGTGGCACCATTCAACCAGCTGTCCTATCTCCTTCCTGTACATTGGCTATAGGAAGCTGAAATCCAACAGAGCCTTTGAGGGAACATAAAGGAAGCAGGAGAGAAACGGGGGATCAGGAGAGTTAAAAGGGGTTATGAAATGTCTTTCATGAGTAGGATTAAAGAGAATCCCGATGCATTTTGTATCTGTTGAAAGCAAGAGGGTAACTTGGGAGAGGGTAGGACCACTCGACAAAGGAGGAGGAATTTATGCCAGGAGCCAGAGAAGTTGGCAAGGTACTAAATGTGTACTTCGCGTCAGTATTCACTAAGGAGAAGAACATGGAGGATAGTGAGATCAGGGAAGAGGTATGCTGATGCATTAGGATGTGTTGATGTCAAGAAGGAGGTGGTGTTGGGGACTGGAGAATAGTCAGTATTGTTCCTCTGTTTAAGAAGGCAACAGAGATAAACCAGGAAATTATAGGCCAGTGGGCATTACATCAGTGAGATAGTCAGTATGGCTCTGCAGAAGAGGTCATCTCTTACAAACTTGATTGAGCTTTTGGAGGATGTGACAAATATGATTGAGAGTAGGGCAGTGGATGATGTATGCATGAACCTGAGTAAAGCTTTCAACAAGGTCCTTCATGGTAGGCTGGTCCAGAAAATTAAGGCACATGGATCCATGGAGACTTGGTAGATTGGATTCAAAATTGACTTGGCCGTAGTGGTGTATGGGTGATATGCTGACTGGAGATCTGTGACTAGTGGTGTTCTGCAAGGATCAGTGCTGTTTTGTGATGTATATAAATGATCTGGATGAGAATGTAGATGGGCTGATTAGTAAGCTTGCAGATGACACCAAAATTGGTGAAATTGTAGATAATGAGGAAGATTGTCAAAGGATTCAGCAGGATAATTAGACCAGTTGGGAATGTGGGCAGGAAACTGGTAAATGAAGTTTAATCCAGATAAATGTGAGTTGTTGCACTTTGGGAGGTCGAATGGAAAAGGAAAGTATACAGTAAATGGAGGACCCTTGGGAGCATTGATATACAGGGGGATCTTGGGGTGCAAATCCATAGGTCCCTGAAAGTAGCAACACAAATGAAGGAGGAGGTAAGGAAAGCGTACAGTATTCTTGCCTTCATCGGTTGGGGTGTTGAGTATAAAAGTCAAAGTCATGTTGCAGCTATGTAAAACTTTGGTTAGGCCACATTTGGAATATAGTGTGCAGTTCTGGTTGCAATATTTAGGAGGGATGCAGAGGCTTTAGGGAGGGTGCAGAAGAGGTTAACCAGGATGTTGCCTGGATTAGAGAGTATTAACTATATAGAGAGACTGGATAGACTTGGATTGTTTTCTCCAGAGCATCAGAGCTGAAGGGTAACAATGGTAAAAGTATATAAAATTATGTGAGGCATAGATAGGATATAGTTGGTCTTTTTCCCAGGGTGGAAAAGTAAAGTACTAGAGAACATAGGTTTAAAGTGAGGAGGGAAAGTTTTCTATACATTGAGTGGTAGGTGTCTGGAAGACCCTACAAGGGAAAGTGATGGAAGCAGATACAAAAGGAACATTTAAGAGGCATTTAGGCAGGGAATGGAAGGATATGGCCTTGTGCAGGCAGTTTATATTGTCGTCATGGTCAACACAGGCCTGGGTTGAAGGGCATGTCCCTGTGCAATACTGTTCTATGAGGTGAAAGATGGTCATCATCACATCTCACTCCAGGGATGAAAATATATTTTCAATTAAGTAACACTTGAGATGTGAAAGGTATAATGCTATTGAAAATCTATAACTGTGAGTATTTAACAGTGAGATATTAATTGTATAGATGCTTCTTTCATCTTTTTCATCCTAAATGACTCTCAAAGTGTTCAGAAAGAATATTTCTCCTTTAAACAAAATAATTGCTGCAACTTTCAGCATCAATGGAGGCATAAACTACCAGTTTATAATTGTACAGGATTCCTTATTTTAAATGGATTCATGCTTCATTAAAATAATGGATAGAGAAACTTGAGGGAATTGGAGTTTCTACCTACTATCCTTAATTTTGAAAACTATTCCTACTTAAAATAATTATTGCAATATGAGTGAGAATTGACTATCTTAGTACATTCAGTTGAAAATGAGAAAATTACTTTTAATGGTTGTGCAGTAAATGATGCATAACAATTTAGTGAGGATTGAACAGTTTGAGGATAATTCTAAATTTTTGATGAGACTTATAGTGTTGGTTTGATTAAGGGAAAGATTGTGTGCTCTAATTTCTTTTTGTAAATGCTGAATAACATTGGATAAAGGCTGTTTGCTTAATGTGAACTGAAAAGTAGTTTCAAAGTTAATGAGTGAGATGAAAAATTGAATTATTTTGCCTACTCAAGGGTAATGAAGCTTGGAACAAACTCTCACTAATACACTTTGATTTTCTTAACAATTTTTATTCTTTGGAAGAGTATTATACAGGTAATTGATAATGACCTTAAATAGTTTCAGATTGGGAAGATCAGTTGTTGCTGCAGGCCAATGGTGACTGCAAGCCAATTTTGAATATTGAGAATGAGAGGTTAAACAGTTTTTGTGTAATGTTTTCTGTCCAGAAATTATTATTGACAAGAAATCACAGAATCTTTTGTATGTTATATGAATGGAGCAAATGTGATGGAATGGACTGGTAATAGCCATCTTTCCATTTGTTCTTCTGGAATTTCTTTCATTATCTCCCTTTTTTTGTATGCTTAAAGAGCACACTCTGAATATTAGAGCTGACTGTCTTTCTGGAAACTAATGACAAATATAACCTGTGTGAATTCTTTAAAATGTAACTTTTAAACATGTCCATTAATTTCCAAAAATGAGTGATATCTAATATAAAAATATATGGTAAAACTACCTCTTTGTACTCCACACTTAAATGCTGAATATAATAACCTTTTTATCTTTTCACATTTAGGCTGAACATCTCACAAGTTGTTATTGGGGTGGAAACAGTAATGCCACAGATCGGCATGACCCTAGTCTGCCTTATCTTGAACAGTACCGTATTGACTTTGAACAATTCAAGGGATTGTTTGTACTACTTTTTCCCTGGTCATGTGGTGCACATTCGGATATACTAGCTAGACGCTTATTTCGACTACTAGATGAGAATGGAGACTCTTTAATAAACTTCAAAGAATTTGTCACAGGATTAAGTAAGTAATTTTTTCCATTCACCATTGCGCATGGCTTAATCATTAACAACTAAACTGAAAAGTTTATATAGAGTATGCACATTAAAGTACTTAATAAATAGATCAGGCAAGGTCCAGAAGAAAAAAATTTAAAACTTAACATTTTCATCAGTAATTTAAACAGGCACAATGGTTAAATGATAGCACATGCAGCAAAATGGGATGTCAATCTGAGATTGGACTCTTCATAGAGAACTTGAGATCTGGAACCCGATATTTAGGGATGGTCATTCATTTGTGATGATGAACAGGTCTGATGCTGCATCGAGTGGGGTTACTTGTGGTCTTTCTGGCATGAACCTGATGCTGCAGATCAGTTCAAATAACTAAGAACTCCTCAAATCCCCTTTACTTCTACAATTATACTTTCTGTCATTCTTTTGTTTAATTTGAAAGTAACTTCATTCATCGAAAGCAGGGCAAATAAATTGCATCACTTTTTTGTGTATTTTTTTCATACTACTGTTTAATTAAGATGTTAAACAATAGGAAAACTTCACAATAGTAGCGGGGTGGGGAGAAACCCAATTTTAAAGCTCAGCTGTGATTATATTTTTTTTAAACTGAGTAAATGGTCTTTTCTGAGTTTTTATTTATAATTAATTTCTGTAATTTGTTTTCATAGGTACAATGTGTCATGCAGATCTTGTAGAAAAATTGAAACTGCTATATAAAGTACATGTGCTTCCTGGTAAGAATATTGTTATTTATCTATATCACAGGTAGAAATGGTATGTATTTCTCTAGTCTGCACTCTTTATATAATTATTCACGTCTCAGCAGAGATGACATTACCGGTAGGGGAGAGAAATTGTGTGTAAAAACAATTTTAATGGATGGAGAAAACTCAGAAGGACTGTGGGAATTTTGAAATGAAGTACTGAGCATTAGAATAGATCCCAATCCTCAACATTCATTGCAAGACTGAAAGGGCAGAAATTCAGGAACATTTTTTTTTCTTCCATGCATTTATTTCCTTGATCACTTCAGTTCAGGTGATGGTACTTTTTCATTGCTTTTAGGTGGGGAGTTTCAGGAGTGTCATGGGTAGGTGGCTGTACAATCTCTTGATGAAGATGGTCATTGCCTGGAACTAAAGTGTCACGTTACATTCATGCCAGATATCAACACATACTTGAATGTTGTTCAAGTTTTGGTGCATGTAGGCATGGACTGCTACGTTTTCTGAGGAAATCAACATTGTGCAGTCATCAATGAACCTTCCCATTTCTGACCATATAGTTGAGGGAAGGTCATTGATGAAAGGGTTGATGATTAAGCCTGGGACTCTGCCCTGAGGAACATCTGCACAGCTTCAGTGAGCTGGATTTGATCCTCTGTCCATGTGGATGTTGCACATTCTCCCTGTGGCTCTGTGGGTTTCCCCAAATCCTCTGGTTTCCATGGTCTTTTTGAACAGAGGCTCTGATGTTTGGAGTCAAGTAGTCTTGGCAAACCCAAACTCTACATTGGTGAGCAATTTATTGATGAGTAAATGCTGCTTGATGCTAATTTCAATGACACCTTCCATCACATTGCTGATGACCAGAGTACAGACTGATCAGATGGTAATTAATCAGATTGATTTGTCCCCATGTTTGTGAATACATGGGCAGTTTTATACAGTGGTTGATGTAAGAGTTGTAATTATACTGGGATAAGTTAGCTAGAGGTATGGCTACTTCTGTTGTAAGTTTTCAATACTAGAGCCACATTGTCTGGTGCAATAACCTTTGCTTTATCCATTGCTCTTAGCCATTTCTTGATATCATGTAGACTGAATTGAACTGGCTGAAGACAGGCTACAATAATGCTGGAGACCACAGGAGGAGGCTGAGATCGATCATGCAATAGATACTTAAGGTTGAAGGTGGTTGCAAATGCTTTTATCTTGTCCTTGGCAGTTGTGCGCTGGATGAGAATGTTCTTCCTATTTCTGTTATCAATGGTGGTGGATACCATATGACTAGATATGACAGGACTGCACAGCTTTGATCAGATCCTTTTGGTAATTGATTGCTTATCCCTAGCAATTGTATGATGCATTTGCTTTTTAAGCACAAGATCAATCCACTGTAACATTGCTGGTTTGGCACCTCACTTTTAGATGAGCTTGTTGCTGCTCCCAATTTATCATTCTGGGCTCCTATTGAACCAAGGTTGCTTCCTGGCTTATTTGTAGGAGTAGAGTGAGGCATATTCCAGGCCATGAAGTTGCAAATTGTGGTGAAAGTAGATTTTTCTATTATCAGTGACTCACAGGAGGTCCAGTTCTCTTCTGTTCACATAGGAACCTGCTCAGTTGATGCAAGGCTCGTGCTGATCACACTAAAAAGATGGTACGGTCAGGATGATTAGTGAGATCGGGATAATTATCAAGAGGAAGTTTCTTTGCTCACATTTAATCTGATTCCATGAGACATCGCGGTCTGCAGTCAATGTTGAGGGCTTCCAGTTTCACTTAATCTGAGCTGTGCACCAGCTCTGGTGGATCTGTCCTGTCGGTAGATTGTGATGATGAGAGTGACATGTTGGCTTTAGTTAAGAATCTCTTGAGTGCAGCTGTTATGCTGTTGCTTAAAAAGTCTATGGGGTAGTTCTCTTGGTTTGGACATCATGTAATCAACTAGATCTTTGCAATGTCAATTGGGAAACACTGCCTTTGCAGTTTTAGAACTCAGTGCTAGTTGATGGAGGGTTGTCAAGTTTTAGTCTCATTGTGTTTCAACATAGTGGTGTTTATGGAATTTGTTAGGCCAATTCAGTGGGAACGTGAGCAACCAAATTGCTATAGCAAGATTGTGTAAGGACTGGTTTCCATAAGGGTGCAGTCAAATTTCACATCACGGATTCTTGTTGTCCTTGCAAGTGCACTAACTGTACAGTATGCTTTGTGCCTGTATGAGATTAAACAGCTTGGTACAAGCTGCGTATGCTGAGCCAGCTTTCTGTAGTTGGTCATAAATATTCAGAAATATTAGGGAGTATTTTGGCAGGCATGTCCAAATGCAGTTCAGGCTACTTTCACGTAATGTGTTACACGCTTTGATTGTATATTTCTAGAATTCTGCAGCACACGGATTATTTGGTCTTCTGTATCTCTGTCATTCCATTGGGCATAGTTTAGCACAGTATACTTCGGGAAGAGGGCCTCCTATGATATCTCTCAAAGTGAGAAATTTTATTTGTGTGTACAGTTACATTAACCAGTGTGAAGGCATTGACCTGTATTGAATGTCTCAAAGCTTTTCCACTTCAAACATATTGGTCTGGAGGACATGCTGGCCAACTGTTGATTATTTTCACTCACAAGCTTCATTTATTTAATGATAATGGCATAAAACCAAAATAGAAACATTAACCACAAAAGCCTACAATTAGAAACTGGAGGTCCTGTTCCCGAGCCTGGTATTGTGCCTAATGGTGATAGTAAAAAAGATGCAAAAGAGTATAGCTATCTTTTTGGCAGTTTGTAAATGTGTAAGAAAGCTCTCACCTCCTAAAAGTAGCTCTGTGCACTAATTAAAAATACCCTTTGTCTCCATATAAGAGGATTGAATCCTGTGATGTTAGTTCCATTCATCTTGTAAATGCTCTTTTTTTTCAACGCAAGGACATATTAGTCTGAATTTCTGCTGAGTGGTTCACTCTTTGTGATTGCTGCTTGCTGTCCACTAAGTATGCAAACTACATCCAGAGGGCCAGCTCTGACCCAATGTTCTGTTTAATCCAGGGCTTTTGATTGTAAGTAGCAAGCACTGTCCACAGAATTACTTTTGACAGTTGATTTGAAGCCTCCCTACTACACTTATCAGTTCTCAAAACTGCTAATAATATGTGAACGTCTCTGACAAATATAAAAAGTCAATCTATTAGAAATTAAGCTTAATATTAAAAATGTTCAAAATTCTTCTTAAAAAATGACATGAGAAAACAAACAATATAATTAACTCGGTTAAATGGGAAAAAAAATGTAAATGTGTTTATAGATGTTTCTTGCAGCTGTTCTCTCCATTCAATTAAAATGAGCTTGCTGTTCCTGTTCCAGGTTGATCATAGACAGGAATAGCAGGCAGATTTCCAATGTTTCTTGATTAGTTAACTGCAGAAATTCATACTTCCCTGCTGGGCTCCAAGAGGAATGCAATGGTCCTATTTGGAATTTCCGTCTTGGGACATGCTTGTGTGTGTCAGGAGCTTGTGCTCAGTTAAAGGCTACATGTCTTCAGTTTCCTACAGACTGGTGGCATTTTGGCAGAGGGTTTGGGGCCAGTTGAACATTTCACTACACATAACCTAAAATGTGAAAATCTTTCAAATTGAGTGGTTTAAAATGGGTTAAACCATAAATCGGACCATCTATTAATTGTTGCAAAGAAAACATTCATGTTCAAAAAGGTTTCCCAAGAACCGAATGAAGATGTTTCTTCTCATTGTCCTTAGAACCATTTTTCAATGAACAAGAGGACCCTGATTCTGCATTTGAAGCTACGCAATACTTCTTTGAAGATATAACACCTGAAACTGTTCACGGTAGGTTTTATGGTCATCTTATTGTCTATTTTTAATAGTGTATTTATAACGCAAGATAAGGCAATGCATTGTTATAGGTCTCATTGACTGAGACATGTAGAAGTAGCTGCATAGGTGCAATAAAATAGATTGCAAAAAGGGCGAAGGCTAGCTACACGTTAATATCATGGGATCAAGCAGTATTTTACTGGATGCAAACGGTATCTTTCTGAAGTTCGGCTTTTGGAAAATGTTATAGAAAATGGTGGGTAAGACGCATGAAAATTGAACTTGTGAATGAATTCCACACACTAAACAGTTTCCTGTTCCAGATGCTGTCCATCAGGTGTAGCTATAATTGACAGATGTCCCAGAAGAATTTTGTCAGTTTTTTGATATCCTTAGAAGTGGATGGAAAGGCTCTGTTATACATCTTGCTGCTAAATTAGAATTGCACAGTCGTTCACTCTGAGCAAAGAAACCTTAAGAGGAAAAGAAAATGAACACAGCTGTTTTTGAAATTTTACAAATGTTTCTCTCTCTCTCTCTAAAAGCTGCTTCAGCTTTGTAACTCAGTTGATATTCAGCTCTAGAGGGATTAGTAGAATTAGAGAATATAATTAAATCCTATAGTTGAAAAACTATAGAAAATGATACACCTTTTCACATTTGTCTCTTGCTGAGAATGAAAAAGAATACTTAATGTTTTAGATGGGAGAATCATTATCATGTGAACTCTGAAACATGTCAAATTTGTGAAATTTTTACAGCAATTAAACTTTTTGTAGTCTGAGATTTGCTACCTTGAAAGCAACTGTACTTTAGCAGTAATTTTTTTGCACATAACATAATTCTCTCATCATTGCAAACCACAAAACATCCAATTTATGGTGAGCAAAATCATATAATTAAGAAACTAGGTCATTTCTACAGAGACATTTTTTTTATTCTGCAAACAAGCCCTGAAACAGTGCTTTAAATGTGGATCTGTTCAATTGTTATGAATGGAATTTCTTGGTTTCTGATACTGTCAACTTGTGTAAAGAGATTTTCAAATCGTTTTACACAAGTTGATAGTGTCAGAAACCAAGAAATTAACCCCTTTTGGTTATAGCAAGTCATTGTCCAATGAACTAGTAGTCTTGGGAATGCACTAATAACCCACCACAGTTCCCACTAAACCTTCAGACTGATGCAAAATATCTTGGAATCTACTCGACCAAAATTGATGAAAATAATATCATGTTAAATTCATTCTGAACCATATTTCCACTTTTTGTCTGTACATAAAAGTACATAAAATTAGGAGCGGTCCTCTCTTGCTTTTGCCTTTCCTATTCTTCTGCAGTACTCCACCCCCCCCCCCCCCCAAGAAAGCAGTGATGCAGTGTGACTGGTGGAAGAGTGATGGGTTGAATTGGAGGATGTTCTGACTGTATCACCTGAGCGTGAATTATAGTGGTTTGGTGTTAACCAGCTAAAAGTCAATGGCCAAGTTGCTAGCTTTGCATGGAGGTCCTGCTGTTCCCTCCGGGTAGTATTCCTTGAAATGTGTTGGAAGGCAAATTGTTGGAATGTCATAATCCCCTCAAACATGTTGCCCATCAGATTCTGAATATCAATTAGGTTGCAAGTGTTACAATGGAGCTGGCCACTGTTCCCATGCTGAAAAGGATAGACTTAGGCCCTGACCATCAACTTGCTAAAGTCCTCGCCTGCGTCTTTTGCAGCAGAACTCATGCAACCCTGATCTCCTGGGAAGCTTTCACTTGGGCTAGCCTTCCCATTGCCCTGCCGCCTCTCATCTCTGAAGACTGAGCATGTGCAGATCCCTTCTCTAAACTGTGCTGCAGAAATGCATGATGTGCAAGTATTTTGTGACTGAGAAGTTCAGATTGAGTGACGGGTCCACCTTCCATGTGATCTGTTCCACCCTTGCCTGAGAAGAGGAGGGATCTTGGCAATCTGAAAGAAGCATGTGTAGGATTATGGTGAGGGAGGAAACAAGTTAGAGTAGTGTGGCTACATCACCTGCAGCTTATAAATCAGAAGAGATTTTGGAATGTGAGGAGAATTAAGAGTGAGTGATGTCTTTGCTAGCATTGTCTGTGGATTCTTATGGCAGCTCCTTCAATGATGGTGAGAACTTGTCCACCAGGGTGATGAGAATTGGATCCAGGCTTGTTCCCCCCACTGGTCTGTTGCTGCTCTCATCAAGTATATTGAGTTTTATCTCGCAAATAAGTCATGTGTTTCAGTGAATGTCTTTCAGTGTTTCTGGGTAATGCACCTGCTATAGTGAACTAGCAGGCAAAGTTTGGATGTTCTGGGTTATGGACATTGTAAAGCTTGGTGTAGTGGTAAGTATGTGAAGGTTTTGAGTGTTTGTTAGGATTCCTAGTTGTTAAGAGATGGTTGAGTGATGGGGAGCTATTGCATGAAGCATTGTGTGAGGCTAGTGACTGAGCTGTGAGATGGATTTTATGTACTCATGGGTGTTGGCTGCATTTGTAAAAGTAAAGTTTTTCTGACTCTGTATCAATGTTTTTGGGGCTTTATTTCTGGTACTTTGTTTGCAAACTCTTCAATCACTTTGCTACAGGTTGGATTGTAGTACTCTTTACTTCACCAACCAAGACTTCCAGAGCTACATCTGAAAAGTGGAGTTGCTGCTCTTACTCAAGTTCTGCCGTGGCATCTATCACTATAAAGCATCTAACTTTTTAAGATGTGCAACCATGGCTTCATTCAGTGCTAGCATGCTTCAGCAGGTGTCAGCTGCTCATGAAATTGAGCAGCAAGGTTGGCAACAGGCGGCTGAAGCTGATTAGATGTTGAAGTCCGGAGTTTGAAGTGCAGTTTTGTGTTTGTTCTGCACCAGGTCAAAAGCTACCCTTCAGTTGCTCAACACAATCCCAGCATGTATTCAGCTGTTTTCAGTTTAGTATTTCAATCCCTTCTCCACATTTGTTTGCAAAAAAAAATTACAATTGTTTTATTAAGTACATCGCTCCTTAATTTTTAGTTTTTACAACATGATGGGTGAAATCTTGTCAGAACATGAAATCCTACAGAATATAGACTTTTACCAGATGGTCAAAAACAATGCACCATAACTTGCTGTTGGGAGGGGCGGGGGGGTGGTGGGCGCAGGGTGTGGGGAAGGTATTTGAAATCTCAATAAATAACGGGGCCGACAGTGTATTAGCTTAACAACTGAAGTTTTAAGATCGAGAAAGAAATGGGAACAGCCAGGAGGAAAATGAATTTAAATTGGTAAATTTGTTAAATGGGGTATAGAAAGATAAATAGAAAAGAAAACAGAAGAGAGAAAAAGATTCAAAGTAAAACAAAAATATTTTAAAAATTGGCACATCATAAACACTCTCCAGGAAGATTCAACCCAAAACCTTTAAAAAATAATATGGCAATTATTTTTTACAGCAGGTAATAAAATAACTTTTTTATTTCAGTTACAGAAATTGAGTCAAGAACAAAAAGTGAAACAGAAGATGGCTTTGTCACTGTAAACCTGAGGAATGAGAAAGGTAGAGACTGAAGTATACCAACTGATGCTCCACAAATAGATTTTAAAATTAACACTTAAAGAAATATTGTACTGTTTTAAAATTTTGTCTCAACTTTTACAATGGAACTTAGTATAATCTGGTAGCTCGATGTTTGGTTAACCTGTTTTGTTTTTGCTCTGTTATAGTGGAGAAGCAACAAAATCCACATGATTATCGACATTACATCAGAATGTGGGCACAGGAAAGAGAGCCTAAGTTGCAGAATATCAAAGATTTGCCTAAACTGAATCAGGTAAATTAGATCCTTCTATACCCTAGCATGTAACTAGCAACTTAGTAACTTCCAAACACACTGACATTTAAAGCACACTTGTTCTTAATCCTTTGCAGGAGCAATTCATTGAGCTATGTAGAACTTTGTACAACATGTTCAGTGAAGATGCAAATGAGCAAGAATTGTACCATTCTACTGCAGCTGTAACTAGTTTACTTCTAGAGATTGGTGAAGTAGGAAAACAGTTCATCAGTCAGGCACTTCAAGAACCAGGCAGCAGTCATGATAGTAAAAGCAGAATGCATCCGAGGAAGGAAAACCAACCATTACATTATGGACAAGGGGATTCTTTCTGTGCCATCCTTGATGGGATGGATGATGAAAAGGTGTCTTCCAGTGAGATGCAAGAAATTAAACTGGATGACAGTTCACCAAAAGAAAATGGTATTTCTTCAGCAATGTTAATCTCTGATGACGAAACTAAAGACGATACTTCCATGTCCTCGTACTCTGTGCTGAGTGCTGGCTCTAATGACGATGAGAAGTTACAATGTGAGGACATCACAGAGGACACGGTACTTGTGCGTAATAACAATGAAAACCCGCTTCCCAGGAGTAATAACGTAGACAAAGACTGGGCTATCACCTTTGAGCAGTTTCTGGCTTCACTTCTGACAGAGTCTGCTTTGGTGAGATACTTTGAGAGGGCTGGGCTAGTGATGCCCAGGATTACAAATGCCAAGAATGTCAGAATGATGGGAAAACAAATCACAGCAGTAAATGACTATGAGATTGCTCCAATCTCAGGATAAGGTTATTTCTGCTGCTTCTTTCTTGATATTACATAAAGTAATGTTCCATAAACCATGTAGACCAATGAAATGTTTAGTAAACAATGTGTACAGTAGTTTCAGAAAAGTTGTCCTATGTATTGTATCTTGTATTGTAAATTATAAGATGAAAATTTCCCCTCCTAAACCCATGTTTTGTTGCCATTAGACGTAAAGCTTTAATTTATAACATCTGTAGAAAACCGGAGCACCTGCACTTTTCCTTCATGCTGCTTTTTAAACTGGAGAAATTATTTTTGTTTATTAATCATTTGTGACCAATGATTCCTTGTAACTTTATATGTTGACCTGCATCTTCTAATGTTACTGAAACCATTCCTGGAAATTTTCATTTTTATACTAGAGACCTGTTCTAATACGACTTCTGTCTTTTGTTTTCAAACTGAAGTTGCTGTTTTAAATTGGTTTCTTTCCCATGTTTTTAAAATGATTCTTGGATGTTGGCTTGACCTTTAAAATGATGGGAACAATATAAAGAATAAAATTAAAATACCAGTTTAAAGCACTCAGTTAGACTGGTTAATTGTTGATACATTGATCTTGGGCATCTGGCAAAAACAACTAACTATTGTGTAATCATTAAAAATGTCTAAGGATAAAAATCAGTCAGATAATAAAATGGAGATTGAAAATTGTAAATGAAGATAGATCTGAAGTTCCCTGTCTTCATTAAATTGTATTGTGGAGCAAGAAATTGAAAAGGCAGGGTAAAGAGAAGAGACAAAGGCAGAGACAACCCCAGAGAGAGAGAGAAACATGCACATGGTAAGGGATCGTACACTCTGGTGTGGAAACATTGGAAGCACAAGATTTACAGAGGCTTGAGGGGAGAGAGAACTACACAGACAAATAAAGAGAAGCAAGCAGAGAGAGAGAAGGAGATTCTGAACCATGATAAATTTAGTAGCGGGAAGGTCCAAGTTTGAGTGTCCTTTGTCTGGGCCTGTGATCATGCAATGTTTTTCAGTGTCTATGGCTGTTGTCTGTTGTGACTGAGGTTTGTCTCATCATTGAAATCTAGCTCCTGTGCTCATTCTGGATCTGTTTCCAAAACTGGCAAAAGTATTTGGAACATTTGTCACTAGAAACTTCCAACTATTTTTTTTCTAGGCTTTAAACAACCAGCCACTCTTATGGGAACAGAGACTGCAGATGCTGGAATCTGGAGCAAAAAAACAAGATGCTGGAGGAACTTGGCGGGTCAGACGCATCTGTGGAGGGAAATGGAAAGTCTTCAGTATGGGTCAAGACCCTTTATCTGGATTCGGGTTGAAGGGTCGAGACCTGAAACATCGACTTTCCATTTCCCTCCCCAGATGCTGCCTGACCTGCTGAGTTCCTCCAGCATCTTGTTTGTCACTCTTATGGGACCCTCGAAGCTGTCAAAGAAGCTCTGTGTAAAATTTTATCAAATGTAAATGTGTGGCCTCCCTCCACATCAAAACCACACCTGAGCCAAATACATTCATGGGGTTAATAGATGGCATTTATGATGGTGCACAAGGATCATTCTAAAATTGGCTTTGATGCATGATTGCCCCTGGTTTAGAATATCATGGAGCCTAAATTCACTGCTGATAGGACTTGGTTTGCTTGCAGCCTGGCCAAGTAAGGGCTGTTAGGCTCCCTGGAACCCAAAACTTGCCAGATTTCTTCAATCTAGTTTTACAATGACTATTCTCTGTTGGACAAGCCAAATTTATATAACATTTCATTGTAATGTTTAATATGCTCTGGATAGACCATCTCAAGATCAATCTAATAACCTTTCATAGCTGGTTAATTATTGAAGTTCAAACAGCACCCTTCCATTCAATTTCCCCGAGCGAGTAATTTTGTTTTCTGTGGATGAAGTCTGTAAGTCAATACTGAGGAGACACTATGCACTGCACAGCTGGTTCGAAGTAAATCTGACACTTTCCCTGGAGAAAGGGTTTACTTGAAGTTTAATACCAGCACTTGTAAGGAAAGGCATCAAGGAATTTTAAATGCAGGTCTGCCGGCATATAGATCATGAAGACATTTCAAGGCCAAGTAATTGTAAAGTCCCACAATCTAATGTAAAGCTATCTTTCATGCTCTTTGAGTGATAAGTTGGTGCATATACAATACTTTCTGTATAATATATTTACATGTAATCAATCTGCCATCATATTCCAAGTGTAGAGGTGAGCATCAAGCAACATATTGTAACATTACACTATTGATTGGTTACATTAGCACTTAATTGGTGTTACTTAATGGATCTCAATGAGGGGAAGGAAGAGGCGAAATTCAATACAGAACAGAAAATTATCTCGTACTCATAGATTATTTCACAGCAGAATATAATGAGTGCCATGTGGTGAATTGAAAGAAGTTCCACATCCACTCCCCACACCATTGCTCTGTGGTCAATAGCTAAAAGTGACCCCTTTTAAAGTAATTCCAGCAAGAAAAAAATTGACTTAAACATGAAATAAGCCTGCTTTTGTATAATTTTGCATAGATGAATTAATAGTACCTTGAAATTCATTGTGTATACCATGTTATTTAAATGTCATGGTGGGGGGTGGGTAATGTAAATTATTCACTCCCATCTGCATTTTGGATGAACTACTGAACTGCCAGCATACCTGCTAACCAGTTTGTCGAAAGGGATGTGAAATGATGCATGCCGACAGCAGCCTGCTTTGTATAATCGTGATTAGTCTGTACAGATCTCTCCTAGCTACTCAGCAGCACAGAAACAGATATCTTAAAACCAGTGCTATTGCTATAGACACCATAGATCCAATTCTGCAATAGCAGTTTAGGGGAATAGCTTAAGGAAGAATTGCTTTGATATAAATCCCACATTAGTTTCTATTCATGGAGTTTAAAATTCACTGTCAATTAAATAACTGATGCAAATTAAAATAAAAAAAACTGCAGATGCTGCAAATCTAAAATAACAGCAGAAAATGCTGGGAACACTTGGCAAGTCAGGCTGAATCTATGAGAAGAGAAACAGCTAACATTTCACATCAAAGGCCCTTCATTGGAACGGGAAAGGAAACAAAAGGATTTTGTTAAGTTGCAGGGAGGGGTGCATCTCTGAAAGTGTAGAACTGGGATAAGCTGTAAGTGAGGTTATCGTGTCAGAGGGAGCAAATTAAAATATAATAGGTTTTAAACTTTCCAAAGCAATCAGATGTGTTATCAGTAAGCTTATGCATTAGATGGCCAGCCAAATTGGATTAAAATATAGGGACACAACATAAAGTAAATGTGGTTTTGCTTTCAATGAAGTGGAGAAATACCATAGCAAATAAGAATTGGGAATGAGGTAATCGATTTGATCAATCTGTACTGTGGATTTCCCTTTCTAGATAAGTAAATGTTTCTATTAGCATCTTGTTCCTTTAAGTTTATATTCCATTTCTATTGGTGTTAAGTACCATTATTAAAGCTAAGATTTAATTGTAGATATGAACAGATTAAATGCCCATCCATTATATACCTTTGCAAACATTTATACTAACAGAATACATGTTTTCACCCAAAATAGGAAAAGTTCTCTAGAAAAAAATTATAAATGAAAAATGGGAAACATGGTGGCATAGATAATGGGCAGCATCTTGCAGATGACTAGCCGGCAGTTCTGTAGAGAACTACTGGCTAGCTGTAAGGTGCACGTCAGCAATTCCAGACTTTCGCACCTACATTGACTCCAGGGGCATCCCATAACTTGCCCAACAGAGGGGCCGGATGCACTTTCTTGTCTGGCCTCTCAGTTTCATGCCAACAAAAACTGGTATAACTATAGTGTGCTCCATTAATTTGAGTGGGGTTGCCGACCTTCATTTTAAAAAAAAAGCTTAATTCAATTTTTTAATTTTTGCTTATTTTACTGTATATTTCTTCTAAATTGATAGTTTAATGTACCTTTATGTAACTTAAACTTTATTAAATCAATTTTGTTTGAATGCCTCTGATAACCAGAGAGAATTAAAAATAGTAAAATGGGTTGTTGCATGCGGAATAGCTTTGCAACTGAGGCTTTGAGGTCGTTGGAAGCCGTGCAACCATGAATGATAAGTGTGGCTGTGAGGCTAAGAGGTAAGATTGAGCACCATCTGACCTACTGCTTTTGGCCAAGCAAACCTGAATTCTCTATCCAGGAGAGTTGTGGAGGCTCAATTATTGAGTATGTTCAAGATAGAGATATCTCTTTAAATATTGGAAGAATCTAGAGGTATGGGATAGTGCAGGAAAGTGATGCTGAGGTAGTCATGATCTTACTGAATTGCCTATTCTTGCTTCCATTGCTATATTCTTAATGTTTCAAAATTTTATCTATTTCTGCACATGTGCCTGTCATACTGAGGGTTTCCAGCATTTACTGTTATTTCACATTTCTAGTTTTAACAATTCCTTGAACCCTTTTAAAAGAGTGGGGACCTTCCCCACCCTGGTCCATTTTGTAGTTGCTATGGGAGCATGCTTCTATCCAGGCATAACTGCAATTTTCTGTCTTGTGTCTTTTTCTTCAGGAATAGAAGCTGGAGGATGTTTCTTTTTGTTGTATTTTGGGCAGTGCAGGAATACTCAACAGGCCCTACAGAGATACTTTGGTTCTACTCTGACACAGGCTTCCAGCCCCTCCAACCATTCAATCGCTAACCACACCCCCCCCCCCCCCCAATGATTACACAATCCTCCAAGTCCCCAACTGTGACCTATTTCCACATGAAACTCTACCTGCCCATTGGCCACGTCTCCCTAGAGTTGGTGTTCTTTGGTTTCATGTAGTGGAGTGATAAACAGCTTCTTGTCCACTTTGGATTGCTGCCATTCAGACAATAAATATAGACTTGTTTTAGTGAACCCCAGTTCCTTTACTTGGTTTTCCATATTAATTTCCAGTTGAGGGATTGGACAAATAACAAAACAGATCCCAAGATACTCATCAAACACCTTGTGCAGCCAACCATTTTCATTAGAGATACCCAACTACACCAGTTGCTGTGCCTGATGATTGTGTGAGAAATGCACAAGTTCAGATGTCAGCCACAGGCTGGATTCCAATTAACCATGCCAGTCAGACTTGGGAGTCTTTTAATTATTTCCAGTAGAGATCAGATTAATTTCAAGAAAATTGACAACTTAAAACTTGCCAGCAATGCCCAGATCTAGAAAAATGTAATAATAAAAAAAATACTTGCAGTTGTACTTTTAATTCTAGAATTGCTCATATCCTACTCCATACAAATGTTACAAAACTGACCAAAAGCACTTAAAGGCAGTAGCAGTTTGTAAGCAAAAATGAGAAAACATAGTTTTATGAATTCTTAGAAAAATTCCCTGATATTTTGATCAAACCCAAACACGTGCTAAAATAAATTAAAAAGTTTCTATAAGTCCTTGCAAACTCAGTGGGCATCAATGAGCAGGTTATTGACAAGTGCTATTAGCACTGTCAATGACAACTTCCTTCACTTTGATGAAGACTGAGAGTAAATTGGGCTGTAATTAGTGGCTTGGATTTGTCCTGCTTTTTGTCCAGCCAGGATCTTGTCTGGTCACATAGCCTTTTCTTGCATACAAGTGAATTAGATGAAGATAGGCTTTTACGATGGATCATCCCCTTTCCACATCTGGTCGAATGTGTTTATGAATGCTTCAAGCCTGTCTTTACCATGTGCATGCTCCACTCCAGATCACTGATGGTGGGAATGCTCTTGGGACCTTTTTCCCCTCATTAGCTGTTCCGTTGTCTGCAACCATTCACAGCTAGGTGTGGCAGTACTGTATTGCAGAGCTTTGAGCTGATCTATTGGTTGTGAAATCACTTTAGATCTGTCTATTGCACGGAGACACAAGAGACTGCAGGAGCTGGAACCTGGAGCAAAAAGCAAACTGCTGAAGGGGGTGGGGGGAGCGAGGGAAGGAATTGTTCACAGGTGGAGAGCCCGCATCAGAGAATGGAGAGGGAAGCTAGCCAGTATAAAGGGAGGGGCAAGACAGGAACCGACAGTCTCGACATCCCCATTACCCTCATCCCAGCAGTTGACCTTCCAATTTTACTTTTTCCTCCATGTTTTTCCCACTGTTGTCCCACAACATCGCAAACACCCTTCGTCATCCACCCCACATCTTTCAAAATGCCAGGTTCCAATCAATTCCCTCCCCCAATGCCCCACAACCCCGCACCCCAGGTGACCGTATCGGTTCAATTAGTCTGAAACCACTGACTGTCCAAATTCAGCACTAGAAAGGAATACCAGAAGATGCATTTTCAGTTCTAGTTATAGTGAGATTCCTCACTAAATTACAGACAAATTCACCCAAGGTATAGATAGAAATGGCTAAATAATTTTCATTTTTTCTTGCCACAGCATTAGCATGAAAATAGAGCAATCTTAGAATGAGTTAACATGATGGTTTGCATCGACTGACAGCAGCAACAATGACCGAATTCATATTTACAATGCCCAAATAAATCATGCAACAGATGAGCAACTCATGAATATTTAAGCTTGCAATTAATTACAAGGGCAGGAAAATAAACTGAAATTGCAATCCTTCCATTGTATCATCCGGCAAAAGTAGAATAAATGTGCCATTTGCTTGGAATATGAATGCATGTACTTGCTTTCCGACCTGTTCTGAGTGTGGAGTACAGAATTATAATTCTTTGCATTCACGGAGATAAAATCCACTTAATACATGATTTAGGGATGGGCAATCACAGGGGTCGTTAATCTATTAACTTTAATAATGTATAGTATATAATGGAAAACTGCAATAAAACCAATCCTGTAACCTAGTTGAGCATACGGATAGTCTCAGAATGCTGTTAGCTCATGACTTGAATGATTTATAATTGTAATTTTGCTCTCAGGACTGGATTACTACCTTAAAGTCATTGTTTGTTATCTGTTGTTTTCGTAGTATATATTGACACAAAGTTAGAGGACTGAGGTGGGTAAGGAGCCATTTGCTAGCATTGAATACCAAGCAGAATGTATGCCCACTCATGTGATTTGGTACTGACATTAACTTAAAATAGATACTTAGTTTGTTAATGTATTCATTGTGATTCAGTTGGCCAACTCCCATGTAACTTTGGAGTAGTGTAGTGGCCACGGAAATCAGGAATTATGTAGGCTTAGGCTTTTCTTCCCGGAATATTTTAGGAAAGGTGGATTTCCTGAGGATGAAACCTTCACTGTAACTACCAAAATCCCTTGCCTCCTGTGTTATCTCTCTCTTTCCATTCCTCCCATTTTTGTTCACTTTCCCATATCCTCCCTCAGCCCCCCCTCCCACCACCCATTTTCTTCCCCTCCTCCTCTTGGTTCCATCCACCTACTACCCACAAACTTCACCCACTGAATCCCCTCCCCCATCTGGTCACATCTGCCCTTCATCTCTGCCTTAATATTTCCTATTATCACCTTCCTTATTTATCTGAGTACAACACTTGTAGCCTTTGTGTCCCTACCTATCACCCACCACCCTATGTCTCCACCCCACCCTCCCCTCCCCCACCTCTCTCCATCTGCCTCTTTGTTTTCCTTGTCTGTTTCCACCTCTCACCCACCCACCTCTGTCTCCCAACTCCACCCCTCCCTGACTCCTTCTGTCCATCATGCTTCACCCCTCCTCATTCCATCCCTTGTCTCGCCCCTCCCCATCTCTTCCTTATAGTATCTTCCCTCTCCTCTTCAGTCTTGATGCCAGGTCTCAACCCAAATATTGACAATTCCTTTCCCCAACCCACAGATGTTGCCTGATCCCCTGAGTTCCTCCAGCAATTTGTTTTTTTTTTGCTCTAGATTCCAGCATTTACAGTCCTATGTCACAAAATAATCAGGCATTCTTGTGTAGGATACAAGATACGAGGATACTGGTTACGTACAATTGATTTGCAGATTCAACACCTGGTGTTCCCACCTATTGAGAAAGTTAAGGATGATAATGTTACAGTATCAATTAAACGGGCAGTCTCAATTAAAATTCATATTATGGAATTGATGATAGTGAAACTACTACCACAAAATTATTAGTAAATGCTAAGATGACTGTGCATTGCAGAAACATCAAATCAGTTATCACAGTACATGATCCAGATGTAAAGCAGCACAACTTGAAACAATATGCAAAGAATAACATACCTAGAGAGCATTTTCTGCTTTAAAGATTAGGAAACTGCAACTGGCATTGCTACTGGACTCTGAACTTCTCATGGTTGAACATATTCTGGACAAGGATCAAAATTAAGCAAACTTTAGGATCCAAATTAATTCATGGTCTATTTCTGTAACTTGTCTTTTGGTGGATCCATGTATGTCTAGAACAGACCAGAATGATAGATTATATGCACAGTGAGTTGTTGGGGTTCCAAATCGAAACAAATCCAAATGATAAAACAAATCAATTCATTATTCACTCTGAGCTATAATGTGTCTTTGGATACAGTTTGCATTGTTCACTATTCTCTAATTTTCTATATTTCAGATTTAAAGCAATTTTTTTAAAATTTGGATTTATTTATCTAAATCAGACCATCTTTGATTAATTTTGGTTTATGATCCTGCTTATTAATGCATATTTTGCATTTGCATTTTATTTTAAAAATCAACTAATTTGAACCAGGATTGAAATTTCCCCAAGGGTTCATTATTAAACACAGCATGGTTTATGCACTGGTCTCTGGTCTTACCTCTTTGAAGTGGCTAAGAAAACTATGAATATTATCCAAATACCTTTGCAGAATCTAGTCTCCCCACCCTTCACACTGATAAGCAAGATGACGTGTCAAAATTTGTGACAAACTTGAAATCACAGATTGGTACTATTGAATGGGGATGAGATCCTGCAAACAGAATTCAGTGGGTTCAGCAGAAAGTTAAAAAGTAGGACCTCCAGGGTTGGAATCTCAGGATCGCTCCCTGTGGCACACACTAGCAAGGCAAGAACTAGGAAGATAGTACAGTTAAACAGCGGGTGCAGAAGGGAGGGCTTCAGGTATATGGATCATGGTTTTTTTCCAGGGTAGCTGAGATCTGTATGAAGAAGGATGGGTTGCACCTAAACTAGAGGGTCACCAATATCCTCACAGGGAGGTTTGCGATTGCTGTTCGGGAGGGTTTAAACTCGCGTGACAAGGGGGTGGGAATCAGAGCAGTAGGTCAGCAAGTGGAGGGATTCAGGGCAAGGTAGAGGTTAGGTAAAGTAAGGATGAAAGGAAGGACAGGCGGGGCCAGGTTAATGAACACTGAGAGGTGAGATAGGGTAAGATAGAGTCTTTTTCTCAGGGTGGAAATGTCAAATACTAGAGGATATAGTTTTTAAGGTGGGGGGGAAGTTTAAAGGAGATTTATGAGGTAAATTTTGTACACAGAGAGTTTCTGGAATGCATTGTCAGGGGAAGTGGTGGAAGCAGATACAATAGCAATGTTTAAGAGGCATTTTAGACAGACACAAGAACAGGCAGGGATGGAGGGATATAGACCACGTGCAGGCAGATAGGGTCAGTTTGGATTGGCATCATGGTCGGCACAGACATTGTGGGCCGAAGGGCCAGTTCCTGTACAGTACTCTCCTACGTTCTATGTTCTATTTCAAACTGTTGAAGAAAATGTTGCTGCAAAGCTACATAACAATCTGCTGAAATCCAGTGATAGGTAGGAAGGGTAAGATAGTAGGCTGGTTAAAAAAAGGTTTAAATTAATGTTCTTAATAAATAAATAAATAAAACCACATTTAGCTAGGAGGTTTTTTTTTTGATAAAATGCATCGCCACCTAGAATCGCTTTGGCTCTGGCAGCGCCATTTAATTTTTATAGCAAGGAGTAATAGACAGACCTAATCACAAGTAGTGCCTATTTCATATATCATCAAGGGAATAGGGTTTTTTTTCCTGAACTGTAGGCAGTGTGAAGATATCATGAACACTAAGCTAATTATACTGTAATAATTGGCATGGCAGGAGCTTATACAACCTAACCACACTTCTTCCTGATACAGTGGTGCTCTGTTACCTGAATATCCACATTGAATAGCCTTTATTATACACTGTAGAGACTTTTCCTTTGTAGTATTTTACCTTTGTAAATTGTAATATTATAACTTTATAACATTATATTCCAATAAATGCTCTGCATCCAATCAGAGAAAACACATAAAAGATGCCCTTTTAAGAGATTTGCAGAGTCTTGCTTTAGTTTTAGTCCATGGTTTGAATTACACCACCAGTCCTCAGATATCTTATCCAAGTAACCTTTCTTCTAGGACTTTGGTGAAATGGCCACAAGGAGCCCATTTAAAGACTGCAGATAAGGCACCTTCATTTGTACCTGAAATTTAGACCTGTAAACAGAGTTGAATCTAAATTTACATATGTTAGCAGTCAATTGCCTGTTGTGCACATTTAACAGGCCCAGCTGCAAGACAGGTGGGCCTTGAGCTTCCAAGGAAACTTGAAGATATTTTCCACTGCTGCTGTCTGTTTTTCTGGCAAGAAACGAGTGGCTGGCAGTTTAAAAAAACTCCCCCTAGACAGAGTAAATTTTCCTGAGTACAGCTACAGGTATACACCTGGGAATAAGAACATTGCAGCTGCTGTTCCTTGGGATCTACAACTTCCAGAGCATTAGAATTTCTATCTAATGGTGAATGAGTGCATCTAAAGGTGCAGCTAAATGACTTTACACCTCCTAATGAATTGCCATCTAAGGAAATGACAGAATGATGATGCATGAATAAGGAATACATCAAATTCAGGTCAAAATTATTTGAAAGTAGATTCCATTATTTACCATATTTTAAGATTTTTATCAGACAACATCAGACGGCCATGGGGCACATAGGAAAATATGATAAAAGGAAAATCCACAATCTTTATTTTTGCCATTTATATTTCAGTATTGCGCTGATAGAGTGGCAACACTTACAGAATTAATTGCAGCGTGATTCAGCAGATTTGAAGCTGACACTAAAGTTTGCAGTTCACTCCAGCCCGTTGTTGCAGAGGCTGGAACAGTGCAGCTCCAGAACTGTATCAAAGACAAGCATTCATTTCCCACACTAAAATGTGACAACACAAACTGCCTGTCAAACATAAAACAGCCCATTGGTTTAACAGGAAATTTGATGGCGAATTCACACACAGTTAAGATAATGGCAGCAAAATCTGTATCTTCATAAATTTTAGTACTCATGTTTATCATGTGAACTATTTGTGTGTAATTGTTGTTGCAATGGACAGTCCCTCATGGCATCTGCCAACCAACCTGTGGAGCTCTGCTGTCCCACTCACCAGTGAATCCTGTTCCATGTTGTCCTCGCCGACGTGCTTGGGCAGTCGTGTGATCAGCCATTTTGCATGCCAAATGTCCCCACTGTTACAAACATTCTCACCAATGAAGATGCTTTATGAATTCCCAGGAAATAGTGAAATGAGACTTAAAACAAGTTTGTTAGTATTGTGCTACCTGTGCAAGCTTAATATCACTGAATTGGTGCTACAGTCAATCGCAAACATAGAAACATAGAAAAACTACAGCACAATTCAGGCCCTTCGGCCCACAAAGCTGTGCCGAACATGTCCCTACCCTAGAAATTACTAGGCTTACCCATAGCCCTCTATTTTACTCAGCTCCATGTACCTATCTAACAGTCTCCTGAAAGACCCTATCGTATCCGCTTCCACCACCGTTTCCGGCAGCCCATTCCACGCACTCACCACTCTCTGAGTAAAAAACTTACCCCTGACATCTCCTCTATATCTACTCCCCAGCACCTTAAACCTATGTCCTCTTGTGGCCACCATTTCAGCCCTGGGGAAAAGCCTCTGACTATCTACCCTATCAATACCTCTCATCATCTTATACACCTCTATCAGGTCCCCCCTCATCCTCCGTCTCTCCAAGAACATTTGATATATATTATTAAAATTATGTATTTCAAATAAAAAGTTTAGTTTGTCTCCTGTTTTTTTGGATCCATGTATATGGATTATTGCTGCATAAATGTGAGAATTATTATCCTAATCATGGCTATTTGAAGACTAGGATATTATTCTTCCTTAATGCCCACATCTCAGCCCCTCAACTTTCCAATCCTTCAACTGAGCCCTTGATCTACAATTTTTCCCCAGAGCCCCTCCCTGCCAGACCACCACTTACCTGACTGAAGCTATAGTCCTCAGCCGTGACTTTGGAACACCACCCCCTACACACATCACACACACATCACACACACACACACACACACACACACACACACACACACAGAAGCACACACACAAACACAGACACACACACGCAGATACACACCATCAGACACAGACACACAAACAAACACAGGCACATACACACATAGCTATACACACTGACACACACACACACACACACACACACACAACCACACAGACGCACGCACTCTCACATGCACACACAAAACAGACACACAGCACAGGCACCACCAATTCAAGTATAATCATCCATCACGTCCTCCTGACCACAGCACATATTTTATCCTTCTTCCCCCAGTCTCCTCAACAGCCCCAATACCTCTTACCCCTAAACCCTTCCCTCCTCCCCAATAACAGCAAAGGCCCAATGCTTCTTATCCCTAATCTTCCTCCCCACTCCTCAGAAATGACACAGACCCAATCCTTCTTCTCCCTCGCCCCTCACCTCCTACTCTTGAGAATGTGTATAAGGAAAGATTAGGAGAGTAAAAGATTGTGAGCCCTGAGATGTGAATTAAAGGGTACATCACTATGTCTGTAACAGACTGCTTGAAATAGCTGTGCTTCGCTTTGCAGGGCCTTGCTTCAGAGATTTTGTTTGCTTCAGCTAGTTTTCTTCAGCCTTGAGGTATGATAATACCAAGTACAATCAGTTCCTGTCTCAGCAAGTCTGCACAATTGACTCTTGCTCCACTAAACTGACCCTGAGCCCACCATGAGAAACCTCATGTATACAAAGATAACCGGTGGAACAAGATGGTCTGAAAAGATTAAGGAACTATAGCTTTAGTAACTTTTTTAAAGTAAATTCCTTTGTCTGTAACCAATCACGATGTAGAAAGTAAGTGCCATGCTGCCTGACTAATGCATGATCATTCCTTGTATGGTAATTGTTTGCACCTCTGAAAAAGTATAAGTATGTATGTAGATCAATGTATCTCAGAGACCACCCGGTCCGGGACGTAGGTGCCTGGCTTGGTGCTCTCTCCTCAGATCAAGTAATAAAGAGATTGAACGAGAACAGTGGTCTTTTGAGTCTTCTCTCTGACCGAGTGCGACACTCTGAGCCCAACATTGGCCCTGAATAGGGCAATGGCAGCTGCCGTCTCGAGCCCTGTGAACCAATCTTGCTCCCTACTCCTAGACATCATAAATTTGCTTCTGACTATCTGGTGCCCTTTTCATTTGCACTTGAGACCCTGTGCCTCACACACCACTCAAGTTTGCGGGGGGGGGGTGAGTTGGGGGCTCATAATTGACACGGTCATTAGTGTCCTGGTTTAAATGAGACATGTTGAATTACCTCTTTAGATGAAGGGTTTGGGAAGAGAAGTTTTGGTCAACGTTTAACCCCTGCAAGATACACCTTAGCTATTTCCAACTACTAATTCTGGAAGGATTTGTGAAACATTTGTAATTGTACTCTTTATCATGTTTGAGGATATCTTCAGAATGATTGTCAGCAAGCCACTTAACATTATTTTACTCTCTATTTGCAAAGGAATGAAGATCCACTGAGGTGCTCTGATATAATAATATCTATTGCAAATTGAGTCAACCAGAGGGAAAAAGACAAGTCCCTCAGGCAGCCTCTTTAACAGGCAGTGAATGCCAGTTCCATTTGTCTTAGTGCCAATGAGTTATTAATCTTGCATATATGCCTTTGTAAACACAACAAAAATCTAAAGGAAGAAAAATATTCAACCTACGTTAGCTCTGATAACGTGGTCACCATTCATGTTGCGATTTCTCAACTACCCTTGAAATCATAAAGAAAGTAGTGTTGGAAAAAATGCAGAAGTTTTCTTTCCTGGGTGAAGAGATATTTCCTGAAATTCTGACTGAAACTGTCGATCTGGTTTTCTGTCTGTGCAACTGAAAGGAGCATTCCTGAAACTTTACTGACATAGCATCTGATAATCTGACAGGACTTCATCCCTTGTCTCAATATGTATTCATTTTGTTTAGCTCAATGTGCTTGGTGGGTTTGTAACTGGCAGATAATTTGGCAACCTGAACTAATAACCCAGTGTATAAGTTCAAATCTATCAATGGGTATTTGTGAATATATTATTACTTAATTAGGAAATCTGTAGGAAAAATAATATGAGTAATGGCAACAATGATGGCATTCAATTATTGCAAAATCCTTCTAGATTCTCTAACGTTAAGGAAGAATTTGTTTCTCTTTAATCTCCTTCAGGGCCATTGTTCACCAGCCTGCCTTATATGAGATACCTGACTTCTTGCTGTGGTTATAATATCCACCTCCACCCCCCAGCAATGAGATGTGGTAGCAGCCTGGAATGGTCCTCAGGCCAGGAAGGTGACAGTGACCTTGGCCTCCACTGACAAAGCAGGCCAGACACATTGTAAGCGTGTATTTGAGACTGCAGGAGGTCACAGATTTCAGTGAGGACTGTTGCATTTGGAATATTGTGAGCAATTTTGGTCCCCGTATCTAAGGAAGGATGTGCTGGCTCTGGAGAGGGCCCAGAAGAGGTTCACAAGAATGATCCCAGAAATGAAAGGCTTAACATATGAGAAACGTTTGATGGCTCTGGGCCTGGACTCAATGGAGTTCAGAAGGATGAGAGGGGATCTTATTGAAACCTACCGGATACTGAAAGGCCTGAATAGAGTGGATGTGGAGAGGATGTTTCCATTAGTAGGAGGGTCTAGGATCCGAAGGCACGGCCTCAGAATAAAGGGACATCCCTTTGAGATGAGGAGGAATTTCTTCAGCCAGGGGGTGGTGAATCTGTGGAACTTGGGTGGTGTAGAGAGGGAAGTTGACTCCTGTGTACTCTAGCATGAATCATCACTGTCAGAAGTGGAAGTAACATCTTGATCAGCCTAAGTCCCAGTTCCATATTAGCGGCCATTGAATTGGAGAGAGGAAGTGGGGTGGGAGAGAAATCCATGCTTGCTCTACTATTCCTCAGAGGTACTGGTCCTGACATTTCCCGGAATGCTTCTCTGGTCTCCTGTCATAACATCCAGAACTTGAAAACATGGGTTAGGTAAAAGAGGTTTGTGATGTACATACTAGTCATCCAGGGATTCTACAGCCAAAGTCATGTCATAATATTGAGAAAATCCCTTCAGAAAATCAGACCTTTTGTATGTATGGATTTTTCTTATAAACTGTGAACAAATAGATTTTGTGGTCACATTCATGGTCCAAATCCTCTGTTTCCAACAGATAATGATATGTGCAATCAAGGTTACTCTCCACTGGATCTGACAACAGAGAGCTGCAAACACAATTAATTTTACTTCAAATGGAGTTCATCAATGTAACTCATTCTGCTGATGAAACTGTGCTATAAATGATTCATCTACCAATACGGAGGAACTTAATTGAAAATGTGAAAAAAGAATTATTTGAACACAGTGCTCCTATGGGAGGGTGACATATTCTCCAGTGTCATTGGTTCTCAGAGTTTGGCAAAGTGCCTAGGTGAGGTAATGTCAATGATTCACATCCAGAATCTCCTTGCATTTATAAAAAACCTTTCCTCTGTCAATCATTTCACTGCATCATCACAGTATCAGAGTTTCTTTTTAACTTTATAACATCAGCTCTGTTTAATCAAAGGACTGAATCCCATCACATATAAATAAGACACAATTGATTGAAGCTGCTTCTAAAAATTACAACTTCACAGAAGATTTAAAGATATAAAATTATGCACAAGAACCTAATGAAAATAGTGTCTGGTATTTGTCACATAATTTAAACCTAAAAGTGTCATGCATTTGTGTGGCAAAATGTCACAACCTCCTTCAAACTGTAACCAAAGCATGAAACTAGCATTGCACATCAGTTATTGCTGAAGGGAACTGCCTGGTTTTCATTTATAAAGAAATTTTCCAGTTTCTATTCTGGGAGCTGCCTAAATGGCTATCAAATTAAGCATTCACTGACTACAACTCAATTAAAGGTAAGTCTGATTACAGCCAGTCCCTAGGTTATGACAGGGTTCCATTCCCGAGAACTGTTCGTAACCCGAACAGTGTGTAAGTCGGAAATGAGCAAGAACGGAATGTGGGAGAAGATCATGGAAACAGCTGTGATGGGAGAGCAAGCAGGTGCGGGAAGAGCGGCCGCTAGTTGACCTTGCTGATTCAGTGAGTGAGCGAGCGAGTCTGCTCAGGGCTCCCGGCTCTGCTTGGCTACCCAGCCCCTGATTGTTGCTGCTTCAGGTGGTGGGGGAGGAGGAGATTAAAGGTACATGGAAATGCCCCATTCCCACCTGGCGGGAGATGCCTCCAGCCCCACAGCAGCTGGCAAATCCATCCCGCCGTTCTCCCAAACACTTGGTCGTATGGATGAGGTGTCCATAAATCAGGTGTTTGTAATGTGGGGAGGGCCTGTATTTAGTCAGTGAGGAAAAGCCACCAATCAATGATCATGAACCTCCTTCAAGGCTGTCATGTATGAACCAACTGTCATAAATCTAACTAAAATATGGCTATTTTTCTTTCTAAATGTGTTGAGTGGTCAGTTCAATTTACTGCTAATGCCAGTATTACAACTAAAGGTAAAATCTAGAAAGTAATGTGTGAATAACTTGAACTATTGCTAATGCAGGGAATCTAGTGAAGAAGAAATATACTATGAATGCCTCGGTTTCTAAACAATCAGAGACACTCCGCCGTTAAGTTCTCAAAAGTGACTTTTTGGCCTTAATTTTCCAACAATTGTTCTTGATGTTGCTACACTTACAATTAATCTCCCAACAATCTCACCGCAGAAAATTAATTCTTTTCATTCTTTAATCAAAACTCAGCATTGCTGGCAAGGCTGGTATTTATAAGCTATCCCTAAGTGCACAAAAGGTGGTGACAAAACACCTTCTTGAAACATTGCAACCCTTCTGGCCATGTTGGGAAGTGAGTTCCAGCATTTCAATCCAATGAGGATGAAGGATTAAGAAATATTTCCAAGAAAGATGGTGTCCAGCTTGCAGGGAAGCTTACAGAAGGTAGTGATCTCATGAGCATGCTGGCTTTGCCCTTGCTGACAGCTGTGTTCTCTTAGAACTCATGAGTTTGAGATATGCTCTGGCAGTTAACTGTGGTTGCATATTGTTGCTGGTCCAATAGAGTACTGAGCTGTTAAATCTAGTAAGTAACAGCAGAAGACCCCTTAATTGTACCTGCAGGATTTTTATCAATGACTGCAAGTCTTCCCCAAAAGCAAACATGTAAAAGTATGGGAATTCCTTCATGTTGTGAATTGTCAGTGGAAATTTTTAAAATATTAGATATTAGATATTACAATTTGGGTTTTTCTTTCTGTCCCTTTACTTCTCTTTCTCAGCCCAGTTTTCCTTTTTGTCTAGTCAGTTCTTATTTTGTAATTAATTTGTCATTGAATTCATCTATTCCACTTTGCCTTCTTGCTCAGTTCTTTATTTCTAAATCCTCTGAGATCATCAGCTAAGAAGATGGACCATACATCGCTTTACTCTCTTGAAGTAGTTTTCCAAAACCCCAAACCTTTCTAAACTGCTCCCACCTGGTACGTTGTTATCCACCCCCATGATAGATCAAATATCATCCAATATCCTCCAAGATCTTGGACCCATCAATTACTAGCAAGTGTTACCTCACTGAAAAATGTTCTTCATCCCAGATTCTGACCTCTCTAACTTAACATCACTTATGGCAACTATGGTATGTTCAATAACCTTACTTCAACCCTCAGGTTCCATGGCACCATCTCTGTGGCTGCTCTGAAGTCCCAGACTTAGTTCCTTTAAATATTGCAAGGTCTATTGCCAATCTTCTCCTTGACCCTAACCTCAACTTAGAACATAGAACATAGAAAATCTACAGCACAACTCAGGCCCTTCGGCCCACAAAGCTGTGCCGAACATGTCCCTACCCTAGAAATTACTAGGCTTGCACTAGCATACCAGCTGAGGCTCCAGTTCACCCTCATTTCCATCTGCTTCAGAGCAGTCTGCCTCTGGTATGGCCTTTACCTGACAATCCTCCATTTTCTTTCTCAAATTCATCTGTTTCAGCATCCTGCCAAATCCTGCCTGATGTGGTGATCCCAGAACCTGCCAGGTATTGACCATCAATGGCTGTCAATCTGGGCCTCAGGGAGTGTGTGATCCAAGTTAATACATCCAGGAAGGAACAACTGTCAGCCCTGTAAAAGAGATCATGACACATCAAGATTAGAAAGAGGGATGAGGTAACTTACATACAACTATATGAATTAGGAGCTGGAATAGACCCTTTGGCCTTTTAATCCTGCCCTGCCATTTAATAAGATTATGTTTCAATCAAAAATCCTTTTTGCTCTTCCAAACTCCAACAGATGCAAGCTCTGCCTATCCAATCTTCCTTCGTAAGACAACCTTCATTCCCAGTATTCGACTAGAGGACATTCTCTGATTCGCTTTCATTGCATTAACATCAAGTAAGGAGACTCATATTCCAGATGTGATCTCACCAATGCCCTATATAGATGAAGCATAACCTTTCTACTTTTACATTCAGTTCCCCTTGCAATAAACAATAATATTGTGTTCATTTTTCTACTTGCTTGCTGTACCTACATACCAGTCGTTTGTGAATCACACACTGGGACATCCAGATCCTTCTGCATCTCAGAGCTCTGCAGTCTCTCAGAATGGATAATCTCACATTTTGCTGCACCATACCAGATCTTGACTCATTCATATACCTATCCTAATCCCTTTGCAACCTCCTTATTTCCTCTTGACAACTTACTTTCCTTTGTATCTTTTTGTCATTACCAAATCTAACAACCATATCTTCAGTGCCATGTAAAAAGTTAAGGCCCCATTTAGATAATAGACATTCTAACTTTTTTTCCTGCCAAAATGACAAATAGTGAGGGAAGGAAAGAGAAAGAGAACTGATAAACATACATAGGTAGATGAAATAGCAATTGCAAATACTACACAGAGAAAGAGAAAGAGCAAACAGACAGAATACTAAACCTCCGAGAATCCAGCACGCTTGAGACTTTGGTGCTGCTGGACTGGCAGATTTTCTGGACTATTGGATGTTATTCCTGATAGTACCCCAACATATTGTTAATTTGCTTTTTTTAAAGATGTTGCACAGTTGAATCATAAATTTTGCAGTGAACCCAGTAAGTTTAAAGGGAGTGCGGGAAATGGGATCAAGGTGAGTTCCAAGGGAGCCCAGGAAATGGGGCCCCAGTGAATTTAAAGGGAGTGCGGGAAACATCAGCTATTGAGCCAGATGCTGAACTATTGGGACTTCCAAATAATAGGATATCAGATTATCGGAGTTTTACTGCATTGAAAAAGGATTATTTAAAAAATGGGACAACTGTAGGATGGTAGAAGTACTTCTTTGTCAAGTTCCTCTATAATATTGCATAATGATCTTGACTTATCTCTTTACTCACTGTAAGCAACAGAACAAGAGAATTTCTAGTTATTATATATAAGGAAATGTCATTGTACTATGATGTCCTGTTAATAAAAGGCACAGAAGTCAACAATAGTTTAGCTACAGATTAAATTGAGGATGGGGGTAGGGGTGGTGAACACGTCTTTTTTCTCTTTGAAGTAAAGATGTTAAACCATATGGACTCTAGCTGTTCAACCACATGATTGGAAATTATCACCTTTTATTGGTATTGGTATTGGTTTATTATTGTCACTTGTACCGAGGTACAGTGAAAAACTTGTCTTACAAACCAATCTTACAGGTCAATTCATTACACAGTGCAGTTATTTCAAGTTAGTACAGAGTGCATTGATGTAGTATAGGTAAAAAAAAATGACAGTACAGAGTAAAGTGTCACAGCTACAGAGAAAGTGCAGTGCAATAAGGTGCAAGGTCACAACAAGGTAGATCGTGAAGTCATGAGGTCATAGGTCATAGTCCATCTCATCGTATGAGGGAACTGTTCAATAGTCTTATCACAGTGGGGTAGAAGCTGTCCTTAAGTCTGGTGGTACGTGCCCTCAGGCACCTGTATCTTCTATCCGATAGAAGAGTAGAGAAGAGAGAATGTCCCGGGTGGGTGGGGTCTTTGATTATCCTGGCTGCTACACCAAGACAACGAGAGATAAAAACAGAGTCCAAGGAGGGGAGAGTGGTGTCCGTGATGCACTGGGCTGTGTCCACAACACAGTGGAGGCAGGTGCTAAACATGAAACAGTTTCAATACCTCTGCCACGTGTGAGCCACAGTGAGAAAATAGTGGTCAACAAGTAGTTTGGGACTTCATTCTCTATCAGTACCATCACCTTCTCACTTTCAGTCAACTAAATGCTGACTTGCATACCCGATGAACATTTAAGTTATGAGCAGGAATCGGCCTCTTGACCACTGGAGCCTGCTGCACCATTCATTAAGATCGTGGCTGAGCTGATTGTAACCTCAACTCTACATTCCCCCAAGAACATTGCATCCCCTTGTTATCAACAACTTATCTACCGCTGCCCAAAAAATAGTCAAAGATTCATTCTTCTGAGCTCCATACATACATGCCTAGCCTTTCCAAGCTTTCTGTTAACTTTCTTGCTGAAAAGAACCATTTCACATTTTCCCACATTCCATTTGTCAGATCTCTGCCACTCACTTAACCCATTTGTATCTCTTTGTAGCTTCCTTATGTCCTCTTCACAACTTATTTTACCCTCTTGCTTTGAGCCATCAGAAAATTTAACAAACTTACTTTTGATCCTTTCATCTAAGTCATGTATATAAAGCTTTTACATCAATCATTTAAACGACTTTTGTTTTCTGCAATAATCTTTGATATGGTACCTTATCAAACACCTTCTGGAAATCTAAGTATAGTATATCCACTAGTTCCTCTTTATCCAAGTTCATGTCACTTCTTCAAAGAACTCCAAGAAATTGGTCAAATATGATTTTTCTATCACAAAACCAGGTTGACTTTGCCTGTTTATCTTGAATTATTCTAAGTACCCTGCTTTACGCCTTCAAAAATACCCTTCAATATTTTCCCTGTGGCAGATATTAAGCTAGTGCAGTTTCATGCTTTCTGTCTTCCTTCCTCTTTAAATAAAAGAGTTACATTCATTTTTTTCCCCCAATCTAATGGAAGCTTTCCCAGATTGGGGGGAATATGGAAAGATAAAACTAATGCATGAACTAGTCATTTGAAAGAAGATCCTTGGTGGCTCTTGAATTCAAGATGAATTGAAGAAAGTATGTTACTATTTGGAATGACATTTTTCTGGTAATTGTATGCTGTATCTATGTTAATGACAGAACAATATCAACATGTTAATCACAAAATGTGATGTTGCATCCCTGTTAATGGAACTATGTCCTATCTATGTTAAGCTCTATGTGGCACTGTATCCATATTTTTCTTGATATGATATGTCCGTATTAGGCTCAGAGTGATAATGAATCCATGTTAGTGACTCTGATGTATCCATAATATGGCACTTGAAATTTTTCCAGTCCTAAAAAGGGAGCAAAAAAATCTAAATAACTGGAATTCAATCCAAATATTTGCATTTTTATGGCTAAAATGCACTAAAAGCATTGTTGTTCCAACATTCTGTTAGGATATCAGATTGAGGCAGTGGTATGAGTGTTACATTGTGCTCTAATATTTCAAATTGGCCTCATCAGCATCTTCAAAACCTACAAAACCAAACTGGAAGCAAGTTATCTTCGATACTGCCTAAGAAGAAGATTTAGTGGGCATTGCATACGTCTACTGACAGATCAGACAGGATCTTAAATTAGTCAGTCAATGTAAATAACAAACTGCTGGTGGAACTCAGTGTCTGCAGTCCCTTGTGTAATCAATCAATGTGTTAGCCAGAGCCTTACATTCTGGTGGAGGGACAAAATCAGCTCTTTTCTATCTTCTAAAATAAAATGATTCTTTTAGCTGGATGGTGGTGAGGAGAATAATATAAAATAGGACATATTTATTAGTCACATGTACATCAAAACGCACAGTGAAATGCATCTTTTGCGTAGAGTGTTCTGGGGGCAGCCCGCAAGTGTCGCCACGCTTCCAGCGCCAACATAGCATGCCCACAATTTCCTAACCCGTACGTCTTTGGAATGTGAGAGGAAACCAGAGTACCCAGAGGAGACCCACCTAGACACAGGGAGAATGTACAAACTCCTTACAGACAGCGGCCGGAATTGAACCAGGGTCGCTGGCACTGTAATAGCGTTACGCTAACAGCTACACTACCATGCTGTGTTCAAACAAAAAAAAGGTGACTTGTGCAAGCAATATAACTCCTCACTCACTCCAGTGCTGCTCTAGGGACTGATAGAATGATACCATGGAATCAATGGGATCCCATTAATCCTGTTGATTGGTTTTACCCCAGTGAGAAGCCTGTTGGAACTGGGGGTGCAGCCAGAAGTGAAAGTAACAGGGATGGGCCAGTATGGCATTCAGTTGGGTCCTGAAGTCGATGTTTGTGATACGATTGTACCAGTAAGAAACTTAATCAACAGTACCATTGAGATATTGCAGCGAGAAAGGTTGGGGCCTTGTTTGTCACTGAGATTGGCTCTGTTGTGGTGCTAATGCCTGTACTGTGCAAGTTTTTACTAGTTTGCTGTTGGTGCCAGTGATTCATTTTGAAACATTGTTGATGGTGAAACAACTTATCAATTCCCCATTTTGAGCAATGGAAGCATAATTCAGCTGAAGCCTGCATTAAACATAGCACACACCCAAACAGAGCACAAGCACATGACAGTCCCCCTTTAAAACTCATTGTGTCTGAACACAGCCCTCCATGTAATAACTGGTACAATTTTTGAAGAAGTGGAAAAGCCAAATTCTAAGAAAATATAGATACAAAAAGGAATTGAAGAAGGAAAGAAATGGAAAAGTGGAAAGGTTATATTGCTTGAATACTTTAGCCTTTATCCTGATTGAATGAGGAAGACATTACCAGCATTAAATGAGACACATGTTGGTTAGTTTGTAATCTCCCTCTATGAACGCAGCCTGGAAGATGAACCTGAACTAGTGCCTTTTCGTTTGATGTTACATTGTAATTAAACATCTTGCCAATGTCATCGGACCACTCTGAAGCATGAAGTGAGAGTCAATCATAGGCAGATAGAGCGCGGAAAGGAGCTCTTTGGCCCACCAAGTCTGCACCAACCCATCAACCATCATTTACACTAATCCTTGCTCAATCCCTCATTCTCATCCACAGTCTGCACATTTTTGGGATGTGGGAGGAAACCAGAGGAAAACCACACAGAGAGTACCTAAGGTCAGCATTAACCCTGGGTCTCTGGTGCTGTGAGGTAGCGGCTCTACTAGATGCACCACCGTGCTGCCCCAGTCAGCATACATGTTCCGGCCTAACTGGACAGGACTACTGGGGTCTCAGGTTATTAGGATGGTGAAGAATGAAGTGGAAGAACAGAAGGTTCCATTCACTGGCTGGAGTTTGTGAGCAGTAGGCAGCTCTCCATCATGAATTTTTAAAAATTCATTCACTTAAGTTGCTCTGTAAAAATATTTCAATGAACTCGATCTTCCTCTTCTCACAGAGGTTGCCGTGAGGTGGAACTTTATCTTCGTTGATGACGATCTGGAGACAGTGGTGGGAAAATGGAATGCTCAGCACTCAACTGCTCTACATCCCATGGGAATAACTGCTGGCCTTGTCAGTGTCTCCCATTTCTTGAAAAATGGATAAGTAATAATTTCAAAAATGGCAAGTGTGAGTTGTGGTGGTAGAAGCTTTGTGTGCTCCAAATACAATGCTCAGAATGATTGAACAACATCACAGGAAATTCAGTGCCTTAACCATTGCAAGCAAGATAAATCATTCTGCACATTTCTCCATCATGGCACCATTCTCAAGTCTAAGGTGAAGCTAAATGAAACTAAGTGACCTTTGTGCAAAACCCTCTGGAAAGGAACAGACCAAAAGCTTCTTCAAGAATCACCTCCCACCTTCTGACATCATTCCCATCCTCATCTGCCTATCACCCTCCCTCACCTGGATCCAGCTATCACCTGTCAACATTTCAGGTCGAGACCCTTCATCAGTCCTGATGAAGGGTCTCGACCCGAAAGGCTGACTTTTTATTTCCCTCCATTGATGCTGCCTGACCTGCTGAGTTCCTCCAGCATTTTGTGTGTGTTGCTCTAGATTCCAGCATCTGCAGAATCTCTTGCGTCTCCGCCTATCACCTGCTAGCTCTTGTTCCACACCTTCTCTCCTCCTTTTTATCCCCTTTCTTTCCAGTCCAGATGAAGGGGCTCGACCCAAAACATCGACTGTCCGTTTCCCTCCATAGATGCTGCCTGACCTGCTGTTTCTCCAGCACCTTTTATGTTGAGACCAAAAGCTTGTTCAATTGTTTCATTTGTTTATATCATTCCAAACATAATTAGTCTTTTCTTTTCCCTCTGTAGCATACAAATGCAAAGAATTTGGGGTTTTTTGGAGGGGTCAGCTCTCAGACCTCTGAGCTCTGATCCCTCTGAGGAGGTGAGGGAGCTGCCAAGCCATACCTCACTTTAGCCATACAAGGCAGTGATGGGGGTGGTGGGAGGGGAGAGTCCAGAATCAGGTAAATATCTGGTTACCTCCTACTCCTGGAGTTCAAGGATTGATCTCAGTCATCCAAACCCCATTCCACCATGTATGGATAGCCAACACTGGCAAAAGTCAATGTTCTAACCTTCTGAGTTTTATCTCCACAGGTCAATGTGGAGAACCATAGAACCATAGAACCATACAGCACAAAACAGGCCCTTCGGCCCACCGTGTCGTGCCGTCCATCAGACCACCCTCACACTACCTAACCCCTTCCTCCCGCATATCCCTCTATCTCACGTTCCTCCATATGCCTATCCAACAAGCTCTTAACCTGTTCAATGTATCTGCCTCCACCACCACCCCAGGCAGTGCATTCCATGCACCAACCACTCTCTGGGTGAAAAACCTCCCTCTGACATCTCCCCTGAACCTCCCACCCATAACCTTAAAGCCATGACCTCTCGTCTTGAGCATTGGTGCCCTGGGGAGGAGGCGCTGACTGTCTACTCTATCTAATCCTCTCAATATTTTATATACCTCTATCATGTCTCCTCTCATCCTCCTCCTTTCCAGTGAATAAAGCCCTAGCACCTTAAGCCTCTCCTCATATTCAATACCCTCCAATCCAGGCAGCATCCTGGTAAATCTCCTCTGCACCCTCTCCAATGCCTCCACATCCTTCCTATAATGAGGCGACCAGAACTGAATACAGTACTCTAAATGTGGCCTAACTAGAGTTTTGTAAAGCTGCATCATAACCTCACGGCTCTTAAACTCAATCCCGCGACTTATGAAAGCTAACGTCCCATTGGCTTTCTTAACTGCTCTTTCCACCTGTGAGGCAACTTTCAACGAACTGTGAATATGAACCCCCAGATCCCTCTGCTCCTCCACACTGCCAAGTACCTTGCCGTTTACCCTGTACTCTGCCCTGGAGTTTGTCCTTCCCAAGTGTACCACCTCACACTTCTCCGGATTGAACTCCATCTGCCACTTGTCAGCCCAGCTCTGCATCCTATCAATATCCCTCTGTAAGCTCCGACAGCCCTCCACACTATCCACAACACCGCCTATCTTAGTGTCGTCCGCAAACTTACTAACCCAGCCCTCCACCCCCTCAGAAGAAGGGTGAAAATGAAAGGAGGACAAGCCAGTGTGCAGTTCCATTTCTCTGTGATCTTCATCTAGCTTGCTCCAAAATTCCAGCAGGTTTTGGGAAAAATCCTGCAGCATTTAAAGGCCCACAGCCTTTTCCCAACACGCTCTCACGGACATTTTCCTGTGTTCAGCTGCTGTCAAGTTATTAGGGCAGCAGAAACCCATCAGGTGATTTCCAGCTTGGTCCTCATTTTGTATTGGCAGAAGCTTTAGATGGCTAGTTCATGACTGCATGCAGATGAGAATGGACTAAAAATAAATGTATAGGCAGGAGAGTGGAATTATGTTTTTTAGTATCAACATATGGAGTCACAGAATGGAACAAAGCAAATTCAATTTCCTGCTGTGTTATCTGTCCAGTCTCAGCTATTTAGATGTGTTGGCTGGTTCAGAAATTGCTTCTTGCTCTTCTTACATGCCTCCTGTCTGTCAGCCAAGCAGGACATCCACAATCTGCAGGGAACTAGCTGACTCCCCTACCATATCATAATTTAAAAATACTGGCGAGACAGCAAGCTATCTTAATGTGAGGTACTGCATAATTTAAATGGCAACAAATCAACCTTTACAGCTAATCTTTAATGATAAATAAACTACTATAGTCATGAGAATAATGTTGAAGTTGAAGATTCTGAAGTTGCTTGCCAGCAGTTGTCTCCACTGAACTGATTCTAAAATTGCAATGATGCACCACCTGGTGGCCCAGTCAAAAACAAGCAGAATTCACACCAACAGCATTTTAAATTAGGGTTCTTCAGAATTAAGGCCCAAAACTTAAAGGTTCATGGTCGTGCATTAAACAACCATCATAATATGTCAAAAGTAAATTACTGCATGGTGAAATCAAGGCAGAATATAATTTCAATTTTTGCTCTTTGTTAAGCTAAAGGTTCACGAGGTAACAGTTTACAATAACTGATCAATATCAGTAGCTTTGGATCACTACTAAGGACTGAGACTGCAGCTAACATTCCTAAGGATAATTCAATTTATGAAATGTTTGAGATTACCCTTCTTCTTCAAAATCAAAGTTTAATAAATGCAAGTTTGACAAATGTCACAATCCTCATCTACATACCTGAGTTGAAAGTGTATTGAGATCAAACTTAGCTCGGATTTTGTCTTTTTTTTTCTGAATTTTCCACTGTTTCATCTTATACTGGTTAAGTTGAAATGTTGCATCCAAGTTAAATGGGCCTTTAATATTCAGTCTGCAAATAAGCCAAAAGAATGGTGCCATGTGACCTTAACAAGAGGGAGGGGAGCGGTTAAGCCTTTTTTTTGACATGTTTAGGCTTCATGTAATGGAGTACCACTATTCATTGTGGCAACGGCAGGAATTGTTTTAAGGCAATCTCACTCACGATGGGAGATAATGTGGCCAACCCCTGAGCAAAGAAAGAAGACAAGGGTCAAGTTGTCACATTTCCTGCCCAGTGGCAGGGCAAAGAAAAGGGACAAATCTAGGATCAAGGTATAAAATCTGTTGAGTGAAGCAAGTTAGGATTTAGGCCGATCTACCTTAAGAGCACTGACCATCCAATGACAAACTTGATCAATATCAATAATCAAAGTCAATCACAATAAAGTATTATTTAGCCAGTTGACCATGTCTGTGCCATGGTAAATATATTCTTTACCATAAGAAATTAAGATAAGATATCTTTATTAGTCACGTGTTCATCGAAACACACAGTGAAATACATCTTTTGCATAGACTGTTCTGGGGGCAGCCCGCAAGTGTCGCCACGCTTCCGGCGCCAACATAGCATGCCCACAACTTCCTAACCCGTACATCTTTGGAATGTGGGAGGAAACAGGAGCACCCGGAGGAAACACACGCAGACACGGGGAGAACGTACGAACTCCTTACAGACAGCAGCGGGAATTGAACCCTGGTCGCTGGTGCTGTAAAGCATTACGCTAACCGCTACACCACCGCGCCTGCCGTGGTAAAGTGAGATTTGCTATAATTGGTTCTACATTTATCACTTATTGACTGGGAAATAAAGTAGCTTTGTGATTTGTATGTACCCGTTAATCTATTTATCTTTCAGGGTACTGAAATAATGCTCTTGAGGAGAAATGCTGAAGATGTACTACTCTGTCCACAAAGGGAGAGCTTCTCATTGTTACAGCTCCTGATGATTGGGTAGTTAATGCAAACTCCTTATGGGACAGATCAATTACAATTACTTGAGAATATCCAGGAGAGATTGGAAATTTGTAATATTGCAATATGTTGTCAGAAAATCTTCCAGAGAGATGCAGCAAACAAAAGTTAGCAGTATTGTATGCAATTATTCCATAACTTATATTGCATTTGTACATCTGTCTCAGATTGGTACTTGTCATGTGTAATAACTTGAATCGAAAATTTAAAAGTGTGGATGAAAATGGAGCTGCATTCGGACTTAAAGTTTGAATTTATTCTCTTCTCACAAAAACCAACAAGCAAAACAACTTGCATGGAACAGTGCAGGAATTCCATTCTAGTACTGGCAGATGGAGCTAAAGGTTTTCCTGATTGAACAAACTGGCTGGAAGGAAGTGGCACTTTGGCTGAGAGAATCAGCCATGATGTCTGTTTATCATGAGTTAGCAGCAGGAATTTTTCAAGTGTGTTAACTTTGATATCTTCTGTACTATCAGTTGCAGGCTCCAATTAGCACATGGACAACCTCCAATATTAGCTTTCCCTGTCCAGGAATCAACTTCACCTCTCCACTGCTGCCCTGCTTGAACACTGATAATGGCCTAGATTAGGATATTTACACACAGGCCTGAATTCTCAACCAAGTACCATCAGACCAGATAATTTACATCAGTTAGCAGAGACTCTGGGTCTGAGCTACTATTCATTGTATGGGAGGGGGCTGGCTGTGAGTTTGCAAGATTGTCAATGGTCTTGAAGGGGAGGTGTACCCTGGGAGCAAGAAATACTCAGAAGGTGTGAGATTGCTGCTGAACCTTCAGGACTTCGCCCCTAGTCCACCAATGACACCTTGTGGACATTCCATTACAGGCAGTGGGCTGGCGGACGTGCCTCTTCTTTCCCCAGGTGAAAATGGTCTTAATATATGCTCTTTCTATTTGCTCTGCAATGTAATTATTTTGTGTGAGAATCTGTTAATGAAATACATAGGAAGCACTGGTAAGGTTTAGGAAGCTAAGATCAGACTGGGCCCTTGTAGAATATAAAGATAGCAGGGAAGTGCTCAAGCAGGTGATTAGGAAGGGCAAAAGGGGCCATGAAATGTCCTTGGCAAGCACGGTCAAGGATAATCCCAAGGCATTTTATACTTATATTCAGAAAAAGAGGGTAGGTCTACTCAAGGATAAAGGAGGGAATTTGTGCTTGGAGTCAGAGCACATGGCTGAGGTACTAAGTGGGTACTTTGTGTCGGTATTTACCGAGGAGAAGGATTTGGAGGATAGTGAAGGCAGATTGGGGCATGCTAATGTGCTGGGACATTTTGAGATTAAGGAGGAGGTAGTGCTGGGTCTTCTGAAAAGCATTAAGGTGGATAAGTCCCCAGGGCCTGATGGTATACATCCCAGAATACTCAAAGAAGCAAGTGAGGAGATTGCTTGGGCTTTGACAAAGATCTTTGTGTCCTCACTAGCAACAGGCAAGGTCCCAGAGGAATGGAGAGTAACAAATGTTGTGCCTTTGTTTAAGAAGCGAAATAGGGATAATCCAGGTAATTATAGGCACTGTGAGCCTCATGTCAGTGGTAGGGAAGCTATTGCATAGGATACTGAGGGATAGGATTTATATGCATTTGGAAGGCATGGCCTGCCTAAGGACAGTCAGTATAGCTTTGTGCAGGGCAGGTCTTGCCTTACAAACTTGATTGAGTTTTTTGAGGAGGTGACAAAGGAGCTTGATGAGGGTAAGGCAGTGGACATTATCTACATGGACTTTAGTAAGGCATTTGACAAAGTCCCTCATGGTAGGTTGATTCAGGAGATAAAGATACATGGGTTCCAGAGTGAATTGCAAACTTGGATTTGGAACTGGTTTGTCCATAGAAGACAGAGAGTACGGGTGGAAGGCTGTTATTCTGGCTGAAGGTCAGTGACCAGTAGTGTTCTGCAAGGATCGGTGCTGGGACTTCTGTTTGTGATATATATCAATGAGTTGGATGAAAATGTAGATGGGCGGATTAGAAAGTTTGCAGATGACACCAAAATTGTGGAGTTGTGGACAGTGTAAAGGACCATCAAAGAATACAACAGGATATAGATCAGTTACAGATATGGGCAGAGAGATGGCAGATGGAGTTTAATCTGGGAAAGTGTGAGGTGTTGCACTTTTGGAGGTTAAAAAGGAGAAAGTTAATGGTAGCAGTTGAGGTACAGGTCCATAGTTCACTGAAAGTGGCTACACAAGTGGACAAGGTGGTAAAAAAGGACCACCTTTTGGAATGCTTGCCTTCGTTGGTAGGGGTGCTGAGCATAAGTGTAAGGAAGTCATGCTGCAGCTATATAAAACTTCAGTCAGACCGCATGATGTGCAGTTCTAGTCGCCCCATTATAGGAAAGATGTGGTGACTGCGGAGAGGATGCAGAAGAGGTTTACCAGGATGCTGCCTGGATTAGAGGGTATGAGCTATAAGGACAGGTTGAACAAACTTGGGTTGTTCTCCCTAGAGTGTTGGCGGCTGAGGGAAGACCTGATAGAGGTTTTTAAAATTATGAGAGCCATAGATAGGGTAGATAGTCAGAATCTGTTCCCCAGGGTAGAAACGTCAAACACCAGAGGACATGCTTTTAAGCTTAGAAGGGGGAAGTTTAAAGGTGACGTGAGAGGCAAGTTTTTTATGCAGAGAGTGATAGGTGGCTGGAATAGGTTACCAGTGGAAACAGGCAGTTTGGTGGAGTTTAAGAGGCTTTAGGTAGACACATGAACATGAAGGGAATGGAGGGATATGGATGATAGGAGGAGGACATTAGAATAAATCAGCATTAAGATCGACACAATACTGTGGGCCAAATGGCCTGTCCATTGCTGTACTGTTCTATGTTCTATGTCCTACATTAAGATAAGGAGGATTGATGAAACAACATTTTTGCTCTCAAGATGCATGGAATTACATTGTGTTTATCAATCACTCCAGTGATCCTTTGAACTCTTCTGGCCTTAGCCAATGATACCTCATTTGTTAATAACTAATTACAAGTGGATGTTTATGAGCTGCAGGTCGAGATCATTGTTTCATCGAGGACAACAGTGTAATACTTCAAAACATAAAGGATAAGATAGAAGGCCTTAATAAAAATTAACCTTTATTAATGCGATGGGATGAAGTTTATCAGGTTAATCTGAAATTCCTCTCAACTAAATGATAACAGACTGCATAATTGAGTTGACTAATGCTATTGCAAAGGTAGCAGAGAAAGGAATTTCAGACAGAATGGAATTTTGGACTACTTGTATACTGATCATTCATTTACCAGTATCACATTCTGAACTCCTATTCTGCATTCTGCACCCCCTTCCCTCCCCCCCACCCCACTTCTTGTTACTACCATCAGGGAGGAGGCACAGGAGCCTGAAGACCCACACTTAATGATTCAGAAACAGCTTCTTCCCCTCCACCATCAGGTTTCTGAACGGTCCATGAACCCATAAACACTACCTCGATATTCCTTTTTTGCGCTATTTAATTATTTTGTCATTTATAGTAATTTTATGTCTTTGCACTGTACTGCTGCTGCAAAACAACAAATTTCACGTCATATAAGACAGTGATAATAAACCTGATTCTGACTCTAATAACACAACAGGTCTTAGCAAGTTGGCAAACTTCATTATTTATGTGAAACAAAATCCCAATAAATTTGTATGTGAGGCTTTGTTAAAGTTTTCATACAAAACCATGAACTATGCAGCTAACAGTTAGAATAACAGCAAAAAAACAGTAAGCAAGAGCTTTTCACAGTAAGTGCTGCAGAAGTCACAGCCCCAATATTACATGTTCCCTTCTGGTTCATGATGAGCTTTGCTGCTCTTGTGCCATTCTCTACCCATCATCCACGCACTTGAGGGGAACAGAATGAAGTGAAATATTAGATTGGAAAGAATATCCTGAAGTCAATCTGTTTGGTTCCTTTGGGATTATCCCACTAAAAAAGAAACAAAAGGCTGTTCAGGTCAACGGTCCAGCAGATGGTAATTGCATTACTAACAAGAGCACTTATTGAACAGCCATTGTAGTCTAGATACTTGACTGCTTCTGCATGATATAATCTTCAATTTACTGCAGAACTAATCTTGATACATAAATTATACCAGCATGGTGATAAATGAGCACTAGAGGGCCAACTGATTATAATTCTCAGTCTCAGTAACTGGAAAGTTTAAAATTTTTGTAAGAAAACCTTTTAATGTTACAAGGCAGTGTAAATCCTAACATTAAACCTGGAAACCTCTGGACCATCTGGAAAGGACGGACCCTCCTAATGCACAGTGCCCATGAGGCTGAACACAACACACTTGCCTGATCCTAACCAATGATTTATAAAAGCTTACCATAATTTCCACAATTTTATATATCACTCATTATAAAACTGAAGACCTTTATCTTATACAAAAACCTTTTTCTGTCTTGCTGTTGTCAAAGTTGTGTGAACGAAACTGTGGTCTCATTTTCTGAATTCTGTTTAAAATTGTACTGTTTAATGAATACTGTTAAATAAATATTTAAATCTTCCTTGCAATATTTCATCAGTTCACACTCATTGCTATTAAATTACATCCGGCATACATTTGCCTATTTCACCAGCTTGACTTTACCCTCCTAAATCTGTTTCTATCCTTATCATTGTTCACTACATTTCTAAGTTTTGTGTCAACTGCAAATATTCTCATTATGCACTTAACTTCCAACTGTAGGGAATTAGATTAGAGGTCATGATATAGTGGAACAGAAGTTAATAAAGCATATGAGGTCTTGTATAGCGTATAATAAATGTTACACTGGTTAGAAAATCAGATATTCAACATTAAATTCTTCTTTATGTCTCTCTGCTAATTTTATATCCACATTTATATTACTCTTTTAATCTTATGGCATCAATTATGTTAACATCAGTTTTATTACACTTCATCAAAGGCCTTCTCCAAGTCTGCTTTTAACAACCATGCTACCTTCAATCTCTGATCATTATTTCATTAATCCCAGGAATTAGAGAAGTGAATCTATGTGTTCACACAGAGGCAATTAAATCCTTTCTTTTGTATGAAGTTGAAAACTGCACACTCAGCTATAAGCAAATATATAGATCAAAAAATAAATACAATATATCAAAAGTTGGTTATCTGGGACAACAAACAACTTGCAAAAACTGGTCAGCTCCAGTTCTCTCACAAAAGCAGTGAAAAAACAGAAAGAGCCAATCAATAAAATCTTGCACAATCTGTTCCATGTACTTTAGGTAAAACATGTATCAGTGCTACAGCTAAGCAATTTATGTATATTTAACCAAACCACAAGTCTGGGTCTTCTGTGTATCCAAAGTGCTAAAATGCAGAGGTCCCCAGATATGATCGGTGGCATCAAATGGCTTGCAGCAGTTTTGAGGATTTTCAGATAGAAGCAGCGTCTCACCATGCCCATGGACTAGTTTTGCATGACCTAATGGGGGCTTGTTTTAGTGACTGCTGATCCCTGACCATCAACTCCCTACTGACCAACAAATATATCCCTTGAATGTCAATTCTACTTTTAGCCAAGCATGTCCCCAACGACCAACCAGGCTATCCAAGACCTGATAGCTGAACCATCCTGACCCCATCTCCCCCACCCTCCATCAATCTTCCCAAGTACCCTTTTGGAGGGGAAGGGTTGCACACATTTCCTTAATGTGTGTGTGTGTGTGTGTGTGTGTGTGTGTGTGTGTGTGTGTGTGTGTGTGTAATCTCATGACTTGGGCAGGCACAGTAGTGTAGCAGTCAGCATAACACTATTACAGTGCCAGCAACCCAGGTTCAATTCCAGCCACTGTCTGTACGGAGTTTGAACGTTCTCCCCGTGTCCCCGTGGGTTTCCTCTGGGTGCTCCAGTTTCCTCCCACATTCCAAAGACGTACGGGTTAGGCAACACTTGTGGGCTGCCCCCAGAACACTCTATGCAAAAGATGTATTTCACTGTGTGTTTCAATGTACATGTGACTATTAAAGATAACTTATCTTATTTTTTGATGATCATTAGGGATGTTAGTGTCTCTGACCTATTGGATCCCCAAGCCTCCATCCCAGCCCCTGTGAACTCCCTGGACACAGCTCCTGCGCTTACCTTATCTAATTTCTTTAGTCTACTCAGCAATGGTGAAACACCCAGAGGAAATACCTCCATGAGTGCAAGGTCTATTTAGAAGCATGCAACGCCTTGGGTCATATCTGTTACTGAAGTTCCCAGTACTGGGTCCACAAACAACTCACTGATTGACTGATCTACATTTAGAATGCTGAACAATTTCAAGAACAAGAATTTTCACTTTAGTACGAGTGACCTGATCCCAAATTGCAGAAAAATTGCACTATCTTTGAGAAGTAATTTTTAAAAAATTTCTGCACAGTTTCATTTGTATGTTAGAATACAACCCCTAAGGTCATAGTTTCTGGATTGCCTCCAGCTCAGTGTATCAAACATAGGAATAGACGAATACATCAGGTGAATGTGTGGCTGAAGGCTGATTTCAATATGATAAGGTTGAACCTGCAAAAGTGGACTGGGAGCAGCTACTTGCAGGTAGGTCTATATGAGACCAATGGGAGTCATTCATAAATGAAATGGTGAGAGTTCAGGGCCAATGTGTTCCCATATCGGTGAAAGTTAAACCTAACACGGCCAAGGAACTCTGGATATGAAGGGATTAAGGAAAAAATGTAGTTATTGACAGGATTAGAAACCTAAGTGCAGGAGGAAGGGCTTTAGATTTCTGGACCACTGTGTCCGAAGAGCTGGGACCTGTATGCAATTGAACCAGAACAGGTCCAACATTCTTGTAGGGAGTGGGTGGGGGTGTCATTTTCCTGGTGCAGTTGAGGAACATTTAAACTAATTTGGCAGGGGAATGGGACAAAGAATAGGAGTGCAGTAGGTGGTGAAAAGCAGATAGATATAGAAGGAAAACTGAGTCATTCGAATAGGCAGAGCATACATAGACTTGGCAAAGCACATGGGAGGAATGAAAGATTGGCTTATATCTATTAATATAAAGACTCTGACAAGTAAGGCAGATGAACTGACGAGGTTGATTACCACAGTAGGATATAATACTGTTGCTATGATGAAGACGTGCTTGAAAGAAGAGCAGGACTACAACTCAATATTCCAAGGTATCGAATCTGCAGGCATGTCAGATGCTTATGTAAGAGAGGAGGTGACATTGAAATATTAACCAAGAGTGCATAACCTCAGTAAGGAGGGAGGATATCTTAGAAGGTTCTTCAAATGGGGCCAAATGGATGGATCTTGGAAACAAAAAGGAGCAATCACCTTGTAGGAGTTAAACTACAACCTTCCAAACAGTCTGCAGGAAAAAGCTACATATGCACACCACAGATATGTGTAAAAATAGTAGGGTAATAGTAGTAGGGGATTTCAACTTCCCAAACATTGACTTGGATTGCCTTAGTGCAAAAGGTTTAGAGGGCACAGAATTTTTAAATTCCATCCAGGAGAGCATATTTTAAGCCAGTACATGGATAGTACCATTTGGAGAAGGGGAAGTACCAGATCTAATCTTGGGGAATGTTACCAGGCAAGTGGAGGGTGTGTCAGTGGGAGAGCATTTTGGAGATTGCGATCAATTCTCTGTAACTGTTACAGTTGTTTTTGAAGAAGGACATGCATTGACTGGAAACTAAAGTTCTGAATTAGGGGAAGGCTAATTTCAATATGGTAAAAATGGACTGGGAACAGCTACTTGCGGGTAAGTCTACATGCAACCAGTGGCAGTCATTCAAATATGAAAAAGTGGGAATTCAGGGCCAATGTGTTCCCATATTGGTGAAAGGTAAGGCCGACAAATCTAGGAAACCCTGGATGTCAAAGGAATGCAAAGGAAGATAGCTTCTGGCAGGTTAAGAGAACTGAACTCAGAAGAGGCCCAGCAGAAGTATAGAATGTGTAGCTGGGTAATTGAAAAGTGATTAGGATAGGAAAGAGGGGGTTCAAAATACCACTGGCAGGCAAGATTAAGAAAATTCCAAAACCACCTTATAGATACTGTTTGTTAAGGGTAAATAGGAAAGTGTACGGCCCATTTGGGACCTGGGTGGCAATATGTACTGGAAGATATTGGTGAGGTTTTAAATGAATACTTCTCACCTGTGAGCACTATGGAGAAGGGCATTGTAGTTGGAGAATTCAGGGAGAGGGTTGGTGGAATTCTAGATCAAATTACCACAGAAAAGGATGAGGTATTAGATGTCTTAGGGGGCTTAAATGTGGATAAATCTCCAGGGCCTGATGAGATGCATTCCTGCTGGGGGAGGCGAGGGAGGAGATTGACACAAATTTTCGAGTCTCCTTTGGTCACAGAAGAGGTGTCAGGTGACCGGAGAATGACGAATGTTGTACCTTTACTCAAGAAGGGCAACAGGGATAAACCGGGCAATTACAGCCCAGTGAGGCGAACTTCATTGGTAGAGAAATTATCAGAAAAAGTCCAGATGGACAAGATTGATCTGCACTTGGAGAGGCAGGGGTTTATCAGGGATAGTCAGCATGACTTTGTTAAAGGAGATCCTGTCTGACTAATTTGAATATTTCAAGGAGATAACCAAGTGTGTTGATTAGGGTTGTGTGATTGATAGACTTCAGTAATGCCTCTGCACTCTATTTTAATCAACCTGCATCTCATATACCACCCTTGTGGCCACCGATCAACACTATTCAATATTCCAACATCTCAAGTGTAAAGTCTCACCCTTGTGTTTGGCACTGTCCCACCTTGTCCCTGACATTTCTTCCAACCCTCTGGCCTGCTTTCTTCTTCTGATCATAGTCTTAAACCTTTAGTGTCTACACCCTCAGCCAGCTAGGTCAATGGATCTGGAATTTGCTCACTAATCTGCTCCATTTCACCTTACAGCAACTCTCAGTCAAAGCCATTTCTCTGACCATGCTTCACACCAGCGGACATCCCATTCTTTGCTTTTACTTTTTCCAATTATACTTCTATGAAATTTCTTGGACATTTTTCTGTTTTAAAAGGAGCTACATAAATGGAAGTTGCTGTTGAAGACCTTATTAAAGTGGTGACAACATTCTGGTTGTTTATTTGTTCAGGAGCGTAATGATGCCAGTGCTCAATCCCAGTTGATTGAACTTTCAGAGGAATTTACTTTGATCTTATTTTTGTGTAAGCTGCTCTCATGTGCAAAGCAGATATTGAGCAATAAACTATTCATGGTACACTGACACAGTATACTACATAATGATACCAAAAAACATCTGCTGATCCTCATGCAGCAATTTCCCAGTTTTAAACTATATAATTACCTTATTATTTTCTTGTAAACTTGTAAAAACTTTTACAGAGGTAATTCATTTCCATTAAAATAAAATCATATTCTTAATTCTAATCTATGCAATGACTGGGCAGCGGAGAAATTAACTGCAAAAGACAGTTGTCTGAATTTTATGATAAGAGGTTATCAGTGTTCACCATTATTGTAGTGTCAATCAAAATGCAACTTCCATTATCACATGTGGCTAAGTTCAGAAATCTGGAAGTTGGTAATTAAGGCACTCCGCTCCCATGAGTTGTGTTCTAACAGTACTTTGCTAATAGACTCAGCATTGAAATAAACCAGAGGGCTTGATTTTGTAGTTCTTGGCCATTTGTTCACAAGTAAAATTTGCAGAAAAAAATTAAAGTTGATGCATTTAGAAGGAAGTGAACTTTTAATGACAGATTGATAAGTCTGCCAAACAATCCCTCTGTTCCTGAAAATTTAATTTTACAAAATGTGGAGTTAAATTTCTTCAGAATTGAGTGCTGGAGATTTTTAATAAAAACTAACATTTTAAACTTTTTCTTTCATATTCCTATTTTTCTTTCCCACCTTCATTTTGCCTTCTCTACCTGATTTTAAATGTAACATATATTTCCTGCTTTAGATTGAGCAGGATAGAAATTCTCACCTGTTAAATACATGACTTATTAGCAGCCTTGTCTACACCCCAAAATACTTGTGTGAAGACATTCATCATAGGAAACCTTGTTTAAGGCAAGGAGATTTGGGCATGAATAGACTGTCACCAAAGGACTGAGGAATGAAAACATCATGAATTCTTATCCACAATATGTAATCTTCTGATATAGACAATGGTTTATAAAGGAACATGTTGTTCAGTAGTAATTTAGAGAGCTTGAAAAATAAGCGACGAGAAAGCTGCTCCCTTGGGTGTTCACTGTTATGTATCAACAGTCTGTTCCATATTCTACACAACAAAGTCTCTCCTTCTTACTCAAAATGTGTTCTGAACAGTAAAAAGGAGAATGAATGTTAGCATATAGCATCAGTTATGCTGCTGCTGAGAGATCCCATAACTGTACTTAGGACCTTGCCTCAGGCAGGGAAGATTTCATTGCTGGTATTGAAGGATGAGTAGCAGTTCTGTGAAACAATCAAAGAGATCAGCAGGAACATAAGCAGTAGACTCCTCTGCACTATGTCTCATATCTGAAAATGCTGGAAATGCTCAATAGGTCAGACAGCATCTGTGGTGAGGGAAGCAGGGATAACTCTTCAGGTCAATGATACCTCATCAGAATTAAAACTTCATAGAGTTGATTGAGTTCTTAGAAGGTGCAAATAATTAACAATGCTCAGAGAGTTCTTGTTCTTTGTAGGTAGTTTCTGGCTAACTTGTCGTACTAGCTCCTCACTTGAGCTGTGTGCCTATCCTAATTCTCCTCTCCCTCTCTCTAATTCTATGTTTTCCCAGTATGATCCTTGGATGATGTGTCTTACACAATTAGCCAACTCTCAATCTAAAGTTTCACAACCTGGTTGTCACTCGTTTCCCATTCCAATGGAAATGCAATGCTTATGGGCACTCTGTATGACATTTCTTGTTGGATGTATCAGTAGCCAACCAACAGAGTGACATTCTATGGTGGTGCTGGGCAAGAAGCCTTTTGGCAGTAAATGATATATTCCTTGAGGGAATTGAAGGTTGCAAGAAGGGTACTTAGTCCCTTATTGATTAGCTCTACATATTGGTGGCCCATTATATTGAGAGTGCACTCATCCAGTTGATTACGGACCTCTTTCTGGAGAGCTTTTTATTAAAGCAATGAGAATGGTGAAGTGGTGACAATCTATTGAGGCCTACGGTAGCTGTACAACTATCCACCAGAGTCATAAAGATTCAGCATACATTTGGTTGATGGAGAGAGCAATTGTAGGTCCTATAGGTCCTTAAGAGAGTATCCCAGAGTTGCAAAATGTACATAAATATGTGTTGTTGGTTGGTTCAAAAATGAGAGCATCTCATGTGAGGATGCAGCTGGTTGAAACAAAAATGTGAGTTGGCCAGACTCCTATACTTGTTTATACACTTACATGTTTCCGTACCAGACCAACTCCACTGCATGGAGATAATATGAGCTTTCTTATTAAACCTCTTCAAAGGTGTTCAACATTATTCACATCTGTAAAGTAACACAACATTGACCTCCTCTGTTACTTATTGTCTCACAATCGGAACAGGTGCCTTTCTGGTTGAGGTATAGCCAAAAATGATACTCTTTCTTTGGCAACCTAATCGCTCAGGGCATAACCACAAACAATCATAGAGTGATAGGGTCATGAAAACAGGCTCTTCAGCCCACTGAGTCCATGCTGACCACCAAGCACCCATTTCATCAGCCTGAAAGCACAGCTGTCCTGCCTCCTTCAAGGGTACTTGCAGGCTTCTGGCTCAAAACTAGACCCACAAGAAGTGCAATTATTTTGTTCGAGTGTCACTGCTGCACTGATAATCCTGGTCAGTTCTTCCAGTTCTCCTCCGTGACTCTAGCACGTGTCATTGTATTAGCTTTATGTAAAAAAACCTTGAAAAACCTAATGTGATTCTCCCTCTGCACCTTAATGAATGCATCTGTGTTACATTGGCTGCTACACTCGCAAAAAGTTGTCTCCTTAGAGAATGGATTTGTGGTTTTGAACTAAAGCTTTTCATGCTCATCCCATAAGTGCCGGAAAGAAAACAATCCGAATCTCATTGGCAAATGTTGTGTCCTCTGCACATTATAGTGGGAAGTATCCTTAATGATTTCTCTTCGAATTGAGTGTCTACTCAAACTGTAATAAATCATGCAGGTAATGGCAGAATTATTTCTAAGGGCAATTATAAGGCAAGAAATCCAGCACTGGATTAATAGTCTCCATTTGTTTTATACAGTACTCCATGGTTTCAGCCGAGTAGATATTTGGAATGGTGAGTTACTAAAGATCAAAGCTGAATACTTTATAAAAGTTATATTATCTGATTAGTCAGTAAAATTATAATATGTGATATACAACTATATCTAATCTTGCTTTCAATTCTCTGTGTTCCAACATGTACCATTTCTTAACAAAAGGGCCATTATGTGACTCTGAACCAGATGTCAGATGGAGTTATTGAAAGCAAAAAACTACAGATGCTGGAAATCTGAAATAAAACAGAAAATGGTGGAGATACTCCTCCCAAGAAATAGAATGGCTCTAAAAAGTCTATTTCTCCTCAGATGCTGCCTGACCTGAGTATCCCCACTGATGTACCTCTGATACATCATTCAGCGTCATTTGGGATATGTTTGAGATAATTCAATTCTGTTTATTAGGGTTGAAATGTAGCCTCAGCCAAAATCCACCAAACACGTGATTGAACAGCATTTCCATAATGTACTCTGCTTTCAAAATTCCGACTCCTTATGTCAAGGAAACTATATTTCAGAAGGGGAGTACAATGTGCGTGGGTGTATGTTGCATGTTTACTTCATGCAGCCCAGGACAAATTTCTATTTCAACATTCCCCTTGTGCCATATTAATGCTGAAGAAACATAATTCCTTGAGCAAAGTCTGCCCCTTATCTGTTGATTAAATATGTCTCATTAGCTGTTTATGTGCTGGTTCAATTCAATATATTGAATAAGGATGCACAGTCCAATCTATGCTTCCTGTACATTTTATCCTTTACTATTGCCATTTGATTTTCTTCCCATTACAAAAGGCAAAGTGCTGTAGAATAGAAACATTCCGATTATTTAATCTCTCCATTCTAATTTAATCCCTGCTCAGAATCCTTAATGATTTGATGAGTTAATTCACAGACCAGAAATATTTCAAACTAATTGTAGCTGGGTTAATACAATCAAAGTGCAGTGTAGTTGTCATATTACCAGATCAAGATTCCATAGGTTTAAACTAAACTCAGAGAACATAGCTCTAAATTATATCCTAGCCTTCAAGAATTTTTATATTAACTTGATGACATAATATTGCTCTGTTTCTACTGAGAAATTTTAGCCCAGATTTTTTTTCTTTTTTTGCTGTTTGTTTCTTTTTTGAATTTTTTTTTGTTTAGTTTAGTTTATATTGTTTACAATTCTTCTTATTGATTTGGGTTTTCTTTTAAATTTTTATAATAAATCTTTTTCTTTCCTTTCTTTTATATTATATTCATTTACTAAGAGATCGTTGGATCTACAGATTTTTTTATATTTTATTGTTCTTTATGATTATCTATGCCATGATTGTTATCCTGATCTCTTTGTATTACATGTATAAATATTGATGTTATATATCAATCTGTATTAATTTGAAAACTAATAAAAAGATTGAAAAAGAAAGAATTTTTATAAACTACTATAAAGTCACCCCTCAACTTCCTTCACTCCAGGGAAAACAGCTCCAGCCTATCAGATCTTTCCCTATAATTCAAGCCCTCCAGTCCAGGCAACATCCTTATGAATCTTTTCTACACCGTCTCTAGCTTAATCCCATCCTTCTATTAGCCTGGTGACCAGGACTGCATACAATACTCTAAGCGTGGTCTAACCAATGTTTTCTACAACTGTAACACTACACTGCAACTCTTGTACTCTATACCACAAGTGATGAAGGCAAGCATGCCATACGCCATTCTTTACCATCCTGCCTACCTGTGTTGCCACTTTCAGGGAACCATGTACTTGTACCCCTAGGTCTCTCCGTTCAATAACACCCCTCAGGGCCCTGCCATTCATTGTGTATGTTTTAGGCTGGTCTAACTTCCTGAAAAATATCACTTTGCACTTGTCTGAGTTAAATTCCATCTTTCATTCCTTTACCCCTTTTCTCAGTTGATCAATATTCTGTTATAACCCGAGACAACTTTCTTATTATATAAGAAACACCATAGTATGTTATTATAGCATGAAAAGAATATTTATAGTTGCAAATCTATTTTTAATATGTCCTCAACAAATTTGATTGGCAGATGATTTAGCACTAATATTAAGAAGAATTTTGCATCCTGATTTAAGAACATTTGTAGAGTAGAATTTGCATTATTGCCTTTTCAATTATTAAATGTTGCTTTCAATAGATACTATCAATAGTATCTATTAAATTACACATTGAGTCATTTTCATCTTTTTATTAAATTCTCAATTCTATTGCCAGCAGTTTCTTCATGGATGCATTAAGAAGTAGAATATCTTTCCAGCTGCTGTCTTAGAATTACTGTTCCTTCTCTCATCTTCCTGTTAAGTAGTGGTACCCTTTAAGTGGCTGCACTGAATCATAATTCCCTCTCTCCTGGAAGTAAATGAATGGTAATCTACGGACCTCAAGCAGCCCCCGTGGCTAATGAAGGTCCAGGCTGGTAACATTAGGGCCATCTAGCTCAAATGGAGTGGGAGGAGAATCCCAATGTGTAAGCTATTACTGTAACTGCAAAGCAATTGCATTCACTTACTAACCTCAGCAACTGGCTTAGAGTTTACAGATTCTATTGTTAATACATTGATCTCTGAATTAAACATTGTCTATAATTTTCTTGGACCAGCTTAGGTAAATTTATCCTAAAAAACATGTCTCCAGTGAAACTTTTTTTCATACATGTTATTTTATACTTGATGTTTAAGCCTAAATACATTATTTGTGTTTTCTGTGTTTGAATTCTATTTCTGTACTTCCCTTAACATAAAATACATTGTAAAGTTGTTACAAATTATTAAGTACATAAATACATAAAAGGTTTTCTAAGTTGTTTGCAAGCTGATTCTCTTTGATGTTATAGCAAAATTTATTGGTAGATTTTCATTTCCATTTGTGAAACTATTGTAAAGCCCATGGTTTTAAAGATACACAATCAGAATTCACTGATGTAGAAAAATTTACTTCTGCAATAACCTTTCACCAGATTACAAAGAAATTCCCTACTCATCCATCAGTGGTTTAGCTGAAACAGCATGGGATAATTTGCCTCACCAGTGAATATAGGTGATATTGTGCTGGCCACAAATGCAACAAGTAATTTGTAACCCTAGCAATATTCCTTTCAGTAGCAATATAATTAACTTGTTTCAAAGAAAATCTGAAAGCAAATACTGTTTATCTATTCTCCATGCAGTAATTCTATGCTGCTTGAGGAAACAGAAAGAATCATGTCATTGGTGTGTGTTTGACTTAGAATAATTTTGCAATACACAAAAAGTGCTGGAGGAACTCAGCAGGTCAGGCAGCATCCATGGAGGGAAATAAACAGCTGACGTTTCAGGCCAAGACCCTTCCTGAAACGTCGACTGTATATTTCCCTCCATGGATGCTGCCTGACCTGCTGACTTCCTCCAGCACTTTTTGTGTATTGCTCCAGATTCCAGCATCTGTGGAATTTCTTGTGTCTCAGAATAATTTTGGTTCTCTGACCCAATGTTTGCAGCTGAGCTCCTTAGGTATAAGATCATCTCTTGTGGAATACATGGGCATTATTGCAAGTTCAGTAATTACTCTTGCTGGCTTCTGATGACAACAGAACCTAAAATTTGCCTGATTGATCAATGCTGCTTAAGTGATCTACTTCTTTCCACTCAGAACACATTCCTCCAACTTATCAAGCAGCAACACTGGAGTGACAAGGGGGCAATTAATAAAGTTATATAAATGAAGATAACCTTGCAAATAATCCTGAGTTGTCTTGTTACAGATAAGAATACAATAACACAACTCAGGATTACTTGCAAGGTTTGTGAAGGGATAAGGGAAGGAAAAAGCATAGCATGAGGAAAGTCCACTTGATAACTCTGCTCCTCAAACTTATCCACTCCTCAGACCACTTAATATCCCTGAGGGCCTACAGCTACTTGACTTCCTTGGAAACACAAGAGACTGCAGATGCTGGAATCTAGATGTAGGGTCTCGAAACAAAATGTCGACCATCCCTTTGCTGCCTCAGATACTGCTTGACCCACTGAGGTGCTTCAGCAGTTTGTTCTTTGTACTTGACTTCCTTTGCCCATTTTTCTGCACTATTTTTTGTTCTGGAGCTCTGACAGGAAAGTTAAATGACACCAGCAGGCCTGTGGGATTCAGTAGTGTAGCAGCTGGGCTCCTTGCCAAAACCAACAATCAAAGTTACATAGAAATTACATCCAGCTTGGTTAGTGCTGACTGGGTGCTGACACCACTGTAATGCGCAGATAGCTTAATGTTATCTGCATTGCAATCAGGTCAGGTTAAACACACCTCCTGATGCCTTGAGTGTATTCAAGGCTATTGAATTTAGCCCCCACCATTATCCACTGTGACTCATACTTTCCAAGGTCCTCAGAAGTGTGAAGTTTCTTAGTCTCCCATGCATATACTTTCCCCAACAGTCCTCAAGGTTTTTCAAACATATGTCTACTTATTCATCTTTCCTAATTATTTACAACTTTGCCAATATCCAAAACATACCAGATTTGCATAGGCAATTGTGTTAAAGTTCTTTATCCTGCTAACCTCCCCATCACCTATGTGCTCCTTTGCCTCTCCTTGTTCTCCTTTATATCTTGTCTACATCCTGCACTGTTCCTTGGCCTTCCCTGAACTTCCTGGTGGCCCCTCAAGTTTTCTGATCAGCCTTCCGTGCCTAACTTCCTCTCACCAAGAATTGTTATTGCACTCGAAAGGTGCCTACCCTTCAGTATTAGCATCACCCTCTCCAAGCTGGAATATTTATTGACCAAGATAACCATGGATGGAAACTGCTGTAGATTCTCAGATAGTCCTGGAACTCCCCATGATTCTCCCTTGAACTTGTCACAGTGGAGTACAGGATTCACTTACAGCTTCCTCGCCATCCGAAGAAAATTAATGAGACCATTTCCTGCTTGCATTTAATAATATTGAGTTTTCATTCCTGCAATATGAGATCATGAGTTGTGCCCAATGTCAGCACAGAGGGCGAGAGAGAGAGAGAGATCTCCTCATATGACTGACTCACCATCTAATGAACCAGTATGATCAATCTTCACTGCACTGTTGCTACAACAAATAAATCCTAGGAAAGAAGACCCAAATTAAACAAAACTGGAATTTTCCTTCTTGGCACCAGCTGGCCTTACGGCTATTACACTAGGACACCTCCTTACTGCAGATTAACTCAACACCCCAACAACCTTAATCTCTCATTTTATTCTCCCAATAATCCCCCACTGGCCCCACAGCCCTTTCCATTGCCCCTACATCCTACCATGAACCTTCTTATTGCATTGGCCCCATTAGAAAGAACTGACTTCCAGATCTAATTGTATTACTAAAAACCTTAGCTCCCTGCTCACTACCTCACAAGCCTACGTCCACAGAGCTATTCAATCCCAAACAACTTCCTGTGTCTACTGGCCTTTGAACAAATAAGGTAAGTATCAAAAAGATACGTGAACAAATATATTGGTTTGAAATTTGCAGTTATAATTATAGTGAAAGTGTCTGTGTTCATAATCATTGCTCTGTGAAATTGACATTTGAGATATTGCGCACAACCTATTAATAATTTTTGAAATATACCTGAGAACCAACAAAAAGGCAGTGTATCGGAATATGCACACAACTTCCAGCAACTGACTAAAACGTCTTCAAGTGTTTAATGACTGCAAATGAACTTACCTTGTTATTACTTAACACAATGTATTCATTTTAGCCTTTGAAACTCACCTGTTGCTATTGTTTCCTGCATTCAAGTACACCGTTTTACATTTAATTGCACTAAGGTCCATCACTTACTACTGAGCTCATCCATATGACTGAGTGACGTATTTGAAATTATTTTAGAATGCATTATGTCAGGAAAACATAAGAGTGTAAGAAGCAGGAGCAGAATAGGCCATTTGGCCCTTCAACCCTGCTCCGTCATTCATCAAGATTGTGTCTGATTTTCAACTCAACAGCATTTTCCTGCACTATCCCCAAATCCCATATTTCCTTAACATCCAGAAATGTACCTTGAACAAACCCAATAGCTGAGCCTCTGCAGCCCTCTAAGGTAGAGAATTCCAAAGACTTATCACCTTCGCCAGGAAGAAATTTCTCCTCACCTTGGTCCTAAATAGCCAATACCCTTATTATGAGACTGTGATACCTATTTTGAGACCTGTCTGCTAGGGAAAAGTTCCTCCTTGTACCCAGCCTATTGAACTCTAAGATGTTTGTAAGATTCAATGAGAGATCCCCTCAGTCTTCTAAGCTGCAGGGAATACATACCTAACCTACTCAATATCTTCTCATTTGACATTCTGCCATCCCTGGAACCAGTCTAGAAATCTTTGCTGCATCCCCTCTGTGCCAAGTACATCCTTTCTTACAAAAGGAAACTAAAACTGTACATAATAGTTCTGGTGTGATCTCCCCAAGGCCCTATATAATTGCAGTGGGACATTTTCTCTCCTGTGTTCACATTATCTTATAATAAAAGCCAAACACACTGTTTCCCTTCCTAATCACTTGCTAAACTTGCATGTTGGCTTTTAGTGACTTGCGTACAAGGACACCCAGGTGCCTGTGAATGTTAACATTATCCAATCTCTCAACATTTAAAAAACACTTTTCTGTTTTGTGCACCAAAGTAGACAACTTCACATTTTTCTACATTATATTGTCTCTGCCTTGTTCTTGCCCACTCATTCATGTTTCTCTCTTCTTTACATCCTCATCCCAACACCATAACCTCAGATGCTTTTGTATCATCAACAAGCTTGGAAATATGACATTTAGCAGCCCCCCCACCCCCCCCCCCGCCAGCCAAATTGATGATCTCAAGCATGAAAATCAGGGGCACAAGCACCAATCCCCACTGGGTAAAGTCCACCAACCTGAGAAAGATCCGTTTATTCTCACTCTTTGTTTGCTGTACAATAACCAATTCTCAATCCATGTCAGTACACTTCTTCCAACTCCAAGTGTTCTAACTTTCTTAATCAATCTCCTGTGCGGGACCTTAATGAAAGCCTTCTGAAAATCCAAATACACCATATCCATTGGTTCCTCCTAATCTTCTCTATGAGTGACATCCTCAAAGTATACATCTCAAAGGACTTCAGTAAACTGGTCAAACATAATTTTCCTTTCATGAATCCATGCTGCCTCTGCTCAGTCCCATTACTCATGTCCAAGTAATCTGTTATTACATCCTTTTTGTTATAGACTGTGGAATATTCCCTACCACTGATGTTGTATCACCACATTTTTATACAAATTTAATTTATGTTTATACATTACAAGGCAACTAATGAATGTGAAATCATCATTTAATATTAAATTGTTCTTGGTAAATGGAAAATATCTATGCCAAAGCTTTGTTTTGTGTTAAGCAGATTGATTGATTAAAAAATACAGAGCGGCTAGATGGTTGCATATGATAAACAGCACCTGCTTTGAAATCTGAGGTTTTAATTTGCTTTCACAACAACAAAAGATCTTACAGGATATTTCCACTCCCAATGATGTTGTGTATCAAGAATTCTTTAGAAGAATATAAGGGCATAAGGCATAAGAGCAGGTGTAAGCTCTATGGCCCCTTAAGCCTGGTCGACCACTCAATATGATCATGATCTGATAACTAACCACATCCCTGCCTAAACCCCATAACACTTGATTCTATATAATCCAAGTATCCTTCTCAGCCTTCAATATATTTACTGACTCTCAATCCATACATCCTTAGGGTAGAATCCCAAAGATTCACAATCATTAAGGGTGAAGAAATTCCTCCTCATCTCAGTCTTAAATGGTTATCCCTTTATCCAGAGACTCTGCCCTCAAGTTCTGGATTTCCCCATCAGGACAAATATCCTCCTAATGTCTACCTATTCAAGACTCCTTATATCTTATATGCCTTAATGAGATTACATGTCATCTTTGGGAGTTATCACCTAGGAGAATTGGTCAGATTCTTGCTTATGCACCACTCATTTTGCCCTGTTTTACAATGTGCCCCAGGAAGCCCCATTATTTCTCTCACTTTGCAAAGAAATAGAATATAGAACAGTGCATCACAGGAACAGGCTCTTTGGCCCACAATGTTGTGCTGAACTAATTAAGGTAATGACACCTAATAAAACCAATTACTTCAACTTGCACATGGTCCATATCCCTCCATTCTCTGCATATTCATGTGCCTATTTAAGAGCCTCTTAAATGCCTCTATCGTTTCTGCCTCCACCATCACCCTTGGTGTCGCATTCCAGGCACCCACCACTCTGTGTGAAAAACTTGCCCCTCACATTTCTTCTGAACTTATCTCCTCTCACCCTAAATGCATGCCCTCTAGTATTAGACATTTCAGCTCTGGGGAAAAGATACCGGATCTACTCTATCTATGCTTCTCTGGGGTAAGCAGGGGTAAGCAAATGATCTTTGAAACTACGTACCTCTCTATCAGCTGAAAAAGAATGGCTGAAAAGCCGTATTTTGAGCTGGCAATTATTTACTGCGACTTGCATTCATGCAAAGTGGCTTTGGGTGCAGGAAATGTCAAGGCAGGATTTGTAAGTGAAGACCACTGAGTTCAATAAAGACCTTATGCGTGTGACACCCCCACCGTTCCCAGCCCATTCACCCCAGTCTCCCATCTCCTCCACCCAATTTCCTGGGAGGACTTCTAATATTTGTTTGAAATCACAAAAGTGTAATTTAAATCGACCCTGAATGAGGTAAAATGACAGCAGATAACTTGGTGTTAATTAAAATAAAATTATCAAAAAGGTTTAGACATATTTGAAGCAAATCCTAATGAAGGGTGAACGTTTTAGCCAAACTCTGAGTATTTCTAATACTTTAGGCAATTGTTCTAAAAAAAAATCAACACACGCCTTTAATTAAACTTTCTATTTCTAATGCTTAGTACAGAGTTCTTTCCTGTGGTAATGCCGCCTGTTGCATTTTGTTTTCAATCAAACATATCTTTACGTCTTACAGTAACACAAGAACAAGGCTCTTTGTGATGAGCCGGGTTCAGGAATAATGAGAGGCGTCTTGTTCTCTATACGTAATAAGATTGAACATTTGGCCTGTAATCAAGCTGCAAAAGGCCATAAAAAGGATTTCTGAAAATTCTGATAAGAGCATTCTGCAATTCTACATTTACTTGCGACTTTGTCATAGTAAACTAAAAATAAAACGTGTCAGCTTTTTGCAGCAGAATTTGCAATCAGCTGCCAGTGTTTTTAAATTTTTGATGCATGCTGCTCACAATATTTCACTGAGAATACTCGGTGGCAGAAATAGGAACAGTTTCGGTTACTAGTGTAGTGTTACTGCATTTGATTGCATTGCATAAAAGTACATTGTAAACGCAGACAATGTTTGACCAGCTGTGGCCAAGGACTTTCAGTGAACTGTGCCGTCTACCCTCGAAACTTGCAGCCGAGGGACCGCTGCATGCGATGACGCAGCAAGGGGCGAGGGTTGCGTCCATTCTGAACGTCAAAAGGTCCCACTGACTATTGGCTGCCCTGGACCGAGCCCCTCGGAATTCTCTCAGCCATTGGTCCGTCAGGTCGCGCCCCCAGATCACAGCCGGCCCGATCCGGAGCTGGGAGCAAGCGGTACTCACCAGAGGGGTTCCCCTAGGTCACCGCCACCACACTGCTGCACCGCCACACTCAGCTCAAAACTGATCCTACTTTTAATTCCACAAAATGCAATATGATGGAATAAACCCAGAACACGCTGGAAGTTACTCCGCAGGTCAGGAGCCTGTGGAGAGGGAAATAATGTTTCTGTTTGACGACCTTTCGTCAACCTGAAACCTTCATTCTTTCCCTTGCTCCACAGATGTTGTCTGAGCTGCTGTACATTTCCAAAATTTTCTGATCTTATTTCAGATTTCCAGCTTTGCTTTTTGGGCCATTCGATGAAACGTTGGTTTCCTTGTGCCTGGGTCTTTATGTTTGTTCATTTTCTCTTTGTAACTTAATTGTGTCGAAGAGACTTTTTTAGTTTGAGAAGTCTATGGACTTTGACAATCTTCCACGCAGGATCTTTAATTTATTACAAGCAGATCATAAAATTGTTTTGAGATAACATATCACCTTATTGGCGAATAAACATTAAAAATGCTTGTGAAATCTTGAGATGCAGTTTTCCTTCACTGCAGAAAATGCTGACTTTTACATCTCAGGAAAGAGCTTCAAGATAACATTTGCTGTCTGCCCCGCCTTTTTTTCGCAAGATGCTTGTTCCATATAGGACCAAAGTCCTGGAACATTGAGGTAATTTGTCTGCAAGTTTAAGGTTAAAATTACAAGTCGTAAACCAAGCTTGTTGTCAGCCTCTGTGGTGAAATAGTGACGAAACTCCAAGGCTGAAGTGGGCAGAAATGGCTACAATCATTTTATCTAAGCACATGACCCCTTTAGGAACGGTCATTTCTGGCTGTACTTTGGCCCATCATCTGAGCTGCTGAGGATTAAGCAACTGCACAAAACCCAGGTCAGTAGCAGTACCTGTAGAGAGCAGTGGAAGAACTTTTCCGAGATTTGCTCCTTGCTGAACAGTGCAATCAAGCAGCTATCCACTCAAGGTACTTTTGAAATACTTTAAGGTAAACATTTACTATTACTTTCTATTGGAGTGCGAGAGTAACACTTCTTCAATGCAATTATTTAGTATTTTAATTTAAGTGAACAGACTATTTATTCCAAGGATTTAAAAGCTTGCTGTAATGTTCTTGGTGGTTGGTTTACAAATGGGCTAAATGACATGGTTAGAGGGTAGATCTTTAAAGCAATGATTTTTAACATGTGCTTTCAGTGCCATGATGGAGTTTCTTCTGTGTGCTGTCTGTAAACGCGTTTTATGAACAAAATTATGACTTTATAAGAAGGGAATCTCTGCCCCAACCCCCACCAGGACTAGAATGTTAACAAAATAATAAAAACAATCACAATTATCCATAAAATCAATCCAGGAGACCAGATGGATGCCTATGTAAACTGCAAACATTGCAACCTAAGCTCTTGGTAAATACTCACAGTATGTAAAAGTTTAATTCTGATTCTGATTTGTTCACAACATGTGAATGATCCACCAGGATAATTGAGATAATATGTTTTGCAGTTGACAGCAACTTATTACTCCAAAACTGCAGTTTTTCTTGCTATTGATAGGACGTGCTTTGAAAAAAATAGTTTTCTTTCCTACGTCTTTGTGACCAAGAGGCAGCTTACCTGAATTTTGACATTGGCACCAAAATGTGGGATGGCCTGGTGTAAATGGATTTGTCATTTTCCCTCCATGCTTGTGGTAAAGCACTTTTCCCTCTACCCAAGCACTACAATGTAGCATGACTAACGTCAAGTGCTGCTGTAAGAACATCAACTCAGTGAAATGCACACTTTAGTTTACCCAAAATTTGTTGGTCTTCCAGTACAACGAGATGTCCGCAAGTCATTGCTGCTGCCTGGCACATTCCAGGCTGCAGGAGGACATGCTAAGGGGCACAGTACAGCTTGGTGCAGCCAATGCAAAGGCTTTGTGGGGAAGGAATGTAATCTTAGGTCCTGTCACCATTGGGCACTGAAGGGCTGGGTCCTGTGTAACAGCCCCACAAACACCTGAAGGTGTATTGTTCAAAGAGGCTACATGCGTGGCATTGGTGCTTTTCTCATAGAAACTGACACTATGAATATATTGGCTTGACACTATGAATGTAAAGAAAACCAGGCACTGTTTTGAAATTCTTGCAACTTTTTTTTAATGCATTAAATTATTTTTGAAATACAATAAATGTAGCATGTCTAGTTGCAGGGATTTAGCATTTCCATTAGGGAATGCTAAAATGTACCAATGTCTAAAGAGGTCAGAATCAGATTTATTATCACTGACATATGACGTGAAATTTGCTGTTTGCAGCAGCAGTACAGTGCAAGACATAAAAAATTATAAATTACAAAATAAATAAATAATGCAAAAACAAGGAATAGTGAGGTAGTGTTCATGGGTTCATGGATCGTTCAGGGATCTGATGGCAGAAGGGGAAGAAGCTGTTCCAGAATCATTGAGTTTAGGTCTTCAGGCTCCTGTACCTTCTCCCTGATGGTAGTAACGAGAAGGCATGTCCCAGATGGTGAGGGTCCTTAATGATAGATGCCGCCTTCTTGAGGCACTGTCTCTTGAAGATGTCCTCGATGGTGGGGAGGGTTGTGCCCGTGATGGAGCTGGCTGAGTCCACAACCCTCTGCAGCCTCTTATGACCTGTGAATTGGAGCCTCCATACCAGGCGGTGATGCAACCAGTCAGGGTGCTCTCCACTGCACATCTGTAGAAATTTGTAAGAGCCACTGGCGTGCTTTCTTCATGATTGCATCAGTTATTGGGCCCAGGATAGATCCTCTGAGATGTTGTTACCCAGGAACTTGAAGCTGTTCACCCTTTCCACCACTAACCCCTCAATGAGGACTGGTGTGTGTTCTCCCAACTTCCTCTTCCTGAAGTCCAAAATCAGTTCCTTGGGCTTGCTGATGTTGTGTGCAAGGTTGTTGTTGTGACACCACTCAACCAGCCGATCTATCTCACTCTTGTATGCCTCCTCATCGCCATCTGTGATTCCGTCAACAACTATGGTGTCATTGGTGAATTTATAGATGGTGTTTGAGCTGTGCTTAGCCACACAGTCATGAGTGTAGAGAGAGTAGAGCAGTGGGCTAAGCACGCATCCTTGAGGTGTGCCTGTGTTGATAGTCAGTGTTGTGAAACAGATTCGAGGTCTCAGAGGACAAGGACTCTGAACACAGTCCTAGAGACAAATGATTTATTTACAAAGACAAAGGCGGGGAAAAGGTAACGGGAACAATACACACACACGCGCACCGGTTATAGCGAGTATGGGAAAATCGCAACAAGGGTAAAATACACACGCACACACAACGAACTGGGTACAGGTTACACCCCTTGACTCAGTGCAGACACGGCTCTATGCAACTGGGGATACTAACCAGAATGCTCCTAACCCTACTGACAGTGCACACCTTACCAACGATCTCTCCAGTGCCGTTCCACAGTTCCTTGGTCTGGGATGAAGCAGGGTGAATCCCTCAGAGCAGTCAAAAGAGCATGAACTGGGCACATGTGGCACTCTTTATAGTGCTGGAGGGCTGGGGATTCCAGCCCAGGTAGTACAAAAAGGCCAATGGCCCGAGGCCAAGTACAAAGGTGCTTAAAGGGACCAATGGTCAGGTGTGCACCGATGGGCGGGGTGGAGCCAAACCTTGATTGGCAGTGGTGTGTCTTTCGACCAGGTAATGGGCAGTGCTGCCATGTGACAACCACAACCCTCCGCAATACAGTCAGCGAGGAAAGGTGTTATTGCAGATCTGCACTGCCTGTGGTCTCCTGATAAGGAAGTTAAGGATCCATTTGCAGAGGGAGGTCCAGAGGCCCAGGTTTTGAAGTTTGGTTATTAGTACTGAGGGAATGATGGTGTTGAACGCCGAGCTGTCACCAACAAAGGTGGCAGGGCATACCTCAGGCTGTGGAATCATATGTTCTGGTGTTCAGGAAGTGGATGGCGAGGGTCTGGTGGGATTATGGAGCAGGTAGATTTAATAGAGAATAATATGGTGCTGGAGCTTTCCATGGATTTATGGTCGATGTAAAACTAATTAAATAAGGGAAAAGGGACATGTATAATATGTAAAATAGAACAGTTTGTTTTGGTTCAAATTAAGTGTAATGAATGCAAAAAAAAGAACCTTTGAAGACAATGCTTCACCTACATCAGGAAGATTGTAACCTGAGTAGTCAACAACGTGACTTCATTATTTCTCCCTAGGACTTTGCAAAGTTTTGCAGTCTTTGTTCAGGATGGTGGGGCTGAAACCGTCCGTCGTTCCTCCAACTCCTGCTGTGCAGTTCCTGAGTGCTGGTACAGCAGCCTGCATCGCCGATCTCATCACATTCCCCTTAGACACGGCTAAAGTTAGATTACAGGTAACGAGTAGAGGAAACAAAACGATGTTAATTTACGTTGTCTCTAAAGTGTATTTGGAAACTCGTTTTTCGACCAATTGTATATGTCTGGATAAAGAAATGAAATTCTTAGCTTTAGAGAGAGACTAAAATTAGAGAATTTGCCATTAATTGGAGCTTTAGAGTTCTACCAACCTGAAACTTGTTCTCGTTGTCTATAAGTAACTCACGTATCTGGTTTAGATTCAAGGAGAAGCTGCAAAGTGCCAAGGATCCAAAAGTGTCAAATACCGCGGGGCTGTGGGGACAGTGCTTACAATGATCAGAACAGAGGGACCGAGGAGTTTGTACAGTGGACTGGTGGCTGGGCTTCAGAGACAGATGAGCTTCGCTTCAATAAGAATCGGACTGTATGATTCTGTCAAAAAGTTTTACAGCAGGGGGAATGAACGTAAGTAATAAATAGGAAGTGGAAATATTAAACAACTATTTATATTGGAAAAATAACTCTGGATTTAATATATACAAACTACGACCATAAAATATATTGTTGTTATATTAAATAAGCGTTGAAATATCTCTATGGTACAAAGTAGTTAACGCGATGAGTGAATGAATACAAATCACAGGGTGAAGACAGCACTGGAATGAATGTTCAGATCTCTCAGTGGGAAAGATAGTTAACACAAAGCGCTTATAAATATCATGGAGGGTCGAAGATAATTAAAACAGCGAGTGCCTGCACAAATAACATTGGTAGACGATAGATAAGAGTGAAGGGGTGAAAACAAATTTCCGTTTCTATTATGGTTGAAACAAAGATTTAGTATAAATATCACAAGGCACAACGTAATGAGTGCATAAATGCGTCAGCGGCAAAGGCTACTTAAACCCGAGTGAGGGTATGACATGCCCGGTGGATGATAATTAGTATGGTGTGAATATGTAAACATTTCTAGTAGAAAGTTAACAGAGAATGTGCAAATATCTCAGGTAAAAGTGACTGAGTGCACACATTTAGAATCATAGAATTATCAAGGCACAGGAGGAGGTCATTCGACCCATCGAGTCTATACCAGCTCTCTATCTAATAATCCAGTCATTCTTATTCTCTCGCTCATTCCTTGTAACCCTGCAAGTTCTTAGAATCATGGCATAGTTTAAAGTAGTGAACACAGTGGCGAGTGCACGGGGATGTCAGGTGGAAGAAAGGTAACTGAGTGTGTACATAGATATTCTGCGGTGGAAGATAGTTGACACAAATATCTTCCAGTGAAGCCTGTTAAACGTTAATGTACAAATATCTCAGGAAAATGTATTCATAAGTAGTGAATGTGCAGGTATCTAGAGGGTGCAAAATACTTAATGACTGAAAATAAATATGCTGTGCTCTATTTCATTTAGTATGAAACAGATGTTAGCCATTTTAAAGATTAAAATAAAATAGAACCATAGAAAACTACAGCACAGAAAACAGGCTATTCGGCCCTTCTAGTCTGTGCTGAAACATTATTCTGCTAGTCCCATCTACCTGCCCCCAGCCCATACCCCTCCAGACCTCTCTCATCCATATATCTATCCAATTTACTCTTAAAAGTTAAGAGCGAGCCCGCACTTACCACATCAGATGGCAGCCCATTCCACACTCCCACCACTCTTTGAGTGAAGAAGTTCCCTCTAATGTTCCCCCTAAACCTTTCCCCTTTCACCCTAAAGCCATGTCCTCTCGTACTTATCTCTCCTAATCTAGGTGGAAAGAGCCTACTTGCATTAACTCTGTCTATGCCCCTCATCATTTTGTAAACCTCTATCATATCTCCCCTCATTCTTCTCCGCTCCAAGGAATAAAGTCCTAACATGCTCAGTCTTTCCCTGTAACTCAACTCCTGAAGACTCGGCAACATTCTTGTAAATCTCCTCTGCACTCTTTCAATCTTACTGACATCCTTCCTGTAGTTTGGCGACCAGAACTGCACACAATATTCTAAATTTGGTCTCACCAATGACTTATACAACCTCACCAAAACATTCCAACTCCTATACTTAATACTTTGATTTATAAATGCCAGGATGCCAAAAGCCTTTTTTACAACCCTGTCTACCTGTGACTCTACTTTCAGGGAATTATGTATCTGAACTCCCAGATCCCTTTGTTCCTCCGCACTTCTCAGTGTCCTACCATTTACTGTGTATGTCCTCCCTTGATTTCTCCTTCCAAAATGCAACACCTCACACTTGTCTGCATTAAATTCCATCTGCCATTTTCTGGACCATTTTTCCATTTGGTCCAGATCCCTCTGCAAGCTTTGAAATGTGGAATATAAACAATGGTAATCATATCTGCTACAGAATAACACAAAGATTTTTACTGTTAAATAGTTTGTTAAAAAAACATTTCTAGACATAGTTTGGTCCTAGTGTGATGAGTGAAATGCTGATATACTGATTAATCCCATCTTTCCCTACAGATACCAGTATAGGTACCTCCACACTAGCAGCTTGCACGACAGGAGGACTTGCAGTGGCACTGGCTCAACCAATGGATGTGGTTAAAGTTCGTTTTCAGGCACAGGGGAACGTTCAGGGTGTTCAGAAACGATACAATGGAACCCTTCAGGCCTATAAATCAATATTCAAAGCAGAGGGAGTTCAAGGACTTTGGAAAGGTGCACATGACAGCAATATTGATCCAGCTGCCTTATTGTGAATTTGGTGGTATCTCAGTTACATCAGTCATACCTTGTTTGTCTTCCCTTAGGAACATGCCCTAACATTGCTCGAAATGCCATTGTCAACTGTTCAGAGCTTGTAACCTATGACATCATTAAAGAGACAATTCTGAGGAACAAACTGTTGACAGGTGGGCTGACGGCCTTGATCTTCTTGGCAAACTTAATGCTGGTTTTATTTTTCTCCTTTCACCTGTGCTTTTATTAAACAAGTGCAAGGAAGTACACATAGTGTATCACATTATAGTTGTCTGCTTCATGAACAAACTGGTCAAGGTGAATGCGTGGATTACACTTCGGGCTGCTGGCTAATTTTAGCAATAATTTAAGTGCAATGTTGGTAGTGGGTAGCTTGTCCTTACTGCTACTGTTCCAGAAAAAGAACTATGAAGAAATCCATGCAGGGAAGACTATTCTATTTAAGTCCATTAACTCTTCTCTCAATACCAGTTAAATCAAGAAGAGTATTTTATATTTTGGATTGTGTTTTAAGAATGAAAAAAAATTGTAAGCATCATCAGAGTGATATCAGAAGTGAAAAGTGCAAACTTACACTGGTGGATTAAAAGAAAATGTGAGAATAAGGGAAAAAGCAGGCTCCTCATGTTTTTATTTAGCTTGAATTTGTATTCATGCTCAGTCAACTACCACCCAACCCTGCACAGAGATTTCCCAGCATAATTTGCAGAGTCATTATTAGGCTTTTAAGGCAGTATACCAGTCGGATGTGTCCATTTAACAGCCTGGCAAATAGACAATGAATAAACAATCCACATTGATTTTGTGTGTCAATAGATCAAAATGTTATCAAGAGTATCATCAGGTGCAATCACCCTTTTCCAAGTTTAATGCTCCCTGTATTACTTGGTTATTTCAGAGAGCTTGTGTTTAAAAGCCTATAGGTTGTAACTGTTTCAAAGATAAACTATGTGTACAGTTTGGCTCAATAACAAATCTTTAATGATAAGACCACAGAATATGAACACAGTGAACTCCTCACCACCACCCCCCCAACTATTAAATCTCTTACAGCATTAATATTTAGGTAGTGTTTAATATCAGCAAATAAAATTATCCACACATCAGATGATACAAATTTTCATTTAAGAAACCCCTGCATCAAAAAAAAGTTCTGATTATAATTCCACCAGAATTTTTGATTATGTGATTTTGCAGAGCTATTAATTTTCTGTATTTCAAAATCCAGAAACCTCGACATACCATACACATTACCACAACCCTTCAAATTCTTTACATTGAAAGTATAAGCTGGAATTAATTTCATGTTCTCATTAATACATATAGAGATTCTGGAATTGATAAGTATTTATCTCAACTTGCAGATAACTTTCCCTGCCACTTCCTCTCAGCCTTTGGTGCAGGATTTTGTGCAACAGTGGTAGCTTCTCCTGTTGATGTAATAAAGACAAGATACATGAACTCTGCTCCTGGACAATACAAGAGTGCACTACAATGTGCCCAGACTATGCTGCTTAAAGAAGGACCAACAGCCTTTTACAAAGGGTAAATACATCTGATTCAACTTAATTAGCAGTAGGGTATACATTCTTGCTTTTGTGTTATTTGATTCTCCTTTGTTCGACTGATTCTATCCCTCTCTTTTCCTTTCTGGATGATAATTGTATAGGGACCCAGGTGCCCTATAGGCAATTCAAATACAGGGTTTATACAACTGAACTTTAATTTTCTCATACCAGAATCAATCCACAATTCTAGCAGGGGTAGGAACACTAGCTAAATAAACTTTCCTCTCCACCCCAATGTAAGGGTGCCAAGATCTAATTGTGTTGGTCTGGATAACCACATAACTTAGTATAAGTACAGGAATGGATCAAAACCTGGAAAACCCTGCTTTGGCTGAATTAAAATGGCTCAACCAGCAAACAGAGAAAGTCTGCACATTAGATTTTCACTTGATTTTAATCAAACCTTACAAAACCAGCTTTGTTAAGTATATGGGCCAGAACTTTAGCATTAGCACTGAAAGAAATTTATTAGGGTAATTTTGAGAAACTGGCATTAAAGGCCATCCCAGAAGCAGTGGGACATACCAATTTTTTAAACCTTACTCAAGTCTAAAATGTGAAAAGGTTTGGGAATGTTCATGAAAATGCATCCCTTTACTATTGTGTTCCTTGTACAGATATCCCATATGATTAAAGAGACAAAATAAGTAATAAATAGCTTCTGAAGTATCAACAATATATCTTTAAACTGAATAAAGTTTCACCAAATTATTGTTACAAGACCCCCCTTATGACTCAGTGTAGAACATATGTATTGTAAGAAGTGGCATTCAGTTAAATATAAACTGCAGGTTTTGTGGTGAACTGGCCAATATCACTTGAGAAAGTAGTTAAATCACTACATGTGTGATATGTCAAGTTCACCCTTATAAACTGAGGAAAGTCAGAGTGAGCAAGGATTACTGGCAGGCATGGTAGTGTAGCAGTTAGCATAACGCTATTACAGCACCAGCGACCCGGGTTCAATTCCAGCCACTGTCTGTGATGAGTTTGTACGTTCTACCCATGTCTGCATGGGTTTCCTCTGGGTGCTCCAGGTACCTCCTACAGCACCAGCGACCCAGGTTCAATTCCAGCCACTGTCTGTGAGGAGTTTGTACGTTCTCCCTGTGTCTGCGTGGGTTTCCTCTGGGTGCTCCAGGTACCTCCTACATTCCAAAGATGTACGGGTTAGGAAGTTGTGGGCATGCTATGCGTGGCGACACTTGTGGGCTGCCCCCAGCACAATCTATGCAAAGATACATTTCACTGTGTGTTTCAATGCATATGTAACTAATAAATAAATCTTAAAAAATCTTAACCTTAAAATCATACCTCCAATGATCCAGTTTAATCCTCGCTTCTGGTGCTGTCTATGTGGAGTTTGCACATTTTCCCTCTAATGGCATGGGTTTCCCCCAGGTGCTCCAATTTTCTTCCACATCCCAAAGATGTGCAGGTTGGTGGGCTAATTGGCCTCTGTAAATTGCCCCCTAATGTGTGGGTGGTAGAATCTGGGAGGCGGTGGGAGACAATGGGAATGGGTACAGGGAAAATTAATGAGGGAATAAGATTGCTCTGCAAACTGGCATAGAATCAAAAGGCCAAATTGTCCTCCTATGTCATATGGAAATATGGTTACATGGTACTCAGTTCACAGAGCTCATTCCTTTACAACAGCCATCGATGTTTGGTGAATGGATCCAAAAATATTCAGCACTCTGAATGAAAGGAAGTTTAGGGTTAGGATTAGAGGAAATCAAACAATTTTCCTTCTTTCTTGAGTACTTCCTGTTTTGTGTTTCCTAATTGTGTTTTTACCTTATTCCATTTTCTAGCCCAAATCACTGTGCTAGTTGATTGAACTAATTATCTTTCCTGTGGAACTTTGTCAATGATGGCCTCGAAATTTCAACAACTTACCTAGTTGATCTGTTAGCATTTCAAAAGATGCAAGTGACATTTGGTTGGCAGGATTGACCCATTTTCAACCACTTTATTGTTTTTTGCTTTGTAGGCAATTCTCCAAGTTGGATCTTACAAATTAAGTGAACTATTGCAATTTTTATTGATAAGAAACAAAGGACTGCAGATGCTGGAATCTAGATGAAAAACACTATGATGCTGGAGGAACTGAGCAGGCCAGGCAGCATCCGTGGAGAAAAGCAGGCTGTCAACGTTTTGGGTCAGGACCCTTCTTCAGGACTGAAGATAGGAAAAGGGGAAGCCCAATATATAGGAGGGAAAAACAGAGCAGTGATAGGTGGACCAAAGAGGGGAGGTGGGGTGGGCACAAGGTGGTGATAGATAGATGCAGGTTAGAGATAGTGATAGGCAGGTGCGGGGGAGGAGGGGAGAGCAGATCCACTGGGGGATGGGTCAAAGGTAAGGAGAGAGAAAAAAGGGGTAGAAAAAAGAGAGAAAGGCTAGGAAAGGGAAGAAGGGGCATGGTTGGGGGTGGGTATGGGGGGGTGGGAGTGGGTGAAGATAAGATCTGCATCTCCCTGTTGCCAGTCACTTCAACTCCCCCTCCCATACTATCACAGATATGTCAGTCCTCAGCCTCCTCCACTGCCAGGAGAATTCCAAGCACAAACTGGAGGAATAGCACCTCATTTTCCACCTTGGAACCTTGCAGCCTAATGGCATGAACATTGGATTCTCCCACTTTAAGTAATCCCCACACCCCTTCCCACCCTCCCTCCCCCCAACCATGCCTCTTCTTTTCTTCCCTTTCTTAGCTTCTCTCTCCTTTTTCTACCCCCCTTTTTTTCCTCCTTCCCTTTGACCCATTCCCCCGGTGAATCTGCTCTCCACCCACCCCCCCACCCTCCACCACACCTGCCTATCACCATCTCTTACCTGCATCTACCTATCACCACCTTGTGCCCACCCCGCCTCCCCTCTTTTGTCCACCTATCACTGCTCTGCTTTTCCCTCCTATATATTGGGCTTCCCCTTTACCTGCAGTATCTTCAGTCCTAAAGGGTCCTGACCTGAAATGTCAACTGCCTGCTTTTCTACACTGATGCTGCCTGGCCTCCTGAGTTCCTCCAGCATCATAGTGTTTTTCATCAATTTTTATTTATTATGGAATTGTTTAGTCTGGTTTGTCTTTCCAAATCTGTTGTCCTCTTAAAATACCAGTACATTATCAGCTTCTAATCCTGCAATTTCTTTGGAGTGATTAGCAGTTCTCCCACAGTGACCAATTTCTTACCTTCAACACCTTAGAACATGTACTATTTGGCTCAGGGGATTTGCTACACATGAAACACTCCACTTTTCAAATTTGTCTGCCTATTCATCTCTGAAGATCATCTAGGACACTGGTCATACAATAATTAGCAAATTAGCAAAATATATTCTCCATCAAATATTTCTACAAATTATTAATTTATATGTCAACTTTATCTTTTAATCTTTTTCTTTTCTTTTTGTTTTAGCAACCTTCTCTATTTTTTTCAGTTATTGGAACAAAGGATCAAGGGAATTTCTCTAGAGAATAGATGACTAATGAGGTAACTTGGGGCAATAGATATATGATAGTTACTGGTCAACTCAATAGGAACTGGAGAATTTTGAAATGAGATGTGAAGTTTGCTGTTACTTGGATTAGTTAATACAAACTGCATGGCTGCTTTTTAGGCAAAATTAGATAAATGCGATGGAGAAAGGAATAGGATATGTTGATAGGATAATGGTTAGCTTGGGAAGAGGCTCAAATGGAGCACAAACTACAGGACTGACCATTTGTGCCAAATAGCTTGTTTCTTTACAGTAATTTCTAAGTAATAAAGCTTTAAATTTTTCAATTGGCATAGCCTCAACAAATTTTTCTTGGGAGGGTTCCAGAAACAGGAATGTAAAAGTTCATTTTTAACACCTTAACATAAACTCACATCCGGAATCCTCTTCCTGTTTCTCCTAACCTTTGCAACCCACATTAGCAATTTCCAACATGTATTCTAGCATTGTATTATTTGTAGTTGGCTGTGGCCCTCACAGTTTTTTGTTCTCGTTGTTAATATCCCATTCGTTCATTTTATTTTTATTGCTTTTCTTGGCAGTATTATTTCTTGTACATTTTTATTTCAAAAGTACTTTACTTTTCCTCATGAAAACAATGCCATTATGTTGTCTTTATCCTTCTTGAAGATTGGCAGACCTATAGCAGTCAATTATTTTCTAATCCTATGCTCATCCATCACTACATACAGATTCCTCTGGATTTATGATAAATCTTTTTCTTGTAGGTTTGCTCCCTCTTATCTACGCCTTGGTTCTTGGAATGTGGTAATGTTTGTGTCCTATGAACAGCTAAAGAGGGCAATGATGTTGGTCAGACAAAGCTAAGATTGTTCAGAACAATGGACCATTCGGCACTTCACCTAGCTTGCAGAAGTACATGGACATGGAGAACTGGTATTATTATAACATGAATGTCTTCAGTGCAGGGTTCTGAATGAAATGTATCTCCATGAACAACATTCCTTTCATTCTGAAATCAAAAAAAATGTTGGAAATCAGAAAAAAACCTAAACCGTTGGAGGGCAAAGGGTCTTCAACCTGAAACGTTATCTCTATTTCTCTTCCCACAAATGCTGTCTGACCTGCTGAGGGACCTTCAGCATTTCCTGTTTTTATTCCTTTGATCTTATTCTGTTTTATTACAAAGTCTGTACATGTAAATGTTCCTGGAAATATTTAAAAGCACATTCATTCTAGACAATTTTAACCAATAACTGACTGGACAAAATCAAATAGTTCATCTTCATTTTATATGCCGTGTAAGTGAGCAAAACTATCCGATAGGGTTAAAGTTCTTTCAAAACAAAAACTGAGTAAAATGCACTTTACTGCCAATGTTTCACAATTTGAAAAGATTAAAATATTGAAAACATAGTTTGAAAAGCTAATTTCAGTCCAGCCACTAGGCAATTGCTGTTAGCTTGTACTGAATTTTGGCTAGCTACAATTCAATAAGTGTTTTATTTATTTGATAGTGTTTATATGGAATTGTTTTAATAAAACCACATTTTACAAAAAGCTGTATATTATCTTCCATGTTAAATTTAGAGAGGAATAAATCAAATCCTAATTCTTTTGCATTACTGTATATAAACAGTTACTATGTCCACAATGATAGTTGTTGTCATTCTCCATTTGTTATTGCATTAAAAATACAGGGGAGCTTGTAATAAAGTAGACTGGCTATTCATGCACATCCATTGGATGAATCATTCCTGATTACATTTTACTTGAAATCACATCACAAGTATGGAGTACTTAGATCTTTATTTTATAAAATTGTATTAGCTGATTGCAGGTGACGTGGTAATGCCTCTCATTAATTACTAAATCTATATCTTAATGCATTATGACCTCATTCTTTATTTCTTGGCATTTTTGGCCAATGGAAACCCTTAGTCTAAGGTAGATACTGGGAATTTGATATCTTTAGTTTAGTTCTGAGTCAAGTTCTGGATTTAATGTATTGACATATCAAGTTCTACTGGTATGCTGAAAATCTTTCACAACCTTGGTGTTCTAGTTGATCCTAAGGTAACAACCATCAGCTGTTTTGCTGATGGCATGATAAATAATCATGCCATCAGCAAAACAGCTTACTGCCACCCCCTCCATGGCTTCCCTTAACTCATCTGCCACTGAAATGTCCATCCATGCCTACATTATCTCCGGACAGGAACTTTTCTGACTAGCCTCTCATCTTCCAAACTTGAACATAAAAATCTCTGCTTCCTGTATTGTAACAACTCCAAATCCCTTCCCATCACTGTTTTTTTGCTGATGTGCACTAATTACTGATTCATTTATTTTAAAATTGTTTTCCTTGTTTCTTGGCCTTCCATGACCTCACTTATCTCCATCTCTGTAACCTCCTCCAGGCTAAGAACCTCTGAAATTCTGCTCCTTGTGCATCCCATGTTTCAATCCCTCCACATCTAGTGGTATTACTTTCAACTGCCAAGGTAATAGTACTCTGGATTTGTCTTTGCCCTCAAACCCCTCAAAGAAGCTCCTTAAAAACTACTCTTCAATCAAACAATGTAATCTGTATTATTTCTTCATGTGACACAACATAAAATTTTATTTGAGTGCATTACTGCAAAGCACCAAGATGCTTTTCAATGTTAAAACATTAGAAAAATTCAGCTTGGTATTGCAAACCAGAATCATATGGCATACAGTAATTCCAGGTTACATCACTGAAAATTGCCTATCAAATTATGAAAGAAACAAATCCCTCAAAACCCCACCCCTCCATTGTACCTATCCAAGTGCTTCTTAAATGATACTATTGTACTTGCCTCAACCACTTCCTCTGGCAGCTCGTTCCGTATACTCACCACCCTCTGAGTGAAAAAGTTGCCCCTCAGGTCCCTTTTAAATCTTTCCCCTCTCACCCTAAACCTATGCCCCCCAGTTTTGGAGTCCCCTACCCTGGGGAAAAGTCTGTTACTGTCCACCTTATCTATGCCTCTCATAATTTTAAATGTTTCTATAAGGTCGCCACTCATTTTCCTATGTTTCAAGGAATAAAGACCTAGCCTGGCCAACCTCTCCCTGTAACTCAGGCCCTCTAGTCCTGGCAACATTTTCGTAAATCTTTCCAGTTTAACCATGTCTTTCATGTAACAGGGTGACCAAAACCATACACAGTACTCCAAATGCAGCCTCACCAACGACTTATACAACTGCAACATAATGTCCCAACTCCTACACTCAAATGTTCTGACTGATGAAGGCCAGTGTGCTAAATGCATTTTTCACCAACCTGCCTACCTGTGACACCACTTTCAATGAACTACGCACTTGGACTCCTAGGTCCCTCCGTTCCATTACGCTCCCCAGTGCCCTACGATACATAGTATAAGTCCTTCGCTGGTTTGACTTTCCAAAATGCATCACCTCACACTCATCTGTATTGAAAAATTTGCCACTCCTCCGCTCACTTCCCTAACTGGTCAAGATCCCCCTGTAATCTATGATAACCTTCTTTACCATCAACAACAACTCCTAATTTCACGTCATCCTCAAACTTAATGATCAAGCCTTGTGCATTCACATCCAAATCATTTATATAAAAAAAAATGAATAACAAGGGCCCCAACACAGACCCCTGCGGCATACCACTAGTCACCGGCCTCCATTCCAAGAAACCACCTTCAGCTTCCTATCTTTGAGCCAATTTGAATCCACCTAACTAGCTCTCCCTGGATTCCAAGGGACATAACTTTCCAGACCAGCCTACCATGTGGGACCTTGAAGACTTTGCTAAAGGCCAGATAGACAACATCCACTGCCCTACCCTCATCTACCTTTTTGGCTACCTCTTCAATAAACCCTAAAAAGGTTCTTCAAGCACAACTTTTCACACACAAAGCTATGCCGACTCCTCCTAATCAGACTCTGTCTATCCAAATACTAGTAGATCCTGTCCTTCAGAACTCCCTCCGGTAACTTGCCCACTACTGATGTAAGACTGACTGGCCTGTCATTCCCTGGCTTGTCCTTGCCACCCTTCTTAAACAACAGAACAACATTAGCCACCTTCCAATCTTTGGGAACTTCACCAGTGGCTAATGAAGCAAATATGGCGCAGGGGCCTCTGCTTTTGTTTTAAGTTTCTTAAAGCAAGCCTGAATTCTTAAAAAAAAGGAAAAACAAAAAAGGAGTCAGCTGTTTCATTTGTAAAGAATATCCTAAAACAATAATGATCCAAAACTTTGGTCAATCTGCACCTACAAGGATAAAATGAATTGGTATCAGTTTGTTTTGGCAGATGGTAAACAAATGGTTTTAATGGAAAATTTTTATTTTATGTGAATGCAAAGAATAGTAAATATTTACAAAATAGATAGCAAGTTTTTCATATTTTGTAGCTCTTATGGTTATAAAAATCAGCAGAAAAAATATCTATATTTAGCAAGGTGGTGGTGAAAAGCAAGGTAAGCCCCTTAGAATTCAATAATGGTGATACTGTAAAATCTTTTGTTGATGTAGAGAAAGTGAGCTACCTGACATTGAGATAACTTCAGGTATTTGGCCGTTTCTGCTGTAATCCATCTGTGATATTGGCTCCATTTGTCTAATAGCACAGACTGACCTGCTGGACATATCCTACAGACCTGCATTTTGCAACCTTTTATGCTGCCTTCTTTGCATCCTCACTCTAATTTTCCCCCATCAACCAGATAACCTTTACAACTTATCCTCATGGTAACCCTGATCTTGCCCAGTCACAGGTGTCTTATCCATCCCTCCCACACCTATTTTCTCTTACCTCCAATTCTGACAAAGGCTCTTCAACCTGAAATTGACTCCATTTCTCTTTCCACAGATGTTGCCTGAAGTAATTGTTACCTTGATTTGGTCCAAACCCTTTCATAAACACTGTTCTCTCCACTCCTCCCATTTTCTAAATGTGTGTTTCTCCCCCCCACCCTTTTCCAGTTCTGATGGCATACCCTTGACTTGAAATATTGACTCAGTTTCTCTCCCTACAGATGCTGCTTGACCTGTTGGGTGCTTCCAGCATTGTGTTTTTGTTATAAATCTATACTTCATTACTTAACTTCTCCACATTAAACATTAGATTGACTGACGTGTACTTCTGTAGGTTTTGAAGATTGTTTGAAAGGACAGCAGTGACGCACTAACGGAGAGAGTTCCAGAGCTCATTGCCCAGGAAGCTGTCAAGTGAAGTAGCTCAAATTCAGGGAAATGCAAGAGACAAGAATCAAAAGTGTGCAGAGATGGTGAAGGACAGTAGAACTTGGTAGAGATTAGAGATATTTGGTTGTGTGATGAGTGGGGCTGGGGGGTGAGGGTAAGAGGAGGAAAAGACATGGCACAGCAAGATGCCAGAAGGATTTGGAAATATAACTTTATAAACAGGTGTTGCTGAATCAGGTACCAGTAGATGTCAGCAAGCACAAGAGTGTTTTATTTTTAAATAAGAGTGGTGCTTCACATTTTCAAATCCTTATGAATCAGTGGTTTGGAAGATCAGCACTATATCTCCAATTCCCCCTCATTTCCCTGATGTAGAAATAATTAGCTTCTGGAAATGTGTCTTTTTCCAATTTCATTGGCTTATATGATGCTACTATTCAGTTGGCGCTTGTGTACAGAACCATCATGTAACAGCAAAACAGAGGGCAGGGCAGAAGTCAGGAAGGTGCTAGCAGTGCCTCTGGCCTTCTGTTCCACTTAGGGGTTGGATACACTTTGCTTCTTGTGCCTTAGCTTTTAAAAAAAAAATCATCATGGTGTTACGTAGCATGCTCCTATTCATTTCAAAGTGGTTGCCAATCTGAGTGCAGCTAAGTGCTCTTCCCCCACCTAGTCCCCTGTGTTAAAAAAAATGAAAGAAATCAAATGAAGCCAAAGAGAATAGAAGCAAGTCACCCTCAATCCCAAAGGCCTAAATCAAGAAGAATTATAACATTTCTCCAACTCATTTACAGTTTTAATCAATGACTACATCCAATCTTTCATGATCAATTAACTTTACCAAAGTTTAAAACTTTGGGCTATACTCAACCCCACTTCCACTCAAAAATAATTATAATTCAATGTTACAATTAGTTAGTGCTTCCTTAGAGTTACATTGATAACTAATTCAACAAAAGCAATTTTCTTTAGGGTGTTTAAATACCATTCTTGGAAAAACTAAAAGGCTAAATCAAAGATTATAACTTAAAATGGCTTATTCCCTTGTTGGATCAGGAGTATAATATCCCACTAAATTGTGTAGAATGAAGAAATTCATGGACATTTTACATTTCCTTATCTATTGAAAATGAAAGTCAGCCATTAGAATAGACTTAAAACAGCCCAAAACAGAAGGAAGTGGGATGAGGGACTCTTGTGAGTATTAAGGATATAAGCACAAGTGGAGGCTAATTGATCAGAAGGAAGGTTCTTTCTTTGACTAATCTGGCAATGCTACTGAATTTATTTCAATGCCACCAAATCATTGGAGCCAAGCTCTTGATATTGGTGGCCAATACCACCAACTCAGTCTGGGTGTTGAAAAACACTCATTTCATGCTGTTTTGAGTAGGCTAAACATCAGAGAAAAAAAAATATTCAAAATCTCAAAAGAACATTCTGCACCACTATCAACAGGAGAAAAAAACTTATAGGTAAACAAATGGATTCCATTTGACATAGGTGGATTTATTTAGTAATCTGGTAATTTAACCACAGAATTTGCCATTTTCCATTGGAAACATAGAAAAAGGCTACTTGGAAATGAATGATGCAGTGTTGAGACCAAGAGCAAAACATTTAAGAAAATAATATTGGCATTCTCCCTCCCCAAGAAAGTTCACCAGAAGTGTCAATATTTATCATGCCGAAGTTTTGTGGCCAACCATCAATAGCATTTGACCCATTGAATCAGCATTAATTCCTTCAACTGCAGAAGTGGTGCAAACTCAAGAAATTAAAAAAAATAGATAATTCTTAAAGCATTGAGGGTAGACTTAAGTTTACAAAAATGTCCAATCACTATAAATTTGGCAAGCTGCAGATATTAAATGTAAAAATTACAGAAAGGAGGTCCAAGTCCTCCAAAACAATTCCCAGAAAGGCTGTTACTTCACCACAGTACCTGGTGCAAAAACACATTTCATGCCCACAGCACTTAGTGCCTTTGAAGTAGTAACATTACTTTCTAAATATTCAAATCAGATCTTTATTAATTAAAACCTCAAAATGCAAAGTAAAAAACCAAAATAAATACCACATACACTTAGCTGTTGCAGGTATAATTTTAATTGAGCAGAAGTTCATAAAATAAGTTCTACCCTTCCACCTATATGGAGAGCCATCTGGTACAAATCTATATAAACTTTAAACAGAGCATCTTTTAATGGTAGGAAGTATCTCATCCAATAAACTAAATCAACATTCAAGTATAAATGCATTATCTAGATTAATCACACCAGTAATAAATACAAAACATCTGACTGGTGGTCATACACCAATAAGCAATCCTCAATAAAAAGCAGGAAAGGTGCATGAAAAAACATCACCTGCTGCTGCCATCCTGAGTGAGAGGAGGCTCAAAACGACAAAAAACAAATCACAAAATAATTTATTGTTCTTGTGCCCCTTTTAAAAATCTCCACCGACAACCACTGAAATTAATTTTTAATTATTTTTTGGTGTACTTAATTTGTCTTTGTGGAAAGTCATGGTGAATACCATTATTAGCAGATAATTCTTATTTCTTGAGGACCTCCACAATAGTACAAGATTGTCAACAACTTGAACTTGGTCATAGCTCCGTGTAATTGACAGCTAATGATGCTCCAATAGAAAGATTAGTTTACAAATTTATCTGCAATTAATAACTATGTAATACACAGGACTTTTAAAACATAAACTCCTGTCAGATTAAAACAGATTATTGCTGGAAAATTTAGATTTACAGCATATACAAGTGATAACCCATTCTTAACATACATGGAAATGCTCTGGTGGGGTTTAACATGCCACCTGTTTTCTATCCAATTCTAAGATGTATTTTTAAATTCTAAGATGTATTTTTAAATCATGAAAAACCACATGGAATAGTTTCTAAAGCAGTAATCTCAACTGAAAATTTCATATGAGAAATCTAACAAGTTTTGCTCTCAGTCGTTGAGATCACAGTCTTGTAATTAGTCCAAATAAGCCCAAGACATTAATGCAGTAAAAAAAAAATCAGAAATAATTAAAAAATTTAGACACATTTATCAAGCTCTCTTATTAACAGCAAAGGAAACTGTAGTAATATTTTTAAGTGGGTATATTTTTAAGTGGCTGTCCTCAAAAGTAAAACTGAAAAATCACTCAAATTTAAATACATTTCAATATTTGCTTCAATAAGAATACCACTTCCATTACTGCATTCTGGATCACACCATAATTATCCATATCTGTGCTATCAAACACAAGGCACCTTGAAACAATTTTAATATATGTATATTGAAAAAGGATTTATTCTAAATTTCAGTCACATAATGTTGATAGGTTTCTATTTAAAAGAAACAAATCCACTGAGAGACTACAGATCCACTGCATGAACTCACTTTGTTCAATTAATCCTAAGTGATACTTCATGGGTTTCATGCATTTTACTGTCTATTTGCTTTCAGGGTAAGTACTATGTTGGAATCTATCAGGAGCTCTTTTACCCTTTTGTGAAATTGTTCTCTGTAGTAGTTGAATTCCATAATGCTGGATGGTTCCTCCTTGAACCAGAACTGATTAAACTCATACATCAGATAACCTAAAACAAAAAAGAAACTTATTCACAGAGAATGGACATCACTGAGTTTTGCTTCTGTTCTGACCATTTATTAACTAGTTACCAATCTAATGTGCTCACCTCTGTGCCCAACTGAATGTCTATAGCAATTTCTCAGTGTGCAAATCTCTGGTATTTTAATACCATCTGTGCATTGTGCACTCTGCATTTGAACTTTAAGAGCACAAAAGGCAATTAAGAAATTAAAAAGACTTCTTAAAAAAATTTAAAATAATCACATTTTCAAGTTCTGCACAAAAAAGGACAAGGAGGCTTAAGGAATTTAACATCAATTCAGCCAGATTAAAACAATCATATTCAAAGTAGTAAACAACATTTCTTTACACAACACCTTTTAAAAAAAATCACATTCCAAGAACTTCACAGAAGTGTTAACAAAAAGCTTGCAAAGTCACACCAAAGAGTTAGGGTACATAACCAAAAGATTGGCAAGTTTTATATAGCTTCTTAGAAGGGCAAGGGTGGCAAAAAGAAATAGAGTGGATATGCACAGCTTAACAGCCTTAGCAGCTGAAGGTGCTGCTGCCAGTGATGGAGCCATTAAATCCAGGGCATGCTCGAGATGTCACAGAAGGATCAGAAATAATTCAAAGGGTACTGACGTGACCATGGAGGGATTTTGAAAAGGATTGCTTAACTCAAAGCCAGCATAAACCAGCAAGCATAACAAAAAGCAAAGTTATTCAGTTGTCACAGTTTGGCTGGATTATACTTAAGAAACAGAACCATTTGAATCACCACACATTAAAATATATTTTTGGAAAAACATGGAGAATGCCATAAATTGAAATTAAATACTCAGTAACTAAAAATGTTACTCCAGTTGCCATTTCAGACCAGTGACCTTTCAAATCTGAAAAGTTGAAGATAGTATGGGGGAAGATAAAAGAGGAACAGGATAGAATGCAGGAAAAATTAAATGGTAAAGCAGAGATAAATGTGAGGTAAAAGTGGCCCAATACTATTAAAGTGCTTTGTAATGGTACTAGAACGCAAATCAAAAACACCCATTGATTTCAGTTATGAATGTACTAACAAACACCAAATAGCAATGCTGTAAAATAAGTAATAAAAGGACATACCCAGAAGAAAAATAACAGCAGTGGAGAAACCTCTCAATTACAGTACTTCAGTTAAACTAAATTTATCTGCAAATCTTATTCTCTAATGCTGCTTTCACTGTGACCTTGTTTAAGTAATAGCTTTCCACTTCAGCTGAAGTGATGGACAGTAGAGTGGTTTGAATAGAAACATTTCATCAATGTGCCTATGCAAAGTAATATATTTACAAAGACCAGTCAATACTATACTATCCAAAAATTCAATTTTATGCAATTTTAAATTAGTTCAAGCTAAACTTGATTTTTGATACCCAAGTTTGAAAACCTATGGTGGTCTGCTGTTGTAAAATGGTTTATTGCTGTTCTGATCACAAATAATTAATTGAAAAATTCATTAACAAGTTTGCAAGATTATGAAAGTAACCCAGACCAAGGTTAGAATGAGAGTTGGTCTGACAAACAATGAAGAAAAGCAAATGACTAGTGTCATATTTAAAAATGACTTGTTAACATACTATTAGAATGCACAAATTATGAAAATGTCCTTCTGCATGGTGAGGTATGGTGAACATTACCTAGCTGGAAAACACTGTCAATCTAAGATAGGAATATGCTGTAGGGAACACAATAATATTGCTACAAATTAACAATTTTCATATACCTGTAATAAATCACAAGGCATATTTAATTTCAAGCAATTTACATCAATGTGGATATTAAATTCACTGTGGGGAAAAAAGATAATTAACATTGGAGCGAACAAAATGCATTCTGCAGGAGTAAGAAACAAGCAGTAAACTGAAAGGAAACCTTTTAAAATACTTACAATAAAACTCATGAAAGTGACGCAACTGAGGAGTCCCAGAAACCAAGTTGTAAAGATGAGATTTTAACAACCCAGTCTTTAGCATACTATAAGCCATTTCAGTGAGATTTATTCCAACAATAGCATAGGAATATCTGAAATTGGTAACATGAGATTTGTCAAATAGATTTTAAATGCAGTCACATTCTGAAGCTGCTAAAAGAAAGCTAATTTACAAAAAGAAAACTTAATTTTTGCAAATGAAACGATGTAGATTACATTTTGCATAAATCACAAGACAAGGGAGCAGAAGTAGGCCATTCAGCCCATCGAGTCTACTCCAAAGAAAGGAAAGGGGAAAAAGAAAAATAAATGAAAAATGGGGAATGTCCATGAGCAAAAAAAAGGGGGAAGAACTAAATCAGAGCACCTTCCATCCATTAAGAGTTTTTGTTTTTAAATCTTCACTTTACTTCAGGTCTCCATACTCGTGCTTAATGGCCCTGGTTATACACATTTGATGGAACAGTTTCTTAGGTTTACTAAGCTAAATTATCATGCATTTTGTTTTGTCCATGCAACTATACAAATAAAACTAATATATGGAAGCACCAATGCCAGGTACCCTAAATTAGATGCTACATCTGAAATGATGTTTTTAAACAACAAAGATATTCATCCAAGAGTTGGTAAGCTTAAATGGTTTGTTTGGAGTTGCAAAAGAGATTTAAAGTATACATTTGATTCTCAATTAAAATATTCTGAAAATAAGGCCTTCATAAAATTATACATACAGTAAAACTGTTAATCTAACATGCCCAGGATTTCAGTGGTGCCAGACTAGCAGATTTTCTGAACTATTGGATGCTTTTCTATTAATACTCCAACACACCTTCAGACATTATACAGTAGAATTTTCCAGTGATCCTGGTAAGGCTCAAGGGAGCACAGGAACCAGGGTCCCAGTAAGTGGAAGGGAGTGCAGGAATCAGCACCTGGTGAACCAGATGCTGAAACATCAGGATTTCCAAATGGATGGACAGTAGATTATCAAGAGTTTTACAGCATTTTTAGAGAGACTTTTCTGGTGCAAAAATAAAATCAAGGTATTGCAAGAAATCACTGCTGCTTGATTGTTATTTTAGATTATATTTAGAATGAATTTTCTTCTGAATTTTGATTTTAAACATGCAGCAAAAGGATCCATCAGGCTCATATCTTTTTTTGCTAAGCTTTCTTGGTTTAAAAAACATCCTTCTACTTACCCTATTTTGGGATGATTTGATTGAGAGAGAGTCTGGCGTGCTATTTCTGGATAATGTTCCCCAAAGAACCTAAAACAGCAAAACACACAAATTCACATCTGCCATTTAGTGTCAAAAATCTAATACTTTGGAGATTTCTTTCTTCCTTCTGTGCAGCAAAGCATACATCAGGCAAACAGAAAATGTTGCAAACAGGAGGTAGGGCAGCATCCACAAAGACAAACAAATCCAATGCTGAACTCTACCATGAGATGTCATCACCCAGAACCACCAACTTCACCCCCAGGATCCATGCATCCCAAACCCCACACACTGCCCAACCCACAGAGCACCCTCAACATTTTCTGCCAATGCACAGGAACCAGCTCCTTCCAACAAACCTGAAGGGCTGTTTATCCAAAATTGCCGAATTCAATATTGAGCCCCAAGGGCTGAAATGTGGCTAGCCAGAAGGTGAAGCGTGGCTCAAGTTTATACTGTTCAAATGAATCCCAAACACAAGAGGCCAACAACAGAGGTCAGAGTGGGAGTGGGCAGCTGGAACTGCAGGGCCACTGCGCAGGGATATTTTGCTACAATTACATAGAGCCCTGTTGAGACCTCATCTAGAATATCTCGTACACACTTGATCTCCTTAAAAGGATTCAATTACAATAATTAAGTAGAAGTTCAGCAAATTCCTGGATGGCAAGCTTGTCATTTGAAGAACAGTGAGGAAGCAGACTAGTTTAAAAGAATAGCAGGTGATCTTATTGAAAGGTACCAAATTCTTGAGACTTGACAGATTGCACGTGGACTTGATGTTTCCCTAGCTGGAGCATCTGGAACCAGGGGTCAGAGTCTCCAAAATAAAGAGTCAGCCAGAGATAGTGAATCTTTGGAATTGTTTCTTCAAGATGGCTATGGAAGCTCAGACATTAAAAACAATCAACAATTTTGGATACAAGAGGAATTAAATGAAGTGGGCTCAGTGCAGGAAAGCAGCCATGATGTTCTTGAATTGCAAAGCAAGCAAGAGGGGCTGATTGGCTTAATCATGCATCCCTTCCACCCGCCCCCCCCCCAAGTATTATGTTCATCAGAGTCATTAAAATGGAAGGCAAACAGCAGACTCCAGGACAGATCATTATGACACCAAAGTAGTAATAGAATAACAACTTACAAAATGCCCCATTTATTCACAAACTTGCCTCTCCAAAAAAATAAAGTAACATGCCTTAATCACTACTGCCCAGTGGCTCCGACATCCACCATCATGAAGTGCTTCAAGAGGCTGGAAAGGCACACATCAACTCTAGCCTCCCAGCAACCTCGACCCACTGCAATTTGCCTACTGCTGAAACAGGTCCACGGCAGATGCCATCGCTCTGGCCCTACACTCATCTCTGGAGAATCTGGATAGTAAAGACACCTACATTAGACTACTATTTATTGCCTACAGCTCCGCCTTCAATACTATAATTCCAAGCAAACTCATCTCTGAACTCCTAGACCTGGGACTGAACACCTCCCTTTGCAACTGGATCCCCCACTTCCTGACCAACTGACTGCAATCAGTAAGGATAAGTGGCAACACCTCTATCACAATTATCCTCAACACTGGTGGCCCACAAGATTGCGTCCTCAGCTCCCAACTTTACTCCCTATACACTCACGACTGCTTGGCCAGATTCTGCTCTAACCCCATCTACAAGTTTGCGGATGACACCGAGGTGGGCCAGATCTCAAATAACGATGACTTGAAGGGGATAGAGAACCTAGTGACCTGGTGTCATGACAAAAACCGTTCCCTCAATGTCATCAAAATAAAAGAGCTGGTCATTGACTTCAGGAAGGGGGGTGGTGCATATGCTCCTGTTTACATCAGTGCTGAGGGCAAGAGGATTGAAAGTCTGAAGTTCCTGGGAGTGAACATCACCAATGGCCTGTCTGGGTCCAACCAGGTAGATGCACCAGCACCTCTACTTCCTCAGAAGGCTAAGGAAATTTGGCATGTCCCCATTGATTCTTGCCAATATTTAATTGACGCACCATAGAAAGCATCCTATCAGGATGTATTACTGCGTGGTATGGCAACGGCTCTGCCCGAGATCCCAAGAAACTGCAGAGTTGTGGACACAGCTCAGCACATCACGGAAACCAGCCTCCCCTCCGTGGACTCTGTCTACACTTCTCGCTGCCTTGGTAAAGTAGTCAATATAATCAAAGACCCCACTCACTCCAGGCATTCTCTTCTCCCCCTCCCACTGGGCAAAAGGCCAACAGCCTGAAAGCACGTACCACCAAGCTCCAGGACAGCTTCTATCCCACTGTTATAAGACTATTGAATGGTCCCTTTGTGTGATAAGATGGGCTCTTGACCTCACAAATCTACCTCATCATGGCCTTGCACCTTACTGTCTGCCTGCATTCTCTCTGTAACTGTAACACTTTATTCTGCACTCCGTTATTGCTTTTCACTTGTACTACCTCAATGCACTGACGTGATGAAATCTGTACAGATGGCATGCAAAAAGTTTCACTGTACCTCAGTACGTGATAATAAACCATGCAAACCACTATGCAATATTTCCCTTCAACCCTGAGCCTTTATTTTGTGTAACAATTTTACCCATGGCGTTTTCTGAATTTTCAAAAAGCATTAATTTAACTATATCCACTGCATAGCCCTCTGCTACCCATTAATTAAGTTCTCAAAAACTTTCAATTGCCAAATGGGATTTATCTTGTACAACATCATGTTAAAACCATCTAATCTCATTAGGAATTTTTAAGCATCATGTTACAACTTCCATTAAAATGAATTGTGGCATTTTGCCAGAGGCTAATGAAGGTAACTAGCCTGTAGTTCTCACCCTTTTTTTCCCAAAAGTGTGTTACATTTGCTGTTTTTTCAATCCACTAGAAGCACTTTTCAGAACATCAGATCCAGGATATCAAGTTCTTCTTAAAAAAACTAGTATTAATTACTTAGTTCTTCATTCCCATTAGACCACTTCATATACCATGTTATTTGTGCCTTCTACTAGTTAATTCAGTTAATTTCTGAATTTCTCTCCCCCCCACCATCTTTTTGCTTTTTACATACTTGCAGATCCAGCAATCTGTGTTTATATTTATTACTTGTTTACTCTGATTTTGTTTTCTTGGACACTATTTTAAAAAAGCAAACCCCAATCCTCAAGCTTGCTACTTTTGGAAATAATTACAAGCCACCATTTCACCCTTAAACTTCTTTACCAAACCACAAATTTAAATCAGTTGCGGGATGCAGAAATTATACTCCTTGAAAGTGAGATAGCTGTCAATTGTCTGTCGTCACATCTCACTTCCCAAACTTAACCAACTCCTCCTGATTCCAATTTCACTGTAACACAATTTCTTCTTTCAACAAAAGCAAGCATCTTGTTGATTTGCTTTATCTTCTTAAAAATTACTCAAGTAACTCAATCCCAAATTCAATGTAAAATTCTATCAAATATTGAAGCCCTGCCCACAGTGGGAGTTTTGCTGAAAACCACAAAATTAAAAGTGATCAGAATGCATACCCAACTGGGAGGCCTGAACTATGCTTCTATTTTACACCAAACTGCCTGCCTACCTAATGCTTAATGCAGATGGTTTAAAACAAGTCAATAGCGATTCCTTCAACTTTGTAAGAACTAAGATGATATCAAAAAGGGGCATAGTAAGATCACATTAATATCAAAATATGTAGTTCTGTCTGCTACAATTTATTTAGCAGGTAATTCATGCCCCCTTCCCCCCCAAATCCATGGGTGTATCTGTGTTACCTACCTTAGCACAAATAAAATTTCAAAAATACATCATTGCCTGTAAAATGCTTTGGACATCCCAAGATTGTAAATAGTCCAAATAACATTTGCCTCTCCTTTAAGAGCACATCTGGACCCGGTTGAAAATTAGAACATACATCATCACATTTAACCATGGTGCAATTAAAATGTCTTCAGTATTTGCATACGACACAAAGATACAAGGACTTACACTAAATTATGCAACCCCAGCATTCCCATGCCTCTGAAGTCAGTTTTAGGATCTTCACCTTGAAAACCAATATCACCCCATTGCTTGGTGATTCTTGATTCCAGGGGTACATGAGGCATCAACAATTTCCACAGCTGAAAGTCAGAAAGTCACGGAAGAAATTAACAGTAATGTGATAATCCATCAGTCCAGAAAACCATGACAAAGCATATCCTTGTTACAAATTAAAGAAAAATAGAGTACTTCAAATGGAATTGCTTTTGCTTTAAGACTGTTCAGTTATATTCAACTATATATTGCTTGCAGAAAAATCATACGTTTAACCCTAATCAGTTCAATCAGGTACAACCTAGCTCAATCTGATTTTAAAAATTCCGTTTCAGGTTTGGTAGTTAATAAAATCAATACTTGTAGATTTTTTTGTTTGCATGGAGAAATAGATTCCTAAAAACCTTTCAGAAGAGACTTAAAATAACTGATCCACGATTCCATCTGTTATTTTCCATGCATGGAATTTTTTTGGTACAGGGTACAACATGAAATGTCACTCTGATCATAATCCAACTTCTTCAAAACAAAGCCAAAAATGAACCTCAAGTTACGTTTGCTTCATATTCTCAAAGAATGAGATATTGTAGAAATGATTGCTTAAGCAAGTAATGGAGTAGGAGAAACATACCTTTATTAGCATATCTTCATGTTGCTTGTTTGAAGAGTCAAAAGGCTGCTTGCGAAGGTTTTCAACATCAATGTAGAGTTTCTTAAAGCCGGTGATTTGAAGCAAGCAAGTCTGTAAACTTAACTTGAATCTAAGGGAAAAAAAATGTACATCAACAAAGGGACCAGTCAGCCTTTAAGTTCCAAAATAAAAGCAGAAAATGCTGGAAATATTCAGCAGGTCAGGCTGCATCTGCAAGAAAAGAAACAGTTAACATTTCAAGTCAAAGACCCTTCGTCAGAACTGAAGGAAACGAAAGAGCTTTGTTAAGCGAGGGTGGGAGGGGGAAGGGAATGTCTCTGATAGGGTAAAACTGGGGTGAAAATAGAGATAAACTGTAAACGAGGTTATCTGGTCAGTGAATGAATGGGAGCAGTTAGAGGGCGAGAGCACAGAATGTGAGAGTGGTGAAATGTAGAACAGGAAGACATACCCAGCTGGTCAGGCTGGGCATGTCCTCCACTCCCAGAAGGGGAAAAGACAACAGACTAGCTGAGCCAATATCACAGATGGACCACAGATTCAGAAGTAAATCAAATTACCTGAAGTTGTAGAATTCAATATTAAACATTGGCTCAGCTAATTTGTTGCTCCCTCCCCTCCATTCCCACCCCTCACCTAATTTTGAGAGATGTGAAGGACACTTTACAAAGCCATACTATGTAAAAATACTGTCACTGTGTCCCTAATAACAGATTATAGCAAATTCTCTACAACAGATGTTAAACTAATAGACCTATAATTTCCCAGTGACTCACTCTCCAATTATGTGGGGAGAAACTCAAACTCCCTGCCAAAGCTGTAGTTCAGCAATATTAATGTAATTTTGTAGTCTTATTCCATTTCCACACACCTGCCCTTAACCCCCCTGGCCCCCCCCCCCACCCCCAATCACATACTACAACGGTCACCAGTTGTAGATCCTCTTTGGTTCTCCATTCATTTGACCACCAAAGTGAGTATTCAGGTAAAGAATTAAAGCCCAGATTCAAAGTGTGGAGGGTTGTTCACAACTGGACTTTTTTCCCCCCAAAAACCATAGGGGATCTGTCACCTAGAGGGATTTCACATTCAGGAGCATGCTAGTAGAAACAACAATGGCCAATTACTACTGTCTGACTGACCAAGAGAGTGGCTTATATTAAGGGTGCTGTCTTGATTCAAGCACAAAGATATTTAACAAGATTTATAATAATATAAAAAGTTATAAAAATTTCTGAAGTCTTTTTTAAATGTGCAAAGTATAATAAGCATTGACATATTCAGATGGACAACAAATAGTGAAAATGGACAGTTTATCAAAAGATCCACCCCTATAGCTGTTTACCACACCAAAATGTCAACTTGCTTCATGGTTAAATGAGCAGTTACTGGTATAAAACCTGAAAATATGCTTTGAGACTACCAGACTGATGTTATTTCTGATATAGATGTGCGATGGATCATAGTGTACTTGATTGGGGCTCTACTGGATAATGGGGTCAGGAGCTTCAAAAGTTTATTTTATTTTAATTCTGATACAAGTTTTAAGTTAAAATAGCAGCTTGAAGTTTTGGTGCTAGCTTACAACAGAATCTCCAATTTTTCCAAATGAAATTTCCATCAACAGCCTCGATACACAATCAAAACTTCCATTACCTGGTTTATTATTGCAGGATATGCATTAATATGGTAATTATATGGCTGGACTGCTCCTTCTGTGGCTCATCTAATTAAGCTACAGAACAGTTTGGTCCTATGGTTTAAAAATACTGATTCAATTGCTAGTATGTACTTAGTTAATTGGACTTGGCTGAAAAGGTCTTAAGTGCACTACAAGATACCTTAAAGTGGAAACTAGTGACAAAGCAGACTTGCTCGAATTCCCCAGCAATACCTGGTGTCGGATCAGAGATCCCATTGATTTCGAGTGGGAATATTCAGCTTGCAAATTAAATAATTTTTCTATAATTACTTTAACAAAACTATTTAAAAAACCTTCAGTTTTGCCTTTTGTCATGGGTGGACAAGGTTATTGAGAGTGGGGCTGAGCAGTATGCTGTGAAACCAACTCTTTACTGAGACCTCAATGCATCTTGATGCAAGACTCCCAGATGTATTGGGCCATCTTGAATACTGCTCTGCATTCAGCCCAGGTTAAGAGCAGGCAAATAAGAACCATAGGAGGAAAGCCAGATTTGAGGTGATTCAATCCAGGATACATATCACAATGGGATCTCCATATATTGTTGCCATCATTGAATGATTTACTAATAAATCACCATTCAGAGTCACAATAAAAACTTAAGACTGAAATACTGAATGCTGGAAATCAGCAATAAAAATAAAAGGGGAAAGCTGGAAATACTCAGTAAATCAGGTAGCATCTTTAAAGTTTCAGGTCAATAACCACTTAGCAAAACTGGGAAAAAGTCAGATACAAGAAGTCTAAAATGCAGGTGGTGGTGCAGGGGCAATGCTTGTCCAGATTCTCTTTCCTTAGATTTGTCTGACCTACTAAGCACGTCTATGAACGTTCTCTTAGTTCATGTACAATGATGTTTAAAAGTAATACATGAAGCAGAATTGTTAGCAAAGTCTTAAAATTTGAAATGTGCAAAACATAGTAAGAATTGAAATGTTTAAATGAACAGCAAATTTATAATAGATGACAAAATTAAAACTGATTCAAGATAAAAAACCTACTTTGGATCTTTCTGAGTGGAAACATTTTTGATCTTCATTATCTCATGAACTCTGTTCTCCACATTTTCCTTATTAATGGTTACTGCGGCCTTTAAAATCTAAATGTGAAAAAAATTAATGGAAACACACATTATTCAGCATAAAGCTATCAAAATAATGACCAATTGTCTGATAAACATTTTTAAAATAGTGAATTATACAAAATGTGCAATGTTGTTTCTTATTCTCTCACTTGTTTCTCTTTTCAGATAGAAATAATACCAAAAAAATCCTGGGAATACAATACCAGAAATGTAAAAATTAAGCTTTAATGTCTACTTGAATGCTTTGATTCTTCTTTCACCTGATTTGCTCAAGGTGGATAGATTAATAAATATTTTGGCCTAGTGATAAAACAATTCCAACCCCAGTGCATAGATTGATATACAAAAGGGATTACAATTACACAAAAATTAGAAGAATTTTTTCTCAAATTTTCCTAAAATCACTATTATTAAGGTCAATAATCTCCATACCCATTTCTGCCTGTCCTCCCGCTACAACCATAACTGTGCTGAGAATAGCATGTGCATTTTAATAGGTTTGAATGAACTTCACACCAAGTTTCATTAATCTAAGGTGCCAATTGAGTATCTTGTGGACTAGTTTCCACCCCTCCCTGTGATCCCACAGCTAAACAGGTCTCCAAGTGAAATGCATTTTCCTTCACACAAGAATGCATTGAAATACTTTATTCATATTTCAACTGATACAAGAGCTATACACTTCAAAGTGAAGACAAATATTACCAAGGTTAGATTGTGTAATTAGACAATAAAAAAGGGATCAGGTGATGGTGAGGTGGTGAGGTGGGGGAGTGGGGGGAGGGTTGTAAAGGGGAGAAAGGGAAATGTGGTAGGAGATGGGGAGAACAGAAAAAGAGCCAAAGCACAGGAAAATGCTCATGTACATCATATAACCCTAAAAGAAATTTGATGTTCTCATGATCATCATCCAAGACAAGAAGATTAACATGAAGCCAAGTTCCATTTCAGGTATGTTATTGCTACATTGGTAATCAAAGAGTAATTTGTTATCAGTTTTAATAAATAGATCTCTCATAGATAATAACACACACTAGAGATGAACCTCACTTACTTCACTTCTGGAGGATTCCAAGGAATATTCTATAGAAAGAAATGTAAACATTTAATATTTTGGTAAAATGGGTTGACACAATTCAATAGATTAAGAAATAATTTATATCAAATACGATTTTGACCAAACAGAAAGTTAAGCATACAAAGACAGATTCCAAACTTGCACAGGCTGGAAATCATTCTAGCTGCTGCAAGAAATTAATGATTATTAATTCCATGGACTTGCATTAAGTATCATTATCTATAAATAAAGTTCCAATTTTCATTTGAAAATAAATTTAGCCTGATTCTGGATGTATGGACCAATTCCTATTAACGATTAAATTATGAAATTTATTAATGTCAAAAGAGCAATTAGATAAACTATTACATGGTAGTAGTCAAAATTGATGGGATGTTTGATTGCTCATAAAGGGGTCCAGACTGTAAATCAATGAAAATAATCCTGACACTCTGCACAGTATTAGTAATACCCAACCTAGAAGAGATTGGGACTGTGAAAAAGACTGGTGGAAAACATCATTATGCTTTTCATGTAAATAAGTTAGTATGAGCATAGTAATCAGTTAGTATGAGCATAGAAATGAAGAATGAGGACAAGATTTAGTTATTAATTTATCAGAAAGATTATCAATTTTAAATTATAGCTTAGTAAACAAAGATAGTTTAGTAGGCTAAATTGGCCAATGATCTTAGATAGATAGATTTATATTATATATAGGCAGCTACAAGGACTAATGGTTTAAATTAAATGTTTCTCTCTCCAAATAAAATGTCAGATTTTCTAGTTATTCTATATACTAACTACAGATGGTAATTAACTGCATTATTTACACACAGGTTGACCGTACAGATGGAAGTGTTAAAGAATGAAGCCTCCAGCATCAACAACACAAATCAAAATATGTTCTTCATTTAATGCTCATAAAAATGAGGTACGTGGCAACGATTTAACCAAATGCCAGAAACCAAATTTAAAGTGTTCAAAAAAAAAAGTTCCCAAATCATGGCAAGAAAGCTGTCCTAATCATCAGTTAAATAGTTTCCACCAATACTTACCTATTCTCATTGTTCGATCTGCTCCTTGAACAGTATTAGCACAAATGCGTTGCAGTTCACATCTTCCAGTGATCTTCCGTAAAATCCACTTCACCCAAGACCTTAGAAAGGAGCTGTATAGGTAATGCCAAATTAAACCAAACATGCCCTGTGAGAAATAAAACAAACATAATTCACTCAGCAGTAGTATCCTGATGAGGAACTAATTTGGATGCAGCTGACCACTTTATATCACTTCCCTATGCAAATTAAAACTGCTTCCCAGTTCACCACAAATCATAAGCTGCAAAACAGACTAATGGTGATAAAGGGCACAAAATCAAGTCCCAGATTAAAAAGACAAAGCTAACTAATTGTCCAATTAATCCTTTTTAAAAAGTTATTTTACTTTATATTATAATACCACTACAATACGCTTCTCAAAAATACCACAAAATTAGTGGCATTAGTTAAATAAAAAATATAATTTGAACACTGTCATCATTAGATTTTGTATCATTATATTTTAAGCAGCTGTTTAACTGCAAGAACCAACTACCAGGCTACTGAAACAGCTCTGATGTTAAATTCTTCCTCCTACCCACACATTTCATACTGTAAACAACGAGCAGGATGAAAGACAGTACAAAAGAAAAAAGGTTATTATTTTCTTCAAAACTGCTTTGTGCACTGTTATTTGTGTTTTAACTTATCTAATCACTATAATTGGCTTCACCCATTTGCAAGTGAATTACAGGATGCAAAGAGATCAGAATGAATTCCTGCTCATGAGAACAAAAGAAAAAGGAGTAAGCCATTTAGCACTCTTGGGCTGATTCACAATCTATTTAAGCAACAAGTAGTTTCTCATCCCAGTTCTAAAGAGAAGATCTCATCCTCATTGCCAATGTTGCTGCTTGAAATAGCAGGACAGTAATCAAGAGCAAGAGGTTGTCATAGTACAGAGAAAATTACACAGGGGTGCAGGTCTATAAAGAAAGCAATTGCCATCAAAGGTGGCAGTCCCCATATACCTACAGTTCCAATGTGAAAGCATCCATGTGGTGGAGGGGGACAATGAAGTAATGGAAATAGGAACATTGAATGATTGTCCTGATGAGTTAGATATGATTCAAAGTCACTTCATTAATGAAAAGAATGCTAAGCACACGTTGATGATGCAGCAAGTCAGTCTTTTGTAGGCCAAGACTTCCAGGCTAGGCTTTGGATTGGAGAACATGAGTTAAAAGGCGAGACTGATTGGAGGGCTTGAATTATCAGATTGGAGATGTTGGGTCTATTTTCCCTGGAGCAAAGAGGTGACATGACAGAGGTAGATAAAATTATGAAAGGCATAAATAAGGTAAATAGCCAGGTTCTGCTTCTCATGGTAGGGGTGTCTAAAACTGCAGGTTTAAGGTGAGGGAAAGAAGGTTTAAAGGGGATCAGAGGGGTAAATATTTCCACACAAAGAGTTGTTGGTATCTGGAATGAGCTACCAGAGGAGTAGGTAGACGCAGGAACTGTAATAGCATTTAAAAGGCATCTGGACAGGGACCTGAATGAGCCAGGCAGAAAACTATATGGAATTAATGCAGGCAAGTGGGGTTAGTATAGATAGGCATGATGGATGCAATAGACACTGTGGGCCAAAGAGCCTATTCCTATGCAGTACAACTCTATTACATACGGTAGAAATACCTCAACCACTTTGCACTGAAGTGAAACAAAACTAATGCAAGGGGAACTCTCCAATGAGGAAGATAAACTTTTGTCAGTAGAAATAGATGGTTGTAGCGTTTTACTGGTAGGTGTTCCAGCAATCGTGGCATGGATTAGATCAAGTCACTTGAAGGACTGTGTTGAAGATTGAAGTACAAGAGATTTTGCCAAAAAGATATCCCCCTCCAGGTTTCTGGAGAGGGGAAATTTAGAAAGTTAAAGAGCAGGGCAAAGGAATATTGGTATAGACTAAATTGAAAGCTCTTTATCTAAGTGGATGCAGTATTTTGTAACGAGATACATGAATTAACCATATAAATGCAAATAAATAGCTACAAATTAATAGGTCATACAGAGACAAGGCCATAAGGTGACGAAGATTAGGAATTAGATATTCTAGGACATTTGACGTTTAGAAGAAATTAGAAAAATGTAAAAAGGAGGCTGGTGGCATTGATATTAAAGAGTGGAATAAAGGTAGGAGAGGGGAAGTTGAATCATTTTGGGTGAAGCCAAGAACAGCAACGAACAGAAAATGTTAGAATGTAAACTGCAGATCCTGGAATCTGAAACAAAAATAGAAATGTTGGAAGAACTCAGCTAGTCAAGCAACATCTGTGGAAAGAGAAACCAGTTAATGCGTTAGGGCGGCGACCTGTGCTCAAACATTGACACGAGTTGTACAGAAGCCTCCACAAAAGTAATGATATTGCAAGGCAGGGCATAAATCAGAGAGGCACGTAACAAGGGGAATAAAATAAAGATGAAAGACTAATCTCTATTTAGACTAAGCAAACCAAATGGAGAGGATAAATTCATAGAGAACATGAGAGATGGGTTTCTCCATCAGTATGTTGGGAAACCAATAATTGAGCATTGTGCAATGACAAACTTAATTTATGATATGGAGGTCAAGGAACAGTGATCACAATACGACAGGATTTTTGTATAAAATGAAAACTGAACTAAATCCGACACTAGGATCCTAAATATGAACTGCAGCACCAGTTGTAAGGAGTTTGTACATTCTCCCCGTGTCTGCGTGGGTTTCCTCGCACATTCTGAAGATATACAAGTTAGGAAGTTGTGGGCATGCTATGTTGGCACCAGAACACTCTATGCAAAAGATGCATTTCACTGTGTGTTTCGATGTACATGTGACTAATAAAGATATATCATCTTATAAATTGATGGAAGCCTTATCTATACTTTTACAAACTCCAGGCCAGACTCTCAAATATTTTCCAATCAGCCTTCCCTTTTCCATACTCAAACATGAGGCTATTCAAGACCCTGCTGCCATATTGCAACTCATGTGAAGTCTTTCTCACTATGAAAGCATGTGGTTTTCAGAATTCTTATTCTCTGAACTTAATCTCTTTCATTGCCTTTTTTCCTCTAACTTCATCCAGATATACACTTCCAAGAGCTCTACATTTATTTGAACCCATTTTGTGCAAATTCTTGACTTCTTTCATCTAACCATCAGAGGCCTTACATTCACCCATCTTGGTTCCCTGTTCTGGAATTTCTTTTTCATAGTATCTCCCCTGCCCAATGAACTTCTTGAAGCTGAATACTACTGAGCAAGCTTTTAATCACATGAGATTTCACAATATTTGTTTTACTATTTTTATTTATGAACCCTGTGTTTATCAGCATTGAAGATACTATATAAATGCAAACTGTTATTAGTCTAGGTGTTGAGAGGATAGGATCTCGTGATTGCTATGTACCTTCCAGTCAAATAGCCACTATGTATTTACTGTTCACAAATACACAAGAAAAAAAAACAAATCACATCTTAGGTACCAAGTATCCAGATGAACCTGTATGTACTGATCAGGCTGCAATTCAAGGCCAGTGTGCAGCTTACCAGTATAAAAATAATGTTGATAAAATCAGATATTAGTTTTGGTAGTTTCTTCACAAACAACAATGAAATATTAGTCAGGTGGGCTTTACAATCTAAAAAAAACTTGAGTTGCTGATTGATACAAACCACAATAATGGTTTTGGATATCTCTAGAGAATACAGATTCACCAAAATCAACAGCTAAATTAGGAAAGACAAGTGCCACAAGTGTACAATTAAAGTGAGGATGACTATACCACAGAGGCCAAGACACCCTGCTCCTGAGAAACCAATCATAATATGGTCATTATCCATCATCTATTAACAAGATACCCATCTTTTACTTGTTTTTGAAATATTTGAGTCAGAGCCTTTACAATATTCAGCTAATCAGACATACTGTTTATCCTCATACGAGTAGTATTCATGAATTAGTACTGACCAACAATAGTGCTGTTTTGCCCCTTCAGTCCTATACTACTGGTTACATTTTACTTATTACTATTCAATTTTAGGCAAGATGTTCACGTTTCACAACACTGAGAAAAACTAAACAGCTAAACAATTTAGTGCCTTGTAATACTGCAATAGATAGGAGATTCAGCTCTCTACACCACCACAAAATAAATGAGATTTTCCCCCCACATGTTATGTACCATTCAAATTGCAATTACACCCTCTATAAAAACAGCAGGAGACCATATTACCCTTGATGCTGCTCTACTGTGAGTGTCGAAGAGGCCACGTGTGGAGTACTGTGCACAGTTCTGGTGCCCTCAATTAAGGAAGGATATTAGAGGCAATCCAAAACAGATTCACCAGGCTATTCCTGGGATGAGAGAATGAGGCAAAACAAACTGCGTCTGTATTCTTTGGAGTCGAGAAGAATGAGGGGTGATTTTATTGAAACAGAGTCCTAAAAGGGCACAACAGGGTAAGTGTCAAGAAGTGTACACTAGTAGAATTTCAATCAATGACACATAATTTCAAAAAAAGGGACAATCATTTAAAAGTGAGGTACGTAGAAATTTCTTCTTGCAGAATATGGCAAATCTCTGGAATTCTCTGCCCCAGATAGTGGTGAAAGCCTGCTCATTAGAAATATTTAAAGCGGAAGTAAATCACTTTTTTGAAAGATCAGGGGATTGAGGGTTCAGGCACAGAAGGGGTAGAGGCCTGGGGTAAATCAAGGCAGGGCAGGCTTGAGAGGCTTGGCATACTCCTGCTCCTACTTTGTGTTCTGTTTAAGCTCAGAGCTCATCTGTGAGCTATGTCTCTCTAATCATTTTTGCTCATTACAAAAAAAAACACCATCAGATGTACAATTATCACATTACCAATTATCACTTGCAGAAGTGCTGCACATTTTTACTAGCTTTTGTGAAGTCATTCCTGAAAGGCCTGGTTCTAATTTTAAAATCGAGTTTTCTTAGTCCAAGACCCATCAACCAATGGAAACAGTTTAACTTGATATTTACTTCCCCTTAATATTTTGAAAACTGATCAGAGTTAATTCTCAGTTTAAATTCCAGGGAATACACTGGTCTGTAATACTGCTGCATTTAATTTAATCTGTGGAGTCCATGAATACTCCTCCTTGTAGTGCTCAGAACTGTTCACCAGAGTTCAGAAATGATCTAATCAATACATAACAGCATCAGCTTCTCTGGTTTCCAAAAGAATGCAGAATTTTTGAAACACAATGCTTGGAGGAATATTGCAACACTAGAATGCGGTTTGCCCATTGATCGACTTAACCACAAATAAAGAGTTTCGCTGGTACAAGTTTTCGGAGTCATGTCTAGAAGTTAACTTCCAAGCTGGTCTGTTCACCCTTTTGTAACAGGAACTTGCAATTAGTTCTTAGGACTTAAAGCACAAGAATAAATTTTAACGCTAAATGCATTGAAGTTTAATTACAATTAGTTTAAACAGAAGAATTGTAAAAAAAAATGCAAATATATTGTACCATGTTCCAATAACTCACATCGTCTGGGGCATGCAACCAACGCAGAGAGTACAGGATGAAGCCACTTAACTTAAGTAAGTAATTTTCAGAAACGTCCCCCATGACGGGAGCTGCTCAATGCAAGCAGCCCTCGTATCAGGGGAGGGGGCGACAACGATCGGCGCAACAAGTTCGCACTGCTCTCCAGGTACCACCACAGTGCAACCCGCGGAGACCGAGAGCTACACCCCGCGCAGCTAACAGCGGGGCGAAAGGCTCTACAGCAGCACCAAGGGAGAGACCTGACTCCTCTTACTCACAGGCCAGGGGGCTCCAATTAACTTTCTCAGCAGCTCTCGCTTCTCCCCAATCAATCTCCGTCACCAGGCCAACAGCGACCGGAAGTGCGTCACGAACGGCCGCCGAGCGCGCGCACGCCCCGCGAGCCCAGCGGAGGGAGCGCGCCTCCAGTGGAGGGAGCGCGCCTCGGCGGTGGGGGTAGGGAGGCCCGTTGCTTCAGTGCTTTTGAACGTTGATGGGTCCATGTGCACTGAGTGTTTATCGGGGGGGGGGGGGGGAGGGGTATGGTTCTAGCCGAGATGTTCTTGCTGGCAGAGTTTAGGGAGCCAGGAAAATGGTTAAAAAGCAGGGCTTCAAGGGTTGTAATCTCAGGATTAGCCCACACACCACGTCCTCACTGCATTGATGGAGGGGGTTGGAGCAGATGGCTGGGGGCTGGTGCAGGAGAGGGGGCTTTGGATTTCTCAGGCATTGGAACTGTTGGCAAGTTGGAACCTGTACTAACGGGGAGGGGTTGCTTCTCCCGTACAAATGGGGGGGGGGGGGGGTTGCTCCTCATTGGGACCAGGATCAATATCCTTGCAGGGGTGTTTGCTAATGCTTTTTGGGAGGGTTCAAACCAGTTTGGCAGGAGAATGGGAATTTCAAAGAGGGCAGAGCCAAAGCAAGAAGGGGAAGCTGATAAAGGGGTAAGTGAAATAAATAGATGGCAGAAACAAACTCGTTAGCCACTGGTGGAGTTCCCAAAGATTGGAAGGTGGCTAATGTTGTTCTGTTGTTTAAGAAGGGTAACGAGGACAAGCCAGGGAACTACAGGCCGGTCCACCTGACATCATTGGTGGGGACATTACTGGAGGGAATTCTGAGGGACAGGATCTAATGGCATTTGGATAGACAGAGTTTGATCAGGAAGAGTCAGCGTGGCTTTGTGTGTGGAAAGTCGTGCTTGACGAACCTTTTAGAGTTTATTGAAGAGGTAACCAAAAAAGTAGGTGAGGGTAGGGCAGTGGATTTTTGTCTGTTTGGACTTTAGCAAAGGTCTCACATGGTAGGCTGGTCTGGAAGGTTGGGTCCCATGAAATCCAGGGAGAGCTAGTTAGGTGGATTCAAAATTGGCTCAGAGGTAGGAAGCAGAGAGCAGTGGTTGAAGGTTGTTCCTCAGAATGGAGACCAGTGACTAATGGTGTGCCACAGGGATCATTGTTGGGACCCTTGTTATTCGATATTGATATAAATGATTTGGATGCAAATGCACAAAGCTTGATCAGTAAGTTTGAGGATGACAGGAAATTAAGTGTTGTTGATAGTGAAGAAGGTTAAGGGAAGTGAGCCGAGGAGTGGCAAATGAACTTCAATACAGAGAAGTGTGAGGTGATGCATTTTGGAAAGTCAAACCAGTGTAGGACTTGTACTATGAATGGTAGGGCAGTAATGGAACAGAGGGACCTAGGAGTATGTGCATATTTCATTGAAAGTGGTAGACAGGGTGGTGAAAAAGGCATTTAGCATGCTGGCCTTCATCAGTCAGGGCATTGAGTAGAGGAGTTGGGATATCATGTTGCAGTTGTTTTAAGTCATTGGTGAGTCTGCACTTGAAGTACAGGAAAAACATAGTTAAACTGGAATGAGTGCAGAAAAGATTTATGAGGATTTTGCCAGGACTAGAGGGCCTAAGTTACAGAGAAAGGTTGGCCAGGCTAAGTCTTTACTCCTTGGAACGTAGGAGAATGAGAGACAACCTTATAGAATTTTTAAATTATGAGAGGCATAGATAAGGTTAATAGTCTTTTCCCCAGGGTAGGAAAGTCCAAAACTAGGGGGGCATAAATTTAGGGTGAGAGGGGAAAAACTTAAAAGGGACCTGAGGGGCAACTTTTTCAAGCAGAGGGTGGTGAGTATATGGAATGAGCTGCCAGAGGAAATGGTGGAGGCAGGTACAATAGTATCATTTAAGAAGCACTTGGATAGGTATATGGAGGCGTGGGACTTAGAGGGATATGGGCTGTATGCAGGAAATTGGGACTAGCTAAGTGGGCACCGTGGTCAGCATGGACTTGTTGGACTGAAGGGCCTGTAACCATGCTGTGTTGCTCTATGACTCTATGGAGCAAAAATGGTTTGTAAGTTCAGAAAGATGTTAAAACAAAAAAATTAAGGATGCTGTGTCTGAATGGTCACAGTATTAACAAGGTACATGTCCTCCCCAGGTTACGACAGGGTTCCATTCCTGAGAACTGTTCATAATCCAAACAGTTTGTAAATCAAATATGAACAAAAATTCTGAGACGAGCACTAAAATAGCTATGACAAGAGAGCGAGCAGGTGTGGGAAGACCAGCTACCAGCCAGCCTCACTGATTCAGTGAGTGAGTGAGTCTGCTCGGTGCTTCCAGCTCTGCTTGGCATGGTTGTTGTGACTGCTGGGTGGGGAGTTGGGAGAGAAGGCACACAGAAATGCCCCATTCCCACCTGGCAGAAGATGTCTGCAGTGCTGCAACAGCCAAGAAATCCATCCTGCTGGACTACCAAATGCTTGTTCATATGTATGGGCTGTCCATAAATTGGGTGTTCTTAATCTGGGGAGGACCTGTAAATTAATTCATGGCACAATAGAATCAGAATCAGATTTAATATCACTGACTTAGATGATGTGAAATTTGTTGTTTTGTGGCAGCAATACAGTGCAAAGACAAAATTACTATAAATTACAAAAATAAATAAATCGTGCAAAAAAAAATGTGGCTTTCCTCCAGATACTCTGGTTTCCTCCACCATCCCAAAAACATGTGGATTGGTAGGTTAATTGGCCAATATAAATTGTCCCTTGTAGAATTTGGTGGGAGTTAGTGAGAATGTGGGGAGAATAAAAAATGGAATTAGTGTAAAAATGGTTTGTTGATTGTTGACACAAATCAGTTGGCTGAAGGGCCTGTTTCTGGGCTGAAGGGAATATCTCTGATAAGGTGAGACCATAATGTAGCAGTTAAGGCCGAATTCAGCTGTGTCTATATAAAGTGTTACTAATGGTAAGGCTGTAAACCAGACAGTACAAAAAATGAAAAGCTGAATCAAAACAATGATGACAGGCAGAAATAATCTGTTCTTAAAAACAGAGAAAGAGCAAGTTACCTAAAGTTGTAAAATTCCCACAGGCTGTAGTGTGTCCAAACAGAAGATGAAGCGTTGTTCCTCAGGCTTGTACTGGGCCTTGTTGTAGCAATGCAGGAGGCCACACGCAGAAAAGTTGGAGTGGGATGATGAATTCAAGTGGCAGGCAATTAGAAACTCACAATCACTCCTGCAGACTGAATACAGTTGCTCTGCAAAACCATTGCACCTGCCTTTCTGTGGGAAACATAGAATGGCCTTTGTTTCAATCCTATTTGGACCCTCTTCCCCAACTCTTTTTCCAGTACATCAACAACTACATTGGTGCTGCTTCCTACACTCATGCAGAAATCCAAAATTTCATCACTTTTGCTGCCTTCACATGGTCCATCTTTGACTCTTTCCTTACCTTTCCGGATCTCTCTGTCTCCATCTTGGGGGATAGACTAGCCGCTCACATCCACCACAAGCTCACAGACTAGTTTGTTTATACTTTCTCCTACCCTGCCTCCAACCCTTCCATTCTCCCTGTTCATCTGTCTGTCACATTGGCTCCATTTCACATTTTGCTCACTCTTCCATTCTGTTTGTATCTGAACTGGCTATTTTTACCTGTTATCGTTATTTTGGGTCATTTCTTTTTTTTACATAGTCTTGTCTGCTAGGCTTGTCCCTCAGCCTTGCTATTAATAGCATATTACACAAAGAAGCTCAATCTATTTAAATGCCACATTGTGGTCTCACCTTATCAGGTTTTTTTCTCCTTTTCAGATCTGAAGTTATGTCCCAGATTTGAAACATTTACCGTTCCTCTTTCCACAGTTGTCAGCTGACCTGCTGTGTGTATCCAGCACTTTCTATTTTTGTGTGGTCAAAGACTTCCCATGGTCCTATTCATAAATTTGACATAGAGGGTATTTGTGTTCAGTGGTTCCAAGCACCTGAACACTAAAATGCCTCATGGTTCTAATAACTGGATCATTTGTCTGTTATTTCTGTACACAGCCACCTCCTACATTTCAAATAACTCTATAGTACTTTGATCTGGCTTATCCTGATCTCTTTAGTGTGCCATGGCTTGGCATTTCAATGTCCCTCTCTCTCTCTCAAAGGGTTGAGTGGAAGACAATTAACATAGTTCTTTGCCGCACCTGTCTCCATGTGGCCCCTTATGTTGCCTGTACACTTGACCAAATCAGAATGCCTCATGTTGCATTTATTCTGTTCCAGTATTGAACAAATAAATATTATATATGGTGAACCAATCATTGTCTTTTTGAGTACAGTAATTAGTTTCCAGCTCAGTTAAGTCAAGTGGCTCCCTGTTGTGTAACACGACAGCTGCTGTTAGAATAGAAAGTGGTCTTTGTTTACACAGTTGCACCTTGTGATTTCAAAGCCTTGTACGTGTAAGTATTAATACATTCAATGGAAGGTTGAAGGCTAGCTCTTGCTTCATTTGTTAACTATAGACCCTCTGACTTGATCTCTCTACTCCCTAACAGAGGGCAAAATATGAGACTCTTATGGAAAGAGACAAGCGAATTTACAATTGAGAATAAGGAAACAGCAAAGGAATTGAACAAATACTTTGCATTCACTTTTATGGAAGAAGACACAAAAGCTGCTGGATATATTAAATGAGTCAAGGGGGCAGTAAGAATGGGGAACTGAAGGAACTAAGTGTTGGACAAAACAAAAGGACTAGAGAAGTTGGGGAGCTTGAAGATGAATCCCAAAGATCTGATATCCCCGAGTTTTGAAAGTAATGGCTTTAGAGACGGTAGATTCTGGAATTGTATCAGCAGATTGGAGGGTAGCAAAATGATGCCTCTTTTTAAGAAGGATGGAGAGAGAGAACAGAGAACCACCAACCTGTTAAGCTAACATCAAAAGGGGAGGAAGTACTGGAATCTATAATGAAGGATGTAACACACACCTTAGAAAGAATACTAGGTTAGAGTGGAATCAACGTGGAGTTTTGAGGGAAATTCATGTTTTACTAATCTGTTGGAGTTCTTTTGAGGATGTGAGTAATAGAATGGATTTGGGGGAATCGGTGGATGTGGTGTACTTGGGCTTCCAGAATGCTTTCTAAAAGATCACTGTGTGTACAAAATGTCATATTTTCAAGTTATCTGATGATTCTAAATTACATGGGATTGCCACTATGGAGGAGGATGTAAAGAAGCTTCAAGGGGAGAAGTTCTTGTGTCAAGCAATAATGGGGATGGTGAAGATACTGACATTGTACAGCAACTTTCTGACTCCCACAAGAGTCTTGATATCCATAAGAGCATAAGAAATAGGAGCAGGACCAGGGCACCTGGCCCTTCAAACCTGTTCCACTATTCATCACAATCATTGTTGATCTTCTACCTGCACTGTTCCTATATCTTTTGATCGTCTTGATATTCATAAATCTATCTATCACTGTTTTGAATTAACTCAATGTCTGAGACTCCAGAGTAGAGGATTCCAAAGATTCATCATCCTTTGGAAAAATTTCTCATCGCATTCCTGAATCCTACCCTTTGTTCTGATACTGTGACCCAGATTCTAAATTACTCATCTTCCATGCACGCAGCCTGTAAAATTTTGATGAAATCCCCTCTCACCTTTCTAAACTCTAAAGAATAGTCCCAGTCTACTCAGTTTCTCCTTGTACAGCAAGCCCATCATCCCTAGAAACAGTCCAGTGGATTGTTTCCACACTCTCTTAATGTCAAATCCGTCTTTTAGGTAAGGAAACCAAATCTGTATGCAATGTTCTAGATGCAGTCTCAGAAAGACCCTGTATAATTGAGAAAGACTTCCTTCCTCTTGTAATCAAATCCCCTCACCAACATTCAATCACTTCAATTAAAACATAAAATGCCAGGAATACTCAACTGTTCATGCAGCATCTGTGGAAAGAGAAACTGAGTTAACATTTTAGGTTTATGACCTTCCATCAGAACAATAACTGCATCTTTGTGAGTATGCCTGGGGGTGCTCCTTAACCGAGTTTTAAAGCATCTCTGTGACCAGGGCTTGGCATTTCAGATTAGAAACCTTCTGTGTTGCACTGGGCCACGTGATCAGTTTAGGCCTGGCAGGTTTTGCCAGAGGACCCATTCCAGATGGTAATGAATTTACTGAACATATAAGGGTGGGTAGTGAGCAACTTCATGGAATCTCCAGGCCAGCATCAACTTCCTGCCATTTAAGAAAAAACTCAATTTGGTTAGAGGTCATTAGCTTCCGACCACTCAGTCCCTTAGAGTTGGTTTTCCTGCTGATTCTCAGATATGTAATGCTCCCGGCACTGTCTGTTGATGTGCAGTGCTCCTGTTAATAATAATCCTGCTGAAATTTCATAAGCTGTACATTTTTATTTCTCTCTTTCTCCCTCTCTTTTCAAGTCAGTGCTGTATAGATCATTTTCTAATATTCTACATAGCTACCCACCGAGGGATAAATATTTTCCAGACCAAGTCATTTGCATTTTTTGGAACAACGTGACTAAATCTTCTATGTCCAGCTCTAAAGCCAGGCAGGATTGTAGTTTAACATTTATCCGAAGGATAGCACTCATATAGTGCAGATCTGTTCTGAACTTCATTCTAGATTTTATGCTCATCCTTGAGCATGAAACCACAATCTACTAAGGTATGAGGGTGCTAACATACTAAAACCAAGCCATAGAGGACACTTAACTGATGTGTACAAATATATTTATTTTAACAAACATGTTAATTTATGACCAATTTGGCACAGCAGATTTCGAATGTTTTACTATGTCCATACTACATTAGTTAATTATGGATCATTATTCACCTAAAATTTGAGAGTCATAAATTTATGCCTTCATGTTCCATTCAATGGATTCGAGCTCATAATTGAGGCTGATATTTGTGCACTGCTGAGGGTGTGGAGATGCTGTCTGAACTCTCAGATGGATGCAAAAGATTCATTGAATTATTTCAAAGAACAAAGGAGAGGTTTTCCCCAATGTACACACTTGTAGCAGCCGGTTCTCACGGAACTCGAACTGCCATCGGTGGCTGTGAGCGGACGTGCAGGAGCGTGTCATAGGCTAACTGCGGGGCGGGCCTTCCGGCAGGAACCTTACGTCACATCCGCCGGAGAGGCTCTCAGGTACTTTTACGCGCGCACACGTTTTGCTTCTCTCAGTAAAGTGTGCTCCAGTTCAGCCTCCACGTCTCTGAGTTTTCCTTTCAGCAATGCACCGCGTTCGGCTACATTTGGTGACCCTGACGCTTCCAGACAGCATCTGGAACCCGCAACATGAATTCCAACAACTCGCACAACGCAGTCTCGCTCAAGCTCCCGACTTTCTGGGCCACTCAGCCCCACGTTTGGTTTGAGCAGGCTGAGGCCCAGTTCAGTATCAGAAACATTACAGCCGACGCCATGGCGTACTACTACGTGGTCAGTACACTCGACCAGGACACGGCAGGCCGGATCATCGACTTCCTGCACCATCCACCAACGGAGGACAGGCACGCTAAGATCAAGGTGCTCCTCATCCGCACTTTCGGACTCTCCCGCCGCGAACGAGCCACGCGGCTTTTGCACATGGATGGCCTGGGCGACCGCAAGCCATCCGAGCTGATGGACGACATGCTGGCACTCATGGATGGCCATAAGCCCTGCCTTTTATTCGAGCATTTGTTTCTCGAGCATTTGTTTCTCGAGCAACTGCCAGAGGACATTCGCCTCCTCCTTGCTGGTGTAGATTTCAGCGACCCGCGCAGCCTCGCGGCCAGGGCGGACATTTTGTGGCAGGGTAAGTAGCGGGGAGCGGCTTCCATCTGCCTAACCACGACCACGCAGCCTAAGGCCAAGACCCCACGCCCGAAGCCACTGAGACCCATGGGGGACAAGGATGAGCGTTTGGATCTATGGTGATTTTACCATCAGGGATAGGGCTCAAATGCGCGCCGCTGCTGTCCACCATGTGCCTTTCCGGGAAATGCCAGAGCCTACCATCGCTAGTGGCTTCGACGGCTGGCCATCGCGACGGCCTCCTGTTCCTTTGGGACAGACATTCCGGGCGATGTTTCCTGGTGGACACCGGGGCCGAAATCAGCATCCTTCCCCCCTCGAACATGGACACTTGTAACGTGGCCCCAGGCCCCGAACTCACCGCTGCAAATGGCACCACCATCCAGATGTACGGCTCGCATACCATCCCTCTGCGTTTCGGGCCCAGCTGTTTTACCTGGACCTTCACGGTAGCAGTGGTGTCATGGCCGTTACTAAGGGCGGATTTCCTACGGGCCAACCGTCTTCTGGTCGACCTGAAGGGCCGGCATTTGGTCCACGCCGAGACATTCCAGACCTTCCAGCTCGGAGAAGCCCAGTTACCAGCCGTCCACCTAGACTCCATCACACTCTTGGGTGACGAGTTCACCAGGGTGCTGGCGGATTTCCCCTCCATCATCAACCCACAGTTCTCCACTACCGGTCCCAAGCACGGTGTGCAGCACCACATCCCCACACAAGGACCACCGCTGCATGCCCATGGCTGTAGGCTCCCACCCGACAAGCTCCACCTCGCCATGGAAGATGGAGGAGATGGGGATCATACGCCGCTTGGACAGCCCTTGGGCATCTCTGCTGCACAGGGTGCCCAAGTCCGCAGGAGGTTGGAGGCCCTGCGGGGACTACAGGAGACTCAATGACGCCACAACCACTGACCGATATCCAGTGCCCCACATCCAGGATTTCACGGCGAACCTCTATGGGGCGACCATCTTTTCAAAAATCGATCTGGTCTGGGGGATCCCCGTGCACCCCGACGATGTGCCCAAGACAGCCCGCATCACCCCCTTCGGGTTGTTCGAATTCCTAAGGATGCCTTTCGGCCTCAAGAACGCCGCCCAGACTTTCCAGGGGCTTATGGACTCAGTGGGGCAAGGCCTGGATTTCGTCTTCATCTACCTAGACAATATCCTGGTGGCCAGCAAGTCATGCAAAGAGCACGTGGCACATTTGCGCCAACTCTGCCAGTGCCTGAGCGACCGTGGACTGGCAATCAACCCGGCGAAGTGCCAGTTTGGGCTGACGGAGATTGACTTCTTGGGCCACAGGGTCAACCAGCATGGAGCCACCCCTCTGCCAGACAAGGTCCAGGCCATCCGCCAGTTTCTCAAACCCAGCACGGTCAAGGGCCTGCAAGAGTTTGTCGGGATGGTAGATTTCTACCATTGGTTCGTGCCGGTGGCGGCGCGCATCATGAGACCCTTGTTCAGTCTAATGGCCAGCAAGGCCAAAGAGGTGGCATGGGACGCGGAGTCCACGGAAGCTTTTGAGCGGGCCAAAGGGGCGCTGGCAAAGGCGGCCCTCCTAGTACACCCGAAAGTCGATGTACCCATGGCACTCACAGTCAACGCTTCCAACACGCAGGTCAGCAGAGTCCTGGAGCAGCTTGTCGAGGGCCAGTGGCGACCGTTCGCCTTTTTCAGCCGACACCTGCGACCATTGGAGGTTAAGTACAGCGCTTTCGACAGGGAGTTGCTAGCGCTCTACTTGGCTATCCAGCACTTCCGATATTTCCTCGAAGGAAGGGATTTCACTGTGTATACAGACCACAAGCCCCTCACCTTTGCCCTTGCAAAGGTATCAGACCCATGGTCTGCTCGGCAGCAGAGGCACCTCTCCTTTATTTCGGAGCTCACCACAGATGTCCGCCACATCACAGGGAAGAACAACGTGGTTGCCAACACGCTGTCCCGCCCCCACATCCACTCAGTGACCACCTCAGCCCCAGGGATCGAGTACACGGCGCTGGCGCTGGCGCAGGCGCAACAGGCGGACACCGAGATCCCGGCCTACCGCACTGCCGTTTCGGGACTCCAGTTGGAGGACGTCCCCATTGGCCTGACAGCGGTTCAGCTCCTATGCGACACGTCTACTGGCAGACCTCGGCCTGTGGTACCAGCAGCATGGAGGTGACGGGTGTTTGACATGCTACATGGCCTGGCCCACTCGTCCATCTGGGCGTCTATCAAATTGGTAGCGGACAAATTCGTTTGGCACAGTTTGCGCAAGCAGGTCGGACACTGGGCCAGGACCTGCGTACACTGCTAGACCGCCAAAGTCCAGTGGCATGTGAAGGCCCCCCTCCAGCAGTTCCAGCCGACGCTCGGGAGGTTTCAGCACATCCACGTGGACATCGTCGGCCCCCTGCCCATCTCCCGGGGCACCAGGTATATAGGTATATCTTTACCATGGTCGACAGGTTCACCAGATGGCCGGAGGCCCTGCCGCTAGTGGACACGTCCACTGAATCCTGCGCCAGGACACTCATCACAAACTGGATCACTAGATTCGGACTTCCAGCAGACATCACCTCCGACAGAGGAGCACAGTTCACGTCAGGTTTGTGGACAGCACCAGCGCAGCTCCTGGGCACCCGGTTACATCACACCACGGTGTACCACCCACAGTCCAACGGTTTGGTCGAGCGGTTCCACAGGCACCTCAAGTCAGCCCTGATGGCGCCCCTCAGAGGGCCCAACTGGACAGATGAACTCCCCTGGGTTTTACTGGGCATCCGCACAGCCCCCAAGGAGGACCTGGGCACCTCCTTGAGTTGGTCTACAGCACTCCCCTGACGGTCCCGGGCGAGTTTGTACCAGAGGCCCAAGGTCCAGCAGGGATGCCAGCAGAAGTGCTGACGAGGCTGCGAGACAAGGTAGGGACCCTGGCACCGGTTCTGACCTCCAGACATGGCACTATTACCGTCCTTTATCCCTAAGGACCTCCGGGACTGTGAGTATGTTTTCATTCGCAGGGGCATGCACAAGTCACCTCTACAGAGGCCATACGAAGGACCCTTCAAGGTGATCCGGCACAACGGATTTACGTGTGTTGTGGAGGTGGGTGGCCACGAGGAGACTTTCTCAGTGGACCGCCTCAAACTGGTGCATTTGGACATTGAGCAGCAGCGGGGCAGGCCACCCAAGAGGGACACACAGACTGGGGGTCCCATGCCCCCAATGGACGTTTCTGGGGGAGGGTGTAGCGGCCCATTCTCACGGAACTCAAACCGCCATCGGCAGCCACGGGCGGACACACAGGAGCGCGTCATAGACTAACTGCAGGGCGGGCCTTCCAGCAGGAACCTTATGTCACATCCGCCGGAGAGGTTCTTGGGTACTTTTGCTCGCGCACGCGTTTTGCTTCTCTCAGTAAAGTGTGCTCTGGTTCAGCCTCCACGTCTCTGAGTTTTCCTTTCAGCAATGTGCCGTGTTCAGCTACAACACATTATTTATCTTCAGTCAGTACCAATAAAATAAAAAAATCTGGTTGTGGGCTTTGTTAAATGTTATTTTAGTGACCATTCTTTGAATGTAAAATGCTTTGTGATGACCCAAAGTCACTAAAGGTGCCATGCAGATGCAACCCTTTGGAAACATTGGAAAGTACAGCATCAGAAGACTGCAATTTATTTGTCTAGACCCAAAACAAATTTGTACACCTCAAAAGCAAGATAGAAAAAGCATGTCAGTATACAAAATGTCTTTGAGATATGATTTAAAAATGCAATTTCCATTTAACAGTCCTTATCATTATTGTTACTTTCTGAATTTAAGATATCCAAAGTTAACATTAAGAAATTTGTAACCTGCATACTTATCAACAGCTTTGATTACAGATATAACATTAATACACTTCAAAAGTACTTCATTGGTTGTAGAGCACTTTGGGACATCCAGAATGTGCATGAAAGGCACTTTATAAATATAAATCTATTTTTTTATGTACTAAGTAAATAAAGTGCACGCAACTCTTGCTGTGTAAACCCATTTCTTATTTATGGTAAACCCTGCACTACACAAGAATTACCACCTAGTGGCTCCATAACCCTTTTCAATATAAATACAGCTAAGAACAATTTTTACTTGTATCGTATTTAACATCCTTGATGCAAAATGTTCCAAGTTGTATCACAGAAGTATCATAAATATAAATTTGATGCTAAGAATTGTGTTAGGACAGATAGGCGAGGCTTAAATGAATACTTCTTGTCTGTAATTACTGTGGAGAAGGTCAGGGAATTTGGGATAGAGAACAGTGATGTACTGATATTGACAGTACAAAAGAAAAGGTGCTGGCAGTGTTGAGGTGCATAAAGATGGATAAATCTCTGGGGCCTGACCAAGTGTATCTTAGGACATTTTGGGGAGCAAGGGAAGAAACCGAAGGGACCATGGCTGAAATTTTTGTATCTTCCTTAGCCACAGGTGAGATACTGGAAAATTGGAAGGTGTCTAATGTTGTACCTTTATTTAAGGAGGGCTGCAAGGACAAGCCAGGGAACTCCAGGCCAGTGAGCCTAACATCAGTGGTGGAAAAGTTACTGGAGGGGATTCTGAGAGACAGGATCTAACTGCATTTGGAAAGGCAAGGACTGATTAGAAATAGCATGGCTTTGTGCGTGGTAAATCACGTCTTACGAATTTGATTGTGTTTTCTGAAGACATGACCAAGAAGGTTGATGAGGGCAAGGTGGTAGAAATCTTCTACATAGACTTCAGCAAGGCCTTTGACAAGGTCCTGCATGGCAAACTAGTCTGGAAGTTTAGATTCCATGGGATCCAGGGTGAGCTAACCAATTTGATACAAAATTGCCTTGGTGGTAGGAGGCAGAGGGTGGCAGTGGAGAGTTGTTTTTCCAGATTGGAGGCCTGTGACAAGTGGTGTGCCACAGGGATTGATGCTGGGTTCCCATTCTTTGTCATATATTCAACAACTTGAATGAGAATGTAAGTGGCATGATTAGAAAGTTTGTGGATGACACCAAATTGGTAATGTGGTGGACAGTGAAGAAGGTTGTCTAAGCCTCAACAGGATCTAGATTAACTGGGAAAAAGTGCCGAGGAATAGTAGATGGAATTTAAGTCAGATGAGTGCAAAGTGATCCATTTTGGGAAGTTAAACCAGGGCAAGACATACACAGTGAATGACTAGGCCCTGGAGATGGTTGTAGAACAGAGGTTCATAGAGGTACAAGTACATTGTTATCTTAAGTGGTGATACAAGTAGACAAGGTGGTGAAGAAAGTGTACGCTTGTCTTCATCAGTTGGGGCACTGAGTACAAAAATTGGAACATCATGTTGCAGCTGTAAGAGACGTTGGTGAGACATCACCTGGAGTATTGTGAGCAGTTCTGGTTGCCATACTCCAGGAAGGATGGGATTAAGCTAGAGAGGGTGCAAAAAAGTTTCACAAGGATGTTGCTGGAATTGCAGGGCTTGAGTTATATGGAGAGACTGGTGAGGCTGAGACTGTTTTCCCTCGAGCAAAGGAGGCTGAGGGGTGACCTTATAGAGGTTTATAAAATCCTGAGGGGTACAGATAAGATGAATTGTCACAGTCTTTTTCCTGGGGTAGGGGAGTCTAAAATGAGAGGCCATTGATTTAAGAGGAGTAAGATTTAAAGGGGACCTGAGAGGCATTTTTTTTCACACAGAAGGTGGTGGGTTTGTGGAACAAGCTGCCAAAGGAAGTGGAAGAGATGAATACAATTAAAATGTTTAAAAGACATTTGGACAGGTACATGGATAGAAAAGGTTTATAGGGAAATGCAGGCAAATGGGACGAGCTCAGGCAGATACCTTGGTCAGCATGGACGAGTTGGGCTGAAGGCCCTGTGTCTGTGCAGTATAACTCTATGACTATGAGATGGCCAATAGCTTAATTTATTAAAAGAAAAAGCATTTAAGGAGCTTAAAGGAGGAAAGAGAAGCAGAAAGGTTTGGGGTGGGAATTCCAGAGCTTAGGGCCTTGGCAACTGAGGCACAACCAGTAAGCCTGGAATAATTGAATACAGGAATGACCAAGGAATCAAAGTAAGAGGACAACAAAATATCTCCGAGGGTTGTAAGTCTGGAAGAGGTTATACAGGTCGGAGATCAAGGAGGGGGCTGGAAACAAGGAAGATCATTTTAAAACCAAGGCAATGCTTACCTAGGCATTAATGTACACCAGAAGGTTCACAGGACCCATTGTTTACAGCTGTCTGACACTTCAGTTCACCATGCCACTCCTTCACTGTTCCAACAAAGTTTAATGAAAACTTGGGTAACAGCTATATCCTTCAAGTTTCAGCAGAATTCAACAGTTTCAGATGATCACTCATTCCAGGCTTAAATCTCACGTTTTCAGCAATCATGTCCCCCCCCCCCCCCCAAAGTATTTGAGATTTCATTTGTCTCCTATTTATACCTCCTCCAGCTACTCCCTTACCCCTTCTTTCAGGGTCTCCTCCTGATCACAAACAGTCTCCTTGTTCTCTCTGCTCCTTATATCCCCCCACCCCCCAACCTCTTTCTCTGCAGTTTAAAACTTGTTTCTTGCCCAACTTTTCCCAGTTCTGATGAAGATTGTACGTCCTCAATTTTAACTCTGCTTCCCGTTCCAAAGTTGCCGTCTGCCTTAAGTATTCCCAGCATTTTATTTAATTCAGATGTCAAGCATGTGCAGTATTTTGGTGCTGGATTTCTCCTTGCATTTTCAAGCATCTGAAAAGTAGAAATAAAATGCAAAACTTTCTGAAACTGAAGGCAATCTTTAGAGGGTTGTATAAAAATGTGTGCCATCCAGACAGGTATGGGCTGCAAGCCTCTTGCAGTGTAAGTTCCTTTTCATATCAGAGAAGGCTGAGATACACACAAGGTTCATACAACAAGCAACAACTTGAATACACAGAGGTAAGAATACTAAAATCTTTAGTAACTACACTCGAAAGAGAGGCACGCAAGGTGCAACAAATAGGAAGAAAGGCAGCAACACTCGAACGAGCAAAAGGGCCTGGAAGCATTGTCTGAGAAACAACCCCGGACATTAACATTTGAAGGCGCGTAAACACACACAGCGTAACATCTTGAAGAGAGGCAACAATAGAGTTGCCAACAGTTGAGAGAGAGAGAGAAGTGAAACAAGAAACTTTGTGTGTGTCGTGAGAGCAGATAGTACAGTTGTGAATAGTTCTGGAGGAAGGGGGAGAGACGGCAGTGAGGGCGGAGAAAGACAGTCGACAAAAGATTGAAACAGTGGCGGTGGTCTGAACGGAGGCGGGAAGCTACCACGCACCGAGCGAGCCCTGGTGGGAAACGACGCGTGTAGCTGAACTGGTCAGAAATAAAAAGGGAGCTGCCGGAGGAGAAAGGCATGGGAAAATATGGAAATAAATAAAAATCGGAAATGAGTGAAGATACCGAACACCTGAAAGAGAAAGGGGATGTGAGAAAATGAAGTGAAGGCGGACTACTGCCTTTATCAGATTCCTTAACAGCTCAGCCAGTCTGAAGAGTTAGTTGAGAGCACGGCTTTTGGAGGGAGTGAGAAACACTACTTATCTAATTCATCACGCGAAGACGATCATCTGTCCGATGGGCACGGTTCTGGGATGACATGAGATGAGGCTCAGGAATGGAAGTGTTTTAACGGTGTTCTGTCTGGGTGCATTTCTTTCAATATCCTGGTTCGTTTCTTGGCTGAATATGAAAGGTAGGTGAGCCATTTCTAACCTGGTCCATTTTCTCCAAGGTAACACCATCCCAATCTGTTGTCGACCCTACTTAGAGCAACGAGCATATACGGATTGAGAAGCAAGTCACGATATTGTTCACATTTGTTATTATTACTCGTTTACCCTGGAATTGCAACTCATTGATTAAGCTTGTAGGAAGCCGAGACTCAAATCTTAAAGGATTTCCCTTTAGAATTACAGCACTCGAGGGTTTACATTGTCCTGTACTGTGCTATTAACGAGACTGAATATACAGAAGGAGCAATATTAACAAAGAACTGCTTCTTCAGTTGTTTTCTTAATTTTCTAGACTATCTAATAATTTTAAATCTCTCTAGCACATGTACTGCTTGGCTATCTTTTAAATATTTATTTTACCACGAAATTCCACAGAGATTCTTTGGTGGAAAATCTTCAATATTCCCTGAGAAACCAAATAAACAGCTAAATGTCATTCACCCACCTGCCCCAGAAGGTGTCTGTAGAGTGGGGATGGTAGTGGCCTCAGCTCTATCTCCCCACCTCTCTAAGTCAATGAATTCCTAGCTCAACATGATGTCGAACTCTTCTTCTGCCCACTCCCTTTCTGTGCTCATTTCTTTGGCCAAGAGTGTTCACCCCCACACTATGGACCCTTTCACCCATCTTCAGTACTCCCAATCCACCTGGACACCTCCTTCTGACCAGATACCCTCCCTGGACCTATTCATTGCTAACTGCTGACATGACATTGACTTTTCCATCCCCCCTCCCCCCCCCCCCCCACCGACCTATCCCCTTCTAAATGTGCAGCACTCCATTCACTAAGAACCAACCCTGATACCATCATCAAACCTGCTGACAAGAGAAGTGCTGTTGTGGTCTAACAAACTGATCTCTATCTCACAGAGGCCAGACATCAGCTCTCAGATGCCACCTCCTACCTCCCTTTGGACCATGACCCCACCATCAAACATCAGGCCATGGTCACCCAGACAGTCATGGACTTCATTTCCTCAGGAGATCTTCCTTCCACAGCTTCCAGTCTTATAGTGTTCCAGCCCCACACAGCCCATTTCTACCCCTGCCCAAAATGCATAAGCAGGATTGACGCAACAAATGCATTATTTCAGCCTGTTCTAGCCCCTACCAAACTTATTTCTTCCTACCTTGATTCTATACTTTTTCCTCTGGTTCAGTCCTTTACCACCTATATCTGTTGCACCTCTGATGCCCTCCAATACTTTGAACATTTCTAAGTCTCTGGTCCCGGCAGACTCATCTTTACAATGGATGTACACCTTTACCCCATGTACACCATGGATATACACCTTTACACCATGTACACCATGGATATACACCTTTACACCACGTACACCATGGATGTACACCTTTACACCACGTACACCATGGATGTACACCTTTACCCCACATACACCATGGGTGTACATCTTTACCCCACATACACCATGGATTACACCTTTACACCACGTACACCATGGATGTACACCTTTACACGACGTACACCATGGATGTGCACCTTTACACCTCCATCACACACCAGGATGGTCTACTTCTTCCTTGAATGGAGGCCCAACTAGTTCCCCTCCAGCAACACACACATTCATCTGCCTGAGCTTATTCTCACACTGAACAACTTCTCCTTCAACTCCATTCACTTCTTCCAGATCAAAGGTGTAGCTATGGGCACTGGCATTGACATTGGCCCAAGCTATACCTGTGTTTTTATGGGATATATGGCAGGCAATGAGAAGCTCAGGGTTGCCCCTGTGGTTGAATGGTGGAATATCTTTGAGAGTGGTGGAAATTGTGGAAAATGACATGATGACTGGGGAGGTTGGTGGGGTGGAAAGTGAGGACCAGAGGAACTCCATCTTTGTTCTGTCCTGAAGGAGATGGGGTAAGAGCAGAGGCACAGGAAATGGATGAGGTGTGATGAACGGCTTTGTTGGCCACATCTCATCCATTTATTTCAGTCCTACCTGGGTTGACGTGTCCATTGGTGCTGCCTCCTGCGCTCATGCAGAATCAACTGTTTCTTTACTTTAGCTGCCAATTTCCACCCTGCCCTAACCTTCACATGATCAATCTCTGACTCTTCCCTTCCTTTCCTAGATCTCCCTGTCTCCATCTTAGAAGATGGGTGTCAGTCATTAACCTATTACAAGCCTATTAACTCCCACAGTTATAAAACATAGAACATAGACCATTACAGCACAGTACAGGCCCTTTGGCCCACAATGTTGTGCCAACATTTTATCCTGCTCTGATATCTATCTAACACTTCCTCCCAAATGTTAACCCTTCCCTCCAATTTCTCTATCATTCATGTGGCTATCTAAGAGTCTCTTAAATGTCCCTAATGTATCCGCCCCCACAACTTCTGCTGGCAGTGCGTTCCATACACGCACCACTGTGTAAAAAACTTACCTCTGACATCCCCTATACCTTCCTCCAATCACCTTAAAATTATGCCCCCTCGTGTTAGCCATTTTTGCCCTGGAAAAAAGTCTCTGACTGTCCACTCGATCTATGCCTCTTATCTTGTACACCTCTGTCAAGTCACCTCCCGTCCTCCTTTGCTCCAAAGAGAAAAGCCCTAACTCACTCAACCTATCCTCATAAGACATGCTCTCCAATCCAGGCAGCATCCTGGTAAATCTACTCTGCACCCTCTCTAAAGCTTCCACATCCTCCCTATAATGAGGTGACCAGAACTGAACATAATACTCTAAGTGTGGTCTAACCAGAGTTCCATAGAGCTGCAACACTACCTCGTGGCTCTTGAACTCAGTACCCCAACTAATGAAGGCCAACACACCATACAGCTTCTTAACAACCCTATCAACCTGCGTGGCAACCTTGAGGGATCTATGGACATGGAGCCCAAGATCCCTCTGTTCCTCCACTCTGCTAAGGCTCCTGCCATTAACCTTGTATTCTGCCTTCAAATTCGATCTTCCAGAGTGTGTCACTTCACACTTTTTCCGGGTTGAACTCCATCTGCCACTTCTCAGCCCAGGTCTGCATCCTATCAATGTCCTATTGTAATCTACAGCAACCTTCTACACTAGCAATAACACCACCAACCTTCGTGTCATCAGCAAACTTACTAACCCACCCTTCCACATCCTCATCCAAGTCATTAATAAAATCACAAAGAACAGGGGTCCCAGAACATATCCCTGTGGAACACCACTGGTCACTGACCTCCAGGCAGAATGCACTCCATCTACCACTACCCTCTGTCTTCTATAGGTGAGCCAAATCTGAATCCGCACAGCCAAGCTTCCCTGGATCCCATGCCTCCTGACTTTCTGAATGAGTCTTCCATGAAGAACCTTATCAAATGCCTTACTAAAATCCATGTACACCACATCCACTGCTCTACCTTCATCAATGTGCTTTGTCACATCCTCAAGGAATTCAATCAGGCTCGTGAGGCATGACTTGCCTCTCACTAAGCCAGCTGACTGTCCCTAATCAGCCTGCTTCTAAGAATCTTCTCCAGTAATTTGCCCACCATTGAAGTAAAACTCACTGGTCTGTAATTCCCAGGGTTATCCCTACTTCCTTTCTTAAACAAAGGAACAACATTTGCCACCCTCCAATCATCTGGCATTACTCCTGTGGCCAGTGAGGATGCAACAATCATCACCAAAGGTGTAGCAGTCTCTTCTCTCACTTCCTGTAAAAACCTTGGAGATATCCCATCTGGCCCTGGTGACTTATCTATCCTAATGTTTTTCAAAAGTTTCAGCACATCCTCGTTCCTCACATTGACATGCCTTAGCATATCAGCCTGTTGTACGCCATCCTCACAAACATCAAGGTCTCTCTCACTGGTGAATACTGAAGCAAAGTATTCATTAAGGACCTCCCCTACCTCTTCTGACTCGGGGAACATGTTTCCTCTTTTATCCCTGATCGGTCCTACCCTCACTCCAGTCATCCTCCTATTCTTCACATACGTGTAGAACGCCCTGAGGTTTTCCTTAATCCTACTCGTCAAGGCCTTCTCATGCCCCCTTCTTGCTCTCCGAAGCTCATTCTTAAGCTCCCTCCTGGCTACCTTGCAACTCTCCAGAGCCCTGTCTGATCCATGCTTTCTAAACCTTAGGTAAGTTTCTTTCTTCCTCTTGACAAGATATTGGATGTCTCTTGTCAACCATCCTTACCCTGCCTCAATGGGACAAACCTATCCAGAAGCCCATGCAAGTACTCCCTAAACAACCTCCACATTGCCGCTGTGCACTTCCCCAAGAACATCTGTTCCCAATTTACGCTCCCAAGTTCCTGACTAATAGCATCATAATTTCCCCCTCCCCCAATTAAATACTTTCCCATATCGTCTGCTCCTATCCCTCTCCAAGGCTATGGTAAAGGTCAAGGAGTTATGGTCACTATCTCCAAAATGCTCTCCCACTGAGAGATCTGAAACCTGATCAGGCTCGTTGCCTAGTACCAGGTCCAGCATGGCCTCTCCTCTAGTCGGCCTGTCCACATACTGTGTCAGGAATCCTTCCTGGACACACCTAACAAACTCTGCCCCATCTATCCCCTTTACACTAAAGAGGTGCCAATCAATATTAGGGAAGTGTAAATCACCCATGACAACAACCTTGTTATTTTTGCACCTCTCCAAAATCTGCCTCCCGATCTGCTCCTCAGTGTTTCTGATGTTATTGGGGGGTCTGTAGAATAGTCCCAATAGAGTGATCGCTCCCTTCCTGTTTCTGACTTCCACCCACACTGACACAGTAGACGATCCCTCCAGGACATCCTCCCTTTCTACAGTTGTAACACTGTCCCTGATCAGGAAAGCCACTCCCCCACCTCTTTTACCTCCGTCCCTGTCCCTTTTGAAACATCTAAACCATGGAATATCCAGCGGCAATTCCTGCCCTTGTGACGGCCAAGTCTTTGTAATGGCCACCATCTCATAGTTCCATGTACTTACCCATGCTCTAAGTTCTTCAGCCTTGTTCCTGATACTTCTTGCATTAAAGTAGACACACTTCAGCCCATCCAACTGACTGCAATTTTGCCCTTTCAAATGCCTATCCTTTCTCACAATCTTTCTACACTCTGCATCTACTCGTACACTAAATGAACCAACCTCTGAACTATCATTCTGGTTCCCACCCCCCTACCAAACTAGTTTAAACCCTCCCCAACAGTTCTAGCAATCCTGCCCGCAAGAATATTGGTCCCCCTCCAGTTCAGGTGTAACCCATCCCTTTTGTACAGGTCGTACCTTCCCCAGAAGAGATCCCAATGATCAACAAATCTGAAATCCTGCCCCCTGCACCAATTCCTCAGCCACGCATTCATCTGCCAGATCAACCTATTCTTGTCCTCACTGGCATGTGGCACAGGCAGCAATCCAGAGATTACTACCCTTGAGGTCCTACTTTTCAGCTTCCTACCTACCTCCCTATATTCCCTCTTCAGGACCTCATCTCTTTTCCTACCTATGTCATTGGTACCAATATATACCATGACCTCTGGCTGTTCACCCTCCCCCTTCAAAATGCTGTGGACTTATCTTGACCACCCTTTGTCCCACTCTGCCTCCTGTTAGGATTCTATTCCATTCTCCTAGTTCCTCAGTCTCTGTAGCATTTTCCCCAAACATGACACTTTCCATACAGGTGCCTCTCAAATTCTTCTTTTTTTCTGAACGACAGCTTCTCTTCTACCATTGTTAACAAAGCCCTTGACCACATCTCGTCCATTTCCCACACTTCTGCTCTCAGACCCCCTCCTCCGAGACAAAAGAAGGATAGAGTTTCTCTGGTCCTCACCTTCCACCCCACCAGCCTCTACATTCAACAGAACTTTCTCCACAATTTTGCCACCTGTGAAGAGATTGCACTACCAGACACATCTTCCCCTCTCCTCCCCTTTCAACATTTCCCAGGTGCCATTCTCTTGGTGATTCCCTGGTCCCCTCTTCTGTTCCCACCAACCACCTCTGTTCTTTTGGCGCTGTGAAACATTTATTCTTTTACCTCTTTCCCTCCTACCATCCAGGAACCCAAACGGTCTTTCCAGGCGAAGCAGCAATTCACTTGCACATCTTCCAATCTAGTGTACTGCATTCGGTGTTCATAATGTGGTGTCCTCTACATTGTGGAAGGAAACACGGATTGGGTGAATGCTTTGCAGAACACCTGCGTTCAGTCTGCAGCACTGACCATGGGCTTGCTGTTGCCTGCCACTTTAATTCTCCATGGCCTAATTAGATAAGATAAGATAAGATAAGATAAGATAAGATAAGATAAGATAAGCTAAGGTATCTTTATTAGTCACATGTACATCGAAACACACAGTGAAATGCAGCTTTTGCGTAGAGTGTTCTGGGGGTAGCCCGCAAGTGTTGCCATGCTTCCGGTGCCAACATAGCATGCACACAACTTCCTAAACCATACGTCTTTAGAATGTGGGAGGAAACCAGAGCACCCAGAGGAAACCCACGCAGACACGAGGAGAAAGTACAAACTCCTTACAGACAGTGGCTGGAATTGACCCGGGCCCCAGCACATGAATATCAAAGACAGAGCAGAAGCATCTGCAACCATCTTCTGCAAAGAGTGTCAGGTGGATGATCCATCTTGCTTCCTCCTGGGGATTGTAGTATCGAAAACAAAAAGTCTTCAGCTAATTCACTTCCCTCAAAGAAAAAGCTGGAAACACTGGATATGATAAAAGGTAATATAACTAGACATGGGATACAGCACTGAAAAAATGCACCAGAACTAGCTTTTTTTTAGCCAAGCTGTTACAGTACTGGCATCTACCTGAAGATGTGGAAAACTGGCAGCATGTCTGGCCCACAAAAGGTGAAACAAACCCAATCCAGCTAATTACCTCCCAGTCTACTCTCAATTAGCAAAGCAATGGATTTAACAGTGCTTTATGGGGTACTTACACTCCAATAACCTGCACACAATGCTCAGTCTGGATTTCACCTGGACTGCTGGGCTCCAGATCTCACCGCAGCCTTAGTTCACAGAGCTGATGATGAGAGAGTGACTGTCTGCCCTTGATATCAAGGCAGTATTTGACAGTGTTGTATCAAGATGCACTGGTAAAACTGAAACCAAAGAATATCAAGAGGAAAAATCCAAAGATGCAGTCATACTTTGCACAAAGGAAGCTGGTGGTGATTGTTGAAGATCAATCATCCCAGTCCTAGGATACAATGATCGGAATTCCTTATGGCCAACCATCTTCAGCTGCTTCATAGATGATCTCCCTTCCATCATAGGGTGGTAGTGGCATAGCTAACAGACCTGCTATCCCACAGCTCCAGCAACCCAGATTTAATCCTGACTCCAGTGCTGACTGTGTGGAGTCTTTATATTGTTCCTGTGACTGTGTGGGTTTCCTCCCATATTCCAAAGACGTGCAGGCTTGTAGTTTAATTGCCCCCTAATGTGTAGGTGGCTGGTGGAAGGGACAGTTAGCATGGCTTTATGCGGGGCAAGTTGTGTCTTTCTAACTTGAATGTGTTTTTCAAGGAGGTAACAAAGGTGACCAATGAAGGTAGAGCTGTGTATTAGTATTGATATTGGTATTGGTTTATTATTGTCACTTGTACTGAAGTACAGTGAAAAACTTGTCTTGCATATCGATTGTACAGGTCAATTCATTACACAGTCCAGTTACATTGGGTTAGTACAGAGTGTATTGATGTAGTACAGGTAAAAACAATAACAGTACAGAGTAAAGTGTCACAACTACAGAGAAAGTGCAGTGCGTTAAGGTGCAAGGTCACAACAAGGTAGATCGTGAGGTCATAGTCCATCTCATCATATAAGAGAACTGTTCAATAGTCTTATCGCAGTGGGGTAGAAGCTGTCCTTAAATCTGGTGGTATGTGCCCTCAGGCTCCTGTGGATCTTGTCTACTTGGGTTTTAGTAAGGCGTTTGACAAGGTCTGTCATTGTATGCTCCTCCAGAAGATTAAGATGCATGGGATTCACGTTAACTTGGCCGTTTAGGTTCAGAATTGGCTTGCCCATAGAAGACAGAGGGTAGTGGTTGATGGGACTTGTTCTGGCTGGAGGTCTGTGACTGGCGGTGTTCCACAGGAATCTATTCTGGGACCTCTGCTGTTTGTGATATATATAAATGACCTGGATGAAAATGTGGATGGGTGGGTTAGTAAGTTCACAGATGTTACAAAGATTCATGGTATTGTGGATAGCATAGAAGACTGCCAAAGGATACAGTGGGATATAGATCAGTTGCGGATATGGGCGGAGAAATGGTATGTGGAGTTTAATTCAGCCAAATCTGAGATGTTGCACTTTGGGAGATCAAATGTAAAGGGACAGTTCACTGCTAATGGCAGAAGAATTAATAGTGTTGATGTATAGTGGGATCTAGGGGTCCAAGTCCATAGCTCCCTGAAAGTGGCTGCACAGGTCGTAAAGGCAGCATGTGGCATGCTCGCCTTTATTAATTGAGGCAATTAATAATAAAGAGTCAGGAAGTTATGTTGCAGCTTTATAAAACTCTAGTTAGGCTGCATCTGGAGTATTGCATTCAATTCTGGTCGCCCTGTTATAGGATGTCAAGGCTTTGGAGAGGGTGCAGAAGAGGTTTACCAGGATGCTGCCTGGATTAGAGGGCACGTGCTATAAAGAGAGTTTGGACAAACTTGAGTTGTTTTCTCTGGAGCAGTGGAGGCTAAGGGGAGACCTGATTGAAGCTTATAAGATTATGAGAGGCATAGATAGAGCAGACAGCCGGTATCTTTTTCGCAGGGTCGAAATGTCTAATACTAGAGGGCATGCATTTAAGGTGAGAGGGGGTAAGTTCAAAGGAAATGTCGCGGCAAGTTTTTTTACAGAGAGTGGTGGGCACCTGGAATGCACTGCCAGAGGTGGTGGTGGAGACAGATATGATAGGCATTTAAGAGGTTGTTAGATAGGCACATGAATTTGTAGAGAATGGAGGGATATGGACGTTGTGTGGATGGAAGGGATTAGTTTAGTTAGGCATTTAATTACATGTTTAATTAGTTCAGCGCAACATTGTGGCCCAAAGGGCCTGTTCCTGTGTTGTACTCTTGTATGTTCTTCACCCCACTCCCACTCTGACCTATTGGTCTATGTGAGGCCCAATGTCATAGTGAGGCCCAATGTCATAGTGAGGCCCAATGCAAACTTGAGGAACAGCACTTCATTTTCCATCTGGGCACATTGTGCCTTCTGAACTCAGTACTAAATTCTACAACTTCAGATAACTTGATTTTTCAGCCTGTATCAGTTATTCATCTGTGATATTAACTCCCACATTCATTTGTCTATGTTCTTTTGTCTATGTTCTCGCTCTCTAATTGGTCTCATTTACTCAGTAACCAGATAATGTCGACAGCTTATCACTATGGTTACTCCAGTTTTACCCTATTAGAGACATTCCCCCTTCCCCACCCTCCCTGCAGCTTAATGAGCTTCTTTTGTCTCCTTCCCAGTTCTGATGAAGGGTCTTTGGTCTGAAGCATTAACTCTGCTTCTATTCCCATGGATGCTGCCTGGCCTGTTGAGCATTTCCAGCATTTCATGTTTCCATTTTCCGACCTGAGGTAGTTTCACTTCTTGGATTTCACACAGTGGCGAGCTGACAGTGCTGGCGAAATCCAGAGCCATTTGAGCCCATAGTAACCCTGGGAGACAACAGCAGATGCCAGTTGTTGGTTGTCTTACTTGATGTACATGATCTGCCATTGAGTTCTTGTTAGCTCTATACAAGTGAGCAGTTTTCCCCTGTTAGAGAAATATGTCAGAAGCTGCAAATATGATCTGCTGCTTGTTGACCTCACTTACATGCTTTGGTTTATATAACCTCAGTTATGAAATATTATATTTTCATATGTTTTAAACAAATCTATAAGAAGCAATACCATACAAACAATAGTCCTATAAAATGACACAATGTTTTATATATCAAAATACCACGGTGATAAGACTTTTGAATGGTTCCCTTATACGATGAGATGGACTCTTGACCTCACAATCTACCTTGTTTGACTTTGCACCTTATTGTCTACCTGCAATGCACTTCCCTGTAGCTGTGACACTTTACTCTGTATTCTGTTATTGATTTTACCCTGTACTACCTCAGTACACTGTGTACTACCTCAATGTACTGTGTAATGAATTGATCTGTATGAACAGTATGCAAGACAAGTTTTTTCACTGTACCTCGGTACAAGTGACAATAATAAACCAATACCAATACCATTACCAAATAACTCAAAACTTTCCTACCAACCTTAATATAATGCCTATAAATCCAGTATATAAACTATGTTGTAACAGTGGACACTTATGTTATATGTTAGCTGTTTGAATCAGCAACCTGAAAACATTAGCTCTATAAATCTATATCATGACGTCCTTTACAGTAGTGAATCATTATAGGCAGCTGAGAGGTGGTTCTGCTAGTAATAAAAATCTTCCTGGAAAATGTGCCACAGGATCTCAACAAATGGAGTTCTGTTGTAATGGATCTATAAATATGCATTTATTGTGATGGTAAAATCAACCCTACCAGTTTGGGAAAGGATTTTATTTTCTCTGATAATGCCTAGTCATAACACAGAGCAATGCACTAGCACGACTCCAAGTTAATAAAAATACTTTCAGTTATGATTTTTATTTTTCTACACAGATTGATTTCCTGTTTACCCCAGAGTTAAACAGCAACATCTAATAAAAGCATAGTTGTTCCGTCTGTTACAGTTTTTGGGTTAGCTGTCCTGAGGACAAAGTGGTTAATAAATTCTCCTGTCTGTTGCCCAAGCAAGTTTTATTACATCCAGTTGGACAAGTGCTTAACATCTTAAGCATTCTTTCCTTTTTTCTTCTGTCCTTTTATGTTTCATATTGAGCTTGTAATTTTCTTCCTTGTTCCATTGTTTTGCAATATTTTGTACATTCTTTCTTTTGTGTTGTTGGGCACTAGGATTGCAAAGGAAAAACGTGTTCAACCACTGCCATAAAATAGGAGGCATGACTATAATATGTGCTCAGAGGCAGACCCAAGGATCTCCTAAAATTGGTCTTCTGGCCTCTTTACCATGAAACCAGCTAGGAACAACGTTAAATAAGTGTGGAAATCAGGACTTTAGCAACATTTTTATTTGCCTCTAGCACCCAGTTTAGGCATTCAATGTGGCTAGATGTTGGAGGGGTTAGCCAGCAGTAAAGGATGACAGCTGTGAGTACTGGGGACAATCCCCAGTAATTGGTAGAGATTTGGCAGTGGATGTTGGTTGCAACACAGCAATTGGAAAGGAGAGAAGGAAAGTGATGGGCTAAAGATTTGTAGCTGCAATTTGTAGCTGCAATAATATGTAGCTGCAATCATTTGTAGCTGCAATAATATGATGCAATCAGCAGTTGGTTTCTTTGGGAGACCCTTGGAAGCATTCTTGCTCCTCTTAAATGTTATAGTAAGCCACAAATAATGCAGATAAATGATCTTCAACCTGAAATGTTAACTGTGGTGGTCAGGTAAAAAAGGTCTGAAAAACAATTTCAAACTAAGTTGAGATTGGATGGCGGTGGCAGAAGAAATCATTAGCAGAGGCATCTCATACTGGATCTGGGCAGGAAAACATTCATTTGATCAATAGTAGCAAACAGATTGCCCTGCACTTCCCTTCCATCCTTCAGCATTTTACAGAATGGTCATAGCACAGAAGGAGGCCATCTGGCTTCTTGAATCTTTACTCACTTAATGTACAAGCAATCCAACTTATTCCACTCTATCTCCCTCTCCCTGTAGCCCTGCAAGTTCTGTGCTTTCAGATACTTGTCCAGCACACTTTTGAATGCCATCATGGAATCTTCCTCCACTGCTAACCCTGGCAGTGCATTGTTATTTAGCCAACTTTCTATCCATGCAGCTGCTGCAGTTCCTTTTATTCCACACACTACAATCTTGATGATGAGCCTGTTGTGTGGCATCTTACCAAATAGCTTCTGGAAGTCCAGATAATACACATCAGCCATATTTCCCTCATCAACCTTTTCTGTTACTTCATCAAAAAAATCTTCCAAGTTAACTAGATGTGACTTGCCTTTAACATTTCCTTGCTGGCTTTCTCTCATCAATCCACATATGTCGAAGTGACTACCAATTCTGTTCATGATTGTTTCCAGAACTTTCCCCATTACTAAGATTAAACCAGCTGGATTTACCCCACATCCTTTTATGAACAAGGAGTAGCATTTGCAATCTTCCAGTCCTGAGGCATCACTCTTGAATCTATAGCTGTTTGGAAGACTTTCTGCAATTTCTTCTCTTACTTTCCTCAATAACATGGAATATCCCACCCCAACCAGGGGATTTAGCCACTTTAAGTGCAGCTAACTTTTCTACAACTTCTTTATCAAATTTTAGCCCACCCAGAATATCAATGAGAATTTTATCTGCAGAAACTCCAGCACTGTTTTCTCCCTTGGTGAAGGCTGGTGTACTCACTTAGTATCTCAGCCATGGCACTGCTTCTATGTGTAAATTTACATTTTGGTGTCTCATCAGCCACCTTCTCCCCGAGTCCTTTCTTGCTTGTATGTCTATAGAATATTTCTAGGTTCCCTTTTATGTTTGTTGCTGGTCTTTTGTCAAGCTCTTTCTTTGCCACTCTTTTTCAAATATTTTCCCTCCGATCTTTCTTTACTCAACTAAGTTTTTATTTGTGTTAGCAATTTGCTCTTGTTCTATTTTACTCCCCTCATGGTAATCCACAGAGCTCCAGGTATAATTTCACACACCCTCTCCCTCATGGGAATGCATACAATAGTACGGACCATCTCCACTTTAAAGGCCTTTCATTGTACCAACATGTTTATGGCTGCCAACCTTTATTGCAATTTATCTGAGCCAGATCTGTCCTTGTCAATTCAAAATTGGCTCTTCTGCAATTAACTATTTTTTTTATCGTACAACAGTTACCAAGCCTTCACTGCCATGACAATGGCACTCTACTATCTCACATGTCTGTGTAGTGTACTTAATATTGGTTAATTGTTGCTTCAGGTTATTGTTTAAGAATTGTGTCATGTGACTAACTGCTATCTGAGCTGCAACAAAGTTTATGGAAAGTGGAGTTTATTGTCATATGCACGAGTACATGTACGTACAGGTGCAATGAAAAACTTGCAGCAGCGTCACAGGCACATAGCATCATATAAGCAGTATTCACAAGAAAAATATAAAATAAACATAAATTATACAAAATTTTTACAAGAAAGAACACAATTAGAACAAAAAAAAGCAAAGTCGATTTTAGTGCAATGTGATCAAAGTGGTCATAGTGTTGCTAAACTGCAGTGATTAGGATTTTGCCAGTTGGTTCAAGAACCAAATGGTTGAAGGGAAGTAGCTGTTCTTGAACCTGGTGGTGTGGGACTTCAGGCTTCTGTACCTCCTGCCCAATGGCAGCTGCAAAAAGTACCAGAGAGCCTGTCTGTGAGGAGCACTTGAATAAAGGGGACACAGCCTGTTTATGCTTCCAGTGTATTTTCCTGCACACCCTGCCAGCAAACCTTTTTAGATGTTAGGACTGCACAGAGAACGTCAATCCTACACTGGTAGGATATAAGGAGGAGACAGCAAAGAATCAGTCACGTAAAGTGACCGAGTCATTCCCTTCTGTAGCATGAATCTAGAAACTCATAATCCATCACAAAGAATTAAGGTGCAGACCAGAGCACAGGGGAAAAGTATAATGTACTGAAAATTGATTCCAAGTAAAGACCAATCTTGTAATCGACGGAGCAGCTTTCAGAACAAATGGCAGGACAGTCCTGGGCCAGATATATTGGAAATGTTGGTGGCCATGACAAAGTACAGAAGCCCTTCGATTTATTGTATCAAGAGTGAACCGTATGGATGAACCGTAGGGAGAACGCAGCAAATGTGGCGAATGTGCATTCGCGCACCTGTGCGTATGTGCTTGCCAGTCGGTCCATTGTTCAGTGGATTGATGGCGTGAATATGGCAGTACGCATGCGCACGCCTATACACATGCGTGCACTGGCCGGCCAATTGCTCGGCTTGGCGGAGCAATGACAGCCTCTGACACGCGCAACTTCACCTTTGGCACCGGATTTCGGGGGCTCGCGCACTTTTAGGTCTCCGCAGACCTCCCCGTGGATCTATAACTGTAAGTTGCTCAGTTTCTGTATTTTAATTAATATGAATCAGTGAAGACATTTATTCTACCGCACTGTTGTCATTCTTGCTCCGTGCATGCGTAACAATTGGTGACGAGGATAAAAACAAGAATGGCCTCTCTACTTCAAGCACCCAATCCACTTTGGGCCACAACTACGACAAAACCAGCACCAGAAACCTGGCTACAATGGAAGAAAACCTTCCAGGACTACATTGAACTTCTACCAGTTTTAACACCAACGGTGGAGCTGGAGGAAGCTACCAAACTCAAGCTGCTTTGCATGTACTTGGGAGAACTCGGGCAGAAATACTTCAACACTCTGCATTTATGGAACAAAACTGAATCAGCCAGCGTGTTTGACGCTTTAGACAATGTTTGGGGGATGCAGGACAATGTCTTTATGGCACACTTCAGGTTCTCGCAGCTGTGACAGACCGCCGATGAGAACATAAATGATTTCATCACAAGATTAACTCTGGCTGTGCAGGAATGCAAATACAAAGACGTCCTACCGAACAAATTCAAAGAAGCGATGCTTATCCAAGCATTGATTATCAGAGTCTATGATGAGAAGACACATGAGAACCTCCTGTCTGAAAAGCACGACTTGTCCTTGGACAAAGTGTGCTCCACACCTCATCACAGGGAGGCAGTTAAAAGAGGCCTTACACAGACTCAACTGACCCCAGCACCACTTATTCAGGCAGTACTGGAGCGAGAGCCCCCTCCCGAAAACGTCAATGTTTGCCAGCATTTGCAGATCGGCAGCTTCCAGTCAAAATCACATCAGCCTCCACAGCGATACCATCACTATGGTGGAAGTCATGTCCAGTGGTCCAACTGCAAGCATCAAAAGACCGTCTGCCGCTTCTGTCAGAAGGTAGGGCACCCCGAGAAGGTGTGCTTCGCAAAGCAACAGAATTCAACCATTAACTCCATGCGAGGAGATGGCTGTCTCAAAGAAGTGGACACTATCTTCCAAACCCATGAACTGCGCAACCAGAACCAGCCTCCGTACTTGGTTACGCTCACAGTGGAGACACCGGCCTGTGAAATTTGAGCTGGATACCGGATCAGCCATCACCTTGGTAAGCGAATCATCTTTACACCATGTTCAAAACTACAACCTCTAAGCTTGGTATTTCACACTGGAGACAGCGTCGATGTACAGGGCATATTCGCAGCAGAAGTGGTCCACCATGGAGACCTGTTCCACTTACTGGTGCGCTTTGTCAGGGGAGGCCAACTGCCTAATTTGTTGGGCAGAAACTGGATTAGAAACATTCCATCAGTACTATCCTACATCTGTCATATCGAGGGAGGCCCAGCATTGAATACTCTGCTACAAAAGCACCAGCGTGTATTCCAAGCCGAGGCTTCGGGTCAATACCGTGGTCCGGTGGCTAAGTTCAAATTTGAGGAGAACTGCCAGCTGAAGTTTTACAGGGCCCGCCCGGCGCCATATACTGTGGGCCCAAAGGGAGAAGTAGAACTGGACCACCTACAGAGAGCGGATGTGATAGATCCATTGCAGTACTCGAGTGGGCAGCTCCGATCGTACCCATCCTCAGGTCAGATGGATCAGTGCGCATCTGTAGCAACTACAAACTGACCGCAAACCCTGAGACAAGACTGAACGTGGATCCACTGCCACAGGTTGAGGAATTGTATGTATCCCTGTCAGGAGGCCAACAGTCCTCAATGCTAGACCTGAAACACGCCTACAACCAGGTCACTCTGGATGAAGGTTCTAGGAATGTTACGACAATCAATACACCCAGAGGCCTGTTTCGGTACAAGCGGCTGCCACTTGGAGTGAGTTCTGCACCTGGGGTATTCCAATGCCTTATTGATAATTTAGTTAAGGATATTCCTCATGTCTGTGCTTACCTTGATGATATTTTAGTAACTGGTACATCAGAGTCCCATCAACTTGAGACACTAGACAGAGTACTTTCCCATTTAGAGGAAGCCGCCTTTACTCTAAAGAAGGAGAAGTGCACGTTTTTGGCCTACTCAATCGATTTCCTGGGCTTCAAAGTTGACAAAACAGGTCTCCGTCCGCAGGAGCACAAAATCAAAGTCTTAAAAGAAGCTCCACATCCACGAAACGTGACACAGTTACACTCATTCCTGGGACTAGTCACGCATTACAACCGGTTTTTAAATCAATCAGCTACAGTGTTAAAGCCCTTATACCGACTACTCCAGAAGGACCAACACTGGGAATGGTCAAGAATTGAGCAACAGGCACTTGAACAAATAAAAAACGCCCTCAGTTCTCTGTCCGTGTTGATGCATTATGATCCTGAAAAGTCGATAGTCATGAAATGTGACAGCTCACCATATGGGGTCGGGGCCACCTTCCTACATCGAATGCCTTGTGGAGCAGTGGTGCCTATTGCTTTCACTTCAAGGACAATATCTCAGGCGGAGACGAATTATTCACAGCTCGACCGAGAAGCCCTAGCTATTATGTTTGGCATCAAGTGCTTCCATTTATATATATGTTTAGGCGGCCTCTCGAAATCCACACAGAGCATAAGCCTCTGCTAGGCTTAATGGGGGAGACACGAGGTATCCAACAAATGTCATCACTGAGAATGCAACGATGGGCCTTGACCTTATCCACTTACTCCTACACAATGAAGTATACCCCCGGAAATAAAAATGTTATTGCAGATGCCTTAAGCAGGTTACTAATTGTTGAGGGAGCATCTGGCACTCTTCCGTTCGAGGTTGTTCACCTGTTATAAAGCCTAGATGAAACACAAATCAAAAGTCACCTCATTGGGCAGTGGACAGCCCATGATCCACTCCTATCGCAGGTAAAAAGAGCACTACATGTTGGTTGGCCTGCCAGCCCTTCACCTGAGTTTCAACCATTTACAAATCACCAACATGAGCTGAGGCTACAGGATGGCTGCATATTATGGGGCAGTTGAGTAGTGGTTCCCCCCCAAGGTCACAAATGCATACTCCGCGATCTGCATGACGCTCTCCCTGGGGTGGTCAGAATGAAGGCACTGGTGAGAAGCTATGTGTGGTGGCCAAAAATTGATACCGATATTGAGAATATGGTGTGCATCTGCCCTATTTGTCAGAAGACACAAAAAGCATCACCAAAGACCCCTCTTAAACCATAAGCCTGGCCTGATTCCCCGTGGAAGCATATTCATATTGACTATTTTGGACCATTTCTGGTTGTTGTGGATGCCCATTCGAAGTGGATAGAGGTGTTACCTACTTATACGTCATGTTCCTCAACAACTACTATAACTAAACTATGGTTGGTCTTTGCTACATTTGGTATTCCGGAAATGATCGTGTCTGATAATGGCCCGGCTTTCATGAGTGCAGAATTTAAGGAGTTTGTAGAGAAGAATGGTATTAGGCACCTGACAATGGCTCCATATCATGCAGCTTCAAATGGCCTGGCTGAGCGAGCAGAGCAAATGGTGAAATGAGGCCTTTCTGAAGAAACATAAGGTGATTTGATGACGATATCAAGCCATTTCCTTTTCCATTACTGAATCACCTCTAATGAACTATCGGGTGCCTCCCCTGCTGAATTAATGTTCAAACGCACATTATGCACCAGATTGGATCTCTTGCTGCTGGCCGTCCAGGAAAAAATTTGTAGCAAACAAGAGGCCATGAAACAAAACTACGATATCCACACTAGGCCACGAACGCCTGGTGCCAATGACAAGGTCTACACTCAACTCACGCACGAAGAAAACTGGCAATCGGCCATCGTCTGACACTGTAACAGTCAAGTTGCAGAACTTGAACTGCCAGACAGACGGATTGTCAGGTGACATTTGGATCACGTGCGCCAGTGAACCGACGGAGGACCCGGCGAAACCACAGAAGCGCCCCTTCCGACGAAGCTACCGTTCAAGTAGATGAACCAACAGACACTTCATCAGGAGGGGAGGACCTTCTCAGCCCACCTACCTCGGCATCGGCTAATCAGGAAGACACCGAGAGAGAAGCCGCCCCCCTGTGGCGGCCCACAAGGGTCCGTCGGCCAGTCGACCGATACCAGGCAGAATAGAGGCGGAAAAATCTTCTCAACGTCTCCCTATGTTCACCTAACCTATTTTCTTCCCCTGCAGTTCCCTCCTATGGGGGGGGGGGGTGTATGGTAGAGATGGAAATTTGATGGTCGCAATGGACTGTTTCTGTGCTGTATGACACAGACTCTTATCCTGTTCACCATCTAGTAAACTGAGTCATTGTCCAAATGATGCATTGTAGGTTTCAAGTGGGTGTAACAATGAGACCCATGAATGCCAAGTGATCACTTATGGAACCATAACTCAACATAAGCATGGCTAAGTGGAAGACATTACAGAGGAAAATAATATTAATCTTTTTATACTACAGTAATTCACTTAATTATTCCATAATGATTGAAATTGAATTTTGTAGTTGTTGTCCCTTTCAAAAGAGCTTTAAAATAAAGCTCAGGTAGCTGCAGACATCCCCAAACTGTTACAAATGTACATTCCCATGGAGCACATTCACAAGCACTGGTGTTTCATTATGATATAGTAATGGAAATGGTGGACAATTTTACTGATTCTTTTTTTCTCTCCCACTAATAATAATAATTTATTTTCACTGTGAGGGTTTCCTTTTAATAAATGATTAGGCTTTTTGTAAGTTATGTCTGTTTGTTGTTATCTTTTGTTTTACTAACATTGTGTTAAAAGAATGTGGTGCTGAAGTTCTTGATGTAATGCATGTTGTTCAGTTCTTTGTATGTGTGTTGGAAAATTAGTTGTTGAAGTCAGTAAGTCCAATTCACTGCATGCACGATTTTCCTTCCATTCATTTATAATGGTTGTAAATTGTCTGAGCTTATGGATTGGAAGACCCGATATCTGCATCTAAATTCAATTCTGTCTCCTATTCATTTGCAATTCTCCCCTCTGGAATATTACATTTTATAATACCTCATAATTAGATGTAAAGAATGGCAGATTAGATGTATGGGATCTGAGGGAAAACGTGCACAAGAAGGAAGCAGAGTGTGGGAATGTATAATATGCCCTGTGTTATAGATCATACTGCACAGTCACTAGTTCATTACTATTTTAAATCTACATCATTATTTATAGTCTTCTAAGCTACATCCTTTACAGTTTCAACAGATATAACTGCATTATTTGGAACATTCTGACCTTCACTTGTTCTGCAGCTGTAGACATTAGAACTGAATCTCTGACTCATGAACCATCTTAAATAGAACCACTGTGCGTGATTATTTCAGTTGATTTTCAAGGGACTTTGGTGTTTACAGCTTGGTGTCTGTAATGTCAAAGCAAATTTTGTACTTGCAGAATCCACATTTGCAGTCCTTGTTTTGGTGTATTACAGATGTGGTGAAATTTGGATTTCTCACAACAGGTGAGAGGGGAGAGATTTAATAGGAATCTGAGGGGCAAGTTTTTCACCCGGGGGTGGTCTGAATATGGAACGAGCTGCCAGAGGAAGTGGTTGAAGCAGGTACATTAACAACGTTTAAAAGGTACTTGGACAGCAACATGGATAGAAAAGTAAATGGGCCAAACGCGGACAAATGGGACTAGCTTAGATGGGGACCTTGGTTGGCATGGACCAGTTGGGCTGAAGGGCCTGTTTCCATGCTGTATGACTCTATGACTTTATAAGAAAGTGATTTTAACAACAATACCCTTAATACAAGTTACCACTCTCAGTTGTCGTTGTTCAGACTAGTTGTTCAATATATTTTCTCCCCTGACAGTTTCATGGAATCAGCAGATTTCTTGTGTCTTGTGCACTCCTTGTTCCTCATACAAGTCTGAGCAATATGTACTGATGGTGCCCTGTAAAACCTCATGAACTCCCCAAACCATTCACTCACGATTTCTGTGTTTGCTGATTTAAGCTGCTTTCCAGCAACAAATATTTTGACTTTATAATTTACTTCCTAGTATTTCAGTTTCTCCATGGATTTGCCGTTCCCCATCTCTAATGACAACTTCAATAGATTGACAACCGTCCAACTCTGGGCTCTTGTACATCCCATTCTGTTTGTTGACCATCGTGATTTCAGCCATCTAGTCCCAGCCCATGGAAATTTCTCCTGAAATATTATAGCATTTAATTCCCCTTGATTTACTTGTCCTTCATGGGGGAGGTAGATTTGGTTGGGAGCTTTTTCAGACATTTCCAGTAAAATGTAAGTTAGAGACTTTGGGCAATAACCATATGAAGCATTTCTTAATACAAATTCATCACTATACTATCTGTGGGTCAGAATCTGTGTATTCCTTCAGGAGCATAGCATTCACTGCAATTCCAGCAGAGTGGCAGAAATTACACCTGACCCACATGACCAAGGAAGCAACATAGATAGCCATGACCTTTGGTAGTTTGGGAGAAATCCCTCACAAACTAATGGCCTGCAAGTATAAAACAGACATACCAACTTGCACTGCTTTTCAGAAACATTTCACAGCACGTAGCACATAAGGAATTACTTTAAAATACTGGTAAACAGAATTGATAAAACCATGATAACACTGCAGAACATGTGCTTGTTTTTGGATTGTGTGTAGTTTCTGATGTAAGCTCATTTAAAGATTGATGTCCGCCAGTCCAGTGAAAGGAATATTTCCTGATTGAATTGGAGGATTTTAGTTACAGGGAGAGATTGGATAGGCTGAGTACATTTTCCCTGGAGCGAAGGAGGCTGGGGGTGTGACCTGATAGAGGTATATAAAATTGAGGCATAGACAGTGTAGATAGTCAGAATCTTTTTCCCATGGTAGATATAATGGTAGAACTGAGATAACTGCATCAATCAGAACATGCACTTGTTCTGCAGCTGTAGACATTGGAACTTGATATCCGATTCAGTGAACAATCTTAAAGAGAATCACTGTGTTTGATTACTTCAGTTGATTTTCAGAGGATTTTTGGTATTTATAGGTTGGTGTCTATAATGTCAAAGCAAGTTTGTACTTGCAGAATCCAATTTTATAGTCCTTGTTTTGGCATGGTGATATTTTAGCTGAACATGAGAAGTAAAGTTATATAATCAAAACCAAGAGGACATGGATTAAGGTGAGAGGAAGAAATTTCAAATGGGATTTGAGGGGAAAGTTTTTAACAGAATGCTTGATAGCTGTAACTCGCTGCCAGAGGTGGTGGTGGAGTCAGGTACAATACTACATTTAAGAGACATGTAGACAGATACTTAATGAGGCAAGACATGGAAGGATATGGACCTAATGCGAGCAAATGGGGTTAGTGTAAATGGGCAAAAAAGTCAGCCTGGATGTTCTGGGCCAAAGTTGCGACAAGACCAGGAGCCAAGTGGGTTTGGTGAAACATCAAACTTTGAAACAAATACAGTGTGTATGTCTGTCCAGCCTATGCCCTTGGCGCCCTTTTCAACAGCTGTTAATTTTGAGCCACATTCTCTATTTCAGAGCTTGCTCCATCTTTGCTGTCTCAGAAAAGTTCTTGGAACGGACTGCTCACTAGTAATAAGATTCCTGTGAGAGATAGCCTACAGTTAATACAATCAATTGGATGCTCATAGGCTTTGCTGGTTGGCACACATGGAACTGAAGCCTTAAGATCATGATGTCAAGGGCAGCATCTATGGCTGATACAAGGCACGGAAGAAAGCCAAAGCCAATACAGCAACAAGATCAAGCAAAATCTCAAGAAGTTTGGCATTCCCACTGCCCACAATTCTGTGTGGAGAAACCAGGACAAGGCTTGTGCAGACCCTTGGAATGCCACAAGAGAGCCCAGGCTGAAGTCCACAGATGAGGGGAAAAAGAAGAGTACACTCCAACTTTCATATGGCAAGCAGGCCTGTAGTCATGTAGGGAAATTTGCCACCCACTCAATGGGTGCTTCTCCCATAGTACTGACAAATACCATTGACTGACCCTGTTGTGTCCCATTTTATCTGACAAGATATTGGATAACCTGAAAATAGATGGAGGGGAGTCAGTCTGCTGATCAATGTGTGTTCAGCCATGTACCTGGAGCAGTACCCTCCGCAATGACATTATTGGCATCAAATTGCCATTACATACTGGACAGCATGATCTACCTGTTTTGTTTTCTTAACTTAATTGATGCCTTTAACAATATGTCATTCAGGGCTGTTCCCCCCCCACAAGTCTGCATGCTCATTTTTGGTACCATTTTGCAGCACTAGCAGTAGTCTTAGCACTTTTTTTCCACCCCTACTGTCAAGAGAAAACACTTGTGGAGTTTAATGCTGAATTAGCCTGTTCCATTAAGGTCATTGCCCACACTACTTCTTTTGGGAGTCCAAATATCTATTAAAGTTGGTTTGGCCAGTTAATTGGAGGAAATTGTTTGCAAATTTCTGACTGCAGCTATGCAGGTTTTCTTTCTCCCCAAATATTGTTGTACATCTATAAAAAAGAATGATGTCAGTAGTTGCAAAGTTTTTATCCGTATAGGAGCAGGTCCTCTCTATAACTGCGACACCCAGGATCTTCAATGTTAAAATCAGGTTTCCTCTCACTCTTAAGACAACCCATCCATTCCAGGTTCCATTTAGTAAACTTTCTCTGAAATGCTTCCAACATGTTTATGTCCCTCCTTAAATAAGAAGACAATATTATACACAGTACTCCTGATGTGGAGTAGGGGTACACAGTGGTGCATCTCGTAGAACCACTGCCTCTCAGCTCCAGTGATTTGGGTTCAATCCTGACCTCGTGCTGTCTATGTGGAGTTTGTATACCCTCCCTATGACTGCATGGGTTTCCTCAGGATGTATCAATGAACTAAATTTGCATAATGAAGCCTTGCAGTAACAGCTCCCAGGCAACATTTCTCTCCGTTTTTTTAATAGTTTGAGGTGTCCAACTTTTTGGAATAGGAGCTGGATCCTCTTGACAGAACTACTGAGGTGGCCAGACACGTCTATAAGTTAAAGAGTCACCCATAATGAAAGGCTCAATTGATTGGTATTGGATTAATAATTCTCAAACTGTCAATGAAATATGGCATGTTGTAAACTCACCATTAATTTTCCAGCAAGATATGAGCAATTGTTTGTAAATCATAATAATAAATTTCTCAACATTTGAAAGAGTAAGCATTGCTTTCTTTCAGATCTAGGTTTCTATTTGATTTAACAAAGTGCATTTGATAACAGTTCAACTGCTTTCCCTTTAAAAACAAGTTTAAACCTCACATTCCAATTTTGCAAACAAGATCTCAGTAATTATGTTACAGCATGGGGAAAATACAAATGTGGCTGCAATGAGTCATGCTGATGGATTGTGGGAAATTTCTCACCAAGCTTGCACCTGCAATCTGACATTCTGAGAAACGTAGTGTGGCAACAAAGTCTAGGAAAACAACAAGACAAAACTTCTGAGAATGTAAGTCCCTCTAGAAGTATTATGAAATTATCTGAACACAATTTTATGAGTAAATTTAAACATGCTACTGTTTTCCTAACTCATTGTTTCTGCTTTGAACTCTGAGTTGGTAGGCAGAGGGATAAAGGACTGGACAGGAATATCTTTAAGTATGTTGGGCAACTGGATTAGTTTGCTTCTTTCATTCTTTCTTGGACTTTAATGGACAGGCCATTTTTGGTTAATTATTTCTCTGCCAGTTTTCTAGCCATTTTGTTGATTGCTCATTCATTAGATCCCCAGCTGAAAAGTTAGGATTTGCCACATTTTAATTGAAGTCAATTGATAAATTATGATGCTAGACTGTGTTAGATGGAAACACCTGCAGAAAGATGAGTAGTGTTGCAAAACTGAGAATGCAACATCAGGTAATGTTAAGTATAGGGGCTGAGGAGAGCAGGAAGGGGACATGAAAAGGCCTTGGCAAATAGGGTTAAGGAGAATCCCAAGGCTTTTTCATGTACATGAAGAGCCGAAGGAAGAAGAGAGTAAAGGTAGGACTGATTAGAGACAAAGGTGGGAAGATGTGCCTGGAAGCTGTGGAAGTGGGTGAGGTTCTCAATGAATACTTCTTTTCAGTATTCACCAACGAGAGGGGCCTTGATGACGCTGAGGACAGTGTTGGTAAGGTTAATGTTCTAGCGCATGTAGATATCAAGAGAGAGGATGTGTTGGAGCTGTTAGAAAATATTAGGACAGATAAGTCCCTGGGGCCTAACGGAATATTCCCCAGGCTGCTCCGTGAGGCAAGGGAGGAGATTGCTGAACCATTGGCTAGGATCTTTGAGTCCTCGTTGTCCACAGGAACGGTACCAGAGGATTGGAGGATGGCAGATGTTGTCCCCTTATTCAAAAAAAGGTAGTAGGGATAGTCCAGGGAATTACAGACCAGTGAGCCTTACATCTGTGGTGGGCAAGCTGTTGGAAAGGATTCTTAGAGATAGGACCTATGAGCATTTAGAGAATCATGGACTGATTAGGGACAGCCAGCATGGAATTGTGAAGGGAAGATCATGTCTCACAAGCCTGATAGGGTTCTTTGAGGAGGTGACCAGGAAGATTGATGAGGGTAGTGCAGTGGATGTGGTCTACATGGATTTTAGTAAGGCATTTGACAAGATTCCACATGGTAAGCTTCTTCAGAAGGTCAGAGGGCATGGGATCCAGGGAGGCTTGGCCCTGTGGATTCAGAATTGACTTGCCTGTAGAAAGCAGAGGGTTGTGGTGGAGGGAGTGCATTCAGATTGGAGGGCTGTGACTAGTGGTGTCCCACAAGGATCTGTTCTGGGACCTCTACTTTTCATGATATTTATTAATGACTTGGATGAGGGGCTAGAAAGGTGGGTTAGCAAGTTTGCAGACAACACAAAGGTCAGTGGTGTTGTGGATAGTGTGGAGGACTGTTGAAGATTGCAGAGGGATATTGATAAGATGCAGAGCTGGGCTGAGAAGTGGCAGATGCAGTTCAATCTGGAGAAGTGTGAGGTGGTACATTTTGGAAGGACAAACTCCAAGGTGGAGTACAAGGTTAATGGCAGGATTCTGGGTAGTGTGGAGGAGCAGAGGGATCTGGGGGTTCATATCCTCAGATCCCTGAAAGTTGCCTCACAGGTGGATAGGGTAGTTAAGAAAGCTTATGGGATGTTAGCTTTCATTAGTTGTGGGATCAAGTTTAAGAGCCGCAAGTTAATGATGCAGCTCTACAAAACTCTGGAGTACTGTGTCCAGTTCTGGTCACCTCATTATAGGAAGGATGTGGAAGCATTGGAAAGGGTGCAGAGGAGATTTACCAGGATGCTGCCTGTATTGGAGAGTATGGATTATGAGGAGACACTAAGGGAGCTAGGGCTTTACTCTTTGGAGAGAAGGAGGATGAGGGGAGACATGATAGAGATATACAAAATATTAAGGGGAATAGAAAGAGTAGACAGCCAGTGCCTCTTTGCCAGGGCACCAATGCTCAATACAAGAGGGCATGGCTTTAAAGTAATGGGTGGGAAGTTCAAGGGAGATATCAGAGGGAGGTTTTTCACCCAGAGAGTGGTTGGTGCATGGAATGCGCTGCCTGAGGTAGTAGTGGAGGTAGATACGTTGGCCAAGTTCAAGAGATTATTAGATAAGCATATGGAGGAATTTAAAATAGAGGGATATGTGGGAGGAAGGGGTTAGATAATCTTAGGTGTGGTTTGAAGGTCGGCACAACATGGTGAGCCGAAGGGCCTGTATTATGCTGTATTATTCTATGGTTCTATAGGTGTTCATTTCCTTTGAATAGAACAAGTATTTCATTTGCAAACATGCAAATATACAACAGAGCACAATTGGTCTGTAATAAAATACATTGCAATGTCAATAATTTAAATTTTCGCCACCCCCAACCAAAACCAGTGAGATACAGAGCACTTTTTTTTTATATTGTGGACCATATACCTTTAGTACAGTTGTGGATCATTTTATACTGTTGATAGTGGAAAGGGTGGGAAAAACTTGAGTGGTGTTTTTGTCCTTTGGTTACAGAAGCAGCTATTCATTACAGTTGGGCATTGAATTTATAAAAAAAGCAGCTTATTTGGATTGTGCGATCTACTTAGTATTTTGAATGGAAGGAGTTTGTTACCGAGCTGCTCACCATGCATTGTAAGTGATGAGTTGCACAAATAATTGTATACCAATCAATCGAAAAATCTGCTGGAGACAATGCTGTAGATCCTATTTAAGGGTATCAGCTTGTCTCGCAGTGATGCAACAAAAGATTCTCCAGTAAAAGAACAGGCTAGGGTAGAGTAGCTTAGTAGTTAAGTTACTGGACTGGTATCCAAACATCTGTATTATTGATCTGGAGACATTGATTTAAATTCCAGTTAATTAGATAAAATCAGGAATAAAAAAAAGTTATATTAGTAAAGGTGACCCTGAAGCTGTCAGATTGTCTTAAAAACCCACCTGATTTACAAGTGCCCTTCTGGAGAGGAAGTCTTCCATCCTTACCTGATTTAGTCTCTATGTGACCTCAGACTTTCATTGACCATTAAATACCCACTGAAATGGATTGTCTGTAGTCCATGAATAAGTAAAAAAAAGTCAGAATTTGTGCCTATTTTCTTTACAGATTTTTAGTTGCAAGTTCTTTTTTAATAGCATGAATGCGAAAGTTAAATTTAGATCTCAAAACCTGACATAGGAATGGGGAACACAGTTCTGAAATATTTTATTCCAGGCTAACCAAAAGTGAAGCAGTAAATAATAAAATAAGTGAGCAGTGAGTTGCTGATGTGTAATGATGCACGGTCTTGCAACAATAATTCCTTTACTGCTAATATTATATCATTTATTAATCAAAAACTGCAGATGCTGTAAATCAGAAATAATATGCACAATATCATTTGTGCTAAGCTGAAGAAATAACTTCCAGCCCCATTGATCATTCCTGGCCTTGCAGCTACCTGCCTTCTGATCTTTCCAATCCCACTACCCCCGTAGGCCTCAGCTGGGGAGGGGGAGGCTTTTACCTCTGTACTTGCCCTTATCTACAATCACGATCTCAGATTTCCCCTGCCCAGCTCCCCCCTTTTCCTTCCCACACCCTGCATTCACTTCTCCCACTGATCCTCAACTTATCTTAGCCCCTCCCCAATCCCTGCCTTTTAAATAACCCCCCTCTTCTTTCTAGCTGCCTAAGTTCCACCTTCAATTGGCTGCCTACAGGCAGCAAATGCTAACAAGAACTATTAGTTCCTCTTGTCCTTAAATTGGATTTTGAAAGAAGCCCATTCTTTCAGATCTTACAAAAGCAAACCAGGCTCCTCCTTAATTCCCCATAAACAATGGGGCCATTAACTTTGGTTCCTCCTCTACAGATGCTACCTGACTCACTGAGTGTTTTCCAATAGTTTCTATTTTTATTCCAGTGCTTGCAATATTTTCCTCTTGTTTCAGTTATATTTTTAAATTCAAATCTAATTGGATACAAAATATGACATAACTTGATCGAGCTCCTTGCTGTGTTTCTAAGGAGTATCTCTGTGGCAGGAGATTTGTTTTCCCCATTCTACAGGATTCTACAGAAGACAATGAGTGTGTGGCCAATTTACCAGTTCTTAATATGATGACTCAGAGAGGAAGCTCCTTTCAAAATCACTGGACCAAAAGGTGGGGCATTCATCTAGGTCACTGACATTAAACATATGTAGCAGCATCTTTCACCGTTTGTATAACCTGCCAAGATGTTTCCATTGGAGTAGAAAGCTAATTGCACAATATTCTAGCACTTGTGTTGTAAACTGCTTCTGAAATTCAGTTCCATTGACATACTTCTGTTAATTCCAAGAGAGCTAAATGTCAAGTGGTTGATACTGCCATTAATAGTGAGTACCAGCAATTGGAGATAAATTTCTCGCCTTTAAAGGGTATCTGAAAATCAAATAGGGCTTCAGTTTATATCATTATTACAAAATTAATTTTTTTTTTCTAATTCTGGCTTGGTGCTATCATTTTATTTCAGTCACAATAGAAATTTTAAAACCAATGTACTTCTGAGTGGTTTCTGTTCTGTCTCCAAAGATGTACACCTGAGCCAACTGAAGAAGAAACCAATCACGTAGCTCAAACACAAACATCCGCTTTCATGATTACTGCTACACCCTTCTGCAACTTGTCTTGAAACCTAATGGAGTTAATTCAAGTGCAGGTATCATATTCTATTCAGTTATAGGAGTATTTGACTTTAATTTCTTGAGTTAAGGCAAACCAAATCCTAAGGTTTCAGTATAATGGTGAGTTCAGTGTCAATAAGAAGGAATATGTTAACATTAGGTATGTGAAATGGTCTTAATGATTCAATGAATTAATAGTTCAAAAATATTTCCAATTTCTGTGGAAGTGTCAATATTCCCAAGGAACGTTATACACAGCTATATATAAATGTATGTTATCTAGAAATTCTGATGCACTCAAATGATGGATTCCCTCTGTAAATGATCATTGGGCACCAGGATTCAGGGGTCAGCAGCTGTGGGCTTGGTTGAGGACCATTGAGTCGATCAAGGTGGGTAGATAGGGAGAGGATGGTGTTGATTGATTCCACGGCCGTGGAGCACTGGGGTGTCTGGATCAATCACTGCCTTGGGCTGTGGAACTGGGAATCCTGAAAGGCCAGTGCCTTTGACTTGGGAGTTGATTTGAGTGGGAGTATAGGGAAGCCTGCAAATATCAGTGCCTTGGATTTGGCGATTATTTTGGAGGGACGAGAGGTGAGAAGTGCGAACACTGGACTGATCAGTGCCTTAAGATGGGGAGACAAGTTCTGGAACTGGACTCTTGATGTTCGGTGCCTTGGGTTGGGGTAAGTTTGAAAGGGGTGGGGATTTGTCAACCAAGGCACAGAATGGACAGAATGGATTGTATTGGTGCCACATTGAGAATAGGCCAGTACTCCAGGCTTACTCTGAAAAGAATAAAATGGTTCTTTAAATTCTGTTTTGTTAGCAATTTCAATTCATATTAGGCAACCCAGTGGTGCATCTGGTAGAACTGCTGCCTCAGCTCCAATGACATGGGTTCAGTCCTGATCTCCAGTGCTGTCTATGTGGATTTTATATTTTCCCTGTTATCCTTTGGGTTTCCTCCCCATCCCAAAGCTATGCAGATTTGTAGGTTAATTAGCCACTGTAAATTGCATCTGGTGTGTAGGTGGGTAGTAGGATCTGGGGGAAGTGCTGGGAGAATAAAAAGGGATTAGTGTAGAACATAGAACACTACAGCATAGTACAGGCCCTTCGGCCCACATTGTTGTGTTGACACTTTATCCTGCTCTAAGATCTATCTAACCCTTCCCTCCCACATAGCCCCCTATTTTTCTATCTTTAGACTATCCTTTAGAGTGAACAGTCAGCATGGGCTTAATGGGCCGAAGGACCTGCTTCTGTGCTATATGATTCTGTAATTCTCTTTGATGTGGGAAAATAAACTTTACAATTCATTCATTAGATTTAACTTAATTTTTAACATCAGAAAATGTTTCAAGATGTACAGCACATTGACCTACAGTCTAACGAGAAAGGGTCAGGTTTATCTTGGTGCAATACTGCATCAGAACATGGCTTTAGGGCCCAAATTGGGAGAAGCATAAAGGAAAATTGGCCATTTGGCCTTTTTGTGGTTGGAACTTTAATAATGATTCCATTTTCAATATGCACAAACTAAATTTGATTAAGACCATAAGGCATAGGAGCAGATTGCAATTCTGCATTGCAATTCGTCTATCGCCGGAACAGGTCTACAGTGGATGCCATCTCCTTGGCCCTACACTCAGCTCTGGAGCGTCTGGACAGTAAAGGCACCTACATTAGACTATTGTTTATTGACTACAGCTCTGCCTTCAATACAATAATCCCAACAAGCGTCACCAAACTCCGAGACCTAGGACTCAACACCTCCCTCTGTAACTGGATCCTTGACTTTCTAACAAACAGACCGCAATCAGTGAGGATAGGCAGCAATACCTCCGGCACGATTATTCTCAACACTGGTGCCCTACAAGGCTGCGTCCTCAGCCCTCTGCTCTACTCCCTGTACACTCATGACTGTGTGGCCAGATTCTGCTCTAACTCCATCTTCAAGTTTGCAGATACTACCACTGTTGTAGGCCATATCTCAAACAGCGATGAGTCGGAGTACAGGAAGGAGATAGAGAGCTTAGTGGAATGGTGTCATGACAACAACCTTTCCCTCAATGTCAACAAAACAAAAGCTGGTCATTGACTTCAGGAAAGGGGGCAGTGTACATGCACCTGTCTACATCAATGGTGTCAAGAGGGTTGAGAGCTTCAAGTTCCTGGAAGTGAACATCACCAACAGCCTGTCCTGGTCAAATCACATAGATGCCATGGCCAAGAAAGCTCACCAGCGCCTCTACTTCCTCAGGAGGCTAAAGAAATTTGGTTTGTCCCCTTTGACTCTCACCAACTTTTACTGATGCACCATAGAAAGCATCCTATCTGGATGTATCACGGCTTGGTATAGCAACTGCTCTGCCCAGGACCGCAAGAAATTGCAGAGCATTGTGGACACAGCCCAGTGTATCACGGACACCAGCCTCCCCTCCTTGGATGCTGTCTTTACCTCTCGTTGTCTTGGTGAAGCAGCCAGCATAATCAAAGACCCCACCCACCTGGGACATTCTCTCTTCTCTTCCATCGGGTAGAAGATACAGGAGCCTGAGGGCACGTACCACCAGACTTGAGAACAGCTTCTGCTCCACTATGATAAGACTATTGAACAGTTCCCTTATACAATGAGATGGACTATGACCTCACGATCTACTTTGTTGTGACCTTGCACCTTATTGCACTGCACTTTCTCTGTAGCTGTGACATTTTACTCTGTACTGTTACTAATCAATGCACTTTGTACTAACTCAATGTAACTGCACTGTGTAATGAATTGACCTGTACGATCGGTTTGTAAGACAAGCTTTTCACTGTACCTCAGTACAAGTAACAATAATAAACCAATACCAATACCAATTAGGCCATTCGGCCCTTTGAGTCTGCTCCGACTTCAATCATGGCTGATTTATGTTTCTCATCAACCCCATTCTCTTGCCTTCTCCCAGTAACCTTTGACACCCTTACTAATCAAGAACGCATCAACCTCCACTTTAAATATACCCAATGACTTGGCCTCAACAGCCATCTGTGGCAATGAATTCCACAGATTCACCACACTCTGGCTGAAGAAATTTCTCCTCATCTCTGTTCTAAAGAGACGTCCTTCTATTCTGAGGCTGTGCCCTCTGGTCCTAGACTCTTCCACTACTAGAAACAACCTCTCCACGTCCACCCTATTCAGGCCTTTCAATATTCAGTAGGTTTCAATGAGATCCCCCCTCATCCTTCTAAACTCCAGCGAGTACTGGCCCAGAACCATCAAATGCTCCTCATGTTAACCCTTTCATTCCTGGGATTATTCTTGTAAACCTCCTCTGGACCATCTCCAATGCCAGCACATCTTTCTTTAGATATGGGGCCCAAGACTGCTCACAATACTCCAAATGTGGCCTGACCAACGCCTTATAAAGCCTCAGCATTACATCCTTGCTTTTATATTCTGGTCCTCTTGAAATGAATGCTAACATTGCATTTGCCTTCCTTACTGACTCAACCTGCAAGTTAATCTTTAGGGAATCCTGCACTAGGACTCCCAAATCCCTTTGCACCTCTGATTCCTGAATTCACTCCCTGTTTAGAAAATAGTCTATGCCTTTATTCCTTCTACCGAAGTGTATGACTGTATTCCATCTGCCACTTCTTTGTGCATTCTCCCAACCTGTCTAAGTCCTTCTGCAGACTCCCTGCTTTCTCACCACTACCTGTCCCTCCACCTATCTTTGTGTCATCTGCAAAATTAGCCACAAAGCCCTCAATTCCGTCATCCAGATCAATAGGTATGCAAGACAAGTTTTTCACCGTACCTTGGCAAGTGACAATAATATACCAATACCAAAAATACATAACATGAAAAGCAGACCCAACACCGACCCCTGCAGAACACCACTAGTCACTGGCAGCCAACCAGGAAAGGCCCCCTTTATCCACACTCTTTGTCTTCTGCCAGTCAGCCAATCTTCTATCCATGTAGTACCTTTCCTGTAATACCTTGGGCTCCTATCTTGTTTAGCAGCCTCATGTGTGGCACTTTGTCAAAGGCCTTCTGAAAATGCAAGTAAACAACATCCACTGACTCTCCTTTGTCTATCCTGCCTGTTACTTCCTCAAAGAATTCCAACAGATTTGTCAGGCAAGATCTCCCCTTAAGGAAACCATGCTGACTTCAGCCTATTTTATCAGGTGCTTCCAAGTACCCTGAAACCTCATCCTTAATAATGGACTCTAAAATCTTACTAACCACTGAAGTCAGGCTAACTGGCCTATAATTTTTTGTCTTTTGCCTCCCTCCCTTCTTAAAGGGTGGAGTGACATTTGCGATTTTCCAGTCCTCCAGAACCATTCCTGACTCTAGTGATTCTTGAAAGATCACTACTAATGCCTCCACAATCTCATCAGCTACCTCTTTCAGAACCCTGAGGTGTAGTCGATCTGGTCCAGGTGACTTATCCACCTTCAGACCTTTCAGTTTCCCAAGCACCTTCTCCTTAGTAATAGCAACTACACTCACTTCTGTCCCCTGATTCTCTCGAATTTCTGGCACGTTGCTGGTGTCTTCCACAGTGAAGACTGATGCAAAATACTTGTTCAGTTTGTTCACCATTTCTTTGTTCTCCATTATGATCTCTCCAGTGTCATTTTTTAGTGGTCCAATGTCCACTCTTGGCTCTCTTTTACTCTTTATATATCTGAAAAAACTTTTGGTATCCTCTTTTATTTTATTGGCTCGCTTACCTTCATATTTTATCTTTTCTCCCCTTATTGCTTTTTTAGTTGCCTTCTGTTACTTTTTAAAAGCTTCCCAATCCTCTAGCTTCCCACTAATTTTTGAAATATTGTATGCCCTCTCTTTTGCTTTTCTGCTGTCTTTGACTTCCCTTGTCAGTCACGGTTGCCTCATCCTCCCTTTCGAATGCTTCTTTTTCTTTGGGATGAACTAATGCTGCGTCTTCTGAATTACTCCCAGACACTCCTGCCATTGCTGTTCTACCGTCATCCCTGCTAGGGTCCCCTTCCAATCAACTTTGGCCAGCTCCTCGCTCATGTCTCTGTAGTTACCTTTACTCATCTGATTTTAGCTTCTCCCTCTCAAACTGCAGAATGAATTCTATCATATTATGATCACTGCCTCCTAAGGGTTCCTTTATCTTAAGCTCCTTAATCAAATCTGATTCATTGCACAACGCCAAATCCAGAATTGCCTTTTCCCTAGTGGGCTCAACCACAAGCTGCTCTAAAAAGCCATCTTGTAGGCATTCTACAAATTCCTTCTCTTGGGATCCAGTACCAACCTGATTTTCCCAATCTACCTGCATATTGAAATCCCCCATGACCACCGTAACATTGCTCTTTTTACATGCCTTTTCTATCTCCTGTTGTAATTTGTACCCCACATCCTGGCTACTATTTGGAGGCCTGTATATAATTCCCATCAGGGTCTTTTTACCCTTGCAGTTTCCTAACTCTACCTGCAAGGATTCTACATCTTCTGATATTATGTCACTTCTTGCTAAGGATTTGATTTAATTTTCCACCAACAGAGCCACCCAACCCCCTCTGCCCACCTGCCTGTCTTTTTGATAGGATCCGTATCCTTGGATGTTTAGCTGTCCAGCTGTGATCTTCTTTCAACCATGACTCTGTGATGCCCTCAACGTCATATCTGCTAATTTCTAACTGTGCTATGAGCTTGTCTACCTTATTTCATATACTGCGTACATTCAAATATAATACCTTCAGTTCTGTATTCACCAAGTATACATATTTATCAGAGCAACTCATTGTTTCTGGAAAATTGCCCACACGGTTGTTTTAGCACACATTAAGATATGGAACTCTTCCAGCTTCAACATTAAGCACTTGTAGGTCAGGTATTATACAGTCAGATACAAAGTTAAGCATCCTTTATTTTGCTCTCAGCAGGATACCTAATCCTGAAACTCAGTAGAGGGTTTGCATTACACCAATGTAAGATTATTTTCCCTATTTCTCAAACGAGTCATCCTGCAGTCTTTCTGAGGTCAATCAACACTAATCTGTGCTGTAGTGTCTAGATTGAGACCATTATAGAAGCACAATTCAGTTCCTTGCAGGACTCAATTCCCTAAACAGTCCACTATACCATAAAAATTCATGGTAACCAATTTCTGAACTGTTTAGGGGAACAGGAACACACTTTTGTAGTCTTTGGTAGTGACCTGCAATTTATTGAACTTCAATTCCCATTTACTTAGAAATGCAGCACTAACAAGATAAATGTAGCAGCAGTTTTTGCACATGGTGAACTCTCTGGATATTCCCAGAATCTCTAGTTATCAGGGCTCTGAAGTCCTTGGAGTGAACTCTGTGTCTACTTAAGAAGTCCATTCTACAAAAGAGTAAGTGCTGAGATATTAGCGGAGACTAGAAACTTGGGCATATAATGCTTTTTTTAATATATATCTGTGTAGTGGAAATTTTACCATGTTCTTCTGGTCAAAATTTGCCCTGGCAACTCTGTGATATGGGCTTTGGCCCTCTTATTTGGACTCTAGGGTTTTCTGCATATGTACAGGACAAAGGAGCCTCAGCATTTACCCGCCACCCCCCAGATATCCATCTATATTTCAGCTGCAGACATACAGGAGCTCATGGTTGCAGCCTGAAGGGTTTTGGGTTCATCTAAGTACTGAAACTTCCAGGATTGAAATGAGGTGAATAACCATTTAACTCAATTTTGTTTGGTGATGTTGGTTAAGAGAGCAATATCAACCATGAAGTTAGGTAACCTCACTAATAGTCTTTGGATAACATGCTGGGATCTATATCAACCACCCAAACAAAACAGTGTAATGGCCCTGTCCTCAACGCAACACTTTCTTGAAGTCATCGCTTAATGATCGAAGTGAATTTTCAATTGGGCATGAGATAATATTTGGTACACATGTTCCAGAAATCTGATAAGACAATGTAAATTGGATGCATGTTGTTTTTCCAGGACCTTAGTAGCACCCTCAAAGTGTTGGGCTGAAGTTATGGCCATCCTGTGGTTGACTGAATGAAGGGGGTATCTAAACTTTGGAGTGACTGGTACCAGAAGTAGGCTGGGAGTGGTTAGAGAATTAGAAAGGGGGAAAAGTCTGAAACTATTCAAGACCATGGATTAGAATTGTGAAGTATTAGCAATGGAGAACCAAGAGCCATCAAAGACACAGGAAAGTGAAAAGTGAACAGGACTTCATGGGGTCTTTGGGCAATATTTACCACTCAACCTATATATCATTAAAACATATTATCTTGTTATTATCATGGTGTGTTTGTGGGGGTTTTGCTGTGCTCACATTGGCTCCATATATTACAATAATTCCTACACTTCCCGGTGGCCACCCACTTCAATTCCACATCCCACTCCCATACAGACATGTCTATCCATGGCCTCCTCTACTGCCACATTGAGGCCTGACGTAGGTTCGAGGAACAACACATCATATTCCGCCTTGGTAGCCTCCAACCTGATGGCAACATCAATTTCTCTAACTTCTGGTAACCCCTCGCCTCTTCTCCCCCCCCTTCCCCCCCCCCCTTTGCCTTCCCTCATTCCTACTGGATTCCTTCTTCTTCAGCCCTTTGCCTCTCCTACCTATCACCTCTCAGCTCCTTACATCTCTCCCTTCCCCCACCCTACTACCTTCCCCCTCTCACCTGGACTCACCTATCACTGAACTCACCTATCACCTGCCTGCACGTACTCCTTCCCGTCCCTTGACCTTCTTATTCTGGCTTCTGCCCTCTTCCTTTCCAGTCCTGATGAAGAGTCTTGACCTGAAACGTCGACTGTTTATTTCCCTCCATAGATGCTGCCTGACCTGCCGAGTTCCTCCAGCGTTTTGTGTGTGTTGCTCCAAATTCCAGCATCGCAGAATCTCTTGTGTCTGTGTTTGCCCTTCTTTATCTGTGTCTGTCTCCCTAAAAGAAAACCAATAATTTACTGTCTAGGAGATTGAGACATTTCTAGCATAAGGTGCTGTGTTATAGTAAAAATTCTTTCCTTTGATCATGCGCTGTTTCATCCCAATGCTTATATTTGGAAGGCAGCTACAGTCTGAGATATCCTGCTATTTCAAATGATAACTTTCTGCTATGCAACTTCTTTTTTCCTGTGTATGTTTGAGTGTGATCACAGAAAGAAAATATAAAAACAATAAAATGCTTCACTTACGCATAAAAAGGTTTGTGGACAAAACCATTCTGGTCTATGGACTTTACTCATGTACTGTGCACAAACAGTATATTAGTAAAGTATATAGATACACTTTAAAAGAACTGCAATTGATGTGAAGTGTTATAACAGAAATATTTGCAATACACAGCATATCTAGTGGGTAAAAATTACAACAATTTGTAGTAATATATTTAATGTAGAAAAGTGACTAAGGTTGATCTACAAAAATTAGCTAAAGTGGAAGTTATTAGGAAAGGATTAACAAAAGCTTGGCTAAATATGTCAATATTAATAGAATCTAAAAATAAGAGGGTGGGGGGAGTTTATAGATGGGACCAGGAGGTGGCATAGTCTTCAATGGTGAGGAGTTGCACAAGAAGCAGGTGAGAAGGATGGAAAGCTGGGAGAATGGAAGGTAAGCACGCCTGGAAAGGTTGCAGATTTCAGGAAAGGAGAGGCTTAAACATCGTGATTAGAATTTATATTGGCCACACTGGGAGATACAATGGTAGGATGCTATTGAGAACAGGGGTGATAAGTGAGTGTAGAATACAATATGAAGAACAACAATTTAGATATGCTGTAGATAAACAGTGTGGAGAATTAGGGATTGCATTTTAATTGATTATGGAAATGAGAAAAGCATGGATAAATGTTCTGACAGCAAATAAAGTGCAATGGGGGGTTGAAGCAGAGATAATACAAGAGTCAAAATGAGAAATCTTTGTGATGAAAAGGGTATGATGTCAAGTTCAGCTTGGGGTCAAAAATGATGTGAGGACTGAAGGACATGTCATAGAAGGATATGGTCCTAATGCGGGATTAGTATAGATGGGAAAGAAAGTCAGCAATGGATGTGATGGGCTGAAGGGCCCATTCTATGACTCCATATATTGGTTCCACCTAAGGCCAACACCTTGCTGCAATCTTATTCACAGGGATATGGAGATTGCAGCAAAACCAATAGTAGATCATGCAGGATTGAATACCAGAGTAACAGCCTGACAAGACAGAGGAAACAGTGGATAAAGTTCTGCAAAATGGATTGCCACGAATTTGGGAGATGGCTGAACATTCAAGCGCTTTGAAAGGAAGGGCGGTTGGAGTTGGTGGCTGATCATTTGCAAGTCAGCATAATATATATAGAATTGATTGTAAAAAGATTATTGTTGCTTTAAAGCTGCCACAACATTAGGTGATTGATTGCTCTCTGGATTGCAACATTGTTTGGGCAAGCTTCCAGAGTCAATCTCTAAGTTGGAGTCACTCAAATAAACAGTCATGCTTTTTGGAGCTGCTGAGTCTTGGTGAGTTTATTCAAACAAAAAAAAACAGACTTTCAGGTTTTTACTGAAAGGATCAAACTCCAAGAGGAGGGAAATATATAATGTTAGTTAGTATAAATGCCAGTAGGCAATGTTGGGTCTTCAGTTTTAATTGCACTGAGGTCAAGGGAGCAAACACAGGATCTTGTGGCCAAAAATCATGTAGATAGGGTGTGGAGAATCAGATTAGAAGTTACGATCAGTTGTAGCCAGAGATCTGGACAAATACCATGGGCTTGATATTTCCATATTGTATTTGCCTTCACACAAGGTTGTAATCCCTTGATGATTCAGTAGATCACTTCATTTTCTGAATGTGATGTTAAACCATTCTTCTTGTTAAGGTGATGGTGGGATATCTTGGCTGGAATAAAAGTGGAACAAGAAGTTGTAGGGGACTTTTCTAGAAGGTCCACCAATGAGTACCACCAGCACTGGGAATGTGAGGGTTGAGTTTTCATAAGCAGTATTGGCAGGATTAGGTAAATAGAATAATTGAATACTATTATTTAAATGTTTGCCCCTGAAGGATTGAGCTACTAAGTACAGGTCATAAGTTTTCTTTCAGATGGTGGGAGATGCAGTGGGTGAGAGTGGTGCAGTTTGTCTTGCTCTCCTCCCACCCCCTTCATCACAAAAGGTGTGCACAGAGCACTGTAAATCACATTCTCCAGAATAGATGGTTGTCAAGGGTGTCCTCACAGGTGATCTGTAAACATGGGAACCCTTCCCGACTTGAGGTCTAGGGGAATTACAGACTCCCATTGGATATAATCCAAGCAAATTTGCCAGGATTGCTGTGTAGAACATTTGAGAAAAATATGTTTCTATTTGAAGATTTTGAGAAGAAACATTTCCTACCACTGGAATAACGTGAAGTCACTTCATTGAGTATCTCAGTGAATAATTGCTGCAGAAATCAAAGATGCAGTGGACAACGCAAGTTTCCTGCTGTCCACTACTTCTTTAAATTTCCCTATACAATGGATTGACAACATGAATTAATTGATTTGTAATGTATGACCAAATTTTGGCCAGTCCTACTCCAATTGTAGATCAACCATATTGTGAAATGGAGAATAATGACAGGCAGCAGTCATTTTCTACCATTCAACTAGAATAATAAAATGCCAAGTTGAATATTGGTGAGTAAGTTCCAATAATAAGAGTGAATCGTTTCCTCAAAAGAGAGTTAAGACAAGTCATTTTCTGGTTCGGCATCTTTTGGCAAAAATAGCAAGACAGAGGGGAGCACCAGGATAGGACAGTCACCTTGATTCTAAACACACCTTTTACTTATCCCTTTTCAGATTCTGCAAGCTGCTTCATGCAAAGAATAGTTTGTCATAACATCACCTTAGATGACAGTCCTACTAAGGATACTGAGATATGAGAGCTGAGCCCATCTAATGCTCACTCACTGACATACCTTGCATATATCAGACACCTGCACACTGCGCACATGCTGGCCACACACACACACACACACACGCACACACACGTGTGCGCACACATCTTATTCACGTCACACACAGGGGCACCAAGCATATCATGCACATACTCACTCAACCCCCATGTTCACATCTTGCACTATGTATCACACACCTCACAGCACACACATTCGCTCATACCAAATATATAGCACACAACACAAGACACTCTCTGTGTCCATAGGATGATATGCAGAAAGAGAATCCCATCAATTTATTGTTTTTTGCCTCTACTTAGTTGAGCCCCGAGCCAAGTTTTAACACACCTACCTCTCACCATGTTGAGATCTTCTGTGTCATTCAGAAACCATGCATAAAATTTCACTCCACTGAGGGTGAGAGGAAATAGAATTCTAAACTGTGTACCAGATCTTCAGGGATTGGGTGTACCAAGAAAAGTATACTTGATTTGTTTTGATAGCAGTCACTGCCATCCTTCATCTAGTTTGATAGCAATGCACCCGTTCTGTATTACACTACATTGTCAGAACTGACAAAATAAGTTTGTGATGCAAGACGTGAGTCTACAACTTTCTGTCTCAAGGTGAATAGTATCACTGAACCATTACTGTTTTTGTCCCTGAATATTAATTGTTGAATGTTTTTTATAAATTCTACCTTTCCATTTTTCTTCTCTGTGTGTTCAGCAAACATAATTGCCCTGTAACCAATAAGTTGGGATGGGAGTGGATTATTGCCCTCATGGAGGGGATAGCTTCTTGTACTTCCGGTGGACATTTGTTTCTTTTTCTCAAGGTTAAATCTAGTAATGAGTAATGTCTTGAATTTTGGGTGATATGAATCCACACTCCAGTGTAAAATCTGAGCTTTCTTTTAAAATCCCTTGAGTTTAGATTAAGTATTTTGCTTTAGCTTTGGATGGGAAGCAAGGTAAACTGTCAGCACAAGTCCAAAACAATGGAAATATTTCAACATTCATTAGTGGTTTTCAATGTCAGCCATTCCAGGTTCTGCTTGAGCAAACTCTACTTTTCTTGCTATTTGTTCATGGCTAAATCTTGGTTAGGGCACAAGGACAATTAAATGCAGGACCCTAATGGTTCTATTTACATCATAATTCCTGGTGGGTCCTCTTGGATCATTGCCCTAACATTTAGGAAGACCTCAAAGGAAATCACAACTTTTTGCTAATGACAGAAATGGGAAGAACTTGGAGGAGGTGACCAAAGCCCCTGAAACTGTTTCATCGTTCGTTAGATCATGGTGATCTGTATGTCAATTCCATGATGAATAGAGATGTTCACTGAACACCATGTAAGCACTATAAAAACTGCCATCGTTGCTTGCTGTCTCCTGTGCCATACCTCCCTTCAGCCAGTCAAAATTGGTCAGACTCTGACCAACAAGGTGCATCATCCCTTGGTATTTGTTGCTCACTTATTTAATGCAAGAAGACCCATAACCCAATCTTGATTGCCCTCAGACTGACATTTACGGAATTATTTCTTCATCACGCTTTATGTTTTGCACAGGTGATTAAGGGAGCCTGCAAAAAGGAATTAAACATTCCTCACCTCACAACAATGGAAACTGTATCACCAATTACGTTTCCTTTTTTTGCCTTGACTCTACTTTCACCCCTCATAATCTTCTGAAAACATTGATTTCTTGCCACAGGGTGAGATTTCCCTAAAGTCCTACCTAAATGGCCATATTCAAGGTCAGGCCTGACAGTGAATACCATCAGGTTCTCCTTCCAGAGAATGACATCACAGCTTAGCCTAGTTCTGACCTTGGATGCATGCTTTAATCATGGGTCTCAGGAGCAGCAACATCACCAGTCCTTGACTCCCTATTCAGTGAACCTGTTTGCATCTTTGAAACCCTCCTGGTTTGTACAGTTTAGCAACTGGATGAATTGACCAAGCTTTTAGGCTTTAATAGTAAACTATTGCCACATGGGTGGTAACATGATCTTGTTTAAGTAAACCTATTTCTCTTTTACTGTAGAAAGTTCCTCTTTAATGAATTGTATTACTTTCAAACTAATTGGCTAACTATAATGAGGATATTAGGAGGGTCAACCTAGACTATATTCCCAACATGAACAAATTCAAATATTGTTGGCATCAAACTTAACATACTATTTATAGTTATAGACCACATGTAACTAAATTTAGTTTAATTTGCTATACATACTATTGTATTTAAAAAAGAGACCAGAGCATGTCTGCAGTGCAAGAGGCCACAGGAAAATGTGCTTTTTCTTAGAGTGGAGAAGGTTAAAGAAAGACTTGATAGAGGGCTTCAAAATCAAGAAGAGCTTAAAAATAAAGAAAGTCAGCAACCAGAGGGAGATGAGGAAAATTATTTAATGTGGTGAGGATGAGGAAAGTGTGGTGGAAGCAGATTCAATAGAAACTTCCAGAAAAACAACTGAATATATTGAATGAACTTTATATTTATATTGTACCTTCCGCAATCTCAAGATGGTTCAAAGCACTTTACAATTATTGAATTGATTCTGAAGGATAAGCAGCAGTGAAGTAACCAAATTAACTTCGTTTTTAATTAACAAGATTTGAGGGATAAATATTGGCTAGGATACTGCAGAACCCTGCTGAGCAAAATCATGCTCTGTATACTTCACATCCTCCTGAGATGCAAGGCAGGATCTGTAATTGATATCTCATCTGAAAGATGCCGTATATGAAGGTACAGCACTCAGTCAGTACTGCATTGGTGAGCCAGACTGAATAATAAACTCAGGTCCCTAGAGTTTGACTTGAACCTTAAGCTCGGAGGCAAGAATGCTACTGCTGAGCTACAGCTGACACTTGCTGGCTATTGGAAGAAGCAGGGAATTAGGACAATTCTGTGAAAGTTCCAAACAAAGGCATGGTGGCTGAATGGCTCTCTTTAATTCTGTACGATTCTATGACTGCTGGAAGTTGACTTCAGACAACCAAACCCATTCATGTCATTCAATTAATTTTTCAAAATCTTGCAAAGTTTAATTTGGCTGTTGTGTATAATGTACAAGTTACTGGAGTTCACAACAATTCATTTGTCTGAAAGATGTGATGTTGCATTTTAGAAACAGAAGATTATCACAGCTGAAAGAACCCATTGATCAAACTTGTTCATCTTCCTACTGCCCTTGACATTGTGTTCTTCTTCAAGAGAAATGTCCAGTTGTACCTGGAAATGTAAATTCCATTCACTTAAAGCCTTCCTTGGAAAACTCAAATCTACTTCTGATCAGCTTCTACTGAATACCTCCTCGTTCCGCAGTTTTCACCATTTTAAAACTTACTAATCCTTTATATTCCTGAGTCTCATTAATTAGAAAACCTCTAAGATGCTGCATAAGTCCAAGTTTTTGTATAAAGGATTTTGTGTGAAGGAATTACATAACAGTATGAACAAAACCAAAGTCTCCGGATACAAGACTAGATTGAAATATTTAAGATGATGTGTGAAAGAAATACAAAAATAATACTGTACAGAATGAAACTGATGAACATTTTGAAACATGGATTATGTTCTCTTCTAATGAGTAAATTAAATTCGTCCTGAATGGCATTTATGGTAAGTAAATTTTGTCATAATATCAGTCCCATCACAGACCACCCCATTCCCTTCTTCCTGATACAGCTTTTGAAAGGTATTGCCCTCATGGGGAGAAACGTTTTGCCCACCCTGGTGGACTAACCCAAGATTGCAATCTTGGCCACTATGTGGTTCCACCAGCCTCCAATCGTGCTTGTTCCAAACAATGAGCTACTGATGCTGCTCTGGGCCTTTGAGATGCCTGGCCTAGAAACTATATTAAATAAAAACCTTACTTATGCATAAATAGCATATGATTGTTTGAAATATCTGTGGTCTTTGGGAAAAGGAACCTGGCACTTACTGTTGGGATACATCCTCATGCTGAGACCATTTCACAGTCGTGTTTATCTGCGTGTGATGATAATGTCAACTGCACAGAGCTCATTAACCACTTACCAATAGAACTTCAATAAAATGGTTGTGACTTTGTTAATTTACATTTCAATCAGAAGTACATTGTCCTAAAAGTCGTTAACAATGCTTGATTTAAAATGCTCCCTGTGATATATTTTCACGTGTTTCAAAATCACCCCCCCCCCCACTTAATTTTTACTGTACAAACGTTTGCTGGTCAGCCTCAGTACAGATCAAGGCTTCAGTGAACTGAAAGACTGCAGTTCAGTGATCCCTCAGTCTGTGGCCCCGATGCTGCTTCTGCTTCTGAGACTTGGGCACTGACCCCTCCAACAGGGTGCAATTGATTTGGGCTTTAATGTTTCTTGCTGTAAAATGATTTCTTGAAGCAAGGATGCCACAATTTCACTGGTGGTACTAAATTGGTAAAATGCGACAGTTAGTGTGCAGTGTGTGGCGAAATACTTTTTCTGGGCACCTGTGCTTCACGCCTTCATTATATTTACTAATGACTTAAGTGAAAGAAGAAATAAAATGGCACTCTGCAGTTGAACATTGGTTTTAACCCAGATTAGAACCTTTTGCTCACCATTTCTGGGAATTCATCCATTAACTTCTTGGTGGAATTTTACAACAATGCAGCACTTTGCTCCATCACGGGCACAACCCTCCCGCCATCGAGAATATCTTCAAGAGGTGGTGGCCTCAAGAAGGTGGCATTCATCATTAAGGACCCTCGCCATCCAGGACATGTCCTCTTCTCATTACTACCATTGAGGAGGAGGTACAGGAGCCTGAAGACCCACATCCAATGTTTTAGGACCAGCTTCTTCCCCTCCGCCATCAGATTTCTGAACAGTCCATAAACCCATGAACAATTACCTTGTTATTCCTCTTTTGCACTTTTTATTATTTTTGTAACTTATAGTAATTTTTATGTCTTGCACTGTACTGCTACCACAAAACAACAAATTTCACCACATACGCATTGATAATAAAGCTGATTCTGACTCTGAATAACTTTGTTATCATTTTCATTTGATCCAGCACACTTTTTCTGGGATAAAACTCTCCTAAGTGATGTCAGAAATCATGCAATATGTAAAATTCATCTGCAGTGAGATTTTTCACGTTTACAAGTCTGAGAGGACAACATGGGGTTTAGTAAACATAGATCAACCAGGTGCATGGTGACTGGCCGTTTGGATTCAGAATTGGCTTCCCCATAGAAGAACAGAGGGTACTGGTCAATGGACTTATTCTGGCTGGAGGTCCGTGACTAGTGGTGTTCTGCAGGGATCTTTACTGGGACCTCTGCTGTTTGTGAAATATATACTGTAAAAGACCTGGATTGAAAATGTGGATGGATGGGTTAGTAAGTTTGCAGATGATACAAAGAATTGGTGGTGTTGTGGATAGTGTAGAAGATGCCAAAGGATACAGCAGGATATAGATTAGTTGTGGATATGAGTGGAGAAATGGCAGATGGAGTTTAATCCAGCCAAGTATGAGGTATTGAGAGATCAAATGTAAAGGGACAGTACACTGTTTAATGGCAAGACCCTTAACAGTGTTGATATACAGAGGGATCTTGGGGTCCAAGTCTATATCTCCCTGGAAGTGGCCAGGTTGATAGGGAGATAAAGAAGACATATGGCATCCTTGCCTTTATTAGCCGAGGCACTGAGTTCGCGTCAGAAAGTTATGTCGCAGCTTTATAAAAACTCTGGTTAGGCCGCACCTGTATTGCATTCAATTCTGGTCGCCCCATTATAGGACAGGATGTGGAGGCATTGGTGAGGGTGAAGAGAGGTTTACCAGGATGCTGCCTGGATTAGAGGGCATGTGCTATAAAAAGAGGTTGGGCATACTTGGGTTGTTTTCTCTGGAGCAATGGAGGCTGAGGGGAGACCTGATAGAGGTTTATAAGATTATGAGAGGCATAGATAGACAACCAGTATCTTTTTCTCAGGGTCAAAATGTCTAATACTAGAGGGCATGCATTTAAGGTGAGGGGGGTAAGTTCAAAGGAGATAATGTGGGGCAAGTTTTTTGCAAGATTCAGCATGTTTTGCAAGATTTTCAAAGGCATCAATAAGGAATGCTGTGTGACAACCAACAATGTCAGTTTTGGTGCAGTGTTGCACAAGGAAATCTGAAACATTGTTCTGTGAACATCCCAAATGAATTTCTTGGACTTTATATGACTTTCACATAGAGAGTTACATTGACCTATGATGTTGTTCTAATGTCATTAAAAGGAAGTAATGCAATTCCTATACCCATATATCACTAGTAGGAGGTCATCCCCTTTGGATCTAAGAAGGGGAATGTTTTGTAAAAGATACAAAGCTGGAAACTGTGGAAGACCAGACAGATTTGTCCCCGCTCAGAAATCAGTAAATGCTTCTGGAAGAATATCAAATTTAATCTAATGCAATATTAACTTTTCCATCTAATCTTCCACTCAAGAATTTGTCAAATGCTTTTGGGCAGCTTCAGTCAATGCAACCTGTCCTCTTAATTCAACTTTTTTAGCTCCAATTTCAAAGTGAAGTTATTCTACATTTGCATAAAAGATTGCTTGGGACTCAGCTGCTGCACTACATTCTGTTTTGGACATTGCACCTCAGGGAGGATATAATGGCAAAGTTGCAGCATAGATTAATCAGAATGATATTGTAACTTAAAGGGGTTTGGTTATGAGGACAGGTTGCATTGACTAATGTTGTCCAAAATCATTGACAATGTCGTGACCTCTTGCATATGGAAGATGAGGTGATGCGCCAAAGTAATTAGAGTGTTCAACAGGGTAGGTAGAAAGAAATAATTTCCTCTGGGGATTCGAAGAAAAGTGGGTGCATAATCTTAGTTCATGTGGAGCCATTCCTGGTGAAGGGCTTATTCACACAATCTATAAATCTAGAACACTCTGTATCAAAATGTCATTGAGTCTAAGTTGGTTTAAAAATTGTGATGTATAGACAAATGATTTGAGAGGGGAAATATTGCAGTTCAGAGGAAAAGGGATGTATTGTGAGAACAGATGGAAGATTGGATAGTGCCTTCAATGTGGTGGAGCCACACGGCCATCCCTTATTCCTATTGAAAGTCTTTGCCTTGGGCTTCTTCTTCTCTGTCCTTCAATTGTTTTATTTAGTGTTAATACTCAATAGAACAACTGGGAACTTTGGAACAAGGTTGAGGTCTAACATTTCTAGGTCACCATCTTCAGCTAGAATTATAAAGGGAGGGTGCCAAAGGACTGCCTGCTTTTGATCCAGAGTCTGATTTATTTATAATGCTAATTATATATGGACAATGTAAGGTGAGAATTAGCAATCACCTGGTACATAGGTCACAAGGACCTGTAGTAACAATCTTGCAGCTGATGGATTTTTTTTTGTGTCATTCTGCTCTACTTGAATCTAGATTGGGCTAAGGGAAAATGACACACAAAAAAAGACTGATGTTTCAAAGTCAAACATTACAGTAGATATCTTGGGGGTTAAATCATGAAGCTTCCCAAGTAGGCACGAGGGTCTAGTTAAGCTCCAGTTAAAGGTAGCAACTGAATGATACAGAAGCCTTGAAGTCAAAATAAAGTCCTTCAGCACTTGCTTGCTACACCACTCCTTGCAGGATGTTGCAGTCTGCAATGCTGATGAGAAGCACCAAACAGTTCAGAGTCAGAACAGTGTCCAAGTAGTCACAGACCCAAAGGGACTGGATAACCCCCTAAAAGACCATTTTGGGGGTGCATGAAGGAGAGGGATTGCACTTCTCCTTCTGCTGAACCTGTTCAGCTTTTCAAGGTGAAGAAACGGAGTTGACTGGAGGGTAAATTCCAAAATGGCATGGGCCATCCAGTAATTATCTGTCATGATCAGTCTGCTCAATGCCAACTCCCCCTGACCTGCCATTATAAGATCTTTATTAGTCACATGTACATCGAAACACACAGTGAAATACATCTTTTGCGTAGTGATTTTGGGGGAAGCCCGCAAGTGTCACCACGCTTCCGGTGCCAACATAGCATGCCCACAACTTCCTAACCTGTATGTCTTTGGAATGTGGGAGGAGACTGGAGCACCCAGAGGAAACCCACACAGACACAGGGAGAAGGAACAAACTCCCTACAGACAGTGGCCGGATTTGAACCCGGGTCGCTGGCGTTGTAAAGCATTTTGCTAACCACTATGCTACCGTGCAGAATGGTGATCCTTGGTATCACACTACCTGGTGCATTTCAAATGAGCCATGTGCCAACTGTGTAGTTGATAAAACTCTTGTCTCTGAGCCAAGATGTGTGTTGAAGTTCCACTCTGTAGACTTGAGCACAAAAACCTTTGTTGAAACCCTGGTGCAATGTGGAAGGGCCAAGCACAGAGAGAGGATGTAGCTTTCTAAGGAGATGTTAAATCAAGATCCAAGCTGGTCCCTCCAAGACGTAATAGTTCGTATGGCATTACCTTCAAAAAAGAAAAATAGTGTTATTCTGTTGACTTGCTCATTATTGTTTCCTCAACACTACATTTGCTGGGCAATATCACATTTCTGTTGGGGGCTTGCTGTGTGCAAATTGGCTGTTGCATTTCAAAATTTCCATTACCTTATTGTTTTAGGCCATCCTCATGAATGATTTGATATTAATGCATCATACAAAAGCTTGAAAACACACACCACCAGGCTCAAGGACAGCTTCTGTCCTGCTGTTATAAGACTCTTGAAAGGACCTCTTTTAAGATAAAGACGAATTCTTGAACTCACAGTCTACCTCGTCATGGCCCTTGCACTTTGTCTACCTGCACTGTACTTTCTCTGTAACTAACTGTAATAATATACTCTACATTCTGTTACTGCTTTTTCCTTTGTACTACCTTGATGTAGTTATGTTTTGAAATGACCTGCATGACATGCAAAACAGTTTTTCACTGTATCTCAGTACATGTGACAATAGTAAACCAATTACCAATCTTATAATTACGGAGCCGTTAACAAGTTACAAAGAAGGAAACTGCAATTTAAAAAATACATGTAAAGGAAATGCTTTATGACTGGCACACATCAGTACTGAAAGTCTTTGGAACTCTATGTTGGTTAATTGCCACAAATGGTTTTACCAATGCTGACAATCATAATGAAGATTTGTTGAGATGACATATCTTTGCAATTCAAATAAATCAGATTTGTTTTTTCAGATGATGTGGATGGAGTGATTCTGTGCCAACAAGAACTTACAGAGTTCAATAACAGATTGCACAAAGCAGAAGAAGAAAATCTGATTCACTCCCAGGAACTGAAGCGTGTCTTGGATGAGATTAAACGTGCAGTAGCTGTGATGAAGAAGCCAAAGACAAATGACACATCCATAACCCTGTCTAACTTTTCAGGTACAGTGTATCAGCAGCTCTCTTGCTTTTAATTTCTGTGCACTTAAGTGGTTAAACAGGCTGATCTGATCTCTTTAAATGTTAGTAGTGGTTGGGAACAAGCAGGACACCAATTGCTCTGAAAAATGTCATGTCAGATGATAATTGTTCATCAAAGATAAAGCACATGGAGCTGATTAGTATAAAACTGCAGATGCTGTAAATCCAAATTAAAAACAGGAAATGCTAGAAGCAGTTGGCTGACAAAGTTGCATTAGAAACTTTGTTTTTCTTTCCGTAGAGGCTGGATAATTTGCTGAATGTTGACAAATCTGGACTGATGGCAGGGAAGTTGTGTGAAAATCTATTAAAGCCAGATGAGGGTTTTTTTAAGGTCTAATGGACTTTTCTCACCTCCTGAGAGTTGTTATGTTGCACTGTTTTTGACTGTTTTTGAGAAAGAGATTCATTATTCATTATTAACCTGGGGACTGAGTGTGACCAAACTGCTATCATATTTAAATAAAGAAGAGAGCATCTTTCTTTGATAGCTCCTTGTGTGGCATATACTTAATGGCAGAAGGATCTCAGGTTCTTACCCTGTTGTGTGCTTAGTTGAACAAGCCAGTCTAATAATACATCACAGGATGTTCAGTGCAGAAACAGACCATTCGGTGCAACTATCAGTTTTCACAATTCCTTTCTTTTATGCACTTGTCTGGTTTCCTTTTGAAGGCACCAAAACTGTTTGCCTCAAAGATGCCTGTTGGAGGCAGATTCCACATTCTAACCATGCTCTGAGTGAAGGCTGTTGCTGTTGACATTCACAGACAAGCAGAAAGAAAAGATTGGCTGATATGATCTTGGTTGATCAGGGTCCTGAAGCCTGTACTTACTTTTGCCCCATATCCTTTAATGCCTTAGGTTTACTAATGAATTATCAATCCCAGATTTGAAATTAACAATAGACTATTGTCAGTTGCTAACTTCCAGATTTCTATACCATCTTTCACACAAGTATTTCCTAATTTTTGGCTCTGGTTTTTAGGCTATGCTCCATTGACTGTCTAATAGCAGTTACTCTCCTTCTACCCCTTTAGTTCCCTTAATATTATGAAACATTCAGCAAATTTCCCTGTAGCCTTCTAAATTCCTGGGAATGCAACTCTTGTTGATGTAATCTCTCTAGATAACACTGGAAAATCTATGCTGCCCTCCCTCCAAACCCAGCATATCCACCCTAAGATGTAGTGCCCAGAAATGCACTCAGTACTGTAGGTGTGATCTTGCCAGGACTTTATAGCATACCCACCATCTGCATTCTAGTTTTCTGGATTTAAGGACTGGCATTCCATTAGTCTTTGTGATTATTTTTCTGTGCCTGGCCATAACAGTTTAACAATCTGTGTACGTGGATGGTTAATCTATTTGCTTTTCACTTTTCACAATTTAGTAAGTACTCTTCTATCCTTTTAAGGTCTATTGTGGTTGACATCAAATTTGCTACACTGAAATCCACTTGGCCTTTTGTATAAACTGCAATTAGCCATTCATAATTTAATGCTTAAAACACTGCCAATTTTTGTCATTAGCAAACAGATAAGTGGATTTCTAGTTCATTATTTATGCTATGCATCTCTGCGGAGGTCTAGAATTATGTAATTTTAATGTGGTTTTATTCAGTGATACATGTATATATTTTTTTCTGAGTGCGACATGATTCAAGTCATTTCTGGGTTGAGTCCCATCATTTATGAAACTTAAATGGGTATTTCCAGCCTTGAATTAAGCTGGCAAAAGTGATGCGCTTTTCAGAGCGGATATGCAGCTAGTGACAGTATTCCCTGGGCAGCTCACTGGGGAAAAGAGGTCAGATTGTCCTGAAGCAAGCCCAAAACAACCGATTTTAATAGCACTGCTTTCTCTACAGCAGAAAGATTTAAGCAGATGGAGGTGAGATTTCCCTGATATTAAAAAGTGGGATAAAAGCAGTAGAGGGGAAAGACCTTAGCATAATCAAAAACCAGAAGCAGTTTGGATGGCGCGAAGGAGCAGCAAGGGTCAGAAAAGTAAGAATAAACTTAAAATAAGTAAGAATATACTTAGGGAAATCAGGAGGACAAAGAGAGGCTATGAGGTAGATCTGGCAGGTAAGGTTAAGGAAAGTCCCAAGAGGCTCTCGATATATTAAAAGGGTGGCTAAGGAGAGATCAGCAGGGCCACCTATGTCTCAAGCTGCAAGATATCTTTAACGAATATTTCTCCTCGAGAAAATTGTGGTTATTTTAAGAGACAAGGGAAACTGGTGGAGCTGTTTTGGAGAACATTCATATTACCAGGGAGGAGGTATTTGCAGCCTCACAGCATATTATGGTGGATAAATCTCCAGGGCCAGACCCAGTATATCCTTGAACTTTGTGGGAGGTTAGAGAAATTGCTGAGGCCCTTGCGGAGATATTTGCTTCATTGTTAGCCACTGGTGAACTTCCCAAAGACTGGAAGGTGGCTAATGTTGTCCCGTTGTTGAAGAAGGATAGCAAGGACAAGCCAGGGAACTGCAGGCTGATCTCAGTGCAGGTGACCATGAAATCACTGGATAGTTACAAAATCATTCTGGTTCAATAATGCTCTTCAGAGAAGGCCAATGTGTGACTCCAACCCCTCAATATGGTTGAATCTCAATTGTCTCAATTCAGTGATGTGGAAGTTACTGGAGGGAATTCTGAGGGACAGGATCTACCAGCATTTGAGCTTTTAGAGTTCTTTGAAGAGGTAACCAAAAGGGTAGATGAGGATAAGGCAGTGGATGTTGTCTATTTGGACTTTAGCAAGGCCTTCAACAAGGTCCCGCATTGTAGGCTGGTCTGGAAGGTCAGATGCACTTAAGACCTGAGTGCTTGAACAAGCTTTTGACCATTTGCCCAAATATCTCTTTATGTGGCTTAGTTGAAAACTTTATCCGGTAACATCCCAGGGAAGTGCATTGTGGTGTTTTGCTGATGGGTTTCTATTGCATGCTCATCTTCACCAGCCTGGCGATATTTTAGATATTCCCTTAATGTACAAGTTTTTCAACCACTGGTCTGTGGTCAGTTTTCTAGCTGTGGTCAAAAGTTATATAAGTTGTGACAGTCCACTGCACCAGTTTTGTCCCAACCAGATCATTAGCTACAGGCAGACTCGCATCACAAAGTAGGTCACAGGTGCAAAGTATGTACATGAGAGCCATTCTGCTGCAAGTAACACTGTTGGGCATGCAAACATCCTGCTCTAGCAACTCGTCTTGGACTGTTCAGCAAAGGTTGTTGTACATCTCTAACTGCGTCCCCTGATTTATGCTTGCCTCTCCTGGATTTGTACAAAATTATTATTTAGCATAAAAGCATTTATAAAGCCTGTTAACATTTAAGCAATACAGAATTTCAATTATTTAGTATTGTGCACGTTAACCTTCGACTGAGCCTCCAGCTAATTGCTGTGGAGGGGCCTGCAGATGTGCACAACCAGAGAATTATCTGCTGAAGTGTTTGATTTGTGTGACACTCAGTGTAAAACTGCAGCAGAAGCTTTTTTTTTCCAGTGATAGAACTTGGCTTTATATAGCATCGTTCACAATTGCAGAATATCCCAAAACACTTCTGAATTGTAGTTCCTGCTGTTTCCTGGACAAATCTGGAAGCTCATTTCACGCTGCAGGGCTGTGTTTACTGGAAATGAGATGAATGGCCAATTGGGTGCTAATTGAAAGCAGAATGTTGGCCAAGCCGTCAAGAGGCTTTCTTAAACAGCATCAAGTAATGCTATCGAAGTTTTGTCCCATCTAGCTAATCAAGCCAATAAGAATTCAGTGGAAAACTTTGTCCTAAATACAGTGGCTAAATTAATTAAGTGCTCCCTCTGTACTTAACTGAAGTGACGGTCTGGATGTTATTCTGAAGCCGTGAAGCAGAATTTACACCCACACTCTGCAATACTTATTCCAGCTTGGCACAATCAGTAAAAAACTATCAGGAATCTTAAACTCAAAAATAAAAATAGGTTGCAAGCAGTAGTATGAGAGCACATGGCTGTCACATGACAGTAACAACACTGACCCCTCTGGTTGGAGGACAGCATTGCTTATCAGATCGGAAGTGACACCACTGTCAATCAAGGTTTGGCTCCACCCCACCCATCAGATGTGGGCATAGGGATTGGCCTTGGAGAGCGCCTTTGTTCCTGAACTAGCCTGACCATTGGCCTTGGCAAACACCTTTGTCCTTGACCTCCAAGCCATTGGCCTGTCTAAATTACTTGGCTGGGCTCCACCCAGCCTTCCATCACTATAAAGAGTGTTGCACATTTCTGGTCCTTCCTTTCTCGACTGCCCCAGGAATAGTGAGACAACGCTGCAGAGACCACTGGTAAGAGTGTGCACCACCATATGGTTTGGGAGCGTCTTAGTCAGATTCCAGGGAGTGTTAGAGCCAATGCTTGTTTGGGTCAAGGTGTTCAGGCATTTAAGTGTTTATCCCTTGATAAGCTGTACCTTGTTTTGTGTGTGTGTGTGTGTGTGTGTGTGTGTGTGTGTGTGTGTGTGTGTGTGTGTGTGTATCTCATCCTCGTTGCGATTCCCTCCCTCACGTTCACGGTCCCATGTGTGTGTGTGCGTGTGTGAGTGTGCATCCATTCCCACTCATTCTGTTCCCGTGTTTGCCTTTGTGATTAAACTATTTTTAAAATCCAAAGCCTGTGTCCAGAGTCCTCCATCTTTAAGAATCCAAAAGAACCTTTTCACACAACACATCTTAACATTCATCTCTTTGTTTTCAGATATAATGAAGATAAAAACATTGAACTCTATGGGAATCCTTCCTCTTCAGCTACTAAACATTTTCTATTACCTTCCTCATCTGATGTCTAACAAGGACAGCCTTCAGCCAAAAGTACTGATAGGACAGGGAAGAACTGGAGGTAAGAAATCAGGAACATAGAAGAGTGGATGTTAAAATAATCAAATGTAAAATACTCCCTCTGTCTGAATGCTTAACATAAATGGGTAAATTTAAAAATATTGCAATATTTTTTTCTCACATTGTCCTGTCGCTCTTGAAACTGTTCAGCGATTAAATGTTGACACCTTTTCTTTCAGTTTTGCAAAACCTTTCACTTTCTCAGATTTTGCAGGTGGACTATTGTTGTCTCTCTCTGGGCCTTAATAGAGTAAACTTGGAATATTTGAATGACTAGGAACACAGGTGAAATGTAAATACTATAAAAAACTATATTTGCATATTATCTTCCACAGTCTCTGGATGTCCCACTGTGATTTGCAGTAGAAGAAATAACTTTGTAGCTTTAGTTACTATAGTAGTATAGGAAATTAGAGTCAATTTGTGCATGATAGGTTGTACAAATAGTATTTAAGAATGAATATGTAATCTGCTTGAAAAATTGGTCAGAACACTATTGAGAACCCCCTGCAAACTAGTGCCATGGATTCTTTGATTTCCAATTGAGAGGGCACAGTGTTTGGCACCTGAAAGATGGCATCTTCAATAAAGCAACATTACACTGTACTGAATGGGAATGTCAACCCAAGTTTTATGCTTGCTTCATTGGAGTGGGACTTGAACCACCAGGCAAGAATGCGCTAGTTAAGTCATAATGGATAAGACTTAGAAAAATCCTTTTGCCAATTTAGGGAAGACCTGTAGGAAATTCTACCTTGAAGTTCAAAAGCCATGGCATGAAGTCCGTAGGGAATGATACATTTCATCAGACTATGCATGCTGACTGGCTTAACAATCTTCAGTGAGTATAAGTATTCCCTAACACTAAACATAGCTCGATTCTTGGCTTATTTATCCTGAATCTCCATAAATCATCTACCTTGAAAATCGTTTCTACATGGACTAAGCATTTTATAATTTAAAGTCTAATTCTTCCATTATTTAAAAAATCTCAATCACTTAACTCTGTGCTTATTGCAGGTTAAACTCTCCGGCTCTCTAATTGTATTACAATAACAATTTAGTCTTTTAATTATGTATCTGTCAACTCTTAATCCACCATGTGAAGAGATTAAAACTCAGATTTTAAATGACACCTTGTACCGAGATAGAGTAAAACTTCTTATTTAATATTCAAACATCCTGACAATACATTCTAGTGTTCAGTGAGGTCAATTTTCACTTATGACACATAGTGTTCACAAGACAGTAATTACTGCAAAATGGGTTGGGTAACGTTAGTCCCAGTAAAGGGGCTTACTGCTGGGTGACTGTTTCAGCTTATAGCCTGCTTTTAATAGGCAATTCAGGGTGACCTTGATCATGATTTGCCACCAGCACCCCAACACCATACCTGAAAACACCTGGTGGTACTTATTTTGTTGGTAGTTTGTACAGTTCCACAGTGGGAGATCCCAATTCTGGCAAGAGGCTTTGGATATCCATGTGGCAGTTGTAGTCACACCACACTGACGTTAGTGACTTCAGTATCAGAACCACAACTGCACCTTCAGCAATGATGAGCACAAGCAGATGTGCTTTGTCTCCTGGGTGCCAACAAATCAAAATCCCCAGCCTTGCAATATTAGTAATGTACCCTGAATGATTCTCCAGCAACAAACAAGATGCTGGAGGAATTCAATAGGTCAGGCAGCATCTATGGAGGGAAATGAGTTTAGAGCCTTCATCTGGACTGAAAGATAGAGGGGAGATAGCTAGTATAAAAAGGCAGCGGGAAGTGGTGGAGCAAGAGCTGGCAAGCGATAGGTGGATCCAGGTGAGGAGGGGGTGATCTGCAGATGGACCAGGGGAGAGTGGAAGCAATGACAGAGGCTGGAAGGTGATAGGCGGAGGTGACAAAGGGCTGAAGATGATGGAATCTGAAAGGAGAGCGAAGTGGAGCATGGAATCAAGTAAGGGAGGGGTAGTGGGTAGATGGGAACAATGGGGAGAACAGAACCAGTGGAGAGAGGGAAACCAGTGGAAGGAGTGTGTGGATGATGGGCAGATGGAGTGGGTAGAGGAGGGGTAAGAAACAGCATGATGAAGAACTGGGGTGAGTGTAGGAAGAACTTCTTCTCCCACTTGAGCCTGCTGAAAGGACACACGTTCTCCATTGCGCTTACTCAAAAAGAAGACCTTGCATTCACATAACAATTGCCATGACCTCACAATATCGCAAAGTGCTTTTAGGAACCAATGAATTACTGTTAATATCACCAAAATAAGGAAACATGGCCATCCCGAAAAAATGTATCTGTACATATTTGTATCAATGGACATCAGCCAATTGTCATTTTACATCAAATATGAAAATGCAAATGAAAATCAAACTACTGCAAATGCTGGAAGTGGGAAATAAAAACAGAAAATACTAAAGTCGAAGTGGAGTTTATTGTCATATGCACAAGAACACGTATGTACAGGTGCAATGAAAAACTTACTTGCAGCAGCATCACAGGCACATAGCATCATATAAGCACATTCATATAAGGAAAACAAATTAAACATAAATTATACACAATTTTTACAAGAGAGAACACAATTAGAACAGAAAAAACAAAGTCCATTTTAGTGCAAAGAGATCAAAGTCGTCATGGTGTTGCTAAATTGTAGTGATTAGAGTTATTCTGGTTGGTTTAAGAGCTGAATGGTTGAAGGAAAGTAGCTGTTTTTGAACCTGGCGGTGTGGGACTTCAAGCTTCTGCATCTTCTGCTCGATGGTAGCTGCAAGAAGATGGCATAGCCCGGATGGTGGGGACCTTTGATGATAGATGTTGCCTTTTTAAGGCAGCACCTCCTGTAGCTACTACTACCAATGGTGGGGAGGGAGGTGCCTGTGATGTATTGTGCAGAGTCCACTACACTCTGCAGCTTCTTGTGTTCCTGCGCATTTGAATTGCTGTACCGACCATAATGCAACCAGTCAGGATAATTTCAACAGTACATCTGTAGAAGTTTTTTTAGAGTGTTCAGTGAACCTCCTTAACTTCAGCAGGTCCAGAAACAAGAAACAGAGTGAACATTTTAGGTCAAAGATCCTTCATCAGTTTTCATGTCAATCTGAAATGGTGTCTGAGCCATTGCTTTATTTATATATCAGCTCTGTGCTAATAAATGGAGAACTTGATAGGAAGCCAAAAAAAGTCCATTGACCCAGTACTTTAAAGAGATGGGAGGATATCAAGGACAATCTTGTTCAATCATACAACGTGTTGAATCTAAGGAGCTAAAAGACCTTGAGCTTGTGTTTGTTTGTATCTTAATTTCCGGGAAACCTAAGTAAGCTGTTTGATGTTCTATTTGAAATGATCGCAACAAAGCCACAACAAGACAAAAGAGAAAGTATGTTACAGATCTCAAGATTGCCTGGTTTAAGTATAATTGAAAGAGTTGCCACGAAATTGTCTTTCTCTTACCTCATGTTACCTTAATTTGGAATAAACGGCTCATCTCTCTGCCTTCCCACGTATGATGACTGAGAGGAAATTGAAGAGCTATTAAAATCTATTTACTACCCAAGCTGTCTAACCTCCACTGGGTCACAACATAGAGTGGCACTAGCTGATCATAAAGGCTGACTTCATCAAACATACTGGAATCATAAAGCCATTCAGATCCCAAGATTGTTTCCCCATCCAATTAAATCATAATTGATCTTCAGCTCATCTGCAGTTATATGCATTCACTCAGTCTCCTTTAGTGCCCTTGTGTAATGACAATCTATTGATTCAGTCCATAGCCTTTTGGACGTTCCAGATTCCCACTACTACTTTGTGGAAAAAGTACTTTTTTATTGGGCTCTGGTGTCTGTTATGCAAGTTTCATGAAGTCAGTAGCAATACCAGTGTAAACCTTTCAGACTCGGTAAGTGGTCACAGGGAACATCAAAAATAAGCAGTATGCAAAGCTTCTGTCTTTCAACTAACACGGTATGTTTACAGCATAGGCAGCAGTAAGGTATCTGGTTGATTGGCTTTCAGCCAATTAGCTACTACTGCCATCAAACTACCAAGACAATTACTTATCAATGAGACACTTTGGGAATCAAATTGGATGTCCTCTGAAATGTGAAGTAGGCATGTGATGAATAATTAACCTGTGCCTATTTGATCTAACGTAGGCAGCACGTCAAATTCACGTCTGTTTGACTTTTTGCCTCTGCAGCGGGCTAATTTCTCAAGTGGCTATCATCTGTTAAGCTGCACTGCATTACTTAAAACCAGCCTTCCTTTCTTAACCAGTAGATTACAGTTATGTTCAATGGAGCAGGCGTTCTGGAGCTCAAATAACTTGGGTCACATTCAAGAATGAAACAATGTGAAATACTCCTAGTCTGATGGTTTTCCATGGCTGCACTGGAGGCCATGGTGCAGGAAGTGGATGGAAGTAAAGACTTCCTGTTCCTGCAACAGGCCAAGAAGCCTCTGGGCACACACTTAAAATGCAGTGGAAGAAGACAGCTGTAGTGGTTCAGGCTAGGAGTCAATGCCCAAGGTCCTAAATGCAATGGGGTCATAGAGTTGCACAGCATGGAAAGAGGCCCTTCAGCCCACCGCATCTATGTTGACCATCATGCCTCTCTATACTATTTGTCTGCATTCCATGTCCCTCTATGCCCTGCTCATTCAAGTACCTGTCCACCACTTCCTTTGGCAGCTCATTTCAGATACCAACTACTCTTTGTGTGAAAAATTTATCCCTCAGATCCCCTTTAAACCCCCTCCCTCTCAATATAAACCTATATTTTAGCCACCTCTACCATGGGGAACTCTGGCTATCTACTATATCTGTGCCGCTCATAATTTTATATACCTCTATCATGTCACCTTTCAGCTTCTATTACTCACAGAAAACAGACCCAACCTATCCAATCTCTCCTTATAACTCAAGTGCTCCATTCTAGGCAACATCCTTGTGAATCTTTTCTGCATGCCCTCGAGCTTAATCACTTCCTTCTGACCAGACTGCACACACAAGTGCAGCCTACGCAAAGTTTTGTACAACTGCAGCATGACATCCCAACTCTTGTACTCAATACCTCGGCTGATGAAGGCAAGCCATGCCGTATGCCTTCTTCACCTCCCTGTCTACCTGTGTTGCCACTTTAAGGAATAGTGTACTTGTACCTTAAGGATTCTCTGTTCAAATAGTCAAGGTCAGAAAATCCGTCTGCAGTTCCCTTATCCTACCCATTGCACTGCTAACCACACTAAGAGCTCACTGCACCACACAACCCTGGCTCTCTACCTATAGTTTCTGCCAATCAGGATACACAACAAGTATGCATATGCTAAATTGCATCCTCAACCATCTACCAATACTGCAAGACCAATCTCACAGTTTGCACATGCTTCCAACTATACACCTGTTGTGACTACAACGCTCAATCAGATTGCACAGTATTCACTGACACACTCCTCTCTCTCTTAGGGCAAAGTGCTACAATATCAGAGACGGCTGCAGCCAACTGGTGAGGCCAGGCTCAATTGTTTCATTTTAACCTCATACACGCGATGCTGGCCAGAAATGGAGCAACCATAACTCCGTACTCAACAGGTGCAGGGAGGCAAGACTGTGAAGAGCAATGATATCCAGATACTTTATTTTCCTCCTCAGATTCTCCTTCCACTTCCTTCCACAATCTCTTCTGATTTGAACAATGAAGTACAAACATGCACTTGCACTTCCCCACCACAGTCCTACCTGATATCTAATGTTGTCAGCAACAGTAGAGGAGTGAGAAGAGCTTGGAGAGAAAGACATGACTCACTCGATTTAACGCACTCAGTCACCAGCTCAGATACTAACACTGTAATTTAGAGGAAGGCTGAGAAACAGACTCTGTACTTGGGTCAGGGATTGGGAACTTACAGCTGGCAATGAGGCAGGGACAAAGGGGAGCACAGGAGCAGGCTGGCTACAGGGTGAGGCAGCACATGAGTCCTGTTGTAGAGGATAGAAGTGAGCATTCCGTCAGGCAGGCTGTAGGCAGAGGGTGAGTGAAATGCTTGGTGCAGTCAGGTCTGCTAGAAAACTTATGAAGAGTGTCAAGGAGTTTGTGGGAGTTTGGGATCAACTTCACGCGTTGTATTTTATGGAGCTTGGAGTCCGTTCTGGTGAAGCCAACCCTGATGCAGCTTCTGATGGCCAATGTTCAGCTTTTGCAGCAACACAAGAAGAAACCACCCAGTGTCTGGATGCTGCAGTGGAAGTTGAGATGGAAGATCAGTGTAATCAAGAGCGAGCTCAGAACTGCTTCATCATATCCCGTGGATACCAAGGTTCACAGGGCTTACAGGTTGCCATGGTAATCCAGCAATCTCTCCTTGCATAGGTTAATAGGACAGACATGACTCCACCCCAGGGAAGTAACTGGCTCCATGAACTTGCTGCCGTCTCAAGCTGACTGCACTCCCTCTCTGACCACTGCCTCTCTGCCAGTGTCTTCAATGCTGAGTGTCAGCCAGCCTAAACCATCCATCCCTTTCTCTCAGTTTCTCTGTCTCCACCACAACTGTTCTTGAGATGAGGCTTTCCGCTTGAGGACATCTGAGATGTCCTCCTTTCTCAGGAAACATGGATTCTTCCTCCACTGTGGTTGATGGAGCCCTCAGCCACATCTCCTCCGTTTCCTGTACTTCTGCTCTCACCCTCCCTCCCTCCAGACAGAACAGCAATAGGGTTCCCTTGGTCCTGTTTTCTTTAATTCTTTGGATCACAACTCGTTAATTTGCACTAGTCTGAAGTTATCACCTTTTCAGATTTCCTCCCTAAAAAAAATGTGAGCATAATGAACCAATACTGGGGATGAATCTGACTTGGAAAACAATTCCAACTGAGTTATGGACCTTGAGTGAGACCATTCCACCACTTCTACCACTTCCTACTACTGTACCCAACCACCCAGACCTTCCCCCTGCTCCCTAAGAGACATTTAATCTTTTCTGGTATTTCACGTAAGTGAATCTCTCCATCAAAAATATGGGGTGAGTTTAAGGATGTGCCACTGACCCCTCCAAACTGATTATTCTGATCTCTGTACCAAAATACCTGGTCAGTCCATCCATAGAGTTTAGTCACTAGAAAGGCAGATCAGAGAACTGGATGCAGAGATGATCATAGTTAATTTCTGACCCCCTTCAGTTTACTAGCCATTCATTTAATCACCTGGAAATCCAGATGATTAATACATCTATCAGATTTCCTAATTTATTTTCCCATTAAATAAACATGACAACATTATTTATTAAATGTATTCACTAATATTATTGCATTTCAAGGAAATTTAATCACAAAGTCCTTGCAATTCAGTGGCAAACAATAATTATTCTGAAAATCACACCAGATGGCAATGCTTTAAATATTCATCTTTTGCTTTGCGTATCTAGAAAGTTCTTTGGAACCTAAGCATCCGTTGATCAATTTATTTAATTATTTAACTACATTAAAAATTGTGCTTCCCTCCATTCTGGTTGCTTATTTCATAAAATACAAAAAATTTGTCCAATATGAAGACTTCTGTACAATCACAATGCACTAAGATATTTTGGTTTTAATTTATCATTGGTATATGTCACATGTACCGAAATACAGTAAAAAGCTTAGTTTTGCAAGCCATCCATACAGACCATTTCAAAACATAAGTACTTTAAGGTAGTACAAAAGGAAAAGCAATAACAGAATGCAGAATATAGTGTTACAGTTACAAGAAAGTGCAGTACAGGTAGACAATAAAGTGCAAAGGTCATGATGAGGTAGATTGTGAGGTCAAGAGTCCATCTTTAATGTATAAGTGGTCTATTCAAGAGTCTTATAACAGTGGGATAGAAGCTGTTCTTGAGTCCGGTGATGTGTGTTTTCAAGCTTTTGTATCTTCTGCCTGATGAAAGGGGGGAGAAGAGAGAATGTCTTGGGGAGAGGGGACTTTAATGTGTGGTTGTTTTCTGAGGCAGCACAAAGTGTAGACCCAGTCCATGCAGGGGAGGTTGTATTTCACTGTGTGTTTCGATGTACATGTGACTAATAAAGATATCTTATCTTATCTTATTTATTCTCCACCATCCAGCTTTCCTTAGCAGTTTTTCCTAAAGGTCAAATTTACTGCATAGCCAGCACAAATAATTAAGTTATTGAGGAAAGTTTTATCATATCTCATCTCCCAATATTGTTCAATACACTTTATTGATCAGCACTTCTTCTTCCTCATGAGCAGCAAACACCACATTTACTTTACACTTCAGATTCTGTTAACTTTGGAGATCTCCTCAGGCTGAAAAACCTTGTATGACAGACCAATGCTCTGGGTGTATTGTCAATTTTGACCCTGCTCTTCAATTTACATTTCTCGGTTTTTCTGCCTTCTCTCCTTATTTTGACAAAACACACACAATTGTCTTTTAGTCTTTCTTTGGAGCTACATAAGTCTTCAAATAACAGACTCAGTGGGGTTGGCAAACACGCATCTCTTCTTTTCATGGATTTCCCCATTGTTATCATGTCTGCCTATCTTGGCATCACCAAGGCACACATAGAAGTTGCATTGATGATGGAATCACCTACTTTAAATATTTTAAAATATAAAAACAAAAAACTGAGAAGACTTTTGAGCCTGTCCTGGAACATCCTCATCCCTATCTGTCATCTCTGCTCGCTCACTCTCCCACTCCAACCCTAGAGTAACATAAATCTCCTGCATCAGCCAACAAATATAAAGCAACTTAGGAAAGGTCTGGGAGCTATAAGTTTTACTACAAAATCCAAAGATTAGTATTTTATCAAAAATCTGATCTTTAAAGCTTGAGCACATATTCCACTGACAGTTTGGAAACCGACATCTAGGTGTTCGACATGGGTCTTCTCTGCCTTTGATGGGCATGTACAACTAGGCTGTTGACCATGCACATTGATATAAAATGGCATACACCTCACAACTGACCTTTCATCAAACATAAGAGGTGGAAAGTACCTGGAGTACAAAGGACCACTTGAATCTATGGCAGCTGCCAGAAAGGTCAGCTGTGAGCTTTGTGCCATTTTATATCGATGTCTCCTTCATTACAGTTCCTTAAGTCCAACAGTAAAATATTTTAAGTCTCATATAAATAGGCATGGATCCCTAGTACAGTGCTGCTTTAAAGTATGTTTTATTGGAATAAAGTAGGTTTTCTGACCTTGTATATTTAGTCTTTCATAATAACATTGAAAAGTTGTGCACAAGTACTGATAATTTTGTCAGTCCATTGGAAGTAAAAATTGAGCTCATTTGTTTCTGTTCAATGTAGTTATGGATCTACACGCTGTGAATTGTCACAATAATTCAAATTGTTATAAAATACCTTGTGTATCCATGCAGTAGTTTTCTAATTTACATGTAGAGTTCTAGTTGTGATAGATTACTTCACCGCCACCCTCTTATTTTTCTTTCTGTAGTCTCGCTGGTGATGGGCATACCTACAGTAAAGAGAGAATCACAAATTACCTCATGGACACACTGAACTCCCTTATCTATGAGCTTTCTCCTGATGAAAAGAGAGATTGTGTCATTGTTGTTCTCATTGCAGAGGTTGGTTACGTTTTCAACATTATTTTAACTTTAACAACGTTAATCTAAACTTGACTTTTAAATGAGGTTATAAAGTTCATTATTTATCCATGAGAACTACCAAATGTTTTATATCTGTTTGTGGAATTACAAGTTACTCTATTGGCATTTGCCATTAGTCACGTTGTGTGAACAAGCTCCTGTGGCTCAAAAACAGGAGTAAATAGTGAAGGGACAATCTGTTGAATTGCTGTTCATCAATTAGATATTCAAACACAAAGCAAACATTTCCAAGAAGCAAACATTAATTAGGCCATATTTGCTCTTGTCAAATACCACAAAACTTGCTGTGCCTTTGCAATATTTCTTTTTGTCTTGGCCAAACTAATTTTCTAAATGGTTTTGAGCTTGCAGTAATTCTTCAATCATTCAATGGCCTTTGTTATTGACCTCAATTTTAAAAACACACATCTCTCATAAAGAAGCCAGTGCAACTCCACTGGGTTGCTTATACTACTTACAACACCTGGGGAACACTTCATTCCCTGACACAATGGTTTGGATTTTGTGGACTGCGATGATGTTCAACACTGACCTCAAAGAGAGCAGCCCACAAAGATTCTGCAATCTCAGTGGCATGATTGTCCAGCTCCCAAAATTTCCAGTTGTCAGGCTTTAGCTACGGGAGATCTCAAGTGTCCAGCAACCACCCCCATTGGAAAATTCTCAACAAACCGGTCTAAAAGTAGCTAAAAAGCTTCAATTTTTAACCCACTTGTAGCGGTTGCTACCGCGGAATAAAACAAGACCCTACTCAGAGGATGCCAAACAGAACTGGTTTATTTTCCCGCCTTGCGCGGGCCCTTTAAGGGAGAATGTTCCCACCCAAAACGTCATCAGGACTTTCCCGCGCGCGGGTTCTCCCTTCGCTCGGAAAGACGAGGCCCGCCGCCATCTTGGGCCTCGTCGCTCTGATGCCGCGCGACCCGACTGCTGAGCCGGTTCGCCGACTAGACGATGAGTCGCCACACATCCCCCCCCAGAACCGGCGATACAGTCCCCAAGGTCCGTGGGCTGTGCCAGCTGCCGCTTAGGGGGGCGGGCCTCTGCGTCGCGGTGTGGCAACCTCGACAGGCTGTTGCAGATCCAAATGGGCCGGTTTGAGGCGGTCCGCCGTGAAAACCTGTTCCCTGCCTCCAATGTCCAAAATAAAAGTGGATCCGTTATTCCGTATGACTCGGAACGGTCCCTCATATGGTCGTTGCAATGGCGCCCGAGGTGTGCCCCTGCGAACGAAAACAAACTTACAGTCCCGTAGTTCCTTGGGCTGGCAGGATGGGGCTTGACCGTGCCGTGAGGTGGGAATCGGGGCCAAGGCGCCAAGCCTCTCGCGCAGTCTTTGTAAGACTGCTGGGGGTTGTTCCCCTTGGTCCCGAAGGGCAGGTATGAAATCCCGGGGACAACTAGTGGCGCCCCGTATACAAGCTCAGCTGACGAAGTGCGGAGGTCTTCTTTGGGGCAGTGCGTATGCCGAGCACCCCCCCCCCCCCCCCCCCCCCCGCCCCCCCCCCCCCCCCACCCCCCCCCCCCCCCCCCCCCCCCCCCCCCCCCCCCCCAGCGACCCAAGGCAGCTCGCAACCAGTTAGGACCTTCAGGCGGGCCATCAAGGCCGATTCAGATGGCGGTGAAAACGTTCCACCAACCCGTTTGATTGAGGATGGTAGGCCGTGGTGGGTTCAGCTGCGTCCCTAGCAGGTTCGCTAATGCAGCCCAGAGACTGGAAGTGAATTGGGTGCCTCTGTCTGAAGTGATGTGGGCCGGAACGCCAAAACGTGAGACCCAAGTTGTGAGCAGCGCCCGGGCGCAGGAATCAGTTGTGATGTCAGTCAGGGGGGTTGCCTCAGGCCACCTCGTGAACCGGTCCACGATGGTAAGGAGGTACCGGGCTCCTCTTGAAACCGGCAGAGGGCCCACGAGGTCGACGTGTATGTGGTCGAACCTCCTACGGGTAGGCTCGAACTGCTGTGGGGGACCTTGGTGTGTCGCTGGATTTTTGACGTCTGGCAGTGCGGACAAGTCCTGGCCCACTCACTGACCTTTGCGCAGGCCATGCCAGACAAACTTGCTGGTAACCAGTCGGACAGTAGATCTGATGGACGGGTGCGCCAACCCATGTACCGAGTCAAAAACGCGTCTCCGCCAGGCTGCAGGGACTATAGGGCGGGGCTGACCAGTCGCAACGTCGCAAAGTAGGGTCCGCTGACCTGGACCACCAAGAAATCTCGGAGCTGCAGACCCGAGACTGCGGTTCTGTAGCTGGGCAGTTCGTCGTCGGCTTGCTGTGCGTCAGCTAGGGCCGTGTAGTCGACCCAAGGATAGGTTGTGGATGGTTGGTCTGGAAAGTGCATCAGCAACGACATTATCCTTTCCGGAGACATGTTGGATGTCAGTTGTGAATCGGAAATGTAGGATAAATGTCTCTGCTGACGAGCTGACCAGGGATCGGAGACTTTGGAGAAGGCAAAGGACAGAGGCTTATGATCGGTGAAAGCGGTGAAAGGCTGCCTTCTAGAAAGTATCGGAAATGCCGGACCGCCAGATACAGCGCTAGAAGTTCCCGATCAAAAGTGCTGTACTTCAGTTCGGGCGGTCTAAGGTGCTTGCTGAAAAATGCCAAGGGTTGCCAGCGGCCTTCGAGTAGCTGTTCCAGTACCCACCCACCACGGTGTTGGACGCGTCTACCGTAAGGGCAGTCGGGACGTCAGTCTGGGGTGTACCAGCATCGTGGCGTCTGCCAGGGCGTCTTTGGCCTTAACGAAAGCAGCCGCAGCCTCGTCAGTCCAGGTGACGTCCTTGCCCTTACCAGCAGCAGCGAGAACAGAGGGCGCATGATACGGGCTGCTGCAGGGATGAAACGATGGTAAAGTTGACCATCCCAAGGAATTCCTGTAGGCCTTGACTGTGTCGGGCGGGCAAAATGGCGGATAGCATCCACCTTGGCGGGTAGGGGTGTTGCCCCGTCGCTGGTGATTTTGTGGCCGAGGAAATCGATAGAGTCAAGTTTGAATTGGCACTTGGAGGGGATCGTGAGGCCGAAATCGCGGAGGCGGAATACAGCTGGCGGAGGTGGGAAAGGTGTTCCTGGCGGTTACGGCTGGCGATCAGTATGTCGTCCAAGTAAATGAACACGAAGTCCAGATCTCGGCCTACCGCGTCCATCAGCCGCTGAAGGTCTGCGCGGCGTTCTAAGGCCGAACGGCATCCGAAGGAATTCGAACAGGCCGAATGGGTGATAATCGCAGTTTTGGGGACGTCATCCGGATGGACCGGGATTTGGTGGTATCCCCTAACGAGGTCCACTTTGGAAAAGATGCGGGCCCGTGTAAGTTCGCTGCGAAGTCCTGGATGTGAGGGATGGGATAGCGGTCGGGGTGGTGGCGTCATTCAGCCTGCGGTAGTCGCCGCAGGGCCTCCACCCTCCGGTGGCTTTGGGGACCATGTGCAGGGGGGAGGCCCAGGGGCTGTCTGACCTGCGAACAATCCCCAGCTCCTCCATGTGACGGAACTCTTCCTTTGCCAGGCGGAGCTTGTCTGGAGGTAATCGTCGTGCTTGGGCATGAAGGGGTGGCCCTGTGGTAATGATGTGGTGTCGTACCCCGTGTCTGGGCCTAGAATTTGTAAACGAAGGTGCCAAAATCGATGGGAATTCGGCTAGGAGCTTGGCGAAATCGTCGCCAGAAAGGGAAATGGAGTCCAGGCGCGGGGCTGGTGGGCTGATTTCTCCCAGGGGATAGGTCCGAGAGTGCTAGAGTGGACTAACCGCTTCCTTCGCAGGTCGACTAACAGGTTGTGGGCCCGAAGGAAATCGGCTCCTAGGAGTGGTCGGGCGACGGTGGCAAGGGTAAAGGTCCAGGTAAAACGGCTGCCGCCAAAGTGTAATTGAAGCGTACGGGTGCCGAAAGACCGTATCGTTGTACCGTTGGCGGCATTGAGTAGAGGACCTGGTGGCCTGTCACGAGTGTCGCGGCCTGTCGGGGGCAAAATACTGACCTCCGCTCCAGTATCAATGAGGAAACGCCGTCCAGATTTCTTGTCCTGAACGAAGAGGAGGCTCTGTCGGCGGCCAGCCGCCGTAGCCATCAGCGGTGGCTGGCCCTGGCGTTTCCCTGAAACTTGCAGGGTGGGCGGCATCGACGGGCCTCCGCACCCCACCTCTGATGGTAGAAGCACAGCTGGTCACCCGTGTCATCGTCTGCGTTCCTGGGGCGTGGCTGCTCGGTTGCTGGGGCCGGGCGAGGCGGGCGTTGGGCTCGCGGCCTGGTGATTTGACTGACGGACGAACTGCTCTCGCGCTTGGCCCTCCACAGGACATCTGCCCGGGCGGCCACCCCACGGGGGTTGCTGAAGTCGGCGTCAGCTAACAACAAGTGGATGTCATCGGGGAGCTGTTCGAGGAAGGCCTGTTCGAACCCAGGCATGGCTTGTGTCCCTCGGCCAATGCCAGCATCTCATTCATTAGGGCGGATGGGGATCTGTCCCCCAGGCCATCCAGATGAAGCAGGCGGGCGGCGCGCTCACGACAGGAGAGGCCGAAGGTCCGGATCAAAAGGTCTTTGAAAGCCGGGTACTTATCTTCCTCCGGAGGCGACTGGATGAAGTCTCCAACCTGGGCGGCTGTCTCCTGGTCCAGAGAGCTAACCACATGGTAGTACTTCGTGGAGTCGGAGGTGATCTGCCGAAGGTGGAATTGCGCTTCGGCCTGGTCAAACCAGACGCTGGGCCGAAGTGTCCAAAAGGTGGGCAGCTTGAGGGCCACTGCGTTGGCTGCTGCGCTGTCGTCCATTTCGCGGGTCCAAAAGCCGTTTGGACCGTCAGGGTCACCAATGTAGTGGTTGCTACCGCGGAATAAAACAAGACTCTACTCGGAGGATTGCCAAACAGAACTGGTTTATTTTCCCGCCTTGCGCGGGCCCTTTAAGGGAGAATGTTCCCGCCCAAAACAACTGGCAATGACGTAAGTCCTACGTCATCAGGACTTCCCCGCGCGTGGGTTCTCCCCGTCGCTCGGAAAGACGAGGCCCGCCACCATCTTGGGCCTCGTCGCTCCAACGCTGCGCGACCCGACTGCCGAGCCAGTTCGCCCGACTAGACGGTGAGTCGCCACACACTGTAAGAATTTTTCAGACTGGGATATAAAAGTTGGGCTAAGTGGATAAGGTTAAAGTGGAAGCTGAAATACTAAATAAAGAAGATTTTAAAATGTTCAAAAATTATTGAATAACATAATAATTATCTGAGGGAATTAAACTCCATGCATACAAAATTAGTGTTTTTTTCCAAGGCCAAAGAGATTGTTAAACATGCCTTAGTTATTAAAAACTGTTTCAACAAGACATGACATTTCAGGGTAATTTAAAGCCAAGACAAGGGGTTAGTGATTTGGGTCAATGATATTTTATCAGAATTGATAAAAATTAGACATCAAAAATCTCTCAAGCTGCAGAGTAAGGGAGGGATGGAGAGAACAATGGGATTGTCTGTGATAAGGTGGAGACCAAGAGAGATTGAGCTGCAGAACTGGCAATGATGTTGACTGAGAGATGGTGCTGAAATCTCAGCTAATCCACCTGGAGGAGGTGTAAATAGAACAAAATGGCTGTAGGCAGAGGGTAAGAGCGAAAGAAATAAAAACAGTGCTTGAACTGTTACGAAACACTGAAGAAATAAAACACCACAGTTGCTGGAAATTTGAAATAAAAACAGGAAGTGCTGGAAATATTCAACAGGTCAGGCGGCATCTGTGGAAAGAAGGAAAAAAAAGGAGATAACGTCACAGTAACCTCACATTGGAGCTGACCAAATCTGATACAAACTGGATAGGCTTTTTTGTCTGAAATTGTTGAATTCAGTGTTGAGTCCTGAGGGCTGTTCATGCACAGCAGGAGGCTGAGATGCTGTTCCTTGAGCTTTCATGGGGCTTCATTGGAACAAGAACAGAGAGGTCTGTGGGAATATGATGGAGAATTAAAGTCACATGCATGGTGAACCTTGAGCATTGAATAGAGGGTAGAAACTGTTTCATATGACCTTTTCCCTGGTCCAGCATTTCTTCAGGAGCCTGAGATGTTTAGACTACTCTGTACACGCAATTGCATCTTGGCCAGCATTAGCCATGAAATGAAGTGAGTGAATGTTCTGCTTTCCCACATTACTTCCCCACATTATTTTGGATACGGACTGATTGCCCTGGGGTCCATCAGAATAGAGAATCCAAGTGATCCCTTGATCACCCGGGAACAGGGACTGGATATAATTAACATTTTGTCTTTCTCTTCCTACCAAAATTCTACAATCTTGGGGCCTCCTAGCTACAGCAACAGCAGCAAGCAAAAGGCATTTTGCTAGTGGGCCTTAAGTAGGCCTACAGCTCCACCCCTTTATCTAGGCTATAGTTACAATGCAAGGGCTCCTGGGGTAGGAAGAGCTCTGCAGCCATGCTGATAAGTTCAACCCAGGACATCTGAACACTCAGTACCCTTCATGAGGATAGCAGCTTCTGGATATGCTGTTCTTGTCTGAACAGGAAGGAGGAGAAAAATCAACTGCTGCCAGTTAGTCAGGTGGTTTCCTTTACCTGTTCAGTTATTGCTTGTTCCATTGTAGATTGCCCAGATTTTAACAGAGATGTGGGGTCTTGCAGTAAATGTCTTCTGTGGGATGTCCATAATCTACAACCTGAAAAACATTTTAGCCCATTACTGCTCAAAGTGCAAGCTGATAACAAGGATAACAGGTATCTGGTCCTCAATGATTGATGGGATCAACTGACTACCTCCTCATCTAATGAGGTAAGTGTTAGAGAAAGAAACAGGAATGATGGAAGAGGAACAAGAGTGAATTAGATACAAAAATGGAGAGAACGAAAGATTGGACAGTTCGCTCCCTAATCTGGGTTTCAGTTAAATTTATGCTGAAACTTTGATGGGGGAGGGGTAGGAAAAAACCCTTGTGGAAATTTCCAGTGGTAATGGTTTGCCATTCATTCTATATCACAAGATCACAAGATAAGGGAGCAGAAGCAGGCCATTCGGCCCATCGAGTCTGCTCCAAGGAAAAGGGAAAAAGAAATGGGGTGGGAAAAAAAAGAGAAAAAAAAAACTATTCTAATCCCATTTGCCAGCACTCCTGTTCCATCGAAAAAGTCCAAGCATTCAGGCTAAAACTTATGATGGCACTTTTTAGTATGATATGCATTATTGGCAAAACAAATAGTTGGCATTCACTTTAAACTCATTCTGCATAATGCCTGAAAACTTGCTGGTAATCTACAGAAGATCATCTCAGCACAACAAGGCAGAAACAAATGTTTTCAGCTTAGAACGGAGAGCAGATGATAAAGACATCTCCAGACTCCAACCCTACCACCATGATTTATCTGCTGAATCTGTTCTGAGGCAGCCAAGAACAACAGACAATATCAAAGACATCCTTTCTGTTTGGCAGGCAATTACATTATTAATCAGTTTTACCATTCAAGTGAAAAGTGAGAGCAGAAGTTTCCCAGCTATTGTGATGGGTTTTTATTTGGCTTTGACACCTGACTTGCACATCAAAGAGAGAGGCTCCAACAACAGCATACATTTAACATTCCAAAGACACACAGTAAAGGAAATGTTATGTCCCACAAAATAAATGTATAGCACCAGGATTCCAGTGCCATGTACTCCAATTTCAATGACAAATTGAAATTTGGGAGCTTCTTGAGAGTTGCATGGTTTGCAATTTTTGTTTTGGGAGCTCTGCATCACTGACGCAAACAGGAGCTACACAAAAATTTACTTCCATTCAATGACATACAAAGCCAGCCTGGTCACTTTAATGGCATTCAATAGCATCCATCTGGCCAGCATTATCTAGGGGGCCATTCGTGCAGAAGCAGGAGTGACCACCACCAATCTCCAGGCTTGTATCCCCACCACCTGCCACTTATCTCCCAGAAAAGCACACATTCTCACCCACCAGCATTGAAACTATTTGACCAATTCTTCTTGACAGCTGAACCTGGCCCATTCTAACTACTGATCATATCCCAGCAATCAAACCATCCACCAACCACTAATTGCACCCACTGACTACTGAATCTACTGCCCCTTCCATCCAGCCCACAATAGCTACTAATCCTATCCCATAAATCATGCTCCCCAACTACCAATTCCATCTCCCCATCACTAATTCCACCTCCAATAATCACCCCTAGCACCAACCCTTAATCAATACCTCTGTACCCATTATACCAACCCCCAGAGTTTTTTCAATCTCCAGTACCCCTCCCTACCCCGATCTCCTTTCACATCCTCCTCAATCTGGCCCTGGCCCCTGGACATTTCCTTCAACTTTTTCAGAAAGGCAGCATGTGAGAAGGAAAGGCTGGTTTTATGTGAGACCTGATCCATAGTGCACAATACCTTGGGCATTGTAAGGTGCAGAATTTTACGATAGTAGGCCCTCAAGCAAATCTCTGTGAAGCAACTAACTAGTGTGCGTATTACCTAGGCAATGTGTTGCACCTCACTTAGTTAGTAGTCATTCATATGCTGGTTTGATAGCCACCAAGCTGACCATGAATAGATACTATAAATAAGCATGGCCCCATTTCCATCCAGTATTTGCATAAAGATAGCTCTAGCATAATTAGCTGGCTAAACACACAGATTATGTCAGATTTTGCCGTGATGGTATAGCACTTACAATCATATCACTCTTTGATCTTCTCATGGGTTTTTGAATCACAGCTTCCCCATCACTAATGGGGCTTCAAATTTTATGGTTTAGTTTGAGTGTATTCATTTGGTTGTTATTAACCTTTGGCACAATCAGTTTTTCCCAGCTTTTAAAATAAACCACACTCAAAAACTGCATTAACAGTTGGTGTCTATAAAGTTCAAATAAATTGAACTTGACAATAATAACAATTTATGCACATTCAAAATCACATCAAAATTATAACTAACCATTGTCTACTACATCAACAATTTCCACTGACCAGTGCATCCCACAAAATTGTGACTACCTAATAGTTTATATACATCTTTTGAAAACTACCAGGACCATTCTTAAAGCAAAACGAATGAATGACAATGTAAATTCTGCTTGACTGAAATTATCAGGGAAAAAAGCCTTGATTTTTACAAGTAACTCTTCAAGTTACATTGTTATCAGTTAAGATCAAATATTTCAAGCCTCATGGTTTAACAGCAAGGTGTCTTCTTAACATTGCCCAGAAATTCTAGTGTAACCCAATAGGTGCACCAGATGGTCTCAGTAGCCGGGTACCAATCAACTGTCCCCATCCCTCTCCCATTCCCCCAAACTGCACTGCTTCTGAAAACAGAGATCTTGGGCAGAACATAGAAAATATATTGCTTGGTTCTCCTTTCAGAGTCAAAGTTCAGGATGCCCAGCTACCACACACCAAGCTGAACCTGTGTTCTGGCCAAAAGGAAGAGTGCCATCAAGACAGTAGAGACTTGATATTCGGTGGGGTGGGAGGGGATTGTGAGACAATAGCGCTGATATTATGAGAATAATGAGACACTTTAAAAAATAAAAAGTGTTATACATGAAGAATTTTCTAGTTTCTTGCTGTAGCTGCACTTCAGAAATGTGCATGCTACACTGGCGACATTTACACGAGTGGGTAGATTTTATTTGTATTCATTGCTTTGGTGGTAATCTGGTAAAGCAGTGGTGCCAACCTTTATCAAGCTCACTTCATTTTCATTCACCTAAGAAAAGAAATGAAAGCCAGATTGATTCTATATTGTGTGGGCATCTAAATTGTGAGATAAGCAACAAAATCCATCCTATAATTACTCCTACTTATGCAAATATCTTCCTGCCCAGAATTATCTCTCCTATGTGTGGCAAATCAAATGCAAGGTTAATCATTTCCTGGTATGATTGCAGGAAGCAGAATTCTTGGATCATCTATTAGACTACAGCAGACATATGACTTGTCATGATAACTATAATCTCTCCTGTACTTTGACTTTTTAATGTGTGTCTAGTCAGAACATTGGTCATTCTGACCTAACTCCATTGTCAAATCACTTATTCAGTGAGATGAGAAATAATACATCACACTGGTAGGCTAGGCTACCCGCCTTTAGCCTTGAGATCTGAGATCTATTCAAGTAATTGGAAGTAAAGGGCAATGCAACAGACACATGGCAGCAACCTCTCCTTGTCGGAGGATGAAGCAAACATGCAGGCAGAGGGAGTGCCAGAATGGAGGGAACAAAGTGGAGGGGGGCCTACAGACAAATACGGGTGAAGAAGGAATTCAGCTCTCTGCCCCCAAAGATCAGGAGCAACACAGAGGTCATCAGTCCCCAGCTCTGGGAGACTGGGAGCAGGACAGCCTCCAGCACACACCAGCTCCAGGAGACTGGGAGTAGCACAGCGTCCAGCACACCCCAGCTCTGGGAGACCTGGAGTTGTACAGAGGCCATCGGCCCCCAGCTCTAGGAGACTGAGAACAACACAGAAACCGTCAGATCCAGAAGACCGGGAGCAGCACGATGTCCGGCGCATCCCAGCTCCAAGAGGTGGAGGGTGCAGAACAGTCAGAGCCAGAGGGCAGAACAGGAACAGGGACTAATCTCCCCCCAGTGACACCACCGGCAACGCCACATGCTGGTCAGGACCATTCCCAGTACCTGAGCCCAAAAACAGTGAGGCAGTTCACCAAAGCTGTGGGCATGAGGGCTCAGGCTGATTGACTGATTTGTATTTGTGATTCCTGAACTCAAATAACTATAGAGGTAAAACTGGCATCTCTAAACATGCGCAGTGTGAAAAGCACTGTGTGATGTGTTAACACCTTGCAATACCATGCCAAGATCAAGGCAGGTGTGACTTTTTTACAGGAGTGTGGGCTGCCACACCTCTGTAACTGTCGGAGGTGGTCACGATGATGGTCCCAGGGATTGTCTATATGGTTGGGGGGGTGCTCTGCTGCAGGGAGGCAACTTCTCAATCACTGAAGTCAAAGAGGTGGTACAGGGTGGGGCTCCTTGTAGCTCATATAAAGTACTGTAACAATCTGCTCCAGCTAATTAATTTGTATGCCTTGCCCATGCTGAGCGAGTTGCTAGCTGTCCTCCAGCAGCTCCTACCACTGCTGGTGATGTCCCTACCATCGTTCTGGCTGGAGACTTCAACTGCATCATTGATGCCGCTGGACAATTTGGCAGCGCCAATGGGAGACTGGACAGCAGATCCAGACTCCTGATGGGAATGGTGAAAGATGCAAAGTTGTGCGATGCCTTCAGTATCCCTGCAGGTGGAGCATAACTGCAATAACACCTGGACAGGAACGAGCAACTCAGTACGGACTTCCTCTTCACATCGAAGGCAGTCATGGTCAGATCCACCGATGTCACGCCGGTGTTATTCTCTGACCACTGCCTCCTTCGAGCCTCCTGTCACCTACAGGAGGACCTGAAGGCAGGCAGGGGGACGTGGAAGTTAAATGTCCAGCTGCTGGCCCCAGAGAACATCGAGGAACTAAAGGGGGATTACACAGACTGAAGAACTGTGAAGCCCCTCTTTGACTCCCCGATTCACTGGTGGGAGGCAACCAAGGAGAACACCAAGAGGTTCTTCATCCTCAAAGGTGTTCAGAAAGCTAGACAGAGTCAGAGGTAACTGCGCCAACTCCAGACAGACTTCTGCAGTTGAAGGTGGTGGATATGAGAGAACAACTCCGAGAGGTGAAGAGCCAGCAAGCTGTGCTCTTTGTCTTGGAATCCTCCAAGATCAACTTTCAATCCAGAGTCTGCTCCGTGGAGCAGGATGAGATGTGCTCACAATTCTTCTTCTTCCACAGCCTTGAGGAAGAGGATAGCTCAGTAACATCCTCACAGACAGAGATACTGAGGATCTGTAGATCCTTTTATGCTGGTCTGTATGACAGTAAGACCACAGACAATCTCCCAAAATTTCCTATCCTCTATCACAGACGTGCTAGATGACAACAAAAGGGAGAGCCTGGATCAGCCATTGCCCCTGGAGGAGCTGACTGGCTCCATCCGTTCCCTTGGCACGAATAAAACTCCTGGAAGCAATGGCTTACCGGCAGAGCTGTATTCGGCTCTGTGGGACTGGATGGGCCCGGACCTGCTGGAAGTGTATACCACTATGCTTCTGGCTGGCAGCATGTCAGACTCCATGAGAAATGGGCATTATTACCCTCATCAACAAGCAGAAGTGGGAGAAAGAGGACATCAGGAATTGGAGACCCATTTCACTGTTGAATGTGGACTATAAGATCCTGTCCAAGGCCATCGCCAACTGGGTCAAGTTTGCTCTGGGACAGGTGATCCACCCAGACCAAACCTGTGCTGTACATGGCAGGAAAATCTCTGACAGCATTGCGCTGCTCAAGGATACCATCGCCCATGTGCAGGACAGAGGGGTGGATGTCTGCCTGGTCAGCATGGACCAGGAGAAGGTCTTTGACAGGATATCACACATGTACATGTTGGATTTGCCCTCCAAGATGGGTTTTGGGGAGGGAATCAGAAGTTGGATCCAACTGCTCTACACGGATATGCATTCCAAATCAATGGGTGGGAGACAGATAGTTTCCCCATCAAGTCTGGAGTCAGGCAGGGTTGTCTACTCTCCCTTGTCTTGTTTATATGCATTGAACCCTTTGCCAAATCCATCAGGAAGGACAAGAGCATAATATGGGTGATGTTGCCAGGCAATGGAGGCACACAAGTCAAAACCATCCTGTACATGGACGATGTCACCATGGATCTTCTGCTCAGGTCCATGGTCTGTTCACAGATTGATCAGCATCTGCGACCAGTTCAAGTTGGCATCTGGGGCCAGAGTCAACCGCAGGAAGAGTGAGGCCATGCTCTTCTGTAACTGGCCCGACTGATCCAATGTCCCCTTCACCATCAGGTCTGGCTACCTGAAGGTGTTGGGGATCTGGTTCGGAGGGGCTGAGGCATGTAACAAGAATTGGCTAGAGTGGATTGGTAAGGTAAAACAAAAACTGGGTTTGTGGAAATGGCGTTCTCTGTCAATGACTGGGAAGAACTTGGTCATCAGGTGTGCTGTGCTCTCAGGGCTGCTGTACTTGGTACAGGTGTGGCCTGTTCCTCGCTCCTCTGCCTCGGCAATCACCTGGGATGTCTTCCAGTTTATCTGGGGGTCCAACATGGAGTGAGCCCAACAGGCCACTCTGCATAAGTCCCCTGACAATGGGGGCAAAAGTGTACCCAATGTTGCCCCCATCCTGATGACCACCTTCGTGTGTGGCTGTATCAGTCAGTGTGTGGACCCAAAGTATGTGGGCACCAAGTGTCACTATGTGCTGAGGTTCTACCTGTCGCTGGTGTTGTGGAAGATAGGACTGGCCCCTCTATAGCGCAACGCCGCAATCAGCTGGATGTTGCCACATTACCTGTCCTTTGTGGAAGAGTTCTTCCAAGTAAACACCTTTGACCACAAGTCCATCAGACAGTGGTCAGTGCAGAACGTACTGCAGACACTGCGGGTCAGGGACTCTATGGAGACTGTGGGGTGGTTCCCTGAGCAAACGGTCCAAACCATCTGCCAGAAGACCTCATCGCCAGATCTGACCAGCAAGCACCAAGACCTTGCTTGGCTGGCAGTGAGAGGTGCCGTCCCAGTCAGAGCTTTCCTTTACCGATGACACATCAGCCCCTATGCACACTGCCCTCGGGACAGCTGCAGTGGAGAAGAAACAGTCACCCACCTCTTTGCAGACTGTGGATTTGCTAAGACAGTGTGGAGATGGATGCAAGGGTCCATGTCCCAGTTCATCCCCAATAGCTGTTTAACAGAGGACCCACTGAGACGGCTGTTCCCGGGGACACACACTGAGATGGACATCAAGTGCTGGAAGGTCATTAACTCGGTGAAAAACGCCCTTTGGCCTGCCCAAAACTTGTTGGTCTTCCAGCACAGTGAGATGTCCATAAGGGAATGCTGCTGACTGGCACAGTCCAGGCTGCAGGAGTACATGCTGAGGGACACACTGAAGCTCAGTGCAACCAATGCTAAGGCTCTGTGGGGAAAGACCACAGTGGAGGCTCTTTCTGCTACTGCGCATGGAGGGGCAGAGTTGGGTGGGGATGTCCCTCCAACAATGAAAGGGCTATCACCTCAGGGAGCCACGTGAGTGGCAATGGTGCTATGTTTGTTTGTGTTTTATTTTCTTTAAAATTTACACTACTGAATGTAACAACCATGAATGTTAAGGTTTTGTGTTTGTACTGTTTCTTCCTTTGTACATATTTTTTTATTATGAATAAAGTTTATTTTTGAAATTAAAAAGAAGTTCTATTCACATGTAGATTGATGGCTCTGGTACTTCTGTATAAAATAACCTCAACAAGTTCCCAATGTACCCCAAACCTACGAGTGCAAAACTGCCCAGAGGAGTGAAGAATGTCACAGAAGGGAGCACTTTTTTAGAGTTGGAAACAAGATTAAATTGTTTGGGATTAGTAAGAAAACTTTACTCTGCAAATCTAATTCTGCAGTGAGTCATAGCACTTGCAGAAAATGTGGATCAAGGACCGCAAATACTGTACCATGGGATTTGTCTTGCATTCACTGCTCTGTACTTTACCCAGTGGGTGACTGTACTAATGCTGCACAACCAACAGACAAAACTCCTTCCAATAATCATCAAGAATTAAAATGAATAAACATATTGTGAAACACCTACTGTTAAATACATTTTTCTGTTTTCTCTGTTTAGGTGGAAGAAAGTTATGTAAATGGACTGGCAGAAAATTTACAAAATATGTAAGTATTATGTACTGTATAGTTGATAATACCAATGCATGCCATTTTGTGAAAGGAATATAAATTAAGCTTCTCTAAACAAGCTTTAATTTCACCAAGGTAGATAAGGAGGTGCTGAGCAAAGGCCAGAAAGAGAGGAAGATCTCTAGCACTCTGATTCACCTGCTAACAATCATCTGACAGTAGCGTTAGTGGAGACCCCGAAAGCAGGTCACATTCATCTTCCTTTTTATAGCAGAAGTGTGACTCTGGGAGGTCAAGAAAGAAGAATAGGGCAGAACGTAGGGAATATACCAATTAAAAAACAGCCAAGTTTGCACAAAGTAAGAAAACAATTTAAATATGGGGTAGTTTTCATCGGTATGTTGCTGGCAGGAAGTTATGGGCTTGTGGATCACCGCTGGTATTGCTATTTATTGAGCAAATCAGAAATCATGGTCGTGTTAACAATAAATGGTTATTTAAAGACTTGACATGCAACAGTCAGGAGCCTCGTCCACTACAGCTTCATTCTAGAAATAAACTTAATTTAGATTTCTTTCTCTGCTGCCTCAGGGAAAGAGTTAACCTTGAACTGAAAGTTGGTGCTATCAACATGCACCGAAAAGAGGAATTAAATTTGAGTGTCTTTTAAGTATTTGTAATTTTTACTTCTGCATCCAAATTAACATAAACCATTTATTATGATTCTATTTATTCTTAGTTCATTTCCCTAGTCCATTTTTCATGGATTCTGCTAAATATTTTGTTAGTAACCATTATATGTCTTCAAGAATTCACTCTTTTAAAAAAGTTACGATATAGCGTACTTTGTGTGATACAAATCAGTTGAAATTGCTCTGTGGGATGTTATGAACTTGTTAGTGTGATAGTTAAAGACTTGTTGTAGTGATGAAATTAACCTATTTAACTAAACTAATTAATGATAGTATCAAATTTCTGCAAGGTAATGTATTGATCATTATCATAGAATACAACTTCAGCCTTTAAGAAATTACAAATAAATCAACGGGGCAGCTTTTCCCCATGGATTTGCCCACAGAAGTCCCAAAGACCAGTATTGACATGGGCTTAAGTCAGCCATGAAACTATGTTGCCCACACTGCCATATGCCCTGGAACTGCACTGGTGGACTCCCAATGGAAACCAACAGCACAGCACAAACTTCCATAGAGTGCTCTCTGGGAATCTGCCTGCTGAACCTTCGCCAGGTCAAGCTAGTGCCAGTGTGGCAGTCTCACCAAAATCAAGGAGAAAAAACAATTGGCAGGAGAATGGTAGCCTTATTTTGGTTATTTTAAATGTAGGTTATTTTTACACATGTGTTTAATTTTCAATAAATTCATTATAATATATTTATTTTTTAGTAGTTCAAGGCTCAAAGACGTTCGTTAATGTTCAATTTCAGTGACAGCTTTGGCAACTGGTGAGTCTAGTAGCAGGGTCTCACTGGCTGTCAAAGCTATTCCATCAATGCAGCTAGTCACTTGTGCTGGAGAGGCCCAGGGCTGCACTATGCTGCACTGGGCCCTGTGTTGTGCTGTGGGCTGCACTCCCAGTGGAAGTGCGCATGGGACTATGCTGGAAGAAACAGCTTGGTGCAAGGGCTGTGACCAACAATCTCCAGGTCAGCAGAAGATCTGCCCCATTTTTATAGGTTCCCTGTATGGGGAATAACTAAGTAATATTGTATTTCGTATGTGTGTTCTGAAAGTTGGTAATTCTGGATTTATTGATATGCTACAAAAAGGTACTCTAAAGAAATACAGTCAGGACTTCTGGAGATCATCTCCCCCTCGGAAAATTTTTATCCAAACCTCACGGATCTGAAGGAAACCTTTGGAGATTCGCAAACCAGAGTAAAGTAAGTCATTCGTGGATGTAGAGGTGGCTTACCAAACTATTTTCTAATAAAAAGGAATTCTATTCATAACTTGTCTCAGTCTTGGCAAAGATTTCTCTCTTACAATTTCCACTTCGAGTAGCACTACATTTTATTAATAGAATGTGTGACAGAGTTTTGTTCAAGGTGGAGTTAATGCAGAGCAGACTCTATAAAATTAATTTCTATAGCATATAATATTTGTCCACACCCCTCTGTGCTGAGCCTTGCATTGTGCTGAGATTTCAATTCCAGCATGATGTTGATGCAGTTGGAGATATTACGTGGTGCAGAGTCTTATAGGAACCTGTGTTGATGACTATGTCAGTGTTCGGTGTCCATCTTCACCACTCCACTCCTGGAGGTAGGAGGAATAAGCAGATGATGATGTAATTTAACATGCTACAGGACTGAGCTCAAGACTTGGGCCAATGACCTCACTTAACCTTGCAACAACTGAATGCATAGAAAGGACATCAGTATTTAAAGGGATTATTGGCTACTTTCAAGTTAGTTATTTGCTTTTAGCTGTTGATTATATAAGTGTATAGTGCTTTCTACAGTTCTTTATGATTGGTGATGTCAACAGTGTGTAGCGTGGGATCATGATCACTGAAGTGAAAAAAATTATTCTAGAGCAAAGAGTTCTGGCACAAGGACAGTCATCCACTTCTCGGTCTCTTAGAAAAGTGTAGGTGACATTCTGCAGTGGTCCACAGTGCCCATTTAATTGGATCCATCACTTCAACCAAAGAATTGGCTGCTGGAAGATGAAAGCTACCCACTAATAGCATGGCTTTGACTCTGGTGTATAATCCACACACCAAGAAAGCCTGCTTACAATAAAAACCATGTTGCCACATGAAACACAATAGAATAGTCCTCGGCATTCTGAAACTGTGCAAAGTAGTAATAAAAATTCTCTTCTATGGGAAATTTTATGTGACATGTATGCCTTGCTTCTGCTTCCAGATGATCTCCCTTTTGTCTGCAAGAAAGAAGGATGTGCATGAGTGAAATGTGCAGCAAATGTGGCTGGTGTGTTGGAATGGCTGAGAGTGTGTAAAAGGTGTGAGCTGTGGGTGCGAGGATGGAATTTAACTCAGAAAAGTGCACAGTGATGCATTTTAGGAAGTTAAACCAAGACATGACATACACAGTGAATGGCAGGGCCCTGGGAAGTGTTGTTGAACAGAGAGATTTTGGGGTACAAGTATATTGTTCCCTGAAAGTGGCAACGCAGGTAGACAGGGTGGTGCAGAAAATGTTTGGCATGCTTGCCTTCATTGGCGATGGCATTGAAATGCAAGATTTGGGACACCAGGTTAACGTTGGTTGGACCACACTTGGAGGATTGCGTGCAGTTCTGATTGGAAGGATGTGACTAAGTTAAAGAAGGTGCAGAAAAGATTCACAAGGATGTTGCCTTGACTGGAGGGCTTGAGGTATGAGGAGACACTGGATAGGCTGGGTTTGATTTTCCGGGAGTGAAGGAGGCTGAGAGGTGACTTTATAGATGCTTATAAAATTATGAGGAGCATAGATAGGGTGGATAGTCACAGTCTTTTGCTCAGGGTAGAAGAGTCTAAAATTAGAGGTCGTTGGTTTAAGGTGAGAGGGGAAAGGTTTGAAAGAGATCTGAGAGGCAAGTTTTTCATATAGATGGTGGTGGGTATATGGAATGAGCTGCCAAATGAGGTGGTAGAAGCAGATACAATGACAGCGTTTAGAAAGCATTTAGACAGGTACATAGATAGGAAAAGTTTAGATGGATATGGGCCAAATGGAAGCAAATGGGATGAGCATATCTAGGCATCTTAGTCATCCTGGATGGGTTGCACTTAAGTGGCTTTTTCTGTGTTGTATAACTCTATGAATTTATGATGCAAAAGTGCAAAGTCCACCAGGTGAAGCTGCGATTACATGGTGTGGTTCCTGATTAACAGAGGTTGCTGGCACACGAGTCACTGGGATGTGGTACTTGAGCAGTTGTTGAGGTTAGTGTTGGTAAATGATATTTGAAAATTGACTTGCTGACATTGAACTCTCTTGTGAGGTTATTGAACTTTTTGTAGTATTGCTTAGTGGCACAGTTATCTGACACCATCTGGCGCCTGTGGGCAGAGGGTATCTTTCCTCCTCTGCAATTCCTCTATCAAGACATCCATTGCAGCATCAAAAAGTCTTGGATGCCATTTTCTCCCATGTTGTGCTATTGTTAGGTCTTTTTCCATCTCAGAATGTTTTCCTGTATAACGTTGAACATCCACTGTAGCCATAATGCACCCCTTTAAATAGTGTATGTTGGTTTGAAGTGGTTAATTGCTGCTGGCCACTCACAATATTGCCCCATAATGATGTAGGTAGCTGCTTGCTGGCACAGGGACCACAAGGCTGATGTACAGTAAAACTCCGATGGCCTGCTGTCCGACTATTCTGAAATCCTGACAGTTCAGCATCTGGCTCACCAGGCGAGGTTTCCCACACTCCATTGGAACACCAGGTTCTATAAAAAGTGAGTTAACAGTGTGTTAGGTTATTAATAGGAATATCATCCAATAGTGTGGAAAATCTGCCAGTCTGGCACCATCAAAGTCACATGAATGCCAGATAAGCAGAGTTTTACTGCAGATTGGAAGCAATGAGTTATGGGAGGGTGAGAGAGGTAGTACCAAATTTAGCTCGATGGGAATCAAGGCAGTTTGATATGGAGAACTTACTGGAGAGGAGATTGATGAAGGATTCTGTGGTCAATGGGCATAGAGGTGGCTTGAAAGGGAACAAATTATAAAGAGTAAATAAATTATTTATACTAATGGATTTGTGCAGCTTGAAGAATCAAGCAGGTCAGCAAGGTTACACACAGATCATTTGTTCTGTATTTGTTCAACTAGCCACACTACAAAACTCCTCTTTGTTTATCCAGTTTTCCACTTAGTACAAGAAAACCATTCTCCAAGCCAAGGATAGATGCTTCTGCAATGGGCAGGCATGACAGAATAGTGGTTAGCGTAAATCTTTACAGCGCCAGCGACCCCAGGTTCAATTCTGGCCGCTGTCTGTCAGGAGTTTGTACGTTCTCTCCGTGTCCTGCGTGGGTTTCCTCCGGGTGCTCCAGTTTCCTCCCACAATTCCAAAGACGTTGGCTTATACGGTGGCATATTGGAAGCTTTTTGTTCATATTGATGAACGGGCCAATCAGATATGACTTGCATAGACTGAGTCAGATTTTGTTCTTGTCCAGGCATGAGGGTGAAACCTGTGTTATAAGGGGGGCAACTGTTTTATTTCAGAGAGGAAGATGACTGTTACTAATGACTGGAAACAGTAATTAAATCACGTACTAATATTGATGTAAATCAACCAAGGCATAGCAGCTGTTAGGAACCTGTGGTGCAGTTAGTTTCCTCAACTGATTATAAACAGTATCCAATTAAAATAAATAAAATAATATTTAGGCACTTAAAATCAACAAAGTATCACCCTTTGAAGAGAGCATATGAAATCTCATTGTAACAGTTCGCAGCAGATTTCAGGAAATTAGGAGGCAGTTTTGGAGCAAACTTTCTAATACAACATTCTGATTATTTTGCCATGTCTTCTGTAAAACTCAGCTCTGCCTGATCATTGCAATGCTTTTGAAATTGGAACTTGCATCAATATTTTGTGAATGAATGCTGTGCTCTGATGCTTTTAAACTAAAACTACTCATTATCAAATGAAAATTGGGATTTTTAAATATAAAGCACCCATAAGTGCAATGTAATGATACAATATTTAATTGCACTCAAGAAATATCCCTTAAAGATTCTCCACATCCATATTTGAAAGCTTAAGAACATTTTTGTTGGGATCTGGTCATTGTCCATCCCCTAATTACCCTTGAGAAAGAACAGGAATAAATCATTTTGTTCCTTTAACCTCTTCCACCACTCAGTGAGATCATGGCCTGATCTGTGGCCCATGTCTCTGTTCTTTAATACCACAGGTTAACAATGTTTATCAATCTGATGAATTTACCAACATTATTAAAGCAAAGTGCTTGGTATTCTTAGTCACTATGCAGACAAAGATAATCAGGGCTTCATAATGCACTTAGCGGGTTAATGCAATAGAATTTGTGGGCGGCTTTGTGAGAAGTAAAGGGGGAGGAGACTAAGTTTCTCCTTCTGTTTACTTGGATTAATCATAAAAAAAGCAGATGACAGAAAAAATATCAGATTGAGAACTGTTTTATTGATTCCCAAACACCTGCTCCTGTTTCTATAATTTTTGCAAAGAAATTGAAGTAATATTCCTAAATTATTAGTCAAATTTGAGTGGTCACTTATAAAATTGACTTACAGAAGTACATCATTTGCCATATTTGTACCACACCAACAATGGGCCCCAAAGCAGCCATGTATTCTGCAACACGGCCTCAAGCAAGAAGCAGGGAGGTTAAATCTCAGTCTGTATGTAAGTGGACTTTTGTTCCCTGCAATTTTAACCTGTTATTGACAACTAGAGACTCCTCTTCAGCTGCCCCAAAGAAAATATATTTGGTAATCTCTTGTGGACTTCCAGGATCCACTGTGTGTTTGCCTCTTTCCTCTTTGTTTTTGGGTTGAACTTTCTGTTGAAGCTGGGGTCCTCCTGGGACCTCACTGAGAATACTTGAACGGAAATTGAACATGAGAAAGAATTTAAAGCAAGGCAAAGCTGTTCTAAATCTCTTCAGATGAGAGCACATCTTGAAACTGTGCTCTTGCACTTAATTCCTTGGAGATATTAATTGTTTGTTATATTGTCAGTTAGATTAGTATACTAGTGTGGGGTGAAAGGTCAATGGGAGTGTGTTTGGATGGTACAACCAATTTTATTATCTCTATCTGTATGTGTCAAGAAATTCTGTTGTAAAACATTATGTTTTTATGGGATTATTTAAATGGAATCAATACTTTTATGAAGTAAAATGCAAATTTTTCTGAATAGTTTTGTATTAGTCTGGAAATTTGATCCAATGATTCCTGGGTGAGATATCCTACCATGATTTCTGTGTAAGGGCTACCTGGGATGACATCACTCCCTGTAGAATATGTGTTTTGGGGCAATGCAGGGGAAGATGGACCACAAAATGTTGGTGTGTCTGTTGCTGGGCACTCCTGACACAGCATGGTCTTCTCAGTGAAACACAGGATTAGGATGATTGCCAGGTAAAGAATTGCATAATTTATTCCTAGCCTCCAGCCGCTCCCCACCACAATCACTTCCCTTTCCACACCCCACCCCGGTCTAACTCTGCGATACCCCATCAGCAGGTAATGTCCATCTGCTTGTCTCCTGGTCATTACTCACACCCCCATCACCACCTTCTTGAAATTCGCCTCCGATTCCACCTGTCCTGCACTCCAACCACAGTACAAGCCCACTTAAATGACCTTGAGCCTCAGGCATTAGTAATATTATCAGCAGCAAAGCAACCGTCATAACAGTTGTAGGCAGTCTTCTGCTGCAGCCCATTAGCCATGGTGCACCAGAATTTCTAGGCAAAGGTCTCCTCTGGTGGTATACCACTTTCTATTATATATCAAGGTAAACACTAATGATTTAGTCATAGTTCTGAATAATTCTTTCAATTTTTACTGGTGCATTGAAAACGGCTTCAAAACTTCAATCATAATGTACGACCTTCACCACTCTTTTCAGTAGAAACCCTTTTTAACTAAAGCATTAGGAATTTGTGCACCCCAGTTATGTTGGGGTTTAAATCTGTTACGGACTCAGTGAAAGTCCCTTTAAGATAGAGTGTGTTGTGTATGTGTGTGTGGGGCGTGCTTACGTCAATAGAAGATAAAGGACATAATGACGTTGTTGAAGAAGTAAGAAGAAGAAGGAGAGAGAGAGAGAAGGGAGAGAGACACCAGCCTGCTTGTTTTCTCTATCGATGGATGAGAAACAATAACTGTGTTTGCCACAGAAATCCATGTATGGAAGTTGGAAGTAATCCGGTGGAGTTCACTTTGTTGCTGACCTGTAGAAGGAAACAGGTATTTGTGTGGACGACCACGATTCGGATGCTTTTCGGGGTGAGGAAGTCACTACCGAGTAAACACTGGAGTGTCGTTTGGGTTCCATCGTGGAACATTTGGATTTCGTATTTACTCTCGTTATGTTTCTCTACGTCTACGTCTTATCTTCAGACAACGGTGGTTGTTGAAGAAGCCCTTGCTCATGTTTCACCTTATGACTTGTGGAACTGAACTTTAAGAATCATTCCGGAACTTGGAGTTTGGGACTTTGCCACACACACACACACACGAAGAGTTTAGTTTTGGGGTTAACGTTCGAGGTTTAACATTTTGAATTCTAATATACTAATATTTTTACTTTTATTTTATGTATTATCATAAGTAATAATTAATAAAATAGTTATTAACACTGAATCATGCTCAGTGTGTTTTTTTTTGTTGCTGGTTCGTGACAAAATTGGGGGCTCGTCCGGGATCGTTCCCCAGATTGACGAGATTTGTTCAAAAGGAGGGACTAATCGAACCTCCCTGCTGGCTGAAAAAACCATCATCAGAATCAGATTCCGAACTCCTACACTTCATTTGTAACTCATGCTGCCTCTGTTTTTCCTTCTCCTCACTATCCAGCTCCATCCTCTTCAATTCCATCTGCTTCATTGCTAGATCAGCCTCTATCTTCATCTGAGTTATCTTTTGTTCGGCCTCTAATTTATTTTGTTCTCGTTCAGCCTCTATCTTTAACTGGGTTTGCTCTCGTTCAGCTTCTAATTTCCTTTGTTCTCGTTCAGCCTCTATCTTTAACTGGGTTTGCTCTCGTTCAGCCTCTATCTTTGCCAGCTGCACCTGTGCCTCAGAAATTGCTATTTCACTGCCAGGAAACTGTTTTAACACTTCCTTCTCAAACACCTTCTTTTCCACATAATGGCCAGCTATCAGTCTCTGAATATCTGCCTTTCTCATAGACTGCTTTACTTCTGTAAGGTTTAACCTTGTAGCAATCTTTATCAGATCATCCTTTTTCGCCACCTCCAATCCCTTTTGGGTTGGTGACTCCAAAAATGCCTTAATATCCATTGCTGCTGGTTTCCACACACACAAGCCAATTAAAAAGAATTTATCAGACCTCCCTCAAAAATCTTTGGATTTAATCCCGAACAAATCTCGTCAATCTGGGGAACAATCCCAGACGACACTTGTTAATCTTTGGATTGGATCCCGGACGAATCTCGTTAACCTTGGGAACTATCCCGGACGAACCCCCAATTTTGTCACAAACCAGCAACAAAAGAAACACACTGAGCATGATTCAGTGTTAATAACTATTTTATTAATTACTACTTATGATAATACGTAAAATAAAAGTAAAAATATTAGTATGTTAGAATTCAAAAATGTTAAACCTCGAACGTTAACCCCAAAACTAAACTCGTCGTGTGTGTGTGTGACAAAGTCCCAAACTCCAAGTTCCGGAATGGTTCTTAAAGTTCAGTTCCACAAGTCATAAGGTGAAACATGAGCAAGGGCTTCTTCAACAACCACCGTTGTCTGAAGATAAGACGTAGACGTAGAGAAACATAACGAGAGTAAATACGAAATCCAAATGTTCCACGATGGAACCCAAACGACACTCCAGTGTTTACTCGGTAGTGACTTCCTCACCCCGAAAAGCATCCGAATCGTGGTCGTCCACACAAATACCTGTTTCCTTCTACAGGTCAGCAACAAAGTGAACTCCACCGGATTACTTCCAACTTCCATACATGGATTTCTGTGGCAAACACAGTTATTGTTTTCTCATCCATCGATAGAGAAAACAAGCAGGCTGGTGTCTCTCTCCCTTCTCTCTCTCTCTCCTTCTTCTTCTTACTTCTTCAACAACGTCATTATGTCCTTTATCTTCTATTGACGTAAGCACGCCCCACACACACATACATACACACTCTATCTTAAAGGGACTTTCACTGAGTCCGTAACAATCTAGTTATTGGATTGACGAAGAAGTGAAATGGCTTTCCACGGCTTTCAATTCACAGGCCACAGTTGTTTACCGTTCACATAAAAACGATTTGGACATGGACATCGGAAACAATATTCCAAAGTCTGTGGACGACTCCAAATTGGAGAATGATGTTAACTGCCCTCTTCAATGACTGAGCAAGCCATTAAGGCGCTGAGGAAGACTGTAACAAAGTACTGGAAAATATTAATAAAAATTGGCTGTCATTAGTAAATGAGTTTCAGTATAGATCAATATAATGTAATATATGTTGGTAGGGAGAATAATGAGGCCACAGAAGTCTTGAAAAGCATATAAAGTGAGGAAGGGAACAGAGAAATCTGTGAGGAAACATACATAGACTATTAAGACTGATGACGTTGGTTAATAAGGACATTAAAAAAAGTAAACATAGCACTGCAGTTCATTTTTTAGAGAGGCAGAATAGAAATAATCTTCTCTAAATGACTTGCTATTTCTTCCTTTAGTTATAGTTATAGACTCCAGTGTCTTGCCAACAACAGGTTTTAATCAGCAGGCCTATCGTTTCCTCCTTTCTGTTTTCCTCCTTTCTTGAACAATGGAGTCGTACTTCACCAATGATTCCACTATCTCTACAGCCATTTCCTTTGAAGCCCTCTACTGAAGGCCATCAGGACCTGGTGACTTCTCTGCCTTTAACACCATTAGATTTTCCAATAGTTTTTCCCTCTTGATAGTGACTATTACAGGTTCCTCTATACTGCTTAAAAATAGCCTATCAGAAATCTTTGGGGTATTTGCAGCATCCTCCACTGTGAAAACTGATGCAAAACATTGATTTAACTTATCTGTCGTTTCCTTGTTTCTTGTTATTAATTCCCTGGTCCTGCTCTCTCGGGATCCCATTCTTACTTCAGCTACCTTCTTCCTTTTTTATGTACCAATTGAAGCCCAAGGACTCCATACTTTGCAATATTACCTAGCTTTTCATTTGCCTTCCTATTTACTTGCTACATCTGCCTGCTAACATTTTAGGATTCATGTATAAGGACATCCAGATAGATCCCTTGGTATCGTAGCATTCATAGTCTCTCTCCATTTAAATTATATTCTGCTGGTCTTTCTCCTAACAAAATAGATAACCTTGTGTTTCCCCGCACACTACATCCGCCAAATTTTTTCCCACTCACTTAGCTCTTTGGTGTCGCTATGTGTCCTCACAATTTGTTTTCCCATCTCTCTTTGTATCATCTGCGAACTTGCAATGAAACTTTTACTCCTTTCATCAATGTCATTAAAGTAGATTGTAAACAGCTGAGGCCCGAGCACTGATCCCTTTGGTACCCTGCCAGTTCCAACTTGCCAATCTAGAAATGATCTGTTCATTCCCGCATTTGTTTTCTGTCTGTTGGTCAGTCCTCCATCCATGCTCATATATTATCATGATGCTATGAGTTCTGTGCAATAAGTTTTTGCATGGAACCTTTCCAAATAACTCTGATGTGTGAGTCCTCTTGTAAGTATTTTAAGAAGTTGTTTTCCAGAATGTGAACTTAACTAATGTCTGAAATAATCCTTATCTATTAAAAGAAATGTTTAGTGATTAAAATTGACCTGGTTCGTACTGTAGTTGGCTCTGCATATAGACCAATAGATTATGAGTCTGTTTCCTTGGCAGGGGGAATCTATACACTATATGTGAATGAAGGCTTCTAGTTTGAGCTCTGCCTCTTTAGTAATGATGAGCCATTGTAGCCATCAAACAATATCTTACTTCATTATATAACTTCCTCAAAGTTGTAGAATTCAACATGATGGCAAAACTGTTATAATATTAAATGTTCAGAAGTTGGAAACATTTCAAAAATTCCTAAGAATATTTCTGCACCATGATATACATCCATTTAAAATATTTTCAATATCATGACTGCAGCATTTGTGGCAGTACCCATTTGGTTGCTTTTTCAGTAGTCAGGGGGTCAGATTAATCCCCTACACCATTCCTCCTTAATTTGTAACAACAATATAGATTGTGCGGCTGTTCCAGTGTTACTATGATGCATCTGGTGGAATTATGTCATGTATTTTGCTGCTGAGGTTTGCAATCTATTTCGGGAATATTGCCCACAATAGGCTGATGTTTGGGAACATTCGTATAATTTCTGGTCAGAAATCTGGGAACTAGTAACATGTGTTATGAAGAACAGCTTACTGCCTACTTCTCTCATTGCCCAACTTTTTGATATTTTATTGAGCAAATTGAAAAGAAAGCTTGGCCTCTTCTCTAACTTGCTGAAACATATTCCCAAAGACAATATTAACCAATGGAAAGCCTAACTGGTGTTGTCTGTTTGTTTGACTTTTATTTGGATAGAAACCAAACATTCCAAACACCTACCAAGGAACTTTGCTGCACCCTTGGGTGTTGACAGCTGCTTGCTGAAATACTTAAGGGACGCTTCAGTCCTAGAGATGGAATGGTCGGCATGGAGACACAAAGCCTACAGATTGGCCTGTAGACTCGGAACAGCCCTCTGCAGTTTCAAGTGGCTTCTCATTGTACCAGGTGCTGAAGAAGAGGTCCAATAAAGAAAAATATCTGGGCTTCTCCATTTTAGTTTAGCCTCAAGTAGCCTAAATATACCAACACAAATGCATAACTCTCCCTCTACCATGATGTGCTGGTCTATCATATCCCATCAGCTATTTGTTGCTGTACACAGATGTCTACATTCTGGATCCCCACTATTGGAAAATCATTTGACCCCATATGTGAGTAGCTCATTTTTGTGCAGTGGCTGAGGGTATTTGTGGAGCAGCTATCTCTTTGCCATTGTGTATTTTTTTTCTCTAATTACTCAATACCTATATTGCATAAAACATTTCTGTCAAATTTGAATTTACTTCCTGGTAATTCTCCACCTAAAGAATTTGTATTCAAGCAAAGTAGGTTTGGTTGAGGATCTAGTTGATATAGTTATTCTGTAGAGAGCTCCACAATGGAACTCTAGGTGAAGGGAGAGCAGATATGAGATTTGATTTTAATTGTATTTCAGTCCTTCCTTAGGTCCATCTAGCCTTCTATCCTGTAGGCATGCCTTCCTAGCTGACAATGGAATTATACATACATATATATATATATGAAATTATATATATTTGTCTTCAACGTCAAAGTAAATACTGTTTTACTGTAACCATATTCTACTTTTTTTACATCGTTCTTAAGAACAAGGCCCCAGATTGCAGGTCAATGCCCATAAGTGGTGGGGCAGTAGATGAGGAATTCAAGTGTGTCCAATTGGTTAAATGGATGGCCTTGACAGTAACATGTTGAAAACCTTTTACTGCAAGTTTCACTAGAGCGTAAGGTACAAGAGATTGGATATTGGGATCTGTTAGTAGAGCTTGGTTACATGAGCCCAACAACAGCCAGCTATAACATGTGAGTTGGATCTGGTATGAAAAGAAATCATCCAATTTCAAGCTTGTCTTACAGTGAGTCAGGTCTTTACAAATAAGTGTACTCATCGCTGCCATTTAACTTCATTCTAAAGTGTTGATCAAAGTCAAAGTGGAGTTTATTCTCATATGCACAGGTGCAGTGAAAAACTTACTTGCAGCAGCATCACAGGCACATAGCATCATATAAGCAGCATTCACAAGAAAACATAAACATAAATTATACACAATTTTTACAAGAAAGAGCACAATTAGAACAAAAATAAAACAAAGTGATGAAAGTGGTCACAGTGTTGCTAAACTGCAGTGATTAAGGTTTTGCTGGTTGCTTCAAGAACGGAATGGTTGAAGGGAAGTAGCTGATCTTGAACCTGGTGGTGTGGGACTTCAGGCTTCTGAACCTCCTGCCTGATAGTAACTGTGAGAAGGTGGGATGGCCCGGATGGTGGGGATCTTTGATGAGGATGTTGCCTTCTTGTAGCAGCACCTCTTGTAGAAACTACCAATGGCAGGGAGGGATGTGCCTGTGATATACTGTATTGGGCTGAGCCCACTACTCCCTGCAGCTCCTTACATTCCTGCACATTTGAATTGCTGTACCAGACCATGATGCAACCAGTCAGGATACTTTCAACAGTACATCTGTAGACGTTTGCTAGAGTGTTCAGTGACAAGCTGAACCTCCTTAAACTCCTAAAAAAGCAAAGACACTGGTGTGGTTTCCTTATGATCATTTGTTTAATGAAAAATGAATTTAAAAAAAACTCCATTGACCCAGAATCCCAAAAGGCCACCTGCTCCTGATCCTCTCCCACTACATGGAGAAGGTTCTTTGCAACTTGGCTGGGCAGAAGAGCAGCAAGCTGGTGCCTATCACAGGGCTGTCAGGGTAGGGTGAGATGGGGGAAGGGGGGCGCTTGGTGCCAGGACATCAGAGTCTCTAAACAACAAATCAGTAGCTGGAAGCTCTGGATCTGCTCTGATCTCTGATGGAGGGAGGCAGTGAAAAATCCAACAACAAATCCCCTTCCTCACAGCTAGACGTGAGGTCAATCCAGGGCTAGGCCTCTCAGAAAGGAATAGCCCATCTGGGGTTGAAGGAGTACGCCTGCCAATCTCCCCACTGACTTCAGGAAGAGAGTGCACTCAGCTGAGAGGAGTGGCATAAGCAGAGTGCTGGAAGGCAGCAAACCCCGGATACGAATGGGCAGCCTCCTGCATTGGGAATGACTACCTCTGTTGTCTCAGCCGTGGGGAGATCTGGCTTCAGCCACCCTGAGCCTGACATCATACTGCTACCAAGGCCAGTCACTGCTCTAAGTGCTGATGGGGCAGAATCCATGACCGGAAGACAGCTAGAAACTACGCCATGTTGTCCCAGTTGCAGGCAACAACAAATCTGTTCTTGACAGGTGCAGGCCATGTCAAGGCCAAGATGATGCTTGTGACTATATACCTGAACTGAGCCCAATACGATGTGTCTATATATGTTGGGAGCAGGTTTAGGTATCGAAAGTCCCTTGGGCTCAGCTCAGTTTTCAAACTTCCCCTTGGTGGGAAAAAAGTTTGTGTCATGATTTAACTTAGAAGGTTAAAGTTGAGCTGAAATAGGTTATCCTGCTACTCTATTAACTGTATATGTTTCTAATCGCGAATGTGAAGAAAAGGGTTTGCAGTGTTGAAGCAATCAGAATGACTGAAGGATTTAGAGGATCAGACTGTGCAGTGCATTTCCGTAAGGTCAGCATGCAACACTAGAAAAGAGAAGGTTGAAGGCAATGTGTTTTTAGGTGACATCACAAAAAGGTGATGTGTTCTTATTCTTTAGAAACAAGATAACCTATACAGAAGAGCTGACACATTACTTCTGTTTGTCTTTCCACAGACGCTGCTCATCCTGCTGAATGTTTCCAGTATCTCTAGCAGTTTTTTTTCTGATTTTTGAATGCAATATATGTCACAACATATTATTTTGCCTTGTCTTACACTTGGTAACCCAAAAGGCATTGTGTATATGCCAAAGTCTTCCTGTCAATAGTTTCCATTGAGGTTTGTGCTGTTGTAGGAGCAGATAGTATTGGGACAAAGTCCACATCTGGCCATTATGGAATGGTCTTGAATTCCAGTAGGGTGTGCCAGGAAATGCCCCAACATCTCACTTTATAAAAGCCTCATTGGATCCCTTTTCCACAATTCCAATGGCTGTTACACACAGTCTCAGACTGCATACCCTGTCTACCAGTATTCCATTAGAATGGCATTACAGGAACTTCAGTGCAATATGCCCCAACTCTGGCCAGATTCCTCCCAATGCTATTGGTCTTGAATGTGATGTACACAACACTTCAGTTATCCAAGATGATTGATAATGCAAAAGTGAAACAATGTTGCTATATGCAAAAAACAAACTGCTGGAGGAACTCAGCAGGTCAAGCAGCCTCTGTGGAGGCAGAGGGATCGTTGATGTTTCAGATCGAGACCCTGCATCAGGAGTCATCAAGTCAACCATTCCTGTGCCTCCACAGATGTTGCCTGACCCACTGAGTTCCTCCAGCATTATTTCTTGCTCTAAATTGCAGCATCTGCAGTCTCTTGGTCTCCGTGATATTGCTATAATAGTTACTTGAATATATTTTTAGTTTCCCAACATAAAATCTTCTGCAAACCTGATGCTTTGACATTTTTCAACTATTTATACTTGACCATTTCTGCTCTCAGGTGGAGAACAAAACAGAACTTGGACTACAGCTTTTTAATGATGTATGCTCAAGCCAAAGGAGCTTTTTATTTACAGGTACAGTAACAGCAACTTTATGCTGCTTGTTATATAAATGTAGAACCTTTAAGAAATCAATTTCATTCAAGCATCTAGTACTGTATGAACCACTCACAGTCATCTCGTGGGAGCTAGATTCAAGGATTTAATAGCTTTCAAATGAAATAAAGACAGCTACCGGAGGTTATGACAACCATACTGTGTTATTATGTAGTTATAATAAAGAACTACAGTTCCCAGTAGGCAATGTAATGGGTTACATGGGGGAACAAGAAGTGGCTGTAAAAAGAAAGGGAAAGCAAGCCTGTCTGGTTGTTGGTTAATAAAATGTTCAGATGTTAAACCCACGCAAAGTTTATCTCTTGATGAAGAATAAACATAACACATCCTGAAGATCATGAGTTTGAACTTTCATCTGAATCAGTGGTGTGATTTGTATCTTAATGGAAGCAGTTGTACAAATCCCAAGAGATAAGTGCAAGGAACAGCAATCAATTTAGAAAGCAAAAAAAAATTGCAAACCTCTGTTTATTACAAAATTTAAGAAAAAAATACTGGTCCATTTCAAAAATTGAAATTTGTATTTATATAACCCCTTTTACACAGTAAAATATCCCAAGATATTTCACTGGAAGTGAATGAAACAAAATTGACACTGAGCTTTTAAGGAGATATAGGGGGCAAATAACCTAAAATAAGTTTTAAGAAGGGTCTTAAAAAGACAAACAAAAGGTGAGGAGGTTCAGGGAAGGAATTCCAGAGCTGGGTCTTTTCTTGAGGGAACAGAGATATGAATAAGGGTTTTAAAATGGATGAGATTGGACAGGGGTCCAAATGAATGACATTGCAGGTGTGGAAATAGACACTCTACAGCTGGCATGAACATGGACGTCGTCCTTGGGTTACTTGTGTTACAAAAGCTGGGAAGACTCTATTCAATTTCAGAAAGGTGCCATTGGAGAGTCTTATATTGATAACAGAAGAATGTAGTTTTTAATGAGGTCAAGGTGATATGGAGGAATTTAAAATAGAGGGATATGTGGGAGGAAGGGGTTAGGTAGTCTTAGGCGAGGTTTAAAGGTTGGCACAACATTGTGGGCTGAAGGACCTGTATTGTGCTGTACTGTTCTATGTTCTATTAATGATTTTAGGATCCAGGCACAGGTTCTTGTACCGTGGAGCTCAGGCTCCACATAGACCAAACAATCTGCTGGAGAAAAAACAATCTGCTGGAGAAACTCAGTGGGTTGAGCAGCATCTGTGGGGGAAAGGAACGGTCAATGTTTCGGGTCAAAATCCTGCATCAGGACTGAGAGTGGATAGGGGGAATGGCCAGTATAAAGAGGAGAGGGGCAGCAGTGAGACAGGAGCCTGAGGTGATTGGTTGACTGAGAAGGAGGAGGGAAAGAAGAGTGGAGTTGGGAGACAGTGGCAGGCAGATGATAGATGGAGGCAGACAAAGGAAAAAAAAATGAGGCAATTGGAGCCTAAGAGCCTCTCTCCCTCCCTGTCTCCCTCCCTCGTCTCCCTCCCTCATCTCTCTCCCCAACTCTCTCTCCCTCCTTCCTCTGCCCGTATCTCTCCCTCCCACTCTCTCCCCCCACCCCTTTCCATCCATCCCTCTCCCCTTTCACTCTAAGTGGAGGCTAATGGTAATTTGCTGACTTTGCAGTGATAAAAACATGTTTTCCCTTTTCATCCTTGATGAACACTCCACATTTTCTCACATCAAATCGGTGAAATCCTGAAACGGTAATTGGTCTTACTGCAGTATTACCGTTTCATTAGTTAAAGTGTCCTTTGAGTTGTTCCTGGATGGGGTGAAGCAGGATGGAAGGGGTAAATAGAACCACTGTTATCAGGTCCTTGATATCCATTTCAGTTGTAACACCTCATAAATACCAAAAAAATATTTGTGAGCAAGTAGGGAACTCTTAGCAGTGTGGACAAACAGAGGGATCTTGGGGTCCACGTCCATAGATCCCTCAAGGTTTCCATGCAGGTTGATAGGGTTGTTAAGAAGGCATATTTGTGTGTTGGCCTTCATTAGTCGGGGCACCGAGTTCAAGAGCCGCGAGGTGATGTTGCAGCTCTATAGAACTCTGGTTAGACAACACTTGGAGTATTGTGTTCAGTTCTGGTCGTCTCATTATAGGAAGGATGTGGAAGCTTTAGAGAGGGTGCAGAGGAGATTTACCAGGATGCTGCCTGGATTGGAGAGCATGTCTTTTGAGGATATGTTGAGTGAGCTAGGGCTTTTCTCTTTGGAGAGAAGAAGGATGAGAGGTGACTTGATGTACAAGATGAGAAGAGGCATAGATCGAGTGGACAGTCAGAGACTTTTTCCCAGGGTGAAAATGGCTAACATGAGGGGGGCATAATTTTAAGGTGATTGGAGGAAGGTATAAGGGGTATGTCAGAGATAAGTTTTTTACACAGAGAGTGGTGGGTGCGTGGCATGCACTGCCTGCAGAGGTTGTGGCGGCAGATACATTAGGGACATTTAAGAGACTCTTAGATAGCCACATGAATGACAGAGAAATGGAGGGCTATGTGGGAGGGAAGGGTTAGATAGATATTAGAGCAGGATAAAATGTTGGCACATCGTGGGCTGAAGGACCTGTACTGTGCTGTAATGTTCTGATCACATCTAATAAAAAGAACTCTGCTTACAACAAATTATTTAAGAATGCAATGATTTTGGCTCTCACATTTTGTTCTTTGTTGGGAAGTGAAACACAGTAATGTAACTGTTAGTCCGCTGTTTTTATGAGCATTTAATGTGGTTCCATTGCTTATAATTGGAGATAATGCTATCAACGAGTATTAAAGGTTGGATACTCAAACCATAATAGGTTTACCACTGTACTACATAGTAAGGTCCACTGTTTATGTAGGTGGCGCAGTGGCATAGCTAGTAAAGCCACTGCCTCACAGCCTGGTTCAATCCTGACCTCAGGTGCTGTCTCTGTGGAGTTTACACATTCTCCCTGTGACCGTGTGGGTTTTCTCTGGGTGCTCCAGTTTCCTCCCACATCCCAAAGACATTGTGTGTTAATTTGCAGTGTGTTGATGTATTAATTGACCACTGCAAATTTCTCCTAGTATGTAGACGAGTGGTAGAATCTGGGATGAGCTGATGAGAATATGGGGAGAATAAAAAAAAGGATTAATGTAAGATTAGTATAAAATGGGTGGTTGATGGTCAGCATGGACTCAGAGGGCTGAAGGGCCTGTTTCCATACTGTATATCTCTATGACTATATAACTATCGCACAAGAAAGAGATGATTTAACAGAATTCCCTCTCTCAGGAATTGTCTGGTGAATTTAACTGCAGACAGTTAATCCACACAATTTGCAATTCAAAAGAGTGTATTATCTTCTAGATATATCAAGATAAAATGGAAATGGGGAAGGAAACAAACAGCTGATTGTATTGCACTTCTTTCCCCATTTTTACCCCTTGATTTCCTTAAGCAACTGCAGTTAAGCACTTTCTTCACTGATATACGTTTATTGAGTAAACACGGAATGAATGAGAACGATCAACAGACTGTCCAGAAGAGCTAGCATGATTTACACGTTATTAAAAGCTGCAAATACTCTTATGATACTGGCAAATCCCACATATATTTCATCAAATCCTAGACATATATGGTTTTTAAGAGTTTTAAATTTTTAGCAGTGTTTGATCAAGGATAGAAAAATACAAAATGATTGGGCAAATAATGTGTATATCACACAGTGGCCTAACCAACTCCCCTTGGCTTTGAAAACATTATCTTCACTAAATATCTTATCCTCAACATTCTAGGTATCGCCACTGACTAGAAACCTAACATAATTAGCCACACAATTACTATAACTACATGAGCAACTTGGAGGCTGGGTATTCTGTGGTGAGCAGCACACCTCTTGATTCCCCACAAGCTTTTCACCATTGATGAGGTATAAACAGGAGTGTGGTTGAATACCCTTGACTTCCCTGCATTAGCACAGCTCCAACAACACTTGGGAAGCTTAATGCCATGCAGGATGATGCAACCCATCACTACAACCTTCTGAAAGGCATCTAGGAATGTGAAATAAAAACTGGTCTCGCCAGTAATGCCAACGGCTATGAATTAAAAGAAAAGATTCCTGCAGCAAACATATAATGACACATATAAGGCAAGGACCTCAATAAAAGGAAGATGATTTATAAATGGGATAGGAGATACTAAGAGAGAATGGAGAATGAAAACCAGTAAACACAGTAGAATAGAGAGACAGGAAAAAGAAAAAGAATAACACTAGAAGAATCTGAGAAGCAAAGTATGAAAGCATAATGTACAAACACAATAAGCTTATATCTAAATCTTGCCCTATACACAGGCGACCACAGCAAGCCGAATTTGGGAAAAGCTGAATGATTGTTTAGTTGGTATATTTTGACTTGTACATAGGTCACCTGCAATAAGAAGTAGAATTCAAACTGGAATCACTTCAAACTGAGCTTTATGCTCACGAGTAATTTTAAAATGTGGGAACCTTTGTTATTATTGGAATGTAAAGAAATAACTAAGCTATTTATTTATTTCACAATACATTTGTGGCTGTAGTGTTGAGGCTGACTAAAACCATATGCTTTGTCTTGATAACTAATTCATCAAGGATTGTGGAGACTCAAGAGACTGCAGATGCTAGAATCTGGAGAAACAAACTAATTCAGAAGGGTTGAGCAGCATCTGTGGGGGGAAAAGAATTGTTAGATCCTGATGCAGGGTTTCAACCTGAAAAGTCAACAATTCCTTTCCCCCCACAGATGCTGCTCCACCTGCTGAGTTCGTCCAGCAGTTTGTTTGTTTCAACAAGAATTGTGCTTGGATCTGTGTTTTCAGAATAAATGGACATTCTATGCTTGCATGACATCTATTTTGAGGTATTTTGATTTACAATAATGTTAGGAGGAAGTAAAAGTAAACAAAAATAGACCCATGAGTTAACACTGTTGTGTCATTTTGCATTAAAACTAAAATCACTCAAGTTATGCAGTGCTGTTGAAGGCAACCTGGTAGGTAAAAGACCTTGTGTTAGTATTATCCAAGTTATTGACCACTTTCTCATTCTAACAGAGAATGTTACTGAGTGTTACTGATGGCATTAGATTTGACTGACTAGAGAAGTGGATGTGGGCTCAATTCATGATTTTGCTGACTTAGGAAAGGAACAGTTTTGGGAACTAAATTGCCAATGTAAACACCAGTGATCCAATGGGTGAGCTTGGAGGCCAAAAATAAGTGATAGATGCTACCAGGAGTGAGGTGAAGGAAGTCTCCTGAAGCCACATTGGTTGACATTAATGTGATTGGGGTGTCGTGACCTCCTGATCCCCATCGAATTCTTCACTGCTGGATAACTTGTTTGTGGTGTTGGCACTTGTAATGGATGTTATCAGGGGTGGAATGACTTGCTTGCGGCTGGAACAGGCTGCAGGATTGCACTTTCACCAGAGCTACTCCCTGCAATTGCAGTCACGATGATAAAGCCACAAATGCAACAATTGTGTACTAATTAGTGATTCAATAGTTTTATTAGTGCAGGATCCACTGTGAACAGTAAATAGGGCAATTTGACAAAAAGGAAATTAAAAACCCTTAGTAGAACATAAATTGTTAATCTTCACAGTCTCTTTTCATCTGGTCTGTTTGTTCCATTCGAGTGTCCACATGCCCAAATCCTTTCTCCCTTCATCTCATTCTGTAGTGTCTTTGTCTATCAATAAAAACCAAAAGCAGCCTAAAGCAATTAATATCTGTGTAACTCTGATCCAAATGCTGCAGATTTACACATCCTTTCATACTCTATTGAGATGGCCAGAAGAGTCTCACAGGACGCTGCCAAGAGACTAATATTGTAGCCATAATGTCATAATAACAGTAGGCCATACGATCCTTCTGTGAAGAAATGAGAAGCTATTGTTCCCTATGCCCATTAAAGTATCTTCAGTTTCTCTGATAATTGTGCAATTCTAAAGCTCAAAGTGTTTCAGGTGATTCAGTTACAATCTGTTCAGCAGGGATTTTGGTGTGATAGAGAGACGAAAAACTTGAAGCGTCAAATATGACAGCTGCTTCTAGCGTTCTCATTCTTTATTCATGTAATAAACACAAACTTAGTTACAAAGTGAAATGCTTCTATTTGTTCATGTTGCACAGCATGTGGGCTGACAAATGGTTGCTCTTTCTCAATGGCATTTGAATAATTTCCAGTAATTACTTTTGCCATTCACCAATTTGCACACTGGCTACTTTCATAGGAACAAATAGGAAAGAGTCTGCTGTCTTGTCAATGAATAATTAGGATAATAGCTAAACAAACAAAGATGTTCCCTAAAAAAAATGCCACAAATACAGAATGTTTTTAACACAGCTCAGTTCAGAGAATCTGTGGACTGTTAAAATTGGTCTCAAATATTAGAAAGCTTGAATTAAAGCTTTTCTGTGTTTACTAATAAACTTTAATTGTGCTAGGGGTGTCATTTTTAGCAAAATAAATTATTGCAAATTTCTCAATAAATGATAAACCAAAATGAAAGCATTTCTCAAAAAGATTAATGCTGGTATTAAAACAGCAGCAAATACATTAATAGGATCGAAAATCCAAAGAAACCGCTGGAAACACACAGCAGGTGAGGTAGTATCTATGGAGAGAAAAGTAGAGTTTTGATAAAGGGTCCTTGACTTGAGATGTTAACTCTGTTGCTCCTTCCACTGATGCTCCTGACCTACTCTGTCTATTTTCTTACATAAATATAATTGTTAATAATCTGCCCACAATGAGGCAAATGTCTGTCTTCTTCGAACAATTAATAATCTAGTACAGCAAATTGTCTACTTGCTCTGTGACGTGCATGATTTTTAAATAAAGTAGAATGAAAATCATGTGGCATGTATAATGTTTGATTTATTTCACCAAATTACTGCCCACATTATGAGGATGGAAACATATCAGAATGGGTTTTAAAACCCTGAACAAAATTATTAATTTTTTTGACATTTGTTTAATCACCAGAGGTTCAAGTCAAACATCTTTCAAGAGTTATTCAGAGTCCTGTTGCCATGTGAATTCCAAAACATATTCCAAAGTGAATATTTTGTTTATTTTGTTGCATTAGCTATCATTTGTTAGTGTTGACAACTGCAAGTGCTAACATGCAACAGGAGAGGAGTGAAGTAGGTGAACAAATGGTTTACTCTGATGGTTTATTCATCTGTTTTCCAAAGCTATACACAAGCTCCATTGTTTCTGACAAGCCATTTATTGTATATATGGTTATGTTAATATAAAACAAGTTCACCTTTGAATTGATGTAGAATGCAATTGTACAACGTGCAGTTCACCACATTGAACAAAGACACCAATTTGCCCTTAACTGCTCTTCAGTATAAACAGCGTTGGCACTAAGTCAATCTGAAAAACTCCCAGGTAGTCCAACTACTTTGCACTATTTTTTTGCTTCTTCACATTTGCAAGGAGCTGATTATTCTGTTTGTTCTTCCTTAAATTTAAGATTGAATTATTTGAATCCAAAAGAAATGTTGTTTTTAATGAAAGGATACACATTCAAAGCTTTGTTTGTTTGGTCAGAGAAAAATATGGAGCCAGCAGTATAATCTGCATCGTATATTAGGCAGGTCTTATACTGATGACTGTAATTGAACTGCACACACACATATATTATTCTTTGACTCCTTGCTTGGACTGTCAATATCATCTCTGCACTGCATTTATTAAGGCAGATTGCCTATGCTGCAGAAAATGCTACTATCAAATATATGTATTGAGGTGAGGTTAATCCTTTTTACTCTCTGGCTTGTTTTAAATATATGTTAGTGCCCTTTCAGATATGGAATAAAACTAAACAGTTCATAGGGCCAAAATGTTTGTAATTTATCATCTCATAATTTCATGCCATTTTGCATCAGAGGAGGCAGTACTGACAAAGGTTAATTGGTTTGTATCCATAGCAGCAGAGGATTACAGCAGACAATAATTCAATCTTGGGCTATAGATGACAAACAAATATCTTGTGCTTTGTTTCTGAGTTAGCTTGCTACTTTGCAATTCATGTGGCAACCAGACTCTGAAAGAACAGCTCCAATGAAATACAGTCTTAAAGAAGAAGAGCTTTGCAATATTTTGCAGCTGAAAGGAGACAGGACAAATTCGGTCAAATGTGCTTGGCCATGGTGCTGGAGGTGAACTTGATGCACGAACAGCAAACCCTCCCTTAGTGGTTACATCTCCACTCACCAGATGAAGGTATACTCTGCTTTCTACCTCACCTCAGCGGACCTCAGCCTCGGCTCTCTGATAACTGTCCTTGGTGACTACACCTGCCTTAACATGGCTTCTCCAGACTGTGGTTGCCGGCATGGTTCTCTAGTTATCATTGGGAATGCTGGATTTTTTGAAATCTTGTTTGGCTCTGTCTGTATTGGAGCTTTGGCCTTCCTCTTACGTTGGCCATAGAGCATAGCCTTCAACAGATGATTCTGAAGTGTGTGTTCCAGGTGTCCCCCAAGCAGAGAACCTGTAAGCATCCAGTTAGGTCTGTATGAATTATAGGATGGTACATTCAAGGATTTCACTGCTGGCAATGCTTTGCTCCCAGGTGAATAAGCTGTTAATTTTTGTATGGAGCACATGAATCAGCTTTCACAGCCATAAAGTAGAGTACAGAAGACACAAACCCACGAGAAGGACAACTTTTTGTTCAGGTCCAGCCCTTATTGTGCTATTCAAATGAAGTAAGTTAGCCATAGGTGACAGAGGCTTTGCTGATCTTTGTAACATTCTTTACCATGGCCAAATGAGGTGGTAAGAGATGAACTGAGATTTCAGAAGTGATTACATTGTCCAGAGCTTTATTTTTCGCACAGATTTGGGGTGTGATATTCTAAACCTGCAACTTGACAGCAGTTTCCCTGATACTGATTCCTGTAGCAAACTTGGTACATGTATCAGAGCAACTATTCCTTGTGATCTGCAATTCACCTGGTCCATCAGAGATGAATGCAGTGTCAGCTGTGAAGAGCAATCGTGAGTGGTGAACTGGCTGATGTGTCTTATGCTCGGAAGCGATCTGATGTCAAAGCAGATTCTGACCATCCATGATTCCAAAGATGTATTAAGATGCAAGTATTAAGGTGCAGCCTTGCCTCATGCCACTATCGATGCTGACCTCAAATGGTGTTTCATTGTCATACTGAATGGTTGCCTTCATTCCCTATGTCATTCCTTGAGAGTACATTTTAAAGGCAGCTGGTTTTTAACAGGAGCTTGTAAATGCCATTCCTGATTACCATGTCAATGATATTTTTTAGGTCATCTGCTGTTACGTAGAGAAATGCCTGTTACTCCAAGTGTCAGCCACAGAGTGTCCAGCTCTGAGTCCACACTCTCCTCCAGATAGAACCTTTCAGTAAAGAGTCAAAATATTTTCAACAGGATCCTTGCAGACACTATCAACCAAACTAAGCAGAGATTTCTTCAAGAGGGGACCTTTGTCCCCTCTGTGGTGTACAGGGTCCTTACATCTTTCACTTCCTGATGTATTTCATTTTCTTCCCAGCTTTTGGCTGAGAATTATGTGGATATCATACAGAAGTTTGCTCCTCCATATCTTCAGAAGCTCCAGAGATATCTGTTCATTCATCTGAATTCTAAAATAGTAATGAATTATCTCTCCCATAGAATACAAAAGTAAAATATTACAGATATTAGAAATCAGAAATAAAATCAGAAAGTGCAGAAAACACTCAAAGTACAAGCTGTTGCCAGGACTGGAGGGCTTGAGTTGTGAGGACAGACTGGATAGGCTGGAGCTGCTTTCCACGGAGTAAAGGAGACTGAGAGGTGACCTTATAAAAGTTTATAAAATCATGAGGGGCAGAGATAAGGTGGATGGTCACAGAGTTTTTCCCAGAGTAGGGAAGTATAAAACTACAGGGCATAGTTTTAGGAATGAGACTTGAGAAGTAAGTTTTTCACGCAGAGGGTGGTGAGTATATGGAACGAGCTGTTGGAGGAAGTGGTAGAGGTGGGTACAATTATGCTTAAAAGACATTTGGACAGCTTCATGGAGAGGAAAGGTTTAGAGGGATATGAGCCAAATGCAGACAAATGGGACTAGCTCAGGAAGCCACTGCTGTATAACTCTATTTCTCTAAACATATTAACTCTATTTCTCCCCCAAAGATGCAGCCTGACCTAATTAATTCCAGTAGTTTATGTTTTTACTTCTCCATTTAATATTAGTGTTTTATAAAGCAAACCAGATATCTTCCAGCATTTTTTCAGATGACAGTTATTCAAATTTCCCAGAGCTGCATCAATGCAATGCAAATATGAATGGACAACATTAACTGAACTAAAGAATCCAACATTCTAACCTCTATAGCCTGTTGACAAATATGAAATATGAACTGAGGTTTCAACATTTCTCTTTTTAAAACTATACAGTTTGGCAAGTGAATTTTCAATGAAATATACAATTCTGTTCACATTACAATAAAACGTTCATATGTAAACTTTTCCATCTGGTAGTACACTCTCTCACAGGCAGCATTACAACAATTCCGATGGTGGGAATGTGTTGTTACAAATGTGACACAAGGGCAGTTTTTATTAATTCATTTCAACATGAGATTATATAATGGAAAGTTGACAAGAAGACATGCGTACATAGACATACACACCCACGTACACAAACGTGCACAAATGGTTGGTGACTTAGCGCATTTGTTGTTTTCTAGCTGTAGGAGCATTTGCACCTTGTGGTAGAACATCAGGTTTAGTAACTTACAATGACTGAGTAAGTTGATGCCCATTTATTATCTGCCCATTATTGATGTTACATAACCTCATATTTTAGTGTAGTTCTTTACCTATGAAATCCCCGAACTGGTTTCCACCCCAGTTAAGCAATTACATGCTGGACTGATGTGGCTAATTAAAGTGAAAATTGATCCAGAGGTATTCAAGATGCATCAAGTGAAGATTAATATCTGGCACACAGTCGCACTGACAAATGAGGGGCTTCAATAACGCTGGCTATTAGTTTGTTATTGCAGGGAAGCGTTTCACAGGCTTGAAAGAACAGAGCTGGAATTGAAAGTACAGCAGGGCCACTGTGGATTAGCAATAGGAGGGTGCTTTGAACTGGTACTGCAGAGATAAAAGCCGGGATTTGAGAGAACTATGGAAGATGAGATCTTGTGAAACCAGAGATTTTATATTAAATTTTCTCAGAGCATTCTCATTATTTTTTTTTCAACACAGATTTTAAAATTCTCCTCTATTTTTCATTTGAAAATAAGCCCAAATTAAATGCAATGTCAGTAGGGTGGCGTTTTAACATCTATTCTCGAAGAGAAGTGGACTAACTCCTTAAAAATGGCAAATCCAATCACTCCTTTAACTAAGATGGGTTGGAGTTGGGCAAGGAATTTGCTCCTTTTCATCCTGGGTCAGTAGTTGTAATACTTAAATGGCACTGTGTGCCTCAGGTGTTAGCAGCCTTGAGAATTTATCAGCTGCACAGCGGGGTAACCATGGGTCTGGAAACTCAGCAGCTAACAGCTGGAGAAAACTTCTGGATCCAGCAAGTAGCTGTTTCCTTGAAACTGTCGAAAGGCCAGGAGGTCCTCAAGTGCTATGCATGGACTAATCTGGCAGCACCAGTGATAGGAGTTAATGATTTCGGATAAACATACAGAGAGGCAGGTGGATGATACCTTCCCAAATTTCCTCTAGTGATACACCGGCTAGAGTTTACAGACAATTTTTTTGTGTAACTTTACTGGCTACTTGATTGTTTATTCAATGATTATTCACTTGGCACATAAGGAATATGTTTATCAATGCCCTATCCAAGGAAATTAAGCTCTTGTATGTCTTCTGGCATCTTAAAGACATGTCGTAATAACAAGTTTTGTCTTTGTAACAGTTAGAGGATGATATTATAGCAACACCCAACTATTCACAAACAATCCTGAACTTTGCTCAACATCAGCCTTCTGATGAATGGATGATCTTGGAGTTTTCCCAGCTGGGATTTATTGGTAAGCATGTTTATAATTAGCTCTTCTACTGCAAAATAAATTTTCAATAAATAATACATTTTCAAAATGCATTTGGCCTATGAAAAACCATATGCACAGAAGTATATCTATATTAATGCTTTTTATTACAAATGACATGACTTTGATGGATCTTTATGGAACTGTAAATTTTGAAGTTATTTTACCAGGCAAACATTTCATATTTATAAATGGTAAGTCATCATGTAAAGAACTATCTTTTACTTAAGTTACTAAGGCCATTTGTAGCTCTTCAGCTACCTTCAACATTGAGGCCAATGAAGTCAGTACAAGCCTGGGTTTAAACACAGGTTCTTTCCTGATAATAAGAACATGACAGATTTGATTGTAACCTCAACTCTGTATCCCAGTCTGCCTGTGGCAACCTCCACCTGCTTATCAAGTAACTATCTACTTCTGCCTTAAAAAAATTCAAAGACTCTGCATCGACTGTCCTTTGAGGAGTAGAGTTCCAAAGACTCATGACTCTCTGAGAGAGAAAATTTTGTTTTATCTCCGCCTCAAATGGGTGACTCTTTGTTTTAAAATAGTGACCACCTTGTTCTAGATTCCCTGACAATAGGGGTTAAAAGCAATGCGGGCAAATACTGACAAATAGTTTGTGCAAAGTTGGGCAAATTTTGGGAAATTCTCAGAGCTGTTCTGTCACTAATTGCAGTGAGGAAAGACTTCCAGCTATCATTCAGCCTTTACCTATCCCATTCTAAATGCTTGGGCTGGATACCCTCCCATAGAGTAAAAATGCTCACATCATTTGCAGTGAAGTGTGGGCAATCACTTACTGTAACATTCTGTTTCTCCATTCACATAGAAACCTGAGGCAGTTAACTGGAGTTGAAGTTTGTCTAAATACACAACAGCTGAGTATTGTACACAAGTTCTGAAATTCAGTACCATAGAAAACAATAAAAGAATTTGAGAAGCCATACACTATGCCTTTCAATCTCTCAGCATGTTCTGCCTTTCTACCTCAAAATAAGCTTGAACTACAGAACCTTGTCTTTTGATCAGGGACCTAATTGAACATGGAGTTTAAGATAGTAACCCTGCTATTTTTGTCTACACTTCTGCCTGATCTGGCCTCTGGATCCATTAACCCGGTCTTCCCAACTTTCCCCTTGCACCATCGTTCACTTTGTCAGTAAATTACTCCTCCTCTTCACCTTTCCCTTGGTCCTTTTCTCCCTTATATCTTTCTCTACTTCTTTAAGAATATTTTATTTTTAACTTCTTCCCATTAAAGATCTGATGGAAAGTTACTGGCATGAAACAATACGTAGTAATATTAAGATTCTTCTTATGCTTGTTACTAAGGCCATTTGTAGCTCTTCAGCTGTCTTCAACGTTGGGGTCAATGAAGTCAGTATAAGCCTGGGTTTAAGCACAGGTTCTTTCCTGATAATAAAATCATGACAGATTTGATTGTAACCTCAACTCTGTATTCCAGTCTACCTGTGTAATGTGAAATTACAAATATTAGTAGCCATTTCTTAATGCTTATCAATGGTGTGATCAAGTGCTGCTGGGAAAATGGCATTAGGTCACCCTTCAAGAAGCTGGTAAATGGGACACACATTCACATGGATCTAATAAAGGTAAAATGAAGTATGTGGAAAGTGCTGGAAATACTCAGCAGGTCAGGCAGCATCTGTGTAGAAAGAAAAAGTCAATCAGAAGTTAAAGGAGGAAAGGTATATCCTAGCCAGTTGCTGAACCCTCAGTCCTACCTAACAAGCAAAATATCACCATAAAGCAGAGAATGCTGGGAATACTCAGCAAGGTCACATCAGACCTGTAAAGGAAGAAATAATTATTGTTTCAGGTCAGTAACCTTCCATCTGATCTTTTAATGGGAAAAAGTTAAAAATAAAATATTCTTGAAGAAGTAGAGAAAGATATAAAGGAGAAAAGAACAAAGGGGAAAGGTGAAGAAGAGGAGTAATTTACTGACAAAGTGAACGATGGTGCAAGGGGAAAGTTGGGAAGACCGGGTTAATGGATCCAGAGGCCGGATTAGGCAGAAGTGCAGACGGAAATAGCAGGATTATTATCTTAAACTCCATGTTCAATTAGGTCCCTAATCAAAAGACAAGGTTCTGTAGTTCAAGCTTATTTTGAGGTAGAAAGGCAGAACATGCTGAGAGGTTGATAGGTGCTATATTCAGGGGCCCTGGATGTCCTTCATGAATCACAGGAAGTCAAAATGCAGCCTCAGCAAGTAATTAGGAACATTAGGCTTTAGTGCTATAAGACATGAATAAAGAGTTGAGACATCTTGCTCCAATTATATGCAGCCTGGACTGCTGTATACATCTCTGATCTCTTTGCCTAAGGAAAGATATGCTTGTGATAGAGGAAGTGCAGGTTGATTCCTGGAATGACAGTTTGTCCTATGAGCGGACGTTAAGCAGACTAGGTCTTTACTCTCTTGAGTTCGGAAAAATGATAAGTGATTTCACTGAAACATACAACATTCTTAAGTGGTTTGACGGGGCACCCCAGTCTCAAAATAAAGGATTCACCATTCAGGACAAAGAAATTTCTTCTCCCAGAGACTAGTGAATCTATGGAATTCACTATCCAAGAGGGCTGTGGAATCTCAGTCACTGAGTGTATTTACGATAGGGATTTTATATATTAGAGAATCAATGGATATAGGATTAGGGCAGGAAAGTAGCTTCTATTTCTCATGTTGTAATGGTTCACTCAATGGTGTAGGAGATTGAGGACTAAGGAGGCAGAGGAAGACGGTGGGAAAGAGAGTAAATGCGATAGGTGACCAGCTCAGGTTAATGTTTGTGGACTGCCTGGAAGTGTCTCATGAAGCTGACACCCAGTCTCTCTGATGTTGAAGAGACTACATTGTGAGCTACAAATCCTATATAATGGCAAATTGAAAGTAGCATACAAGTAAATTACAGACTCACCTGGAAGTGGGAAGCCCAGCAAAGAAGGAGAGTTGGTCTTGATGGAGTGGACCATAGGGTCCTGACAGAACAATCCTTTCAGAATCCTGACAAAGGGGCAGAGGAGAAGTGGTGGACAGGATCATCTTACTTGCCCTTCTCACTTGGAATTGCTGAGAATGGGAGTCCTAGGTGCATGCCCATGATTTTCCCAACATGCACTCCTATTGGGAGAGATGCCCTGCCTGGACCATGCACCCAACAACGGCCCGACATTGTTTAATACAAATTATTGCTCAATATCTTCTCAGGTCATCCAGTTAACAAAATAATGCTCAATTATATCTTTTTCTTAAGCAGTCCCTTGGGATCGAGGATGACTTGCTTCCACATTAGCATGTGTGTGATTTCTTTTAAGATAAGATAAAATACCTTTATTAGTCACATGTACATCGAAACACACAGTGAAATGGATCTTTTGAATGGAATGCTCTGGGGGGAGCCTGCAAGTGTCGCCACGCTTCTGGCGCCAACATAGCATGCCCACAACTTCCTAACCCATACATCTTTGGAATGTGGGAGGAAACCGGAGCACCCGGAGGAAACCCACACAGACACATGGGTACAAACTCCTTACAGACAGCGACGGGAATTGAACCCGGGTTGCTGGCACTGGAATAGCGTTGCACTAACCGCTACACTACTGTGCCTACACTACACGAACGTGGGATTGCTGTTGCACACCAGTTACCACAGGGACATAACTGAGTGAGCTTTTGGTCCAATAGCAAGGAGGTCCAAGACAACTGGAGAGAGAATTCTACCAGACAGATTAAGTACATGCATATAAGATGCCAAGGCACATTCTGACCACATGCAAATAGAGTCTGGCCACACACGCGCGTGCGCGCGCGCACACACACACACACACACACAGACACGCACGCACACATGCACACACACACAGACACGCACGCACACATGCACACACACACACACAGAGGCAGAAACATACATTTTCCTGCCCATACCATCTTTGTCCTTCCAACACTAACTTCCTCTCTCTTTCAGTCTCCTCTTATTCTTGCCTTGGTCATCTTCATTCCTCTACTCCCTCCCTCTAAGCGGCTTCTCCCCTTCACTCAAGCGTTTCACTGATCCACACTCCCATCCCCCCAAAGTTTGGGTCAACGTTTGACCATAAAGCATTAATTCACTTCCAATCTTATGCACTGTCATAACAAAATCCAATGTAAACTTGAGGAGCAGTGTTTCATTTTCCGAATGGTATGTTACAACCTTTTGCACTGAATATCAAATTCTACAACTTCAGGTAACTCACTCTCTATGTCTGTTTCAGAAGTGGCCATTCTGCTGTAATTCATCTGTCTGTATCAGTATTGACATTGGCTCAGTTTATCTCTGCCCATTAACACAGCTTGACCTGCTGGGATATCCCACCGCCTACATCTTGAAACTTTTACATTCCTTTGTTTGTGTTGTCACTCTCTAACTGCTCTCATTTCTTAGCTTTTCTTCATTTTCCTTCTCTAACTGTCCCTATTAACCGATTGACCAGACGACCTCTACGACTCATCCCCATGGCAATCCTGCCTTCAGTCTCTTCTTGTTCTATCCTTTTTTCTCCCCCATGCTCTCTACAACCTAAAACTAACTTGTTTTCTTCCTTCTCCAGGACTGACAAAGGGTTTTTGACCTGAAACATTAACTCTGTTTCTTTTTTCCATAGATGCTGCCTAATCTGGCATGTTTCCAACATTTTCTAGTTTTCGATTTCCAGCATCTGCAGTTTGTTGGTTTTCAACATGTATGAAGAAATGAATGGGTAGATTTGCACAGGCTTTAGCCTCTTAAAAAATGTGCTTTAAGAAATTACATCTGAAAAATGAGTCAAATGTTAACAGAAAAAGTAGTTTGTCTAGCACTTTAGACTTTGAATGAATTTCTAAGCTATAGAATTTGCCTGGTCTACACAGGCTTCTTAGTGGAAGGACTTGGTGTAGCAGCAAGCTGGGAACATTCATCAAATTGTTGTTGCCAGTAATAATAAGGAAGCAACTATTCTTATCTGGAGTACTTTATTCTCCCAGTCAAGGAAGAGAGGAGGTGAACGTGAAAGATGCAAGATTGTCTCTTGAGAGTTTCAATGGAAAGAACATAGGGAAAGATGCAAACCCTTTAGTGAACTAAAAATGTCAGTCAGAATTAATGCAAATTGATCTATTAAATTGCTCAATATTTTAATTCAGGTTATAATCTCTCACATAAGATCTCACACAGTTACTGATTTTTCTTTTGTTTTGTTGAATATTCCAATTTGGCTGAAGTTAAAATCATAGTTTGACGTAAATCTCCATTTGATTGTTTAAAAACTACTACTGTGTTTTTCTGTACATGCAAGGTGAAAGAGAAATCTGCTTACTAAACGTTATTGCTTTGTAATGACGGTTTAGTAATAGAGCTCTTCTTTAACTCTGTGCACTGAATAATTTTGTTTCTGTATTTGCCATTGCCTTGAAAGAAAATGGTAACTGTTAATAATATTAGAAAGCCTAACATTATTTTGCAAGGTCTCTATGATACAGTACAAAAGAATTCTATTGTATTTCAGAACTTGGATTAGAATTTGGTTTGCAATAATCCTATCAAATTTCATACATTTATACAGCCTCAATAGAGTTGCAGCTTTTAAAGAGCTCATCATTGATACCAATCTAAAGAGATGAATGCTGATATCTGAGCTATGCTGGCTAAGTTTCTTTACAATGAGACATTTTAAACTGTTCTTATTAAACAAGATACTGATTCAAGGATCTTGGAGATATTTGTAATCCTTTGTACTTGAATGTGAAGTAAAGTCTGTAAATTTATAAAGCCATCACTGCCTGCAGTATGAATAAAAGAATCAAGGGGATAACTTTTAAATGTAACATTCTTTTGGTTAAAAAACGTTTGTTCATCAGTAATTTAAACACATAGTCAATATCTTGTGTATCAGACACTCGCTATTCTTCATATTTATTAATGCACCTGTATTCTCATTGTTGCACATGCGGTTAAATATCAGTTCACCAAGGTCTATACTGAGCAACTCTTGTAATTCAGATGTTTGTATTGCAGGATCATTTTCACAATTATCTATTTCACAATTCCCAATATATTTAGCCTAATTTAAAAATGGGGAATACAGTAAATCACTCTACTTCACAATACAATCAAAACTATATGTTTTTTTAAGACAGATTTTCAAACAAAAGAAATGTTTCCAATGTTACTTCATAATGAGTTTGCTTTTATAGTTATAAAATTACTTAAATTTTCACTTCATTTGTTTTCTTTTACTTACTTTTTCAATTATGATTATGCCTCAACTGTTAAGGGTAAGATCTCCCCATAATGCATGGAGTCAAATTAAAACATTCTCCCTCTTGTGTTTTGTTTGATTTAGGAAAATTGTTCAAGTCTCCTGACCTGACCTTAATCATAGAATTCATTATCATGTTCTACAAGGACAAGCCTATAGACTGGTTACTTGACCACATATTGTGGGTGAAAGTTTGCAATCCTGAGAAAGATGCCGTAAGTATGTTTATATCTCACAGTCAGTAGTTGTGACACCACCAATGAAACTGGAAATAACTCTCTGCCGCTGCCTCTATTTCATTTAATCTCAGTTTAAATATTAGAAGCTTGAAAGGTATCTTTGTTGCTCTTTGAAGAATTTGAGACTAATGAAGGTAAACTAATTATTTCATTGTTATAATTAATCTACAACCTGTTGGGAGAGCTGTACAATGAATTACTTAGTAAAAGGAAAAGATTTAAGTGTAGAAGTGTTAAGTTTAAACTCTTGAATAATTTTCATTTATAGTTTCAACGTGTGTTGGAAGAATGATCAATTCTGTCTTCTGGGATGATGCTCATTTAGTTATCTTGTCTTCAATTTGGTTAGAATTTGCATATGATTTCTTCTCCACCTTGATTTTGCCCATCCCTTTATAAGGTGCTAATTTCTACCTGGATACTTGTTCCAGGGATTCTAGCGCAACTACTAGATGTGGAAAGCCACTCTTCAAGTGTAAGCAGGTTATTGGATCATGAGGGCAGCACAGTCTAGCCCAAACCCACCATTGCCCAAAGGGCAAAATATCGTGTTAACTTCCCGCTAAGTGAAGACCCATACCAGGAGCACAAGCTCATAAAATATGCCTATGATTTCAGTTGCAGCTGAACACATGACAAAATCCAGAAAAGTCTTTCCAGAGGATTTTGCACCAAATGAAAAAAAAAATTTACTAACATCTGGCACCACCATATACTGTAGATGATACAATTTGGTGACTTCTGCTCTTTAAGTTCACCTGAAAGTCCCTAACATTTCATCACATGAGGTATAATTTTATTAATTCCAAGTAAGTGTGATATTTTCTTCCATGTGCAATGACTGACAAAGAAGTGGAAGGGAGAAACAGCACAACTCCGGTAGAAAGCTGCACTAGAAACCCTTCCAAATTCACACACTCTTGCCACATTTTCAAATCCCTTGTTGAAAATTAGAACAAACAAAAGAAAATATTTTTCAATTGCCCTTAATGAATGCAGTTTTGCCCAGTTAATGCAATTATGAAACTTGTTTTTTATTACTCGGACCATATTTAGTAATTAGTTGCACTAAAAAAGAACAAGTTTTCAAAATGACACCAGAGCTCTCACAAAAAGCTAAAAATGCACGTTTCATTGCTGACAACGTGCTCATCCAAAAACCTTGGTCGAGTCATTCTTCAGTGTGTGAAGTGCATTGTGTCTGCATAAAGTACACACAATTAATTTTTGATAAAATTATTTTGCTTGTCACATAAAAGCATTGTGCTCTTTTGATATAATTCATATTTTTTAAGAAACTCAGTGGTGTGATATGAGAATCAGTTCTACAATTCTAAGCAGATGGCAAAATGCATGGGGAGGAGACATTGGTATAACATTAAATCCCTAATTCTTCAACCTGCACTTTCTACAGACACAGCTTCTCTCTAGGAGTGGGACGTAACAGAATTGGCCCTATGGCATTTAAATAGAATCATCTACCATATCTTACTCTCTTCCAAGAAGGGTATCATTTTTACAATAGGATTCTGGCTGTGCAGATTGCAGGGAGGGGTTGGATAATGGTCTGGGAAAGGTAGGTGATCTATTCTGCCTGGTTCCTAGTCAGGACATAAGTATGTGCATGTCTTAATTGTCATGCAAAAGCTCTACAGCCAATATTGGCAGATTGTTAAAAATGAAATTATTGTCAAAAGCAAAATGCTTAATAGGAATCTTGTGCATATTGAATTGTCCCTGGTTACTAATGATCATTATATCTTGAAACAATCTTACTTCTGCTTGCATTTATTTTCAACAGTTTCATTACCTTTTAGCTTTTATTAATATTGGTAATAGGATAAATATGCATTAGTAACAGAAACAGGGTAAAAGTTAACAACAGGCAAATTGAATGAAATATTGCTCAACTTTATCCACAGCTAGAGTTCAACATAAATTGGCAATTTGGAAATGTAGTACATATGTAAACTTGGAATTTTTGACAACAGAATGCAAATATATCCAAAATAGTTGGCCAATCATAGAAGACAGCTGGAGCTGTCTCTTGCAGAGAGTATCATATTTTGTTTTTTAAGTAATATCTGTTCTTCTCCCACCGTGTGGATATCTATTCAAAAAACCTGCTTTAAGAATAAGTACTGATAGTTAATGCTTTGCTATTCAGTTACTCATCATCTTGGTGTTCCTTGTGCTACATTTTTAAATAGCAAGAATATGTGGGCATGCAGGCATGTGTAAATCACAAAGTTTAAGATTAATGTGGCATGTGTTACGAACTGGGTTACTATTGGTGAATGTCCCTTTAAGATAGAGCATAGTGGTGTGTGTGTGTGTGTGTGTGTGTGTGTGTGTGTGTGTGTGTGTGTGTGTGTGTGTGTGTGTGTGTGTGTGTGTGTGTGTGTGTGTTGGCGTGCTTATGACAACAGAAGATAAAGAATGTAATGACGTCAAAGTTCAGTTCAGCAAGCCATAAGATGAAACGTGAGCAAAGGCTTCTTCAAAACCACCGTTGACTGAAGACAAAATGTAGAGAGCAAACAGAGATATTACGAAATCCAAATGTTCCACTTTGGAACCCAAACAACACCTCAGTGTCTACTCAGCAGTGACTACTCCACCGCATCTGCCTCACCCCGAAAGGCTCTCGAATCATGGCCGTCCATACAGATACCTGTTTCCTTCTACAGGTCAGCAACAAAGTGAACTCCACTGCTTTGTTCTGAAGTATCTGCCACCCCGAAAGGCATCCAAGATGTGGCTGTCCACACAAATACCTGTTTCCCTCTGCAGGTTAGCAGCAAAGTGGACTCCACCGGATTACTCCAAAAATCCATACGTGGATTGTAGTGACAGGCACAGTTACTGTTTTTCATCCATCGATGGAGACTAGCAGGCTGCTGTGTCTCTATCTCTTCTTTCTCTCTCTTCTCTGACTGATTCCGACTGACTGCTTCAAAAACGTCATTACGTTCTTTATCTTCTGTTCTCGTAACCACGCCAACACACACACACACACACACACACACACACACACACACACACACACACACACACACACACCACTATGCTCTATCTTAAAGGGACATTCACCAATAGTAACCCAGTTCGTAACACATGTACCGCTTATTCTGCCATCTGGTCCAACCTCCACATTGCCAACACGTTCTAAGTTCTCCTAAAAGAACCAATCCGCTCATGTATAATGGAGATCCTAATGCATGAGTATGCATAATCTGTCACATGATATGCCATCCTGTTGTTCTCCTGTGAGCTGTGAGCATTTAAAAAAAGGATAGAACTTCCAATTGACAAGTGCTAATTTTGCATCAATGTGCTAGCAAGTCTTAATTATTCAAGATATCATAAATTAATCAGATGTCTTTATAACCCTGATTGAAGCCACAGTTGTAAGAATTTCTTGCTGGCAATTAGTGCTGACATATAGTGCAATACAAAGAAATTGTGAGTGCTTCCTTTATACAAACCTATGGCATTACATCTGACTCCCAGGCCGAAGGAGTTTTGGTTAAAAGAAATAATGGTCAGGAAATCATTGTCTGAGAGACCTCAATTTTCTATGTTTTTAAATTAACCAATTATGGGAGAAGTTGAATGTATTTTCTTTTGTTAATGTGTCTTATTATCCCTCAGTTAAAGGAATCATGATACACCATAATATTGATTTGCTTCATCCAGAGGTACTGACTTTCAAACTATGTGTAATCCATTAGTGCTTAATGCTCTCATCCTTTGGATGTAAGGCTGTGGTGATTTTATTGTGATAGCAGTGAAGTGATTAGGGATTTAGGAATAAGTGGTAGGTTTAATGCAACAACTCTTCTAATGGTTTTCTCAATTGCTTAGTGCTCAGATCAGTTTCTAAAATTATATTAATGTAGCTGCAATATGAGAACGTGATTGATGAGTATCAGGTGGCAGACATGGCCATCAGCTTCTTGCAGGGTTTGGGGAGTACATTATCCAGAGAAGGGTTGTGTTGTGTTTCATACTCCTGTGGATGATCTGATCAATCAACATAAGAAAATGAACATAAGTATTTCTTCTATGATTTAACTGTGTTTTGAAGACATTTAATCACAGAATATGTTTCAAATTTAGTTTAGCTAGCTCCCCCCTGATTAATAAGAATCATATTAATATTTTAGTTACCCTGCTAAATGATTTTCAAAGCAATTCTAAAATTCAAGGCTGATATATTATGGAATATTAATTACAACACCCATAAGGTGATCTCATTACAGAACAAAATTATACCAGGAACAAGAATAAAATATAATTACATAGAACTAGTTGCCTTGTGCTTTGAGTATATTAAGAACATGATCCCTGCATCTCTAAGAAGTGTCATAGAGCAATACAGTATGAATACAGGCCCTTCGCCAACCAGTCCATGCCAACCACGGCGCCCACTCAGCTAGTCCCAATTTCTTGCATTCGGCCCATATCCCTCTTAGTCCTGCCCCTCCATGTACTTATCCAAGTGCTTCTTAAATGATGCTATTGTACTTGCCTCAACTATTTCCACTGGCAGCTCGTTCTGAGGAAGTGAAGGGTTAAGAATTGCAACCATACCTATAACTGGTAAACAAAATATATATATATGCATTTATATTTCTCTAGCAAGGACTAGCAAGCTGCTGACCCACTAGTTAGGTTGGAATGTTAAGTATGTTAACTGCCTTTGTTTCGGGTAACAGACCATTCCGATATGTCAGACGGTGGCGATACTGGGTGTAATTAACATCGAGGTGAAGGCTTGGTCTGAACAATGAAGGGTGATACCTGCCTTTGAATGCCTTGATTATAACTCAATTATACTAAGACAAGAGGTGTGATAGCTGTCCCGGGATCTCTATAGCTTGACCGAAACTCACGGCGCCCGTTTGCATGGGATGTGCGTGACAATTCCTGTATAAATGCCTGTCTGCCCTTTGTGCGGAGAGAACTCGGGAAGCGACTCTTAGTGAGTGCTGAAGAGAATTCTCCTAGCGGTGCACTGCTAATAAAGGTATTTGTTCGAATCGACCTCGTGGCACTGTGTTACTTACAGCGGACAGAAGGGGAAAATTAATTTCAGGACGACAGCTCCATACACTTACCACCCTCTGCGTGAAAAAGTTGCCCATCAGGTTCCTTTTAAATCTTTCCCCTCTCACCCTAAATCTATGCCCCTTAGTTTTGGACTCCCCTACCCTGGGGAAAAGACTGTTACCATCAACTTTATCTATGCCCCTCAAACATTTCTATAAGGTTGCCCCTCATTCCTACGTTCCAAGGAATAACCTAGCCTGGTCAACCTCTCCCTATAACTATAGAATGGGGTTGAGAGGGAAAAATAAATCAGCCATAATCGAATGGAGGAGCAGACTCGAAGGGCCAAATGGCCTAATTCTGCTCTTACATCTTATGGTCTTACTCAGGCCCTCTACTCCTGGCAACATCCTCATAACTCTTTTCTGCACTCTTTCCAGCTTAGCCACATCTTTCCTATAACAGGGTGACCAAAACTGTACACTGTACTCCAAGTGCGGCCTCACCAATGACTTATACAACTGCAACATAATGTCCCAACTCCTATACTCAGTGTCCTGACTGATGAAGGCCAGCGTGCTAAATGCTTTATTCACCACCCTGTCTACCTGTGATTGGATTTTGTTTCATTAAAGGCTGCCAATTCCCTTTGAAGTAGTCATGGATTTGGCTGCAGATAAAAAAGAAACTGACTGAAGATGCAAGTGACTGTAAAACCTGGTATAGAATTCTTGTGTTCTAAGGTGCACTCTTTGGACTACTATCTAACCTGTGAATAGCTTGAAACAGTGGAGTTTCATGATACCACAAAGTACATACATCCTTAAAGTGCCAGGGATAGTACAAAAAATAATCAAGAAGAATAATGCAATTAGACCTGTATATCCAGAAGGCTACAATATAAGGAGGTTGAAGTTCCTGTTTATATAAATACATGCCTCCTTGTAGTTTTAATTCTCCCACCACCAATTTTGCAAGATCAAACAATGTTTTCTGATATACATAAAGTTTCTCTAGCAACTGCCTTCATCAACTTTTGCCTATGCTCTGCATTATCTGTGACCCAGCATTAAGCAAAAGTGTGTCAGTATATTGTGTTTAATAGCAACAGAATGTACTTTGCATAAATTTGCCAACATATCTGCTGCCACATCCGTAAATGCTGCACATGTTCACATGATTCTACTTTGCTTCTTACTCTTCTGCCTGTTCTGCACAGAGATGAAAAGATGAGCTGGCTTTCATCATTTTCCATATCAAATTAGATGCCATATAATCCTGAAAGCTCATGAGTTCAAAAGTAGAAAATGCTAGAGGCTATTATAAATGATGTAATAACGGGACACCTAGAGACTATCAATGGCATTAGAAAAGGTCAATATGGATCAGTCATAATCAAACTAAATTGTGGAGCAGGCTCAAAGGGCCAAATTGCCTAGTCCTGCTCCTATTTTACTATACTTTATCTCTTTATATGGTATGCCTTTTATACAATAGATACACACGTTCTCCCATACCTGCCGCATTGTCTGGAAATTAGATCACTTAGAGTTTTATTCATTTTCTGGTTCCAAGCAGCACTCATAAGGCCAACCTTTATTGCCCTTGAGGTGGTGATGGTGAATGGCCTTCTTTAACCACCACAGTCCTCCTGGTGAAGGTACTCTCACAGTGCTGTTGGGAAGGGAGCTTTAAGATTTAGGCCCAGTGAGGATAAAGGACCAGTGATACATTTCCAAGTTTCCAAATCAGGATGGTGCATGTGACTAACATACAAAAATGTGCAGATTGATAGGTTAATTGGCCACCATAAATTGCCCCTAATGTGTAGATGTGTGAGAGAACCTGAATGGGGGGTGGGGTTGACTGGAATGTGGAAAGAATAAAATCAGATAGTATTAGTGTAAAATCGGGTGCTTCATGGCCAGCGTGGACTCAGTAAGACGAAGGGCCTGTTTCTATGCTGTGTAGATGTGTGAGAGAACCTGAATGGGGGGTGGGGTTGACTGGAATGTGGAAAGAATAAAATCGGATAGTATTAGTGTAAAATCGGGTGCTTCATGGCCAGCGTGGACTCGGTAAGACGAAGGGTCTGTTTCTATGCTGTATCTCTCTGTGACCCTATGCACATTTACAGGTACAGTTGCAAGGAAACTGTATTTCTTAGCTGTATTTATAGCAACAAATCCGATCTAACCCCATTGACTGACCTAAATATGATGTTGCACAGAATACATTTCCAACAATATCATTTACTTTAGTGAGTTCTTTGATATTGCCAAATGACTTCTGTACTCCTTAATATTTCTCCAGGATTTAGACATCCCCTTTAAACACCAGGCTATTTCCTCCCACAACAAAATCAACAGAGCAAAGCTCTACAAACTGCAGACTTAGTTGTGCGTTGCTGATTAACAAGCACTTCGTCACCAGGCAAAGAAACAATGCAATTAACATATTTTTTCCCGTTTTACGAGTAACTTCCATTATTTCCCTTCCCTTCTTTTTCCAAAGCCACTTTCATGAGAATGATTAGGGCTAATAAGCCAACACAGGTCTAATATTTTGAAAACTGTTTCTTTCTGTGCTGTAAAAGGATGAGTTTTTTAAAAGGATGGTGGTATGGCCCTGCCTAACTTTAGATTATATTATTGGGCAATTAATATCAGATATTTAGTTTTTTGGATACAAGATTCAGATGTAATTCAGTGCCCCAAATGGGTACACCTTGAGCACCAATCAGTACTTGAATTTTCATTAGTTTCTATTTTAGGAGCTTCACTCCCTTTTGCACTTACCAGATTAAGTAAACATACGATTAGCCCAATTGTTAAACATACAAAACAAATATGGTTTCAATTTCGTAAATTTTTTGGATTGAATAAATTTAACTTGTCAAGTCCCATTCAATCTAATTTTTTCTTTCATCCATCCAGAGTTGACTCAGCTTTTTCCATATAGAAAAGAAAGGGAATAGTATGTTTTCGTGATTTGTTCATTGATAACTGTTTTTCATCTTTTGAACAATTGTCTAACAAATACAATTTGCCTAGATCACACTTTTTTCAATATTTGCAGATTAGAAATTTTTCAAAAGCTACTATACCCTCTTTTCCGACACCTTACAAAACTGAAATTACGGAAAAAATTTTAGGTCTTAATCCTTATCAGAAGGGCTTGAGAGCAATAATCTATGATTTAATTATGAAAATATGTCCAGAATCACTGGACAAAATTAAGAATGAATGGGAAAGCGAACTCCAGACATCTTTACACATGGAAGAAAATTCTTCATTTAGTTAATACATCTTCAATGTGTGCCAGACGCACTTTGATACAGTTTAAGGTAGTTCACAGGACCCATATGTCAAAAGATAAGCTAGCCTGTTTTTATCACCATATAAATCCTATATGTGACAGATGTAAATCACATGTGGCTTCTTTGACACATACGTTTTGGTCCTGTCCTCTTTTGGAAAAATACTGGAAAGACATTTTTAACATTATTTCATATGTATTGAATATTGATTTACAACCTCATCCTATCACTGCAATTTTTGGATTACCAAGGATAGAGTCTGGCCATTTATCTGCTTCCGCTAACCGTGTGATTGCCTTTGTTACATTAATGGCCAAACAATCCGTTTTGCTTAAATGGAAGGATCCAATACCCCCTACTACTTTTCAATGGTTCTCTCAAACTATATCATGTTTAAACTTGGAAAAAATTAGGAGTGGTACTGTTGATCCTTCGCTTAAATTTGAAAATATTTGGAGTCCATTTATTCAATATTTTCACATGATATAGATCCCCTTTCAATAACTTTCCAATTTAGAGGAACGGAGTTGACAACATAATATTGCTCTGTCTCTACTGAGAAATTTCAGTCCAGTCTTTTTTTAAATTTTTCTGTTTAGTTTAGTTTGGTTTGATATATTGTTTATAGTTTTTCTTATTGATTTGGGGATTTTTATTTCTTTCTTTTCTTTTATATATATATAATAAATCTTTTTCTTTCTTTTATATTATATTCATTTACTAAGAGATCGTGGGATCTACAGATTTTTAAAAATATTTTATTGTTCTTCATGATTATCTATGCCATGATTGTTCTCCTGATCTCTTTGTATTACATGTACAAACATTGATGTTATATATCAATCTGTATTAATTTGAAAACTAATAAAAAGATTGAAAAAGAAAGGATGAGTTTTTGGCTTGGTATTTTCCACACTGGGAGTAATCTGGGAGTTGACTCATCTCGGCCAATTCCATTGTGGAGTGCCACTCATGAGGAGCAATAGGTGAAAATCCACACACCAATAGATACAGATTTTCTGTCCTTTTGAATGATGGAGGTCAGGGTTAGTGCATAGTTCCTAACAAGTGCTCCCTTGATGCACCGGTACTTGCTAACTGCAAACTGCTGAGTGAACACTTGTTTCTGCACACAATATCTGTTATATTTAACACAGCATTCAGAAAATTTGTAATTAACAATAGTAGGAGTGGCAAATAGTTGGGATTTTTGGCAGTTTATTTGATGGAAGTTATATGTAGTTGGTTTTGCCTTGCAGTATCTGAGAGGAAAACTTATAAATATTTACAGTCTCAAAATATTCTGGAGATGGTGCTTTTGGTTTTCCAATTACATAATTTCCTGCCATCAATCAGAAACTCTATGGTTTGAATTTGCTTATTTAAAGGAAGTTCAATGTTTTTCACCTTTTCATTCTCTCAGAAACATTGCGAAAGACAGAAAGCTAATCTGCGAATTCGCTACAGACCTTCCCTTTTTCAGCATGTGGGAACTCATTCTTCATTGGCTGGAAAAATTCAGAACCTAAAGGTATGCAGAAGGATCTATGTAGTGAAAGATTATTGCATATTACTTTGATGTGTGTTGATTACATGCACTATTTTAACATGATGGCAAGCTGTTAACAAAAATGTTTTGCCAGTTCAAAGTAAACCAGTACAGTTAAAGCATCAGACGTCATCCAGAGTCTTTCTCCACCACACAAATTTATGCCATGAGTTATTTTTCCTCCTGTGTTTGACTGTGGATGCAATTCTTCTTTTCTATGTCAGGAAACTGTAAATCATCTTGTATTAGGTTTTCTGTTTCTGTTACAGTTTAGAACTCTTCTCTACAAACAATTTTGGTTCTGCTTAATTACATTGTGTGTTTTTCTCCCCAAAGTCATTGATACCACCCTAAGCATTGGCTAACCAAGGACTAACCAGGCAAATTTAATACATAGGCAAATGAAAGTTAAATTTCTGCAGGTGTAGAGAGACCTAGAGTTCTGGTTTTGTATAGAAAGTCTCTTCCCCATGCCAGTTCAAGTAGAAACAGGGCAGTTACAGGGAACAGTCCCAGGCATGGTCTGAAAAGGATGCAACAGCAAGACGCAGTCAGTTTGCAGGCTAGAGCAAACACACTGGAATCCATAGGGCATATTCCCTTATTTTTTACAGGTCTCAAGCCTGTAGAAACATCGTGGATTCTAGCATGAACTATCTAAATTTGACATTCATGTGCCTGTCATTATGCAAATAGCCACCTCCAGTTTCCAATGCCAATCAAAGCTCATAATACCTGTCTCAAAGAGTCGGCTGAGTACAAGAATGCATCATGTGAATAGAAACTTCTGTTTGTATGGCATCTTTAACACATCCCAATGTATTTTGTGGGGGTATCATCAAACAAAATGGTCACAATCACACAAGGTGTCATTTGTTGAAGGCATAAGAGACTGCAGATGCTGGAATCTGGAGCAAAAATAAACTACTGGAAGAACTCAGCAAGTCAAGCAGCATCTGTGAAGGCGAAGGGATAGTTGATGTTTCAGGTTGAGACCCTGCGTCAGGACTGAGAATGTAGAGGGAAGATAGCCCGTATGTAAAAATGAGAGGGAGGAGTGAGCCAAAAGTCAACCATCCCTCTGTTTCACAGTTTCATTTGTTAATTAGATAAGGGTAATTTCATTGCTGTGCTGGGGATAGAAATTTGGACAGAGCAAGTAGTGATGAAAATAATCTGTGTAGTGGGATGCCTCAAGTTATCATGCCTTCAATCAGAATAACGCCACCCACCCCTACCCTGTGTCTTCTATGGCCAAGCCAGCTTTGAATCCAATCTACCAAGTCTATGTGGATCTTTTAAGTTAAAACACAAACAAAAAGAATGATAAATGCCTATCTGAACTTCAGTTACTTGGGAAAGAATTACTGGATTTGTTGGCTATGACACTATTTATTGAGCAACACTATGATCACTTTGCACTACAATAGACTTTTTTTGTTACAACTGTGTTCTTTCTTGTAAAAATTGTGTATAATTTATGTTTAACTTATGTTTTTTTCTTGGGAATGTTGTGTATCTGATCCTATGTGCCTGTGATGCTGCTGCAAGTAAGTTTTTCACTACACCTGTGCATACATGTACTTGTGCATGTGACAACAAACTCCGCTTTGACTTTTGAATGGAGGAGAAAAACACAGCATAATCTTATCATAGTGGAGAAAGACTTTGAAGCCAACTGATATTTCAGTTGTTTGAGGAATAGAGCCACACATGCATAGAACGGCTGTGTAACTGCATTTGGCACATAACAGACTTAAAGGATTCAACATTCTATGTGCTTTGAAACCATGCAAACCTGAGCTTTGTTTGGATAAATCCCACAAAGTTACCAACTCAGCACCTTGGTCAAAAGGAAAGCATTGGCAAAATGCAAGTCCAAATGCATAAAAAGCCCTCTATTAGCAAAAAATAAGCAAACAACTGACTTATCATTTGCAGAGACTTCTGAAAATAGAGCTCAAGGTCATTCTCAGAACAATAGGCTAACAGAAATTCAATACTGGCTGTGAAGTTACATTGGCTCCAGCTGGCTGTCAATCTTTTAGCAAGGAGGTTTCCATGCATAGTTCAACTTTCTTTTTGTAATGTGGGTCATTCACAAGAATCAAGCAAAGGATGACATATAACAAAGATGTAACTTTCAAACCTGTTGGCATTCAGTTTAGGTTGGAATATCAATGTTTTCCCCTGTAGTAATGCCAAAAAACTCCAGGGAAAGCTGACAAATTATCTACACACATCTTCTTGGAATGTCTATCATAGATGACAGAGAGAAGAATGCAACAACCTATATATTGCATTTAAACTCTATTCACATAGCATATAGTGTAATTGCTCCCAATTCTACTTTAGCAAAACTGTGCAAACTATACCTGTTTATTTCTGCCATCCAAAGCAATGAGCCCAGGTGCCTTCTTGTAAATGTTTCCCTGCTTTACAGAAACATTAATTAAAGAAAATATCATACAATTTAAAGGGGAGCACAGAGGTCCACAGCCACGAGATCAGAAAAGTGATCTAAAATCAAACAACTTCATAGTAGGCTCACTCCTACCTCAATGAACCTCTGGTTAAGTGGTCAAAGGAATGGATGATCTATAACAAAAACAGAAAATTCTGCAAAACACAGTAGTTTGGCAACATCCATATAGGAAGATGAGTTTTCAAGTTAAAGATCACCCAACTCTGATGAACAGGAAACAGTCATGGGTTAAAATATCAGCATCTGAATAAACCTTATTCCCAACCAGACTCCAAACCCCTCCTTAAGATTTTCAGGTTTCTTTCCAACAAATCATTTCAGATTTTTTTTAGCTTTTCCTATTTACCCCTCCTTCAGATCCACCTTTATTCACTTATGTATTTACCACCTTCCTTGCCACAGCCCTATCATCAATGTTTTTTGACATTCCATCTCCCTTGTCTTCCATTCTATAAAACAACACAAGGACATAAGTAATAGAAGGCCTCTTGTGCCTGCTGTGCCATTCAATAAGGTCTTGGCTCATCTTTTACCTCAGTATCACTTTCTTGCAGTAACTCCCTATCACTTAATGTTAAAACATCTCTACATTCTTCCCCACCCAATTATCGCCACATCCCTTCACCCATTTTTCTTTTTAAACTTTTATTAGTTTTGATGATCAGTCATCAACCTGAAACCTTAATTCAGTTTCTTGCTCTGTTGTCTGATTTGATGATTACCTTCAGCATTTTCAGTTTAGTTTCAGTGATCCAGATGGATTTTACCAAGCTGTCCACTCCGGTGCACCTTGGTTTCTAAATTTACTTTGATAAACTTCTTCACAAATAAAACTCAACATTCACAAAATTTAGAATAAACTTAGAGAATGAATAAGTACTGACCTGACTAAGACCTGACTAAGAGTGAAGGGAAGTACTGACTGAATTCCAGTAGACCTTAATGCTAGGACTAACATTGTTCTCAATTTACATAAATAATGCTCATCAGGAAGTTTAATGCAAAGTGGCCAAATTTTCAAATTAAACCAAATAATGTAAGCAAAATTGGAAGAAGCAGATCAAAAATAGGCAAGCAGAATAAGGGAAAATGAAATATTGCAGATAAGTGCAAAACACTCTGTGCATAGACCAAGCAAGTAAGCAAGTTTTGTAAATGACACGAAGATGCAAGTAAAGTGAGTAGCTGGAAAAGGGAAGTTGCAAGAGTCATAAACCAGACTCTGGAAGATGAAGCAAAACTATGAAAGATAGAATTCAAAGTGCGGAAATGTGAGGTAAGACACTCTGGGTATAAGAAAGAGAATTTTGTTGGTTTTTTTGTAATAGAGAAAGAGTAGGAGTTGTTGTAAAGAAATTAGGTGTACACAATTTACAGTATTAAAACCTGGCGAACAGGTTGCAAAAGGCAAACAGCAAGATGAATGAGAAGGTCGGAATGTACCAGTGAGGAAGCTGTACAGGACTTTAACCAGAACCAATGAATAACAAAACCAGCTAAGAGTGAAATCATAGCTTATACAGCAGACCTGTAACTTTACCCCAATGGCTGTGGATACCAAGATGATTGAAATTTACAAGACTGAGAAAAATAGATTTTTGCTAAATAATACGAGGCGCCACAGTAGCGTAGCGGTTAGCGTGACGCTATTACAGCGTCAGCGATCAGGGTTCGATTCCCGTCGCTGTCTGTAAGGAGTTTGTACATTCTCCCATGTCTGCGTTGGTTTCCTCTGGGTGCTCCAGTTTCCTCCCACATTGCAAAGACGTACAGGTAGGTTAATGTGTGTTTAAAATGGGCGGCGCAGACTCGTTGGGCCGGAAGGGCCTGTCACCACGCTGTAAATAAAATTTAATTTAAAAGTAGGTCAAGGGATATGAAAAAAGTTAAGTAGAGGTGCCGATCAGTCATGATCTAAAATGACAGTTGAACAGCGTTAAAATATTACTTTCATTAAATTAGGATAGTAGATTCTTGGGGCTACAGTTTCAAACTAATGAAGGAATCTTTTTGAAAGGTTTCCAGGAAATGCCTTCACATTGTATGGAATAAAATTCCAGAAAGCATGGTAGAGTCAAAAACACCAGGAAATTTAATGAATGTTATATCGTTAGATAAGATTGGAAGAATGAATCAAGATAACCTTTTCCTTTTGTAATTACCTTGTTAATTTGTAAGTAATATCATCAAAGTCAAGTCTATTGGCATATGCACAAGTACATGTATGCACAGGTGCAATGAAAAACTTACTTGCAGCAGCATCACAGGTACATAGCATCAGATAAGAAGTATTCAAAAGAAAACCATGAATTAAACATAAATTATACACAATTTTTACAAGAAATAACACAATTAGAACAAAATATAAACAAAGTCCATTTTAGTGCAAAGTGATCGAAGTGCTCATAGTGTTGCTAAGCTTTATTGATTAGGGTTGTGCTGGTTGGTTCAAGAACCGGATGGTTGAAGGGAAGTAGTTGTTCTTGAACCTGGTGGTGTGAAACTTCAGGCTTCTGTTCCTCCTGCCTGATGGTAGCTGCGAGATGATGGCATGGCCTGGATGGTGGGGATCTTTAATGATGGATGTTGCTTTCTTGAGGCAGCACCTCCTGTAGATACTGCCTATGGTGGGGAGGGATGTGTCCGTGATGTATTGGGCTAAGTCCACTACTCTCTTCAGCTTCTTACATTCAAATTGCTGTACCAGACCATGATGCAACCAGTCAAGATACTTTCAACAGTATATCTGTAGAAGTTTGTTAGAATATTTAGTTACAAGCTGAACCTCCTTAACCTCCTAAGAAAGTAAAGCCGCCAGCGCGAAGGATTTGATTTTCAGGCATACCTCCCACTTGCACGTACACTTGCTAACAGAATGTTAGAGGAAATCTATGCCTTTCAGTTTTGCCCTCAAAGTGAGGCAGAGGAATTGATACTATACAACCTTAGCATACTAGAGGTTAGGCAATGTTTTGGCGCTCATTTTGAAAAGTTGAATGATTCTGAGCTCTACCTGTTCGTGAGTAGGTAGGATTTTTGGTTTTCAAGTCCTTATTGTAATCTTTTTGTTTTAATTTAAAGGATAAGGACTTTAAGAAACAATTATTGCACAAGGGACATTCAAATCCTACTGCAGAATTAACAAGCAGCTTGAAAATCTACCAACATCACAGTCTGGAGAAGGCCTACACAGGAGAGGATTTCTTCTGGACATTTACTCCGGTGGCAGGGGACTTCATCAAATTTAGGTTCTACCAGCCACTGAAAATACAAAGGTTGGCATAAACTTGTATTATGTAAACATGTTTCATAGATGATTTGCGAAGATCACTCACCCATATTCACTTCAATTTAGGTTGCTAATAGTTTTTGCCATTTCCACTGTGAAGTTATATTTTACCTTTGTTTCATAGGATTATTTCCCATTATATCTCAAAATAACTAAGTTGCAAGTTAGCAGAAGAGCTGAAGCTCTAAAATGTGACTTTTAAACTGGCTAGTCATATGCGGGTGCACTAATAAACTGCAGCAAAGTGGTGTGACAATTATAGTTAATGTCCATGAGTTTCACATTATATTTTTATTTTGATCAGGAATGGGGAAGCTTAGTCACGTAGGGTGCAAACTGAGAACAGCCTTGTCATTGAGTCCATGCAACAAAATTGGTGTGGCAATCCAATCCAAAACCCAATGCTTTTCCTGTTGACCCATAACTTGTACCTTCTATATGTGCTCTACCATTAAACATGAAGTGCCTGTGCTAGTAAAAAGATATTTCATATTCTCAATGCTTCTTTGAGGAAATTCTCTGAGTATCAAGCTGTAGCTTGACTTGGTGCAGATTTGTGAATAGGTTGCCTGCTTGCATCCTCATTCACTATGATCAGAGTAATTGTCAATTTTGGCTGTGAAAGGCACTTGTTTTCAAACATAGTGGTGGTAGATGAAACAGAAATGCTCCCAGATATTTAGCAAGAAATAACTATTCATCTAGTATTTATGGAACAATTTACTAGCACAAGATTACATTTTCTGGAGAGACAGGAAGATTGGAGGTGGAAAAAGAGGAATTAAGTAAAACTTTATCATTATCTCAGTAAGTCAGTCATATTTTTTCCAATGAATTAATACATATTTTCAAAGGTGAAGCATTTAGGGTTGATTTTAACCTAGTGCCCAATGAAAATAGGTGCGGGTGGGGAGTTATTGGGGGTGGATTAAAATAAAGGCATAGCGTTGCAGGTGGGCAAGAACCTCATTAAATTCAAATCACATTTCACTATTTTAATTCACTCCAACATTGGGATAGAGGGCCATGAATAATATTTTAGAAGGTTGCATTGGAAGCAGATATGCTGCTCCACATCTCTTCCTCCAACTTCCCCTCTCCCATCCACCTGCCTCACTGCCTGTGAACATTCTCATGGGCTCCCAGCTGTAGCCTCCTCCAAATCTGGGTATCACCTTCCATTCAGCCACATGGCAACATCTAGGCATAATTAGATGAGGTCTGGGAGTTAAACTAGCTGAAACCTCACACAGCTGAGTCAGAACTCCACATATCCTTCTCAACCCACTTGGAAGACCAGGGCTGATTAATTAATTAACTGCCAAATAAATAATCATACTATTCATTTTTGAAAATATGATCTTTTGTAAGGCTTTCTGGATTGTGCTATGTTCTTTGTTTATTGTAACATTCTGGCCCCATAAGGAGATGGGAGGAAAAAAATGATGGCACTCTTAAAAGTGAGCCTTCTTATGTCCTGGAGCGCTGGCTTGTAATACTTAACAGTTTGATCTATAATTCTTCTTTCTGTTATTTTAATAAAGGGATTAGCCTATTTAAAATAAGTAGGTTAGCACTCCACTGAAGTTGTGGAAAGAAGGAATTTTGCAAAAGAAGCTAAGCATTTATCTGCTGGCATCATACAGTTTAACATAATCAGACTGTGCATCAGACAACAATTTTCCAGCAACAGTGAAAGTGTGGTACATATTCTCTCTCAATCACTATTTTTGCAATCTTTACTTCATAGATACCTTTTTAGAAGTGGCAACATAGACCACCCGGGAGATAAACTTTTTAATACAACAGTGGAGGTTCTACCAGCTAATGTAAGTGCATCATTTATTAAATATTAGGTAGAAATGTGTTTTCAGTAGCAAGCACTAAATCTAAAAGTCCTTCACTTCTGCAACCATTTCTCCTCTTGCCACTATGTACCTCACAGTTCCTGACTCTGAACTCTTGACTCTGAATGGGAGGTAGCCCTTGCAAATGTCCTTGGCAAGTACAACCACGAAAGAGAACTGGGAGAGTTATGTTGTATGCTGCAGGATTAATCTGACATTCATTGGTGCTGGTTTTATGATACAAGAGAAATAGTGTGAAACCAGGAAACTGTTTTCTCTCATGGTGTTTTTATATGGGCATCACAGAACCAGGCTGATGAATCAGTGGTAGCCATTAAAACTGGACAATCTGCCTGTACCACTGATTCATTAGCCTGGCTTTGTGATGAGAACTATAAATGGAGGTTGGCATTCAAGTAACTGTGCAAGTCTCTAACAGTTAGAATGGTTCTAGTCGAATAAGTGATCAGATGCTCTCAGCTATAATATGCTCAGTTTTTAGGACATCCATCCAAACATAAATGACCTTAAGCCTTGATTTTGCTGCATTGTCATTATTTTAATTATTATATGACAGGAGAACCAACATATCAAAATTCATCATGTCACTGTGCACCAATGATAAAAACCTTTAATTCCATGGGTTCACTGTGAACGGTTCATCTACTTGACAAGCTTTCATAATATGATATTCTTGATTACATTTTCTCTAACTGCAGTTGAAAAAATCTAATCCCTTCCTTATTCATCTTCTTACAAAATTTAAAAGCAAACATATGCTGTATATATCTACTCTCTTTCATGTAAAAGCAACAGAGCTCATTTATATTGGCCCAGTCTGTGTTGGATCCAGAATCCTATCCGTTGTCCTGCATGTTCCTATTTTGCTGGGTGAAATGCAGAGGGCCAAACTTGCTAAGTATCTGCAACGTCAATTTGGGCGATAAGGCTCGGATGATGATTTGGCCTCAGGCAGTATAGTGAAGTGCCACTGACCCCAGCACACCTTTGATAAGCTTTCGACAGAAGGCATAGTTAGGGGTGGCCCCTCACCTGCTCCCCCATTCATTTAAGTCACACTTGATCAGACTGTAACTTTGACTCCACCTTCTCATCTACCTGCAGTAACCTTTCATCCTCATGCTTATTAATACTAGAGCTACCTCTACAGTGAAAATATTTAAAAACTTTGCTTCTGCCACCCTTTGAGGAAGAGATTCTGAAGACCCATGACTCTCTGAGAGAAAAAAAAATTGCTTATCTCTGCCTTAAATGAGTGACTGCTTATTTTTAAACAGTGACCCCAAGTTGCAGATTTTCCCAAGAGGAAACATCCTTTCTACATCCATCCTGACAAAACCCCTCAAGATCTTACATGTTTCAATTGTCCCCTCAATCTTTTATACTCAGTAGATACAGGTTTAGCCTGTCCAATCTTTCCCCATCAGACAAACCACCCATTCCAGATATTAGTCAATAAACATTCTCTGAACTGCTTTCATTGCGTTAACACCCTGGTTTTAAGTATATCATTATTACGGACAGTTTTCCAGATAAAGCCTCACATTTATAACTGAAGCATAACCTCCATAGTTTGGCATGCAATTTGTTTTGCATGCAATTCCCTTTGCAATAAACAATAGCATTCTGTTGGCTTTCCTTATTTTCTGTTCTATCTGCAAATCATGCACTTGGACACCTAGATCTCTTTGCATCTCAGAGGTTTGCAATTTCTCACGATAATATGCTTCATTTGCCAAAACTTTGCCCACTCACTAACCTATCTATATCTATTTGTAACCGCCTTATGTCCACTTCACAGCTTATTTTCCTACCTATGTTTGTGTCATCAGCAAATTAAACAACAATAGCTTCAGTGTCTTTGTCCAAGTTATTCATGTAGATTGTTAAAAAGTTGAGGTCCACCCCCCATTACAATCTCTATGTCATAGCACTCACCTTACCAACTTGAAAAGGATTGATTTGTCCTTAATTATGCCCACGGGAGAAGTATCATTTCATTTTCCGCTTTTGTTGTATTTATAATGACAACTGAAAATGTTATGTAGCTATTGAAAGATAGATATTTAAGTTCAACTATTGCTACACAGAAGTAGCTTTTATACGTTCAAAACCATAAACTCCCTTCATCCTGTACAAAATGAAATGCAATGGAAGTTGCACTTAATGGAAGCAATATGATGGCACAATGTCAATCACTCACTCCAATTGCTTTGTATATACTGTATTAAACAGTGAAATGAGGATTTTTCAAAGATGTAAATGCAATTTAAATTCAATAATTTTGTTAAGTGATTCCTTTGCTATAATGAACCTTTTTTCATAATTTTTCAGAGAATTGATTTTAAGAAGAAATCTCTGCACAACAATAGCACAAAATACTCCAAGTACAAAGAAACAGATGATGGCTATTATAGGATAGGTAACGTTATTTTAATTTAACAAGATTAATCCAACAATAAAATTATACAACTTGGAAATGTACGTTGATATCTCCAGTTATTTGATAAAAAGTACTGTCAGCCTTACCAGCTCGGAATTTTGAATAACTTCTGCTTGACTACATTTTAACACAGAATTAACTGGATTATTTTAGATGCCTAGGGATTAAATGCATAGGGATTAAAAACAAAGAACTACCACGTAAATATACTAGGTATTCATTCAGTACCACTAGTAACAGCAGTTTCTATGCTTTTATTGATAGAATTTAGTTATAATTTTGGGTGAAATATTGTAATAATTCTGCTCCAGGCTTTGAACATGGTGTTATTATTTTATTGGTAAATTAAGACAATAAGTTGAGGAATAATTCTGAACTAATGCTGCTTCTCGGTTTCTTTCAATATTCTATTTAATACATACAGTATATATTAATTTTCATCATTTCTTTCTGATGAAGCAGACAGGTTCTACTGCAGATCTGGGATCTCCCAGTACTATCATCTCTGCATTCCATTAAGGCAATGAATATGAAAATCTATTCTATGATCTTCCTGTAGGTAGTTAAAGCTATGTTAATATTTTATTGTGTAAATTGTGATCTTGTTTCATTTTACACTTTAAGATGCATTTAGGAATGGAATTGCAGAAGGTGAAGTCGATGGATCGATTGGAAAAATTGAGGCGATTCGATTATTCATTCTTTCAGACTCCCCTTTCTGGGTTTTACTGAATGAGGTAATATTTCAAAAAGGATACATCATTCTAATGTACCACACTTGTCATGCAGTTGACATATAAATCATCCAATATACTTTGTTCCAGCAGCAGTAAAGACAAAGTTTATTACTGGTCCCTGGATCAGTCATTGCAACCAGCAATCAGACACAAACTTCAGAACATGGATTTTCCTCGCCTTCGCTAACACTTATCTTCAAACACCAATGTAACATAATCAAAAACCAATCCAGTTTTCCTTAGTGTACCTGCTTTACATGTCCATGGTCCACTCCAGATAGCCCACCTCTGCGACAAATGAACAATTCAGTGCTGTTGCTGATATTGTCAAAGTAACCAATTTGATTCCAAGCATTGTCTCACATTGTTTTCTTCAGGTTATCAGACCCATTAATGCGAAAGCCCTTCTGTTGTTGTCCTTAATTGGGCAAGTAAGTACCCAAATATAATGAGGCCCAAAAAATGGGAAGTTCTAAGCCAATAGGAAGAACTGGCTTTCAGCCCCATTTTATATGACTTGTGAAAACTGGATTGGATTCTATATGTTGTAATGCAAATTTCCTTCCCAATTTTTTCCAGAAAGAGAATGAACTATTGCCCCATTTTTCAAAGGTTCAGCCACCTCAGAACTTCCGATGATTGTACTTTGAGTGGGAGATCCAATAGCATTAACACAATAGACTCTAGAAAGTCAAATTTATCTTAAACACGAGAAAAGTTGTCAGCTTTGTTGTGAATTGAGAATGCAATAAATTAATTGGATAAGGGAGTATATCCAGGTAAAAGTTTTAGTGGCCTTGAAGGGGACTCTAACGTCAAAAAATGATCACATTGAAGTTATTGTCAAAACAGTACCATGGTGGCAGGATACTTTTGACAGTGAGCTCACATCTGCCATCTTGAGAAACCTCCTGAGTTGTAGATATAGCTGTCCAGGAGCTGGTACAACTCACAATCTGATATTGGATTGTAAGGGAACCCTCCCCAGGTATCTTGTAATGAAACAGCCAATCTAAGTTCTACAGACGGGGAGGTATGGGTATTCAGCAGGTTTTGGAAGCTACTTGGTGTGCTTGTGCCGCTTGGTGTCTCTGAATTATTATTCTTATCCTATTCCCCTACTCATCTCCCTGCTGAAAGCAGAGGTATAAGAGACCTCTCAGAGACTTCACTCATTTTTGGTTGAAACATGACACTTTAATTTCTATTTCTATAATACTGCTGTTCAGAAAAAACAAAGACTTCTGCCAAATTGGGAAACATCTACTCATTGAAATTTATTTTTAATAGATTTTTTGCATAAAGGGAAACTTGAAATCACCATAAAGTTATTAGAACAGAATCATTTCTGTCTTAAGTAAAATGCTGGTTTGTTAATGTGCTTCTAACTGCATACAGTGAGAGTAGTCCAATATAGGGATTATTCCAGGCTTTTTAAGAAGTATTTTGCCTTTTCCTTTTGTAAAGTGCCAAAGACTTTTTACTGCAGCGTAAGTGTTATACTTAGCCTAGAAATTCAATAACATCATTAAATATATCAGTGTTTGGGGCAGAGGGGATGGAATGGTAAGGGGATGATGTGATTTTGATTTAGCCCATGCCTATTTGATAGGAATATTGGCAGTTTATGAAACCCATAACTATTTCCTTCTTCTTCAGCCCTTTGCCTCTTCTATCATCTCTCAGCTTATTACATCTTCCTTCCCCCCTGCCACCCACCTACCTTCCCCCTCTCACTTGGACTCACCTATCACGTGCCTGCGTGTGCTCCTACCCCTCCCCCTCCCCCCACCCCCATCTTTACTCTGGCTTCTGCCTTCTTCTTTACCAGTCCTGAAGTGTCTCAGCCCAAAACATCGACTGTTTATTTCCCTCCATAGATGCTGCCTGACCTGCTGAGTTCCTCCGGCACTTTACCTATATTGCTCCAGATTCCAGCGTCTGCAGAATTTCTTGTGCCAACCTGTTCATTTCACTCTTTCCAGTAATGTGTGCATGCAACCAAAGCTACCCACTTATTCGTGGGCTGCAAACTTATCAGGAGGACTCAGCCCTCTTAAAGGGGACGGAGATTTGGACTTCGTGCACTGATACTGACTGTATAAATGGCTAAAGCTGGGAGAAAAAGTGTTTTGATGTGACATTGTATAGGAAGAGGAGATAAATCATTAATCTCTCAGGAGACAAGGAATGTGGGAGGACATCACCAATGAGGTCAATATCAGGAACACTGTTGCCAGGTCATGGATTATAGCACCCCAAGGTGTCTAATGATCTAAAGTTGATGGTGTAAAGGCGATATTCAAATGATTTCTTATCAAACCCACATCAATCGGTAGACAAATGGTGTGCAAATAACAGGCCTGATCATAATGATGAGCAGATCCTGCAGATTTCTTGAAATTTAGCTGCCTGCTTTTAAATCCTGTCACCCTGCAACCTTAACATGAGTGCTACCTCCGACAATAAAATGCTGTTCAGCTTCTCTCAAAATGCATGTGCAACCATTCAACTATTTAGGTCTTTATGTGTTTACTTTGCATCTGAAATACACACATAGGAAAAGTTGTAAGAGGCAAAATTATTTGAGGTGAATACCTACCTGGAAATTCACCAAAATCATCTCTGAACTTCCAGCAATTGCTAAATGATATCAAGATTCCACCTATCCTCAAATGGAACTTGACACATAAAGAGGAATAAGAATGGTGTCTCTTTTGCTTCTGAATGCTCCCTGAAGGCACAATTATGGCAGAGGAAACCATTGGATTGACTCCTACTATTAATCATAAGTTTGCGGGCTGCTTGCCGCAACAACACGTCTGTTGAGCGATTCAGGGGAAGTGTTTGTGAGAAAGAGCAACTTGTGATATGGTGAACATAAAAGGTCTAACTATTTGAGGGGTAAGCAGCACACTGCCTATTATGCCTTTTCCTTTCAGGAATGCTGGAAGTATCTCAGAGGTTGCTTTGTTTCCAAGTGCTCATCTGCAAACAGATCTCCACTTGCTGGCCCTTGTCTGGGAGCCTGCATCTTTCAATAGGCTGCAGTACCCATTGCATGCCTGGAGTTGTATTGTGTGAGCCCATGTTCCCAAGAATGTTAAACAGTATATGATTCACAATAAAGTTTACAAAATATTTTTTAAAACTTTGATGTTTTAAATTCTGCATTTTTTTTAATCAGATATTCATTGAAGCAACGACATAAATGGAAGGAATTGTGGTCCCCATCAAAACTGCACCTAGTTCTTGAACTTTTGTCAAGTTTGTATTACGGATTTCTTCAACAATTGCGCCATCTAGTGTGACAATATTGAAAGAGCAATCAAGTGAAAAATCATCCAGTGAGACTGCTCACATACCAAGAAAAACCTCAATAGCGGGATACTGTAGCTATGCAAAATTTGAAATTATCTTTGACCAAATTAATTGAAGTTTATTTATTAATTAAAAATGTCATTTTAATGAAACTTCAGTGATGTTACATAGAAACAAAAGGTTATTTCATAATTAGCACTAAGATAAATAATTTAACATTGAATTGTAATGAACTGTTATGATTATCATTTGTACCAATTACATTTTATCTTTATTATGGAAGGAAGGGGGTGGTTCTTTTAGACTTTCTCTTTGTCACTGCTGCCATTAATGTTCTTTCCAACTGAAAGTGTGAGCTGGGTTAGATCATTGTTCTGGGCAATTGCGTCCTATAAGTTGAGAGGGTATTTTGTGCCTTTATTTTAATTTTTCAGAGATTAAGCACTCCACTCTTGCATCAACCTTTGATAAGTCTGCCAAAGAATTGACAAAATTTACGACATTATCACTGAAGGAGTCAAGGCCATAATGTTGAATTGGGCATTTATCTGTTTACATTTTTTTTTAAAAGTGCAAACTCTTAGCAATGTAGGTGGATATCATTTAAACTGAGTTTTCTTGGAGTTTGGTAGATAGTAGATAAAAGGTCAAATTCAGTATATTTTAAAAAGGTAAAATAAAATTGTGTTAAATTTTGCTTATGATGATCATTCTTGTCACCATAAGTACATGTGCAATTCTGCCTGTTGTTTTCAGTGCAAGTAGGATTCAGGACACTGATTTGGCTTGAACATGTAACATAAATAACTTGGGAACCTATTCTTCAAGGGTGAGCATAAACAGTGAAGTTATTTTTTTCTCTGTGAAGGACATCATAGCTGAAACCTGACTCCACCCAATGTTCACTCACATACATGCATTTTATAGGAAGACTTGCTGGAACTCTGGATGATTTCCCACATTTAGCCCAAAAGTACAGACATTAATAATATCAGTTCTGTGTTTAAAGTTTTTACTTTGGGTATTGCTATCAGTTGGGAATTTCCCTGGAGGAGCCCCTATTCTCTTGCAAAATCATCATCTTAAGGATGAAAATCAATAAAAACTCCAGATCCAGGAAATTTGAAATAAAAACAAAGTGTTGGAAATGCTCGGCAGGTCAGGCAGCATCTGTGGAAAAAGAAACCAAGTTAAAGTTTTGGGAGAAAACAACTTAGTTTTAAGTTGCAAAAATGGTGGGGAAGGTTTGAATAGGACAAATGGAATATCTGATCGGGTGATGCCAGCATGGGAGTGGGATAAGCTGTTGATGAAATGATAGGTTGATGAGGCCAGTTAGAATGAGAGAACACAAACAAACGAACAGATAAGTTGTGAAATATAGAGTTGCATGGAATGCCCAGTAGGTCAGACCGTACCAGTTGAGAAAGAAAAACTGAGGCAGAATGTTGCCTGGAGATCGGGGCCTGCGTTACAAGGAGAGGTTGCGTAGACTAGGACTTTATTCCCTGGAACGCAGGAGATTGAGGGGTGACCTGATAGATCTATATAAGATCATGAGGCGCATAGACAGGGTGAAAGCATAAGGGATGGGGTGCTAAAAGTAAGAGGGCATAGGTTTAAGCTCAGAGGCAGGAGATTTAAAAGGGACATCAGGGGCAACTTCTTCACACAAAGGGTGGTGCGTATTTGGAATGAGCTTCCAGAAATAGTGGTTGAGGCAGGCACATTAGCGACATTTAAAAGCTATCTAGATGAGTACATGGATCATGGAGGTTTAGAAGGCTATGGGCCAAATGCAGGCAGATGGGACTAGCTAGCTGGGCAACATAGTCGGCATGGACGAGTTGGGCTCGAGGTCCTGTTTCCATGCTGTATGACTCTATGAGGCAATATTACAGATGACAAACCTACAGCAGAACTGGCCAATTCTGATATAGACAAAGAAATTCAGAAAGGCCTAGCTCCAAGCTTTAGGTAACACCACACACCACCTTCACCACTCCAATGCTAGATTTCGCTATCATTAATTCCTCTTAACATCTTTAAAAGGAGTAATAAATATATATTCTCAATCAACTTATGTAGACTCAAGCCTGATTATAATTGGATGAGAGGCCAGTGAGCTCATTGGGGAAACAGAAGATCCAACCAGCTGACTAAATTCATGTCCTACTAAGAATTTCAGTCACATTACTTATGCTTTTTTTTAAAGAAAAGATTCTTGAAATCGCCAATAAAATCACCCTCTTTTTTTATGGCTGAATATAACTAGGTTCCAGAGATTTAGCCTAATCTGTTGGTTATGGCCTCATGTACCATTATGTACACTATGCTATTCTGCAAGCATATAGTTTCAAGTTATAGCTTCATACTGCAAGATTCATCATCTGGCTTGATCATAATTGAGGAAAGAGGGTTATACCAGGCTATGATATTACAGGTATTGGTATTGGTTTATTATTGTCACTTGTACTGAGGTACAGTGTAAAACTTGTCTTGCATACCGTTCATACAAATCAATTCATTACACAGTGCATTGAGGTAGTACAGGGTAAAGACAATAACAGAATACAGAGTAAAGTGTCACAGCTACAGGGAAATGCATTGCAGGTAGACAATAAGCTGCAAGGTCATAACAAAGTAGATTGTAAGGTCAAGAGTCCATCTCATTATATAAGGGAACCATTCAATAGTCTTATCACAGTGGGATAGAAGCTGTCCTTGAGCCTGGTGGCATGTGCCCTCAGGCTCCTGTATCTTCTGCCTGATGGGAAAGGGGAGAGAATGACCTGGCTGGGTGAGGTCTTTGATTATGCTGGCTGCTTCGCCAAGGCAGTGAGAGGTATAGACAGTGTCCATGGAGGGGAAGCTGGTTTCCATGATGTGCTGAGCTGTGTCCACAACTCTCTGCAGTTTCTTGTGGTCCCGGGCAGAGTAGTTGCCATACCAAGCCATGATGTATCCAGCACGTGCATCGACAAAAGTTGGTGTCAAAGGGGACGTTCCAAATTTCTTTAGCCTCAAGGAAGTAGAGGTGCTGGTGAGCTTCCTTGGTCGTGGTGTCCACGTGGTTGGACCAGGACAGGCTATTGGTGATGTTCACTCCTTGGAACTTGAAGCTGTCAACCCTCCTGACCACAGCACCATTGATGTAGACAGGTGCATGTACACTGCCCCCTTTCCTGAAGTCAGTGACTTGTTGTGGTATATAAATTTATTATTACCAATGCCTAACATTGCTTTATGTATGCCGAGGTTGGAATTGCCAGATTTAATGGTGTCTCATCACATAACTGAACATGCTTTCAGCACAGGCAGGATTTGGTCTGCACAACAACCATTCTTCAATCACTTCCAACATTCTATTATGTAGATATTTCTGACAGAGCAAGGATAAGATCAAGTTGGTTACTCCTCACTTTGGTTCTCTCACACGTTCTTCTCACAGTGTATATTCTGCCTTCAGTGCTTCTTCTAAGATGTGTTCAACTTGAATATTGCTTCGTTAGCTAAGAGTATTAGATGATAATTTATAAGTTTCCTTGCTCAAAACTAAGCCAAGTATAAAATGCATAGATTTCACACACTAATGCTTTCCAACTGACCCTGGCTGGTATCTGTGGAGTAATTAGAAGGGCATATTATTTATAATGAACCAATTGGAACAGGCACTAGTTGTGAGAAACATGGAAATTAGAAGGCCATTCAGCTCTTCTGGCCTGCTCTGCCGTTGAATATGATCATGGCTGATCATTCCTGGCATTCAGAAACATTCAAAAGCAATCAATCTGGCCTGCCACCTATAATTGCCTGAGTACCTCTGTGGTTACACATTTTTTGTGTGGCTCTGTAGGTCTGATCATGCTGGATGACATTGCCGCAACCATCCTACAGAGCAGAATGGCATAAGTGGAAACAAATCTCCAGCAGTAGACCCCAAATGCCTATACCTACTTACCCAATCAAGATCAGCAATCATTTAATTGAAAGGGGTCATGCCAAATACAACATCCATACACAGTGTAAAGCTGAGGGGTCAGAAGTATTTGCAAACTAAAACCCTGCCCACAGACTTCTCCGATGGCCTTCTATCACAAGGCTTTTTCAGTGTTTGCAAACGATCAGTGATCAGACATTGAGAAACTGTTGAAAAAGATTTTAAATTATGAAAAAATTAAAGCAACAAATTTAACTGACATAAATTAACTAAAAACATTAATAGATGCAGGGTCTTAGTAGCACACCGCCTGAGGCCCATTTGCCACTCAGGCCCCATTGGACATTTCCTGGTTGTGGAGGGTGACCTTGATCAGCTCTGCATATCCACCACAAACAAGTGCAGACAGGCAGGAACTGCTGCAGTGCACCAAATTCAGCCCAGTGTGACAAATGCTCCCATCAAAGTCCTTTTGGTCCCTCTAGGTCTTCCTCATTCCAACTGAATGTGGTCACAAACAATGCCACCCATGCTGCAGCCCAAACTTCTGGATAAAGGGTACTACACTGGTACTTAAGTGCCTGCACCAGGAGCAGAACTGACAGGAGATGAAGTTGCCTTCCTTGCAAGAATTTGCAGCTGTGAAGTCTTCTCTCAGAACTCCAAATGCATAGGAAATCTGATTAATGGATGTGCCAACTGTGAGATCTTCTCTGTGGGCATTACTGTACTACAAACCACAGTACAAGATCTCAGAAAAACTACTGTAACTGCTAGAAATATGAAATGAAACAAAGTGTGGGAAATACATAAAAGGCCCAAGAACAACCATGGAGAGAGAAAAAGAGTTAAGTCAAGAGCCATCACCTTAAAATATTACCTGTTACTTTCATCACAGACTCTGCCTGATCTGCTGAATTTTTCCAGCATTTTCAATTATACTTCAAGAACTCAGACTTGAGCCTGTGTGCAGACCCAGGTGGATACATCAGTTCCTGAATACAGTATTATAATTTAAAATATTAAAAACCTTATTTTTAATGAAGGTCAGCAACCCCATTCAAATGAATATGGCGAAACCTACTGTAAAGCTGAGGGGCCAGATACAAAGTTATGGAATGCAACTCAAATCAAGGGCAAGTCCAAAGGAAGAACAAGGGATCAGATGAACTCACATCAAAACTCTGCCCCTAGCTTTGCCTTCAGTCAAAGGCTGTCTGGGTTCTCAAAGGCAGGGTCTAAGTAGTACAATGCCTCTCCTCTCAGGATCTCCACTGTGAAGCTGAAAGAATATAAGTAGCCAGGTATTATGTGCCTATGTACCATCGCAGCTGCATGTTTTTTTTTGATGAACGATCATTGACCTGAAATGTTAACTCCATTTCTCTTTCCACAGAGATGTTGCCCAACCAGCTCAGCATTTCTATTTTTATGTCCAACTCCCTGCATCTTTTTGTTTGTTTTTCAGTTAAGGCACACAGATAACTTTGTCGACGTAACAAATAAAAACTCATTTGGACAAATGTAAACAGTTTATTTTCCAACTGAAACCTGCAAAACCCTGAAAGGAATAATTGCCATTTCACTTTCATATAGCTTCTTCTCCCAAGTCAGTTACCTGTGGCATTATACACAGAAAATCAATTTCCAAAGAAAAGTGGATTTGATTATGTCTCCCTACTGCACTGATCGAGGAACAACTCATCCACCATTACCAGGCAAATGTAGTTATAACAAGCTCACATAAAATTTCCATTTTATATGTGGACATGAATTTAAAGTCAAAAAATTACGTGCAGACACAAGGCAACAAAAGTCCAAGTTGTTGTTTTAGCAGCAAAAGTGTTGGCAGACCTGCACTGCAATAGAATTTAATTTTGACACTGCTTGAAACTGTTGATGAACGTCCCTCAGTCATTTACTCTTACTGCCCCCACCCTTACTGTGTCATTCATTCTTCTCTACCCAAGATAGAGTTCCTATATTATTTGCAGTCACCATCCCCACCTCACGTAATCACCTTTCATCTCACATGCTGACACATCCTACACTCTGCAACATACTCACCCACATCCAGTTTGCAGTGCACCCTCCTCCCATACCTGCAATCCACCTTGCACCCTCCTCCTGTACCCATACCTCACTGTGTACCCTCATCCTGCACCCCATTGTGGAATCCCCACGTAGTCAGACCCCAATACGCACCTCCCATACACTCACCCTGCTGCGGACCCTCCCCCACAACACTCTCCTCAAGGACCACACCTCATTACGTACTCTCCTCCCATGCCCACACACCATTGCCCAGCCTCCTCCATACTCAGTTGCCCACCGTCCCTCCCTTAAGCACCCCCTACCTTACCCACACTCTCAGACACCCCCTCCCGTGCCCACACTGTCAGACACCCCCCTCCCGTGCCCACACCCCCTCCTGTGCCCACACCATCAGACAACCCCTCCTGTGCCCACACCGTCAGACAACCCCTGTGCCCACACCCCCTCCCATACCCACACCGTCAGACACCCCCCCTCCCGTGCCCACACTGTCGGACACCCCCCTCCCGTGCCCACACCCCCTCCCGTGCCCACACTCAGACACCCCCCATGCCCACACTGTCAGACACCCCATGCCCACAGACACCCCCTCCCGTGCCCACACCCCCTCCCGTGCCCACAGTCAGACACCCCCTCCCGTGCCCACACTCAGACACCCCCCATGCCCACACTGTCAGACACCCCATGCCCACAGACACCCCCTCCCGTGCCCACACCCCCTCCCGTGCCCACAGTCAGACACCCCCTCCCGTGCCCACATTCAGACACCCACTCCCGTGCCCACACCCCCTCCCATGCCCACACAGACACACCCTCCCGTGCCCACACTCTCAGACACCCCCGTGCCCACACCGTCAGACACCCCCTCCCATGCCTCACCCACTCCCATACCCATACCGTCAGACACCCCCTCCCATGCCACACCCCCTCCCTTGTCCACACCATCAGACACCCTTCTCCTGTGCCCACACTATCAGACACCCCCTCCCGTACCCACACAGTCAGACACCCCCCTCCCATACCCACACAGTCAGACACCCCCCTCCCATACCCACACAGTCAGACACCCCCCTCCCATACCCACACAGTCAGACACCCCCTCCTGTGCCCACACCGTCAGACACCCCCTCCTGTGCCCACACCGTCAGACACCCCCTCCTGTGCCCACACCGTCCGTTCTCCTTATTTCTCCAGCTCTCCATTTTAAACCATTCAAACTACCATTCCTCGAGCCTCTTCTCTCCAAGTCCCCGACCCTCCACCAGCCGGACTGCGCACTTGCGCTGAGCCTGCCTTCCGGGCCACTTCGAGCCCCGCCCGCTGCCCGCTCACCCGTTGTCCGCCCGCCCGCTCGCTCGCTCGAGCCCCCACCACCCGCCCCGCACCTCCTCCTTCGTTGCCGTTTGAATCTGACGTCCGCCGCTACGTGCAGTGCGCATGCGCAGGCGGAGTCTGGCGGTTATAAATGAGAGCAGGAGGCGAGAGGTAACGGGAGAGTGAGGAATTAGGTGGTTGGAAAATAAAGCATCGCATTGATACTGTGTGAGTAATGCAGGGAAGAGGGTAGGTTGGGGCCCGTGGTATATTGCGGGGGGTTGTGATTATCTGGAGGTACAATATCCAGAAGCTCTTGCTGAGTGTTTTCTGCAGAGCTTGCAGCAGGACCGCAGATACTCCATTTCCATTCATTACTGAACTGGACCGTGTGCTGCCAATTAAAATCCCTGATATTTGGCAAATCTTTATTTGTTGATCGTGAACCTTCTATTTGTGTGTAATCCTATAAGCCGGCTGTTTTAGTGATGTACTTTATACTAACGGAGCTGTGATCATGTGGGTTAAATATTTATTGCAGGTTTATAATTTTTTGGAGGGGTTGGGGGACTAGGGGTGTTGTTAGTGAATTGGGTGTGGATAAGCGAAAGATAAAAACTGACTATGTTGGTAAAAATGTGCCTGTGGCAAATTGATAAAGATGAAAATGTGCCTTGTGGCAAATGGGTATTCAGCATTCTGCTGTATTGTCAAAAGAAGGCTTTGGGCCTCGCTACTCTGTTTTTTCATTTCACATCCCGTTGTGGCTGTATGCAGGCATATTTTACGTATAATATAAAATCTGGTTTTGATAAGATTTGCTTTAAAGTATATATAATTGATCAGATTCTGTAGTCCAACCCTGGTTGGTGATAAACCCAAGTGAAATGAGATGTTTATCCTTTACCTACTAATAAAATAATGAGCAGATTGGAAAATTTTAAGTTAACAAAACAAATCTAACCCATTGGGTTGAGGTGTTTACTTCAATTGTTTGCATATAATTTAGCTAGTTAGTTGCTGTCATCTGTAAATGGAAAAGATTGGAAATTCTCAGCAGGCCCTGCAGTAACTATTGCTGGGGGAGGGGAGGCGAAAGAGAGGGGACTGTAATTTGTTGGTTTGGTGATACTGTTTCACAAGTGCTTCTTAACCTGTTCGTTATTTTCATCATCTTTTACTTGTAGTTCAGATTTACTGTTCTGGTGAAGGGTCTTTAACTTGAAATGTTAAATCTATTTCTCTTTCCACAGAAGCTGTTGGCTTGCTGAGTGTTTCCAGCATTTTCTATTTTTATTTTGGATTTGCAGTATTTTGTTTCTGGTGTTGTGTGCTATCCAGATAACTGATATTAACTGTAAAATTTGCAAGTTTCTAATATGACAGCAATCCTAATTAATGTAATAGCAATTTGATGAAATTTGGTTTTGAATTCAATAATATGTGTGAATTTTTAATCAAATGACTGGATCTTTGTAGTGCACTAACAAAGTTGGAGTACTTTTTCTGACTATTTTCTCATGCAAGAATATTGTTCAAAAACAACTTTTTTTGTTTGAAAGATCTACTAAATTGCAATTGCCTGGACATGTTTTTGGTCAGACAAAGCCACATAGAAATGATCCTTACTGATATTCTATTTAACTACATACAATGCCCACACACTCCCCAACTATTGACCTTCCACAATTTGGCATTTATTTTCCTTGGGACTCAAATATTTGACTCTATCTGTTCTGCCACTGCTTAAAGCAATGACAGTCATTTTGGTTAAAGTTGCAAATGACGTTATGTAATGTATCATATTGTATTATCCACTCAAGCTCTCCTCAATTTTTGTAGTCAATTGCATCTATTATCCTCTACTTTCTCACTTTCATAGGTCAGCCTAGCAGTCCTGTTCTCACTTCTGAGATTTGTTGAGTCTTTCCAGTCCTGCTTGGTAAGTGGGTTCGAGATTAACTCTAGAAATTTCAGTGCTGTTCTAGTGGAGTGCTGCATTGTCATAGGTGCCGTCCCTTGGATGTAGCATTAAAATGGGGCCCCATGTAGCTGCCTGAAAAAAGGATGCCATGGCACACTTTCAAAAAAAAGTAAGAGATGGAATTGTCCCAGTGAATTGTTCTCTCTCTCGTCTAATATCACCACTGGCAGAATAACTGGTCATTTATTTTGTGCTGTTTGTAGGACTTGCTGTGAATGAATAAGCTGCTGTGTTTCTTAGATCACTGCTCCACTGACTACAGTTCAGAAGTACTTTGGTTGTAAAGAGATTTGACTGGAAGTTGAACATCTAATTTTGTTTACTGTTCATCTAAAAGTGCATCTATTTCCAATTCTGCCTCTTCCTGAAAGCCTAATTGTAAACCTTTTGTATCTCCTTACCTCACCAACTTCAATGTTCTTATGGCTGGCCTTCCATCCCACATTTTCCTGAAATTTAACTCATCCTAAATTCTACTGCCAGCATGCCCATTACCCTTGTGCTCGTTGACCTACGTTGGTTCACCATACTACAGAATTTAAAAGGGGGAGAGAAACCAGTGTTTAAATAACTCTCTTTCTGGATCAGAACAGGCAATTGCCAGTCAACCAACTGATTTTTCTTTTTCTTTTGTTTGGCTCAGTTTTTGCTCTCTTGTCTAGTACTGCTAGACCTGCTGTCCCAGATAACATTCTGTTTACCAGATACAGTGCAGACATGCTCCTCAACCATTGACCTCTTTGACTTGCTATCACATTCTATCGCTGTCAAAGCAAATGACGTGTTCTATCATGATGTCTCATAGTCCTGCTATTAACAACAGTTTAACACTGATCTAGAAGCATAATCTGCGTCAAACTGCTACATTACTCCATTTTGTCTCACCTTATCAAAGATATTCCCTTTTGTTCTTTCCATCTCTCACTCACTCTGCAACTTAAAACTTGTTCTCTCATTCCCAGTTCTGACAAAGTGTCTTGGACCTGAAATATTAACACTGTTTCTCTTTCCATGGATGTACCTGGGTGTTTCCAGCAGTTCTTGTTCATGTTTCAGATTTATAGCATCTACAGTTTTTATTTACATCCATGTTTAAATTGCTTTATGGCTTTGCCATTTTGTGGCATCATCCCTCTAGCTTTGTAACCTTCAGACCTATGCTCTCCTGTCCCTTGTGCATTCTTTTTGCTGCACCATTTTAGTTGTGGTTTTAGCTATTTATGTCTTAAACATTGGGATTTCCTCCTTAATTTCTCCATGCCTTTCTTTTAAGATCACCCTTAAAACAGTTTCACCAAGGATTTGGTCATTCCCAATGTACCATTTGGCTGGTGTTAATTGGACATCTGTGAAGCTGCTTGGAACAGTATCCACTTATTGAATTGAAGTAAAGATTGACAGAACTAAAGTCTGCAGATTCTCCTAAGTAAGCACATGACTGTTGCCAGCTAACACCACATTGTATAAAGCCTTGGTTTCCTATTGTTGGTGCAGCTGGGGTGTCCAGTTAAAATATTGTATCTGCAATTTTGTCAAGAAGATTACAATGCTGGGAATTTTTCCAATTACACATCTTAAATTTGATTGAACAATGCAAGATGATTTGGAGAGTTCCCTGAAGAAATTCTTAATGCTTTGAGCTTTTTATTGGGTCTAGATCTGATAAGGTATTAGAAAATCTGCAGTTGATGTGTTAAACAGCAGAAACTCGGCATTTAATTTGAAAGCAGTGCTGACATCTGAATTATGGTGAAACTCAGCAAGTGAAGATATCCAGGACTACTGGTAGTTTGATGGTGGTGGTAATGGAGGAGGAGAAGACGACAGGTGGGCAAATCAAGCAATGAGGCAACTGGTTCTGGTGTGGGTGTCTAGGATGATGGTAGGCACTAGTTTGGTAGAGATGATGGTTTAAGGAAAGTATCGAGTCATAATTTTTTTTGCTGCTTTTCTTCATACAATCTTCATGCAATCTATTCCCTAGAGTAGGGGAGTCCAAAACTAGGGGGCATAGATTTGGGGTGAAGGGGGAAAGACTTAAAAGGGACCTAAGGGGCAACTTTTTCAGAGGGTGGTGAGTATATGGAATGAGCTGCCGGAGGAAGTGGTTGAGCAGGTACAATAGTATCATTTAAGAAGCACTTGGATAGGTGCATGCAGGGGTGGGGCTTAGAGGGATATGGGCCGAATGCAGGAAATTGGGACTAGATGGGTGGGCACCATGGTCAGCATGGACTTATTTGGCTGAAGGGCCTGTATCTGTGCTGAGTCTCTAAAACTCTCAGTAAAAGCAAATGTTTAGATCAATGCCATGATCAATCTTTGTTGCATTTCATTTTGAAATCATTATCTTTGCAAATTGCAAAGCCCTCTTCTAATTTAGAAAATAAATCCTCCAACCTTTTCCCACTAAGATCTTTTGAGGATTTGTGATTTGAAAATTCTGACTCTGCTTCTGCCTGCCTTAGCTCTAGAATATCTTCAATACATGATACAAAATGTCATGTGGACACCATCAATGCCTGCCTAACTTGCTGGGGAAAATTGTCATTCTTGGCATTGGTTACATCAGGGAAACCACTGAAGTCATTCACTGCTTCATGTCATAACTTCCAACAAACTCCATTCATCGACAGTTGCTTCATTTCATCCCAAGTGGCTGCTAAGGTGTTGATTGCCTCCTTTGAGGTTTATTTCTATTTAGCAATGAATGATTAGTGAATCACCTTGTTTTCCCTAGTTGCTTGATGCATCATAGAAAAATAATAAGTCTCAAGTATCAAAATGGCACCTTGGTTCATTGGCTGCAATATGTGTGTGATGTTCGGTGATGGAAATCACTGCAATGAAATTGCATGCTTTAGTGATGGACTCTGGTGCCAGGACATTATTGACGATCAATTAATCCTAATTATCCATTTTGTTAATATATTAAAGTGTCATCCAGTTGCAGGTACAATGTATCCCTTTTTTGTAGTTATGCTTGCTGTCATTCAAACCTTTCTATTAGACTTGTAGTAAACTTACAGAGCTACCATTAATAAACCTTTCAAGGCCATTTTTTTTTGTTTTGAGTGATTGATAAGACTTAAAGTTCAGACTTAAAACCCCCACTAACACTCCCCTCGGGAACATGTCAAACAATCTCAAGTTGCTTTAAATTCCAAGATAGACTTCTCAGTTCAGGATATAAAAGTATAGTCTGGTCATCTTTTCCAATCAAGTCCTGTCTTGTTAAACACTTGATCTGGCACACAATCTTCTGCAACCCTTCAGGATATCTTTGGGCAGCAGCAATATCTGCACTGGCAGCCTTTCCAGCCATTCTGACTGAATGTAAAATACAGGAATACCCTTAATCTGGCACATTTGGGACTTCAGTTGTATTCAAATTTCCAGACTACTGGATGTTATTAATGCTCCAAAGCATCTTTAATTCACTTTTTTTAAAAAGATGTTAAGCAGACGAATAAATTTTCCAGTGAACCTGGTAAGTTTAAAAGGAGCAAGGGTAACAGGGCCTTGGTGTATGGGAACTGGAGGCCTGGGAAGTGAACCAGATGTCAAACCATCGGTATTTCCAAATAGTCAGATAGCAGTAGCAAAGAGTTGTTAAGTGAATGTTTGCCACCAAAGAAGACTTGTATCCAGAGAACTGTGTGCCCATATCTACTGACACGTCTAGATAATTGCCAATGATATAATCAAAGTTGAATCTTGCCTCTTGAGGAATAGTAGGTGTTGGTAGTCACTGATCATGGAACATGTTACTGCAAGAATCATTTTTCATTATTTCCTCATCACTTCCCTTTTTTGTGCATGAGCTGTCACAATGCTTTTTATTCATTTGCAGGATGTGGATGCTGTTTCTGTGGACCTTAACTGGTTTGAGTATACATTTAAGCTTTTAAAGGAAAATGCATAAAGCATTGTGATTACCATTAGAAGTAGAATTCTGTTTTTGTTAAATAGTATTTGTAAGTACCAAAAGGCCTTTTTCATGGATAGATTTTATAACTTTAAGTGTTAATTGCTTGTGTGATTGGACAATGCACTTGCATATGGATCATTTCAATTGTTATGCATTTGCAATGAACTCCCACAAGCAATTTGGAACCCAGGCAGCATTCCACTGAATTTGCTTGGCTTAGATAAATAAGATCTTATTTTGTTCTGTGCTTAAACTTGCTGATTAAAATACTTGGCATTAAATTAAGCATACTTGTTTAAATAAAAAAAACAAAAAATATAATTATATTTAATAAGTTGAATCTAAAAGATGTATATTATCTGAAACTTGTTCTTCTCCAATGAAATGATTGGCATTGTTGAACCTGCACCAGGTCAGTGATCTTTATAATCTTGCAGTAAAAAAAAACTGATAGCTTGGATAAGATACCTTTATTAGTCACATGTAGATCAAAACACAGTGAAATGCACCTCTTTGCTTAGAATTGTTCTGGGGGCAGCCTGCAAGTGTCGCCACACTTCCAGTGTTAACATAGCATCCCCACAACTTCCTAACCTGTACATTTTTGGAATATGGGAGGAAACTGGAGCACCCAGAGGAAACCCCACACAGTCACGGGGAGAATGTACAAACTCCTTACAGACAGTGGCCAGAATGGAACCTGGGTCGCTGGACCTTTGCACAAACATCTTTTAAAGTAGAAGTCTTAAATTTCCCCTCAGTTACAAAGATAAAGGTCAGGAATTCTGTCTTTTTTCGCAGAGTATTCACCCTATTGAAGTGATCATTTTGGCCTTTGTTTTAAATTTTTTGTCTATTGTAATATAAAACTATAGCCTCACAAGAGCTTTTGGAAGTAGCATTGGTTCTGTTTGTGTGAATTGCAACTATTTATTTTCATAATTAATGGTGTTGCACATTTCCTCTTGGGAATAGATCCTTTGCAGTACTTGCATAGTAGTGCATTGACTTTTCAGTTATCCTACTAGACACCAGATGAGTTTCTGATCACAACCACATTATTACTGCACTTCCATGATAATTCCTCTTAATCTGCTGGTGCATCAGCTCACCTGGGGTAAAATCCTTATTCTTGTTTCAGTGCACTCCTGGCTGATTTTTTTTTTCCCTCATTCTAACCATAGGGTCATCCAAAACCCTGCTGTAGCCTAAACCAAAACTCTTACTCAAATCTGCATTGGCATCTAGGTTTTTTCATTCATTTATAGGATATGAATATCGCTGGCAATGCCAGAAGTTGATACCCACTCGTAATTCACCTTGAGAAGGTGACAGTGAGACTGCTTCCTTTCAGGCCTGCTGCAGTCCTGATGAAGACATTCGCTGTTTGGGAGGGAATTCTAGGATTCATTCCCAGCAGCAATGAAGAAATGGTGATTATATTTTGAAGTCAGATGGTATCTGCCTTGGAGATAGTTCCATGTGTTGCAACCCTTATTCTTCCTGTTGGTGGGCCATGATTTGGGAGGTGCCATAGGAGTAACTGCAGTGCATTTTGCTGAGTAATTGCAGTGCTTTTTTTAAAATGTTTGACAGTACAACCACCGTGTACCATTGTGAAGGGAGTGAATAATTCAAACCTTGAGTGTTGTTGAAGCTGCATTATCCAGATCAGTAGAGTATTTCGACACTCTTGTAACTTTGGCAACCTTCAAAGCCTTTCCATTATACTCAAAGGTGGCCTTTGGTCTGGTCTTGTAGATTTTTGTGGTTGGTGCACTTGAGTCTCTGATCAAGGGTGATACCAGAATGTTGTTGATTGGGAGACTGAGGAATGGTAATACTAATGAATATAAAGTGCAGGTAATTTGACATGATGTACAAATATCAGGCACAGGTCCTCACCAGGTCATCATGACGTTCTGTTCCCGTGAACTGTTTGTAATCTGAATAGTTCGCAAGTCAGAAATGCAGCCGCAACCAGAGTTCTCCCACAGCAGAAGATGCCTGCAATCCCACAGCAGCTGGCAAATCCATCCCACTGGTCTCCCAAATGCTTGTTCATGTGTAAATGCTGTACATAATTAGGCCCTTCCCAGCTTAATCACCTGTATGTTACTTGGCACACAAATACTGTCTACATTGTGCTGCATTCAGTCATGGACTGCTTCAATTTTGGAGGTGTTGCAAGTGGAATTGAACATTCGCAAACAGATCTGCATGTCTTGCCTTGCAATTGAATGAATATTGGGAATAGCATCTAAAAGTGGTTGAGCCTAGGACACTAAACTGAGGAACTCCTGCAGCTAAGATGACTGGCCACCATGAGCTACTGTCATTTATGTGCACTTTACAATCCCATCCTGAGTTTTGAGGGCTTCTTGATGCCACATTTTATCAAATGCTGCCTCAATGTCAAGGACAATTGCTGTCTCATCTCTGGCATTCATCTTTGGTCCATGTTTGCAACTTAATCTAATTCATTGGCTTGAGGGATGTGGAGCCAAATGATAGTGATGCTCAATTTGGATTTCACTATACAGGTTATTGAGGAACAAGTGCCATTAAAGTATTGTCATTAAAACTTTCCATCACTTTGAATAGATTGATTAGATGGTAATTGGCTGGATCGAACTTGTCCTTTTTGTAGGCAGTGCATGCTTGGACACTTGCTGGTTCTTCTATATTCATCACGGGAAAAAAAAACTCCATCAGCTGAAGGAAAATGATAAGGTAGTAATTAGCAAGATGTTTCCATATGTGTATTTGATCTTTTGCCATGAAACATTATGGGGTCTGGAGATGTTGAGGGTTGCTAGATCCATTCCCTCCTGCCTGTCCTCTGATGGAATGTATCAAGTATCGATGGGATAGCCAGGAGCATCAATTTTAAGGTATGATTCTATAAATATAACTATCAAGCAATTGTTTGATTAGGCTGTGAAATGGCACTCCCATTTTGGACACCAATTCCTGGTTCTATCAGGTCCTCCATCAGCCTCCTCCCTTCCAAGGAAAACAAGCCCTGCCAGTTGTATCTTTCCTCCATAACTGAAACATTCCATTGCTGGCAGCAACATAGTGAATTTCCTCTGCACCCTCTCCAGTGCAATCCTGTTCTGCCTTGAATGTGGCAATTAGAACTGCACATAATGTACCTGCTGTGGCCTAATTGATGTTTAAGTATGTGTTCTTATTTTCTATGCTCCAGCTGATGAAGGCAAGCGTCCTGTATGCCAGTTTATCCTCCTGTGCTGAAACCTTCAGGAATCTTTGGATTTGTATAATCTCTTCCAGTGCTGCAATGTTTCTTTCTATATATACATATATATGTGTGCTCCTCTGATTCTGGCTTCTTGTTCTCATTGGTGGCCATTCCATCAGCCACAAAAGTTCAGCACTGGAAATCTCTCATTAACCCTGTTTTTAGTTTCCTTTTTTGAAATGCGCCTCTAACTCAACAATCAATTGTCCAAATATAATTTTGGATGACTCAAGCAAAATTTGATGTATTTCTGTGATGTGAGTCATAGTCATACAGCACAGAAACAGGCCCTTCAGCCCAACTCGTCAATGCCACCCAAGATTCCCATCTAAGCTAGTCCCATTTGCCCACGTCATCTGGCAGCTCATTCCATGTACTGACCACTCTCTGGGTGAAAAGGTTGCCCCTCAGGTTCCTATTAAATCTCTCCATTCTTATCTTAAACCAATGCCCTCTAGTTCTTAATTCCCCAACCCTGGGGAAAAAGACTGTCCACATTCAGTGTGGGATGTTTTGCATTGATGTTGAAATTCATGCAACTACTTTAAATTATCACTCAATAAATGCTGAGCCACATAGCCTGTGACATTTTAAGTCAGACTTTTGTGGTTTGCTTGGATTGCTGCTGTGGTGACCTAATGCTGTCTGATGTGTGCAGGTGTTAGTTGAACATTGAAGATGGTTAAGCTTCTTTCATTGCATTTTGTTGCACATGCATGAATAAGAGTAACTGTTCAGAGAATTCTAAAAAGAGTTGACTTCTGGGAAGGAAGAAAATTAGTGCAATTTAAAAGGGGAAATAAAAACAACAAAATGATTCTCATTAGTTCTGTCTTCTACACAGGCAAGGGATCAAAATGAGGCTGAAATGGGATTATTTTTTTCTCGGACTTTTGCTCATAATAGCAGCTGTCTGGGCTGAAGATGATGATGATGAACCAGAATTGGATGTCTTGGAGATGGAAGAAACAAATACTGAGAGTAAATCTACAATTCAGGTGACTGTTTACTATGAATACTTTGCCTAAGGTAGTTAATGGTTCAGTGAAAAGAAAATAGTGACCTATTGTAATGTTTATATTTATAACAGAAGAAAATGGTATACAAGTAACACATTTTCAAAGTTGAAATTTCAGCCCTTGGTTTCCAGACAACTGAAAATTAAAATTCTTGTTAGCATTTTTCTACACTGCCAACTATATATATTTTTGTATTTGTACACCTGATGCATCACATTTCTGGTTATCATAGGGGTTGATGACAGTCCAGAGTAGTAGAAATAATTTGGTTTTTGGGCATGCTAGTATTAATCAAGTTAAGCAAAATATGACCATATATGCAATATTTGCCAAAAGCAAGCTTCAATTCTAGTCTAAGGGTGTTGTGAGAAAGGTTCTTTTGGTATCTTAAAGATAAAGGTCTGGACACAGTCTTTGTAATTTAAAAACTGTTTATTAACAAAGACAAATGTGGGGACAGAATGAATGGGAACAGATGCACACTCACACACTCTCAAGCAGGAGATTGCGAATGTGGAGGGAAATCACAACAGGGGCTGAGGTGTGCGTGTATATACACACACACACACACACACACACACACACACAATAACTGGGTACAAATGATCAAGGAATAAACAATACAACGTTTGGACACCCTGATTCTGGACAAACATTGGCTCTTTGGTCTCGGGAGTCTTTAACTAACTGCCCTGAAGTAGTGCACAGCTTACCTCAACATTCTCGGAGACAGAAAGAGAGAACCAAACATGGAGCACTTCTATGCTGCTGGGGGGCTGGGTGGTCCAGCAAGGACAAAGGTGTTTAAATGGACCAATGGTAGGTGTGCCCAGGACAAAGGTGCTCGCACAGACCAATCCGAGTGGTCCAGCAAGGACAAAGGTGTTTACCTAGTGGTGTGGAGCCAAACCTTGATTGACAGTGGTGTCACTTTTGGTCAGGTGCTCAATGGTGTCATCTCAGCCAGAGGGGTCAGTGTTGTCACGGTCACATGACAGCCATGACCTTTTTCACTACAAAGGGTAATATCCTAGACCACGTAGTTTTTCATTTCTTACATTTTCTTTAATGATCTTCATGAGATTTTTGCATTGTAGTGTGGAGGGGGGTGTAGTGTGCACCTAATGCACACCTTTTTTCATCCTATCTTCACTGTGCTTTAGTTGAGGTTCTACAGTCTTTTTGATTTGTGAAACTGACAAGTTCACAGGGGCAAAAATGTTCAGTTATGTCTCTTCCAGAATTGACTGTTTCAGATTCAAATAATGGGTTGATAATGTGAACTTGGTGAGAATTCTTTTTAAAGTGTATTTTTCTGGGAAATTGTTCATGTTTAGTTTTGGTTAACATTGCAGACTTTTTGGATAACCGGAACTTATTTTCCAATTTGTAAAATGATTTGAAAAAGGGTTAGATGTATATCCATAAGGACAGCATTATTAAAATATAAATGATCTTCTGTTTTATATAATAGTTTACTTTTGGTACACATTATTGGACTTGCAGGTATCCTACAAGACACCTGTGCCAAGCGACGAGGTATATTTTGCTGACACATTTGATCGAGGAAATTTGGATGGGTAAGAGTTTATTTGCACTGTTCTTATCGGTAAAGATCCACTTAATACACCTTTATTACCATTTCTCATGGCTGTGCTAATACACTGGCATCAGAGAAATTATCTTGGAATAAATAACTTTCCACTCTTTTATGTTCCTCCACATAAAGGTGGGTTTTCTCCGCAACAAAGAAAGATGATGCAGATGAAGATATTGCAAAATATGATGGTGGGTATTGTTCAGATTACATGAAGTAACATAGTTAACTAAAGACTCGTCTCAGATCAGTAGTGTTAAACATAATGTATTGTCCTATCAGCAGGTTAAATTTGTCTCAATCATTCTGTTTACTTCACTGAAATGGATTTAGGAGGCCTGGTATTACAAGCTGGAGCACTACAGATCCTGGTATGATTTTACTAGGAGACAACTATTTGGATTTTTTTGTTCTAGTCAAGAATATATGTTCAGTGCAGTTGAGCAGCTGTATTCTGGAAGTAGATAATTATGTAATCACAAAATTTTGTTCTGCCACTTTGGGTTGTTTTCCACAAATTGATTTGGTGTTTGGTAAACTGATGGGCAACCTTCCATAACATTACTGCAATCAAGTTTGGCTGGTCAAAGACTGTGAACAACGAACAATCGGCATTAAAAGTACCGAGCTGAATTTTGTTGAACTTGTAGGGGAGAAAAATATATATAATCTGTGTGAAGTCTTGAAAGCTTTCAGTTACTTCAACTAATTCCACTCTGGACCAAACAATCTAAAGTAATGAAGCAGTGGTGTAATTGACATTACTATGATACCTACAATGGTATAAATTGCTAGATGGGTTCCCTTATGGTGTTTTATTTCAATTAAATGGTTGTATGAAAGTGAAATTGTACAAAATAGGAAAAGCCAATGGAGGAGTGGTGCTATGGTCAGTAAATTGGACTGTAGAGGGATAAATAATTTAATAATAATTCAAGTGCTGTAGAAAAATTTTCACTTCTGCTAATGTGGAAATCTGGCAGTACCTTGTAGAGTTACACCAGTTATTAAAATTCCTGCACAGTGTCATATGGATTTCCTGGAAGAAATTGACTTGATAGGGAAAGAGGCTCGTGGTCTATCTCTGGTTGTTGTTAGTATTGGCTAAAGTAAAATTGAGGATAACATAATTATTTCTTCCTATGATCAATGGCTACCCAATAAGAAATAAAATATCTTGGCTAAATTTACATTTGCTGCTGTGTAGTACTTGGTATTTTCTAGCATCTGGTAGTGAAGTAATATTTTTAAAATGTCTGATCTATGGACCTAGCTGTATTCTTTATTCTTTAGCAGTCTGCTTCATGTGTTGTACAGAATTTTTCCACTGTAGAATATATAAAATTAATAAAAGCTTTGACGAAGTGGATAGTCAGATGGGGATGTCCAGCTTTCTGGCTTTGGTTTCAGTATAAGGGGTTAGCTGCACAAGATTAAAATGAGGAGAAATTTCTTGAGGACTACAACTTGGAATTTTCCATTTCTCAGAGTGTAGATGTTCAGTCAATGATTTTGATTTTTCTTCATAGAGAAGTATAGCGATAGGCTGAGAAATATACCTGAAGGAAAACCCTGTGCAAATTGCTTTTCTATGTCCTGTTATCACCTGAGCATTTTGTATTCCTGTTGGAATTTAAGGATTGTATTATCTATATTGACAAGCACTTGGAAAAATTAGTTTTTTCTTGTCAATTTTCCACCCTTTTCTGTATTCCACGTTTTCTTAATATAAGACTAAGATTGAGGAATACTTTTTTGTACATTTAATCAGAATTGGGTTTATTATCACTGATCAGTCATGCAGTTTGTTTTGCTGCAGCAGTACAATGCAAGACATAAAAATGACTAAGTTACAAAAATAGTGCAAGAGAGGAATAATGAGATAGTGTTCATGGACTGTTCAGAAATCTGATGGCAGAGGGGAAGAAGCTGTTCCTGAAATGTTGACTGTAGGTCTTCAGGCTCCTGTACCTCCTTCCTGATGGTAGTAATGCAAAGATGGCATATCCCAGATGGTGAGGGTCCTTAATGATGGATGCTGCCGCCTTGAGGCACTGCCTCTTGATGTCCTCAATGGTGGGGAGGGTTGTGCCCATGATGGAGCTGGCTGAGTCTACAACCCCCTGCAGCCTCTTTTGATCCTGCACATTGGAGCCAGGTAATGCAATCAATCAGAATGCTCTCCACCATACATCTGTAGAAATTGTCAAGAGTCTTTGACATACCAAATCTCCTCAAACTCCTAACTAAGTAGAGCCATTATCTTGGTCTATCATGAGTTTACGGCAGCATTGCTTACTAGGGTGTGGGTGACTGAGTTGCACATCCAGTTATTTGCTTCTATTAATTTGCATTGAAATTAGAGTGCACATTCTGTAATTTTGATCTTGAGATTTAATGACCTATTCCTTGTATAGAGCCCTTTGTTCAGCAGGACAGTATTCAAAGGAGAAATAACCATTTCTGCAAGTAATATTGCCAAATCCAAAATCCTATGTAGTGCTGAAATTTTAAAATGGATTGTTAACCAAGTGCCTTTTATTTCCCAGGGTTTGTTTGTATGAGCCCGTGAATAAGTTTTAATTTCTGTTTTTTGTCTTTTTGTAGGAAAATGGGCAGTAGAGGAGTTGATGGAAAACAAAGTGCCTGGAGACAAAAGTTTAGTGTTGAAGTCCAAAGCAAAGCATCACGCAATTTCGGCTCCACTGAAGAAGCCTTTTATGTTCAATGGTGAACCTTTAATTGTCCAGTAAGTACATAATTGGTGATGTTTTAGGGAGACTTGCAAGTCAGTTTTGAAAATTATCTGTTTGTGTGTATGTTCCATGAGCTGAAACTTTTTTTTGTTCTTGTAATCAACAAGCTGTGTAGTATTTGTGGGGAAAGAAATGGTATCTGTTTATCGGATCAGTAGGCTCCCATCAGAATAAGGAAAAGTTTGTGTGAAGGGGGTTTTAAAATACAGAAAGGGGGAGGAGAGAACAAAAAGGAACATTTATGATAGTGGATAACAAGTGGTCTGCAAAGTGAGATTGGGTAGTAATGAGACAAGTAAAGGAACAAAAGATTATTTGGATGGACTGTAAATAGCGCATGCAGAATCATGTGAACTTGCAAAAAGGAAAACTGGATGCTGGAAATCTAATATGGTAAAAGAATTTTGAAAATACTCTATCTGAAATTAAGTCCATTGTTTGTGTCTGGATTGTTGTAATGTCCCTGTAATATCCCCAGTGGTTTCCTTTTTGTAACTTATTCTTTAAATTGAATTTCTTGCCCCTTTTTATTTATTTCTTTGCATCAAATTCCCATTGCCATTTAATCTCTCCTGCCTTCTCTTTTGAGCTCTCCTCCCTTTGCCCCTTTTCTTTGTATATCATAAAACAGCTTATCTATTCATTCCAGGTTCTGGTGAAAGGCCATGGAACTAGAAGAATATTAAATTATTTCTTCCTCCACAGAGGCTGCCCCACCTGAACACACTTTTCCAGATTTCCAGGATTGTAGTATTTACTTTTGAAAATTTCAGTTGAGGGCAAAAATTATAAATTTAATTTTCTTGAATATCTTTACATGACTAGAAACAAAAAACCAACTTCATGTGTTCAATTGTTGTATGCTCCCCTGATAAGGGTATTTATGAACATAAGGGGTCTTTTGCTGTAATTTATTTGTAAACCCCAAAACTGTTCAAGCATTGGTTTGGGAAGCAGAAAGGCACAAGTACCAATATGCATATGTTGGAAATTAAGATGTTAGCTTAATAAACTTGCTAAGATAATTTGTGAGGAATAACCTATGAATTAACGTGAAATTGTAAATGCCAATCTAAGATCAATATGGAAATGGACTTCACTCAGCTACAGCGATAGGAATTGCTGTCTTTTTTTTCACTTGGATGCTGAAAAATGAAAATGATTTTATTGTAATGTGCTCTAATATGTAAACTCTTTACAGCAAGAAACCATATCTGGCCATCAAGCATTACTCATTGTTATTTTTAAAGTTTAATCAGCTTTAAGTGACAAGATGCTCAAAAGTAATTGCTAAGAGCAGCTGAGGAACTGCTCTGGGTAACTGGAGGTGGGTAGCTCATTGCAGAGGCTGTTCAGAAGTGGGGAAAAATGAAGAGCAGCAGTAAAACTGGTACAAACAAGTAAAATGCAACACATTGAGTTGGAGGCTAAATAAAGAACAAAGGAAAAGAGCAAGATTATCTCATTCACATGACCTATAGTTTTAGATGTTTGCTCTAGAACAAAATTGTACTTGGGATATTTCCCAGCACAAATCAATGGGTCAAGGTTTTCTGGTTGAAAGTGCAAAGTATCTTGTTCTGAACTGTTTCCTGTTGAAATGTCAAAGATTTGATGAATTGTATGCATAGGTCTGAAATTGTTTTGCAGGTATGAAGTAAACTTCCAAAATGGTATTGAATGTGGTGGGGCTTATCTAAAGTTGCTTTCTCATACTGAAGACCTGAAGTTAGTAAGTAACAAATATGTGAATGACTTCTTTTCCTTAAGAGTTATATGCATTGATACTTCATGACTGCCTTTCCTGAGTGTATTTAAATGGGAGTGATGTGTAGATCCCCAGATCCCTCTGCTCCTCCACACTACCAAGAATCCTGCCATTAACTTTGTACTCTGCCTTGGAGTTTGTCCTTCTGAAGTGTACCATCTCACACTTCTCAGGATTGAACTCCATCTGCCACTTCTCAGCCCAGCTGTGCATCCTATAATGTCCCTCTGCAATCTTTGACAATCCTCTACACTATCCACAACACCACCAACCTTTGTCATCTGCAAACTTGCCAACCCACCCTTCTACCCCCTCATCCAAGTCATTGCATGCACACACCTGGCTTGTGGTTTATGTTCTGTTTGCAGCTATGTCCTCTAGTGTGACTTGCTATTGGTAGGGTTTAATCCAGTATTGCTTCAGTTGTCTGGCATTCTAATTTCTCCTTGTGAAATAAGTCCATTTTTGTTTTATTTCTATTAATTATTTTGTAATATTAACATGGGAATATCTTGGTTATAAATTTAATATTTTTAATTATGTTTATGAACAGTGGAAAATTCCATCAGCTAAGGTTTTGCAGAATACTGAATTTGCTTGCTCATTATACATTTTATTGCTAATTATTTTGAAAGTGTTTTAAATTTGACAATTTAAGGAGCTGGTTATTAAATTGTTCTTTTGATACTTGACAAAGGGTGCCTAATTACATTGATTTATGAAATGCCACTGGACACCAATATAAAATTGATATATTTTGGAAGTGACTAATGGGAGGCAAAGTTGTTTGTTGATATGGATAGTATCAGATCTAATTGGCAATTTATGCTAATAGAAGAGGATATTACAAATATTATTACAAAATCAATACTTTTTGCTTCACTCTCTCTAGGAAGAATTCTTTGACAAAACTCCATACACTATAATGTTTGGACCAGACAAATGTGGAGAAGACTACAAATTACACTTCATTTTTAGACACAAGAACCCAATAACTGGAGAGTATGAAGAAAAGCATGCTAAACGCCCTGATGTAGATCTAAAGAAGTTCTACACAGACAAGATCACACATCTATATACTTTAGGTACTATATACACTCTAACGACTTGGATTATTTGTATTTTTTTTCCCATGATTGCATTTACCTGTCTGTGTCCAAAAGTTAGGAAACTAAATAGAATGTTCATGCTGATGCATCTGTGGGTGGGAGAAGAAAACAAGGTTAGTTAGTTAATGATAGTGCCCTACAATCCATGAATAAAATATTGCCTAGTATCACGTTTAATTTTGTTGCATTGTCTTTTATGTATCCATTCATAAGTCCAAATATGTAAAATGGCATTTGAGTAGGCAAATGTCCAGGATGTTGGCTTCTCATGTGAATTGTTGAAACATCTTTTAACAAAAAATTATCCATTTTTAGCATTAGTTGCTATTATATAGTGTTAAAATCTGACAAAAATAAGATGTGGTGATAAAGATGCATCAAGTATTTTGGAGGGGAATTGTTCATGTTATGACAAAATTGCAATTTATTCATTGGCCTTCCATACTGACTAAGACCTCCTCCACTTATGAAACCATGTACAAGAACTCTAGTTGGAACTTAAAGATGTTAACCTGGAAATGGGGTGGCAGAACAGTGCATGACACTTTTTATGGAAACAAAATGACTAAAAATTGGACATGGTGCATGTGCCTTGAAGTCCACTGTGTTCCGTCTTGGTTCTACGCGTGAATGCATGATGGACTCTGGATGTACACAGCCACATCTGACAAAATGCAGTGTAATTTTGAAATTTTAAGTTGTGCATACAGAAGCTATGCCCATGAAACCTGCTTTGTATGCAAAGGAGACCTCCCCACATGGATCCCAGAGCAGTGCACCTATATAGTCCCAAAGTAATTTTAATCACCTGGCCCTCCTTTAGCTGCCTGATTATCACAGACAGCTGCCAGTGAATTGACTATTCACTCATCCAACTACCACCTGCCAAATCTCAGGAATGTAGCCCTCTTCCTGAACTCTGTGCTTTACGGCCCAATTTGCAATCCTACTGAGTTCTTCCCCCACCCACCTTCAGTAAGACCTGGCTCCAAATGCAGCCAGTCTAAAGAACCTTAGACCCCCAGGAAGTGGGTGAGGAATATCTTGTACTCGACACTGAGCTTTCCTTTTAAGGCTGCCTAGGGCACTTCTGAATTGTCTGGCAGAAGATCCGTGAACAGAATATCTAACCTTTGCAATTGCCAATCAAATGCTTTGAATTCATTGTATGTCACCTACTGGATGACTTTAAAATTTTATATTTTGCCTAGTCTATGTAGCACACCTTCCAGTGAAATACAGCAAGCCCTCCATAATCTTTTTGTTTCAGTTGCACACACCTTGCCGATGGATAGGATTAAAAGGTGGGGATATCTTCTGAAAACTCTGGAGAAATGTAAATAATTCAACATTTCCTGATTTTTTTTTTTAAAAAAATATTTTCCCACCCCCCCCATAGATGAGTGTTTATAATGTGCATAATGCAACCATGTAGTGAGCTTCTGATGTCAATTGATAATCAAGAGCACATTATTATACTGGAGGGGAGAACACAAATTGAAGATGAAATTTTTTTAAAAAACTGTCACCATGGTCAAATTAGGAGATGAGTATTATAGCAAATAGTGCACATTATTTGAAAATTGACTTCCTTTGAGTATTGTACCTACGTGCTTCTGTCATTAATTTTCAAAAGTATAAACATGTTCTTGACTGAGCAAGTATTCCCAAACTTTTTTCAAGATGTGATTCTACAGTGTTGGCTGGAGTTAGGAAGTAAAATGTTCAGGGATCATTGTGACTATAAGGTTCTATGTCTTTGAATTAACATCAGTTTTTATTTTTTATAGTGCTGAATCCAGATAACACCTTTGAGATGTTAATTGACCAAACTGTTGTTAGCAAGGGAAATTTGCTGGAGGACATGACTCCACCTATTAATCCTCCTAAAGAAATAGATGACCCTGATGATAGGAAGCCTGAAGACTGGGATGAAAACCCAAAGATTCCTGATCCTGATGCACACAAGCCTGAAGACGGGTGAGTACAGTCCTTCTGGGCAAACTTCTCTAATGCTTTAGTTTCACATTTATTTTGATGTTTTAATTGGGAATGCATGGCATCATAAACTTTCTGCATTTTATCAATTTGCACTTGGATTTTATATTACATAATTTGAATACTTATACAGTTGCAACTTCAAAATAAAGAATCTTCTTTCAGGGATGAAGATGCACCAGCAAAGATAATTGATCCAAATGCTGTTAAACCGGAGGGATGGCTTCATGATGAAGCAGAATACATCTCTGATCCCAGTGCAGAGGAAACCAGAGGACTGGTAATTTATTTAAGCATTTGATTAGGGTTATTTGTTCTGAAGTCTAATGTCCTGTACAAATGGCATTCTGCAAGGTTATTTAAGCACATATTTAAGAGACTCTTAGACACATGAATGATAGGGGCTATGTGGGAGGGAAGGGTTAGATAGATATTGGAGCAGGATAAAATGTCGGCGCTACATTGTGGGCTGAAGGGCCTGTGCTGTGGTGGTCTGTTCTATTTCTAATGTCGGCTCATCAGGCATTGTGTGTGTTTTGGGGGGGGGGGGGGTGTGGAGAGAGGTGGAGTTGACATCCACACACTTCTGTATTCTGTTTGGTTAAAATTACTAATACATTTAGGCATGTTTGTGGAAATGTGAGTAGAACTGTTTGTATAACCACTTATTTAATGTCTGCCATGGAAAAGTAGTGATAACAAACTTAAATCTGTACCCACTAATAAAAAACAGAAAATGAAGGAAAACACTTGACAGGTTCAGCAGCATCTGTGAAAAGGGAAACTGCTGCTTGATCTGCTGAATATTTCCTTCAACTTGTTTTCTCTTTCCAATTCTGACATGGGGTCTTTACCCCAAAATGTTAATACTGGTTTTCTTCCTACAGTTGTTGCCTGATCTGCTGAATATTTCAAACACTTTGTTTTAATTTTCAGATTTCTAGTATCTACAGCTTTTTGATTTCCACCCATTAGTCATACAAGTTGCATGGATAATGCTAACTGTGTTTGAGTACTGGGGAAGTATACAGCAGGTGGTTTCTGATTATAACATTTGAACATTTTTCTTTTCAGCCTACTAAAACTGCATTTATATTGCAGCACAATTGTTTGGTTGCCAGTGTGTATCATAAATCCAGGTAGAAATAAGTGGTTTCAAATAAAATTCTTGAGTGACCCAATCTTTGGGGGTTTAGATATGTATTTTGCAGGGTAGGATGTTCCAATATTTGGTAAGGTGGCAGTGGCTGGGAATTGACATCTGAACATCGCAGTTCCAAAGTGGTTAAAGTGTTTTGTGTAGTCCAAGTTTTTTGTGTTTTGAAGTTGGCAAAAGTAAAGTAACATGGGACCATAGTTGTATGTGTGCATTACTAAATACATCCTTTCCATTTCCAGGGATGAAGAAATGGATGGTGAGTGGGAAGCTCCTCAGATTCCTAATCCAAAGTGTGAAACAGCACCTGGATGTGGAGTTTGGGAACCACCCATGATGAGCAAATCCTAACTAACAAAGGGAAATGGAAGCCACCGATGATTGACAATCCCAACTACCAGGTATTGGGGGGGGGGGGGGGGCAGAAATCAAGTCGTTCAGCACTGCAGCAGGCACACATGACCATAAAACTCAAGTTTTAACATTTGAGGAAGTAAAAGGTAAAAAAGAGGCATTCATTTTGATGGACTGAATTGTGTGAAGGAAGCAAGGAATTGGGGCAGTGTTAAATTAAGGGTTGGATAAATACTCATGAATCGTTAGATTAAGATGGGGTGGGGTAATTGCACCCTATTGTTCAATTCAGTGTCTGTTTACAAGCTTGTATATGCTACGCAAGAATTGACAAGATATTTGAAAAGAGACCAATTCAGTTTCTATCTATCTCCCCTCCCCTCCCCTCCCACCGTTACTTGTATTCTGTGGCAAAAACCTTATTCAGATCACTCCTCATTTTAATTGGATAATTCAGTGTAAGCACTAGCATGAAACTTGAGGTGCTGGTTTAAGTAGCTTTTACTGTGTGCTTTTTGTTTTAAAAAGCATTGTGGAATACAGGTTTGTATACTCTTCTATTTTCACAGCCTGCTAGGGAGCATACCATCAGGCAGAACACTTTTTTAATATTACTTAATATTAGCCAAGTAGTTAGTCTGCTATTGGCTCAATGGAAGCACATTTGCTTAGTTTTTGACACTTCTGCATTTGAGTGAATTTTGAATAAAGCATCATAATCTGATTTCCATTAATACAAAAGTGGTTGTCTAACTGCAATCTTGGGTATAGAGGTTAAGTATATGTTGACATAAAGTAGATCATACTGTTAAGAATCAGAAGGATTTTGGAAATATTTGAAGTCAGTGCCCTGTTCTCACACAGGCCACTTCACTTATTTTTAGTTTTGCATCAACAGACTGAGCCCTGGTGTATTGGGAAACCAAGTCTGAAAACAATGTTTGATAAGCCTGTTCTTTCTCTTAGGTATTATGTACACTTTTAGTGTCTCAGTATTTGCTTAAGACACTAACATTTGTATTCAAAGTCTTAATGCAAAGTTTTATGTCATCTCATCTACCTGCACTTCACACAGTATAACAATTCATTAACACTGAGCAGTTGATGTAGTTGTCTTCAAAGTTCACATCTGCTTCAGCGATTTTTTTTTTTTTTTTTTTTTTTTTTTTTTTTTTTTTTATTTGGATCCTAGAGCTTAATGGCCTACATTTTTAAACCTGCTGCCATTCTCCTTGACTCTTAACTCCCATTCAGCAGTAATGGTTGGGTGAGGAAATACAATTTTGAAAACCTGACATTTAAGGTTGATGCTGGATCTTGGTGAGGCTCCTGTCAAAGCTAGGCATGTATCTTCATACACTATAATTGGCATTATGATGTAATATTGGCATTGATGCAGGGGAAGTCCTGGTTGGCAGCACAAACTAATTGGGAAGAGGAAATGATTTGAAACCATCTTTTGAATTCTGTATGGGTGAGCAAGTGTCAGTGTGTCCCTTGGGCTCCTTTCTTCTCTTAAAGGCTTTTAAGTACTCTAATTTTCTTGTGATTTGCCTTGAAATTCCTCCACCTACCAGTTTTCCCAGTCACCACTTACAACCAAAGTAATGGTCCCTTCCACTAGCCAGGTTTTATTTAAATATGCTTTGCTATTTAGATTGGTAGGGTTTCATTTCAATTTGGAGACCTAATGCACTGACCATTAACAGACATGCATCTTTAAAAAAAAAAGGAAATAAGTTTGTGAAAGGAAATTGCAGGATGATTTGGCCATATTGGTGGGGGGGGGATGGGTGGACCTACATGTGATTTGGTAATGAGTCAAAGCTGCTGTACAGAGGATATAAGTACTGCATGCAGGAAGTATCAAGAGATGTCGAGCAGCTTGTTACTGGATTAAAGACCAGTTTAAGTAGCATCTCATTTTAAATGTATAATTTGATGTAGAACACAAGCAAATTTAGATCGGTCATTCTTCCTTGCAGGGGTGAAAAGTTTTTTCCTTAAAAATAAGTTAAAGTGCAATTTGAATGAGCTTAGAACTGCTTGGATTACATTTTTATTTTTAAATATACAGGGCATGTGGACTCCAAGGAAGATTCAAAATCCTAATTATTTTGAGGATTTACAACCTTACAAGATGACTCCAATCATTGCTATTGGTCTCGAACTCTGGTCCATGACTTCTGACATCTTATTTGACAACTTTATCATTTGTGCTGAGAGGAAAGTGTCTGACCAGTGGGCAGCTGATGGATGGGGACTAAAGAAAATGGTGGCTACTGCAAATGAGGTATCTAGTTTGTATATTATGAAATGGGTTAATAAATTGGGTTATTGATGTCCAGTCATTATAACATTCTCCTCTCCCTGTTATTTTTTTTAAAGTCCTGAGGTAGGAATTTTTCCTTCATTGTTTCTGTAAACATGTAGTTTTGTAGTGACTGCATGATATACTGCCAAGCTTTTTGTAGAACCAAATCATAGAAGCAGAGTCTTGAGAGCAGAATAATTTTTGCACATCTGTGCAGTAGCCCCAGATGAGATTTAGATGTGCATGATCATTGCTTTAAACTATATGTATTCTCCTTGAAGATATAATCATCCCCGCAGGGCTCATATGATGTGCACTGAGAGTTGAGTGGGGTCGTATGGGCCAGCTCTAATATTGCAACCAGTTAAGGTTATACCATGACACTTGATCTTGTGCCCATATATACAATACAAAAATATTACTTTCTCTGCAGGTGTTCCAGGTTGCCCTATCCCTCCAGTATATTCCACAAATCCAGTAGTCACTAGTGGAAGCCCACTGTGCTCAATTGGTTGATGCATTATAATAGTGACAGCTCTTTAAAAGTATTAGCCATAAAGTATTTGGGATGGTTTGATCATCAGCTACAAGGTGGGTAGCACACTGGTGCAGCTAGTTAAGCTGCTGTCTCCCAGCTTCAGTGACTTGGATTCAATCCTGACCTCTGGTACTGTCTGTGTAGAGCTTGCACATACGCTTTGAGTTCCCACCCTCTCTACCACCCACCCACCCCCCCCCCCCCCCCCCCCCCATCCCAACTACCTGTGTGTGGTTAGGTTGGCCACTGTAAATTCTGGTGTGTAGGTGAGTGTTAGAATTTGGAGGGAGTTGAAAGGAATGTAAAGAAAATAAATTGCAGAGAAAATCAGTGGGAGAATGAGATTGCTGAAAGTCAACCCACTTGATGGACAAAATGGTCTCTGTTGTAAGAAAATGAAGTTGGATGTCCCTGGATTAGAAGGGATACTAATGTTAACCAGCCTGTGCCCTTGAGGTTGATCTTAAGTATTCACTCAGTTTAAATCTGATAAAAGCATAAATAGTTATTATACCAAATATGATGTTGTGCAGAACAATGGCAAAAGACACTTCTGTATTAATTCCATAAATATCATTGATTTTTGTGGATTTTCATTGTCTTAATTACATTTCAAGATTGTTCCAAATTGTACCAAATGACAGTTTTGTTTTATTTTTAGCTTAGTGATTTTTGGGCCTAGGGAAACATTTTTCTGAGCTGACTACTAAACTGTAACTCAAAATAACCAAATGTTAAAAGGTATGCCTTGGGTAGATTTATTGCTGTAATTTTAATTATGTATGCATTTGCATTTTAAGTAATCTTGTTTTTCCTTGTGACTAATCTAATCAGTTTTTATTTCTCACTATTTTTCATGCCCCTGATCATCTATTTCAGGAAAATTTTTGAATATACCAGTGGTAAAACAAACTGTTAATACAACTAGGTTGTACACAATTCAATCCTATCATGTATTCGTGGAGGTATAGTTCTGGTGTAATTTATCCAGTGATCTTATTTCCATCTTAAAAAATTATCCCTTATTGGTATCAAGATGAAATGCAAAAGTTAATGACTTCATCTAACTGAAGAGACTTTCCTTTTCAGCCTGGTGTGTTGGGTCAGTTGACAACTGCTGCAGAGGAGCGTCCATGGCTTTGGATTATTTACATCCTGACAGCTGTTTTGCCTTTGGGGCTAATTGTGTTGTTCTGCTGGCCAAACAAGGTAAAGAAATATTTGAAAGCTTTTGACATAGCTCTTGACTGATTTTGGGTAGTGATTGGCTGGGATTCAGGAAGGTCCCAGGTTTTACGTCTTGCTGGGGGTGAAGGTTCTTTTGGTTGGACTTAAGAACCCTCTCCTCATGGATTAATGGGAGAAATAGATTGGGTTCAAGTTCATTTGCTGTCCTTGCTGGAAATGTGAGTATCTGTTGCAATGGCTCGTCTTCATATTGTTTTCCACTACTTGTTGTCCACATTCAGTTGGATAAAGCATATTTGCTGTGTTTAGAACTATGACTTTGCAAGGAACAACCATTGAGTCTTAGTCATTGTCATACAGCATGGAAATGGGCCAGTCAATGCACCACATCCACACTGACCAGTGGGCGTCCATCTGTATTAATTGCACCTTCTAGCACTTGGCCCATTTAGCCTTCTATGCCTAAAGCAATCCAAAGACTCATCTAAACATTAAATCCAGTCAGTGATTCTTCTACTTCTACTAGTCTCTCTGGCAGTGTATTCCTAGTATTTGCCACCCACTGGGTGAAAAATTTCCCCTCTGTCTACTAATTTCTTGCCCCTTGCCCTAAATCAGTCTCACCTTGCCAAGCCAATTTTGTATCCAACTTGCCCTTGATTCCATGGGCCCTAACCTTTTTGGACCAGTCTCCCATGTGAGGCCTTGTCGAAGGTCTTGCTGAAGTCCATGTAAACTGCTCCTACGGCACTGCCCTCATCAATACACATTGTTACCTCAAAAAAACAAATTTGGTCAAATTGGTCAGTCAAGATCTGTCCTTGACAAAGTCCCAGCCTTTCCAAGCAATTATTAATCCTGTCCCTCAATCTTTTCCAATAACTTCCATACTACTGTCAGGCTTGCAGGTCTATAATTACCAAGCTTTTCCCTGCTGCCATTCCTGGAAAAGGGGAAACACATTTGCTGTCCTCCAATCATCTGGTACCTCACTTGTGGCCAGTGAAGACTTATTTATATATATATATATATATATATATATATATATATATATATATATATATATATATATATATATATATATATATATATATATATATATATATAAAATAAAAAAAAAATTTCAGCCAGAGCTGCAGCAATCTCTTACCTTGCCTCCCATAGCAGTCTGGGATAAATATCTTCCAGCCCTGGGAATTTATCCATCTTTAAGCTCACTAATGTGTTAAGTGCTACTTTATTTATGAGGAATTGCACAAGAATTTTGCTTTCCTGAGTTTTCCAACTTAGTCAGTTTTCGTTGAGAGAGGAGGGAATTTTTGTTGTAGTTCACTGTAGCCTCAACTGCTATTGTGGTTTTATATACCTGTGCTAATATTCTGAAAAACTAATTTCAACTACATCTTCAGCTTTTGACAGTCCAGGAGATGTTCAGAATTGTTTAGCCAAAAGATACCAAAATCCAGGAATGACCTTATTCAAGAGATATTGGGGTTCTTGATACAGTTTAAAGCTGGAACATAAATGATTACAACTAATTGTTTTAGAAACCAGACTCTGCAGCTGAGTACAAGAAGACTGATGCTGTGCAGCCTGATGTTGGAGAAGAACAGGAGGAGGATGAGCAGGAAGAAGTGATGGATGAGAAAAAAGAATGTAATAATCTCACAAAAGGTAAAAGAATGTTTTCACTTATTTTGCTAATGTAAAATTGTTGATTTGAGATTACAGTGCAAACACCTGGGTATCAGCTTCCATTTGTGCATTGGCAACAGTACTTATTCACCACCTGTCTTGGTTCTTCTGCTTCCTGTGTTGCAAAATACTTGTTCAAAATCCATTCTTGGATGAACTGTCAATCCCTTTGTTACATTTGGATATACCACATTTATACCTTGATTTACTGAATAAGAGTCCTGACCTGAAACATTGACTACCTGCTTTTCTCCACAGATGCTACCTGGCTTGCTGTGTTCCTCCAGCATCATAGTGTTTTTAATCTAGATTCCAGTATCTGCAGTCCTTTTGTTTCTCTACCTTGATTTATTATTCCATTATCCTTTTGCTTATCTAAACTCTGCAGCCTGGATTTGAGAATACACCAAGTTCTCATCCATTCACCTTTTGCTCATTGACCTTCATTGTAAAGCAATTACAGTCCTCTTTTGCTATCAAAATCTGCTTTCTTCCAATTTAGGACTTGAGGACCAATTTTATCCCTTTCCTTAATTGCCTTGAAACTTGCAACATTGTGGTCACTGGTCCCAACTGACACTACTTCTGCCAAGTGACATTCCATCATCTGCCTGGTTTTCATTTCCTAAGATGAGGTCAATGTAACCCCTTCTTTGGTAGGGCTGTCTACATTGTCTCAAAAAAAAAACTGCCTTGTATGCACATAGCACATTCTGCCCCACCTAAGCTCTTTGCACTCTTCCCAGTCAGTGTTGGGAAAGTTAAAATAACCCACTACTATAACCCTATTGCTTTTATAGCTTTCTGCTATTTGCTTGCTTATCCACTTGTCTAATTCCCACTAACTATTGGGAAGCCTATAGTAATCTCCAGCAAGGCAATATCTCTTCTACAAACTGCTGTGATGTTCTAACAGCAGTACAACTCACCCTTCTCTTCCCTCCTGCTCTGCCCCCCACCCCCCCCCCCCCCAAAAAATCTTGTCACCAGAAGATTTTGTACCATAGAATATTAGGCTGCCAGCCCTGCCCTTCACTCAAACCAGGATTCTGCAATTGTAATAATATTGTTATTCCCACATTTAAACCTTGGTCCATCTTAAGGACAGCAGAACAGTTTTTGTTCTCCTACAATCTGGTTAGATTATGCCTGATCTGCACCACCATCTTGCATTTTGCTCCAAATCCTCTAATACTTTAACCTAATAATCCATGAACTTCGGAAGCTACAATGTCCTTATCTCCATATTTTGTCTTTTGGAGGTGTGGGGAGGAAGACACTTTTGTGTGTGGTGGGGGAGTGGAGTACTTTCAATTTTCATTCCTAGGCAGCTAAATTCTAGTTTGGAAGATTACTATTCTGGGATGGTAGCCCTCACAAAAAGGACTGTATAGTGGTCACAGCTCACTGTAGTCTGCCTTTTGAAATTTGGATCCATTGAAGCCCAAAAATGAATTTATAAATGTGATCCTTTCATCATGATTCCTCAATGAGGGGAAATAGTTCACCACATCTGCCCTTTTCCATCCTTAATATTTTAAGCCTAGCCCAGAAATTACTGATTGGTCTCTTGTACGTGAATTATATAAACCAAGTTTATACAACCTGTCCTAATTTATTCCTCCTAAGCCTAATTTCAGTAAATCTGCATTGCATACCTCCCAAGGCTAAAGTAGCCTCCCTGAAGTGTCATGCTCATACTGAGTACAGTTCTCCAAGTAAGACAAGTGCAACTTCTTCCACCTTTTTCATTCAATCACCTTGCCGCTACTCCATGGCATGCTCGCTCTCCCTTCCCCCACCTACCAAAAAAAATACCTTGCAATACAAGTTGGCAAGTTATCTTCTGATTTGCTTTTTGTACCAGTATTGGCTTTCAAAGTATCTGTCCATTGCTTTTATCTTTTTCTTTGTACAGAAGCAGAAGATGGGAAAGCAAGTGGAGATGAAAATATTGGAGAAGGCAGCCAAGAAGATGAGGAGGATGAAGAGGGCAAAAAATCAAAATCTGCCTCAGAGGATGAGGTTAGTATTTTGTTCAGTTGGGTGTTGTCTTTTAAGTGCATAAATTAATGCTCAAAGATTTAAAATTATATCCAACTTCTCAGCATTTTGGGCATATGACTACAAGCATTTTTTTAAAGCTCCATGATTAAAACAAATGTAAAAAGGAAGAGTAAAAATAATTTAGAAGTGGTTCTATAGGCACGATAAGTTGTGGGGGGGGGGGGGGGGGGGGGGGAACTAAAGTAATCAAACCAAGGAAAAATAAGAAATGAATAAGAAAAATTAGAACAAAGGCAATTTGGACCATGCAGCTCAAGTAAGCATTCTCTATACAAATTCATGGACTGTGGAGGGTGGTTAGGGATGAATTTCAGGCACATATTGTTTGGAAGGTATGAGATGGGTATCTGTAGCTATTACTGAGACATGCTGGAAGACTAGTTGATGAAGGCAGGGAAAATGATAGAGGGAAGAGCTTGTATACTTGTGTAATTACTGAATTCTGCCACTTGCTATTCTGATTTGATGTTGGAGTCTTTAAATCCTTTTTGATTTTCTTTATTCCATCTATAAAATCTCCCCTACCTACTTGCCTCACCATCAATGATTTTTATCTTTAACTATTCAAACTAACCCCTTCTACCTTCACTGTGGAAGTTGATATATTTGGTTCCATTTGTAATTAGTCTTGCAACCATGTCTCAGTGGCTAACATCTTGTAACTTTCAAATTGAATTTGTAACTGAAATACATTTTTTAATCCCTTGCCCTCGTGTTTATACAAACAAAAAGGTGTGCTTGTTTGGAAAGTAGTCTAATCTGCTCTAAAATCTACTACTTGTCTCTCCTCCTAAGTTTAGTTTTCCCTCTTGCAATCCTCTTTGATTATCAAGATATCTTTACTAGTCTCATGTACATTGAAACAACACAGTGAAATTCCTCTTTTTGTGCAGAGTGTTCTGGGGGCAGCCCACAAATGTCACCACGCTTCTGGTGCCAACATAGCATGTCCACAACTTCCTAACTCGTATGTCTTTGGAATGTGGGAGGAAACTGGAGCACCCAGAGGAAACCCATGCAGACACAGGGAGAATGTACAAACTCCTTACAGACTGCGGCCGGAATTGAACCTGGGTCGCTGGTGCTGTAATAGCGTTATGCTTTAACCTCTTTTTTTCCATTTTAAGAACAATTAACGCTATCTACTTAAACATGAGTCCCCCACCCCAGCTTGCTAGTTTAAAGTCCTTGTGATCATCCTATTTATACCTGTGCTGGGATGTGTGAGGATGGTTCATATGGTTGGGGGAGGCCAGTTCCTCTTCTTGGAACTGATGCCAGTGTCCCTTGAAATGGAATCCTTTTTTAACATAATACCTTTAGCCATGTGCTTGTGGCCCCCACCCCAGGCAAAATATCTGGCTATGCCAAATGTAGGTATATCTGCTTCCAACACTTGGTACTTTCCAAATAGCACTTCCTACCTCCTTTTCTGTGGTTGGCCTCAACATGGTCAACAAAGTCTGAATTGTCCTCTTCACTCCAATATTATTTCAACCAGCTTGATGTCCCTTGCAACACCTTTAAATTGGACTCTTGATCCTGTGTGCACACAAGGTTTCCTACTGGATAACCCCACGACTACCACATTGCTCTTCTGTCCACCTCCCCGTCCTGTTCTCCACTTGCTCCAAGGTGCTCATGACATTCTAGCTAGTCTTCTGTGTCCCTATCCCTCTAAGTGCATTGTAAAAGGTTCAGTTTCCAAGAATCTTTGCTTCCATGTCTCTTGGGTTTCCTTGCTCTACACCATTTGTTATACCATCTTCATTTAAGGTCCTGAACGAGGTGCTATTGTAGTTGAGATCAAATTGTCTGAATTTTCCTCCCCCTCCCTTGTGTCTGAGTGCTTCCAGCTCCAAATCTGGCTAAGCCAGAAAGATTTGACCCTGTGAATTCTACTGCAGACAGATTTAAGGGTGGGGCGTGGGTGGGTGGTGTCTCTCTCAACAATATCCAATGTTCTCCAGTTCAGATTTTAAAAAATCTGGATTGTCTTAGCTTCAGTGTATCTATTTTTGTTAAACTTGTTAATTTTTTAATCAAACTCTTTAAAATTCTAAACAAAAATTTATACTTGAGATTTACAAGAATTACAAGTACTGAAGGTTAATGGCGACATCTTTTTTCCATTGGCACCAGATTTGCATTCTGACCAAATTCTTTACTTCATGTTTCAAGAAACATTTAATATTAAGACCATTCTATGCAACCAGTATGCAAGTCCTTGCTGCTGATGCATATTCTGAGCATGTGCAGTTCCCTACTCACCATGCAGGCTGTCCATAGGTAACAAATAGGTTCAGATTTTACAGATGCCTGTAAATCAACTTTGTCCATGTCAGAAAATACACAAAAATCACATGATATGGAAAACATACCTACGCTGTATTGTAACAAATGACATTAAAAACATGAGAATGATGAGAGAACAATTACTAAAAGTGGCGAGGGGAGAAATTAGTTCTACCAATCATAGGAATGTATGTATATTTGGACTTTTGACTTTAATATTATGGAGCTCACTCATATGCACCTCCATAAGTTGAGTGTTTGTAACCCAGGAATAGACTACTACTAACCAGAAAACCACATGATTTGATTGTCAATAGTGGACAGATTGGAGCAGTTTAACTTGATCTGTTAACTAACTTGTTCTTTAAGTTTATGGGGTATACTAAGTATTGAATTAAATCTTTGTCTCTGATCTGGTCACCAAATACCTGATGACAAATCCCTGTTCCAAACAGATTTTCAAGTTGTTGAGTTGGGATGTGCCCATGAGAAGGATCTTGAATGAGAAATAACCCAAAAATGAACTGGATTAAAAGTTTTTAAAAACTTTTATTAAAAATATTTATACAGCACAGTAACAGGCCCTTCTGGCCCAACAAGCCTGTGCCACCAGATTTACACCATGTTAACCTACTAACCTGTACATCTTTGGAATGTGGGAGGAAACCAGAGCATCCAGAGGAAACCCACACAGTCATGGGGAGAACATACAAACTCCTTACAGACAGCGGGAATTGAACCCCAACTGCTGGTGCTGTAATAGCATTATGCTAACCACTATGCTACCTTCAACTGGTTAATATTATAAAGTTTAATTTTGATGCCTAATTCTATGCCCTCTTGCCTTTCTATTGAAAAGCTTGCATGCATACATATGTATAATCGGGTGGAAAAGAGCTTTCTAACAATTTAAAAAGCTTAATGATGCATAACTCAGGTTCTGGTAACAGTATGTTGGCAGAAGGAGGTGAATGGTGCTAAATGAGGGTATTTCCTTTGGCAGAGATCTCACCTTTTGTAATAAATTTTGCTTTTTCTTTTAGATGAAAGAAGCTGATGAAGGTGCTGGCTCAGGTGACTGTCCCACAAAACTGAGCCGTAAGAAAAAACTGAGGAAAGAATAAATGCTTTAGTACTCTTGGAACAGAGGCATTCTCACTTTCCAGGTGGGCATACCACCCTCTGTACTTCCTGAACGCATGCAGATCTACTTGGCTGGGTGATAAATCAGCCTGGTAGAAGTACCTATCTAATCCTAGTCTCCATACTATTATCTTCCCTGCTTCATTTACAAACCTCTTAGTCTTCCTGGCAAGAAACAAAAATGCTCTGAAGATATTATTGATTTTTGACTTTGAGTATCAGAATGTGGCCTAACACCAAATGACCAGTTATGAGAGCATATTCTGGTATCGTAAAGTTGTAGCAAGTATTTGATAACTTTTGTGAAAAGTGTTAACCAGGGTAAAATTACAAATATTATAAAATAAAAAGTAGTTACAGTTATATGGTAACATTTGTATTGAAAGGGGAGAAGCATTGACATTTTATGGCTGGTATTTGATGTTGTTCATTTCATGTTTTCACCCTATTATGGGGAGGATAAATTAGTATGAACGTAATTCCAATGTACATACTGTATATGAATTCATGTGATGCAGCTCTTGGCACAACTCAGTTTTATCTTTAGTGCCAATGTTCTCTTCCCTAAATAGGTCTCCTATGGATTGTATTGTTGTAGCAAAACAAAAGATGCACTGAATTTTTTTGTACATATGAATTGTTCAGGTACACACAAGGGTGTTTTGCTTTACTACTTTCCCCTGCCCCCTGCCCTGACACTTCTATGTAGTACAAATAGCTGTGTTGCATTTTATCTTTACCACTAACTTAAAACATCTCATGATCTGCACTCATTATCAACTTAGCTGTGAAAAGTTCTTTTCCCCAGTTTTTTTTGTGTGCATGTGTATTTTGGTAAATAATTTGTAATACAGTGCAGTGACATTCTTAAACCATCTTCTGTCTGAGTTTCAATTTTATGAATACAGATGTTTGATTTAACAAACCAAATGGCTGCAGTTCAGGAGATGAATGGTGTGGAGTGTATTGAATTTTCTGGAGTTTTATAGTTTTAATGTTACTCTGGGTTAGCATAATCCTTGTTTACACTGATGTTTGCAAATGTACAATTGCTCTTTGAAATAAATATTTAATATAATGGCTATTTTTGTGTTGACTACATACTAAATCTACCTCCCAAGTGTAATTGACTTGGATTTTATAAACTGGTGTTGTGGGATGATGAACAAGACCGAACTCCAGGCACCTGAAATTCAACTTGCAAGTACTTTTTGATGCACCCATTCCTTAATGTTCTGTTAAATTCCTCTTCCTTTTAGCACCTGCATTCGATTCCTTTTGTATTTTCCCCAGTAAATGTTTTCTTATTGAAGGCTCTTTTGCATTGCAGTAAAATATAATTGTTTGCAAGTAGAATATGTTTTGTAAAGTAGCAATGAGTTCGAGGTGAATGCCCTTTACTGCAAGTTATGTTTCATAAAAGCCAACACATTGGCATCCCACTGGACATCATCAGAACATAGAACTGTACAAATGCTTCATTCATTTAATGGGTATCCCTAATGCTACTTAATTGTTTTTATAAATATCTATCACTTCTCAATTACTTTCGTCTTTTGATTTTGTTTACCAGATCTTATTTTTAATTGTTGTGCATTTTTCTCCCTGGAAACTTTTTTTTCCAGAATTGACTCTAGGTAGTAGAATTTTAGGCAGGAGATTAACTAACTGCCTGCCATTTTACTATTCTGTTTTAACTTTTAGTCATCTGATTTATTTCTCAAGTTTGCTCCATTATGTGTGTGTTTTCTTTGTAATCTAGGTTTGTGCCCTTTAGGAGGTAGAACAATGTTGGTAGCTATGAGCTCTGTTTTGCACAGTATTTGTCCTAAAAGTGCATCTGGAGTTGACCCTGACTTTTTACTGATGTGGTTGGGACCCACTATGACAAACGGGAGTGAGAGGAGTGGAGATCTGAAGCTGGATTGATCGAGGCCTGTAGCTGAAGAAATTGAGTTCGTTGTACTTTACTTTCCTTTTTATGTTCATTCTTTGACTTTAGGGCTTGTATTGCCCATCCTAGTTGTCTTAAAAGTATTGATGATGATTCCTCTTGCACCTGCAGTCCATGTGATGAAAATGACCCACAGTGCCATTTGGTTTTAAAAAAAATAATCAGAATAAGCCAGAAGTTGGGAAAAGGAGTTTGTGACAATGAAGGGCAAAGACTGGGGGTATTTTGGGAGTGGGGGGAGGGGGGCAGGGAAGTTTTTGTGTGATGTTAACCATTTGGAAACTTTGACTTCTTGTTGAGGAACATGAATGCAAGGATAGGCATTCAGCCCTTGTGCCTGCTCCACTATTCAATAAGATCCTAGCTGATCTTTTACCTCTGTGCCTCTTTCTTGAACTGATCCCACTGCTATGGAAGGGGAATAATTTTGTGTGAGTAAATAGCATTTCCCTCCCACAGTATTGATGAGTCTGCTATTGTTTCTTGTCAGTTCAGTTATCAAGGCACTACAAAGTAAATTGGGAATAAGATGTCTAAGCAAATTCTTACAATGAAAATAAATTGCATCATGGGAGGAAGCCATCACTGTAGGGCTTTCCTTTGACTTCTGTCCATTCCTACAATATCTACTTTTTTTTTTGCAGGTATACATAATTTCAGGTTGATGTGAGTAAACATTTGGGTATATTTAGTTTAAAGGCTAAACATCCCAAGGCCATAAGTTTTTTTAATTTGCAGTGGTCAATATAGGAGCAGAATACTCTTGCCTGATCCAAGAATAACACATCTGTTAGGTCCTCGCGCATAAAATAATGCAATCCCTACCATATCTGATATTATTGGCACCATCACATAGAATTTCTTTGTGGACTGAGGAAGGGTCACTTTCAAAAAAATTTGTTAAATAAGTAGCTGGAGCATAAGATGGGTCTTCATAATTTATAAATGGTAGATGATTCATTCATGAGAAATCAGAACTGTTTAGAAGCCTTGCACACATCAAAATGTAGAGTGATATAATTAGGATATTCTCTCAAGTGAAAATATCTTAACTTCAGAAGAAATCTTGATTGATCCCCTGTTAATGGGAATTTCTTTCATAGAAATCTGCTTTTGTTACAATATCATCTATTTTTATTAGACCCTATAAGGCTTTCTAAGTTGGGTGTTTATCTACTTTTTGCATCATTAAAGATCTTAGTCTGTAGAGACCAAGTTTAAAGAATCCTATTTTTTTGTGAAGAGTGGCACTTCTAACAACACAGATAAGAGTGGTGTTCACAATCCATTATCCTTTGAGGAAATGCATAAAATCCTTATTAATGCACATTTTCTGTTATTTACTTGATTGATTTTGCTGCTATTACCTGTTATTAAATCAGAACAATAAAGATGAGGAAAATACTGAGGAAACCCAATGAGAAAGTAATGAAAGTTGCCATTTGAGTGACCAGTCTGGACAGCATACGAATAAAAGGGATAGATGAAGTAATTCAATTTTGTATTTCACAATGTAATTCAGTTACCCATTATATGAACATGCAGGAGCAGAATCTTGGCCTGCTTTAATAAAACACTGAACATAAGTCAACAGAGTGAATAACATCAGGCTTGGCATCATTTAACTATTTAATATGTACTATTCTCCATTTTATGTGCCCAGTATATACCATCTGCCTGGGAAATGGACCTCATCCCAGATGCCCACAAAGTCTGTTCTGCATTGTTGATTAAGAGACTGACCTCCCCGACTACCTCTTCTGACTTCAAACATGTAGAAATCTTGAACAGTCATAATCATCCCATCCTGCTTCCTGTAACCTACGTGGTTGGAGGAAATTCTCAGTTTCCTCAAGTGTCACCTTTTGTTATTCTGGTATATCTTACCATCATAAATTAGGCTCTCCACACTACTCATAGGATCATGGAAACCTACAACATAGAAACAGGCCCTTGCAGCCCACCTTGTCCATGTGGACTGTATATCAAGATGTAAATTAGCCATCTTTTTCTCTTGCCACTATGGAACGTGCTGAATCTGAACTCCTTGCTTTTAAACACCTCCCATTTTTATGATGTTGTGTCTTCTTCCCTGGCCCCTCACCAGCTATTCCCAATCTATCTCTCCCAGGTCCTGTCTCACACTATTGAAATCTGCCTTCCTCCTGTTTAGGCCGCCAACTAGAGGACTGACTTTCTTTCCATGACCAACTTAAAGCTTGCTGAACTGTGTTCCCAAATGGTTCCTCAGCAAACACTTCAATCACTTGACTGTCCTCATTCCTTAAGAATAATGTCAAATACGAATCCCTTCCCTAGTAGATCTCTCCACATACTGCTTCAGAAAACCTCATTGAATGCAATTTAAATTCCTCCCTATGTAAGCCCCTTGCACTGAGGCAATCCCTGTCAATATTAGGAAAGTTTAAAATACCATATTACTACATCCTTATTGCTTTTACTTCTGCAATTTGCTTGCATATCTGTTCTAATTCCCACTGACTATTGGGAGGCCTGTCGTATAACCCCATCAGAGTGATCAGCCATTTCTTATTCCTAAATCTACCCATATTGCCTCATTGGCCAATCCCTCTAGAATATCACCCTAAGTACTGCCATAATGTTCCCCCTCGTCAGCAGTGCAACACCCCCTCCTCTTCTCCACTCTCCTCTGTCATGCTTGAAACTTCTCAACCCTGGAACATTTGAGCTGCCAGTTTAGTCCTTCCCTAACTACATTTCTACGATTGCAACAATATCATAATCCCATTTTGATGCATGTAGCCTCACAGGTAAGATAGATGAGCTGAAAGTGTGGATGAAAGCTGATCCACACTTTCAGCTCATCTGTCTTACCTGTGAGGCTACTTGCATTAAAATACATGCAGTTAAGCCTACCAGCCCTCCTCATGCTTCCCTTCCTGTCTCTACCTATTCTTTCCATGGGACTTGACTGTTCTATTTTCTACATGTGAATCAGCCTCTACCTGTTGCACTGTCATTCTAGGTCCCACTCCATCAGTCTCACTCTTCCAATCCCTCCTGTCCAGAGCCCAGGAGACTCCAAATGCAAATAATCTTTCCTTTCGGTTTCTAATACCTCCATAATGTCATACCTCTTCCTCTTCGGTATTCCAAATGGATCATTCCATCAGAGATGTTCTACCATCTCTATAAAGACCCACTCCACTTTCCACAATGCCTTCCTATGCAACCCAGGCCTTTTTATTTCCTCCCTTATCTCCCTCCCAACACTCTCCACATGAAGCAGTGATTTACTTGTCCTGCTTTCAATTTAGAATAAATTTGGAGAGATTAAAAGCAGGAGTAACACTTTTGGAGCACCTTTGTTCAGTTACAGGTATAATCCACTTAAATTTTCTATTTCTCTTCTAGATGTTGCCCTCTTTTTGTTTTCCTGCTCCAGTGAAGCCAAACACAAGCATGAGGGACAGCATCTCACCTTCTGAAATTGCTGAACTCATCTTTTTTGGCTTTATGACTTTACAGCAAGTTCAATAATTTCAGATAATCAGCTCTTCCATTTAAGGTTTCCAACAGAATTTTTGGATAAATATACTTTAATTTACCCTTCTAGCTTGATCTTTTAGTTTCCTTACTTATCCATCACGATTTTTTGTCATTTAATTTCTGCTTTCCACCTATTTTTTGTTCTCATCCTCATTAACATGTGCATTCAATGCCATTCCTATTGCACATAATTTCAATTAAGTACTCTTCTCATACTTTTGCAGCAGTAGAATGCTAAGATTCCACCTGAAGTCAATGGAGTGAATTTCAGCAAGTCTACTGTATTGACCCAGCAAGAATCAATACGTGTCACTTCAACCGGGAGACCCCTCAAAAGTGACCAAATATATCTCTTCACAAATACATAGCTGAACTCCTCCAATCAGTGGTTTATCCTGATGCAGCACCGACCTGTGTCTTTCTCACATTGCCATCTTTGCAACTGTGATCATTGAAAAACTACCTCTCATTGTCCTTCTGACTTGCTTGCACCCTTTGAAGTTGAGCATGTTTTTCCTCCTCCAACACTGTCTACTATACCCACCGACTGGGTACGATTGTCCTTGGCTAGTTCCAATCAGAGACAGAATCACCTGCAATGGCCTCTCTTCCTCGTCCCATGATGTTACCTCTAGAATTCTCCCAAGAATTATCCTTGGCCTCCTATTTCCAACTACATGCTTCCCACTTAATGGCAACATCCGAAATACAACACCAGATTACACATTGATACAGATAATCCCATCCGTTTTCCAGTACTATTCTTTCAACTGTCTAATGATACATGGCTGGTATTTGGTATTGATACACAGAGGTTGGGGAAACCAAAACCATTGATTTCAGTAGCTGCCACAAACTAACAAGGAACTGTTAACACCTCTGTAGTTATCCTCGGGCAAAATCAGACTTTGCTGTTCTATTGAATCCAAGGTGAGCTTTTCCCCCTCTATTCATAACTTCATTGACGGCATCTACTTGCACCTTTTATCTACTGCTGAAGTATTCATTTATGTTTTGTAACACCTCTTTCCACTATTCTGATGCTATTTCAGCTGACTTCCAGATAACCATCCTTTACTAGAATTGAGCAACCTGAAAATTGTTGCTAGTATGTTAACTTCTGCCGTCTCCCAATCACCCAGTGCTGATCAATGTTATCCCTCAGGCCAGTAATATCCCAATTTAAATATTATCATTGCTCCTCGTATCTGAAATTCTCTGCCATACACAATTCAGGATCTCTGCACTTTTCTATTCTGATTTATGGTAATTTACAATTTTAATTAGCAGTGAGACCTGTTTCTTGAGGAATCCTTTCCTCATCTTCCCCACCTCTGTCTTTCTTTCCTATTTTGTGGTTTTTGCTCAATAACTTGTGGTTTGGTGTTAAATTTTCTTTGATAATGCTCCTGTGAATTACTTTGGGATATTTTACTATATTAACGACTGTACATATATGCAAGTTGTTGATGTTGCATCATCAGAGGCAGCCACCTAGAATTCCTCTTGCATAGTACAAAGTTTTATGCTTTATGCATGTGACTTTATCTGAAATTCAATTAGAATTAGCAATCAATTAATTTGTGCCTCCAGACCAGGCTTCCAGATCAGTTTGGTCCTCCATGCGTGTGGGCATGTGTATGATGTCATCACCATATAATGCATGAACTCGTGTCAACTTACAAAACACAAACCTTGTGGGTTGCGAGCATTGGAGTAGGTCTTGAGCCGAGGCCAGCTCCACCGTTAAACAGCTTTTCCCCACTGCTGGGAAGAACAAAGCTTCAATCCTGTTGCCATTTCTTTTTTTTATATATAATCTTTGCCTCCTGTAGTAATCATGTTTACTGTACCCTTCACCCATCCCCCTATCACTGTGATTGGCCTCCACTCCCTGATGATGTTGTCTGTGGTCCCATAGATCTCTCCTTCCCACCACCTTGCCTCCTGTCTTTTCCATGTCCTCTTGAACATTTCTTTGACTGCCTGATTTCCTCCTCACTGCGCTCTCTCTGCAATACTGCTTTGCCAAGCTCATTCCACTCGGCAGGCACCTTTACACCCACAATCCTATCCCAACTCCTTCCAATCATTTCTTGTCCTCTGTCCTCACCACCAATCCTCTCCCACCTTACTCCTCTTTTCCCAGCTCCCAACAGTCGAATTGGTAATTGTCGCATGTACTGAGACACAGTGGAAAGTACATTGAGGTAGTACGAAAGACAAACAATAACAGAATATAGTGTTACAGTTACAGAGAAAGTGCAGTGCAGGATCCAGTTCCACACCTACCCCAAATCATCAAGACCTGCATGGATGAGTATGTGCCTTCAAAACATACTGAGTCTTCCCAAACCAGAAGCCCTGGATGAACCAGGAGATCTGCAGTCTGCTGAGGGCTAGATCTGTGGTGTTCAAGACCAACGATCCAGAACCCCACGAGAAGTCCAGGTACGACCTATGGAAAGGCCATTGTGAGAGTGAAAAGGCAATTTCACGTGAAGATAGAGACACAATCAGATGCACGACAGCCGTGGCAGGCTTTGCATGCCATTACTTCCTACAAGGCAAAACTTAACAGCATAAATGGCAATGATGTTTCACTCCCCGATGAGTTCAACACCTTTTATGCATGCTTTGAAAAGGAGAATAACACCACACTTTTACAAATCCCCACAGCATCCAGCGAACCTGTGATCTCTGTCTCTGAGGCCGACATCAGCACAAGAGGGTGAACCCTCGCAAGGCGTCAGACCCTGATGGTGTACCCAGCAGGATACTGAAAGTATGTGCCAATCAACTGGCTGGAGAGTTCAAGGAAATCTTCAACCTCTCACTGCTGCAGTTGAACATTCCCACCTGCTTCAAAAGGGCATCAACCATACCGGTGCCCAAGAAGAGCAGGGTAAGCTGCTTCAACGTTTATTGCCCGGTAGCACTCACATCTACTGTGATGAAGTGATTTGAGAGGTTGGTCATGGCTAGAATTGACTCCTGCCTGAGCAAAGACCTGGACCCACTACAATATGCCTACTGCCACAACAGGTCTACAGCTGATGCAATCTCACTGGCTCTTCACTCAGCTTTGGAGCACCTAGAAAACAGCAAAACATATGTTAGGCTACTGTTTATTGATTATAGCTTGGCATTCAATGCCATCATCCCCTCAGTACTAATCAACAAACTTGAAAATCATGTGTTGCCTCTTGGGTGTCAGGGTCAAGGGTGTGGCTGCAGAACATTCTGGCAGAAAGGGTGAACAGCCAGAGGGTTATGGATTGCATAGTGAACGCACCACAGAAACAGGCCATTCAGCTCAACCAGTCCATGCAGACCTTTATATTCTCCTCAAGCTTCCTCCTCTCTTTGCTCATCTACCAGTGTATCTTTTGATTCTCTACTACCTCAATTTTAAAACCATACTAAATGGACAAAACTATTCTAGACAACTTTTCCACCGAGAAAAATAAACAATTGTTTTATTTCTTTTATTCATTTCATTTCGAGTGGCTTGTCTAACCTCTCTTTAAACATTTCCCTACTATTCACTACTCTCTACGGTAGTGAGTTCCACATTCTCACCAACCTGAAAGAAAAATTCCTTCTGACTTTCCTATTGGATTTCTTGATGACTATCCTATATTGGTCGTCCCCACAAGTGGAAAACTTTCTCTCTGCATCCATTCCATCAAAACCTTACGTCATGTTTAAAAATCTCCATAATTGTCAGCCCTCTCAAGAGAGAAGAGACCCACTTTATTCATCTTTCCCTGTTACGTATACCCCTGCAGAAAATTATTAGCTAGTAAAGCTAACTTCTAACAAAAGCTAACATCAAATGCTGGAATCAAATCTTAAGCAATAAGGAAGGCATTTAAAACATCATAAAACAATGAAGCAGGGACAAAATGGTTTTATAAAACAGAAATAGTGTTTGATAAATTTATTTATGTCCTTTGAGGATGTAACAAGACAGGTGGATAGACTATTGAACGGTTCCCTTATACGATGAGATGGACTCTGACCTCACGATCTACCTTGTTGTGACCTTGCACCTTATTGCACTGCACTTTCTCTGTAGCTGTGACACTTTACTCTGTACCTTTATTGTTTTTACCTGTACTACATCAATGCACTCTGTACTAACTCAATGTAACTGCACTGTGTAATGAATTGACCTGTACGATCGGTTTGTAAGACAAGCTTTTCACTGTACCTCGGTACAAGTGACAATAATAAACCAATACCAATACCAAGAACCGAGTTGTAGTGTGTTTCATTTTCCAACATTGAAGGCAATTCACTAGGTCGATTTGTGGAATGAAGGGATTATCTTCTGAGGAAAGGTTTAGAGTGTCAGGAAGAATGACAGGGGATCTCATTAAAACATATAAAAGTCTGAGAGGTGGTGACAAAGTAGCTATGTTTCCCCTTGGGGAATCTAGGACTAGAGTCAAAGTCAAAGTTGAGTTTATCATCATGTATGCACAGATGCAACGAGAAATTTACTTGCAGCAGCGTCATAGGCGCATACAGTAGCATATAAGCAGCATTCACAAGAAAAACATAAATTAAACATAAATTATACAGAATTTTTACAAGAAAGAATACAATAAGAACAAAATAAAAATAAAGTTCATTTTAGTGCAAAGTGATCAAAGTGGTCATAGTGTTGCTAAACTATAGTGATTATGGTTGTGCTGGTTGGTTGAAGAACCGAATGGTTGAAGGGAGAACTGTGCAGCCAAGCATAGAGAGGAGGAGAGAGCAGCTTCCATCACAGCCAACAGAGGGTGATGAGAGAGACATTAGGATCCAGGTGGTCTGCCAACACATGAGGCAGTCACTGCCAGTCTCCAGCAATGGTCCACAATCACCCTGCTGTCAGAATGCACATCTCACCATTCCCTAGTTATACGACACACTTTGGTCTGCCCAACATGAGCCCTCACAGACAACCTCAACATTGAGCTGTGAGGCAGTTCATTGCTGGATTTGTGCTAAGTTCCTGTCACAGCAACGCTGTCACTAACACATCTCTATTGCTATAACGATCCCTTTTAGCACTGGTTATATGAGTGCTTTCGTTCCTGGGTTCGCATCCTGATCGCTAAGCAAGATTCCAATGTACATAATAAATCTGCCGAGAGGGAAAAAAGAACTAGATTTTGTTTTAGGGAATGGACCAGGGAAAGTGGAAGCAGTGGGAGGGAGAGAGCAATATGGGGGTAGTGGTCATAATTCCATTAGGTGTTGCATAGTTCCCCACACCAGTGTCACCCAACCCCACCAACCCTAATCTCATCCCTGAGTTATTCCCTTTTATGTTTCAAGCAGAATCACCTCAGTCTCTCTGTGTTGTAGGATAAAATACAAATGATTAGAATATTTACATTACCAGGAAGGAGAATGCAGTGTGTAAGTGCCAGTGCTCTGTCATAATCCTATTTGGATGCCTAACAGGCATTGAACGGCCAACTGGATTTCCCAACCTGCTTTAACACTGTCAACAGCTGCGATGGTGTGTCTTCCCTAAACTCCATGGCCTTATGCTCATTGGGACTAATCCTCCACTCTTTCTCCTTCCCCTGGTACTATGCTGATACCCGGCTGGGACAGGCAACAGGAAAGCTTGTGCATGGAGCAACACTTAGGGATAGATTGGTTCCATCTTCTCCAACAGAATGATGATCTAGCTGCTTCACCCCCATCTTACAGCTGAAGTGTGATGGTAGAAATGAAATAAATTTCTCAACTTCCTTGACTTTGTCAGGTTGTTCACAGGTTTTCCCTCTGTTGATCTGCCTTACATTCACCATGAAGCTAACCAGTGTCTCCACCACTCCTACCATGCTGGCTTCCTCAATGCCTATGAAGAATGGGCTTCAGCTAAGCCATCTGTGCACCTTCACCATTCCTCACTCTCATTGAGGAAGTCCAGGAGGCCCCCATTCACAAGATTATATTCTCCTATCAATCAGCGGCAGGATGGCAATGTTACAAAATACTTTCAGACTGGTTGGCATCTTGCTCAGGAGAGTGATTAAAAATTATACAATATTCAATGCTGAGATAGTTAAACCAATTTGCAAAATGCTCAGATCACCCCTTTTAAAATTTATGCATTATTAAACTCAGGTTCATTTAAATCTGCCAGTTGCAGTTTTCCTAAAATAATTTGCAGTCCACTTAAACTTGTGTTCAAAATTAAATTTATTGAAATCAATCAGATCAATGCAATTGATTAACTAGAAGTGCAAACTGCTTATATTTAAATCACTTCGCTTAAAACTTATGCATTAGGTCAATCAGATACATCAGCCCTTGTGGCAAGTTTTGCAGAAAGTGAGGTGTTCTCTTACTTTGAAATCATCAGCAGAAAATTAAGTGACTAAGCCTCTCTCCTTAAGCAACATCTGATAGACTTGAGGCCTGGTGGCCTCTGCTCTGATGCAGATTAATGGAAAATTTTATGTCCAGTGGTAAGAGAGTGAGTTTAGGCAAAACTTGATACGTAACTTTCAAAACTCATAACTGCAAATCAGAAATACAGTGTGATTTCAAGCATATTTTGAGAGTATCCTAAGCAGATTTTTTACATAGAGACACAAGAGATTCTGCAGTTGCTGGAATATGGAGCAACACACACAAAATGCTGAAGGAACTCAGCAGGTCAGGCAGCATCTATGGAGGGAAATAAACAGTCGACGTTTCGGGTTGAGACTCTTCATCAGGACTGGAAAGGAAGAGGGTGGAAGCCAGAAAGATTTTTATATGGTTTTGTTTCTCATTGAGTGATTTTGAAAACTTAGTGACAGGTCAGGCTTGGCTACAAGCTGGTTCCTGATTTGAACGAACAGCGTACCTCATGTCACTCTTGTCTACAAACAAATTTTTATCACATTACACAGCACATAAAGGATACAATAGGAAGAAGGCTGGGCTATTGGCCCTTCAGCCTCTTCTGTCATTCAGTAAGATCATGGCAAATCTTCTACTTCATCCACTTTCCAGCCCATTCTCCTGCAGCTTGATTCTTGTTCTCAGACATAACACCAACTCAGGTATCCGGAGAGTCAAGTATGCATCAATTTATGGAAACTTTCTCTACTTTCACCCTTTTTGGGGGCCACTGTTCAGAGAAACCTGCCTTAAAGCTGATTATTCACAGTGGCCCGCTGTCTAGACAGCAAAAGGAAATTTGAGAACAGAATTAAGCTCTCTGCCCACAATGCTTTCAGGCTATTAAGAATTGCTTGGTCTTGACAAAATTGGTTAAAGCCTCCCCCTGCAAACTCAGCACATATATTAGGAAAATTTCTGTTGTATGAGTGGTCTATGGGTGGGGAATACCAATCCAGGGATCATACTTCACTGGGGAAAATGTCCCTCAGATTTCCAACAACTTGGGGAAGTAGTTATAATTGCACCACCCACAGACAGCAGGAACATTGAAAGGAATAATCAAAAACAATGGAAAACTGCCCCGCACAATGTCACCTGATAGGGCGTGAGAGTGACCCCGCATTGTACCACAGATTGTGATAGCGCAGCTGATGAACAGTCCAGCTCACCTTTTTATTCCATCCCCTCAAGGAACAGCCAAGGGCCAAATCGAAGTAGTGATTGAACAGATTCAAAAAACAAATAAGTCTAAGGCCCTGCACGCTGGGAAAGACAGGGAACAAATTAAAAGGTACTTTAACAAATACATCAAGCCATTTGAGTACCAGACAGATGTAGTTATGATACTGATTTTCCTAAGATTGATGGATCCCTCCGTCATTGTGAGTAGAAATATACCTGGATTAGATCCCAGATGAAAAGGGAAAGAAGTGAATGGTACCAATTAAAGACTGTGAAAGAGAAAAAAATATACATATTTTCTGCTGCAGCCAACTAAACACTACAAGGTGATTCCATTCAGGCTTCTGACAGGATGAATCATACTCATCAACCCAACTGTCCTTCATCTCGAAACAAGGATTAAACATACTCCCCAATGATGCTTCTACATTAGCCCTTAGAGAATTAAGAGGAGGGATGTGCTCTGACTGTTCGCTATAATGGCTGCAACTGAGGAGGATGTACCTCAGCCATTGTGATGTCAGAAATTCAGGGAAACCAGCCTGTGGTTTCACCCTGGACTCTGAATCATCAGCTTGTGACAATGAACATGGACAGATGAAGCCCAAATAATGCAAGATACATACATCTGCAAAGAGGAAAATATTGTCACTATCAATGCCTTGACAAGAGAAGCACCTGGTTAAGATGAACCAACAAAATAAAGTATGCAAGGAAGTTCTGAAATTGATGGTGATAATGTTGGTCAAAAACCTTGGTTGAGCATGCTCTTGCTAATTGTTCAAGGGCTTGCCTTAATCAACCTAATATCCCTGGTGTGGCTACCTATGGTGTCTGATCGAGGGCTTATGTGTACAAGCAAGTGCCTTAGAAATGGTTAATTGGGAGATCATGATAAATATGTCATGTTTTCAAGGTAGGGAAATGTATAGGATTTTAGTTACAATATATTAATATGCTGGGAATTAGGTTGAAAACTAACCAACAGAATTATAATCATGATGTTTAAAATTCTCAATTCAGTATATTCCTGCTTATTATAGTAACAGAAGTTGTGAAAGGGAAGCAACATGCAAGTGTCCTCTAAGAACAAAGAAATAATGAAGTTGCATTTTTAATTTATTTCCAATTAGAGGCTATTAAAAATACTTAAAAGATGTCTTTCAAATAGAGCTCACAAAAGCCAGAAGTCAAAGAAAAGCGAGCAAAGTGGCTAAAACTGGAACAGGGGATAAAATGGGGAACCTACATACTAGTAGACCCAGACAGATACAAGGGATAAACTGTTGCTTTGACAAACTGTGTCTGGGGAAAGTGTCCCAAATGAGATATGGTGAGGTGAGCTAAGCAAGCCCAGAGATAGGAGAAAGATGTGTGGAAGTCATATGGCAGTCAGCTCATTGAAGAGTCACCATTAGGGTATTGGTCCACTGGCAACTGAAGTAGTACGAGACCAATGGGAAACCTATCCATAATATTACGGTGATGCATAATAGAACAGGCATTGAGCTCCCCAAGATAGAATTAATATTGCCCTGGACCTAACAGTCTTATCAGTTCAAAAAGACAACCAAAGACACTATTGCTCACCTACATGTTCTCATACCGACATACATCATCTGTTACAGTTGATACCTGTTTTATGTTTTGCATGATTATGTATTGTGATAATTATAGTAACTTTTGGTTCCTTTTTCTTTAAATGGCTGTAGAATCTATAATCTTTTAAATGATAGAAAGTAAAGCACGATCGACAATGTGCACCAGGGCTCAAGTGACTCCAATTGTTGAACAAGTACTGTGAATGAAGGTGTTTAGGAAAACCATTTTAAGACAGTGAACACAACTGGATTTTTTCTTTACTTTAAAGAAATTACAACTTAAGGATAATTTGTTTTAGATTATTGTTTTCAAGTAGTTGTTTAAACATGTTTAATTCACCAAGAGTAATATTAACCTTAGCAGGGGTCAAATCTTAAATTTCACAGTATGTCCTAATCAGTCAGACATTAATGAGCTGTCAACCCAACATTGCAAAGGAAGATTTATGATGTGAGGGATCAAATGTATTTTTAAGAAAGTCACCTGCCTGCTATTGGAATGGAGAATAAATTCCTGGTGCACTTCAGGAAATAATGCTCCTTTCACTGGGGGGAAAAGGAAATAAAAATATTGGCTGAAATGTGCAGTTTCTCCATGTGTGCTTCATGCAGGTGGCAAAGTGGAAAATCTCTATTTTACAGGACTAGGTTACCCTTTATGTGCACGTGCATAATTAAATCACAAAGGATGCAGGCTCCAGCCTGTTTACACATCCTACAACCTATTTTTTTTTCCCCCACAAGTGTAACTTCTGTCTCACAGGTATGGAGGGAAAATACTTAAGGGAATCCGCTAGATAGTATTTAAATAAATTCCTGCACTCCTTGACCTTTTGTTTAGTACCGTAAAACACATGCTTCAAATTCAAATTTTCATTGGTGGTGGTAATGTGTGTCTTGGAGAAATCTGTTAAATGCCAGTTATTATGAACAAAGTTAGCCAATTAATTTGAATTTAAAGAAACAACAGAGCCCTGCAACTTAAAAAATAAGCTCCAATTTTAATATGACAAGTACAAACAGCATAGAATTATAAGCATTACCTCACTATACATGAAGGAGGCCATTGTACAGTTTTAAAAATCTCATGCATTTTCTGATCAGCATATGCAATGTTAAGACAATTAAATGTTAACATTATATTGCACTTTTTTCTTAATCTAAGTTATACCTTGCACCTAAGTCAAGTTAAAACTAGAGGTAACAGGAACATATAAATTATTTTGATTCTAGGGCTCCAGTACTAAAAGTGTAGACATGCTGTACCAACAAAGTAAAAAAAAAAGAAAAATGAGAAACTATTAATGCTGGATACCTGAAAACAGAAAATGCTGGAAATACTCGAGGTCAGAAACAATTTTCTCTCTCCACAGATACTGCCTGACCTGCTGAGTATTTCCAACAAGATACCCCACGTACTGTAATAATCAGGTTAATTATGGAAGCATTTAAATGTTAAGGATTATGCTTCAACATGTTACTAAGTTTAAGCTTGTTAACAGGGGCCAACCAGCTAAGATCAGTGGAGTTTTCAAATAACATGGTCTTGGATAAATTCCTAGAGGTCAATATAGAAAGAATACACAGTCTTAAAAATTTCGTGCCAGACATGTTTTACAGGTTGTAAATACCTAAGAAAAAGAAATGAATCATGATATTCTATAGAATACGAACATACTATGTGAACATCAAGCCAGCCCTCACTTTCGTTTGCCTTTTGTGTCTGTTGTTTGGAAAACGCTAGAAGCTGACATAAGGTTTTCTATGTACTGTCCAAGAACTTGATTTTCAGATTTTAGTTTCAGATTCTCTTCTTTTACAGCATCCACACGTGCAGACAGCTCTGAGTAAGCAAAAGAGAAATATTAAGGCTTAACAGTTGACTGGAATATAAAAGACAGCAAATTGTGGAATTGTACTCTAGTATTTTAAATTGGTACAGAAATAAACTTTGCCAATTCTACCCAGCAAAATGCTGCTGACTATGACCAAAGGCAATTATTTTTTTTTAACATTTCAGCTAGAGTGAGAGGCAGGAATAAAACGAGAGAATCAAAGGACTGACTGCAGATGCTGAAATCTAGATGAAAATCATGATGATGCTGGAGGAACTCAGCAGGCCAGGCAGCATCTGTGGAGAAAAGCAGGCGGTCAACATTTCAGGTCAGGACCCTTCTTCAGGACCTGTCTTGAACGTTGACCGCCTGCTTTTCTCTACGTATGCTGCCTGGCCTGCTGAGTTCCTCCAGCATCATCGTGTTTTTCAGCAGGAATAAAATGATTCTCTTCGCAAAAATGTTTCTCCTTACATGTAGTTTCTCCATTGAGATTTCAGGCAATGATATTGTGACACAGAAGGATGAGGATTGAGAACAATGCTTTCAGAAGCAAACAAAACAGAAACAGGCTGTTCAGCCCATCATGTCCATACTGATCATCATGTACTATTTATACTAATCCCATTTCCTAGCATTTGGTCCACAGCCTTCTGTGCCTTGGCAATTCAAGTGCTCATATGGCTACTTCTTAAATGTTGTGAAGGTCTCTTCCTCTATCACCCCCTCAGGCAGTGCATTCCAGATTCAAACCACCCTCCGGATGGAAAAGGTTCTTCCTCAGATTCCCTCTAAACCTCCTACCCCTTACCCTATATAAACCTATGCCCTCTGGTTTTAGATATGCCTGTTACAGGGAAAAGTTTCCTACTATTTATCTACCTATGCCCCTCATAATTTTGTATACGTCTATCAGGTCCCCCCCAGGCTCCTCTGCCCCAAGGAAAACAAACCCAGCCTATTCAATCCCACTTCATAACCAAAATGCTCTATCGCAGACAACATCTTGGTGAATCTCCTCTGCACCCTCCGGTGTAATCATGGTCCTTCTACAGTGTGGCAACCAGAACTGTATGCAGAACTCCAGCTGCGGCATAACCAATGTTTTATAAATTTGTACCATTACCTCTCTGCCCTTATATTCTGTGCTCCTGCTGATAAAGACATGTATCCCATATGCCTTCTTCACTTCCTTATCCACTTGTACTGCCATCTTCTGGGATCCTTGAACACAGAGGTCTCTCTGTTCCTCAATACATGCCAAGACCCAAACATTCATCATGTGAGCCCTACCCTTATTAGATCTCCCAAAGTGCATCACTTCACACTTATCAAGATTGACCCTTTACCAACTGATCAATATCGTGGTATAGCCTACAGCTACCCTCGTCACATCAACGGCACTACCTTGTATCATGTCAGCTGGAAACTTACTAGTCATACCTCCTATATTCATAATCAAATTATTAATAATTACTGCTTCAGTAAGGGTCCCAGCACTGACCTCTGTAGTACCCCGCCAGCCACAGGCTTCCACTCCCAAAAGCAACCCTCCATCATCATCCTCCTATTACCAAGCCAATTTTGGATCCAATTTGCTAACTTGCCCTGGATTTCATGGGCTATAATCTTTTGAACCAGTCTCCAAAGGTCTTACTGAAATCCATGCAGATTACTTAAACTGCACTGCCCTCATCAATACCTTTTGTTCCATTAATATATTCTTCTCTCATCTGTTTATTTCCCTTCACCACCACCTTTCTCTGCAGTACATTTGATTGTCCTCTGACAGGTGTTCAATTGTTGGAGAAGGACAGAAAGTGATAAAACTTCATGGAGGCTGGACACAAAATCTGGAGATGGCAAAGTGAGAAAACGCAACTTTACACTGAAGACTGTTGAGGATTAAAAGGCATATTGTTTCACATGTGGCATTTAGACAAATTACTTTACCTTCTAAAGTATGTTGAAGCTCCAAAACCTGATTAATCAGCCGTGTCTTCTCTTCTAATTCTACTTGACTCTCGGGGTCAATTACTAGCATGGGAAGATTACACAACTTTACAAATCATAAACACAGAAGCCTACAAACAAAAAATCAAATAGGATTCAAGACTACTAGCCAACACATCCAAAGTTACTTTAAAAATAAATGTTGCCATGTTGTCTTCTTCATTCTTTTCATCCCTCAATTATGAAGAGATCTATGGCTAATCATTAGGAGGTTTTCAAGATGAAAGCCAAAACCTTATAATTGGCCAAAGCTAGATCTAGCTAATGAATGCAAATTGTAGCCATTGGCTTTAATTATTTGTACAGATCCTGCCATAGTGGGTGGTCTGAATTAAAACATTATAGTAAGCAAGCCCAAATAAAGTTCTCAGTACAAATAAAAGTGCTCCGAGAAGGACAAGTCTGAGAATTAGACTGCCTCAAAAATAATTAAAAGTTTTCTCCTATACTTCTTTTGTCCATAGAAATAATCACGATATGTTTCAGTTACTTGCTGGATTCAAGGACCCCAATAATGCAGCCCTTGGTTATACTTCCCTAAACACAACTGAAATTTCAAATCTACGAGGAGAAAAGAGATCAGAGAAGCTCAGACATTGACTGGTTCTCTTAATAGTAAGGCCAAAGCATTAGCTTTTGTAGAAAGTTGTAGCTAGGTACTATTTTAAAGTTCCAATACATTTTTAGCACGATTAAAGACAAAATAACCTTTCAAGTTCTATTACAGTTGTATTGGCATATTAACCCCATTGAAAGATCAACAGGCAATAATGGCGTCACACATTCTCCATCGGACATTAGACCTACACCAGACTGGTGGTCATGTTCTGCGTTTTTATAATCAAAAAAAGTTATGTAAGAATTTAGAAGCATGTTGAAAGACAGCAATACTTAAAGTTTAGATGACTGCTAAAGCAGTTTATGCAGCACTGGAAATACACAAATGTTACAGGCTTTGTATTACATTCTTAAACCTGGTTGTTTAACAATTGATTCAATATCAAAAGCATAACTTTATCTGTGCAACATCTAACATTTTATTTTCTGAATAAGAAATTTATGAAGTTGCAGTTGAAAAGTTTAAAGATCAGTCTTGTACACACGTTCATGGCAACTAAAAGCTTGCATTTTTAATAATGCCATCTGAAGTGGAAGCTGAAGTAGGAAGTGAACATTCTCCCCACAGAAAGGAAAAGTAAAGTGTGTCTCCTGTTTCTCACACCTTTTAACAGACAGTCCTAGAATAGCAATAGCAGAAGCCTTAGCAGATTGTCTGTTGGCCTGCTCAATCAGGTGTAGTACAGAAACCACTGATTTTCAGTTCAATGCCTTTTTATATCCCATCCAAATATTTAAGTGAGTATTTTTGCATAAGTACTCCAAGTGTTATTGATTGAAGGGAATAAAACATCCAAGATCATAACTTTCCAAGTTATCAAATTGGGGTAATTAACTCCTGCCATTTTAACAGTATTTTGCAATCACCCTTGAATGAACTAAAGATGCCAAACAAACCCCAAAAAATCTATATTTTGTCTTCCCCGCACCTCGAATCTCATTCAACTCATGTTTATTTTTTTCAGAAGCATTATACTTCATTTATAACAGAAGTGCTTCTTTTGGAAGTCATCTCCAAACTGAAAAAAGGGTAGTCTTTAAATACATGGTATTGTTCTTCAGTAAAGGATGAGGATACAATACCTGAAGTATCAGGAAAGTAGTAAATCATTAAGAGAAATTTACTGGATTAAGTAGCTTTTAACATGCTTAAAAAAAAAATGGAGGAAAGATAGGGCAGAATTTGTTAGTTCCAGGAAGGTTTCTTGAAACAATATAATCAAGGGTTAGAGGCTGTACTAGACCTTGTATTGGGGATGAACCTGTCTAGGTGAACAATGTTTCAGTGGGGGAGCATTTAGGGAACAGTGATCATAATTCCATAAGTTTTAAGATAGTTATAGATAAAGACAAGAGCTTCTCAGGTGAAAGTGCTAAATTAGAGAAAGGGTAACTATAACATTAGGCAGGAACTGGGGGAAGTAGATTGGGAGAAACTGATTGAGGGCAAATCCACATCTAATATGTGGGAGTCTTTTAAAGGCTGGCTGGTCAGAGTTCGCAACAGGGCTACAGTGGATGCAACCTCACTGGCTCCTCACTCAGCTTTGGAGCACTTAGACAACAGCAATACATGCGTTAGGCTGCTGTTTATCGATTATAGCTCTGTGTTCAACACCATCATCCCCTCAGTACTAATCAACAAGCTTCAAAACCTGGGCCTCTGTTCCTCCCTCTGCAACTGGATCCTTGACTTCCTTATCGGGAGACCACAGTCAGTGCCAATCGGTAATAACATCTTGCAGACAGTCAACGCAAGCTCACCTCAAGGATGCGTGCTTAGCCCACTGCTCTACTCTCTCTACACTCATGACAGTGTAGCTAGGCACAGCTCAAATGCCATCTATAAATTCACCAATAACACCACTGTAGTTGGCAGAATCTCAGTTGGCGACGAGGAGGCATACAGGAGTGAGATAGATCGGCTGGTTGAGTGGTGTTGCAACAACAACCTTGCACTCAACATCAGCAAGACCAAGGAATTGATTGTGGACCTCAGGAAGGGGAAGTCAGGAGAACACACACAAGTCCTCATTGAAGGGTCAGTCGTGGAAAGGATGAACAGCTTCAAGTTCCTGGGCACAAACATTGATGCAATCATGAAGAAGGCACGCCAGTGGCTCTACTTCATTAGGAGTTTGAGGAGGTTTGGTATATCACCAAAGACTCTTGCATTCTGGAGAGCATTCTGACTGGTTGCATCACTGCATGGTACGGAGGCTCCAATGCGCAGGATCAAAAGAGGCTGCAGAGGGTTGTAGACTCAGCCAGCTCCATCACGGGCACAACCCTCCCCACCATCGAGGACATCTTCAAGAGGCGGTGCCTCAGGAAGGTAGCATCTGTCATTAAGGACCCTCACCACCCAGGACATGCCCTCTATTACTACCATCAGGGAGGAGGTATAGGAGCCTGAAGACCCACACTCAAAGTTTTAGGAACAGCTTCAACCCCTCTGCCACCTGATTTCTGAACGGTTCATGAACATTACCTCATTATTCCTCATTACTACCTCTTACACTATTTATTTATTGGTAACTTATAGTAATTTTTATGTCTTGCACTGTACTGCTGCTGCAAAACAACAAATTTCACGACATATGTCAGTGATAATAAACCTGATTCTGATTCAGGACCAGCATGTTCCTGTGAGGATGAAAGGCAAGGATGGCGAGGTTTGGGAATCTTGGATGACAAGAGAGATTCTAAGTTTAGTCAAAAGGAAAAAAGCATATGTAAGGTTTAGGAACCTGAAATCAGACAAAGCTCCTGAGGAATATAAATGAAGTGGGAAAGAACTTAAACAAGAAATTGGGAGAACAAAAAGGGGCCAGGAAATGTTCTTGACAAGTAGGATTAAGGAGAATCCCAAGTCATTTTATACGTATATTAGGAACAAGAGGGTAGTTAGGGAAAGGGTAGGGTCACTCAAGGATAAAGGAGGGAATTTGTGTGTGGAGACAGAGGGCAGTGGGTAAGGTCCTTAATGAGTACTTCGCATCAGTATTCACCAAGGAGAAGGACATAGATGATGCCGATATTAGGGATGGATATGTTGATACTCTAGGGCATGTCCATATTAAGGAGGAGGAGATGTGTGTATTGAGAAATATTAAGGTGGATAAGTCACCAGGGTATGATGGAATCTATCCCAGGATACTGAGGGAGGTAAGGGAGGAGACTGTTGGGGCCTTGACTGAGATCATTAAACCCTTTTGTGCCATAGGCAAGGTCGCAGAAGACTGGAGAATAGACAATGTCGTTCCTTTGTTTAACAAGGACAAAAGGGACAAACCAGGAAACTATGTGCTCGTGAGCCTTACATCAGTGGTAGGGAAATTACTGGAGAACATTCTTAGGGACAGGATTTACTCACATTTGGAAAACCATGGATTTATTAAAGAAAGTCAGCCTAGCTTTGTGCAGGGGAGGTCCTGCCTCACAAATATGATTGAGTTTTTTGAGACAGTGAAGATGATTGACAAAGGTAGGGCAGTGGATGTTTTCTACATGGACTTTAGTAAAGCATTTGACAAGGTCCCTCATGATAGACTGGTCCAGAAGATCAAGTCACACGAGATCCAAGATGTTTTGGCAAACTGGATCCAAAATTGGCTTGGTGATAGGAGGCAGAGGGTAGTGTTTGTCCAGACAGAAAGTCTGTAACCAGTGGTGTACCACAAGGATCGGTGCTGGGACCTTTGTTGTTTGTCATTTTAGGGACGAAAATGTTTGTGGTCAGATCAAGTGTGCTGACGACACAAAGATTGGAGGAGTTGTAGACAACAAGGATGGTTACCCAAGGTTACAGAGGGACATGGATCAACTGGAAAGTTTGGCGTAGCAGTGGCAGATGGAATTTAATGTAGACAAGTGTGAGGTAATGCATTTTGGGTCATCTATTACTGGCAAGACACATACAATAAATGACAGAGACCTTGGAAGCGTTGATGTACATAGTAACCTTGGGGTGAAAGTTCACCAGTCTCTGGAAAAGGTGGATAGATTAATGAAGATGTTTAGCTTACATGCCTTCATAGGTAGGGGTATTGAATATAAGAGTTGGGACATCATGTTGCAGCAGTACAAGACATTGTTTAGGCCAGACTTGGAATATTGTGTATAGTTATGGTCACCACATTACAGAAGGAACATGGTAGCACTAGCAAGACTGCAGAAGAGGTTCACCAGGAAGTTGCCTGGAACGGAGGGCTTTAGTTACAAAAAGAGATTGGATAGGGTGGGAATGTTCTTACTGAAGCGCAGGAGGCTGAAGGGCGACCTTATGGAGGTCTGTAAAATCATGAGGAGCATGTTCAGTGTAGATATTCACAGTCTTTTTCCAAGGGTAGAGGAGTCTAAAACTAGAGGACACAGGTTTAAGGTGAGAGGGGAAATATTTAAAGGAGATCTGAGGGGCAAGTTTTTCTACACGGAGGGTAGTGGGCATATGGAACAAGCTGCCAGAGGAGACGGTAGAAGCAGGTGCAATCACAGTGCTTAAAAGGCATTTGGACAGGTATATGGATAGGAAATGAGTGGAGGGGCTTGGGCCAAATGCAGGAGGTGTCCAGCAGCATTTTTAAAATGAGAAAAGCAATGTAGCAATGAAGAGGTTTAGGTCTTTGCAGTAGAATGCATGGCTGCTAGCAATAGAATGATTAAAATCGGGGATACTTATGAGGCCAGAGCTGAAGATATGCATGCAACTGAGGGTTATAGAAACTTACAAATATAGCAGGGAGCAGCAAGGTCATGATGGACTTTAAAACAAATTTCAGAACTTCACACAAACTAAAAATAAGAGTAGTTGCTAATCAGCAGCCACTGTGGGTGAGCAAACATAAGGGAATGGGACTCTGTACGAGTTAGGTTTGGCAGCAGACTTTAGGATCATTTCAAATTCTTGGAAGGCACAGCATGGGTAATTGGCCCAGAGTATGCTGGAAAAGTCAAGTCTAAAGATAACCATAAGGGAGGGATGAATAGCAAATGAGCTGAAGATGGGCAGAGTCAGGCAATGTAATGGAAGCTAGAAGTAGTTGGTCTAAGTGAAGGCATAGTCTGAAACAGAGACATAGAAACACAGAAATATAGCAGCAGGAGTAGGCCATTTGGTCCCTTGAGCCTGCTCTGCTGTTCAATACATCCATCTCATTATCATATTCCATTCTTTTCCTTGATTCCTTTTGTGTCTAGAAATGTGAACATCTCCTTCTTAAGCACACTCAGCATCTTAGCCTCTGCAGCCCCCTGTGGTACCAAACTCTACAGGTTCACCACTCTCTGAATGAGGGAAATTCTCTTCAATGAAGTCCTGAATGACCCCTTGTTACAATCTCAGCCAAGGGAAACATCCTTCTCACATCCTGTCTGTCTAGCCCTGTCAGAATTTTGTAGGTTGCAATTAGATTCTCTCTCACTCTTCTACCTCAATCAAACACAACTTTAATCTACCTAATGTTTCTCCAGTCTGGTGAACCTTTGCTGCACTCCCTCCAGGGTAAGTATATTCTTTCTTAGATAAGGAGATCCAAGGCGGCCTATATAATTGCAGTAAAACATCCTTGCCTCTTGCTCTAACGGCTAGCATACCATTTGCCTTCCTAATTGCTTGCTGTATCTACTTGTTTGCTTTCTGTGACTAACGTACAAGAACATTCAAGTTTCTTTGTACATCAACAATTTCAAATCAGTCCAGATGAAGGGTCTCAACCCAAAACATCAACTATCCATTTTTTCCCTTCACAGATACTACCTCACCTGCTGAGTTCCTCCAGTAGTTTGTTTTTTTTGCTCCAGATTCCAGTATTGCAGTCTCATGTCATCATTTAAATAATATAATCCCTGTTTTCCAACCAAAGGAGACAACTGCACATTTGTTCATGTAATACTGCCTCAACTACAGTTTTGCACACTCACTTCATCTGTCACTTTGCTGCATCCTCACAATTCACAATCTTTGCCTCTTTGCATCCAACTCACAATTTACTATCTCACCCAATTCAGTGTCATTGGCAAACAACAAAATATTACATTTTGTTCCCTCATCCAAGCCATTGACATAGGTTATGAATAGCTGAGGTCAAAGCATTGATCTCTGCAGTACCCCACTAGTTACTGCCTGGACCCTTAAAAAGACCAATTTGTTTTCCTGTTCTCATTTCCTAACAACCAATTTGCAATCATTGCCAATACAATACACCAATACCATGCATTTTAATTTTACACACAATGTGGGATTTTAGCAAAGGCTTTCTGAAAATCCACATGACTGATTTTCTCTCATCTATTCTAGCTCATTTCAGGGTCCAAATAGGAAGGCCAGTTTGTGAACAGACTGACTCAGCTTCTGGGGAAAAAAACAGATTCAATTGCTAAGGAACAAATTTTGTGATGAGGGTTTTGAACTTCACGATATTTAATTGGAAAAATTAGTCCCTCGACTAGTACTGGTAAGTACTAGCAAGATTACTAACAAGTAATCTGATAATCTGGACACAATGGAGGAGATGCCACTGCTCGTATGGAAACAGATGATGTGGTGAAAATGGAGAGATATTTATTCATTCAAAAGGATTGCAGATCTTGGGAATTCACTGTCTCAGAGTACTATGGGGACTCAGTTGTTGAGCAAATTGAAGACTAAAATTGAAAAGATTTTGAACACTACAAAGATTTACAGTATACACAGAGAGGGCTATAAAGTGAAGTTGAAGTAGAAGATCAACTGAGTAGTAGAACAGGTTTGAAGGAATCTATGGCCTACTGTGTATCCTTTACCTAAGAAACAGCATGGTGTCCTTGGGCAACACTTCTCTCAACCAATGTCAAAAAACAATTAATTAGTCATTCACTTAACTACTGTTTATCTAACCTTGTGAAGCACAAAATTCCTTACTGTGTTGGCATAGAGATATTTCAGAGATAAAATGCAAATTCGGGTTTTAACAGCTCCGAGGATTAATGTCTATTCTGGCACCAGATTGAAGACAGAAGGGTAACATTTTGGCACTGAATGCCAAAGGATAACAGCTGATTTTGTAAGAATTGCCCTATCTCCTCCTTCCCTGTGAGAAATAACTGGAGAACAGTAAAAACCTTCTGTTTTCTGAAAGCGAGTAACAAGAAGAGGTGAGAAGATTACATTTGAAAAGTAACAACAGCCATTGTAGATTTTGTATCATACCTTCCATATCAGCATTCATTGTAAACAGTTCACTGTCAATATTTGAGTCAGAGATTGTTGATCCAGAGTCCACTATAAGGAAATAAAAAGCAAAAGTTTACTTTATGAATATTAAAGATACCACTGAAGGTTCTCACATCAGCTTATCAGCACCTCCCAAATCCGTGACCTCTACCACCAGGAAGTACAAGAGCGCCATTTGCAAGTTCTGCTCCAAGTCGTACACTTTGGAAATAGCTTGATGTTCATTCATCCCTTCTGGGTCTAAATCCTGGGTCTCTCAACCTAACGGTACTGTGGGAGTACCTTCACCAGAAGGACTACAGTGGTTCAAGGTGGCAGCTCACCAACACCTTTTCAAAGGCAATTAGGTGCTGGCAATAAATGCTGGCCTTTCAGTAATGTTCAGATCCAGAAAAATGAATAAAAAAACAAGGGAGGATACCACCTGGTGCTGCCAAAAGTCAGAGGAGAAAAATCCCAGGTTTAATCCCCAGCCTCTACTAAATTAACAAATTTTAGTACAAAGTAGTGGAGGGAATGCTGTTACTCAGTATCATTTGGAACAGCAGTTAAACTTAGCACCATAGGTTCGGGAGGGGAAAGATTTAACAATGGCCCCTACTCCTGTTCACAAATCAATAACTTCTGCTGGAGAGTGTGTAAATTTAGCGATATCAGGTGACAACTGGATTATTTAGTAATGATGCACTATTAACGTCAAAAAGCCTGTCAACACCATGTTCAAAGTTTGAGGAATGCCAGCTGAGGAACCAGATTTAAAATCAACACCTTACACCATAAAGCAGATACTTCTGATGAATTTGCAAGGGTGGTATGTGACTGGTATTGTTTACTTACTCCTGTTGAAGCAGATTCTGTCAAGCCAATTATATCAAGTCAGTCATATTCATGTCTCTGATCAAAACATCAGCCCTCTTTCCACAGATGCTGCCTGACATTTTCTGTTTTTATTTCAGATTTCCAGGAACTGCAGTTGTTTTGATTTTCAATTCAATAATATTGCTGGGGGGTTTGTGGAGTGGAGAAAATGAATGTCATTATATATAAATAGTACAAGTTTAAAATTATAAATGGAAAGCTATTACAACAATTATTCAAAAGGGCAATATCTATTCAGCATAATCATCAAACCCAAATGCCCATTTTGCCCAAAATTTGAGTTAGCTTGAATCTGTATTGGTTCATTTGTCCTCATCATTAAACACTGGGACATTTCCAGATATTGTTGAAAATCGAAAATAAAACAGATAATGCTAGAAATACTCAGCAGATCAAGTGGTATCTGTGGAAAGAGAAAAAGAGTAAACATTTAAAATTAATGACTTTTCATTCTGATGTTCTATTTTCAGCACCTGCTTTTTATTTCTGTAGCTGGGAAAGTGACCACCGCTTTCACCCTGCTAAATTTATCTCACCCAACACCTCTTCATCTCCATTTAAAAAAATACTTTTTTTGTTAGTTGCTCCACGAGAAGTTGGTTGAGAATTTAAAAATAAATGATCGGAAGCACAAGATGTCTCTTCTGCCAGGCAAGAGTTCAGATACTTAGTGAGGGAAACAATTGCACAGAAGCACATACTAGAAAGAAAGTAGCATTTTTTCTTCCAGAACCTACAAGCAAGAGAACATTGAGTTCCGATTTTTTTAAAAAAAGAGAACCCTAACCAATGTAAAATCTATTCAAATACATTTATGTAGAAATAACTGTGTGTTTGGCACCAATTACAAAAGAAATGTTTCCATTAGAGGATGTGTGACAATTACATTGCTCATTTATTTTACATATGAATAGGTTGGCGAATTCATTCACCTGCATGACTACCAGTGAGAGCCTGAACAGCAGCAGAGTTAACTTTAAATGGAGAAATCTTGGAAAGGCTGTGCTATATTCAAAGACAGAAGAATTCTCCCGGCAGTGGAGGAGGCCGAGGACTGACATATCTGTGATGGAGTGAGAGGAGGAGTTGAAGCAACTGGCAATGGGGAGATGCAGATCACAGTTATGGAGGCGATGAGGTCAGAGATGGTGCGGGAGATAACGTCCTGGTATTTTTCGGTGGGGTCAAGGTTCAGGGGTAGGTAGGAGGAAGCATCCGAGAGTTGGCATCTGGCCTCTGCAAGGTAGAGGTCAGTACGCCAGACTACCACAGCACCACCTTTGTTGGCTGGCAAAGGTGTACAACAAACTGCTCCAAGCAGCAAGTCGGGTGGAGGGGTGAGGGGGTGGATGCAGATGTTGTGGAAAATTTAAAGACAGATTAGACATACAAGAGAGGGATCTTAGATTTTTTAATGACCGCCTTGCAAAGCCATTATATTTTTCCAACAGGAACAGCCACTCACAGGCAGATTACATGTCTTGTCAAATTAGTCTGCACTATTCAGATACATCATACATTTGGCTGGAATGTCTCAATCATGAAGAGCACAACAGGGGAATGAATGAATTGGTGGAGGGAATGCTGGGATGGACGAAACAGTCAATGCTGTAAGCTCCTGGCTGGACATCAGAAGTTGCACAAAGGACCTCAGAAATTTCAACACTTCTACTTCCAACAACTCCAGTGGAAAAATGGATATACTGTACATATCTCCACCTCTCTCCTGCCATCCATTGTGATAGTAACAACTCTTGAGAGAGAGCTGCTGCTCCAAATCAGCATGGTTACCTTAGAGTCCTCAAGGTGAGCAAAAAGGCAGGAGAATGGCATCAAGAGAAAAAAAAATCAGCCAAGATTGAATTGCAGAGCAGACTTGAAAGGTCAAATGGCCTAATTCTGCTTCTATATCTTATGGTCTATGTGTACAGGATTCATTATACATCCTGATCCTACCCACAGCACTTGACAGCTGCAGTCCATTTTCCCTCAATTAGTTTACCAAGAATTCCAAGAGTGATGCTCCCAACTTCTCTACCTTAGCTGGGATCTATTAACAGCACTGATGGAGAAAGGGACCTTGGGCTATTCTCCGATTTCAAGTTTCAATAAATATGAAGCGCTATGGCCTAGGAATTCATTAGCTCTGTTTTTCAAAGTGCTAAACATGTTGGCTTGGAACTCCCACATACACTTGTGTCCATTTAGAAAAATCATAATGAATGTGCAGAAATGACAGTGTGTTGAACCTGACAAACACTTCCATCCAGAGGGTTCCTTTGAGAATTTCCTTCAACTGCTGGTGGTTATCACAGTAGTGCTTATTCCTTAAAAGGCACTTTCCAGTGGGAATCAACAGGACCAACACGTTACAACCACCATGGAGTGGGGACAGAGATACACACACTATGGGAGCTAATCATCAGGAGCCGCAGGAAATTCTGACCTCTAAGAGTGTGATAACCAGAAGCATAGCACAATGACCTACCCCCCCCAAAAATCATATCATGACTTCACAAGATACATCAAGCAGAGAGCCATAGAACTGACGCCTACTGTTCATTCAGTTAAGTGCCACCCATGGCGGTGCGTACTCTGATGAAGCTAGCACATCCACTGCTACATGACCACATTCCCTCCACTGGCCAAAATATATGAAATATTGTCTCTTCTATTATGCTACATTAGTACCTTCTCTAGCACCACAGTGAGCCGCAAACTGATGCATGACACTGATCAGCCACAGAAACCCAAACTGATCCTGGGGTAGGAAGTCATGACCTTGTCCTTTACTGTTAGAGCAGTACTGGCATATATGCTGTCAAATGTCTCAGTAATTGCTGGCTTGATAAACCTAAAGCTGCAGAGACAATGCTTCTTGGAAACAAAGACATGAAATCTTACATCTCTACAGTCAATAAGGATAGGGTCTTTGTACGCAAGCACTTCTGTACCCCATCCTCCTGGGTCACTAGCCTTGCCTTATTTGTCTGTGCCATCTGGCTTGAAGTTTCCATTCAAAAGCTGCCAGCAGTATGATCATGGAAGCATCCATGGTAAACATTTATCAAACATTAGTATTTAAAACTAAGCTCAAAGTAATAGGATGGCACACAGCCCATGTCTCACAGTACCAGACACCCATGTTCAATCCTGACCTCGGGTGCTGCTTGTATGGAGTTTTCGATAGTCTCCCAATTATCTTAAGGGTTTCCTTCGGGTGCTCTGGCTTACCCCCACATCCCAAAGACATGCTGACTGGTGGATTAATTGGCCACCCCATCTTGCCCATATATGTAAGTGATTGGTGGAATTACAGGGGAAATGGTGAGAATGTGGGTAGAATAAAGAAATAGGATTAATGTAGTATTGTTGTAAATGGGTGGTTGATGGTTGACACACATGCTGTATGAAACCACCCTGAGCACTTGAGGTTGTGCAGAGAGTGCTTCTAGGAAAGATCAAACGTGCCTATCAGCACTTCACATCATGAGATGAGTGCCATGCAACTGCCAGTCCAGTGGAACCCATACGATATGGAGACCCGCTCTCTCTGCAAATGCCAATTCACAGTAATTTGCCAGACTTGGGATCTTACAATTTACGTGGGTGTCTCTGAAACATGATGTTGCACGATGACTTACTTAACTACATGAATGACTGATGCAAAGGAAACATCAAGTACACTGGGCATTTATGGATTTCAACCATAAATGTCCAGTCCTATTTCACGAATGATGCAGTCCAAAAAATGCATCAATTGTGCACAAAATGGAATTTCCATCACATTCTGCTGAAAAGGAAGCTGTGTAATCCAATTTCTACCTATGCAAATCAAAACTCAAAATACACTGTGACTCCACTCAAGGGTTTTAAACCACCATGGTTTGGTGAATAGAAACTAGGCACAGACACTGAGGGAGAAGCACAGTGGCCAGTTTTGAAGAGTCACTGGTCAGAGACTGAGGCGGGCCTTGCATCCTCGTTTGCCCACGTCTCCCGGGTGCTTTGCCCCCTTGGGGCTTCTCCCCTCGGTCTGAGGAAGGCCTTCCCTGCCCATGGAACTGCGGGTCGGGACGGGACAGCACTGCGCCTACCGAAAGCTCACTCCCTGCTTGGGCCGCCGACCCGACACCTCCCTGCCCGGGCACTCACCTCCCTGTCCCGGCCACCAGCCGTCAACCGATCGGTCCGTCCGGACGGAAGGAAAACAAGGAGGCTTCGGAGCAGTTTAGAGAAGGTCGAGGCTGAAGGAACTGCCATGAACAAGAAGGCCGCCAGAGGGAGAACCGCCCGAACAGGAAGGCGGAGGCCGGCGCTGCCACTCATCCGGTGCCATTCATCCGGCGCCACTCATCCGGCACTGTCCAGCAAGCCAGCACAACCCTCTCCCACCCGGTTAAAACCCAATGCAATTAAAACAGTGCAGCATCAACAAGTTAAACAATCCAGTTCTGCCTTATTTCACTTATGTGTTTTGTTTTCACATGTCTTTCGATGAATGTGTTAATTCATTGAAAGCCACTTCAAACAAAAGAGAAACATCAGAAGAATTTGCAAACCATCAATCTTGATCACAACTTCTTTGAATTAAAAACTTGTTTTCATCAGTAAGTTAACTCAAACCAGCTATGGTCGGAAATCAAGCCTAAACAGATGCTTTTGCCACGTCACCATAGGGCCACGCTGAGAAACCTTTTTTAATACAAAGTTTGACAATGTTTCCAAACGAATAATTTTCCACCCATCTCTTCAATTGCAATAAAAGGCTCAAATGTCATTGAACACTTATCCTAATGATGAACCGAGAGCAGCCGTAATGAAGATACGGCTTCGATGACTGTTCAATCATTATGATCCGACAGAGCTTTTGAATGTGAATTTATACAGAGGGTAAGCATACTTTCCGCATCGAAATAGTTACACATGTGACCATAAGGGGAAAAAAACTACCTTTATTTGTATGTTTTCTTAGGCACACACAACATTTGATCCTTTCTCATCTGCTTCTCTGAACGATAGTTCCCCACACCGAATCTGTCCGCCATCCTAATTCCAAATCATAAAAGTCCTGGGTGCACGAGGTTCAATCAATGTGTTTTGAGAGTAATTGCATACAACGGCCAAAGCTCGTCAATTTCCCATGTACTTTGAGTTGCTAGTTACCCATTAACTAGACTTTACCTGAATCATCGGCTAAAGAAATGGTCGTGAAGGTGCCGTCCTCTTCTGGACTTTCAGCTGGATCCATATTATTCTTCCGAAATTCGAGCAGACACCGACCAATTTCCTAACCATCAAAGGAGAGCCCGAAGATCTGCTGGTGCAAATTCAACCGAATCGGATTCTCAGCGCTGAATAATTGAAACTGTACCTGGTACCTTGATACCTGATCTTCAGCTCTCCGGAAAACTGGTTAAAGGTTAAAGCTTACAACTAATGGCTTAGGAAAAAACTGAGCTAAATAAAAACAACTCTACTTTAAACATTTGGTCTCCTCCTTTAGGTTTCGTTTGCCTATCATTAAATTGGACCATAATTGGTACAAGTAATTTAAAATTCATGACACACAAGTGTCCTTTTGAACGGTTTGGTTCACTCTAAAACTACCTTTATGTTAGGAAAAACTAAATTTAAAGCCAACATAAACAGTAAAATTTACATTGAAGTAACAGTAGGTGAAAAGTCTGATCAGTTCAAATGATATTTTTATCCCCAACAGTAATAGTAGTTGTATTCCCTCTCTCCTGTCTTGTTAATCCCACTTGCTTTAGCCAGACCCCAGCTGATCAATGCATATAAAAAAAATTTTTTTAAATTTTTTTTATTTACAGCGTGGGAACAGGCCCTTCCGGCCCAACTAGTCTGCGCCGCCCATTTTAAACCCAATTAACCTACCCGTACGTCTTTGCAATGTGGGGGGAAACCGGAGCACCCGGAGGAAACCCACGCAGACACAGGAGAACGTACAAACTCCTTACAGACAGCGACGGGAATCGAACCCCGATCGCTGGCACTGTAATAATGTCGTGCTAACCGCTACACTACTGTGCCGACTCCCCCTGTATTCCTTTCCCACTGCCACCAGCCCACCTTTTGTTTACCTTTTTCATCCCTCTCCCCCAACCCCCTTGTTGCCCATACTCATCACCCCCTCCCCCCGCCACCTGCCCATTTGTCTCCTGTTATTCCATATCCTTCCCAAATATGAAGGCTGCTTCCAACATCGGAAGCTTTTGCTATCTCCACTAATGGGATCACAGCTTCCATCATGACAAATTCCTGCCCGCTGACTCTCCTCAGGGAGAGGGGTATTCCTGGTGGATTGATCTGCCCATCACCCACATACCTATTTACTTAGTTTTCTTCTCCCTTTGTAAATCCCTCCCATCTCCTCCCCCACCTGGTCCCATCTGCTCATCATTCTCACTGCCCCCCCTCCCCAACTGGCTCAACCAGCCTCTATATGTTCCACCTATCACCCTCCAGCCTATCCCACCCCCTCCCCCACCTGGTTCCATCTCCCCATCATACCTCCCTTATCTGATTCCACCCATCACCTACCAGCCTCTGTCTCAGCACTTCCCCTCACTTCTATGTACTGGTTTTCTCTCTCTACCTTCTCACTCTCAGTCCTGATGCAGGGTCCCAACCCAAAACGTCGACCATCTCTTTGCCTCCACAGGTGCTGCTTGACCCACTTTCTTCCAGTAGATAGTTTTTTACCCCAGATTCCATCATCTGCAACCTCTTGTGTCTCAAAAAGAATATATAGTGTTGCAATATTCATGCTTTAATTATTAACTATATATATGATTCTAATATTAGATTTATATATTTTTCTTAATATTAAACAGTAATAGATAAACAGCTTTTAAAGCCTTTAGTGCCTGCCTCATCAGCAGAGCCACAATTTACATTGACTTGGTCACATTGCATTTTATTCCATTCAATTTGGGGATTTTTACAAGCTTTACAAGTCAAATCCCACAGTTTATTTCATTTATTCATGAAAATAGTAATTAGTATTTACTGATCAATAGTGGTCAAAACAGCATATGGACACTTTCCTTTATTAGCCAAAACATAGAACATGAAAACAGGAAGAACGGTATACAATGCTGTTTGGAGCATAGCTTGAATACTCTGTGCAGTTCTGCTCATTACATTCCTTGAAAGTTGTGATTGCACCGGAGAGGGGACAGAGAAAATTTCTGAGGTTGTTGCCAGGACTGGAAAATTTTAGCTATGAGGAATAATTGGACAAGCTAGAGTTGTTTCCTTTTCAACAAAGGATGTTGAGGGTGGACTTAACTGGTGCATATAAAGTTATGAGTGGCCTACATAAGCTAACTAGGAAGGAATTATTTCCCTATCTGGGGGTTCAAAAACTAGGAGGTACAGATTTCAACTAATTGGTAGAAGGATTAAAGGGGAAATTATGTTTTTTTCAGAGTGAAAAAGGAGAAACCCTGAACACATTTAAAAAATACTTCAAGGTGTTCTTGAAGAGCTGTGACTTGCAGGACTACAGATCAAGAAATATGCCATGTTAGGTGGCTTATTGACTGACCTGCTGTAAAGTGGGATTAGGTTGGGTAGCTCTTTTTCGACTGACAATGACAAGATGTGCTGAACCCCTCCTTCAGTCACGCATTGTCTACAATTCTCTGGTTCTGTGAATAACTTCACAGAAGAGCTTCAGCCTTTACATGGTGACATTTTGTCATCAGACAAACTTGCCAGTAGAAATATTAATCATAATTATTTTAACATACTTCTGCTTATTTACTTCACACTTGAATTTAATACTAAAGTAAAACAGCCAAGGGGCATCATAAGATGACAGGAGGACAAAGAAATAGCAAAAGCATTTAAGATTTGTGGTCAACCAAGCAACCAATTACTGAAACAAAAATATATCAAGAGATAAACATAGAATTATTCTTCACAATATCCTTCAAAATTATTGTTCCTAACCATCAGATTGATCTGCATTTGTACTGTTCTCCTATTTTTCCATATTAGGGGACTTAAGATGACATAACTAACACGGTGACTTTTGAAATGACCTGGCTGGAGATAATATGACACCGGGCACATGTACATTTCAGACTGGCTGAAGAGCCTTTGAAAGCAGTAAATTAATTATCTTTGGAATATTCAGCTCAGCTATGACACCAGGGGAAATAAGATCAAGACAGAGTTCTATCTGCCTGAAGGATCCATCTTTGACCATAACTGATTTAAGGTCAATTAAATAATTCTGGCAGATTCCCCTGCCTCAACTTTTGAGATTGTTTGTGAGGAAACACACACAACCAATGGCTTCAGGTTATTTGAAAATGGATCAATTTTTTTGCTGAATTTCAATTTGTGGGTTTGGGGTGTTAAATCGGGACTTATGCTGAGCATTGCTAAGATACACATGATGGCAAGTATAAATTTCCATCATTTCCATATTAAATTTAACACCGTAGGATCATAGGTTGACAGAACAAACGAGGACACTTATTCCATTGTGCTTGTGCCAGCTCTTTTGTACAGCTATCACATTAATGCAAATACCCTGCTCTTTCCCCATAGCCTGTAAATTTATTCCCTTCAACTATTCATCCAATTCTCTTCTGAATATTATTAATTAATCTGCTTGCACCAGCCTTTCAGGCAAAGAATTCCACTTTATGAAAATCTGCCATGTAAAAAAACAAGCTCCTCATGTCATTTTGAGTTCTTTTGTCAAAGCCTTTGTCAAGTGACTTTAAGCATGAGTATGACATTCTCTGTGTGTTTATGCGTGTTCATACTGTAACCTGATTGGACTGGAGTGTTAAAGTGAGAGGCATACTTTGTAACAATGTAACAATGTCACACAGTCAGTCTGTAGCAAGAGTAGGAAGTTTCAGTTTAAGTGTGTTGCTTTGCAAATAAACCATTAACACTTTGGAAGATGGTATAACTTCCATTGTACTCCTTTGATTATTGACTCCTTTGCCACCTTTTACTTACAAAAGCAAAATCACCTATGATTTTGAACAGCTCTTTTTTACTTTTTACTTTCTTCATCCTAAGAATAACCCCACTCTTTACACACACTTTATCTAATGACCCATATTTAAACCATACCCTAACCATATCATAATGAACACCTTCTGCACCCTTTACAACACCAAAACAAACCCTATACTCCAGCTGAGGCTTAATCAACATTTACTATTTAGCATAACTTCTTTGTTTTTGTATCTTTGCCCCAAATAAGCTGAGGACCTGAGGCGTATTTTTAGCAACTTAATCACAGAGTCACAGAGAGATATAGCATGGAAACAGGCCCTTACTAACCCTTACCCTAACTGGAGCATCTGGAAGTATCCCACACAATTACAGGGAGAAGACACGAATGCCACACAGACAGCACTGGAGATCAGGATTGAACTCAGGTACCTGGTGCTTTGAAGTAGTGGCTTTACTGGCTGCACCACTGTGACACCCAGTACTTATCCCACAATCTTCAAAATTTTCAGTAAACATATCCTGAGATGTCTCTGTTCCTCCACCCTCTTTAATATTGTGCAATTTTAATTCATATTTCCTCTCCTTATCCTTCCGACAAACACTTCTCCCAGGTTATTGTTTCTAAAAAGCTTTGCCTCTGTGAATCATTATTTCTAGCATTCCCCTTCAGGATAAGGCCTTAAATATTTGGACACACAATACACATGATAAAGTCATGTCTGCAGAGAATGCCAGTAGTGGCTGATGCGAGTTGGGAGACAGCATAGCTTGTAAAAGATTCTGTATGAAGAGAGTGGGAAGGTGGTGTTCAGGCCAAGATTGGATCTGCCATGATCCTATTGAATGGCAGAGCAGGCTTGAAGACCCAACTGGCCTACTCCTGTAACTCATGAAGAAATCTGGACCAAGATTTTATAATGACTCTCCTAGAGAATTTCTATCCAATAAAAATGACCAACCATGCACAGAGATTGGTATAGCAACATTTAAGTAAAAACATAGCACAAAATATACTGTTTGCTTTTAATATATGCTCCAATTTAGTTTGCCAATGGGTAGAAAGTTGTTACTCATTCTATCTTTGTGCAAGATTGTCAGTTAAATTTAAGATTACACAGATTAAATAGCTTTGTATGAAGAAATAATTGTGCAATGTTTTATAAAGAACACAAGGTGTCAGTAGATACTGTACTGAAAACTCAAAATATGCCATAGGGCCCAAATTTTAATTCCTGGCCAATTTTTGGCAGGTGAATTTGAATTTACTTGCTGCGGTTCTATGGTATTTTAACTTCTGATCCACATTATAATCTCAATGGCAGTCTCCAAACCAATTTATCACTGATAGAAAGTAATACAGAATTGTTTCTGGACCAATGTTTTCAACAGGTCATAGGTAAGCTCCCTTTGAAGTATGGTGGATTCCCTTATGCAGAGTGTGAAGATCAGAAACTTCTTCCATAGCTCCTTCTTCACTTCAGACTTGCATTCAAATCAACAATTTAATTCCTTCCTCATCTCACTTTGCAGAATATCCAGAGACCTCACACTTCTGGATTCTCCTTTATATGAAGAGCTCACAATATTCTCTCTCTCTCTTTCTCTCTCTCCACACACACACACACACACACACACACACACACACACACACACACACACACACACACACTTATCTCTCACCACCCTTCAACTTCCTCCCCATTACACCACCCCTCAGCTCCCATGCCTTCATGCCCTCTCTCAACTCTCTCGCCTTCATGCTCCCTCTCAGCTCCATTTCCCTTTGTACGCCCCTCATCTCCCTTGCCCTGCACTCACCCCCTCAGTTTTCTCCCCTTTACTCACTCACTCCCTTTCAGCTCCTCACCATTCATTCACCCCACCTTTCAGAGTCCTCTCATCCCTTGTCTCTTTACTCCTTCTACCTTCCCCTTTCTTTCTCTTTGCAGCATGCAACCCCCCCCCCCCCCCATACTCTCTACCCACTTGGGCCTCCTCTCCTCCTGCCTCTACTTGCCAGCCATTCACTTTCTCCCAGAGTGAGGCCTCCACCCACTCTCTGTTGATCACCAGGTCCTAGCAGCTGCACTGCCCACCCTGGATCTGACCCCCAAAACCTCCCCAGGAAACCTCACGAAGACCTCACTGAACTGCCATGGATCCCAGAGTGACCCAACAAGTTGGGCAAGCTACTGATGGCGAACTCTTTGTCAAAGCTGAAGGAGATTGTCCTGGTCCAGACCAGGTGAGTAGGGAAGGGTTTGTCACTGAAGGTTTGCATTAATGCCTATACTAATTGCTGGTAATTGTTAGTTTTGGGGCTTTCATGCATCTGCTGTCGTCTTCCTCCATGTTGCTGGTTTGGGAGTTCAATCTTTAGAAAGTTTCACCATCTTAGTTGAAAATGAGGCATTCACTTCCAGCATATGTCCTATTATCTCATATGCTCTCAGTGCTCTGCAGTAAGCATGGGAGAGTGAGCTTGCTGCAATTGGTTCCTCATAGCTGTAGTCAATGCTCTGTAATATTGAGGGAAGCCTGGTGCAGCACATCATAGAGATTACAGTGACAAGTGAATAAGGGCTGTGAAGTCATCACTCGTTTCTGCAGTCTCCTGTCCTTCAGGAGAATGCCAAGTGCTGGTCATAGCAGCAGAGTGGGTAAGACCGTGGTACCTGTTGCCCATCCTTTAGGAAGTCATTCTACTTTCTTCTTCACATTCCCTCAACCAATATCAGCAGCACTGCTGGATTCCCAGCTGGGCCAATCTGCCTCAACAGCAGCCAAAGTTCTGTTGGCTGCAGGCTGGCCTTCTCAGTCTTGCATTCCAAGGACTTCTGGCCACAAACACCTCAAAGGTTCCATTAGCAAGAGTCTTCCACAACATAGCTTCAGCAAGTGAGACCTTTTAACAGAAGCGCTACAAATTAATCACTTGTGTTACGAAATAATTCATTATGATATTGAAACTAGAATGAAAATAACAATTTACTGCATTTGCAACTTAGGCTATGATCTTGATTAATTTTATCTTCGTAATTCACATTGCGGGAAACTATTGAAATAGAAATGTTAACTGGTTTTAACTTTCTGCTGTGCAAGATCATGATTGTGACAAAGGGGCAAGTGTGGATTCTCATCTAACTTTTTGGGTTAGGGGGTTGAAAATGCACCAAAATGTCAATCCCAGGCTGGTCCAGTTGCACTGTGAACTCTTTCCTCGTGCTTCCCCCTCCAATGTTTCGTTTTGTTGCTGTGTTTCCCCCAACCTATCATCTTTATTTTGTCAGGCTGTGTGGGACACAGCAAACTGCAGCACTGCTTCCAAGCTTTGCTTGGGAAAAGGTACTAAAAGCAATCACAAAAAGTGGAATGTTAGCCTGTTTCCCGAGAGGGCTGGAATACAAAGGAAAGGAAGTTATGCTTCAGTTGTTTAGAGACTTGATCAGACACTGTCTGAAGTACTATATTCACTTCAGGAAGGATATATTGGTTTTGGAGAAGGTGCTGCAAAAATATATCAGTGTTATTGTGTTAGTTTATGAGCAAAGACTTAAATTATATTCTGTTGAATGTGCAAGACTGAGGATTGATTTAGTTATGGTGTCTATAATTCAAAAGGAATTAACAGGGTAGAAAAAGAGAAAGCATTTGCCCTCATGGGGAAATGAGGACTAAAAGGGCATTGTCTTTAAAACTTAATTTTCCAGGCCTTTCATGAGTGAAATCAAGAGGCACTTCTTTACACATAGGTTAGTAGAAATGAAGCACTCTCTCTCTCTCAAAAGAGTATGGACAATTTGAGCTTTCAAAATTTAAGTTGATAGATTTTTGTTGAGTAGGTGCATCAAGGCAAATGAATCATAAGCAAGTAAAACTGAGTCAAGCTATTGACTGGTCACAATCTAATTGAATGGTGGAATAGGCACAGGAGGCTGAATGGACGACTGGTGAGAAACTCCGGAGTGTTTAAGGAACCTGAATTTCTGCTTCAAATTGCCAGTGACATGCTGTAGGTTGTTCCTGCTGATCCAACAGCTCTCATCGACCCTGACCAATTAAGCCTTGTTCTTCAGGCTTCTCCTGCTAATCCTCTGCCTTTCCAAAGGAGAGAAGCAGAAACCGTATACACACTAATCAGTAAGTGCTTAATGAGGGTGGCAAAGTCAAAAATAAATCAGAAACTGAAAGCACAGTACTCGTCCAAAAATGTGCAATTCAAAGTGGCATAGAAACATGTTCCTACAGGTGAGTATTCTTTTAAATGCAATTTCTAGTCTTGTAAATCAGTTTGTGAAATGTAATTAGTGAGTTCATTGCTTAAGAAAACTCATGGCCCCACTCTTAAAACTGTGCCCAGGATCCATATGATATAAAAGGTATTCTTGAAGTACCCACAATTTTACAATGGCTGAATCACTGTCCTCTTGCTGTGGAATGGAAATGGTGATTGATGGGTTCCTTATATATAAGGGGCAAAATGTTTCCTATTTTATCGGTTCATTCACTCTATAAACTGCTATTGGATTACAGTCATGGCAAGAGTCAACTTTCCCCTTACCAGTCTATTTGAAGACTTATCATTTCTGAGCATGACCTTCTTCCATTCCAGTTTGTGGTGTCTGAAACAGCTAATGCAGCCAATGTGGGAACTGTTGACTCTTCCAAAGATGGGCCAGGAGGTAGCTGACAGGGTGGACAGGTGGGCAGGTTGTGATGTGGTGCTTTCTTTCCATCGCTTACACAGGGCTTCTGTGTGCTCCCTATGAACCAACTTAAGGTATTCAATACCATGCAGAAGGCTCCTTTTCCAATTTGAACAGTGGTGGCCCAGGGATTCCCAGGATTTGGTAGGAAGCTTTGAGAACATCATTGATTTATTTCTCTATTGGCATGGTAATCTCATCCCATGAAAGAGCTCAGAATAGAGCATCTATTTTGGGAGTCTGATCTTGGGCACACAAGCATCATAACTAGGTTCTCACTATTGGGGATATTGTCCTGGGAGAAGACACTGATGAAGGGTCTTGACCCAAAACATTGACTGTCCTTTTCCCTCCACAGATGCTGCCTGACCCGTTGAGTTCCTCCAGCAGTTTATTTTTTCGCTCCAGATTCCAGCATCTGCAGTCTTGTATTTCCACTGTGACATTAGCTTGCCTAACTTTCCAGTCAGTTTGGAGTATTTTTCAGAGTCTATGTTGATGGTATTTTTTCAGTGCCTTGAGATGCCTTCCGTAGATAACTCAGAAGGTCTCAGGAGGATATAGGAGTGCAGGGATCACTGCTGCCAGGTAGACCATTAGGTTTGTGCAAGGTCTGAGGTTGTGAACTTCAAATGCCTTTTTCCTCAGTCAGCAAAAGCTTGTGCTGACACATCGAAGTCAGTGGTGAATTTCATCATTATTGTCTGCCTTCGCCATGAAGCGTCTCCCAAGATATGATAATAATAATATAATAATATTTATTTATTAGTCAAAGAAGTACATTGAAACACACAGTGAAATGTGTCTTTTTGCGTTAACAACCAACACAGTCTGAGAATGTGCTGGAGGCAGCCTGCAAGTGTCGCCACGCTTCCGGCGCCAACATAGCATGCCCACAACTTCCTAACCCGTACGTCTTTTGAAATGTGGGAGGGAACCAGAGCAACCGGAGGAAACCCACACAGACACGGGGAGAACAGACAAACTCCTTACAGACAGTGACAGAATTGAACCCAGGTCACTGGCGCTGTAATAGCGTTACGCTAACCACTACATTAATGTGCCGCATTATCTCCAGGGTATCACTATGAGCCTTTGTAGTTGGAGGGCAGTATAGTACAGTGGGGGCAGGTTAGTAGAGGACCTCTGTCACACAGATACTGAGTGTAAGGCTTATCTTCTTGTATGCTGGTGAATGAGTCTTGGAACTTGACCTCCATGCGAGCATCATCTGCAAGCTGAAGCACAGCTTCTGAGACTCAAGTGATCTTGGCTTTGGAGTGTAGTCGCCATAGATTGAAAAGTTTAGCTTTGGTTTTGAAGATTACTCCACTCCCATGGGAAGATTATTGGTGGTGAGAGAAAGATTAAGAAAGGTGTTGGGGCAATGATGCAACCTTGTTTGACAATGGTCTTCACTGAGATTGGTTCCATTGTGGACCATTGCTCCAACCCCCCACATGCTATGTGGCACTTTCTCTTCCAAGTTCCATCTCTTGTTGCGTCCTCTTCCCAAACATTCTAAACATCCCTGACCCCATTCCCCTCTGCCCAGATCCCTTTTTTTCCTTCTACGTTCCCTAGACCACCAAGACGTTCCTCCAAACCTCCACTCATTTCACAGAGATGGTCCTTAATCTCTCTCTTTCCAAAAGATCTTTTCTCTGTGCATTACCTGCACCACAATGTACCACTTCAGCCTACACCCTCCCCCACCCCCTCCTTTGACAGCTTGATTCAAGATGGCTCACTTCTCCTCCATCTACTCACAATCACCCTACTCCGCATTAGTGCTAGCACCTACTCTTCACACCTAGCCAAACTGTTGCTCTGCCTCTCCTCTGTTCAGGTGCGGGGTTCTTGTTCTCTCCCTCTCCAGTCTCCAGTTCATTCTTCCAGTCCTTTCCTTGTCCCTCACCCTCCTCCGTCCTTTCAATTTTAAGTTGTGACACTGTTCCTTCTTCCCCCTCAATTCAAGCTCTTCTCTTCTTTTTGCCACAGTTCAAGCTGATGCTCCCCCTCTCCCCAGTTTAAGCTGGCACTGAAATGGTTCTGTTCTCCTGTCTATTCAAACTACAACTGCTCCTCCCCCTGCCCCTGTCCATTTACCAACAGCATTCTCTATATTCACAATGGCTCCACTCAGTGCCACTCCCGACTCCCAACTCCTGCAGCTCCTTGGGATTGAACACCACTTTCTACTATGAGATGGAATTGCAGATGTAACAAGAACTGGCACTCACAGAATACTGCACCATTTAATCCCTAGATAGAGCAAGAGGCAGCAAGTGATGAGAATTGGAAGATGGACTCTGGGAAATGTCCAATGGTGATGCTTTTCCCTGATATGATCAGACAGGTGGTATTGAAAGGTTGTCTCAATGAAATGAGAATAGTTGGAATGTGGTTCACACTGGCCACAAATCAATAAAAAAAATCACAGCCATAGAAACAAAAGTAAATGTGGATTTACTAGAATGATACCTGAGATGAGACTGCAGTTGGGAACAGAGTAGGTTAAGGATAGAGTCTATTGGAAACTGAAGATTATAAAAGAATCTGAGACAGTATAAAGTGATGGATTGCTTCCATTACAAAAGTCCGAAAGCACATACCACCAGACTCAAGGACAGCTTCTATCCCGCTAATATAAGACTATTGAGCGATCCCCTAGCACAATAAGATGGACTCTTGATCTCACAATCGAGTCCTTTGTGGTTTTATTGTCTGCCTGCACTTCACTTTTTCTGTAACTATAATACTTTATTCTGCATTCTGTTATTGTTTTCCCTTGTACTACCTCAGTGCACTGATATAATGAAATGATCTGTATGGGTGCATACAAAACAAAGTTCTTCACTGTACCTCAGTACATGCGACCATAATAAACCAATTTACCCACTTACCATTGTGGATGTGAAGCACAAGAAGAAAGAAATTTCAGAGATGTACTGGGAACATAGAGAAGGAAATTATAACGATATTTTCAGGTTTTCAAACTACAAGATGTATTACTAAAAATGACTGCTGAGAATCAATGAAAACATTTCAAGTGAAATTAAATGGAAATTATTAAAGCTCTCCAGGAAAGAGCAAGAGAAGGAGATTAGAATTGATAAACCTTCTTGGTGAGCCAGCACCTAGACAGGCATAGTGGGGTTAGTGATTACATTTTTTCATGATTTTGTAACTCACAACAACAAATGGTCCCTGATCAAAAATTTTCAAGGAAGTTAAACAACAGTTAGTTTATTAAAGCAATTAGCCAGACATTTCCTGTCAAGTGGTATTGTTATCTAGGTCCCAGTGGATTCATACGGTTAGTCTGATTAGAATATTTTGGGTGGACTCCCAACACTGTTCATGCCTGTGCTTGGATGTCCAATTTACCCCAGGACAATACGCTAGGGCTTTGCTGTGCTGCTGCATACATCAGGTTCACATTGCGGCTTAAAAAGATAGCAGCCTGTAATGACTCCAGAAAACTGATGAAGACATTTGTTGGTTTGGAGATGGATGTGTTGAACACCAGTTATATGGAGAAGCAACTAAGGTTCAGTTGGAGATGAAATGATGACTATCTTGTCTATGTTGTTTAAATGCATCAACAATGAATTGAGCAGAATCCATGGGGGGGATAGGTTTCTGTCCAATTATCTGTCTGTGGAGTTTGCTTGGAAAATATCCATCATTTGAGAGAAAAAAAATCCCTTCTAAATCTATTACCAAAATGGAGAAATGTTTTTCAGAACTTCAAATTAGTTAATCATGGAAGGAAATCATTTGGCCTTTCAAGTCCATACAGGCTCAGTGTAAGAGCAATACAGCCGATTCCACTTCTCTGAGCTGATTAACTTTATGTCCCTCTTCAACAAATGAAACCTGCAGTTACAGTTCAATCTGCCACTCACTGCACAAAGAGGCATTTCCTCATTGTTAGAGTTGATTCAGTCACCTTCATTCTATGCATTCTAGTTCTTGACCCCTCAACCAAGACTAGGTTTCTCTCTTACCTAGTCTGCCTACACTCTTCATGATTTCAAACACTTCTGTCAGATCCTCTCACAAGCTTCTCTATCCCAGAAAAGCAACCCCAGCTTCTCCATTCTACTTAATACCTCCCATTCCAGGGCTCTGGTAAATCTCTTCTGCACCATTTCTGAAGCCTTTTCATTTTTCTTAAAATTTAGCCCCTTCAACTGGACATGGAACTCCAATTGTTGCTTAACCAGTACTTTATCAAGGTTCACCATGACTTCCTTGTAAATGGGACTTCTAATATTTTTCTCTGCTTATTATTTTAAGTTATGTATTATCAATGGCCAAATTCACATACCTTAAAACAGTTCAAGTTTGGATAAAAATATTTCTGTTCAGAGCTAGTGGATACGTTCCGAAGAGGATGTTTGAATTGACACCTTTGAAGACAAACGAGATTGATATCTGATGAAAAGTGAAAATCGGGATGGCAAAACTGTTTAATAAGGCAAATTTATTTCAGAAAGAATTGGTATTTCCTAAAGCAGGAGTTGAACTGGTGATGTGTGACAAAGATGGGGGAGAGAAGTTTATAAATAGTTATTTATATATGGGCAATATAGGCCAAATGCAGGCAAATCGAACTATCTCAGGCAGACAACTTGGTCAGCATGGACATGTTGGATCAAAAGGCCTGTTTCCGTGCTGTATAACTCTATGCTTCTATATGGATTGTGGTTGAGTGATTAATGTTATCCCATTCCTGATTTTCTAGTATTAAAATATCATCTCAATTATTTTAAATTATTATAAAGTTGTAGCCTCTAGATTTTTTTATGAAAGCTGTGACTTCTGTTTCTGTTAATTTTTCATTTTTATTGAGCTTGAGAGTCTGCAAGCAGCACAAATGTACACTTCTGCATGGAGACTTTATACTAACAACAAATCTATGTTGGCTTCTATCAAATGATATCTTGAAGGGTTTCTGTTTTGTGCATGTTGTCTGGTGTGTAATGGAGTGGGTGGAACAGGAGGTGTGGTTTGAAGGAGTATGGATAAGAAAAACATGCAAATATTGTCTAAATATTATTGTTGGTTTCACATGGCACAGTCATAACCTGAAAAACTTATTTTGTTGAATTCTTCAGACAATGTTTTGCAAGATGACCACAGTGTGAAGGAGATGGACCTCACATCTATGATGGCAAATTCTCAGAGTATAGTTTACTAGGAAATCAATTTTGTCTCAAAGTTTGGATTGGTGGGTTAAAGGCATTCTTGGGCATAGCATGCTCAGATAATTCAAATCCTGATCACTATGATAAAACAGCTATGCTGTGCATTTACATAAAATTGTTGTCAAAAGTCGCTGAAGGAAAAGAACTATAAGGATAGTGAAACACTTATTTAATCTCAGAAAATTATTTGCAGTGTTACAGATAGCTAGACGCTGAGGAAGGATCCAAACAAAAATATTTGCCTGTTCTCTTCCTCCATGTTGCCTGACTTTCTGAGTACTTCCTGCATTTTCTGTTTTGCATGGAGATCATCATTTTGTTTTTGCTCCAGATTTTCTGTGCTTGTAGTTTTTTGTCAATTTCTGCAGATAATTAAATACTTTGCCTCAGAATTTCTTCAATGTATCTTATACTGCTTTTGCATCTTTAAGAAAAAAGTGTTGTATTTGCTAGTGATCTGCAGAGGTAGTTCCATAAAAGTTTGCTGAGTATGGACATTTTGTTTACCTGTTGTTTTAGGCATTGGTACAAGTCCTCTGTAAAGTGACTGTTAACAGCCAGATGACCAGGAACCTCTGTGCAACATTTAAAACACTGCTCAGCTTACACTCTTTTAATTGCACTTGTGGGACAACCAGTTTTTACAATAACAGTGTGTCATATTGCTGTACCTTTTACTGTTATTTCACTGCATGTTTTATCAAGATTTCAATTGTACTTAAATGAATTATGACTACTCAAGTACTAACACCACCCAGATGTAGCAGTACAGAGGAGCCCAGAAATTCTTTAATTACGATCACCATGTCTTCCTTGAGGAGACAGGAGACACTGGTTTTGCATGTGCACCCCTGGATGTGCATTGCTTACTGTTGCTGGAGCTGAACATCAGCTCCTTCACCTTCCAAGTGCAAAATATTTCCCCAAGAAGTTCAATAACCTAATTAAAGTAAGACAGCAATCACACTCACCTTCACTTCCCTCCCTGTGCTCGGCACCAGCACATTCTACACCCTATTAAGGTGGTACTAGTATACCCCTTATATTGAATTCTGATTGAAAATGGCAGCAATGCTGTACAAATACCCTGATACCCTAACAGAAAAAAAACAACAGTAACATGAGAACTTGCAGCCAAAATTAGTTCTTCACTTTAGCCCCATCCTTCTATTACTTCACCTCTCCAAGTTAGCTTCATAAAGATTGCTCGATTGCTCCAAGTCTGTAATGTTAGCTCAGGTTCATACAGCTCTGCGTCTGGTTTTCTTTATGCTTTATGTCTTGGGAAATTTTTCTGTTAACAATATTATGTAAACATGAAGTGTAATTATAGATATAGAGAAAATTGTGGTGAGTTATATTGCCAAAAAACCATAACAGGAAAAGTATCAATAAAATTTACACCATTATTATGCACATTAACTAAATAAGAAGTGAATATTCGAAACTCATAAAATCAATCAAACGAATTAAACAATAAAATGTAATATTGAATTTCTTCTCAACCACATAACAAAACTAAGCCATTTCTGAACTGTGCAACAGCAGAAAGATTTAATGATTCTAACCTATCAAAATGGTTGTAACTTCTTTGCCAGGAGTTCAAAAATTATTGTATTTTTCTCGTAACATGTAAAGAACTTTCTTTTTATATTGTTGGTTTAGCCATCAGTCTCTGAATTTTCCAATGTTGTGTCCCTCACTGATTGGAAATTATCAATGAGTGCCCCTCACATCAGGGGTTTCAAAGCTTTCATTACATGTAGCTTCAAAACTGCTGATGCAGCTTTGGTGCCTAAAAACATTGATGAAGTGGTTATTGCTGAGAAATTGATGCTGAAATTGCTGTGTCTACCAAAACACAGTGTTCGAACACAATTCAGTACAGTGTCCTTTCAATGATCCATGTAATCTAATTAGGAAGAAGAATGATAACACAGGCCTAATGGGCCTTGTGAAAAATAAGATTGTCTAATGCTACATTTACCTTACAGCACTGCCCCTACTTTGTCAATTCTGATTGCAGCTGCAGCATTGTAGTGCTAATGAGGTGGCACTACTGCCTACAGTGGCATAGAGCACCAATCAAGATATGTTTTTCCCTCACACCATTGGAAATGCTGTCTCATTGCCAGAAGGTATAACTGGTAGCTGTAGATGTTGCAGCCTGTCATTTATCTGGCCATGAGTCAGTTAAGCATTCAGTTTAGCAGTGCAAGCCGGCATTACAGTTTTACATTGCTGCTTCTCCACAAATTCCCTTACAAATGGGGATGTCAAGGATACAAAACTAGAAATTAAGCGCAAACTTGGATGCAAAAACCTGAACGAGCACTGTTGTTTTGATGTTGTGGCTAATGGTATTTGGTAATTGGTTTATTATTGTCACATGTACCAAGATACAGTGAAAAACTTTGTTTTGCATGCCGTCCGTACAGATCACTTCACAACATAAGTACATCAAAAAGAACATTGTTAGTAATTCTTAAACTCAGAATTTAGATTTAAGAGAATAGAATGATTACAATAGATGTAATGAATAGATCTGCTGAGAGCAGCTTGCAAAGAGTCACCATGGTCTGGCGCCCTGATTTAACGTTCATCTTAGAACGTAATCAGAACCGGATTCTTCTTTCTCTTCAAGGTATGCTCACTTTGAAGAAGTTCTCCTCCTCTTTTCTACAGGCGTTCATTTCAACTGCTGTCTCCACAGATGCTGCTTGGCCTGCTGAGTTCTTGCAGCAGTTTGTGTTTTGCTCAGAGTTCTAAACTTTGACAGGCAACAGATGTAGAACAATAGAGTAGGGTATAAGTGGAGTCCCTCTGTATCTTCCACCAAAATCAAGGGACTCCATGCAATCAACTACCTAATGTGCACCAAACTGTTAAAGATTCAGGTGTTGCAAAAGAAACAGTGATTTTTTTAGCTGATGAGTTAACTTTCAATGATTAAATGTACCTTCACTACTTGGTGATGTCTGGTTTCTCTAAATGCAGCATTTTTTTTGATCTCTTTAAAGCCAGGTAAGATTCTGGCAAAAGTTACCATTACGATGTAGCCATGAATAATGGTATTACATTATTATGTTTTGCAAGAATTCACCTTTTATTGCAGTATCTTTTTTACTACTTAACCTCCTGTGATATTGCATGTTTGGAGTAGAATTATCCCCGCTTTGACAGGTTTGCAGATATAGTAGTTACCAATCTGAAATTGTTAGTTGTCAATTCTTTGAGAGGAGGCAAGGTTTCATCCCTCATTCCAATTAAACTGTTAGATTGGTAAATTAGTTTATTATTGTTACATGTACAGTGAAAAACTTTGTTTTGCATGCCATCCATACTGATCATTTCATCACATCAGTACATTGAGGTAGTACAAGGGAAAAGCAACAACAGAATGCACGATAAAGTGTTACAGTTACAGAGAAAATGCATTGCAGGCAGACAATAAGGTGGAAGGCCATGGTGAGGTAGATTGTGAGATCAAGAGTCCATTTTATTGTACAAGGGGACTGTTCAATAGTCTTAACAGTGGGATAGAAGCTGTTCTTGAGTCTGGTGGTACGTGCTTTCATGCTTTTTCACCATTCATCATGTTTTTTGCTCTAATTGTGTTTTTTCTTGTAAAAATTGTGTATGATTTATGTTTAATTTATGTGTTTCTTGTGAATGCTGCTTATATTATGCTGTGTGGCTGTGATGCTGCTGCAAGTAAGATCTTCATTGCACCTGTGCATACATGTACTTGTGGATATGACAATAAACCCAACTTTGACTTTGACTTTGATTTCTCCCTCTGAGCCTAAAGGATCAATCTCAGCAAAAGACTGAGTTCCTCCCCTCTTGACCCCTCTCACTGAATTTCAAGATGGGTGTAATACTGAATTCTTCTTCCCCTCTCTTTGTCTCTGTGCTCTATCTATTGGCTAAATGAGGAGGCATTTCTTCTCTTAGAGGGTCTTGACTCTTTGGAATTATCTACTGCTGATATATATGGGGGCAGAGTTACTCAAGCTAGAGACTGACAGATGTTTGAACTGCAAGAGAGTCAAGGGGTATAGGGAAGAGAATTGGAAAAAGGGGCGTCAATGCCAAAACTGGATCAGCCAGCCTCTCATTGAATGACAGAGTAGGCTCAAAGGATCAATTAGCCTATTCCTGGCTCTTGTTTCTTATAATAGATGATTTAGGAAGATAGAAGAAAGATTCTGGTATGTGGGGAACTCCTAGACAATAAAGTGAGCGCAGAGCTAATTTTTGTAAATACCTGATCAAACACAATCTTTTGTCACTGATTTTTCTCTCTATTCAGGACAGTAATGCTTTACTTTTCCAAAAGGAGTTTGTTCTTTAATTATTAATTCATTCCACTTATAATTCCAAATTCTTCTATTTGATGTATCAACAAAGATTTACTTACAGAGTAGACTTAATTGTTCTTGTATTCCTTAAATATTGAGCTCAATGCAAATCAAATCTGTTTTGAATAGAGTGGGTTTCTTTCAAACAATAACTCCAAGTGATAAATACTCTGGCCTCAAAATTCCTTAGGTCACAGTCCACGTACTTAATCTGGGATCACATCCAATATGCCCTTCTGTACTGACCCCATCAGAACAAGTGGGGGTTAGTGGAAGGGCAACCTTGTTCATATGGTTAGGCACAGAGAGCCTTTCATGTAAATCTTTGCCATTCATCTGCCCATGCTCTTGCAAGCTGCACCACATCCTTGGTCTAGATTATTTGCCCACATCCACACTATCAAAATCTCAGTAGTAACTCTATAGATTCCCAGAGAATAGCAGACAATCTGTACAAAGGATTTAAATGTCAGCATCAGTTGTTCAGACACTTGCCTCTGAATTGGAAGGTTGTTGGCTCACCTCCCACTCTAGAGAGCTGAGCCCAAAATCTATGCTAATACTTTAGCACAACACTTAAGGAATGTTTTAGTGGCAGAAGATCCATGCCTTTAGTTGAGATTGCCAACATAGATGAGAAAAGCTGAGAAGTTATTCCTGCTGCATTGGAAATTATTTATCTCTCAGCTAACATCTAGTAATAAATGGATTGGTCATTGTCACATTACAATTGGTGGGAAGTTGCCTTTTGCCAAATGGATCCCATAGTTCCTACATTATAATAATGATGCACACTTCAAGTAGTACTTGCTTGGCTGTAATATTATTAGGATGTCCCAGAATCATAGAACATAGAGCAAAGAGCAGTACAGCACAGGAACAGGCCCTTCGGCCCACTATGCCTGCGCTGACCATGATTCTAATTGAACTAATCCCATCTACCTGCATATGGTCCCTATTCCCTGCCTGTTCATGTATCTGTCTAAATGCCTCTTAAACATTGTTATCGTATCTACTTCTACCACCTCCCCTGGCATTGTTTTCCTTGCATTTACCACACTCTGTGTAAAAGAATTTGCCTTGCAAATCTCCTTTAAACTTTTCCCCTTTCACCTTCCCCTCTAGTATTTTTAAACCCTGGGTAAAAGGTTTCCACCCTGGGAAGCTGGGGTTTAATTGTATGCCATTTTATAAACTTTTATCTTTATTGAAATGGTCCATTCGGTTTTCCCAGCTCAGCAGTGGGACCCATTGTTGCCTTTGTGTTCTTGTGTTTCATCAAGTTAAGAGAGTGTTGAAAAATATGCCACAGGCAGCACATGGTGTTCCTAAAGCCAAAGTGCCAACCTGATGAAGCTACAGCACATGGCGATGTACATGTTAAACATGAAGCAGCAACTGAGGTAAGCAAACCCACTGTCAACAGATCAGATCAAAGCTCTGTTGTCCTGCCACACCCAGTGATGAGTGGCGGTGGATGATAATGGGAGGAGGATCGCCATAAAATTTCAATACTGAGTGACATGAGGGCAAAAGACAAGGCTGAGCACTTCCAGCTGCTCTAAGCCACGATGATTTGGAAATATTCCAGCTCGGCTTCCTCCCGAGATTCCCATCAATGCAAAAATTGCTCATTTGTTAAGATGGTTGTCTCTCTTGAGAGCAGGATAAGGCTACAGGACTTCACAGTATCGCAGCTTCAGTGCCCAAGTATTTATCTTCCAAAATTTGTTGCACTAATGGCCACAGCTACACCTCTGGCATCATCAATAAATATGAAAATGTGCTTTGACAGATCTTGTGCACCAAAAAACAAGACAAATCCAATCTAGTCATTTATCATCCAACCAACCTAGTCACAATTAACAGCAGAGTGATGAAAGTGCTCAGTTACCACTCTCTCAAGTGGCACTTATCAATATCCCACTTCCCAATGCTCAGTTTGGCTCAGCCTAGATACTCGTACCCAGAACTCACTGCAACCTTGGCCTAAGTATGGACAAAAAAAAGTTCCAGAAGTGAGTGGTGAAAGTGACTGTCCTCAACGACACAGTAGTTTTTGACCATGTCCAGCACCAAGGAGCCCTAATATAAAGGAAGGCGATGGGGAAGACAAAAGAGGCTGCAGATGCTGGAATCTAGTAAAAAGATGGAACACAGGAATAACTCAGAAGGTCAAGCAACAACTGTGGAGGCAAAAGGTATAGGTCAATGTTTTGGGCCAAGACTCTGAATTAGGATTGACAGGGAACAGACTGACAGAAATAGCAGTATGTAGGGGTTGGATAGGGGCTGGTAGGTGATAGGTGGAGCCAGGTGGGGAGGGAATGATGGGCAGATGGAATCAGGTGTAGGGAGGAGATGGGAGGGATGAACAAATGTAGAAGAAAACTAGGTGGACAGGTGTATGTGTGTGGGAGGAGAGCACCAAGGGAGTGGGTTACCTGAAATTGAAACATTCATTGTTCAACTACCCAAGTGGAAAAAGAGATTTTGTTCTTCCAATTTGTATTTGCCCTTTCTGCAGCAATAGCAAAGGTCAAGAATATTCAGGTCAGTGTGGGAGTGGGAAGGAGGGTTAAGATGATATCCAACCGGAAGGTCAAGATGGTCATTGTGGGCAGAGCACAGATGCTTCACGAAACAGGGAACAAAAGGAACATCTTCGGGAGCAGGAGTCAGACCTAACACAAAGGGTAAGTAAGGGTATTGTTGTAGGAGTTTTTCATTTTGGTAAACTGAGAAATTCCATTGGCATGTACCACTGTCTCTTTGTAAATTCCAGAGAAATGGGTTACACAACTGTTGTCAGTGGTTCTACTGATGTCTCTCTGAAGATGTGTGGAAATTCAAGCTCTCACACATATGTACAGCTATTTTGTTTCATAAAATGTCAGTGGAATTCTTTTAACCCAATATCCTCCAAAATTTTTATTAAATGACACAGTGAATTTGGAAGATAAAAAGGTGAAAATAAAATATTGCTGGAACTCCAGTGGGACCTTTCAGATCAGTTGGAAGGATAGTACAGATGAAAAATAATCAAATGCTCAAACTAAATGCTCAAACTAATTATAACAATGAAATGAGACTCTTAATCTATCAGCTGGATAAATCCATTCACCGTTTATCTCCATGGCAATCCTGACCTCACCCTTTCAGAAATCTTCCCTTTGTCCTATCCATTCCTCCATTTCTGATAAGGGGTGCTTGACTTGAAACATTAATTCTGTTCCTCTTTCCTCAGACGCTGACTGATCTGCTGAAGGTTTCTAACATTTTCTGTTTACTTCAGATTTCTAGTGTCTGCAGTTTTTTAAAATTTCAGATGAAATGCTTGCCTGTTTGGAGGCTAAGAAGTTAGCAGAATCAGTGTAGAAGTATGGACTTGTCTTATATTTCTGGGCCTTGTTTGCCTGCTTTCTTCTGTGCACAGAATCACTGGGAAATGTATGAAAGGGGAATATTTCTGCCCTTGGAAAGAGTGGCAATGTTCTGCTAGGGATACCGCAATTTGGCTTGAAATGGATCTGTTGTTTTTTTGCCATATTTGAGAAATTTTGAGAGGTAGACGTTGCTTCACACGGACCTGATTATATGGAAGAGCTAGTTTCAAGGCAAATTGAAGCATGATTCTTTAAGAATCAAAAATCGATAAATATTGTTCTGGAACTCTGAAACAAAAACAGAAAATGCTGGAAATACTCAACAGACCAAGCAACATCTATGGAGAGAGAAACAGATTTAATATTACAGGTCATTGACCCTTCATCAAAATTGGAAATGTGAGAAAACAAGTGTGTTTTAAGTTGCTGAGAGGGAAGGTGGAGAGAACCTTGTGATAGAATGGAGATATCTCAGGTGCCTTCTGGTTAATAGATGAATGTGGGCAATTAGAGCAAAAAAGAGAAGCAAAAGAATATGCTGGAACTGTGAGGTGCAGAGCACTGCAGTATGAAAGAGAATGCTGGAAATACCCAGCAGATCAGGTTGCACTGTAGAAAGTCAATATTAAAGTCAAGTTTATTGTCATATGCTCAAGTACATGTATGCACAGGTGCAATGAAAAACTTACTTGCAGCAGCATCGCAGGCGCACAGCATTAGAGACACAACATAGAGCCATAGAACCATAGAACCATACAGCACAAAACAGGCCGTTCGGCCCACCATGTTGTGCCGTCCATCAAACCACCCTCACACTACCTAACCCCTTCCTCCCACATATCCCCCATCCCACACTCCTCCATATGCCTATCCAACAAGCTCTTGAACCTGTTCAATGTATCTGCCTCCACCACCACCCCAGGCAGTGCATTCCATGCACCAACCACTCTCTGGGTGAAAAACTTCCCCCTGACATCTCCCCTGAACCTCCCACCCATAACCTTAAAGCCATGCCCTCTCGTCTTGAGCATTGGTGCCCTGGGAAGGAGGCGCTGACTGTCTACTCTATCTATTCCTCTCAATATTTTATATACCTCTATCATGTCTCCTCTCATCCTCCTCCTTTCCAGTGAATAAAGCCCTAGCACCTTAAGCCTCTCCTCATGTTCAATACTCTCTAATCCAGGCAGCATCCTGGCAAATCTCCTCTGCACCCTCTCCAACACCTCCACATCCTTCCTATAATGAGGCGACCAGAACTGAACACAGTACTCTAAGTGTGGCCTAACTAGAGTTTTGTAAAGCTGCATCATCACCTCGCGGCTCTTAAACTCAATCCCGCGACTTATGAAAGCCAACATCCCATTGGCCTTCTTAACTGCTCTTTCCACCTGTGAGGCAACTTTCAATGAACTGTGAATATGAACCCCCAGATCCCTCTGCTCCTTCACACTGCCAAGTACCTTGCCATTCACCCAGTACTCTGCCCTGGAGTTTGTCCTTCCAAAGTGTACCACCTCACACTTCTCCGGATTGAACTCCATCTGCCACTTGTCAGCCCAGCTCTGTATCCTATCAATATCCCTCTGTAAGCTCTGACAGCCCTCCACACTATCCACAACACCGCCGATCTTAGTGTCGTCTGTAAACTTACTAACCCAGCCCTCCACCCCCTCATCTAAGTCATCTACAAATATCACAAAAAGTAGAGGTCCCAGAACCGATCCCTGCGGGACACCACTAGTCACTGCCTTCCAATCCGAGGGCACTCCTTCCACCACAACCCTCTGCTTTCTACATGCAAGCCAATTCCTAATCCACACAGCCAAGCTTCCTTGGATCCCTTGGCCTCTGACCTTCTGAAGAAGCCTACCATGAGGAACCTTATCAAACGCCTTACTAAAATCCATGTAAACCACATCCAACGCACTGCTCTCATCAATCTTCCTGGTCACCTCCTCAAAGAACTCTATCAGGCTTGTGAGGCAAGATCTTCCCTTCACAAAGCCATGCTGGCTGTCTCTAATCAGTCCATGATTCTCTAGGTGTTCATAAATCCTATCCCTTAGAATCCTTTCTAACAGCTTACCCACCACAGATGTGAGACTCACCAGTCTATAATTCCCTGGCCTATCCCTATTACCTTTTTTGAACAAGGGGACAACATTCGCAACCCTCCAATCCTCTGGCACCATCCCCGTGGACAACGAGGACTCACATCAAAAATATAAATCAAACATTAATTATACAAAATTATACAAGAATGAACACAATTAGAATAAAGAAACAAAGTCCACTGTAAGGCAAAGTGGTCATAGTGTTGCTACTACTGAGGTAGAGATTACGGTTTTGCAGGTTGGTTCAAGAACTGAATGGCTGAAGGGAAGTAAGTGTTCTTGAACTTGGTGGTGTGGGACTTCAGGCTTCTGTACCTCCTGCCTGATGGTAGCTATGAGAAGATGGCGTGGCCAGGATGGCAGGGATCTTTGGTGAAAGATATTGCCTTTTTGAGGCAGCACCACATGTAGATACTTTTGATGGTGGGGAAGGATGTGTCCATGATGTATTGGGCTGAGTCCACTACTCTCTGCAGCTTCTTGTGTTCCTGCACATTTGAATTACTATACCAGACCATGATGCAACCATTCAGGATATTTCCAACAGTATATCTGTAAAAGGTTTTAGAGTGTTTGGGGACATACTGAACCTCCTTAACCTTCTAAGAAAGTAAAGACGCTGATGTGCCTTCCTTGTGATTGCATCTATGTTCTGGGCCCAGGGCAGGTTAATACCCAGAAATTTAAAGCTGCTGACCCTCTCTACCACCAATCCACCAAAATTGAGTTAATGTTACAGATGGATGTCCTTGCATCAGAAATAACCAATTCTGTCACAACTGTGTCTTCCTCTCCCCCATTTATATTTCCCACACTTCTACTCTCACTCCCTCCTGCAGGCAGATTGAGGAAAGAGTTCCCCTCATCCTCACCTTCTACTCATCATCCTCCACATTCAGTGGATCACCCTCCATAATTTCTGCCGCCTTCAACATGATCCAGTACTGGAAACATATTCCCAACTCCTCCCCTTTCAATATTCCAAAAGACTCATTCACTCTATGACTCACTGATGTGCTGCCATCATTCCCTTTCTCATCAGAACTTGTCATGCAACGTCTTCCCTTTTACCTCACACTTTCCACCCTGCAGTGACCTAAACAGTCATTCTGGGTAAAGCATCAACTCACTCCCATTTCTTCCAATCTACGGTGTCACATTCGGTACTCATGATGTGGTCTCCTCTACATTCCAGAAACCAAACTCAGATTGGGTGACTGCTTTACAGAACACATCCATTCCAGTCGTCTGTCACTTTAAGTCTCTATCCTACCCTCACTCAGATTTTGCGTCTTTGGTCTCCTACACCATTCTAATGAAGGGAAACATATGATTGAGGAACAGCAACTTGTAGGCATATTGCGGTACTTGGGACTTGATATTAAATTCAACAATTTCAGGTAACTAACTTTTCCTGCTTGTGTCAGAACGAGCCAGTTCAGATGTTAGTTCATCAGCCTCTAACATGAACTCAGTTTTTCTCTCTCCACGTATGCTTGCATTCTCCCTTTTCCAATTCTGTTGAAGGACCAATGATATGAAACATTAACTTTGCTTCTCTTTCCACAGGAGCTGCCTGGCCTACTGAGCATTTCAAGTACTTCCTGTTTTTACATTCCTTTGAGTAGAAGTCATCAACTAAGTTTCACCTGAGGCTGAGGATCCAAGGGCACAGCCTCAGAATAAAGGGACATCCCTTGAAAACTGAGATGAGGAGGAATTTCTTCAGCCAGAGGGTGGTGAGTCAGTGGAATTTGATGCCACAGAGGGCTGTGGAAGCCAATTCATTGGGTATATTTAAAGCAGAGATTGATCGGTTCTTGATTGGTATACGGATTAAGTCTTACGGGGAGAAGGCAGGATAATGGGGTTGAAAAAGAAATCAGCTATGATTGAATGCTGGAGCAGACTCAATGGGCCAAATGGCCTAATTCTGCTCCTATATCTTATGGTTTTATGGTCTTTTAGTCTTCATGAAGGCCTCTGCGTATAAACTAAAATCTGAAAGATTGGGTAGGAGAGAAATTCCAAAATATTTCACTAATTGTCTCTCTCAGTTCATTCTGAGTCTCAAACTTCCTTTATAGGGTAGGGAAGTAATTCTACTCTCTAAGTTAGCTCAAACTGTTGGTTGTCTTGGCTTTTTAAAGAAACTGCCAAGTTATTTCATAGAAGCCTAATTTAAAACAGCAACAGCAAATTGAAGAATGAGGTGAGAGGAAGGATCAAGGTGTTGGGTTTTATGAAGAATCTTAGAAGAGGAAAGTGAGATGGAGAAGTGAATGGGTTTGAGGATAATATTCTATGCTACTTGGACATGGTGTTTAAAGCACGGTCGCTAAGAGTGGGGAGACGGGACAGATGCACAAAAGGTGCAATGAGTTTGAGAAATGTTGTAGAATGGTGGAGATTATGAAAATGGGAGGGACAGACCATGAAAGGTTTGGACGCGAACAAGTATTTTGAAATTGAACCATTTTGATAAGTATTTGTACCTTATCAACATCAGCCATCAGAACCACAGAAAGTTGCATGAATAGCTCATAAGTTTAATCTTGAAGGAGCTAAAAGCACATTGAACTTAACAACACAATCAGAAGAACTAATTTTGCTCAACTGGTTAAGTTCTTTGTGTGAACTGGTGTCTTCTTTGAGTGGAAAGCCTGTTTGTCCTTATGAAGGCTTTTAATGGCTGACCAATATAGGGTACAGGGATGGATGAGCTGTGTCACATACAGTAAACAGCCAGAAGAAGAGCTGAGCCAGTTTTCAATATATTGCCAAAACGGTCAAGACAGAACTCCAATTTTTGGCTTCTGCCAATTTTACAGCAGAACTGGGAAGAAAGTGTAGCACATAAAAGCTGAATTAATCTTTCATTTCCCTGCTCCATCCAAGATGTTTACACTGATTTAGCCAAGTAAATCTGAATCATGTGTAAATAACAGTTAGATTGTCCTATTTTGTTTATTCACACTCCTGTATTGCGCCATTGTTATATTTTATGAAAAGATTTATATAAATGCCAGCTAAGCACATATTTCACTATTTGTAGTTTACCAACTTCAGACACTAAGTTTCTATAGATGACACAGAAACCACTTGATACTTCAAAACAAATCCTAAACTAGCAATTGTACTTGGGTCAACATCTAGATAAGAAGCAGTTTAATTTTACACTGGGAGAAGCAAGGCTGCCACTGTGAGACCTGTTACAGCCAATGTCTGACCAGATTCCATGTGGGATTCATGGAGCCAAAACCATTGCATTTGGCACAGAGGTCAGCAAAGTAGATGGAATTAAAGGCCACTCTTGTGGCAGGAAGTCATCTTGCTCCACTAACAGTGAGCTCTAATTCTGCAAAATATATCTAGTCCATTCAGGAGTTTTCCCTCTGTTCCACCACATAATTCTATCATGTCAAGTGGAGTTTATTGTATTGTGCACAAGTACAGTAAGGTACAGGTACAATGAAAAACTTGCTTGCAGCAGCATCACAGGCACGTAGGTACAGACAACACATAGAATATAGTCCATTACCTTTCAGTGTGGACTAACAAAAATTAACACTAAATTAAGACCAGGAATTTTCCTGGAGCTGTTCCCACTCCACCACCAAGACCTTTGTCGGAAGCCCCATTTATACATCTGTTGAAGCTGTAATGGTGAACTGAAACTAATTCTAGATAAATATTCTTTCTTCTGCAGACGTATGCATCATAATCCCTCACATTCCTAGTCAACAGACAGCAATCAGAGGGCAAACTTACAACTTTACACCAAATGTGCTAATAGTTATGAAGGCACTGAAATCCATTTTCTTGGAAAAAAAAGGGATCAAGGAGATTAATGGGCACGATACTGTCAGTGTTCGAGCAACACAGAAACTGTTGTGGACAGGTGTGTAAAGCAAGATCTATTCCAACTACCAGTCCCTGTCACAAGCCAGGGCATGTTTGCAGATGTCGGCCCCTCTCATATTGTCTGAAGCATTTCTTTCATCTATCAGTCCTTTGTGCAGCTTTTCTTGTGGAAAGCCTCACTGGCAGCTTTTCTCTCAAGCTTGAGCCTGTGTCTCAGTGTTGGCTTTGATATTCTCAATCCCTTTCATTGCATCATTCGCTGTTTACATCTGGCCTCAGTTTCTGCTGCTGCTCAGCCCCTGGACTGCTGTGTTCATGGACAGTGTGTGCAGCCCAACACACAAATCCCTAAGCTGATGTGCCTGGAATTACACTTACTTTTCTTCTAGACTCGTTCTTTTTAATATGTCGACAAAAACACACATGTAGAGAAAGCAAAACTGCAATGCCTGCTAAATATGAAAACAAAAGACAATGTCAAAGTATAAATTAATCTAATTACAATAAATCAATCTAACCAGCAGGTATCAAGTCAGGAAGGGTGAAGTCTTAGTTTTTGTCTACTGACTTAAGAACTTTAGAAGGAGGAGCAGGAGTCCCTAAGCCCTGCCCCCCATTCAATAATATTGTGGCTGATCCTCTACCCAAAGTTCATTGGAGTCAAAAAATCTATTTGAACATAGAATAGTACAGCACAGGAAAAGGCCCTTTGGTCCACAATGTTGTGCCAAACTAATTAAACTAGTAATTAAATGCCTAACTAACCTAGTCCCTTCTGCCTACACAATGTCCATTCTCTGCACATTCATGAGTCTATCTAAAAGCCTCTTAAATGCCTCTTTTCCCTCCTATATATTGGGGTTCCCCTCTTCCTATCTTCAGTCCTGAAGAAGGGTCCTGACCTGAAATGTTCACTGCCTGCTTTTCTCCACGGATGCTGCCTGGCCTGCTGAGTTCCTCCAGCATCATCGTGTTTTTCATCTAGATTCCAGTGTCTGCAGTCCTTTGTTTCTCTCTTAAATGCCTCTATCGTATTTGCATCTACTACCACCCTGGCAGCGCATTCCAGGCACCCACCACTTGGGTTCAGGTCTGTCACTATTGGGGTTGTTATTGCTGAACCTAACATTCCAGGTCCCAGGGATATCATGGGGTCGAAGTTGACTGAATGGTTTCTTTTAAGTTTGGATATCACACAGGCTTTATATCCCATCCTATTGATTTCTGTCTTGAATATACTCACTGACTGCGTCCCCTGGGGCAGAGAAATCCAAAGATTCATGGGTCTCAGAGTGAAGGAATTTCTCTACAAATCAGTCCTAAGAGATTGACTCCTTGTCCTGAGATTATGCTTCCCAGTTCTTGATCATACAGCCTTTCAGTATCTACACTGCCAGTCCCAATCAGAATATTTCAATGGGATTCCCTCTCATTCTTCTAAACTCTGGTGATTGTAGGACCATGCTACTCAACCTTACCTCATATCCCAGGGATCTTCAAGGCAAGTATATCTATCCTGAGGCCAGAACTGCACGTACACCCCAAATGAGGTCTCATCCCCGCAGATAGTCTTTATTCCTTTACTCCAACTCCCTTGCAATCGAGGTCAACATATCATTTACCTTCCCAGTTGCTTGTTTTCCTTCCAAGATAACTTTGTGCATCCTATTTTCCTTTCCACTAACTGATTTCACACCGGGTTTTTTCCAGATATTTATTTTACCCCACTATGTCTCCAGATACCCTGCCATCTCAATCACACAGCAATCTTATGTGTGAGCTTAATTTATGAATCTAGATAGGCAATTCAAGAACTAAGGCTACTTCTGCCTTAATCTTCTGTCCACACTTAGTTACTTTTCAGCAAATATAGGCATTGAGGTTGAATTTACCTGTGCTATGTCAATGTCCCATCCCCCTAAAGCTGAGTTGAGATAATTCAACAAAAATCCGGAAATGAACTTGGTCTGCACTGCTCAGTGACATCTTGCATCCTGATTACTTACTAAGCTGCTTGGAGAGTCAATGGAGATTTTGCAGAAAGAAAATAGCTGTATGCATCACAGCATTATTTTTGGGCGTATCATCCAGTAGATTACAGCAAAGAATCAGTGGCACAGGATTACAGTGATCCAAACAGCTCTGGTTTTGTTTCTAACTCAATTTACCGCATTGTCGTCTATGGCTCAATGGAGTTCTTTACACACATATGTGAAGCTTAAAAAACAGCCATGCAAAAATTGCTCAAGCTCATGATCAGACAGCCACACTGATATTTAATGAATAGTTAAAGTGATGACTCCCACAGTCTCATCGTCATGGCAGCAGGATCATTAATCAATCAACAACCAGACAAACAGTCGTACGCAGTAAAATATTCAGGGGGATTCCCAGACAAGGTTAAAAACACAAAAGAATGCAAATACACAGAAGTTAATTCTAATGCATTATTTTAGCTTTATTTGCAGGTTTATCTTATTCTACTACAGACTCTGCTTCTGCTTCTTAGCTCTGCTTGAACTTATGCCCTCTTCCAGAACATTGATCTAACACTACAGAGTTACCCTCACCCAGCATTGTGGAAAGCTTTATTATTGCAAGAGAGATTTAATACTTTAAGTATTTAATTGCTCCAGCAGGGTTCAGCACTGAAAGTGTGTTAAAGTATTAAACAACAGACATTTCTCCAGAATAAAACACAAAATTTCTATTCTTTTTACAATTTCCAAAGTGACAAGTAAAATAGATTTTAGATTTTTTTTTAATTGAAAGGGTTTCTTTAAAGCATGTTTTTTAAACTATCATGTTAAAGACCTGGACTCATTAGCTGAATTATAATTTTATTTTAATCAAACTAAAATATCTTGTACTGCTTCCTACAGGGTAATTATTTGACGTTTCCAAAGGATAATTAATACATACTGTATTTTAACTTCGGTAGTAATTCCAACCATCACACATAATTCACTTTACAATTTAAGCTGAACAATAAGGGAAAATATCTATTGCTATTTCATTGCCACAAGCTGCAACTGATACCACATTAAAACTATTGGATGCAACATTAACTCATTGAGAAATGAGGAATTGATGGAGTCGGTTGGTAGGCTGGTTTTCCATCACAGAATATTACTCTCCATTGACTGGGAATACAAAGAGACAAGTGGACATGGCAATTTATGTAGAGCTAATTATATCAAGAACATCAATTCTCACCTATTATACTTTTATTCAAATACAAGATGAAGAGGCCAGGCCAGCATTTATTATCCATCCCTAAATGCCCTTCTTGAATGTTGATGAGGATACTTCATAGTGCTTTGGGTAGGGAGTTCCAGGATTTAGACCCAGCAATGATGAAGGAATCTGCTTACACTGCAGACTTTTTGAACAAATGTTAATTTTCTTCTGCATGCCTCTGTGAGCAACTGTATGTTCGAGACCCCAGTTCATCCATCAGACTGCTGTTCATAGAGAACTGCAGCTAAGTAAACCTGTGCCCATTCCCACCTCTGTCACATTATTTTAAAAATACATTTATCAGTGAACTGTAAATTAGAACTGGTACAGTGACAGAGTGAAATTTCTACTTACATGACTATTGCATGGAAATCACCATTGGTGGCACCGTTGATAACATAGGAGAGAAGTCTGATCACCTCCTCATCTGCAGTTTACATATCCTTCCATGCACTGTGAAGCTGGACTCCCTATTGAATCTAGCATGGCAGTGAAAATTTCTTCCTGTGCCAGCAGTCAATTGCTGTTGATTACCGTGCCTGGAATAAATGGTCTGTGAGACTCAGCATTCATTTCATCTTGTCAGGTAAACTGCCCCAGAGTCCTGAAAAGCTTTATTAATTGGTATCGCTGATCAATCCATGAAGATATTTTTACAGTAAAGCTCATAAGAAGCAATAGAGCTGCAGTTTAGTTTTAGAGCAGGAAACCTGGTGTCTTTGCCCAGATCAGTCTATATGTGACTTCTCTGTTACAGTAACAAAACTGACTGTTAACTGCCCTCAGAAGTAGTTCACAATCTGCGTGCTTGCTTCAGATAAGAAACAGAAAGTGGACAATAAATGTTGACCTTGCTGGTAATGCTTACATCCTGAGAATGAAAAGAAACAATCTGATTAAGAAGCTTATTTCATCCACTCACCTACAGTAGGAACCTTTCATATTATAATAAATAGATATTTCATTCTCAATAATCTGCCTCCAAATCTAGGTGGGAGTCTGCTTCTGTGGCTGCAATATGTTCTGGCAGAACATGAACATTTTTTATGCATTGTGATTAATGAGGTAACTAAAACAGATCCTAACATTAGAAGCAAGAAGTAGGAACAAACATGAACTAAAGAGAAACTATATTTGTTTTCACAGACAGGCATAGATTTTCCATCTTTTATTGCTTAAAAATTGGCCAGCTGGTCATGTCCAGTCTACTGAAATTGCACAGGGGTTTTGCCCTAAAGTATTTTTTGGTGAGGGTCTCATAATGTTAAAAGGCTTCCAGAAGTAAAAGAGTGGAGCTCACAATGCTTGACATAATGGGCATCCATATAAAATAGTCAAGCTGCATTGCTTGGCAGCTGCTCCAAGGGAGAATATAGTTAACATGACCTGCCAGGAATGTCTGTGATGTATATAAGAAGTAATCATTTTCTTTGTATCTACAATGTTTTCACCGCTTTGCTTCCTATTATGGTGCCTTCTGTTATGAAATCCGTGTTCCATCCACCTGCCATTTGTAAGGAAGTCACATGTGGTTTCTCATTGAATAGAAGAGCAATGGAGAAGGTTATAGCATCCACATGATGCTATTCTCACCAACCACAGTACTCTACCTCCAGCTGGCCAGGAGCTGTTCTCCTGAGGTTGCACTTGACTAAAAAGGTCACTAGAAATTTGAGCCACACACTTCAACTTGACCTAAGACCCATCTCTACATCAGGCACAACATGGCCAACCCTGGAAAGGCCTTAGCTAATCTGAACATTTATATAGTTCAAGCTGCCAATGAAGGGATCATTAACATTAGTCAGCTTTGCACTGATGTTCCATTTGTTAAAAGGCATTAGTTCCAGCAGAATCTTAAAGCACAAGGAAGGCCATTCAGCCCATCTTTGCTAGAGCTATTCAATTAGCCCAATGCTCCTGCTCTTTCCCTATGGCTCTTCAGCTGTTATTACTTTTTCGAGTACTTGTCAAATTTCTTGGGAAAATCACATCTGAATCTGTTTGACCTCCCCATCAGCAGTCCATTACAGATCATAACAACTTCCCACATTAAAATAAAATTACCTGGTTCTTTTACCAATTGCTTTAATTCTATGTCCTCTGGTAATCAATGCTCCTGCCAATGGAAATACTTCCCCTATGTTCATTCTATCAAAGCTTTCTATAATTTTGCACAGTTCCATACAATCTCCCCTTAATCATGTCTGCTCTAAGGAGAATAATCTCTCCACATGACTCAAGTTACCTCATCCCTGCTACTGTTGTATTGAATTCCCCATAGCCTTCTCCAGTGATATCTTTTCTAAAGTGCTGTGGGCAGAATTGTACACAAAACTGCTTCTGAGACCTAAACAGTGACTTATAAAAGTTTAGAAAACTTCTTTCTCTTTATGTTTGTTTACAAAACCAAGGAGCCCAAATGTTTTTCAACAACCTCTTCTCCATTATGCACACATATGACCAGATCTTCCCATTTCTGCAGATGCTTCTTCTCAATTTCTTGTCAAAGTACATCAATTCACATTTTTATACATTAAATTGCACCTATCACTTTCAAATTTTTGCACTCTTCACCTCTTTTGATAGAGTTGTGTAGTGAAGATCTTTTTAAAACCCTGTTGAGTGCACAGTTCCACGCCGTTAACCCAAAGACAAGGAAGGAATAAAAGTCAAAATGGTACCTGATTAGGTGGGTTAACTTGGAAGTGGAGTTGCTCCCATAGCTTTGTCCTTCCAGGTGGTAGGGGTTGTAGATTTGGGAGATGCTGTTGAAGGAATCTCTGCAAGTTGTTGGAGTGTGTCTTGTGGATTGTACAAGCAGCATCCATGTGATCTCATTTCTGTCCCTACAATGACCTGATACTTTCATCCAAGGTTCAGACCAATGTGTGGAAGGGATGGAGTTAAGATGGCAGAAGCCTTCCCATTGGGTTCTTTGACAGCAGACAGTACTTTCACCTGCCACCTTCTGGGTAGAGAATAGTGAGAATGATTTATAGATGTCACAGAGTCAGAGAATGGATACAGGGCCCTCAACTCACTGAGTCTGCGCTGACCATCAAGCACCTACTTTACATTATCCTACCCTAATCCCATTTTGTTCTCCCCTACATTCCCATTATCTCTCCCCTGATTATATCACTCACCATTACTGTAGGGGAATTTACAGTGGCCTACCAACCCACAGGTCTTTGGGATGTGTGAGGAAACTGGAGCACCCAGGGTACACCCGCGTGGTCACAGGGAGAATCTGCAAACTCCACACTTACAGCACTAGAGGTCAGGATTGATCGTGAGTCATTAAAGCAATAATGTAAAAGGGGTTGAATCGTGTTTATTTCCACTGAATTATTTTTCTCCCTCATAAAGTACTCAGCTGCATGTTTAACACTCTTGCTTCTTCTTTCCTTTCCTGAATCACTGTTGCTGGTGTTATTCTGCAGATCACGACTCAATTGTCACAAAGTTTTCAAAGTATGTCGGAGTGTTTTTTTTATAATTCATGGGTGTAAGCTGAATGTGTTGAAAGGAGCTTATCAAATAATGTCAGCTTATTATTGTCAGACTTTCCACCAATTATTTATGTATTCAAATCCAACTCTGTTACTAACATCATATAATATTTCTTTCCCTGTCAATCAAGGGTAGATGTTTACAGTTTTGCTATGTAGCAAAGCTGCTGGAGTTGTCACTGCTGGAAGTGACTGACTGACTGACTTCAGCATGATCTTATTGTGTTTTATTTCTTGAATGTTTTTCTAAGGACAACTACTTCATGTTGGACTGAAACCTTTTACATCTCCTCTCCATTGAGCTCCTTAAGCTGTTAATCAAAAGTAAAGCTAACAGGAGTGACTGTGGATTTGTTGAGAAGGGTTGTATCACTTTTAGCAATACACTAAAACATGGAAAGGATGAGTTATACTTCAATTGTTATGTCAATTGACCTGAATATCCATTAGGTAAAGATAGCCCACCATGGAATGCCAGCAGCAACTTCACACTGTAGTGACGTTAGTGAATGAATAACAGCCATACAGAACAGGAAGATTCTTCATTCAAACCCAAGGGCCAATTCTTGGACATGCCTCATAAAGGTGAACCTGGCAATATACAATTATTTGACTGTTATATTAAATGTTCCAGCTGAAATGGTGCATATTCCAGGGACCTGATGGTGATGAAAAGATGTCTTATTGCTCATTGATGCTGCAAGGATCACTGAATACCAAAATGTTTTACATCCAGGATATGTCGTATACTTTCTCCAGCATGTTTCTGCAGACACATTCACCCTGTGGGCGCCTCAGTGATGACATCGCCAGGGAAGTCATTATGTCTATGGCTGAACACTCAAGGTTGCTCAGGGACCTCGAGTGAAGAGGCAGAGATTTACTCATCATTGAAGAGCCTGCTGCCACAGAGTGTGGAGAGACACCACATCCCATTTAGACTCTGTGATGAAAATTGTGCTTGCAGGCTCAGGTTTTCCAAGACTTTTGTCACAGAGCTATGTCAATCATGGTGCAAAAACCTTTGCCTGTACTCTCATGCTTGGACTGCTCTCTGAATGCAAGTCAAGGTCACCTGGACTCTGATCTTCCTTGCTAAAGGATCTATCCAAGCAGCTGCAGCAGGTTGCTGCTGAATCTCCCAATCTACTGCCCAGCATTTCTTCAGAGAGGTCACCCAAGCAGAGAGAAATGATTCCATATGTTTTGATTTTATTAAGGAACAAATGGTATCCCACAACCATTGACTGCATTCATATCCTTAGGAACTTCCCTTAATAACATGAAAGGTTTCCATTCCTTCAAGGTGCAGTGACTATGGATCATCAGAAGAATTTTCTCATGGTGAATACCATGTTTCTGGGAAGCATGCTCGACTCCTTAATCCTCTGGGTCTCTGTACAGCTGGATATTTTTAGCAGCCTGCACTGTCCATGGGGATGGATCCTGAAGGAAAGGACTTCCATAGCTCCTTATACCAGTGCACTCTCCAAGCACAGCAGCTGATTGCACATATAAGGAGAACCACATGGACCCATGGTCTTCTTCAAATGAGAGTCCTTTGCCTGCACCAATCCAAAGGCCCTCAGTGGTAACTGCCAGTCAGGTGCTCAGACTTCATCATTTTCTGCAGCGTCTCACACAGTCTTGCCAACAGTAGACAGAAGGCAGCGCTAGAGGAACAGCAGCTAAAGGTTCTGGTCACCACACTATAGGAAAGAAATGATAACGCTGGAAAGGATGCAGACGAGTTGACTGGGATGGAACATTTCAGTTATGAAGAGAGACTGGGGAGGCTGAATCTGTTTTTCCTGGAGTGGAAGAGGTTGAGAAGGGACATGATTGAGATATATAAAATAATAGCTCGGGTAGACTGCAAGAAACTTTCCCCATATCGAAGGTAGATAAAACTGGAGGATACAGATTTAGGGTAAAGACTTAAACAGGATCTGAGGAGGACATTTTTTCACCCAGAGAGTGGCAAATACCTGGAATGCACTGCCTGATAGAATGGTTGAAGCAGAGCTGCTGACAGCATTTAAGAAACATCTGGACAAGCTCTTCAATTGCCAAGGCATAGAAGGTTTGGGGTCAAATGCTGGAAGGTGGAATTAATCCAGATGGGTGCCCACTGGTCAGCAGGGGCCCAGTGGGCTGAATGGCCCATTTCCCTGCTGTATGACTCAATGACTCTTAGACCTGAGGACCAAAGAGCGGCAGGAGCAAGAAGAGCAGAAGGAAGGTGTGAGGTCCCTGCCAATATGCAAAGCCTCATCTCTCGGCAAAGCTGAGCCTGCCGACATTTTTCACATGGAATATAAGGGACTTCTTAATAGAGAAACACTTTTCTAAGAAACCTGCAAAATCATAGCAAATCCAGTGAACCTCTCCGCACTCTAATTGTTACCAATGATGCAGTACACTAACAAACGAGTAGAGGAATCTAGATAACACTTAATATTCCCTCACATCAACACACACAAAATGCTGGAGAAACTCAGCAGGTCAGACAGCATCTATGGAGGAGTCCTGATGAAGGGTCTCGACCCGAAACATCGACTGTTTATTTCCCTCCATAGATGCTGCCTGACTTTTGAGCTCCTCCAGCATTTTGTGTGTGTTGCTCCAAATTCCAGTATCTGCAGAGTCTCTTGTGTCTCCATACTCTCTCTCGCACTACTGTATAGATTTGCCTGCACTGACTGTAAGACATTAATAAAAGAGATTTTGGTCATTAATAAACAAAACGCTGATCCAATTACTGAAGACATGATGCCCAGTACATCCTTTCGAGCCTCTACCAACTGCAGGGAAAACTCAAGGAATGACTGGACAGGAAAAGCAGGATGGAGATCACATGCTATGGATTTCAGTCCAGGTATTTTTTCTCTATACCTGGGGAATGTAAAATCTCCAGGTACAGGGAAGAGAAACATTTATCCTTTTCACCTTGTTTAAAGAGGGGGCGATTGTGTCTCTGATAACCTAATAGCCAGTGGCAGGTAAAATAATGGAAGTCATACTGATGAGTAGGATAAAAGGGTAGTTACATAGAAATTGTGAAATAAGAATAATATTTTTCTCCTTTGAGGAATATGTGCAAAAGTATTAAAATGAGATTAGAAAATTATGCCACTTGTAAATCTTGACTTCTTATAAATAAATATAACCTTGGAATCCTCCAGGATAAAATTTATTCGGGTTTTCAAGAAGATTTTAGCAAAATATTTTTTTCTCTGGTCAACTAAATATTCATTTAAATGCCTTTGATATTTTGATGACGAATTAGCAGTTCATGAAGGAACTGATGTGGAAGTGGTGTTGATAATTTTGAGTCTCCTCCAGCTTCATGTACATTAGGTTCACAAGCAGCAAAACATCAATGGGATTCCAAACCAACAAGCCACATTAAGATTTACCACTACTGAGCAATCCCTGTTATTAACCAGGTAAATTTGAGCTGGGAAAAAGGTACAAGTCAAAAGGGTTAAGTTTGAAGCCCAGATTAGGGAGCCCAGGGGAGCAGAGATTGGAATTTCACCTCCACATACCGGCAAACCTTAATGCAGCTTGTTGGTTTGGGATGTCCATTGGGATTTTGGCATCAGAATACTTGCACTTGGTGGTTCCAGGTAACCACAGGGTTATAAGATTACCTAGAGTTCCAACCCCTTAGTTATAGCCACTTAGGAAGAGAAAGTTGCAAGGAAGGCAACAAAAAACCATCCCCTTTACTCTTCTCCAGGAAATGTTTCATTGAACCCAGTGATGATAAATCACTGAGTACAGCAACAGAGGAAGAGGTCATTCAGCCCAACAGTATTCAATTAGCCATACTTCCCTGCTCTTTCCTTAAAGACCATTAGGATGAATCAGCATCTGCTCTGTGACAGAGTAAGGGAATCTGCACTAGATAAAAGAAGAGACTAAAATGGATTGGAACAAAGAAAACAGCCAGATATAAACCAAAGGGTGTAGATGGATGCCAATACAAGACCAGGAATTCTAAGAAGCTAATGAGGAGATGTGATAAATAAGTAGATAGAAATAAAAATATAAAATTCAATCTGAAAAAATGTCCAAATTAAATATGTGCGCAGCAAAAAGGCAGTCAGGGAGGTTGACTGTCATCGATTGCTGGAGGGCATGTTGAAAGAATGAGTGGTTAATCATCAGGAGAAATGCAGGTCATTAACAGAGGGGTAGTCTGGCTTTATGGGATGAAGATCATGCCTGACAAATCTCTCCACATTCTTTGAATTCATGCTTATAACAAGCTTGGTGACAAGGGAAGCTCAGCAGATGTTGTTTATTTAAATTTCTGCTAAGCTTTTGATATGGTGCCACATGGGAGATTGGAACACAATCACAGAATTGGGAGACATTGAAGAGTGCATCAAAATAAAATCAGAAACTAAATGGAACATTAAATGGGTGATTGTGTGTGGAACCAGACTATCATGGATGGAGGCAATGAGGTGCCTCAGGACGTTGAGGTATTGCTAGAAACAATGTACATTAATGACTTGGACACAGGGACAGAAAGGAACTTTGCAGATAACACCAAACTGGGAGACAGTGTAATATACAGGGAATTGTTTGACTCAACTTGGAGGGAGGGTCATAGATTGGGGAACTTGGCAGATGAGTGACAGTTGTAATTTAATGTTGACAGCAGTAAAATTATGAGATTCCGAAAGGGTAATGAACAGTGACAACATAACCTAATCTATATTATTCTCCAGGACAGAGCACAGGAAAGGGATTGGGGTGGTGTTGGTGAGGGGATTACTATTGGGGAGACTATTGTAATCTTTGGCAGTAAGAAGCAAAGGTAATGTGTTGGGCTCTATACATAGAAGAAAATGTTATGAATTTATGAAGAGTGCTGCTCTGGCTCTGTCTGGATTACTGTGAATAGGTCTGGTCATCACCAGCATCAATGAGAGAGTCAAGTGATTTAATATATTCGGCAGGGACCTGCACCAGTATACAGGACACTACTGGGAGCATCTGCTGAAGAGGCAGCAAGTACAGTACCACAGTCCACTTACTGAGTCAAAAGGTTTTATTATCCTTCTAAATGATCCCTTTTAAAGGAAATCTGGTGTCTCATGCTGCCAACATTGTGACAGGATAGTTTAGTCGGACAATTAGTTGGTGGATTCCTGGAACCCAGGTTGTTGATGGTAGGAGAACTGGGGTCATGGATGCCCAAATGACTTCAGGAGCCCTATTTGGTGCAGGCATTAATCCTTCCTTCCCCAAGCTCTTGTGTAAATTAAAGGCCTGTGTGGTCTCTGTGATCCCAGATCTCACCTGCTTTCCAAGTGCTGTCATATACCTCAAGCAACACTGTGGCCAAGGATCACATACGGTAACAAATCAGCAGCAGTGCCTTTGTAAGCTTCAGTTCAGAAAGCTGGCACGGTAGTGTAGCGGTTAGCAGAACACTATTACAGCGCCAGTGACCCGGCTTCAATTCCAGCTGCTGTCTGTAAGGAGTTTGTATGTTCTCCCCGTGACTGTGTGGGTTTCCTCCAGGTCCTCCAGTTTTCTCCCACATTCCAAAGACATTCAGGTTAGGAAGTTGTGGGTATGCTATGTTGGCGCCGGAAGCGTGGCGACACTTGCGGGCTGCCCCCAGAACATTCTACGCAAAAGATGCATTTCACTGTGTGTTTCGACGTACATGTGACTAATAAAGATATCTTAATCTTATACAACCTAGACCAAGATGCAAACAGCCCTGAGATGGATATTGATATCATTCAATTTCAACTTACAACTGGTTCTTTCTAAGTTTCTGCATAGGGTGCCTGGTAAACCCATGTGTTGTCTGGCACAGCATTTACCAGCTCATCAATATCATCTGCAGGAGAGCTGGGAACTTGCCCAAAGTATTATACTGCAGATGCTGGAAGTGTGAAATAAAAACAGAAAATGCTGGAAATACTTAGCTGATCAAGCAGTATCTGCAAATAGAGAAACAAAGTTACCAAATCAAGAATTATGAGAAATTGGAAATGGAACAAGTTTTAAGCAAGAGTGAAATGGAGAAACCATAGAGGGAAGGTCTGTGATCAGGTGTAGAATGGACAGGATAATAGAAGTGATGACAGTGCTGTGTGAAGGAGGGTGTAGGAGTTGTAAACAGGAGGAGAGGCAAGAAATCTGAAATACCAGAAAAGGAGAGAGAGAAAAAATTGATAGAAAAGTGAAATGGAGACATGAGAGATTCTGCAGATGCTGGAATCTGGAGTTACACACACAAAATGCTGGAGGAACTCAGCAGGTCAGGCAGTGAAAAGTGAAAAACTAGACTGGAATGGTACATTATCCAAAACTATTGAGTTTGATGCTGAGACCTTATTATGTTCCAAGCTGGATGATGATGTGCTGTTCCTCCGGTTTACATTGAGCTGCATTGGAACGGCGCAGGAGGCCAATGACAGAGAGGTCAGAATGAGTAGGGATGGAGAATTAAAATGAAAGCTCAGGGTCACCCTTGTGGACTGGACAGAAGTGTTCTACAAAGCAGTCACCCAGTCCATGTTTAGATACTCCAGTGTGGAAGCTCCCCATTGTGAGCACTGAAAGCGTACTAAACAAGAGGTTCAAGTAAATCATTACTTCACCTTGAAGGAGTGTTTGGTTCCTTGAACAACCTCTGGCTGCATGGCAGGTGCTGTGAGAGGACAATTAGTTATTGGTGGAGGTGGATGAGTGGACCATAGCATCATGAAAGGAAGAATCCCTTCCAACTTGTGAAAGGAGAGGGGATATCATCATGTGAGATTCTGTCCTTTTTGATATGACTCCATGAAAGGATTACACAACTTAACCATGTTCCTGATTCTCCCTATGGCCAGGAGGCAATAGATTATATACTGTATATATTGTACTGAGGGCATCCACTGTGAACCTACTGAATATCCAGAATAATATCTGGTTTCATTCCTTGAACATTCAAATTGATGTCATCACCAGCAATGAATTCTCCATGGGAATGCCACCTTTGCAGGTAGTTGTCACTTTTTTTTATATAAGACAGTCCATTCCATGGAAGTCAGTAAAATCCTTGAACTGTTTCTGGGAGATAAAATGTTCCATGTCCTTTAGTTGCTCGTGACTCCACTTCAAGTGCCATCCTCATCAGCTGCCGCTGGTAAAATGGCATGGCCACAGTGGCAACTTTTGGGGTTTCTGAAGTCCCACACCACCAGGTTCAAGAACAACTACTTTCCTACAACTATCAGATTCTTGAACCGACCTGCACAAGCCTTATCCTAACTCGGCAACAGAACACTACAGACTACCTCTTGCATTACCATGGACTTGTCTCTGATTGTGCCTTTTTTTGCACTAACGTCTTGTGTTCGCACAGTCTTTTTTTTCACTGTCTTGTATTTATGTATAATTTATATTCTGTGTGTTGTCTGTACCTAGATTCCTGTGATGTTGCTGCAAGGAAGTTTTTCATTGCACCTGTACCTCACCAAAATTGTGCTCATGACAATGAACTCAACTTGACTTGACTTGGCTTCTGACAGAAAGCTCTTGCAGAATGGTGGATTAGAGGGGGTATGGAATATACTCCCAAGCAATTGTCTCCCTGTGTTGTCTGTGCCTTGCACAAAATTTGCTGTTCAGAAAGGAATATAAGTGGAATGTCCAGAGGAGAGGGATCTAGCTGTAGTGGCTTCTTGCACTCAGCATCATAAGGACTCAGAGGGAAGCACATTATTGAATGGGATGGAGATCAATTAGGAGATTGTTAGTATTACATTCTCCTCTGTCAAATCAAACTTTAATATACTGACTAAACTTCTATTACTACATCTATTACGACATCTCCCCAGCTTTCCTGTCTGCTCAGTCCTTCAATGACAAATCATCACTCAACCGATATTCTACTCCACCCTACCTGACCTGAGGGGCCAAATAAAAGAGCACAATTCAAGCATCAACATCTGATCTATATTTTTGCTTATCCACAGTTTTATTTCAATGTAATATCTTACTTTTCATTGCCATGATTCACTAGGGTGCTTGGACATTCATCTCATTATCTTGTTCTGCTGTTGCTTCAGTGTTACCTGAGCATCAGTCTTATGGGGAGAGACTGGCTGTTTTATTGTAACCAAGACCTATTGGTATTGATTCACCTCCTTTCTAATGCACTAGGTGTAGTGGGACAGACTCATTGCCATGAAAATATCCTGTGCAACTGTCTAATCATCCTGGTCTTCTGCCAGGAAGTCATTTGAGAATGGAGGAGTGGAAAGTTGAGGGGAGGTTGTGGGCCGAAGGCCAAAGAGCTGACTTTTGCTCTCATTCTTCTTTCTTTGCCACCTCCTTAGTCCAGACATGATGTGTGAGTGATGACCCTTGACATCAAGGCAGTATTTGATCAAAACTCCGGTAAAACTGAAGTCAATATGTATCCAAGGGAAAATGCTCCAATAGTTGCTCAAAGCAAGATGGTTGTGGTTGTTGGAAGTAATTCATCCCAGCCCCAGAATATCACTGCAGCGGTTCCTCTTGGCAATATCAGGGCAGCTTCAGCTGCTTCATCAATGACCTTCCTTCCATCATAAGGTCAAGGGACATTCACTGATGATTACACACTGCTCATATTCATTTGCAGCTCCCCAGCAATTGGAGCAGCCCATGTCTGCATGCAGCAAGTCCTAGACAACATTATGCTACAAAAGTGCCAGCAATGACCACCTCCATCAAGAGAGGATTTTATTCCCCGTCCTTTGACATTCAATGGAATTACCATCACTGAGCCCCACCCCATCCCCCCCCTTCCCCACACCATCAACATGCTGGGAGTCACTATTGAACAGTAACTCAGTTGGACCAGCCACATAAAATACAATGGCTACAAGAGTGGATCAGAGGCTTGGTATCCTGCCACCCCAAGGTTTCTCCACAATCTACAAGGTACTTGTCTGCATGACACCATCCAGGACAAAGGAATCTACTTGACTGACTCCTCATCAACCACACTAAATATTTCTTTCCTCCACCATTGGCACACAGCATCTGCAGTGTGTGATATCTACAAAGCCACCGCAGTTGTTCACCCAGGCTACTCTGACGACATCTCCAAAACCTGCAACCCCGACCACTCAGAAGGATGTGGGACAGCAAGTGCATGGGAACACCACTGACTGCAGGTTTCTCTTTAAGTTGTTCACCATCCTTATTTGGATGTATTTCACTGGTCCTTCATAGTCACAGGTTGGTGAGTGATGGCTACAGCGTGGAGCAGAGTTGGGATTTGACAATGTCTTGCTGATTTTTGATGGGTATTAGGTCATTAAACTTCTTGCACTACTGCATCCATTTCCTTTGGCCTTCGTTCCCGATGTTGACCTAGAGTATGACCTCCTCTTCCCACCGCCACTTGTGACTGTGGTGTTGGTGACTTCTGGGTCCCTGGAGGTGCAGTAAGATTGTCCTTTTCTTCACCCCATCCATTAAAATGTATGGAGTCCTACTGAACATTTGGCATACACGCTCTCTTTCCTGCACGACTGTGGCTTGCTGTAACCGTTTAAATCACTGGAGAAACTTCCACCATTGGATAAAGGTGTTAAGCATCTTCTCTTTAGGAGCTGCGAGCTTGGCTTCAAACAGCATCGACTAGTTACCAGTCATGCAGCGGATGTGCACTGAGCTAGTTAGTGCTGCCTGAAGGCTGAAACCATGATAATTAGGCAATAGCATGGATCTTGCATGTATCCTTCACTGATCCCACGTACATTAATCACACGCCATGATTCTTCCACACCCAGTGATTACATTGTACCTTTCTCACAAAGAGCTTCAGGGAGTTCACAAATGTTTTGCAGCTGCTCTGTTGGCTCTCTAACCTCATCATCTCCCTCATCCAAAGAGTCCAACACCTGTTTATCAGGCCTTGTGAGTTCCCTTATGTTTGAATCCTGCTACCAGTGTCCACTGTCACACAGATATTGTCTCAAATTGCTACCTGCATTATGTGAAGGCAAATGGTATATCTCAGACTGCTGCAGAAGAATGGTTAGCAGGAGCTTGTCATCGGTGAGAATGTTAACAGGGTCTATTGAAGTAAGGGGAGTGCCAAATAGAAAGTCCATTTGATAGAGTTACAGAAAAATAGGATGCTGGGCCTGAATACTGGACATCCTATTGAAGAGGTGAGGGTGATCGGGGGAGAGGTACCCTGGTTCTGAAATAAAGAAAGAGAACACAACAATTCTCTTATTAAGCCAGACATACAATAACTTGTGTTTATATATTGCTTTTAGTATGGTTAAACATCCCAAGATCCTTCACAAATTTGATGCTGAACCACAGGGAGTTATCAAGTAGATGACCAAAAGCTTGGTCAATGAATTAGATTTTAATGCTTAAAGGAGGAAATGCACTTGGAGAAGATGAGAGAAGGAATTAAAGAACTTAGGGCTTCGGCAACCAGAGGCAGGGCTACCAACAGTAGAGACATTAAATTTGGAGATGGTCAATAGAGCAGATTTGGAAAAGGCCAGAGATCTCAGAGGGTGTAGGACAACACAGAAATAGAAGAGGCAGAGACACACAGGCATTTGGAAACCGGACTTTTGAAATCAAGTCACTGAATTTCTTCCAGCACTGGTAAATGTGGGAGTGGGAGAGGTGCTTGCTAACATCACTAACAATTTTCACAAGGCCCCAATAGCTCCTTTGACAGACTTTCTTCCATGTAAACTCAGCCACCTGTAGTTCAAGTTCAAGTTCAAGTTATACTTCATTGCCATTCACCCATATGCTATAAAAACACATGGAAGAATGAAATGTCGTTTCCCCCAGACTCACACAACAGAGGACATGCATAGAACAGAGGACATACAATAAACGCAGACAAAAAAATTGTGCAAATACAAATAGTGCAAAAAACGGTATGTACAGAATACAAAATTAGTGCAGGGTTAGTGCAAAACCGAGTTGGACGAAGAAAATACAGAACTCAGTGTGTTGCACTAAATGTATAAACATGGTCAGCAGCAGCCAAAGTTCTTATACGCTGTTGTGCAAACCCGGGCTTTTGACGCGGCATTTGTCTGAAACTGCCTCCGGGGTATTCAGGAGCCTGACAGCCTGGGGGAAAAAGCTGTTGTACAGTCTAGTAGTTCTGGCCGGATGCTCCGGTACCGCTTGCCATACGGCAGTGGGAGGGATGAGAAGGGTCATCTATGATTCTGCAGACCTTGTGTGTGCATCATGTGTTATAGATATCCAGGATGGAGGGAAGAGGTACCCCAATGATCTTTCCAGCTGTACTTGCAATTCTCTGCAAAGTCTTACGGTCAGAGGTGTTACAGTTACCATACCAGGCAGAGATGCAGCTGGTCAGGACACTCTCAATGGTACCCCTGTAGAATGTGGTGAGGGTGGGGGAGGGCAGGTTTGCTCTCTTCAGCCGCCATAAAAAGTGGAGATGCTGTTGTGCCTTCTTGGCGAGGGAGGAGGTGTTGATTGACCAGGATAAGTCATCTGCTATATGTATTCCCAAGACCTTATAACAGCTGACTCTCTGTACAATGATGCCATTAATGCACAGGGGTGAGTGGTCAGCCTGAGCCTTTCTAAAATCCACAGTCATCTCCCTTGTTTTGTCCACGTTCAAGGAGAGATTGTTGACTGAAAACCAATCCACCAGCCTCTCCACCTCCTCTCTGTAAGCTGTTTCATCGTTCCTGCTGATGAGGCCCACCACTGTTGTATCATCAGCAAACTTGATGATATGGTTGGAGCTTAAGTTGGCAGAACAGTCATGGGTCAGCAGTGTGAACAGCAGTGGACTGAGCACGCAGCCCTGGGGGACTCCAGTGCTCAGCCTGGTGATAGTTGAGATGGTATTTCCAATGTGAACTGACTGTGGCCTTTCAGAGAGGAAGTCAAGAATCCAGTTGCAGGTGGAGGTGCTAAGGCCCAGTAGGTGTAGCTTCCTTTTGAGGTTCTGTGGGATGATAGTGTTAAAGGCTGAGCTGAAGTCTATGGAGAGCATCCTAATGTAAGTGTCCTTTTGATCTAAGTGAGACAGGGCCAGGTGGAGGGCAGAGGACACTGTATCTTCAGTTTACTGATTGGGGCAGTATGCGAACTGGAGGGGGTCTAGGGAGGGGGAGAGAATGGATTTGATGTGTTGCAGGACTAGCCTCGCGAAGCACTTCATGATGATTGGTGTCAGTGCCATGGGGCAGTAGTCATTTAGACAGGTTACAGGCATCTTTTTAGGCACTGGTATGATGGTGGTAGATTTTAAACATATGGGGACAACTGCTTGGCTCAAAGAGACGTTAAAGATGTCGGTGAATACATCTGCCAGCTGGTCTGCGCAGTCCCTGAGCACACGGCCAGGTATATTATCAGGTCCCGCTGATTTCTGAGGGTCAACCCTGGATAATATCTTCCTCACACTAGCTGAGGACAGACAAAGTACCTGGTCACTGAGCGGAGGAGGTGTCTTGCTCACAGGTTCGTTGTTAAATGCATCAAACTGAGCATAAAAATCATTCAGTGCATCTGGGGAGGCTGCAGTGTCTGGATCTGAATGTCAAGCTCTGTTGCAGAAAGCTCTGGTGTCTATCTGAAAGTAGTCCTGTGCAACAAATTCAGTACAGTTCTGCTTGCCAACAAAAGCTGTGGAAGAGGAAAGTCTACCCACTGATAAAAGCATTTGTATTACAGCAAAGTTGGAAATGCTTTAAGTTTTTCCATATTTTTAAATTTACTACAATGTCTCCCCCATCACCTCTCTCTTTGTTGCTACATCTCCAAATATTCTGTAAATTAGCTGACCCCATGAATTCTGGGGATAGAGGGGGATCAGCCACACAGGCCATCAACAGACAACTGCTAACTTCTTTGGTCTTTGCCTTATGAAGTTCGAATATTTCTCCATCATCTGGATTTGTAGCTTATAAATGATAACTAATTTATAATTACTAGTGAACTATCAAATTTGTAAACATCAATATCTTTTGAACATTGGAGTAATGGGGGTTCATTACTGCATCTTTTAATTCATCAACAGGGATTACGTTTGATTTATCAAGCTGGTCAGAGGCTGCTTCTCTCCTAACTCCTAACTCATTTCCACCATATTCTAAGGACAAGGCACAAGTCGGGAGCATGATGGATTACTTTCCACCTGCCTGAATGAGTCCAGCTCCAACAGTGCTCTGGAATTTTGACACCATCCAGGATAAGATAGTTAACTTTATTTGTACCCTATTCTCCAGGATAAATAATCATTCCCTCCATGAGTAGCCAACATGCCTTTCAGTAATTCGCCAGAGCTGTTTCAACATACTTCCCAAACCTGCAACCTCTACCACTTCCAAAAAGACCTTAGTTGAATGTGTGCCCTCTTTCAGCTGGCATGACTTCACTGGGCATACATAGTGTGTCGTGGGTACAGTTCTCATAGTGATACAGTTATGGCACAAAAACACATGCTCAAAACTTCACTGTGGGTGGATTGAAGTAAGACTCCTCAAATTAGGGTTGCAAAATAGGCAAACATTCCCCAGATGCTGGTTGACAACCCATCTGGCATCTTTTGTCCCACCTCACAGGGGCATCATGGGTTTAATATTCTTTGGAACTCCTGTAAGACTTACTCCATGTTGGTCCACAGAGTCACCTGTCACTTTTTCTTAAAAAAATAAGTGTTTTCTTAATTGCTCATCTTTCAATACTGTGACTGTGCCCTGCGCAACATTGTTCATGGTATTTGTGCCAAGTGATTCATTTCTTATTTGCTTTTTGTCTGTCACTACATCTTTTACAGGTTCTACAATATACACAATTGAGCACTTACAGTCATTCATAGAAAATGTCAATGAGAAGGTGTTGAACATTGGTATACAATGCTCTTCAAGATTTAATCTGACATACTAATCCTTTAATGCAATCAGTACTTTTATTGGTAATTCTCACCTTCTCATTTATTAGAGGAAAGACTTTCCTTCACAGCAGGAGCCCAGCAATTACATCCCAACCCAATTTAGAAGTGTTAATGCAATAAATATTTTATTTGCAAATGTCCAAGATGCCATGTGTGATGAGTTTATTGGAGTTTATCCGTTTAGCTTTCAATAAACAATGACTTCATATACAAGTGAGATCTTCCTGTTCAGCTTTTTTAAATGGATTAGAAATCTCTTTCACCTTTAGTTTATAGATAGACTCTTACGCTCCTTGCACATTGCTCTTGTGGCATTGCTCACAGTGCTCTAGAGATTTCATTGTTACAAGAGGTGAGAGCTAGAGTGCAGAATACACAGAAGAATAAACATCTCTACTTCTGCATTTTGGGGAAAAAACTTCAGAAGAAATCTCCTTAGATAGAGTAAGCATTTCATAATTGAAAATAATTGAATACTTTGGGTTGATTTTCATCTCTGTCAGTCCCTATCTGAGCTAATTCGTGTGATACAATGGAACAAGGAAAGATGGCAGAGAACTATTTTGCTGGATCTTTGGCAAGTTTTCTTCCACGATTTCCTGATGAAAAGAAAATTGCAGGTAGTATCTGTCCCATGCAAGTGAGAATATCAGGATATATTGTAACTAGGTACAAGCAATATAATTCCATACTACTTGATATTTCACTTTTGTAGAATACTCAGCACGACCTGAAGGGTGCCAAGGGGTGCCTGGCTATGTTGCATTATAACCATGGCCAATTTGAAAAATGATATCTAGAGTGCAAAACGTCTAGAGTAATGAACATCTCCATTGGCTGGAAAATGCCATGGTTTTGTAAGGAAGTATGTAATTAGAGATCTTTCTTTTTGGAGCCTGATGTGTCCACGGTAAAGGTGGGTAGTCAGATATATCAGCTAAAAATCAATAGCCATTATCCATTTGTGCTAATGTCTATTTCAAAGGTGCCTGTTTTAGGCTCTCAAGAGCTCTTTTTATTTCAGCCAAAAACAATCGGGTTTACTCATTTGGTCTTTCCATTTCTTCTGCAATTGAATATTGAAATTTAGTATCATGGAAAATATCCCAAATCCACAGCCACAAGCCAAGAGACAGGAGCTGGGAGTGAATTTCAGATTACCACTGTCATTGAGAAGTGGGATTACAAATTTTGGTGGTGCAATTTATTAGCATCTGGACTGTCAACTGAATTTTTGTTGTCCAAACAGTAGCTTGTGTACTGTGAGATCTGTTCTGAAACTCTAATGGTACAGCTAAGATAAGATATCTTTATTAGTCACATGTACATCGAAACACACAGTGAAATGCATCTTTTGCATAGTGTTCTGGGGGCAGCCTGCAAGTGTCGCTACACTTCCGGCGTCTACATAGCATAGCTTCTTTACACTTCTCACCTTATCATACCTCCTGATTGTATTTGAGCGATGATGCAAAATGACACAGGATTTGGTACTTCTTATGCCAAGGTGCACCCACTTGGTTTAACAGAGGATTAATGTAAGGGTATGTTCTCATAGGAAGCACATCCAGTAGCATGGCTAAAATCAGATGGAAATTCAGGCCCATTTGAATAGTGGAATGGGAGTGTGGGACACAGGTAGCGAAGGATGCAGAGTCATTGATACAGGTGTGGAAAGGGAGGATCTCAGACAGGAGCTGAGTGGGGCCAAGGGATCAGAGGTCAGAACGAGGATCAGATACTAGAGGAAGAGTGACTGAGTGGAAGAAAGCTGGAGGGGAGGACTGCTGAAGGAGGTGGTTGGGAAACAGATTGGAAGTCAAGAGGTAATTGATAGAGTGATAAAGGAGAGGACTGGAAATTAAGGGATGAGATTCATCCTAGCTCTTCATTTGGAAATTACAAAGCACCCATTTGGTGTCAGTACCTATATACCAAATACACACAGTGCTGGCACTAAGTTCTTCAATCCAAACCAAAGTTGCAGTGTAGATGGCTCAAACAGTTTTTTCTCCCCTATTTACAGAAACACATGGGCCTCAGTTTCTCCAAGGCCCCAGTAGAAATGTGGTAGAATAAGAGTTCCATCCCTTCATTGATAAAATCACCAGCTACGCCCTTGTTAATTGCCATCAGTATGAGCTGCAGAACTTGGGAAAACATCTCACATTTAGAGTTTACCCCATATGAGACCAAGAAAATGTGTGCTAATGGCTGCATTTAAATACCAGTAATAACTTAAGATAATCACAACAAATCTACATTGCATAATGTATATGAAAAATCTGTTGCAGGTCAGGGAGTCCCAGGTTTAGTAGTGAGGGGTGGCCATCCATCTTCAAGAGATTAGGATCAAATGGAGTAATTGGTAATTGGCTTATAAATGTCACATGTATCAAGATACAATGAAAAGCTTTTGTTTGCATACCATCCAGACAGATCATTCCATACATAATTACTACGAGGTAGTACAAAAGGAAAAACAATAGCAGAATGCAGAATACAGTGTTAGAGTTACAGAGAAAGTGCAGTGCAGGGAGACAATTAAGGTGCAAGGGCCATGATGAGGAAGATTGAGAAATCAAGAGTTCATTTTATCGTACAAGAGATCCATTCAATAGTCTTATACCAGCGGGATAGAAGCTGTTCTTGTGCCTGGTGGTGTGTGTTCTGAAGCTTTTGTATCTTCTGCCTGTTGGAAGTGGGGAGAAGAGAGAATGACCAGTTGGAACAAAGAGGATGGAAAACTACAATGAGAGATCTTTGGAATCAGAGCTATAAATGCAAACTTCACAATCCCTTGTCTTTTAACATGGAACAAGTTTAATTACATTACAGTCTCAGGCAGAGTAAATCAGCCTTCAAATATACACCCTATTAAACCAATTTCCCACTTACAGTGAATTCCACTCACATTCTGACAAGCCCTTAATTTGGTTACATTAAATCTGTAGCATTCAAAAATGTAGGTTTCCACCACCTTCTCTGGAATAATAAGGGATGTGCCTTGCCAGAGCCACCCACTTATCATATAGGAAATAAAACAAAATTAGCATGGGTTTTAAATAAAATTATGGTAAAACATGAGGCTGTTCTATAAACCAGTTATGCTCGGCAAGCTTTGAAGTGGTAACATGGCATGAATGGGAGCTCTCTGAGTTGACCGCAGAGAAATGTTGGTAAATTATGACATATTAATGTGGGACTGGTTAAAGCATAAGTAGAATTAATGATGCAGGGGCCAGCTGTGGCAGTCAATAACATATCAAATAGATGCAGAGCATATCATATGGCCTATCATGCCTGCTCCAAGATAATTCAATGAACTTCTACATCATTTCCAACATAATCAGATCCCTTGATTCTCTTAGTATCCAAAACTTTGTCGATTTCAGCCCTGAATAAACTCATCAAATGAGCATCCGCTTCCCTTGGGTTTAGAGAATTCAAGGATTTGCAATTTCCTGAATGAAGAAGATGCTTCTCATGTTAGCTGACCCTTTATCCTAAGGCTATGAACCCCTCGTTCTAAATTCTACTGGAAAAAGTCCTCTCAGAATCAACCCTAATCAGCCATCTGAGAATTTGATAACTTTCTTTCTTTTACAATATTTTTATTAAATCCATGAAAAAAATACAGAGTACATGCATCAAAAAAGAGAGTAAAAATACTACTGAATACGTTGTATTAAATCATACTTAAGATCACAATACTCTCAATTAATAACCACATATAATAGTTAGTTAATAAAGGAAAAAAATTGAAATATTTTATTATAAAAGAAATCTACTCCCACTACCAAAAACCGAAGTTGTTTGATGGGAAAAAAAAACAAGGAAAAACCCTTAAAAATGTAACAGTGTCAGCCAATATCTGCATTTTAGTCACCAAATCAGAGATTTTGAATATAATTCAAGAAAGGTCCCCACAAGGTTTGAAAGTCTAAGTTAGATTCAAAGACTGAACAGGGAATCTTCTCTAGATTCAGGTGTGACATAACATCCCGTAACCATTGAGCATGAGTAGGCGGAGTAACTTCCTTCCATTTAAGCAACACAGCTCTCCTGGCTATAAGAGAAATAAAAGCCAGAATGTGTAGATCAGAAGCCTTCAAAGTTATCTCTTTTTCTCCAACGATCCCAAATAATGCAATCAAAGGATAACATTTAGGATAAAGTTTAACATTTATTTTGAAAAGTACAGAAAAAGTATGAAAGACCTCTGTCCAATATTTTTTAAGACACTGACACGTCCAGAACATGTGAATTAAAGAAGCCACTCCGTTATTACATTTGTCACAGTAAGGAGATATATCGGAATAAAAACGGGATAGTTTATCTTTAGACGAGTGAGTTCTATGGACCACTTTAAATTGAAGGAGAGAATGACGAGCACATAACTTTCAAGGAGATCAGCTCTCATCTTCCTGAATTCCATAAGATTTTGCTCCATTCTATTCACACTTATCAAAAAGGGGTCTTCTCATTCCAGGAATGAATTGAATGAAACTGTTACACGCATCTCTAAGGCAAGCATTTTAGGTAAGGAGATTAACATTGTACACAGTACCCCAGGTGTGGTCTCACCAAAGCCCCATCATAGTCCAGCTGCCACGTTCTTCCCATAATCCTGGCTCGGAGTCAGATATGGCTCGGTTTGTTGCACTACCTCTAAATCAGGAGATTGTGAATTCAAGAATCATTTCAGAGACTTGTCCATTTATGCAGGCTGATATCCTGATATAGTACTGAAGGAGTTGTACATTGTTGAAGATGCTATTTTATGGGTTAGGCAATAAAGCAAGGACCTGTCGACCTTCTTGGGTAAACATAAAAATTCCCTGTAGCATTATTTTGAGGAAGAACAAAGGAGATCCTGATGGGATTTGTCCTAGATGAATGCAAGTCTTTCTCTTCTCTATCCCACACTACTTTTCTCACAGATTCCTTTCCCATCTGGCTTTGTACTGACAGCATCTTTTCATGTGTCACACCTAGCCCCAGATCCAAGTCATTGATGCAGATTATAAATGCCTAAGACTCAGGTATTGAATTAAGCAGTACTCCACTGTAAAGCCAGAAAGAACTATCATTCATTGTTTCATTGTTTGTATGGTGACCAGTCCCTAACCTATGATAATACATTATCCCCAGTCCCATGAGCCTTAACCTTATATAACAGCCTCTTGTGTACCACATTCTCAAATACCTTCTGGAAATCTAGATGTTCTACAATCCTACTTCTATCTTCCAGTCCAGATGAAGGGTCTCGGCCCGAAACATCAACTGTCCATTTCCCTCCATAGATGCTGCCTGACCCGCTGAGCTCCTCCATGCCTTGTGTATTGCTTCAGGTTCCAGTATCTGCAGTCTCTAGTGTCTCCTTCTTCCATCTTATCTGCTCTGCTGTTTACACCCTCAAAAAATAGTATTAGAGCTGTCAATCATAATTTCCTTCTCATAAAATGACTTTGACTGTGCCTAAACATATTGAACCATATCTTCCATTGTGCTGAAATCCCTGGGCCATGTTAGTTGCTGCAGTAATGCCCCTGACTCAGTCCTCCATTGGGAGCCCAGATCCCAGCAAAATGTTATGGGCCAGCACAAAATAAGAGCTGCCATACCATAGCGAGCCTGCCACACACAGAGAATGGCTTTTATAGTTGATGGTTCTAGAGCATGCGGATATTAAGGGAGAGGATGTGTTGGAGCTGTTAGAAAATACTAGGACAGATAAGTCTCCGGGGCCTGATGGAATATTCCCCAGGCTGCTCTGCGAGGCGAGGGTGAAGATTGCTGAACCTTTGGCTAGGATCCTTGAGTCCTCGATGTCCACGGGAATGGTACCGTAGGATTGGAGGATGGCAAATGTTGTCCCCTTATTCAAAAAAACTAGTAGGGATAGTCCAGGGAATTACTGACCAGTGAGTCTGTAGTGGGAAAGCTGTTGGAAAGGATTCTTAGAGATAGGATCTACGTGCATTTAGAGAATCATGGTCTGATCAGGGACAGCCAGCATGGCTTTGTGAAGGACAGATCATGTCTCACAAGACTGATAGTGTTCTTTGAGGAGATTACCAGGCAGATTGATGAGGGTAGGGCAGTAGGTGTGGTCTACATGGATTTTAGTAAGGCAATTGACAAGGTTCCACATGGTAGGCTTCTTCAGAAGGTCAGAGGGCATGGGATCCAGGGAAGCTTTGCCGTGTGGATTCAGAATTGGCTTGCCTGTAGAAAACAGAGGGTTGTGGTGGAGGGAGTGCATTCAGATTGGATGGCTGTGATTAGCGGTGTCCCACAATGATCGGTTCTGGGACCTCTGCTTTTCGTGATTTTTATTAATGACTTGGATGAGGGGGTAGAAGGGTGGGTTGGCAAGTTTGCAGATGACACAAAGCTTGATGGTGTTGTGGATAGTGTGGAAGATTGTCGAAGATTGCAGAGGGACATTGATAGGATGCAGAGCTGGGCTGAGAGGTGGCAGATGGAGTTCAATCTGGAGAAGTGTGAGGAGGTGCACTTTGGAAGGACAAACTCCAAGGCGGAGTACAAAGTTAATGGCAGGATTCTGGGTAGTGTGGAGGAGCAGAAGGATCTGGGAGTTCATATCCACAGATCCCTGAAAGTTGCGTCACAGGTGGATAGGGTAGTTAGGAAAGCGTATGGGATGTTAGCATTCATAAGTCGTGGGATCGAGTTCAAGAGCCGCAAGGTAATGATGCAGCTCTACAAAACTCTGGTTAGACCACACTTAAAGTACTGTGTCCAGTTCTGGTCACCTCATTATAGGAAGGATGTGGAAGTGTTGGAAAGGGTGCAGAGGAGATTTACCAGGATGCTGCCTGGTTTAGAGAGTATGCATTATGAGGAGAGACTAAGGGAGCTAGGGCTTTACTCTTTGGAGAGAAGGAGGATGAGGGGAGACATGATAGAGGTGTACAAAATATTAAGAGGAATAGATAGAGTAGACAGCCAGCACCTCTTTCCCAGGGCACCAATGCTCAATACAAGAGGGCATGGCTTTAAAGTAATGGGTAGGAAGTTCAAGGGAGATGTCAGAGGAAGGATTTTTACCCAGAGAGTGGTTGGGGCATGGATTGCGCTGCCTGGGGTAGTGGTGGAGGTGGGTACATTGGTCAAATTCAAGAGATTGCTAGATAAGCATATGGAGGAATTTAAGATAGAGGGATTATGTGGGAGGAAGGGGTTAGATAGTCTTAGGCGAGGTTTAAAGGTTGGCACAACATTGTGGGCCGAAGGACCTGTATTGTGCTGTACTGTTCTATGATCTATAATCTATGACACCTTTCCTGGGTTCAGTAGTTGTCAAAACATAACAATGTTGATTAAAAAATTATTTTTATATTTTGTGCTAAAAGATATTCACATGCTCAAAAGCAATTAAACACACTGAAATTAATTTATTTAAATCACAAAATAAGCTCCACTTACTTTATTTCCTAGCAGCTAATTTAGAGTCATGGAGTACAGCAAGGAAACTGACCCACTGTGTCAATGTCGACCATTAAGCACCTATCTACACTAATCCCATTTTCCTGCACTTGGCCCATAGCCTTCAATGCCATGGTGATTCAAGAGCTTATCTAAGTACCCCTTCAGTGTTTGTGAGAGTACCTGTCTCCATCACTCCTTCAGGCAGTGAATTCCAGATTGCAACCACTCTCTGGGCGAAACAAAATTCTTCCTCAAGTCCCCTCTGAATCTCCAACCTTTTAATTCTATGCCGTCTGGTTAAAGATACCATTGCCAAGAGGAAAGGTTTCTCACTATCTACATCCCTCATAATTTTGTATACTTCAATCAATTCACTCCTTAGTCTTCTCTATTCAAAAAAAACCAAACCCAGCCTATCCAGACTCTCCTCAAAGCTAAAGTGTTCCATCCCAGACAACATCCTGATGAATCTCCTCCGCATCCTTTCCAATACAAACCTCCCTATTGTGTGGCAATCAGGACATCAATACCCCAGCTGTGATTTATATTCATTTGAATGCGGCCACTGCACTTTCCATCCTGAGCTCTGGGAAGTCTGCAGAAGTTCATGTTGACCCTTTGGTCCTCACCATCAGATCACAGGTGCAGCCAGCGGTACAGGGAGAAGGGTGGAAGCTGAAGGTGCTTTAGGCCCATTACCAGTGCTGGAAACAGACTTCTGGAAGGACAGGCAACTATGTCTTGGTTTTACCACTGTCAAGGGACAGAAACTCCAGCCCATTATGCTTATCCATGTACCTTAATGATAGGTTCTAACATTTTCCTGACAATTAGTTTGCTTACATTTCGCTCTCTCTCTCTCTTTCTCTCTCTCTCTCCTTTTGAGAACAGGAAGGTTATATATGCTGGATGCATTCAGCAGGTCAGGCAGCATCAGAAATGAGAGAAACAGAGCCAAAGTTTAAGATCAAGGATGCTTCATTAAAACTGGGAAAGTAAGAAAGCAAGCGTGTTTTAAGTTGCGGGGGGGGGGGGGGGGGGGGGGCTGTGGAGAGAACTTCCCCACCGACGATGCCTGACCTGTTGACTGCTTCCAGCATTTTCTATTTTTGTTTCAGATTTCCAGCATCTGCAGTTTTTCTCCCCCAGCAGTTATATACGCTGCCATTCTATCCACAGGATCCATTCTCTAATCTCAGGAAGTCGGAAAAATCAAATCCAATGTACTCACCACCTCTGCAGCCACCCCTTTTAATGCCCTAGAGTGTAGGCCTCAAGTCTATGGGATTAGTTGGGTTTTTGTCTTCATAATTTGTCCAGTACCTTCACTTTATCACTTTATAGTTTCTCACTCTCAAGTTGACCTTTGGTTCTGCACAGTTCCCAATACATTCTCAGTTTCTGCTGTTGTGAAAACAGACTCAAGATATTTATTGTCATTTCCTTATTCCTCATTATAACTTTGCTAGTCCCTGTCTGCAAGCAATCCATATTTACTTTTGCAAATCTCATTCTTTTCACATATTAACAGCAGTTCTTACAATTTTATATTTCTTGTTATATTTCTCCCAAATTATCAAATGTTGGTCATCCTCTGCTGATTTTCAAAAGCCTCCTGTTCCCCTGACTTACCACAATTTTGGCAACATTTTAAGCTTCCATTAATTTAATCTTCCTTTATTTTCCCTACTTACCCTATGCCTTTTGGTGCTTATCATTTCTCACGAGAGTGTATATTAATTGACATTTCTGAATTATTTCTTTAAATGCTTGCCGTTACTTAACTTACTTCAGCTTTTAACCTAATTTCCTGATCTATCTCGGCCATCTTACCCATCATCTTTCTGTAATTGGCTTTGTTTAAATTTAAGCCCCCAGACAACAGAAGACATTGCTTATCAGAGCAACATTGGACTCTTGTAGCTGACAATATTTTGTTCTTCCTTTTCATATTGCTGCTCCTTTTGTTAAAGTCAATTCAACTAATAGGATGGTGCCTCTTGAGCCCTCTATGAGGGGCTTTTTTAAAAGGCGCAGTTGTGCGCCATTAAGAACACAGCCATGATCTTTGAGACCAGATTAATGCAGGTATCTAGTGCACATTTTGAACATGTTGAATGCACTTCAACATTAATTGCAGTGGATGAATGGACCTTGCGAACGTGCTGCTCAATTGGAATTCTACAACTGCAACTGAGCCAGTGGTCAAGGCTGTAGAGGAGAATTATTATCTTTGAAGTGCCATCCAGTGACCTGCTCTTCTGAGCTGTAGTGCCAGCTCCTTGGAACTTCTTCAAATAAAAGCATCTTGGCAGCTGACAAGTAGACAATCAATTGCATGATAGCAAATTATTGTCACCAGCAAACTGCACAATGAAAGAAGAGCATTTTTGCCATTGTTATATATCCAGTGAAAGGAGCAGATCAGGCCCTATCTATGCCATTTATGACTCTGTAGAGATCCTTGCCAATTGATAATATTGGAGTACTCTATCATATTGGCACTAGTCGCTGATGGGAACTTGATGAGACTGCCAGGTACAGAGAACAATACATCTATCATCTGTGCTTCAATCTGGGTTATTTACAGATATTCCCAGTGGGAGCCAGAAATGGAAAACTGCCATACGTGCTAAGGGCAATGGTGACTTTAACAACCATGGGCAGAGTGGTGCAGTTAGTGAATAAAGAGCACTTGGCACAAAACCAACAATCTCCTTTGTAAAGTGAAGGTTCTACTTATGTGTTCAAATGCAAATAGGCACATCTCTGCCAATATGCTTGGAGTAGGGGATCTGTGGGTAGTTGGCAACTACCAGTCCAGCTTCCCTGGCCTTTTCCCATCCAGGAAACAAAGATAGAGGGGAATCCTCAGCAGGAAACCCACTGTGACCTGCTTGAACAGATGGGATATGTTCATCAGCAAATAACCCACAGCAGAGGGATAGTGCAACTCTGCCAAAGCTCCCAAAAGTAACAGGTTCCGACCTGGAAATTTCATGAGGAATTCCCAGCCTGCCCTGTTAACATGCTTTTGTCTCTCAATTGAGATGTCAAACGGGAAGCAGACATCATCTATTATTTTTATGCAGTGAATGTATTGCTGAAAAGGTATTACTGACTTCTTTGCCTCTTTGAGCAGAAAGGCAGCGTTTACATGATCTTCTGCAAACAATGTCAAATGCTGAACCAGATTTGACAGCCACGTTCAAAAATCAATTGTTGGCATAAATTTTCACTAATCTGGAGTTGTCATATATGACTTAAAGTGAAATTGGCTGAACTGCAGCAAAAGATTTGGAGTCACTCTCCTCAGTATTTAACACAATGGTCACCTGTAGACAGTTTACCCTAATCCTAGCAGATTTCAACACTCATGAGAAATTGGTCTTTTCCTTTAAGACTTTAAAAGTATGATCTGTAACCAAGTTGTTGCTCTTAATGTTCCCTTCTTTGGCTTTATATCCACTTTTTCTACACCTCTATGCGGGACCCATTACATTAAGTTGGTGCATGTATGCAATTTATTTTAAGCTGTTCACATGCATCTTGCCAGAAGCAAATATTCAATGGAAATCAGAATCGCAAGCTATTCTTACACTTATAATCATATCTTTCATTTTAAATACTACAGTTGATTCCTCACCCTCCATTGCTTACTTGCAGAATCATAACATTTCACAACACAGAATCCAGCCCCCCAAATACCCTAAATTCTTCCAATCTGATGCTATTCTACTCATTTCCTATGTACTGAAAAATTCCAACTTATCAATCGAATCCAATTCCTTTTTGGATCATATATTGCCTGTTTTTTTATAATACCTTTTGCTTCAGAATTTTGCATGTTCTCCCTATCCCTTCCATAAGTATTTTATTCCTAAACTCCTTATTAATTTCTTTTGTGATCATTCTGAATTTCTAACTTTTGGTAAACATCATGGCAGACAATGGAAGCAATCTATTACTATTTATCGCATTGTAACTCCACATGCATCTGAAGATCAGGGGACATTGGGGCTAAAATGCAAAAAATATGTACAAGTATTTGGTTTGTAAGCAATCAATGGCTGCTTCTGCTGAATCTTAAAACGTGTTGGAAGTCTGTGTTCGTGACCGTTGATTATAGTCTTATGCACGACGTTATGGGAAATAGATAACATTCTTACATCATAGAACATAGAACACTACAGCACAGTACAGGCCCTTCGGCCCACAATGTTGTGCCAACATTTTATCCTGCTCTAAGATCTATCTAACCCTTCCCTCCCACATAGCCCCCTATTTTTCTATCATTCATGTGTCTATCTAAGAGTCTCTTATATGTCCTTAGTGTATCTGCTCCCACAACCTCTGCAGGCAGTGCGTTCCATGCACCCACCACTCTCTATTTAAAAAACTTACCCCTGACGTCCCCATTATACCTTCCTCCAGTCAAAATTATGTCCGCTCGTGTTAGCCATTGTCACACTGGGAAAAAGTCTCTGATTGTCCACTTGATCTATGCCTGTTATCATCTTGTGCACCTCTATCAAGTCACCTCTCATCCTCCTTCTCTCCAAAGAGAAAAGCCCGAGCTCGCTCAACCTATCCTCATAAGACATGCTCTCCAATCCAGGCAACGTCCTGGTAAATCTCCTCTGCACCCTCTCTAAAGCTTCCACCTCCTTCCTATAATGAGGCGACCAGAAATGAATACAATACTCCAAGTGTGGTCTGACCAGAGCTCTATAGAGCTCCGACATCACCTCACGGATCTTGAACTCAGTACCCCGACTAATGAAGGCCAATGCTCCATATGCCTTCTTAACAACCCTATCGACCTGAGTGGCAACCTGGAGGGATCCATGGACGGTGGACCCCAAGATCCCTCTGTTCCTTCAGGGAAAATCAGTTATAATGGTGGACAAAAAGAAAAGATTTGGGAAATCCTGTGCATACATAAGACCACCAGCAATAGGACCCGGAAAAGGCTATTTGGCCCATCAAGTCCACTCTGCCATTCAACATGATCATGGCTGATCTTCGACCTCACATAATTTTCCTGCACCATATCCGTTGATTGATCTCAATTTTGCACAAAGTTAGTGAGTAAACCTTCATAGTACTCTGGGGTAAAGAATTCCAAAGATCCTCCACCTTCTGCATGAAGAAATTCACATTTCAGTCCACACTGGTCTATCTCTAATCTTAAGATTGTGAGCTATAAATCTACACTTCTCTGCCAGGGGAAACATCCTTTCCTTATCACCCCACTGAGCCTTCCAACACTTTTGTATGTTTCATTGACATCCTCTCTCATTTTTCTAAACTCTACTGAATAGAAGCCTGGACCACTCAATCTCTCCTCATTAGACAGTGCTGCTGAATGTCTAAGCTTTGGTGAACACTGGGCTTTGGTGAGGAGGGCAAGCAACACTAAGATAAGGCGGGGGTAGGTCATCTCGCTCCAAAACCGATATACCGCTCTGGATACTGTTGGCGGAGATGGCTCATCTGGGGAAGGCAGCAGTAGCCAGGATCATGGCACCGTGAGTGGCTCTGCTGCACTGGAGGGCAGGAAAAAGAGTGACAGAGCTATAGTGGTAAGGGATTCCATGGTAAGAGGAACAGACAAGAGCTTCTGTGACTGCAAATGGGACTGCTAGTTGGTGTGTTGCTTCCTGGGTGCAAGGGTCAGGGATGTCTTGGAGTGGATGCAGGGTATTCTAAAAAGGGAGGGTGAATAGCCACTTGTTGTGGTGCATGTAAGTACCAACAATATAGGAAAAAAGCGGGATGAGGTCCAACAAGCTGAATTTAGGGAGCTAGGAGATAGATTAAAAAGTAGAACCTCAAAGGTAATAATCTCAGGATTACTACCTGTGCCACGTGCTGGTCAGAGTAGGAATAGCAGCATAGTTAGGATGAATATGTGGCTTGAGCAGTGGTGCAGGAGGGAGGGTTTCAGATTCCTGGGGCATTGGAACTGGTCATGGGGGTGGTGGGACCAGTACAAACCAGATGGTCTACACCTGGGCAGGACTGGAATCAATGTCCTCGGGGGATTGTTTGCTAGTGCTGTCGGAGAGGGTTTAAACTAATATGGCAGGAAGATGGGAATCCATGCAGAAAGACAGAGGGGAGAAATGCAGAGACTAGAGCAAAATTAGAAAACAGAAAAGTAAGAGTGGAATACAGAAAAGTCAAATGCAAAGGACACAAAGATTACTAGATTTTAAAAGGACAATGAGTGTAAGGGCACTTTATCTGAATGCTTGTAGTATTCGAAACAAGGTCAGTGAACTTGTGACACAAATCAGTACGGGGGGTATGATTTAGTGGCTATTACAGAAATGTGGTTGCAGGGTGGAGATGACTGGGAATTAAATATCCAGGGGTATCAGGTAATACAGAAGGATAGGCAGGTGAGGTGAGGTAGTGCTTTTAATTAAGGATGAGAACAGGGCAATAGTGAGAGACTATATAAAATCTAAGGAGCAGAATGGTTGAATCCATCTGGGTAGAGATTAGGAATAGTAAAGGGGAAAAATCACTGGTGGGGGTTGTCTATAGGCCATCAAATAATAATGTTACAGTGGCACAGGCAATAAACCAAGAAATATCTGATGCATGTAAGAATTGAACGACAGTTGTCATGGGGGACTTTAATTTGCACATAGAATCAAATTGGTCAGACTGCATCTGTGCTAGCTTTCTTGAACAGCGTGTTACTGAACCTACAAGGGAACATGCTATCTTAGATCTGGTCCCGTGCAATGAGACAGGTAAAATTAATGATCTTGTATTGAGGAATCCTCTTGGAAAGAGTGATCACAGCATGGTTGAATTTCTCATACAAATGGAGGGTGCAATAGTTGGATCTAAAACCAGTGTATTATGCCTAAACAGGGAGACTGCAACGGGATGAGGAAGGAGTTGGCTAGTGGAGACTGGGAACACAGGCTATGTGGTGGGACAGTTGAGGAAAAGTGGAAGACTTTCAAAGAAATTTTTCACAGAGCTCAACAGAAGTATATTCCAATTAAAAGCAAGGGTGGGGAGAGCCAACCTTGGATAACTAAGGAAATAAAGGAAGGCACCAAACTAAAAGCTCATGCATACAAAGTTGCCAAGAGCAGTGGGAAACTGGAAGATTGGGGAAAACTTTAAAAGCAACAAACACTAAGCAAACAATAAGGAAAAAGAAGATAGATGATGAAAATAAACTAGCACAAAATATAAAAACTGATAGTAAACGCTTTTATAGTTATATAAAGCAGAAAAGGGTGGCTAAAGTGAACGTATCCCTTGGAAGATGAGAAGGGGGAATTAATATTGGGTGATGCGGAAATGGCCGATGCCTTGAATGACTATTTTGTGTCGGCCATTAAGGTGGAGGACAAGTCTAACATGCCTAAGCAAGATGCTATGGATGTGATGGGAGGTGAGGACCTCAAAACAATCGCTATTACTAAGAAGTAGTGCTGAGCAAACTAGTGGGCCTAAATGGAAGTCCTTTGGTCCTGATGGGACGCATCCCAGGGTACTGAAAGAAATGGCAGAAGTTATAGTAGAGGCGTTTGTGATAATTTATCAAAATTCTCTGGATTCTGGGCAGGCCCTGGCAGTTTGGAAGACAGTGAATGTCATTGCCACTGTTTAAAAAGGGATGTAGACAAAAGGCAGGTAACTATAGGCCAATTAGCTTAATGTCTACAGTCGGGAAAATGCTTGAAGCTATCATTAAGGAAGAAATAGGGAGACATCTGGTCAGAAGTGGTTCCATCAGGCAGGTACAGCATGGATTCAGGAAGGGTAGGTCCTGTTTGACAAACTTACTGGAGTTCTTTGAGGATATAATGAGTGCAGTGGATAGAGGGGAACAGGTGGATATTGGATACTTGGATTTCCAGAAGGTGTTCAATAAGGTGCTGCATAAAGGACATCCATAAGATAAGGATGCATGAAGTTGGGGGTAATGTATTAATGAGTATAGAGGATTGGTTAACCAATAGAAGGCAGAGAGTTGGGATAAATGGATGTTTCTCTGGTTGGCAATCAGTGGTGAGCAGTACGCTGCAGGGGTCAGTGCTGGGCCTGCAGCTGTTCACAATATACATTGATGATTTAAAAGAGGGGCCTGAGTGTAGCGTATCTAAGTTTGCTGATGACACTAAATTGAGTGGAAAAGCAAATTGTGCAGAGGATGCGGAGAGTCTGCAGAGAGACTTAGTGAGTGAGTGGGCAAGGGTCTGGCAGATGGAGTACAATGTTGGTAAAAGCAAGGTCATCCACTTTGGAAGGAAATATAGAAGATCAGATTATTATTTAAATGGTGAAAGATTGCAACATGCTGTTGTGCAGAGGGACTTGGGAGTGCTTGTACATGAACCACAAAAGGTTGGTTTACAGGTGCAACTGGTTATCAAGAAGGCAAATGGAATGCTGGCCTTCATTGCTAGAGGGATTGAATTTAAGAGCAGGGAGGTTACGCTGCAACTGTACAGGGTACTGGTGAGGCCACACCTGGAGTACTGCGTGCAGTTCTGGTCTCCTTACTTGAGAAAAGTACTGGCTTTGGAGGTGGTGCAGAGGAGGTTCACCAGGTTGATTCCAGAGATTCCGGCCATCCCTGTGCTCCCTGTGTTTAGGAGTTGTACACAATGCTCCTGTCTGGTCTCACCAAGGGACTATATAATTATACTTGTTATTTTTACTCTTGTATTCAAATACTTCAACAATAAAGACCGACATACTATTTGCCTGCCTAACTGTCTGCTGCACCTTTACAACACCTTTCAATGACTGGTATACAAGGACACCCAGAACAAGGGCAGCACGGTGGTGCAGTTTACAGACCACTGCCTCACAGCACCAGAGACCTGCGTTCAATGCTGAACCTCGGGTACTGTCTGTGTGGAGTTTGCATATTCTCCCTGTGACCATATGGGTTTCCTTTTGGTGGTCCTGTTCCTCCCACATCCCAAAGACACAGGGTGGGAGAGGATGATTTCCCAGCAGTGTGCTGGGGATTCCCAACACCATTGGGCTACACAGTCAGACCCCATAATGGTGCCGAGTGATAGATGCGCAAGCATTTGCTGGGCATTGTGTCTTAAACTTAAAGCAAGCTATCAGGGAGCGGCTGAACACTTTGATATTACCAGCCACAGTTAGTAGAATTCAGCCTAATGTTATGAGGGTTTTGGTCTATTCAGCTGGAAAGCCCAACAGCTCCAAACTGAAACCTCTTTTGGAAAGCTGTATACCTTTCACAGTTCAATTAAGCCCAGATGACCAGCTATCAATATTGTTTGAGGGAGAGATTTATTGATAACTCAGTGCTTTTTCATTACATCAAAGCTATGTGAAGTTGCATAAACAGGCAGCTTAAATGCCAAAAGCTCAGGTATCTCCTGGGAAACATTGTATCAACATAGCATGAAATGCTTGAGGTAGTGCAGAACGACCAGCCCTTTGTTTACCTCATTAATATTCCTAATTTCTATGACAACGGGTCCCAGCTCCTTGCTCCCTGATTAAAACATTGACTTAAAATGTTACATCTGATATTGCAAAGAATCTATAAATTTTATAAAATCAGTTCATGCAATAGTGATAAAATTGGAAAAACAATAACAACATTAAAAAGACATTTGGACGGGTATGTGAATAGGCAAATTTTAGAGGGATATGGACCAAACACGGGCAAATGGGACTAGCTTGGATGGGCGTCTTGATTGGCATGGACAAGTTGGGCCGAAAGGCCTGTTTCCGTGCTGTATCACTCTATGACTCTAACCGCATGTTGCCCAATCAGTACCAACAAAGAATGGCTTGGAGACCGAAATCTCCACACATGGACCCTGCCCACCGCTGCACTCGCAAATACCTCCTGGGCCAGTAAACCTTTCTGGTAATGATTTGCTGGTTTCCATTGTGTCTGACGTGTCTGAAGACCTGGTTTCGAACATGGAGAGCAAGTAGGTAATAAAACAGAAACAATACCAAGAGGTTAAAAGAAAATAACTGTTGAAAAGATAAAGGTGGCTGATGTTGTATAGAACAGTGACTCAGAAATCCTAGTCTACCCAAAGGGATCTGCAAAATGGGCTTTGCAATGGAACGTCCAAGGCTCCAAATGAGTTGGCATTGCACATTGTACTGGCTGGGTGTAGGGCCCAGAGAGAGGGGTCAGAGGTTGGAATGGTTTTGAGGCTACAGGACTGAGCAGGGGAGGTGAGGGAGCATGCTGAGAGAGACTGGAGCGCTGTGCACTGTTCCATTGGGGGTTGAGGGTGTGGGGAGGGGGATTGGGTCCCTAAGCTATGGTGGGGAGGGGAGAGGATGATTGGGATTGAAGCCTCGGGCTGTGGTGGGGATGGGGACGTGGTGGGATGAGGGCAGAGAGATTAGGCCCAGAATCAGACCGCATATCTGCATGGCAGAGAGTTGAATGGAGGGATGGGAAGTGGGACGATTCGGAGATCAAAGTCTTCATTGGGGCCCTCTGGAGATCATGGACAGGGTTCAGGATGGTAGGTGGCCAGGCCTAGGGTCTGGAGGGTTGGAGGTGTGGGGGATTGGGATGCTGGAGTTTCAGTGGGTTACCATCTACTTCAGACTGTGGGTGGGGTGACAGGGTTTCCCTGCAGGATGGGGTCAGTGGCAGACAATGTAAGTTAAATAAGGTTTTAGCCAACAGGGATTGAAGTCCAGTGCAGCTCTGCGAGAATCTAGTTGTCCCAGGAGTGCCCAGTGATATTTGTTCTCAGGACAACTGACTTCAAGCTTCCCTGCAAACTTCCAGAAGGAATATTGGAGGATCCTGTCAACTCATGCCATAATGTGGAAATTGAGTTGCAATGGTGACTCACACATGGAAGGGTCTAGTTGAATGACCAGAGCGAAGCAAAATAATGCAGAAATTGTCATGATCACATTTCACTGGAAAAAAAATGTTTTTTTAATTGCATAATAGAGGAAAAGAAACAATACCTTGCAATTGAATTTCTAGCCATATGAATGAGATTCACATTTTTTTAAGGAAGCGGACATTATTTGATTCACAGATCAAATTATTTTAAATGGAATGTATTTTTCTATGTTAGCTATCTGCAGCTTTTAAAATTAATAAATATATGGTGACAATAGGCCTCTGCATAATTTATATCCATTGACACGAGGTTTTTTTTAATACACTAACAATCAGGATCACAGAACTTTCTGATATTGGATTGTGAAATGCATTATCTTCACGTAGGAAGGAAAACTTTGCAGTTTACCATTATTCCTGGAGGACTGCACACCTGCGAGCATGGGTAGCAGTATCTCAATACTGTCACCACGCTTTGTTCATTTGGTAGGTGTAAGTCACTCATTCACTAACTGATTATTCTTTAAGGTTAAGGAGTATATAGACGACATAAGAGCTTGTGTTCACTGCATTTAATGAGCTTTCTCACACACACTTCCTCTTCCAACCTCTTATGTCATTCTCCTTTTGCCGAGAATGACCTTCTGTGAAGTAAATGAGTGTAGGGTATGGGCTATGTTGAAGCACACTGTTGATCATAATGTTATTTTTACCAGTTTAACAATATTCAGTCCCTTGAGAGCCTTCAGGACTAGAATGTTCTTCAGGGGAAGAAAACAGTCTTCCTTATCTGGTCGGGTATACTGTATGTGTCATTCAAAACCCACAGCACTATGCTTGCCTCTGAAATGGATAGCAAGTCACTCTGTTAAGAGCAATTCAAACTGGGGAACAAACGCTTATCTTACCAATGATGTTCACATCCCGAAAAATGAATGAATAGAAAAAAAATCTGACTCTGTCATTCAATAAAAGCATGCCTAACGGGTATCCTGACTCCATTTACCTGCCCTGGCCTCTGATCTTTAAAGGTTTTGGCTAGCAAACATCCATTCATTTTTGATTCATGTCCAGTTTAAGCAACACAAAGCATTTTAAAAAGAGAAACAAACCCAATTGCTAAAATTACTCATTGATTAGCTGTTACTCCAGCTCCCTAAGTTACACACATACATTGAAACACACTCTTGATTACTCACTCACATGTATGAAGTCATTAAACTCCTTGCTTTAATGGTTTGCATTGATCTATCCAGCAATCTCCTCTGACTGGGGCATTGTTTTTGCCCTTGGAGGCTTCCTGGATTGTCCTGCCTGCAGGGCTTCACTGTTAAACTACTTTCTCTCCTGCAAGACAAGATAGTTTGCAAGGTCACAGTTCAGCAGGAGACAAGGAGGGTCCCTGTCTTACCCACAGATTTAGTTAATTGGAGGAGGGAGTGCTGGTGATCAGAGCTAGCCCAGCTTGTTGACAATCATTGTGAAACGGCCGACCAGACCCAGAATTACTCGTGGTCACCTCTCATGTCCACCTGCATCCCCTGCCTCTCCAAAGAGGGCAGCGTGAAAGGAGTGAGTCAGACAAAATCATGAGGAGACTAGTGTGACTAGTCATGATTAGTGCATGGTTTTGCTCTAAATTGAATGCGTAAAAATGTCTACCTTATTGAAACATTTGGTTCTGCTTATCATAATTTCTGCAGAAGGGATCACTGAGATGATGGGTAAAAGAGGGTTATAAGTATGGTTTCTTTTATTCTCATTCAAGCATAGGGCCTCACTAGGATGACAGCATTTGTTGCAATTGCTATTTGCCTTTGACGGTATGAACTCCATTTTCCCTGAGTAAAGATCCTCTGTGATGTCTTAAAAGTTCTGGTGAGACACAAACAGGAAAATATAGCAAGTATCAGAAACCACCCCTTGGAATGAGTTTAGAGTGACCAATACCTTCACCTCTACTGCCAGTACAATCCAGGTGGAGCTCCACCTGCAGAAGACTTTGATCGCCTCTGGCCTAGAAAACCATAGTCTCCAAGTGCATTGCGCCTCAGATACAGGAGCATGGTTCATGGAGGACCTGGGGTTTAAGCCTTTCTGTCCTTTCTCCTCTGGTTAGTCAACCTTGCAACTTTTCCTTTCTCCCCCTGGACAGCTGGCAGCTCAACATTTAGATTCCTATACATGCAGCCATGAAAAGCCAGCCTAATGTAAACTCACTCCAAGATCTCCAGCTGCAATCTTCAACTCTGTTGAATGCAATGAGCTCTTCTCCAATTCCGTCTCCAATGGACTTGAAGGTAATTGATAATCCCTTTAATTACTGCAAAGCAGAAGATATGGCTTTCCACAGCTATTCAGGCAAATTTACTGTGCATGTTCCGACTGGAGGTTAATTGCATATCCATGACTCAGCTTCACAGGGGAGGTTCCAATTGGTATTACACATGGTTTGACATTACCCATGCACAATATTCAAAGTCACGTTATGCACTATGCAATTGAATTCCAAGGCTCCAGTGGGCAAAATGTATGCAGTGCTCTTGCTCAATGAAGTTTCTTTTGAACAGGTGAGTCCTGATGACTGGCATCTTTCAACTGTAGGTAACCAGGGTGCGTGCCCCTTGCTATGTGCTTTGAAACTAAAGTGAGAGTGATAAACGTGTAATCTTCTGAATGGAAGCTGAATAGGTATGGCCCAGTTGGCAGGGCACACATCAGACCGACATTGCATGAGGACTCACCGACTGTATCCTTCCAGCATCCAAGCACAAGTTATTAAGGAGCATGGGTTACATTAAAAATATGCAATAATTCCAAGCAATAAATAACCAGTACAAGGAGGCTCAATTTCAGGGATCTTCTTTTTACATCCCTCAGAGATCACAGGCGCATAAAGAAAATACAAGTATCAATATATTGGCTGACCATTAGGTAGTAGAAGATATTTATCACCCCATTATAGACAGATTTCAATTTTATGCTAAATCGATTTTATTGTCAATAATTGCTGAAGCAAGAGATGATTTAATTTTGAAGTTAGGTTATAATTAGGATCATGCATCAATGCACATAGTTTATCCAACTAGATGATGACTAGGATATGGATAGAAAAAAAGAGCTGCCTATACATGCGAACATTACATGGAACAGATGACGAATACGTAATTTTCTGGTCAAGATACAGGTGCGCGGATTTTCAGATATGGCACCAATCAAGCTAACTGAAACATTAAGGTGGATGGATTGAATGTTTAGGGTTGTAGAGATGGGGTACCAATAAAGCTGACTGCCGCATTGTTTTGGATGTGGTTCAGCTGTCTGAGTGTTTTGGAGCTGCATTCATTCAAGCAGGTGGATATTATTTCATCAATGCATCTGACATGTAAATGGTGGAGGATTTGGGGTATCAGCAGGTAAATCATTAACCACAGGATACTCAGTGGCTTTCTCTTGGAGCCATATGCAAATGAACTTCCAGCTTGTGTTGATTCTTCAGTTTTTCTGGAGAGACAAAGGACTGCAGATGCTGAAATCTAGATGAAAAACACTGTGATGCTGGAGGAATTCAGCAGGCCAGGCAGCATCCATGGAGAAAAGCAGGCAGACAACATTTCAGCAAACTTTGACTGCCTGCTTTTCTCCACAGATGCTGCCTGGCCTGCTGAATTCCTCCAGCATCACAGTGTTTCTCATTCGGATTTTCTGGTTGGGGACTTAATGATGGTAATATCGTTGAATATCAATGACAAGGCTAGACGTCTAAACAAAGTCTAGTTGAATGGAGACACAAGAGACTGCAGATGCTGGAACCTGGAGCAAATAAGAAACAAACTGCTGGAGGAACTCAGTGGGTCGGGCAACATCTATAGAGGGAAATGGACAATTGACATTTCAAGTTGAGACCCTTCATCTGGATAGGGCAAGAGCTGGCAAGTGATAGGTGGATCCGGGTGAGGAGGGGTGATTAGCAGCTGAAGTCAGGTGGGAGTGGGAAGGATAGAAAGCGTGACAGAGGCTGGGAGGTGATAGGTTGAGGCAACAAAGAGCTGTAGATGATGGAATCTGATAAGAAAGGCAAGTGAAGCATGGAATCAAATAAGGGAGGTGGGGTGGGTGATGGGCAGATGGAGTGGGTGGAGGTGGGGAAAGAAAATAGGTGATGGTGTGGGGGGGGGGGTGGGTGGTGGGAGGTGGGTGTAGGAGGAACTGGGTAGACCAGGAGGAGAAGAAAGAGACAGAAGGGAAGCAGGTTACCTGAAACTGGAGAACTCAATGTTCATGTCACAAGATCACAAGATCACAAGACAAGGGAGCAGAAGCAGGCCATTCGGCCCATCGAGTCTGCTCCAAGGAAAGGGAAAATAGAAATGAGAAATGGGGAATGGGGGAAGAAAAAAAACCTATTCTAATCCCAATTTCCGGCCTTATCCCCATATCCCTTGATATCCTGACTATTTAGATATCTATCTATCTCCTCCTTGAACGCCCCCACTGATCTGGCCTCCACTGCTGTACGTGGCAAGGAGTTCCAAAAATTCACCACCCTCTGGCTAAAGAAATTTTTCCTCATCTCTGTTTTGAAACTGTACCCTCTAATTCTAAGATTGTGCCCTCTGGTCCTGGACTCACCCACCAAGGGAAACAGCCTAGCCACATCTACTCTGTCCTTTCCTATCAATATTTTGAATGTCGCTATGAGGTCCCCTCTCGTTCTTCTGTACTCCAGTGAGTACAGTCCAAGAGCCGACAAACGCTCCTCATACGTAAGCCCTTTCATTCCTGGAATCATCCTCGTAAATCTCCTCTGAACTCTCTCCAACATCAGCACATCCTTCCTAAGATGTGGGGCCCAAAACTGCGCACAATATTCCAAATGAGGCCTCACTAGTGCCCCGTAGAGCCTCATCAACACTTCCTTACTTTTATACACTATACCTCTCGAAATGAATGCCAACATAGCATTCGCTTTCTTTACCACCGATCCGACCTGGTGGTTAACCTTTAAGGTATCCTGCACGAGTACCTCCAAGTCCCTTTGTACTTCCGTACTTTGAATTTTCTCTCCTCCTAGATAATAATTTGCCCACTTATTTCTGCTTCCAAAATGTACAACTGCACATTTCTCAACATTGAATCTCATCTGCCATTTCCTTGCCCAATCTCCTAAACTGTCTAGGTCCCTCTGCAACCTTCCTATCTCTTCAATACTCCCTACTCCTCCACCTATCTTGGTGTCATCCGCAAACTTAGCCACGAAACCATTTATTCCATTATCCAAATCGTTAATGTACAAGGTAAAAAGGAGCGGTCCCAACACCGACCCCTGCGGCACACCACTAGTAACCGGTAACCAACCAGAACGAGATCCTTTTATTTCCACACTTTGCTTCCTGCCAACCAGCCAATGCTCCACCCATTCTGTTATCCTACCCGTAATTCCATGACTTCTCATCTTATTAATCAGTCTCTTGTGAGGCACCTTATCAAAGGCCTTTTGAAAGTCTAAATACACAACATCTACCGCCTCTCCCTTATCCACCCTACCTGTGATTTCTTCAAAAAAGTCCAATAGGTTGGTCAGGCAGGATCTTCCCTTCACAAAACCATGTTGGCTAGGACCTATCTTGCCTTGCGCCTCTAGGTATTCCGTAACCCCATCCTTGAGGATAGATTCCAATAATTTTCCCACCACTGACGTCAGACTAATAGTTCTGTAATTTCCTTTATGCTGCCTTCCACCTTTCTTATACAACGGAACTACATTTGCGACCCTCCAGTCCTCCGGAACCATGCCGGAATCTATCGATTTCTGGAAAATTATTTCCAATGCCTCCGCTATCTCTAAAGCCACCTCCTTCAGAACCCTGGGTTATAAACCACCCAGGTGGAATTGGAGGTGCTGTCTTTAAGTCTATTTGAAGATGGTCATTGCCTGGCACTTTTGTGATACAAATGTTACCTGTCACATTATCATCACTCTACCTCTTGCCACCTGCTTCATTCTTGGAAGATTTGCAAATGGAATTGTGCAATTATCTGTGATCATTCTGACATTATGATGAAGGAAAGTCGATAATAAAGTGGCTGAAGATGTCTGCCCTGACAAACTCCAACAAGAATATCAAGGGCGGGAATGATTGACCCTCAAAAACCACCAGAATTTGACCCCTCCATAATTTCTAGTTTTCTTCATTAAAAATATTGCTAGTATTTTCCAAGTGTTAAAAATTTCTCCATTTGGGATCTTGACAATTCAGGGATAAAAGCTAATATTCCTTTCTTTGAGTCAGAAGTCCCTGTTTCAACCCCCACTCCAGAATTGTGAACTCGAAATCTAGGCTGGTGCTCCAGGACACACCATAGGAGATGCAGTCCTCTGGATGGGATTTGAAGCAAGAACTCTTCCCATCTCCAAAGTGAGCCTGAGTGATCCATTAGCACAGTTTTGAAGAAGAGAAGGGGAGTTCTCCCCGCCAATATTTATCCTTCAATCAACATCACTACAATAAGTAATAATCTGGGCAATATCATGGTACTATTTGTAGGGTCTCACAGTAAGCAAAGTGCCTCCCTCTTACAACAGTGAACACACATTAAGAAGTACTTTGATGATAAATCACTTTGGGAGAGTCTGAGGTTGTGAAGCATGTTAAATAAATGTGTCTTGTTCCTTTGTGATATTGTAGGAATCAAGGGACTGTAGGAGATTAAAGACCCAATGTCATCATATTTATTTTTGCTGCATTTGGTGAAATTGTTTAGCAAAAAATGTAAAATGTGTACATTTACATTTGTAAGATTAGCTTCAGTACAGAGAATCCCACCTCTCAGATACAGCTGTGAATGTTTCTTTGCAGGAGGTCGTCAAAGAGAAGAATTATAGGATGATTATATTGGAGCTCTCCAGCTCCTTAATGAGCTCTGTTTAAGGGCGCTGGGAAGTGGAGGTGGTCAAGGCTATGAGAGCCAACTGAAGCACCTGATCTGTAACCACTCATTAAAAGTTTAAATCATTTTCACAGCTCAAGCAGTATAAGAGCAACCTGCCACATCTCTGATGAGTACACTGTTTGAAGCATGTATGCCATTTACAATGGCCACTCCTCTACACACTGGTAAAGTATTTGAATCACTTATCATCAATGACAATGAAGTAGTATGGTGCCCATTAAATCCCTACAAGTGCTTCTTCAATCACATTCTTAGATGTTTTCACCCCAATAAAACACTCAAATAGTATATAATTGCTTGTTGCATGCCCATATCATCACACCTATTACAGACTCCTGCTGAGAACTGCATAGAACTGAATATCTTGGTAACTGTTTTGAATTTGAATCTGCAGGAGATGTCTTTTCAGATTCAGTAGTGTCATTCACTCCCATAAGTGATCTGAGAATTTGATTTCTATAGGACTTGGCTTAAACTGCCCTATGTGGCAGGAGGCTTAACAATGCAAACCACACGTGTAACTGAGACTTGACCTTTGTGCCTTTTCCGTGTATGTCTTCAACCTCTTTAAATTCTGTCCATGATCAATCTGAAAGGAGAAAAACTGCTTTAAATCCACAGCAAGGTGAACATTCAATAGCCTGAAAATTATGCACACATTAGGCTAACATTGCTGGTGTGTTACGTTTCTGGATTAAACTAGAAATTCTTCAAATTATTGTCTAACATTTCTAACCTCTTTATCAATGCAATTTTGGGAGTTGGGGGGCTGCTTCTATAGAGGTTAACTTTGTCCATGCTGTCCTGTAGATAATGTAGAGAAATATGATCCTCATATTTAAGCTTAACCTGGAGGTTCTTGAAGGGGAATTTCCTGGATTCCTACAATGACATGGGAACTACAATGGATTGGATTGGAACTCTGGCTAAAAGTCTGTCTGTCCTGAACTTGCCCTTCCCCCAGAAATGAGGTCAATTGCACGACGTTAGTGAGTGTTGGCACCACTTGTGGCCCTCCCTTAGAGTATCTACAGGAGGCGCTGCCTCAAGAAGGCAACATGCATCAGCAAAGATCCCCACCATCTGGGCCATGCCATCTTTTCGCAGCTACCATCGGGCAGGAGGTACAGAAGCCTGAAGTCCCACACCACCAGGTTCAAGAACAGCTACCTCCCTTCAACCATTCGGTTCTTGAACCAACTGGCACAACCCTAATCACTACAGTTTAGCAACACTATGACCACTTTGATCACTTTGCACTAAAATGAACTGGTTTTTTTGTTCTAATTGTGTTCTTTCTCGTAAAAATCATGTTCAGTATAATTTATGTTTAATTTATGTTTTTCTCGTGAATGCTGCTTATATGATGCTATGTGCCTGTGATTCCGCTGCAAATAAGTTTTTCATTGCACCTGTGCATACAGGTGCATATCACAATAAACTTGACTTTGACTTTGACTTTCTGAAGTAGCAAATTCAGAACAGCAGTCAGCGGGGCAGGTTCTTAAAAGTGGCATCTTACTGTTGCTGATAAGAAAGCTGCATTTCCATCAGAATCACATCCTGACAACACAGATAAGCCTGGATCCTAAGTGCACATGGAATTTGCTAGACTTCTGTCAGACAATGTCAGCCTACACAATATCTTAATGAAGCTTAACTGTATTTACCAGGCAAGATATACAGTACAATCCTATTCCTTATTTATCCAGCACACTGGCCTATGCCCATTCCCAAACACACACATGTAGGGATGGGAATGAAATGGATACAAACATTCACATTTTTAAGATAGATATAACAAAAAAAGTATACAGAACTTACGCAACATATAGAACAGTACAGCACAGGAACAAACCCTGCCTGTGCTGACCATGATGTCAATTGAAATGAATCCTGTTCCCTGCCTGTTTACATGCCTGTCTAAATGTCTAAATGTTGCTATCAAATGCTTCCACCACTTCCCCTGGCTATACTGTATATCACTATTTCCTTCCCCTCTCAAGGTTCCCGTTAGGTCCTGAGACATAGTCTTGCCAAGAGACCAGAGAATCCCATACGAACATGTGAACATACAGAGTGAGAGCAGGAATGGGCCACTCATCTCCCTGAGCCCACTCCATCATTTAATAAAATAATGGCTAATCTTATTGTTACCATATTCCCACCTATTCATGGTAACACCTCGCCCTCTTGTTTATTATGAATCCACCTACCACTAACTTAAACATTTTCAAAAGCTCTGCATCTACCACTCTTTGAAAAAGGCAGTTCCATGACCAACTGGGAGAAAAAAAATTGTCTCATCTCTGCTTTAAATAGATTCTCCCACTAATGAAAACATTCTTTCCACCACCAATACAAAATAAAATCAGAAAATGCTGTAAAGGAAACTCAGCAGGTTAGGAAACATCTGTGGAAAGAGAAACAGTTAACATTTCAGGTCGAAGACTCTTCATTAGAATCTCAACCTGAAGCATTAACTGTTTCTCTTTCCACAAATACTGCCTGACTTGTTGAAATTTTCCAGCATTTTCTGTTTTTATTTCAAATTTCTGGTGTCTGCAGCTTTTTATCTCCACATCCATCCTGTCGAGGCCCCTCTGCATCTTATTTATTTGAATCAAGTCCCTCTTCACTCTTCTAAACTCCAGCAGATGCAATCCTAGCCTTTTAAGTTATCCTCACAAGACAAGTCACACTTCCAGGTTCTGGTCCATTAAGCCTTCTCTGAACTGCTTCCAATGCAAAACCATCCTTCCTTAGAATAAGAGAACAATATTTAACATAGTATTCCAGATGTGATCTCACCAATGTCCTGTATAATTGAGGCATAACATGCCTACATTTGTGTTCAATCCTTCTGTTAATATACGATAACATTCTATTAGCTTTCTAATACTTGCTATATCTACATACTAACCCTTTAAACATCCTAGGACACGCAAATCTGTTCACTTCTCAGAGCTCTTCAGTTTCTCACCATTTAAATAATAAGTTTTTTTTTAGTTTTCTGACCAAAAGGGACAATTCCATATTTTCTGACATTTTACTCCGGTTGCCAGATCTTGGCCCACACACATAACCTATCGATATCCTTTTGTGGACTCCAGTGACATTTGCAGGGATCTTCTCATGGCACTATTAAACTGGTACCATTTGACAACTGTACAGACTGCTATCCATGGACTTTCCCTATCTCCAATTCAACTTAATACTTTTTAGCGTTGAAGCGAGATTACTGACCCATGCTTACCCAATCATTCTATGTACCACATGCGAGCACCAATTGAACGTGTGACTAAATAACATCACCACTACAAAATCCACTAGGAAGATAAGCAAGCCAATGTCACTGTCTCCTCCCAGGCCAACATCCCCAAAATTCAGGCTCCAGTTACACTTGGCCTGTTCTGATGTGTGGGCCGCATCAAATGCCTGACAGCAGACTCCTGAAGCAGGTACTCTACCCCAAGCTTCATCTGAGGACAGAGAAAGAGCTTGAGGAAAGTTCTTGAGGCCTCCTTGAAACCATGTAACATCCACACCACACTGTGAGCACCCAAAATCGAGTAGAAGCAAACAGGATGGCACCAAGAACATCGTGTCTTCATGGGAGCAGACAGAAGTTCAGTGAAGATTGTTCAAGGGGTACAGCACCTCCCATATTACCTAACCATGCACATCCCACCCCACTTGTGGCACGCTGTGTAGATCCCACATTGACCTCATCAGGAACACCTCAGAGCCTCAAAAACTGGAGTGAAAGCATCCTTGACCTTGAGGTACTCCCTAAGAAGAAGAAGAAATTGAGTCACAGGATAATGAATACTTATCTTTATATAGTTTTAAGATTTTTATGAGTTAAGAACAAGCATAAACTAAGATTACATCACAATAGAAGAATGCCTCTTGTTACCTTTTGGTTTGTCAGGTGGCTTAATTCCAAATGGTACAGGCATTGACCAATGATATCAACAAGATACAATGTTATCTTCAAATAATAATTGAATTCAACTTTTCTACCTTGTCAGTCGTAGATAATTATACATGATAACACTATAAGTATGCAGATCATGTCTTGCACAAGTCAAGTAGATTCTATGGCCACTCGTAACTATTTTATTACAGTAATTGGCATTGACCTGATGCTCACTGGAAAATAAAGATAATTCACTGAAGGAAAAAAAGTTACAGCTCCCAATTTATCACTCCTAACATTCATCCATGAAATACATCTAAAGATTACCAACAATCAGTCTTGAAGAGTGACCCAAGTACTGGGTAATATGCTTATTTATGAATGAGACAAAGTAAGTGAATCGAAAAGTAAACCACTGCACTGACTAGGAATCTGAAATAAAGCAGAAAATGCCAGAAATGCTCAGCAAGTCTGTGGAAAGCAAAACAGAATTAGCATTTCAGGTTGTTAACTTGACTTCTCTCCCCTCAGCTGCTGACTTGCTGAGCAGTTCCAGCATTTTCTAAATTTCTAACTTTATTGAATACTCTTCAGAGCCAATCCTATTAGGTTGTTGATTTGGACTCAAGGAAATGGAAATATAATTTCAAAATTTGCAAACTTCACCAAGTTGGGACATTGTTAATATTGAGAAAGACATTGATAAACATTAATTTTTGGAGCTAGAAATGCCTGAGAGCTCCAAAACAGCTGACTGTGGCTTGCGTACATATTTAGGGCTGATGGAAGCCATACTGCTGAGTCAATTGGGACACACACAATGAACATCTGCTGGAAGTATACACTATTGGCAAACAGCACGCAACAAGGAGCTCACACCAGTGCTACCACTTTGGAGTTCAACCAACTATCACCACCTCTTAACCTTGGATAACTCAGTCCTGTTTCAACATTGGAAAATTCCTCTCCCAGCATTACTTAAAGAGATCAGCAACTATTTTTGTTGACTTCTTCTGCTTAGAGTAGAATTTTACGAGTCTTTGGTGGTTTCCGTGATTGCTTCAAACTGCACAAATCTGCAGGCAGGTGTGGAAGAAGATTTTTTAGGTTTAAAGCTTTGCACATACCAGTTGCTCCTGGGCATGTATGCATGGGGAGGCATTCATCTTGAAGCACAGCATACCTGGGAGAAAGGGTACCTCGTGCAGAACAAGACAAGCTGTAGGAAGATGGAAGCAGAGAAAGGGGGTGTGGTGGGGAAGGGTAAAAACAGTAGCAAGAGTAGCCCAGTTGTCCCCTGAAGCCTGTTCCCGCATTAACAACTGATCTAATTTGGACCTCAACACCACTTTCCTGCTTTTTCCTCAAATCCCTTGACTCCCTGTTTAATTGTCTGCCAATCTCCACCTTAAATATATTCAGTGACTCTGCCTCCATGCTCTCTGGGTAAAGAATTTAAAAGATTCATGACCCTCTGAGAAAAGAAATTCCTTCTCATCTCTGTCTAAAATGGTGACCGCCTTATTCTCATGCTATACCCCATAATTCTAGATGCCCCCATTCCTGGCATTCCCCCTGTCAATGCCCTTCAGAATTTTACACGTTTCTATAAACTCACCTCTCCTTCTTTATTCAAAGATTATCGGCCCTACCTGCTCAACCTTTCTTCATCTGTCAACCCTTCATCCCAGGATTGAAGCTGGTGAACCTTCTCTGCATTGCCTCCAACGTAAGCACAACCTCTGTTAAGTATGGAAACTAAAATTGCATGCAGTACTCAAGATGCATTCTCACCAGTACCCTGTTAAGTTGTGTCATAACATCCCTTCATTTATACTTCATACCCCTTGTAATAAAGGCCCACATTCCATTACCTTTCCTAATTACTTATGGTGCCTTCATGCTCAACATTTTGCATTTTATACATTTGGGCCCCCAGATACCACAATTTTAACCAGTCTCAGACTATTTAACTAATAATTTGAGTTCTCAGTCTTCCTTCCAAAGTGGATAATCTCATGTCTGCCAATTTTTTGCCCACTCAATTAACCTATCTATATCCCTCTGTGGGCTCTTTGTGACCTCACAACTTGCTAACCCACCTATCTCTGCATCAGCAAACCTGGCTCCAGCGCACTTGGTCTCTTCATCCAAGTCCTCAAAGTAGATTATAAACTGTTGAGGCCCCAGCACTGATCTCTGTGGTACCCCACCAGTTACTATTTGCCAATCTGAAAATGGCCCGTTTATCCTATCTCTCAGTTTCCCACTAGTTATTCACACCCTTCTCCATGCCAATATATAACTTCCAATTCTATACACTCTTACTCTCAGAAGAAAGCCTGAGGTTTGGGGAGCAACTCTACTATGTGACTCTCAATGAGTAACAATGTGACAGTTGTCTATACTTCAGTAAGGATGTCCTCATTGAGATCTGCTACCTGCTGAAGACACAGCTGCAATCCCTGGGCAGCACCACACTATCTTTCTGACTATGGCAACTGGACCCTTCCTATCTGGAGCCAGTGACATTTGGAACATCTTGCACTGATGCATACAGGACATCGCTGAAGCTCTTGACTCAAAGTGAGTTAGCTACATTTCATTTTCTATTGTCAGAGACCAGCATGTTTTTTTTGTGGGGATGTCGGGATGTTTTGCGGGGGCTGTCAACCCAGCCTTATACTGGAGCTAGAAGGGATTCCACTCATACAACATTCTGCTCTCGTGTGACAATGGACAGCAAATCATGCAGGTCATTGTCCAGTATCCTGGCAATGGCCCACCCTGTCACCTGAATTTGAGCTACCATGGCAGTAGGAGCTACTGACCAGAAGGGTAAACCTTTGAAGATACAGCTCATGACTCTCGCACACCCTTGGGCAGCATGCATGCAATGAAAGCCATATTGTCTTGAAAAATCTGATAAAGGCATTTACTGCCAAGCCACCCTGGAGGAGCAATGCAGTACTTCCATCATGGACCTTGGCACAACCTTCCAACATGAAGAACAACCCTTGGTACTGGTTCTACGGTGGGTAACTAAGGACTAGGAGAAAAAAGGTGCTGAGAGAGAAGAGAAGAAAGAGGAAGGGAGAGGGCAACCTCTGTCCCTATTTCTGCCTGGCCTGCCCATAGAGAATGCAAAAATGTTATTGAAGCCCAATTCCATCCACCAGCAGCTGACACCTTATCTTTCCTCAGGCCACAATGCAATAATAAAAGCCTCAAGAAATAAGCATTCCAAATAAAATTTATATATGAAGTCATTCCATTTTCCATACAAAGTCATCGAATCATGTTTGTGCATTGCCTCCATGCATCCCCAATGTGCCTATGTCTGCTTTAGTGCTCCTGCTCATTACCAATGGAATGGATACAGTGTGACTGACAGAAAGTTCCCCTCAATGGCGGAAGACGTAACGTGGACTTTGAAGACAAGCTCAAGCAACAGTGAGCCTTAAAGATCCACTGTAGACAATACTAACTCAACAAGGGCAGTGCCAAGCTGGGCTGGTGCATGACAGAAAAAGCAAAGTCACCAGCATAATAGCAGTGGGAGGGTGACTGCTACTTCTAAAGTGTGCTCCATTGAACCAATATCACTGCCCCAGGACAGCCTCTGAGAAATCCTTGTAATCTATTGGAGGCCATATTGTTGGACTGCTGTGACACTTGCAAAGCTCTTTGAATATGTGCCCATGAAGGTTGTGTTCACAGCTGCAGGTTGTATTGGGGTAAGTATGATGAGATTGTGGATATGGAGGAGGTGGGTTTTAAGTAGGAGGACTAGGTATGAGATATCATCATTTACGGCTCCATTGCCAATCATGGCTTCAGCAACAGCCACCCCAATAATGGCATCATCATTCCTCCATCAGGTTAGGGATATCTGTTGATTTCCTGTGGTTTAGCTCAAAGGAACATAGGAAAAGGGATGGACTATTTTGTTACTCAGAACTATTCAGACATTCAATGAGATCTTCTCTAATCTATGACCTAACTCCACATTCCCCACTTTTGCCCATACATCTATAAACCTTTGATTGCACTAATCTATCAATCTTAAAACGTCTCTTCAATTTTGCACCTCCTCCACCAAGACCTGTGATGTAGTGTTCTAAACTGTGGACCCTACCATGAATATAGTGCCATTCGTTAATTCTTCCCGTCCCTGCATTAGGATTGCTAGTTCCTACTCCAGCCACAACGCACCCACCTATTAACCAAAGCAGGCTGGCTTCAAGCAACAAAGGTGAGTTTTAAGTGGATTTAGCCACTCACATTGCTGGCTCCTTGCTAATACACCCTGCCAATCATCAGCGTGTTTAACACTGATTGGACATTAAAATCACTTAAATAAGAGATCAGCCCAATTATAGCAATTAGCAGGTATAGGTTAATCGTGTCCTGCAGTTCCCATGCAGTTTTTGCGTTGGAGTTGTAGAATTTTCTCTCTAATATCTCTGCCAAATGCGGGTCTTATCTGTTAATGAGGTTGATAGATTAAGAAGCATCTTCCATCCACAATCACCTAACACAATCTTAAATTTGCGTGTATCTTGACTGTCAGGTTTTTAAAATACCTAGAGGAATTAATTTATTTTCTTCACTTTCCAATGGAGCACATTGATTCTTGACAGAGTCTATGTCATTTGCCCTCCAGTATCTCACTGAATACATATCATAGCTGAATGCAGTACAGGTATTTGTGTTTGTTTTGTGCTTAAAGTCTGTTGTTGTCTTCTGAAAACCACAAGTATAAGCTCACTCAGGTGACTGCACTGCTCTCAAAATGAAAGTCAGGGTCATTCTCACTATCAGAAACCTTGCTTCTGGATCCTTGTAGGTTCTATCTCCTGACTATATTTGACCACTTTGCTGCTCAATGTCACACTGCAGGGTTCAAAGCAACTTAACTGGCAAAGTGGGGAACTATTGATTGTTGGTGAACGTGACTTTTGCATTTACACCTGGAAATGGTATTGGGCTACACTGCAGTGATAACTTCACAGGGGGACTTAAGTCCTCATAGACACTTCCCTGCCACTCTCCTGTCATAAGTGTCCTTTACACCAGGAAGGTGCCTCCAGCACACACTGTTCTTCAGAATCCTGTGCAGGTTACTCTGCCAACATTGCCACAGGCACTCGTTTCCTGTCAACACTCCCTAGTAGCTTAAAAGAGCACTGGTTGTATTGTTTACCGTTACTTCCTGAAGTGAGAGCTGTGAGAAAGCCTAATACTAATGCAGCAAATATAACTTCTAAGGCCCACTGTTCTTGAAACAGAGGAGGATTACATAAGGGAGTCCTCTGGTGTTATTTTGGCTCTGAGACTAATGAATATCATTATTCTTTTTAGTTTTAAAACAGCTTTGGAAAAATGGCTAACACTGTATACAAGCACAAGCAGCTCAGATGGATTTCTGTTTATTCTGGAAGAAACGGTCTTTTAACATCTACCCTGCTATTCTCTCTCAAGATTTTAAATGTTTCAGTGAGATCCCCTCTCATTCTTGCTTATATTTCACCCTACCCAACTTCTCCTCAAATGACAACCTTAAAAGAACAACTTCTTAGTTATCAATACAGTGATTCTACCCAACAACCTCTCTAAGGCAAGTATATCCTTTGTTACACTTGGAGGCCAAAGCATTCCTGATGTTGTCTCTGTCCAACTGCAGCAAGATTTCTTTACTCTTCTACTCCAACCACTTAGCAATAATGCTCAACACACTATTTGGTTTTCCTAATTGCTTCTTGGACCTGTTGTTAAACTTTTGATTTCCTTGTGCAAGCACACCCAGATCCCATTACATACCAATATTTACTAATTTCTCAGCATATTTTAAAACTAGTCCGTATACTATTCGTTGTATTCTCCATATTTCTGTAGTGATATTTTGGAGTCCTAGGTTCAGGGTTTTTTTTGTTTTTCTATCTCATGAATTTCTCCAATACTTTTTCTTTGCTAATATCAATTACTTCCCCAATCTCATTAGACTTTCTGTCCCTACTCTTTCTGGTATGTCTATTGTGCTTTTAATTCTAAAGGTGGATGTAAAACATTGCAGTCATTTGCTTATTGCTGATTACAATTTCACTTGCCTCCATCCTATGAGACCTACATTTACTTACGCTATTTTCATCATTTTTATCTACTTGTGGAAGCTTTTGTGTTTCTGCTTGTTTATTTACTCTCATATGCTATCTTTCCTTTCTTTATCATTTTTGATGACGTTTTGTTGGTTTCTAAAACTCTCCCAGTACTCAAGTTTACAACTCTTATTAACCACATTCTTAGCCTCTTCTTTGAATCTAATACTGTCCTTAAGCTCTTTAATTAGCCATCAATGGATAACTTTTCCTATGGATTTTTTGTTTTGATTGTACGTACAGTTTGATGCATTTCCCAAAAGAGAATACTGGAAATAGCAATAAAGAATGAAAGCATCAGGAAACCTGTTCTTTTGTATTTGTTTTATAAAGTGACTATAATTATACAATATATTATATCTGCTTGCATGATTATTCATCAGAATGTATCTGGATTGAGGTGCTATAACCACTGTAAATTACATATTGTTACAAGCTTCTTTTGATAATTACTCTTGCAGAATTTATATGAAAGGAGTATATTCAGTAGTTGATTATACAATAATACAATGCAAAGGTACAACAATAGAGCCATCTTAAGATCAGATTCGGGTATTATATCCCTTGCTTCTTTCGTCACACAGACATTTAAAATCTTTCAAAATCTGGGTTTATTGCAAGGGAAGGTTTGATTATCATTCTACAGAGGCCAGTTTTGTCCTTTAGTCCGTATGAAATATGTCTGAATGAATGTTGACCAGCATATCTCAAAAAATAACTTAAAAAGAGGACCATATATTAAATGCTGTCAGCAAATGAAATGATGTTCTTCTGGCTCCCTTTCGAGATTCAACCATTAGTAAACCTTGCCCCATCCCTTCCTCTACAAGACAGAATTTCCAGGTATTCTCAAAATAAGTGGAAACATCATGTTTTGAGGAATCTTGAATTAGTCAAGTGACACTGACTACCTTCAATTGAAGTCAACAGTAAGCAACCACATTTGGAAAATTGGCTGGTTCAATTGTAATACATATGTTTAATACAAACAGGCAGTGGTTGTGCATTAAATCTGTGTGAATTCACTTTGTTTTAAAATGCATCACTGAAACTTATCTTGTTCTCTATTTTTTTCCATGAGAACAAAATGATCAAAAATTGAAACTTGGCAAATATCCAACAGGCATGTGTCCAATAGACTCATCAGATGTATTCTTCTTGTACTCATAAGCAATTATGGCCATATACAACAAGTCAGAACTGGAGTTTTGGAACTCAGCTGCAGAGATATATAGGACAACCAACATTAAGATGCTTTGAACTATGCATGAAACATCAACATTTGTACAATATGGGTTGTGGAGAGCAAATAATGTTAATCAATTTACACAGCAAACAATTGTGGGCACAGGACATTGATTTACATTAATAGGGTTTGTCAAACTTTACCATGGATTGGTATGCATATTTGAAAAGATTTATAAGGATTGCTATATCATTTATTTATGATTACAGAGGACAGCATACGTCTTAACATTGCTTATCAGTTTCAGCAATGGACTTTGACATGGAGTTACTGCACTCCCCATCTCATAGCTTGAACAATAATTTTACATGCCACTTGAGTGACTGGATTTTCTTTTCAACACTTTTTTGTGAGTTTTGCATCAATCTTAAGGTTTAGTTTAATGTTCAGGAAACTATGTGCTTGGACAGGAGATCCTGAGTCCCGAGTCCCACAAGAAGTCCAAATTTTGTAATCTTTGCCCTTTTTGAAATTATTTTTTGCCATTGTGATGTGGACTTCTGAATAGCAATTATCTTTCTCCCTGGTAAATGCAGTTGATTGCATCAGCTTTCCTTTTTTTTTGTATCATAATACAACATACATGTGGTCTGCTGCTCATTCTCCTCAAAGTACCAATTGCATCTTTATGGTTAGAAAAACTGTACAGTGACCAAATGGTTAAAATACTGGAGAAGTATATTGATCTGGAAACATGAGTTCAAATCCCACCATGGTAGCTGAGGAAATTAAATTCAGATAATTAAACAAAATATAGAATAAAAATAGCTAGTCTCTGTAATGGTGACCATGAAACTGATGAATGTTGCAAAAGCTTAAATGGTCCACTAATATCTTTCAGGGAAGGAAACCTGCCAGCCTTACCCTCTCTGGCCGAAAAATGACTCCAGAACCATGAATGTGGTTGACTCTTAATTGCCTTCTGAAATGGCCAAGCATGACACTCAGTTCAGGAGCAATTAGGAATGCTTAATAAATGTTGTCTTAGCCTGTGACATCCATATCCTGTGAATGAATAAAGAAGGAAAGAAAGTTACTATTCCAGAACATTCTAAGTCACTTCGCAGCCAATTAAGGACTGAAGTGCAGATATTGTTGTACGGTAAGAAGCAAAACGTCCAAGTTTTATTCAGCTGGGTCATGCAAATAGAAGTGAGATAACATATTTAATGTCACTGTCAATAATCTGTTTTTGAAGTGAGGTTGGTTGAGGGATAAATGTTACTCCAGGCACCAGGAAGCAATCTTGCTCTTTGAACAGTGCCATTAATTCTTTTATATCCTGATGCTGATGGAGGGCACATGGCATTGGGAATGCAGCTCAGGGTCAGTTAGGAGGCCAAGTTATTCTTGGTCTGGTTCAACCTCAGGCAATGGCCAAACAGAAGACTGAAATCAGTGAAGACACACGAAACTGCAGATGCTGGAATCTGGAGCAAAAAAAAACAAATTGCTGGAGGAACTCAGCGGGTCAGGCGAGAAATGGACAGTTGATGTTTGGGGTTGAGACCTTTCATCTGGACTGAAAGGTAGAGGGGAGACAGCCAGTATAAAGGGGTGAGGGGAAGGGTTGAAGCAACAGCTGGCAAGGTGAGGAGAAGTGATAGACAGGTGGAGGAGGGAAGAGTGGAAATAGGGACAGAGGCTTGGAGGTGGTAGGTGGAGGCAACAAGGGGCGGCAGATGATGGAATCTCATAGAAAACGAAGGTGGCACACGGAATCAAATAAGGGATAGGAACAGTAGGAGGAGGGGAGCCAGTGGGCGGAGTGTGTGGGTGATGAGCAGATGGAGCGGATGGGGGGGGGATCAAAACAGGATGAGGGGGGGCTGGGGGTGGGGTTAGGTGGGTGTAGGAGGAACTGGATAGATCGGGGAAAGAGAGAAAAGGGACAGAGAAGGAGCAGGTTATCCAAAATTAGAGAATTCAATGTTTGTGAAATCATAGGCTCGGTGCTTGTGGCAAGAAATGAAAACAATAGATTTAGATTTTTCAATTGTGGAAAAGCTAATGGCATTTATAATCAGTTGGAGTTTCCCACTGCCCCCTTCAGCTCAAATCATTTTTGTCCTTTAAATTGCTGAACGAGGGAGCAAATAATGGTGTAGTGAGGAATAAATGGTATTTAGGATTTAATATTGGCATCACTGGAAGATTGGCTGTCCGACAGGAAACAAAGAGTAGATGTAAATGGGTTTGTTTTCTGATAGGTAGGATGTAGCCAGTGGTGCGTCACAAGGATTATCGCTAGTCCTTCACCCTTTACAATTTATATAAATGACAGGAATTAGCAATCATTGGGTCATTAAAAAGTGGACTACAGTTGTAATTACTGGCCCTAAATACCTCTGGCAACTTTACCGTGCATCTACCACACAGATACAGCAACATCATGATGTCCTATTCGTCTCATTGGTCTCACAAAGTTTAAGGTAGACGAGCAAAACTCAGATCTCAATCTTTGCAAATTCAAATTAAAAGTGCTTTTGGCCTCATTGTCCTTTTGAAAGCAATTCTTGCCCAAAGGCTTTGGTTGATGTAATACTTAAACAGAGGCAATTTCTGCTTTTCCAATATGGAGTCAGATATTTAGCATAAACCAAAAGCGTTGAAGGTATTGGTACATGTGGTGGTATGGTGAGGCTTGGCTGGTTGTCCTCAGGATTCACATAGAATCTGATGGATCTCTTGTTGGCCTTACCAAAGGGCAGCATGGAGGTGAGAAATAGAAAAGGGACTTCAGATGTAATGGAACTGAGAGCAGGCAGAGAAACCATTGTCAATGATTTTCTGGCTATGGCTAGGAACAAGGACAAGATAGACCCTCCAGTTGAACAATGGAAGAGAAGCACTGGAAGATGATGCTATGAGGAACCAAGGCAGGCAGATTGAGATGATCAACAAGCATAGGGAGGAAGAGTTTATCATTTGCAGCCATTAGGTATGCCATTTGTTTGTTGAGTTTGAACTAATGATGTTCTGGCTCAGATACTTTCACAGAGACAAAACTAACACTAGAAAGGTAATAGGATATAAGACTGTTCCAATCAGTGATGACTTATAGACAGTGTGGTGGCTTTAAAGTGGTTTAAATATCAGGCTTATTCTAACTGAAGTTATATTGATGGTGTGAATCATAATGGTTCTCACCGTTGGAAGGTGTAAATTAAGACAAAGTAAGTTCTCTCCTGTCTAATAATCCAAATATGGTTGGCTAGAACTGTAAGAGTCATGTTGCAAATCAAAGGTTGAAATGATATTTAATTTTTCTGACTCTATCGTGAATTGCAACAAATTTATGACAAAACTAAAGGATGCTAAATGTCAGCTGCAATAGCTCACAAAATGCTGGAGGAACTCAGCAGGTCAGGCAGCATCTATGGAGGGAAATGAACAATTGACTTTTGGGGCCGAGACCCTTTTAACCTTTAACAGTCGCAAGAGCAGCAATAATGTTCGGGACTTGCAAAGCAGAGTGGTGTCCCAAGAGTGTTTCAATAGCAAACCATTAATAAAAGAATAATACTTATTTCTCATTTAAATATAGGCAGCTTACGCATTTTAATAATTACTTATAGTAAAGGAGCATTCCATGAAATACACGACTGGATTTCCCTAGAAATGCAATTAACATCAGAAAATAATCTCTTCTGCAAAACTTTGTTAAATGCACTCTAGATCTCTAAGTGGACAACATTCATTGAAATTCCCTCAACTACCATGGGAGTGACCTCTTCAAAAAAAAACTATCAAATTAATTAGACAAGGCCAACCCATCACTAAATCAAAAGCAAATACAAAATCTAATACCTGCCACTTTAACTCTGCATCCTGTTCGTACTCCAGTGCGGGCCAGGCAGCATCCGTGGAAAGAGAAACAGTGAGTGTTTCAGATCTGGGGCCCTTCATCAGAACTGGGAAGGAGCTGGTTTTGGGTAGCAGAGTTGATGGGAGAGAGATGGGTTGAACAAGGGTAACATATCTGATTGGGTGAAAATGGATGTCTAAATGTGGTAGTTAAGTAATAGTTAAAATCAGATTAGGTTTCCTAGTCTGTCCAATCTGCTGCTAATGGTGAAGCTGTGGGGCATGTCCAGCAGGCCAGACTGTACAAAGAAGAGAAAAAAACAGAGCCAAATGATGACAAGCAGTAATGATAATTTCAGAAACAAACAGAAAGAAAGCAAGTTACCTAAAGTTGGAGCATTCAATATTGCATCCAGAAGGCTGCAATGTGCCCAGACAGAAGATGAAGTGCCATTCCTCAAGCTTGTATTGGGCGTCATTGTAACAGTGCAGGAGGCCAGAGGTAGTAAGGTCAGAGAGGGAGAGGAATGGTGAATTAAAGTGGCCAGCATCCAGAAGCTCAGAATCACTCCTGTAGACTGAACACTTGTGTTCTGCAAAGCGATCATCAAATTTGAATTTGTTTCCTCCAATGCAGAGGAAACCACATTGTGAACACCAGATGTAGTACACTAGATTGGAAGAAATGTGAGTGAATTGCTGCTTCACCTGGAAAGACTGTTGGGTCCTTGGATGGTGGGCAGGGAAGAAGTGAAAGGACATTTGCATCGCCTGAAGCTGTAAGGGAAAGTGCCATAAGACAGAGTGGTAGGAAGGGACAAAAAAACAGACTAGGTAATCACGGAGAGAGCAACCCCCTTGAAATGCTGAAAGGGGAGGGGAGAGGAATAAGTTGGATATGGTGGAAATTGTGAAGGATGATCCATTGAATGTGAAAGCTAGAAGATAAGGACTAAGTTCTTGTTATGTCCAGGAGAAGAAGGGCTGAGAGCAGAAGTGCAGGAAGAATGCAGTCAAGTACTGTCTACTGTGGTAGAGGGGAGGCCACAGTCCAGTAAGAAGGAAAGCATTTCAGAGGCATCTATGCAGAAAATCTCATCTTTGGGGCTGTACAACAGAGACAGAGGAATGTGGAGAATGGAATGGAGTCCTTACAGGAAGCAAGTTGGGAGGAAGTATAATCAAGAAAGCTGTGGGATAATCCACGTTCTTGATGTCAAATATTCGATTCAGTGGACATTGTGTTCGCATTGGTTACGATCTTCCAAAACCCCTTAAATTCTAGAAAGGTCCTGGCAGGTCGGAAAATCACAAACATAATTCCCATATTCAAGAAATTATGGTGATAAAAAGCAGTTAGCAGAAGCCAGTCAGCCTAACATCTGTCAGTGGGAAAATGCTGGAAGCAGGATATTTAAAAAAGTAAAAAAAACAATCAAACAGCGTCAGTATAATTTTTAAATGTGATAATTGTGTTTTTGATAAATTTATTAAATTTCTTTGAGGTTGTGACAATCAGATAGATAAAGGCGAACCATCAGATGTAGTGCATTTGGATTTTTGGAAGGCATTCGATAAGGGGCCAACTAATAGGATATTGCATGACTGAGGGCATGGATAGAGGATTGGCTAACAGCCAGAAATAGAGTGGAGAAAAATGGATCATTTTCAAGTTGGAAAATTGTAACCTGTGGGGTATCATAAGGATTGTGCTGGGGTCTCAGATATTTACAATCTATATTAATGAAGGGGCTTGTAGCCAAATTTGCTGTTATTACAAGATAGGTAGCAAAGCAAGTTGTGAGGACACAAAGAGTCTGCAAACGGATATAGACAGGTTAAGTGAGTGGGCAAACATTTGGCAGATGGAGTATAACGTGGGGAAATGTGAGGCCATGCACTTTAGTGGGAAGAATAGAAATGTAGAGCATAGTTTAAATGGAGAAAGACTACTAAATGCTACTGTAGAGTGCAATCTAGGTGTCCTGCATAAAGCACAGTATGTTAATGTGTAAGCTCAGTGGGTAATTAGGAATATAAATGGAATTTTGGCCTTTGTTGAAGGAGAAGTGAAGTATAAAAGTGGAAAAGTCTTGCTACAACTTTAAAGGGGATTGGTGAACCTATACCTGGAGTGCTGTGGACCGTTTTGATCTTCTTAATTAAGTAGGGATGTACTTTCAATGGAGGCAGTTCAGAGAAAGTTCACTGGGTTAATTCCTGGGATGATGAGATTGTCTTGTAAGGCGAGGCTAAGTAGGTTGGGCCTATATTCATAGGAGTTTAGAAGAGTGACAGATGATCTTATTGAAACATATAAGATTCTGAGGGAGTTTGGCAATGATGTTTCCTTTCACAGGGGACTCTAGAACAAGGGGATATATTTTCAGAATAAGGTGTTGCCCATTTAAGATGGTGATGAAAAGGAATTTCTCAAAGACTTGTGAATCAATGGAATTCTCTGTTCCAGGCAGATGTGGAGGCTGAGTCATTGAACATGTTCAAGGCTGAGACAGATAGAATTTGGACTACAGGGGAGTCAAAAGCAGGAAAGTGGAGGCCAAGATTAGGTCAGCCATAGTCTATCTGGATTGTAGAGAAGGTTTGAGGGGCATGTGGCTTACTCCTGCTCTCATTCCTTATGTTCTTAGTTTCTAATGTACCATAACTACTTTCATGAATATAGGAATCTGCGAGTTATTGGATTAAAGTATAAAAATGCCAAATATTAATGAGCATAGTAATCAACAAAGACCAAGTACCTCAAGCTAGTTCCAATGCACTTCCACAAAACATTAATGTTCATACCTCACCTCCTCACCCCCCCCCCCCCCCAAATTCTTTGAAAGCCATTCAGGCAAAATTATGTTGTTGTAAAAGAGTCCCTGTTTTAACTGATAATCCATTGTTACATTCCAAGTGTTTTGCCCAATGCTGGAAAATAGCCTTTAATGTTAAGTTGCTTCATGGTGTTTTATTTTTCTCTTGGGAAGAAAAGAACTGCTATTTCAAAAGAAATTGAATCACAATCTTAATTACTAATGATATTTTAGAAGGTAGGAGATAGTAATTTTTCAGGAGAAACACCATGCCGAAAGAAGGAACACTGGACCCTGCAGGAACATAAATGGTTAAACAGAGAATGAAGAACTAATAAGATTAAAACAGACCTGCGCCACAGATAGTGCTGGTCCACACCATACTCATGTTCCAGTACCTCTATCTGTCAATCACTGATACCCAATTCTTATGTTCACACATTTATTTATCACGGCTTGGTATGGTAACTGCTCTGCCCAAGACTGCAAGAAACTGCAGAGAGTTGTGGACACAGCCCAGCATATCATTGAAACCAGCCTCCCCTCCACAGACTCTGTCTTCACCTCTCACTGCCTTGGTGAAGCAGCCAACATAATCAAAGACCCCACCCACCTGGATCTTTCTCTCTTCTCTCCTCTCCCATCAGGCAGAAGATACAGGAGCCTGAGGGCACATACCACCAGGCTCAAGGACAGCTTCCATGCCATGGTGATAAGACTATTGAACGGTTCCCTTATATGATGAGATGGACTCTTGACCTCACAATCTACCTTTTTATGACCTTGCACTTCATTGTTTACCTGTAATGCACTTCCCTGTAGCTGTGACACTTTACTCTGCTTTCTGTTATTGTTTTTACCCTGTACCACCTCAATGCACTGTGTAATGAATTGATCTGTACGAACAGTATGCTAGACAAGTTTTTCACTGTACCTTGGTACAAGTGACAATAATAAACCAATACCAATACCAATAAGAGTGAATACTTGAACTGAATGTTACAGCAAGTATCCATGAGGAAAGACATGACATGATCTATCCACCAAACAGATCCCAAGTAAAATCAATAATTCTGATATAAATGGAATAGAAGTAAACCAGTTATGGCTCTTCAATAATGTTCCCAAAGGTTAATGATGTTTCTCCTGGAGTGACCAGTAAAACAAGAGAAATTCATGAGGTTGAGTTGTTGTGAGGGAGTTAGTAGACAGCAACAAGACACCAGGAGTTGGAGAACATTGTTATTCACAGACTACGTTCAAAAAAGATCACACAAAACTACTGACCCATTTAATTCCTTCACTTTCATGTAAAATAATGGGACTGATTGTTGTTTCTGTAGAATAATAATTTAGCAAACAGTTTCCTATGTGGCTTTAGAAAGAAAAAAATCTGTATGACCAAGAGATGGTAACCAAAGTTCACATTTCCTCAGCCCAGAACCAGTGATATAGACTGAATTCTCTTTTGTTCATGTTTTGTGGTGTAGGTATCACTGGCATTTATCCCCTACCTCTAACTGCCCTTGAGAAGGTGAGGGTGAGCCACCTCTTTGAACTGCTACAGTGATGCATTGGTTATGTTATGACTGAATGACTTGCCAGGCCATTTCAGAGGGCAGTTAAGAAGCAACCATTGCTGTGAGTGTGGAGTCACATAGACCAAACCAGGTAAGAATTGGAGATTTGCTCTTCTGATGGATATTGCAGTGGGAGGTGACAGAGTTCTGAAGGGTGTATAAGATAAGATATCTTTATTAGTCACATGTACATCAAAACACACAGTGAAATGCATCTTTTGCATAGAGTGTTCTGGGGGCAGCCCGCAAATGTCACCACGCTTCTGGCGCCAACATAGCATGCCCACAACTTCCTAACCTGTATGTCTTTGGAATGTGGAAGGAAACCGGAGCACCCAGAAGAAACTCACACAGACACAGGAAGAATGTACAAACTCCTCACAGACATTTTTTGGATCTCTTTAAAGCCAGGTAAGATTCTGCCAAAAATTACCATTACAATGTAGTCATGAATAATGGTATTACATCATCATGTTTTGCAAGAATTCACCTGTTATTGCAGTATAAACCCAATATCTTTTTTTACTACTTAACCTCCTGTGATATTGCATGTGTGGACTAGAATTATCCCCACTACTGTGCCTGCCAGACCTGAAGCTTCCTGAACAGAGATCATTAAGGTGGCAGGACATACTGAGAAAGGAGATAGAAAAGCATATGGGTTGCTATGTTTAAATAGAGGCATTGAGTATGAAAGCAAGGAAGTAATGCTGAATCTTTATAAAGTTCTGGTGAGGCCACAACTAGAGTAGTGCCTCCAGTTCTGGTCCCTGACTTTAGGAAGGATGTGAAGGTCCTTGAGAAGGTGCAGAGGAGATTTACCAGATTAGTTCCAGGGATGAGGGATTATAGTGACAATTGTTGCTTTATAGAAGCTAGTATTTTTCTCTTTGGAGCAAAGGAAATTTGGGGAGATTTGAAAGGTGTACAAGCTAATGGCAGAGAAAAAGAAAAGATAAACTGTTCTCATGAGCTGATGGTACAAAGACCAGGAGGCACAGATTTATCTGGGTAGGAGACACTGTGGGGAGGGGTTGGGGTGGGTGCGCAGGGGGACAGTGTAAGTGGGAATTAGTTGAAGAATGTTTTTGCAGTGAGTGGCAATGACCTGGAACTCACTGCCAACGAATGTGGTGGAAGTGGACATGATCAATGATTTCAAAATGAAATTGAGTAGGTACTTGAAGCAAATAAACTTGTAGGGCTGTGGGGAGAGGGTGGAGGAATGGGATTGTTAATCCCATTCTGGCATGGATTCAATGAGACAAATGGCCTTTGTTTTTGCTGTAACGTGTGCGTGACTCAAATTCAATCTAATGAGATGTGTCTCAACCTCAGAAAGGCTTTGGGTGAAGTTTGACCTGAAAGGCTGCAAATTAAATTCAGAGTTGTGAGGGTTCAGGATTGAGAAATAGATAAAACCTATCTGAAGGCCAGGAAAAAAATGAATATTTATTAAAAGCTCAGCGTTGGGATTTTAACTGTTTCTAATGTATATAAATGACATTGATTCTGAAACTCAGTGCAAAACCAGTAAATGTGCAGATGATATCACTGCTGCCAGGTTTCTCCCACTGCTATCAGAGTATTGAACCAATCACCTCTTTCATGTCCCCTTCCCGGAGGTGGTGCCATGTTCTCGAACCCTTCATTCTACCTCTTCTGTTATTGTCACTTTAGCATTTCTTTTTGCACTACTTCAGCTTGCACTGCTATACTTTACATCATTCCATTGTTTCGTGCTCATTGCTGTATTTATTGTTGTATTTATTATTACCGTGTATACTGTTTACTCTGTGAGCTTCATGCGAGCAAGGCATTTCATTGCACCCTGCTGTATATGACAATAAACTAATCTGAATCTGAAGAGGAGGATTGGAACAGAAAAAAAACAGTTCAGAGATTCCAGGAGCTAAGCAAAATTTCTACAAGCATACAACAACACCAGATAAGAATTAACACTTATAAGTACATGTAATTCCTTTATTCAAAGAAGCAAGAAACTTCTGGCCAGTTAACTTATCGTCTGTCATAGAGACAATGATAGCAGCTATTATTAGAGATGTTTTTGCAGTACACTTAGAAAAGTTCAAGGTATTCAGAAAAAGTCAGCATTGTTTTGTGAGAAGGAAATCACATTTGACCAATTTATTGGAGTTCTTTGAGAAGTAACATTGCTGTGAATAAAAGAGAACTGGTGCATAAACTATACTTAGATTTCCAGAAAGAATTTAACTTGTTGCTGCATCAAAAAATGTTGGAGGTAACATTTTGGCATGGATGGAAAATTGACTGGCTGACAGGAAACAAAGAGTAGGCATAAATAGATCTTTTTCTAGTTGGTTAAATGTAACTAATGATAAGTCACAGAGATCAGTGATGAAAATAAAAGTAAGGAAGTTATGTTTCAGTTATTTAGGGGATCGGCAAGACCACATCTGGAGTACTGTATACAGTATTGGTCTCTTAATTTATGGAAAGATGTTAATGCATTGGAAGCAGTTCAGAGAAGACTTACTGGACCAACACCTGGAATGGGAAGATTGTTTTATGAGAAGAGGTTGGGCAATTAGATATGCATCCACTGGAGTTTAGAAGAGAGAAGGGGAACTTGATCAAAACATATGGGATCCTGAGGGGTCTTGACAGGAAGGCTATGGAGAGGATGTTTCCTCTTGTAGGAAAAATTAGAATTAGGGGTCACTGTTTAAAAATAAGGGGCCAACCATTTGAGCCTGAGATGAGGAAGCAGAGTCTTTGATTATTTTTAGAACAGAAGAAGATAGATACCTGATAACTAAGGGGGTCAAAGGTTACGGTGGGTAGATAGGACTGGAGGTTGAGGTTACAATCAGATCAGCCGAATTCTTATTAAGTGGTGGAGCAGTCTTAAGAAGTTGCGTGGCCTGCTCCTACTCCCAATTGATTTGTAAGTGTAAAAGGTAGACAGGACATGTATGCCGTGAATAGATTCAGTGGTAAACCTCTCACACCAAAGAAGCAAACAACAAAGCCTACAAATGCTGAACTACATAGCCCAAACAATAGTTTGTTGGTCCCAAACCTTGTTGCACTCAGGTCAGATGATACCCTAAAAAAACTTTAGCCAATTCTGGATTCAGACAAGAAGTAGTTTCAAGTGCTGGAGGCAGTGTAAAGAAGCAAGAAAATGATCCTGGATTCTGGAATCTAAGGAAAGACCAGGAAAATTTAGGCTGCAAAAGAAATTTCCAGAATATTATTTTCAAATAACCTGTGGGAGGAGAGCAAATGGAAGCTGGTTTACATCAGCAAAAAATAATTTTGGGACTATAATCACAAGATTTTCTTCTCTGCACAAAATGATGAGCACGTTAAATAAATCTCTGAGAGGATAGTGGAGCCAAAAATTCTGGAGCATTTTCGGAAGTAATTGAATAATACCAGGGTTAGAACATTAGGATCTCTCTACATGCACACATCAAGATGAGTAAAGCTGCCTTCTGCAACTTACCATCCTGTGATCTTGAGTAACAGCTACTGTATATCTTATTCTAAATTATAAGGTTCAAAAACGAAGGAAAAAAATCTAATAAAATATTACTTCAAAGACACTCCCCAAGGACATTGGCTGTTGATGTATTTATTAAGCTAATTTAAGATCTTAAAGTAAACTTATGAAGTGAAGGTGTCTATTTTCCCATCTGCTTTATTTCTCTGATCAGATGTTTTCTTACCTTCTTATGTATGCACTGTTTCATCTTGCTCACAGATAGTCCACTTCAAGTCTCAACAGTTTTATGAAAAGATATTTAAAGTCCTGATCCAAGAGATGATCTATTCCAGCATTTAAGTGTCACCTAATCCTGATCCCAGTAAAGATCTGTCCCATATTTTAGATAATATCGTCAAAAGAATGTGTTATGACTTCTCATCCGAAATCCTGAGTATGTTCGTTGTTGAACCCAAATCCTGATCCTGTAAAGTCTCTATTTCACATTTTGTTTGCATTCCTGGAGAAAGTCCACTTAAATCCATCTAGATTACTGGTTTGTCCACTGTAGGTACTAGTTTTGTCAAAATCAGAGTTTCCTTTCCTCACCCCCCTCCTCCCACCCCCGCCCCATTTAAACTATAGGCACATGCAGTTTGAGTGTTGCTAAAAGACTGCATGAGTGTGACTATAAAGAGGGAGCAAGACAGAGAAAGAAGCTTTTGTTATGGGGAGCAGCTTCATTATCATGAGAACAACGAGGCTGCTGAGATACCAATACTGGCTTCACACGACCTGAGTGTTTACAGTGGGAAAGCTCTGCTATGTAAGTGATATGAAACCCAAGTCTGACGAGGTAAGTTTCATTTAAGTTCAGTTGATTTAAACTATTGGGATATCCCAACGTCAATCTCATAAATCTGGTATTGCGAACACAACATTAGGATCTATGTTACTCTGATGTCCTAATCCAAGGCATGCTTCAAAACACTGTTTAATTGCCAGTTTCACCCTATGTATTGATATAGGTACTTCAAGACAAAAGTAGGAACGACGTGGATCTGAATCAAATTCTTCACAGAGTTTGGCTCGCTCTGTCACCAAACTGAGATTCTAAAGAAAGAGTAAATTACTGTAGTTTGGAACAAATTAAAATGTACATTTATGCTACAAATAAATTGCTTTTGTATTTTTTCTGACCAAAGCCTCCAATATAGGCAGAATGGTGCCAGCGAATATATTTTGTCAATTGAGGTTTGATTTCTGGAGTGAGTCCATAGTTCTGATGAGAAGAAATCTCTCATAATCTACTACTGAAGAGGTTTGTGTATTTAGTCCAAATTTATGCAGATAATCCAGTCCATATTTTTGATTTTTTTTGTCCCTGATCCTTTAGCTACTTGGGTGTCATATTCCCCACCGACCCCCATCCTATCTCACAATTTCGTAGATCAGTCTATATATTGATTATAAACTCATTCACTTAATGTTCCTGCCTACTTCACTGTAGTTTTAGTGTTGACGTAAGTCCAGCCTGCGATAACAGTGTCAGGCATACAGTTTGTGGATCTGGACCAGGTTTTAGCCAAGATCATGGAGCAGATCTAGTCATGATATAGTAGCTACATCTAGTTTCTTAATCCTATTCCAATAAATATTCCATCACACATTTTAATTTTGATCCCAAACCTGCTCCTGTATCTGCACTCTACGATGTATTACTGTACACTCCATCCTATCAACCCTCCAGCAACCAAACCAAATCCTTTTTCTCCCATGTTTCCGCTCTGGTTCCTTAAGGTGTCCAGTCTTGTTTTATTGCCAATCCGACCATACAGGGTTAAGCCTGGGGCCTCCTGTGTCATGAGGACATCAGGGAAAAAAATATTTTTGAGCTAAAAGTTTGGGGTTGGGGAGGGTAGTGGTTGAACATTATTTGGCCTTAGTCCCCGTGAATGTGTTGAAATATATTTGATTTGCACATTATCTCTGTGCTTTTAATATTGGATATTATAAAGTTTATTTTCTATCTTTTCATTTCAATCCAGTCTTTATTTTGGCCAAGGTGTCATGTCCCTGTCCTGTATTCAATTTATCTTTTGTTTTTGCCTCAACCTTGATGCAATCTTGACTGGTCTTTTGTTCTGTGAGTGCATATTTCTAGACTTTTAAGCATCTAGAGCTGTTCACTTCAATATTTAGCCCCTATATTATATTTTTATCATGTTGGTTCCTATCCTGCATGTGCTCTGTCCTGTACTTTTTATTGGATCCCCTCCTGGATCTGTTGTTACACTCTTCTACATGTCCTTTTGTTCAGTCAACATTCTATGCACAGGTCTTGGTGTAGGATATGAACCCACATCCTTTGAACTCGGTAGTAAAATTGTTCTGAGGATATTCATATCTGCTTTGCATACTGAAGTGCTTCAAGTGCAATTAATTAATTTGAAATAAAGTGAATGAACTTGTGTATGTATAAGGATTTGTTGATTATGGTGCACTCCCACACTCAAATCCAATTCCTGTAGAACTACTATGATGTAACGATTGTTTTAAAAAGGCGTTCTATCCCATATTTTGCCCCTTATCTTGTACATTTTGTTCTGTAGTTATTTTAAAAGTAAACCAACACTGTAAGAAGATTGTATGTTAGCTAGACCAGGAGGGTGGTTGGCTGCTCTTTCTCAAGAAGTGCTAAGGGATCTTTAACTTATACCAGATGCAACTTTAGTTAACATTTCATCTGAAGCACTGCAGATTTCAGTATTGGATTAACATGTGACTCTGGACATTCTATTTGGTTCCATGTGGGTTTTCAATCTGCAATATTCAGAATTGGAGAAATAAGTCTACCAATTATAACTGAGTCAAACTGACACATTGTCAATCCATTTCAATTAGAGAAGTTCCACCCCTGGTTTTAGATTGATCCAACAGAGTTGATCTGTAGAGGTCTCAGGTAAGGGAGAAATTCCTCAGCATAGAAGAATGGACAAACTTTCACACTGTCACCCCCATCAACTCCAACCCCTCAACGCAAACATAGATACTTTAGGTTTTGACTACTTAAGGCTGGGAAAAAATATTTCAGTGTAAGTCCAGTTGGAGTTGGGAGCATGTTTAGCTAAATTCCAGGCTTGCAAAGCCTGCTGTATGTTACAGAAAATCAAAAACTGAGGTGGTAGAAATCTGGAATTAAAAACAGAAAATGCTTGGAACAGTCAGCAAGTTGGGCAGCATCTGTTGAAAGAGAAACATGCAAAATGGTCTTCCAACCTGTGTATAGGAGCAAAAGACCAATCAAACCAACTATTAGTTGGTTCCTTCCAAAATTTTCCTCAGGATAGCTGAAGCAAAAGATTAGAGACATTGGGGCCAAATCAATCTCTCTCTGTTATTAGTGGTGTTGATTTTTGTTAAACTTCAGTGCATTGGTACATTTCTTGTTTTAACGATTCTGAATCTGTAAGACATTTATTACCTTTTAGGATGGACAATTTATATCAGATTCTGTCAAATATTTTATTTGACTTTTTGCTATATTGTCTCCGTGTTCTAGGATTATGACTAATTCATACAAATGATCCATTTCATGATATTTTTTCCTTGAGCCTATTTAATTACTCATACCACTAAAATCTTCATACTGTATAAATTACATTTACTGTACTGTTTCAGTCCCAATTCAGTTAATTTATTCAATGCAATTTTTGGTCAAGATGTGTCTTGTTTGTCACAATGACCATCAGCCCATCATTAGTTGGAGTGTGTGCTTTCCTCAGACTTAACCCTTCCTGGATGTAGCCATATTTCTGGGCTCCACCATGGTGAATGCAAGGCAGCATAACTAGCTGGGAATTGATGTTCATTCACAACATCAGAAGAAAGTTATCCACTACTTTGGGCTTTAAAGGACTGTAGCAGTGCAACTTCCCAGCCATGTGGTTTTATGATTATCCTTCAGTTTTGAAGAAGGGTCCTGACCCAAAATGTCGACCTCCTGCTTTTCTCCACGGATGCTGCCTGGCCTGCTGAGTTCCCCCAGCATCATAGTGTTTTTCATCTTTTGAATACTGTACAGCTGTAATAGTGTGAATTTTATGTTCGCCCTTTTTGATCCAATATACTCGTCCTCTTACTGTTTCTTTCACTCTGTCTCAAATTGCCTAGAAATTGATCCATTTTCCTTGGTTTTTAAATTCATTTTCAGATTTGGCGTCATTGTCAAGGCCAGCATTTATTACCCATCCCTAATTGCCCCCGGGATGGTGGTGGCGAGCTGCCTTCTTGAGTTGCTGGGTCCTTCTGGTGAAGGTACTCGCACAGTGCTGTTGGGTAGGGAGTCCAGGATTTAGACCCAGTGACAATGAAGGACCGGTGATATACTTGTAGATTAAGGAGGTGTGTGACTCGGAGGGGAATCTGCAGGAGGTGGTGTACCCACACACTTGCTGCTCTTGTACTTTCTGGTTGTGAGTTTGGGAGGTGCCAACAGTAACTAAATGCATTTTTGTGCCATTGATGGAGGGGATGCATTTTTAGGTGGTAAACACTGCAACCACTGTGTGCTGGTGATGGAGGGAATGAATGTTGAGGGTGGTTGATGGAGTGCTACTCAAGCAGGCTGCTTTGTCCTGGGCAGTGTCATGCTTCTTCGGAGTTAATTGGCACTATATTCATCCAGGCAAGTGAAGAATGTTTCTTCACACTCTTGACTTGTGCCTTGCAGATGGTGAAAGGTCTTGGGGTGTGAGAAGGTGAGTTACTTGCCTCTGGATACTCATCTTCTGAGTTGCTCTTGTTGTCACTGCATTTATGTGGCTGGACCTGTTGACTTTGTTGTCAATGGTGACTCCCAGGATATTGATGGTAGGGGACTAAATGATGGTAATACTAAGGATAGGTGGCTAAATTGGTTTATTATTGGTAAATTGGTTTATTACTGTGACATGTACAGAGGTACAGTGAAAAACTTTGTTTTGCATGCCATCCATACAGATCATTTCATCTCATCAGTACATTGAGGTAGTACAAGGGAAAAGCAATAACAGAAGGCAGAATAAAGTGTTACAGTTACAGAGAAAGTGCAGGGCAGACAGAAATAAGGTGCAAGACCTTAATGAGGTAGATTTTGAAGCCAGGAGTTCACTTTGTCGTACAAGGGGAGTGTTCAGTGGTCTTATAACAGTGGGATAGAAGCTGTCCTTGAGTCTGGTGGTATGTGCTTTCAGACTTTTGTATCTTCTGCCCAACTGGAAGAGAGAGAAGGGAGAATGTCCAGGGATGGTGGGGTCTTTAATTATGTTGGCTGCTTTAACAAGGCAACGAGAAGTGTAGGCAGAGTCCGTGGAGGGGAGGTTGGTTTTTGTGGTGTGCTGAACTGTTCCCACAACTCTCTGCAGTTTCTTGCAGTCTCAGGCAGAGCAGTTGCTATACCAAGACTTGATGGATCTGGACAGGATGCTTTCTATGGTACATCTATTAAAAATTGGTGAGTGTCAAAGGGGACATGTTGAATTTCTTTAGCCTCCTGAAGAAGTAGAGGCACTGGTTAGACACTTTTAGTTGGAGATGCTCATTGCCTACACTTTTGTAGCATGAATGTTGTGTGTCGCTTAACAGCCCATGCCTGAATGTTGTCCGGGATTTGCTGTATGCACTTCTGAGCTGCTTTATTTGCCATGCTGTTTTACTATTTCCTGTTTTACTCTCAATCTGTGATCTAGTATGGTGCACCTATGTTTGGGTGATGTGATTTCTCATGAACTCCCAATGAAAGATTTCAGTAACTATCTTACAATTACAGACTTTGTACTTGCACTTTGCTGTTGGACTTTGACTCAAAATTGTACAGCATTTCTGTATTTCCATTTATGCCTTATCCTGTAAAGAAATTTTCCTCACAGTCCTGAATTTAAGCCAACTCCAAAAGATTGCCTTGCATCCCATGTGCATATCCCAGTCCAGATGAAAGTTCTCTACCTGAAAAGACGACCGTCCATTTCCCTCCACAGATGCTGCCTGACCCGCTGGGTTCCTCCAGCAGTTTGTTTTTGCTCCAGATTCCTGCATCTGCAATCTCTTGTGTCTCCCATATATTAGGTGTGATTCTACAGATTTCCTTATTTATCCCTTAGTTATGTTCCTGCTCATCAAGTGCATTCCCACCAATCCTCATCCCACCCCTTTCCTACCTTCTCCAACAGGTGGTGATTCACAATAGGGTATGGGCCATGAAGTACCACCATTGCCTAATGATCCTCCAGCACCTTGCAAGAATTTGTTATGGAAGCAGCTAACCACAAAAGATCTTATCAATAATTATTACTATCATTAAGTAATTCCAGTCTGAACAGTTCACTAATGAAATGCATTTAAACTGAATGCAAATATGATACTAATTTCTAGATTATGGTCCAATTTCTCACACTGCTTGAGTATTTATTACTTTAATACTCTACAGTATGTGATCTGTGGAATGGAACTTGGTGTTAGTAATCATCATTGAATTTAGAAGCACTCCTGTTTCAAATTTAGAGTTCAAAATGTTTGAATTGATTTTGAGCATAGCATATTCTGGTTAGATATCAGGCACTCTGATCACCATCACTTCAAACATCAGAACACCAACAAGCAGTGCTTTTAAAGTGTCTATGAGCTATGCATGATGTTGCAGTCAACAACACACTTCAGTGAAATAAAGTATTTTTTAAGTGGAAAAGCTTATGATAAAATGGGTTATTTCACTTTTAGGACCATCATAGCCTTCATAAAAGGGTATGGAAAAGATTTACCACAATGGTTACAGGGATGGGGATCAAGTTAGACTAGAGAGGCTGGATTTGTTATCCTTGGAGCAAAGGCTGAGAGATGATTTGATAGATTTGTATTGGATCTTGATCAGCTTAAACAAAAGGAAGTTGTTCCCATTAGCAGAAGGTTCAAAGACCAGGGGCAGAGATTTAAACTTTGGCCAAAAATGACAAGGAGTATGTGTAGAAAAACTACTTTACACAGAGAGGAGTTCTTATTTGAACTTGACTGTCTTTAAGAGAACATGGGAATGGAGCTTTCAAACGGAAGGTAAAACAGAAGTACTCAGCAGGTCAGGCAGCATCTGTGGAGAGTGAGATGGCCAAGTCAATGAAAGCTTGTCAACCTGAAGTGTTAGCTCTGCCTTTCTCTGTCCAAGGATGCTGCCTGTCCTGCTAAATATTTCCAGTATTTCCTGTTCTATTTCAGATTTCCACTTTTTTGTCAGCCTCTCAGGAAAAGCAGGGGAATGGAACTGATGAGATCTTTCTACTGGGAGTAGATATGACCTCGGTGGAACAAATGGCCTCTTTCTCTGCCATTATGATTCTAATATATTATTGATTATAATGGTCAAATACAGGCCCATGCGAATCAATTAAATCTACTCTACACTTCTATGAGGCAGAAAGAAATAGAAATAAATTACAAATTTTATCTTCTGACTGGACAGACATGATCTTTGTTTAAATGTCCCAATGTCTTCTTTTACATTTACTTTCCAAACCCACTCCCTCCTCTCTGGGTTACTATTTTCTTCCATGAGTACTTTAATTTGTCCTGGCCATTAGTAATCCCTCAATTTACTGCCAAAACAGATTTTGTATGTAATAATGAAAAATGACAAGGGTGGTTACAAAACTCAAGTAAAATACTCAGCAGGTCAAGTAGCATCTCCTGACCTAGTGAGTATTTCCAGCATTTTCTGTTTTTACTTCAGATTTCAAGCATCTGAAGTTTTTTGTTTGCTTTTTGATTAAATAATCTTATGTTGAAAATGTTTCCCAAACACAAGAGGGTACGAGGCTCTGTCTTCAGTCCACAGCAGTGGAATTTGAATTAGTCTTTTCATCTCGCACTCTGGAAGTATTTCTTTGGGAGAAAGGAGAAATGAAGTGTGTCACTTTAGTCTGAGGTCATCTTAGAGTCACAGAGCCATACAGCATAGAAACAGGCTCTTTGGCCCAACTTATCTGTGCCGACCAGGTTGCCTACCTGAGCTGGTCTCATCTGCCTACACTTGGTCCATACCCCTCTAAAACTTTCCTATCCTTATACCTATTTAAATGCCTTCTCAACATTGAAATTGTACCTGTCTCTATCACATCCTCTGGCAGCTCATTCCACATACCCTCCACCCTTGTGTTGAAAAAGTTAACCCTCAGGTCCTCTAAATCTTTCCTAACTTGCCTTAAATCTACACCCTCTAGTTTTAGACTCCCCTACCCTGGGAAATAGGCTGCGCCATTCACCTTATAAATAGGCTGTGCCATATCCATGCCCCTCATGATTTTGTAAATACTTCTGTCAGGCTACTCCTCAGCCTCTTATGCTCCAGGGAAAAAAAGCCCCAGCACATCCAAGCTCTCCACTCCTAGTAACATCCTCGTGAAACTTTTCTGCACCCTTTCCAGCTTAATGACATTCTTCCTGTAGCTGGGTAAACAGAACTGTGCACAATGCTCCAAGTGTGGTCTCGCCCATGCATTGTACAGTTGTAACATGACGTCCCAACTCCTGTACTCAATGCCCTGACTGATAAAGGCAAGCATGCCAAGCACCTTCTGCTCATTGCTGCTTGTTGCTCATTGACTAAAACTTGTACAAGTCAATACTTCCAGGGAACTCTTAAACTAATTGTATTGAAGTGTCTCGCAGGAACATTTCTCCAGTGTAGGATGGGGTCCTCTGAGTACTTCTGGTTCACTGAAGGCAGCTTGACTGAGAGGGTTAGTGAAGTGCCCAAATACAATGCTAAGTTACAAAACCTAATTATCTCATTGCAGTTTTCATCAAGGCATAACAATAAAAGTAACCCACTTCAGAAGGATCTGTTGGTAGAAACAGAATCTGGAATCTTCAGTTGCAAACTAGCCTCAGTTCCTCAACATCAGATCATTCGGGAAGCTGAGAGATAGGAGTTACCAGGAGGCAGTTACATCTAAGGTCCAGGATGTAGGTAGTTGAGTGACCATTAGGGGAGGGAAAAGGAGTAGGGAGTTGGTACAGGATGCCTTGGTGACCGTTTCCCTTAATAACAAGTATATTGTTTTGGATGCTGTTGGGGGGGGTGGGGGGGGGGATGAGTCACTGGTGGAGAGCCACAGCAGCCAGGTTTCTGGTGCAGAGTCTGGCTCTGTGGCTCAGAAGGGAAGGGAAGGCGGGGGAGGTGGGTGGGAGAAGAGAGAAGGAATGCGATAGTGATAGGGGATATGTTGGTTAGGGGGACAGACAAGAGATTCTGTGGACAAGAACGAGACTCCCAGATGGTATGTTGCCTCCTGGGTGCCAGGGTCAAGGACATCTCAGATCAAGTGCACAGCATTCTTAAGGGGGAAAATGAGGAGCCAGAAATCGTGGTGCACATTGGCAACAATGACATGGGTAAGATAAAGGATGAGGTCCTGAAGAGCGAGCATTGGGAGTTAGGAAGGAAGCTAAAATGCAGAACTTCAAGGGTAGTAATCTCTGGATTGCTGCCTGTACCATGTGCCAGTGAGGGAAAGAATAGGAAGATACAGCAGAGTAATGAGTGGCTAAAGATTTGGGGCAGGGGTTCAGATTTGTGGATCATTGGGATCTCTTCGGGGGTAGGTATGACCTGTACAAAAGGGACAGGTTACATCTGAACTGGAGAGGGACCAATGTCCTTGTGGGCAGGTTTGCTAGAGCTGTTGGGGAGGTTTAAACTAGCTTGGCAGGGCGATGGGAACTGGAGAGTCAGATTAGAGGATGGTTCAGTTAGTGTAGAAGTAGATGTGGTGTACAGAGAAGGTGAGGAAGGATAGGCAGGGGACAGGGCATAAATGCAATCAGTTGGATGGGTTGAAATGCGTTTACTTTAATGCGATAAGTGTTAAGAACAAGGGCAATGAACTTAGAGAATGGATCAGAACATGGAATTATGATGTCCTGGCCATTACAGAGACTTGGCTGTCACAAGGGCAGGAGTGGCTGCTTGAGCTTCCGGGGTTTAGATGTTTCAAAAGGGATAGAGAAGAGGTGGGAGGTGGCATTACTAATCAAGCATAATATTACTGCTGTAGGAAGGGAGGACATCATAGAAGGATTGTCTGTTGAATCTGTGTGGGGGGAAGTCAGAAACAGGAAGGGAGCGATCACTCTATTGGAAGTAATCTATAGGCCCCCAAAAAGCCATCAGGATACTGAGGAGCAGATAAGTAGGCAGATTTTGGAAAGGTGCAAAAATAACAGGGTTGTTGCCATGGGTGACTTCCACTTCCCTAATATTGATTGGCACCTCCTTAGTGCAAAAGGTTTAGATGGGGGCAGAATTAGTTAGATGTGTACATAGTATATAGACAGGCCAACTAGAGGAGAGGCCATGCTGGATCTGGTATTAGGCAATGAACCTGGTCAGGTGAAAGACCCCTCGGTGGGCGAGCAGTTTGGGTATAGTGACCACAACTCCCTGACCTTTAGCATAGCCGTGGACAAAGATAGGAGCAGACATTATGGGAAAGTATTTAATTGGGGAAGGGCAAATTACGATGGTATTCGGCAAGAATTTAGGAGCGTAAATTGGGAACAGATGTTCTCTGGTAAATGCACCACAGAAATATGGAGGTTGTTTAGGGACCACTTACTTGGGGTTCTAGATAGGTTTGTCCTGCTGAGACAAGGAAAGGATGGTAGGGTGAAGGAACCATGTTTAACAAGAGGTGGAAGGTTTAGTCAAGAGTAAGAAGGAAGTATATTTAAGGTTTAGGAAACAAAAATCAGATGGGGCTCTTGAGAGTTATAAGGTAGCCAGGAAGGAACTTAACAAGGGAATTAAGAGAGCTAGAAGTGGACGTGAGAAGACCTTGATAAGTAGGGTTAAGGAAAATCCTAAGACGTTCTACATGTATGTGAGGAACAAGAGGATGACTAGGGTGAGGGTACGCTTAGGGGTGGGGTGGGGTGGGGAGAGAATGTGTCTGGAGGTAGGGGAGGTGCTAAATGAATATTTTGCTTCAGTGTTCACCAGGGAGAGGGACTTGGACGAATGTGAGGTTAGCATAGAACAGGCCAATGTGTTGGAGCATGTCGAGGTTAAGAAAGAAGTAGTGCTGGAGCTACTAAAAAGCACTAGGATATGTAAGTCCCCGGGGTCGGACAGGATATACCCCAGGTTACCGTGGGAAGTGAAGGAAGAGATTGCTGGAGCATTATTGATGATCTTTGAGCCCTCCCTGGCCACGGAAGTGGTGCCAGAGGACTGGAGGACGGCAAATGTTGTTCCATGAAAGGTAAAAGGGATAATCTTGGGAATTATAGAACAGTGAATCTTGCGTCAGTGGTGGGCAAACTAATGGAGAGGATTCTTTGGGACAGGATTTATGAGCATTTGGAGAAGTATGGTCTTACTGGGGATAGTCATCATGGCTTCGTGAAGGGCAGGTCGTACCTCACGAACTTAGCTTTTTTTGAGAAAGTGACAAGACAAATTGGTGAAGGTAGTGCAGTAGATGATGGTACAGAGAAACAAAGGACTGCAGATGCTGGAATCTAGATGAAAAACACTATGATGTTGGAGGAATTCAGCAGGCCAGGCAGCATCCATGGAGAAAAGCAGGCGGTCAGTGTTTCGAGTCAGGACCCTTCTTCAGGACTGAAGATAGGAAAAGGGGAAGCCCAATATATAGGAGGGAAAAGCAGAGCAGTGATAGGTGGCCAAAAGAGGGGAGGCGGGGTGGGCACAGGGTGGTGATAGGTAGATGCAGCTAAGAGATGGTGATAGGCAGGTGCATGGGAGGAGGGGAAAGCAGATCCACCAGGGGATGGGTCAAAGGTAAGAAGAGAAAGGTTTTAAAAAAAAATGATGGTATATATGGATTTTAGCAAGGCATTTGACAAGGTTCCCCATGGTAGGCTCATTCAGAAAGACATGAGGTATGGGATCCGTAGAAAATTGGCTGTGTGGATTTGAAATTGGCTTGCCCACAGAAGGCAGAGGGTGGTTGTAGACGGGGAGTATTCGACCTGCAGGTCAATGACTAGTGGTGTTCTGCAGGGATCTGTTCTGGGACCCCTGCTCTTTGATTTTTTTTTAATATATAAATAACTTGGATGAGGAAGTGGAAAGATGGGTTGGTAAGTTTGCTGACGACAAAGGTTGACGGTGTAGTAGATAGTGAAGAAGGTTGTCGTAAGTTGCAACGGGATTTAGACAGGATGCAGAGCTGGGCAGAGAAGTGGCAGATGGAGTTTAATGTGGAGAAGTGTAAAGTGATACACTTTGGAAGAATGAACTTGAAGGCAGAGTACATGGTTAATGGCAGGATTCATAGCGGTGTGGAGAAACAGATCTTGCGGTCCAGATATATAGATCCCGCAAAGTTGCCTCACAAGTGGATAGGGAGGGTAAGAAGGCGTATTGTGTGCTGGCCTTCAGTAGCCGGGGGATTGAGTTCAAGAGCTGAGAGGTAATGTTGCAGCTCTATAAGACTTTGGTTAGACCACACTTGGAATATTGTGTTCAGTTCTGTTCACCACATTACAGGAAGGATGTGGCAGCTTTGGAGAGGGTGCAGAGGAGATTTACAAGGAGTTACCTGGGTTAGAGAGCATTTCTTATGAGAGGTTGAGCGAGTTAGGGCTTTTCTCTTTGGAGTGACTGAGGAGACTTGATAGAAGTATATAAGATTCTGAGAGGCATAGGCAGAGTGGACAGCCAGCATCTTTTCCCCAGGGTGGCAATGGCAAATACTAGAGGTCACCTGTTTAAGGTGCCTGGAGGAAAGTTCAGGGAAGATGTCGGAGGTAGGTTTTTTACACAGAGAGTAGAGGGTGCCTGGAATGCACTGCCGGGGGTCATGGTAGGGGTCGATAGGATAAGGTCATTTAAGAGACTATTAGAAAGGCACATGGACGAAAGGAAAATAAAGGGTTATGGGAGGTGAAGTAGGGATGGGGATAGATTGAATGGGGATAAGGTTTATGTAGGTTGGCACAACATTGTTGGCTGAAGAGCCTGCACTGTGCTGTACTGTTCTATATGTCACCCCATATAATATCAGAATGGTTGAATCCTGATGATATTGATTGTAAAGAGCTGGTATTTTTGCCTTCTGTGCATTTGATCCATAATTGCACGTTGTTTTCTTCATTTCTCATCAGGTTATTCACTGCATACTGCTATTATTGGCAATATTTCTCTATCCTGGGAGGAGATGTAATTGCAATGTTTCGTGAGCCCCATACACAGAGCAGCTGGGCAACTCAGCAAACGTAAGGCAGATATAGAACTGGAGTATCTGTCAGATGTAATTATGAAATCAGTGGAGCATTTTAAATTCTTCCCCAAGAAGAAACCTGTGACAATTATCTGACGTTGTTGAATAGTAAGAATGAGAGGTGTGGGATGTTCTGCAGTCCCAAATGTAACTTGGGACAAATGTAACTTGCAGTCCCAAATGTAACTTGCCCGATCTTTTCATTGGGCAGTAGAATAACTCTTTTCCTAACTTATATAGTCCATCATCTGCACCTAATCTCCATTTTACATAAGGAAATTGCTTTTTTAAGTTGTTTGCCCAGCTGGGCACATCAATTAGCATCTCCACGCAGTTTTTACTGACATCTGTTTCTAGATATTTGAAGTTCAACTGAAAATTCTCTGCATTGATTCACAATTGAGGAAAAAATCCTGAGGCAGATGAATAGGAGCTAAAGTGGACTAGAAGTCTGCTCAGTAATTGAGGATTTAATGTGATTACTGAGACTACCAAATGGGGGTTATGATCCCTGAAAGAGATTATGATCTCATGCAGAACACAGATAGCAGTCAGAGATTCAAGAGTTGAACATTACATCATATTCTCACTGAAAAGGCAGCTTCTTGCCACAAGTGATAAATGTATGTTCTCTGTATCTAGCATTTCTTTGTACTGTTTGTACTACAGTGCTGCCAGTTTGGTCCCTCTGCCAGTGATCCCCATGTATCACTCTATACTTTTACAAAGAAACTTGAAGTGTTGTATGAAACTGGAATGGCATAATACATGTAACTGAAAGTTTCATCAACTTGTAAGACACTAGAGTTTCAGAACCCAAATATATCTGAAACCCTATCCTGAAGCTAATTGGCATGTCTTCTAATATGGTTCTCATGAGTACACTGCATGTTGGTTGGTCAAGCCATTAAAGATCTTGAAGACCACATTTGTCCAGCTTAGACATGGGGAAAACACTATGAAAGGACCTCTGTGTAAGAGAATGTTTGAAAAAGGACCGAACTGTCAGTGTTAACTAATTGATTCTTGATTTTTTTTCTTAAATTCTTTTGTTCCCCTTTTGCAGATCCAGGTTAATACTTTTTAGTCAAAGTAGAGTTTATTGTCATATGCACAAGTACATGTTTGCACAAGTGCAATAAAAAACTTGCAGCAGCATCACAGGCACATAGCATTAGAGACATGACATTCACAAGAAAAACGTAAATTATACAAGAAAAAACACAATTAAAACAAAAAAATGAAGTCCATTGTAGTGCAAAGTGGTCGTGCTATTGCTTATCTGAGGTAGTGATTCGAGTTGTGCAGTTTGATTGAAGAACCAAATGGTTGAAGGGAAGCAGCTATTCTTGAACCTGGTGGGTGGGACTTCAGGCTTCTGTACTTTCTGCCCAGTGGTAGCTGCGAGAAGATGCCATGGCTACTTTCATAGATGTTGCTTTCTTGAGGCGGCACCTCAGGTAGGTACGTCCAGTGGTGGGGAGGGATGTGCCAGTGATGTATTGGACTGAGTCCACTCCCCTCTACAGCTTCTGATGTTCCTGCGCATTTGAATTGCTGTACAATCAGTGGGCCCAAATAAGTAATTTTGCATTTATAACTAAATAAATTTTAGCAAATCTAAATTAATAGCTCACTCTTATTTGTGATTCTGGTTGACTTCATTCACATGCTTGAATGTGGCCTGAATACCTATGCAGACTAGCTGCTGCTGTAAAATTGACTCAGAAGATCTTGCAGGGGATTTCATGATTTTGGCAAGATGTATCTTAGTTTTATTAATGTCAACTTTCATCTCCTTGTTAGTTTTGAAAGAGAAACTCTAAACAGTGGTGAAGCAGAGTTTGAATTAATTGCACGATGTCAGTGTGTGAAGGAGTGATGTATGTACAGGTGTTTATTGCTGATTATGGAGTAAGAGCTACAGCAGTATCGGTTACTCAGCCTCTTTAGGATCCTCCACTTCAGTAACTATTTCTGCTGAAGTTGATGGAAGCTTTCTAGCCTCATTGGGACAATACCTCGGCTTACTCCCTGAGCTGGGCATCAATTTTTACTTATTTTTTCTTTTATAGATTCTTCAAGATCTGGGCCAACCTTTATTGCCCATCTCTAATTGCTCTTGAGAAGGTAGTGGTGTGCCCTCTTCCTGAACAGATGCGATAGTTTTGGTGAAGGTACTCCTCCTAGTCCTCTTGGGAAGGGAGTACCAGGACTTAGACCCAGCAACTGTAAAGGACCAGCAATATTTTTCCAAATCCGGACAGTGTGCGATTTGGAAGGGAATCTGCAGGTGTTCCCATCCACCTATTGCCCTGACCTTCATGGTTGTAGAAACTGAGGGATTGGGATGTGCTGGCAGAGTAGCCTGGATGAGTAACTATAGTACATTTGGTAGATTATATGAATTTGTGGGTCGCTTTGTCCTGGACAGTGTAGAGTCCCCTTAGGGTTGTTGGCACTGCATTGACCTAGGCAAGTGGAGCACATCCCATAACCATAGAAAGCATCCTACCTGGATGTATCATGGCTTGGTATGGCAACTGCTCTGCCCAGGACCGCAAGAAACGGCAGAGAGTTGTGGACACAGCCCAGTGCATCACGGACATCAGCCTCCCCTCCTTGGACTCTGTCATTACCTCTCGCTGTCTTGGTGAAGCAGCCAGCATAATCAAAGACCTCACCCACCCGGGACATTCTCTCTTCTCTCCTCTTCCATCGGGTAGAAGATAGAGGAGCCTGAAGGCATGTACCACCAGACTTGAGGACAATTTCTACCCCACTGTGATAAGACTATTGAACAGTTCCCTTATACAATGAGATGGACTCTGACCTCACGGTCTACCTTGTTGTGACCTTGGACCTTATTGCACTGCACTTTCTCTGTAGCTGTGACACTTTACTCTGTACTGTTATTGTTTTTACCTGTACTACATCAATGCACTCTGTACTAACTCAATGTAACTGCACTGTGTAATGAATTGACCTGTACGATCGGTTTGTAAGACAAGTTTTTCACTGTACCTTGGTACAAGTGACAATAATAAACCAATACCAATACTTTGCACCTTGTTGGGTTGTCAGGTGAATCACTCACTGCAGTATGCCCAGCGCCTGACCTTCTGCTATAGATATGGCTGATGCAGTTGAATTTCTGGTCAATGGTGACCATTGGGATATTGATGGTGGGGTACTCAGTGATTGCCAGTCTCCCTCCTGTTGGAGATGGTCATTGTCCGGCACTTTTATGTAGCATATGTTATTTATCACTTATCAGGTCATGCCTAAAAGTTGTCTGTCTTGCTACATCTGGGTATGGACTGCTTCATTTGCTGAAGAGTTGTGAATGGAATTGAACGTTGTGAAATTGTCACTGAATGTACCCACTTCTGACCTTGTGTTGGAAGAAAGGTCATTGATGAAGCAGCTGATGATGTTTGGGTCTAGAACACTGCCCTGAGGACTTGCTGCAGTGGAATTCTTGGGCTGGGATGGCTGACCTCCAATCAGAACCATCTTCCTTAGTGCTAGGTATGACTCCCAGCATTGGAGTGTTTCCCATTTCCTCAGTTCCACTTGGTGCCAAACTTCCTTGACGTCAAGGGCAGTTACTCTCATCTCATCTTTGGAGTTCAGTTCTTTGGTCCATGTTTGGAACAGGGCTATGGTGTCATCTGGAACCGAATGGTCATGTTAAACCAAACTGGGCAACAGTGAGAAAGATAGTAGTGAGTAAGTGCCAGTTGATAACACTTTGAGAGTGGACTGATTGGCTGGATTGGATTTTTTTCCTGCTTTTTTGAACAGGGCATATATAGGCAATTTTCCACATTGGGTAGATGCCAGTGTTATAAGTGTACTGGAACAGCTTGGCTGGAGGCACAGCTAGGTCTAGAGTGCAGTTCTTCAGCACCAGTGGTGGGAAGTTGTTTGAGTCTTTGTTCTCTCAACTGTTTCTGGATATCATGGGGGCTGAAGTGAATTGGCTGAAGACTGGTATTTGTGATGGTGGGGATCTCAGGACAAAGCAAAGATCATCTATTCAGTATTTCTGGCTGAACAGGATCACGAATGCACTTCTGAGCAAGACTCAAACTGGTGTCATGTTAGCAGTATTTGAGATTAAGGAAAATGGGCAACTTGAGGGATGTGGAAATTTAAAGTACTATAGAGGGCATTGCTTTAAGGTGAGAGGGAGAAAGTTTAAAGGAGGTGTGTGAGGCAAGTTTTTTTTTACAGAGTGTGCTTGGAATGCACTGCCAGGGGAGCCAGTGGAAGCAGATATGATAACAACATTTAAGAGGCATTTAGACAGGCACATGAACAGGCAGGGAATGGAGGGATATAGAGCATGTGCAGGCAGATGGGATTGGCATCATGGTCAGCACAGACACTGTGGGCTGAAGGGCCTGTTCCTGTGCTGTATTGTTCAAGGTTCTATGGGCAAATCCTTTCACTGCCAATATTCCAGGAAAGTGCTGAACACTTGCAGATTATTGTTAAGATATTGATGTTCTACCTCAGACTCCATGAAGAATGTCAAATGAATGTCATGATGACCGTGATTGTAAACATAATTCTTTCAACGTTATTGACTTCATTTGCCCTCAAAAGCAGGACATATCGAATAAATCCATCAGCAGCAAAGTGATGCAAGGTGTCCTCAGTGGTGCTACCAAGTGCTGTTTACTCATCAATTATTTCTCAGTTTGGATTTGCCGGGACTGCAAGGTCCCAAACCTCATTAAAATCTTTGTCCATATCTGGACAAAATGGCTGCGTTTCCAAAGATATAGTGGCAGCCTTTGATGTCAGCCCAGCATTCAACCGAATGCATTGCTGAGAAACCTAGTAGGGATCGGAAAAAAAGGCTTGTGATAGCTGCAGTTGTATCTCACAAAAAGGAAGACCCATTATGGTTTCTGGAGGCTAATCATGTCAGCCCATTTCTGCTGTACGACCTGTTTATTAAATTTGGTTCTTCTCGTTTGATTTTATTGTGAGGTTTGATTTTAGGCATAAATGATATTGCCTCCCACCTGGTTGAGTATAATGGTCTGGACCAGAGTGAAATGCATGTTCTCTATACAGTATTGTATTTCCAGCAATTTTCTTTTGGCCCTTTAAACCTGATTCTACCATAGGTTTTTGATCATTGTATTCAAAGATACTTCATGCCACGTTTTAGTCTTGAGCCTTCAGAGCTTGGATTTGCAACTTCTGAGCACAATTTTGTTTGATTTGGTTCTCTCACCTTCTTTTGTCCTAATCCTGTAATGTGTTTGTGATCCACCATGTCATGCTCTACCCTGGATTAGTCCTGATCTATTTATCTGATTTTTTTGCACCATTTTTTCTCAATCCTGGAGATACACATTATCCTGTGTATTCACTGTATTCCTTTTCAGCCGGTCAATCTCGTTTTATCTCAATCCTATCTTGTAAAATTGACTTTATATGATATTTATTTGTATCTGTGCTCTGCTCCATCCTTTAGAGTTACAGTATTTTGTTCTAGTCTTGTAGCTGAAATTAAGCTTTATTATGGCTCTGAGTTTGTTAGACAGTTCCTGCATATCTCTTCCACCTTCATTTTGGAGATGATCCTGTTGATGAGCTCCCACTAGTGTGACTTTAGCTTAAATGTTTTGGATATGCTCTGACTTGTGATTGCTTGGTCAATTTTCATCTGTGATTTTTGAAGTGTTCACACAAATATTTTTTTCCACATTCACGTCCCAATCCTGATCACATCTAGTGTACGCACTATTTGACTATGATCAAGAGGGGAAATGTAACCGCCATTTCTTTTATTCCTTTTGCCTAAACTCAGATCAGCTACTTTGGCTCAGGTTAGCAATCTACCTTCTGACGTTTTTGATCTGTAATACTTGAAATCACATCTGTGACATACTCACACCTTTTGATACTATGCCCTCTCCAAATTCATCTTATTCCACTTCCTTCTCGCTCGATCGTATTCCCATCGAGCTGTTGGTCACCAGCTCCTCTTGCTGCCCAGCTGGTTGATGTTCTTCATGGTTTCCACCCTCAGTTACTTCCTCCTTCCTTCCAGATCACATGATGGTAGATGAACTGATCTACATTTGAAGTATGTTGGGTATGTATGTGCTTTTTTTATATAGAACTAGGTGTACCATGTGGTGTGACTTTGATGTATTATTGTATCACTCACTGTAGTTAGTTGAGTGTTGTTTGCCATTGATAAAGAATGTTTGATTAGAAGCTCTATCCTTGTTTTCTTGATTTATTAAGCAGCAATATAGAAGAACCTACAGATGCTACATTGGCAATGAAATTGCAATATTGTTGCTGAAGAAGGCAAAAAGTAATGATCAAAAGCCAGTGAAATAAAATGGGGTTCTCTAGATAGAGAAGTAATAATGGCAGAGACAGATGTGTTGGTGAGCTGAAAAAGTATGAGCTGTCACAGCCATTTGCTCTGTACATGGAACAGATGGAAATGTCCCTGAAAGCAAATGGTGTCGAGATCCTAGATGGTAGTCCCTGTTTGCCTTTGGTGTGAGGGGCATGTCGAAAAGTTACAATGGGGCATTGTGCATTTGCTGGAATCAGAGTGAACGTTGTGTATATTAAATGGAATTAACTCCCTCTGTAAGCGTATAGCAATCAACAATACATTAGTAGATTCCTGATCAATTGAAGACATCATGATCAATGTGCTCATTGACATTTCTGAAAACTGGTCAGTAATAGAGCAAAATGAGTAATGAGAAGTGTTTTGAGCATCTTTATGCAGAGCTGGAGTAATCCCGCCTAATAAGGAGGGACTCTCTGGACTATTCATTGGTAGTGGAGACAGATGGGCCCACTTGCTATCACTGTGAAGGGAGAACCATGTATCTGGTTGTCATGATTGGACTGAGTCAAATGTAAATGTAAAGGAACAGTACACTTAACAGTGTTGAAATACAGAGGGATCTTGGGGTCCAAGTCCATAGCTCCCTGAAAGTGTCTGCACAGGTTGATAGGGTGGTAAAGAAGGCGTATGACATGCTTGCCTTTATTAGTTGAGGCATTGAGTTCAAGAGTCGGGAAGTTATATTGCTGCTTTATAAAACTCTAGTTAGGCTGCATCTGGAGTATTGCCCCATTGTAGGAAGGCTATCGAGGCTTTGAAGGGGGTGCAAAAGAGGTTTACCAGGATGCTGCCTGGATTAGAGAGCTTGTGCTATAAAGAGAGGTTAGACAGACTTGTGTTGTTTTCTCTGGAACGGCGGAGGCTGAGGGGAGATCCGATAGAAGTTTATAAGATTGTCAGAGGCATAGATAGAGTAGACAGCTGGTATCTTTTCCCCAGGGTCGAAATGTCTAATATCAGAGGGCATGCACTTAAGGTGAGAGGGGATAAGTTCAAAGGAGATTTGTGGAGCAAGTTTTGTTTTACACAGAGTGATGGGTGCCTGGAATATGCTGCCAGGTGTGCTAGTGGAGGCAAATATGATAGAGGTGTTTAGGAGGCTCTTAGATAGGCACATAAATGTGCAGAGAATGGAGGAATATGGATATTGTGTAGGCAGAAGGGATTAGTTTAGTTAGGTATTTAATTACTACTTTAATTAATTTGACACAACATCGTGGGCCAAAGGGCCTTTCCTTGTGCTGTACTGTTATATATTCTATGAGTCACTTGAGCTGCTGCACTGTGTGTTTCAAAAAATTACAGAGCTGGATGGTGACAAGACCCCGGAGCTTCTCAAGCAGTGGGGTGCACTGGCCCCACCTGAAGACCACTGGTCAGGTTGCCTAAAGGTGCCGAGAAGACAATAGATCTAACAGTTCCTTCTCTAGCAGGGTGCCCACAGAAAATGGAAAATCAATAGCCACTGTTCCACTATCTAGAAAGGCAGGAGGAGATGAGCTTGGGGAGGTGAAGACCAGTGACTCTTTCCACAGATGCTAGTGTGATGCTTGTGGTACAGGCAACGATGCACTGTGGTCTGTACAGAGGAGTGTCGGGAGAGTCCATCTGAAGAGGAGCAGAAGGCTTGAATGATATAGCAAGAGAATTAATGAATGCAAGGTTTTCTCCAGTCAATGCATGTAATGGTTGTATGCACCAGGGAGCACTGGAAGATCCAATACTGTGGAGCCAAGAACTGGAATGAAATTGCATGATAACACATGGAAAGGTAGTATTCCCAGACGTGAGGTTGTGGTGCATGTTGGGAATTATACCTTTTTTGTTCTGGGATGTAGAAATTGGAAGAGTGTTTCTCAAAACCCCACGTTTGCAGGGGTGACTTTTTGACTGCTCACTAATAATGACTGTGCACATGTTCACTGCACTGTGAGGCAGCAGATCCTGCAGTACTGAGACACTTGGGCAGAAGGTGTCACGGTGATGGTGTCTGCAGAGGCTACCAGAGCTAGAAATGCAGATCAGAGTGAGATTTTTCAGTGTGATGTACAATCTTTGAAAGTCATTTGAGTCTATGGTGCAATAGAGACAGTGATCTTCTTCTGAGCAACAGGAGCATTCCAAGTCCTCAACAACCAGTTCAGAACTGGACACCAGGACTTTTGTACATGAAACGTGACAGCTGGTTCACCAGAGTGTTAAGACCAGTCTGATGCTGAGCTGAACGCCAAGGGGAGAGGTTTTATTGCTTGTTATTTAAAGGTTCTGAAGATGTTACCTTAGCCTGGATGTACTGATGTCGGCTTTATGCACTTGGCCAAGATGCGACAAGGTTGAGTTGCATGTGATGGAAACCACCTAGAGTAGGAAGGTCAGAGGTGACAATTTCTTTGCTCCGAAAGAGTCAGCATAGAAAATGTAAGATCGAAATGGGGAGCCAAAATGAGAGTTGTGATGTGAGACAGCATGTGTGAGAAGGTAGAAAGATGGCAAGCATTAAAGAAAAATTAAGTTAGAAATATTTACTATAGGGGTTATGATATTGGGAATACTTTGAAAACAACGTATGATTGTGGTTACTGCAGTGCTTTGTGGATTTATTGGTCTGAGTTACTGTACGTTTTAGTTTACAATTGAGGATTGGCTAAGTCGATAGTTGTTGACTCTTTATTTGTAAATATTCAGTAACAATTTTACACTGTACATGTAGATAGCTATTGATGTTAAGAGTTTATTCTTGAAAAGGGAAAGCACAGGTCTACTGGAAGTGTAAAGACCTTTGAAGAACTATGTGTACCATGTGGAATGACTTCTGATATACAGTTATTTCAGCCCCTGCTATTGGCTGAACATTGTTCATCATTATTAAAGGATCTTTGATTATAAATCTTTCTCTTATTCCTTGCCTTATTTAAACAGTAATTGTAGAAAAACCCTCAGATGCTACAGTGATTAATCAATATTTTCTTTTCCCTTTCTCTCACAAGGTGTTGGAATTGGCCAAAAAGTAATCAGGATTGCCTGCAATCTCCTTTAAAAGCTGGGTGCTTGACGTCAAAGTTACTTCCCACATTTACTGAAAACCCTTGTACTGTTCATGTTTTTTTTCTCCTAATCCTGTCTCCCAGACTCCAGCCCATGTTTTAGTACCAATCTTGTAAATTTCTGTTCTCAAGTGCCTTCATCCTAACTCAGACAGATTGTTTGCTCTGTTTTATCCCCTGCTCTCTGTTTTAGTTCTAATCCTACAACTAGGTTTCAGTCCTTCATTTTGGTTTGCTGATTGTTCATCTTTCATTTAAGCCATAACTCGTTCTTTGGGGTGTTGAAGATTTGTTGTTCATATTTACGGCGAGTACAGATTGGAGCCTTTTAATGACACATGTTATTTTCTACCTGTTATCTTCAATATTCACATATTCCCTCTGGTCTCCCTAATGATTATTGCAACCCCTGATTGTCCTGTTATCCTGTGACCCTCTCTTTGTGTTTCACTCTGTCATTTTTTTGTCATCTTCTATAGTTTGTTAAATTAAAATTCTTCACTCACTATCATTATATCAATCCAAAGCCTTTGGTAACACTCCTTGTTTAGTTATACTTGTATCCATTGTATATTCTGATTTCCTGACCCCAACCCTGCCACCTGCTCCTCTTTCCCTTTATTCTTGTGATCATCCAGATACAGCTTTAAATCCATCTCAGGTTTTCAATCTGCCAACTATTCTTACAACAGCAGCAACAACTAGTATTTATTTACTTGCACCCTTTACCACAGTAAAATGACAACAGGCATTTCTCAGAAGTGTAATGAAACAAAGTTATGACATAGGAGCCACATAAAGACAGGTGAGAAAAAAGCCTTGTCAAAGAAGAGTATTTTAGGGAGAGACTTAGAGGCTTCAGGAGGGAATTCTGGAGTTTAGGGCCCATTTACTGATGACCGAACAGCCAGTGTTGGAGCAATAAAAATCAGGGGTGTGCAGGAGGCCAGAATCAGAGGAGATCAGGTCTGATTGTATGGAGGAGGTTAAAAAGGTGGGAGGTCGTGAAGCAACTTGTAAGTGGCGGGTGAGAATTTAAAAAGTCGAGGCATTGTGGCACCAGAAAGCAATGAAAGTTAGCAAACGTGTGTGAACGTGAATTGGAACAAGGCCACTGAGTTTTGGAGCAGCACAAGTTAAAGGGTAATCTCACAGACAATTTGTGTTATGTCACGGATCTGGTTTGTTCTTTGCCCCCAATTATCGCAATAACTTTTATCCTGCATGTGTATGAGGTTCCAGAAGAAGAGGCCAAGCGGCATATGGTGTTTTAACAGTTCTATAGTTCTCAAAAGTAAAGAGTTTGATGGGCAAGATATAGGAAAGGTCTTCACATTTAAAGAGGCCACAAGTGTAATTTTTAATTGCCTATAGACTCTAGGGATTTGAGAAGCAGTTCCTTCACACTATGGGTGTTGAGAAAGTGGAACTCCCTGTCAAACAGAGTGAAGGGGCGAAGTAAGGGGAGGTTGGATGAGCGTGAAGTGAAGGTGTGAAGACTAAATTATGCAGATGGAGTGAGGGGAAGGAATGTTACAGCAGCACTGAAGGCAGTCCAAAAGAGATTCACCAGTCTAACTCCTGGAATAAGATGTTTGTCTGATCCAGAGAAGCTCGGAAAGTTGTGTTCATATTAGAGTTTAGAAGAATGAGGGGTGATCTTTTGAAACTTATAAGACCCTTAGAGGCATGGAAAGGTAACGAGGGACACGGACCATGTGCAGGCAGATGGGATTAGTTAGATTGGCATCATGGTCAGCTCAGAATAATGGGCCGAAGGGCCTGTTTCTGTAGCGTACTGTTCTGTTATACAAGGGATTCAAGATAAATGTGATCCCTGCCACCTGAGTGCCCAGGTGTATGGAGTGTACGGTAAAACAAACAAATGGAAGTTGTGTCAAACACTGAGAGTTTAATAGCTGTTCAAGGCTTAGGTGAGTACAAAAAATGTAGGAGTGAAACTAAAAGGGAAACTAGGAAAGCAATAAAGAGGGTATGAAAAATGCTGGCAAGTCAAATCAAAGAAAATCCCAAGGTGTTTTATAAGTACATAAAGAAGAAGAAAATGACTAAGGGAAAAGAAAGAACATTAAAAAAAAGCAGGACCAGGCCATTCAGACCCTCATGCCTGCTCAGCCATTCATTAAGATCTCAGAATCTGGTTTATTATCACTGTCTTGTATGACAGGAAATTTGTTGTTTTGTGGCAGCAGTACAGTGTAAAAACAAAACTATAAATTACAAAATAAATGAATAGTGCCAAATAAAGGGAACAATGACGTAGTGGACTGTTCACAAATCTGATTGTGGAGGGGAAGAAGCTGTTTCTGAATTGTTGAGTGTGGGTCTTCAGGCTTCTGTACCACCTCCCTGATGGTAGTAACGTTAAGAGGGCATGTTCTGGATGGCGAGAGTCCTTAACGATGGATGCTGCCTTCTTGAGGGGCCGCCTCTTGAAGATGTCATTGATGGTGGGGAGGGTTGTGCCCATGATGGAGCTGCCTGAGTCTACAACCCTCTGCAGCTTCTTGTGATCCTGTGCACTGGAGGCTCCATACCAGGTGATGATGCAATCAGTCAGGATGCTCTCCACCGTACGTCTATAGAAATTTTCAAGAGTCTTTGGTGACATACCAAATCTCCTCAAACTCCTAACAAAGTAGAGTCACTGGCATGCCTTCTTCGTAATTAGATCTTTGTGTTAGTCCCAGGACAGATCCTTGGAGATGATGGCACCAAGGAACTTAAAGCTGCTCGTCCTTTCCACCGCGGACTCCTCAATAAGGACTAGTGTGTGTTCTCCCGACTTCCCCTTCCTGAAGTCCACAATCAGTTCCTTGGTCTTGCTGACATTGAGTGTGAGGTTGTTGTTGCTATAAGATCATGGTGGATCATTCATTTCAGAGGTACTTTAATACATTGACCCTATATCCCTTCTGTCTGAGTATATTCCAGACAAATTCAGCAACAGTCTTCTGTGGGAGTGAAATCCCAAGATTAGCCACATATGGATGAAGGTCTTTTTTCTTTGTCCTGATTGGGCAACCCTTAGTTTAAGTCTCTGATCCCCAGTTCTAGACCTTAGCCGAGGGAAACATCCACTCCACATCAAGGTCCTTAAGAAATTTGTATGTTTCAATGACTTAACCTCCTATAATAATAAATTTCAAGAGAGTGCTGTCCAAGTCTAATTCTCCCCTTTAAAAAAAACACCAACCCAAGAATCATTCTGCTGAAATCCCTCCATGGCAGGTAGATCCCTCCTTAAGTGTGAGACCAGACTTGTAAACAGTATCCCAGGGCTTTATGTAATTGGAACAAGATGTCTCTGCTCTCGTACTGGAATTGTCTTGCAGTAAAGACCAACACACTGTTTATCTTTCAAATTGCTTACTGAAACTGCATATTGACTTTAAGTAATTTGTGTACAAGACACCCAAGGCCCCCTGATCACCAACACCTTTCAATCTCTCACCATTTAAAAGTATTCTGGCCTTTTTTCTTTCTTTCAAAGTTAATTACCTCACAATTTTTCTTCTCATATTTTATCTGCTAGTGCCTGCCCATTCATTTGGCCCGTCAATATCCCTCTAAAGCCTCTCTCTGCATTCCCCTCATGACCCACACTGCCACCTAGCTTTGCATCATTATTCAACATAGATATATTACATTTCTATAGATCGTGAGCAGGTCAGCCACAGCGCTGATCCCTGAGGCACCCACTGGACATAGCCTAACAAATCAAAAAAAGTCCCTTTTTAATTGCTACTGTTTTCTGTCCACACAACAGTCCTTAATTAAGTGCTGGAAAATCTCCAACTGACCTGCTGAGTTTCTCCAGCATTTGTGTTTTTGTTTCAGATTTCCAGCATCTGCAGTTTTGTGATTTTATTTTTCCCTTGATTCATGCCAGTACATTTTTTCCCCAAATAACCTGCCTTCTAATTTTGTTTAATAATCTCTTAAATGGCAGCTCATTGAAACTCTTCTGGAAGTCCAAGTACACAACACCAACTACTGTTCTTTTGAGTATTTGCAAGTTGTAACCTCGAAAGGTTCCAACAGATCTGACAAACTTGTTTTTCTCTATCATACATTCAAGTTGACTCTGCCCAATCCTATTTATTATTCCTAAATGCCTTGTTCCACTTAGAAACATAGAAAAACTACAGCACAATTCAGGCCCTTCGGCCCACAAAGCTGTGCCGAATGTGTCCCTACTCTAGAAATTAATGGGCTTACCCATAGCCCTCTATTTTATTCAGCTCCATGTACCTAACAGTCTCTTGAAAGACCCTATCGTATCTGCCTCCACCACTGTTTCCGGCAGCCCATTCCACACACTCACCACTCTCTGAGTAAAAAAACTTACCCCTGACATCTCCTCTATGTCTACTCTCCAGCACCTTAAGCTTCTTTAATAATAGATTCTACCATTTTACCTGCTCTTCATCAATAATTCCATATTTTCTCTCTCTTTCCTTCAAAGAGCGGGATTGCATTTGCTGCTTTTCAATTTGTGGGAGCTGTCCTAGGATTTTGAGTTCTGGCAGATGGCAATCAGTGCATCTGCTTTCTCTGTAATCGTCACATTCAAAACCTTATTCGGTTTACCTTTTCAGTCCCTGCCTGTGGAGGCAGATCTGGGTAAAGCTCTTCTTGAATATTTCACCAAAGTGGGACAATGCCAGTGTTGTAGTTGAGGAAGAGTGTGAAATATTGGATGGGATAAACTTGGTAAAAGGGGAAGGATTAAAGGGTGTAGCATTTCTGAAAGTGGATATGTCGCCAAGTTTGGATAAAATATATCCTTGTTTTTTTTTGGGGGGGGGGGGAAGCAAAGGAAAAAATTGTGCCCCCCCACCATCAGTTTTCAACCTATCATGACTGCAGGAGTGGTTCCAGAGGATTGGAGTACTGCTCACATTGTGGCATCATTTTAAGAAGGAACAAAGGGGTTAAACAAATAATTACAGACCAGTTAGTTTAACTGGAGGTGGCAAATTATTGGAAACCTTTCTGAGGACAGTATAAAGTTTCATTTAGTGAGGCTGAGGTGAATGGAGGACAATTTGTGTGGATTTGTTGAAGGATGACTATGTCTGATTAACTTGAGTTTTTTTTGAGGAGATTACAAGAAGCTTCGAGGACGATATGTATGATGTAGTCTGCATGAAATTTAACAACACATTTGATTGACTTCCACATGGCATGCTGATCAAAACTGTAAAAACCCGTGGGATCCAAGGGAGAATGGCACATTGGATCTAAATTTGGCTCAGTGGCAGGAAGCAAAGGGTGATGGTTGATGGGTGGTATTACAACTGTAATGCTGTTGTCAGTAGGGTTCCACTGGGCTCAGTACTTGGGTGCATTGCTTTTTGATATATCATTAAGACTTTATTATGTTCCCTACACTTAAGAAGTTTGTAGATGTGAAAATTGGCCATGTGGCTGACAGCAAGAAGGAAAGCTCTAGACTGCAGGGAGGGAGAGAAGTTCAATCTGGAGAAATCTGAGGGTAGAATAGTTGGGGAGGTGCAACGAGATAAAGGGATGCACAATAAGTCGTAGCATACTGAGAAGTGTGGAAGAGCAGATAGGCCTTGGAGTGAATATTCATAGATCCTTAAAGGCAGCACAACAGGTTGATGAATTAGTTTAAAAACTGGGATAGAGGATGCTTCCTCTTATTAGCCAAGGCATCGAATAGAAGAAAGGGGTTGTGGTAGAACTAGTTAGATCACAACTCAGTTACAGTTCTGGTCACTACATTTCAGGAAAGATGTGTTTGCATTGGAGAGGGTTCAGAGGAGATTTACCAGGATGATGCCAGGTTGGAATATTTTAGCTGTGAGAAAAGGTTGCATAGTCTGGGGTTATTTTCTTTGGTCTAAAGGAAGGTGAAGCAGGGTTTAATTGAGATTATATAATATTATAAGGGCTAGATGGAGTAAAGAGGAAGGAACACGAAGGGAACAGAGGAATATGGATCGTGTGCTGGCAGATGCGATTAGTTTCATTTGGCATCCTGATTGGCACAGACATTGTGGGCCAAATGGCCTGTTCCTGTCTGTACTGTTCTATGACCTATTTACCTTAGCAAATTCAACAACCAGGGGGCAGAGAGTTAAAGTAATTGGTGGAAGTTTGAAAGGAAGAGGATTTTTGTTTTCACCAAGAGGGTGGTGAGGTTGAGAACTCACTGCCCAAAGAGATGGTTGAGGCAGAAACCTTCTCACATTTTAAGAAGTACTTGTATATGCACTTGAAGAGCCATGACCTGCAGGGCTACCGACAAAGGGCTGGAAAATGGGATTATATTTGGTCACCCCTAATCTGGTGTTGTGTAAACACTGGGCCAAATGGCCTCTGTGTCGGAATCGTATATTAAATCTATGAACATGTCACTTCTTCTCTCTGTCATTATTAATGATCCTGTACTTTGTGGCTCTCCCCCTGTCCACTCCCTGCCCTGTCCCTTCCCCTACCCTTTCAACACCAACAACTTCTATTTTGATCCCTCGTATACACTGTCTCAGCATTTTACCTTCTCTTTCCATTTAGTTACTATAATCTGTTCCAGATTTTCAACATGTCCTCAAGTATTGCAATAATTTTGATTTGTATATCTCTACTCTGTCTTGGGATTTGTCACCTTCCACGCCCCCCCCCCCCTTCGATAAGGTTGCATATCCATCTACCCACCCTATCCTGTGGATTTCCATGTTTTCTCACTGTTCATCCTTATTCCATACCTGTCATGCACAGCAGGGTTTTTCTCTGCCTTTCTTATTATTTAATTACTCCTAATCCCCAACTCTTCTCTGTCCCAGTGTTTGTCTCTGCTTTGCCATTGTTCTATTCCACATTCTATTTCCCTGACCAACCAGAGTTAATCTCTGCCCCTCATTGGGTGAATTAGTCCTGATGCTGTGTCTTTACACCATCCCTGAGCTTCTCTCTGATAAATTCTGCTTCTTTCTTTACTCAAAACAAGTGCTGTCGTCCTATGTTTTCTTGTTGTACTAATATTGATCCTGCTTTTTTGCTCTGTCCAATGGCTAGCCTCTGGCTCTGTATTGTTTTGTTGCCCCTAGTTCTATTACCATTATATGCTGAGGGGTAGAAGGAAATTCTAGAAAAAGTCCTGATCCTGTCCATATGATCTGTCACTGGGTTTCTCTCTGACATTGCCTTACTACTGTAATCTGAAGTCTGCATCTGTACTCTGTTCTGATGTTTCCGTCTATTCCTCTTCTGTTGCATTTATCCTGATCTCCAGTTGTACTCTACCCAAGTGTTTTTATTTTTATTACTTTGACTCCATATTCAGTTTTCTAAAGACGGGGAATATTCTCTCTGCACCTCTGTGGATCCTGTAGTCCTAATCTGTGCCGGAACTCTGTCCCTGAGTTTCTATCTGACCCTTTGTTTTGGCATGAGTCCAGATTCGACGTAGTAACTCTACTCCAGAATTTCATTCCTTCTCTCTATGGTCCCGATGCACTGTTGAAATTCTGTCCCTGGATTTCTGAGTGTATTAGTCCGGACTCCAAATCTTGAGCTCCGTGTCTGGATTTCTCACTGGCCCTGTGTTATTTGCATTAGTTGTGATTCTGGGATATCAGTCTACCCTAGCTGGGTACACTGGCCATGAGTCTCTATCATTCTTCTGTCCCTGGGTTTCTCTCTGACTGTGTGCATTATTTGCATAAATCTTGATTTCTTGGTTCCACCTCGGAGATTCTTGGTTGGGTGCATTAGTCCTAATCCCGTACCTTAACTCTGTCCCGGTTTTTTAAAATATTTAATATTGCCTCCTCCCCGCCCCTTGTTTAAGTCCTGATCCGAAGTTGAGCTGGAGTCTGTGCCGTGTGTTGCTTGCCACCCCTGGGTCTGCTCACGGCCTCTGGCTGATGTTTACTGTGTGATTGTCCCAGATCAATGCGCTGGCATGGTGGAGGTGATGGTGGTGGCGGCGGTGGCAGTAGCAAGCAGCTGCTCGCCGTTCCGTCCGACTTTCGCGATCCCATTGAGGATGTTCTCCCCCATGTAAAACGCCAGCATTTTAAGCATGAATGCCGCGGGACGTCTGCAAACGTAGATCCGCTTCTTCAAACACTGGGCAAATGTAAACAGCTCAAAAAAAAACTTTCTTTAAAAAAACAGCAAAAAAGAGAAAAGCTTGCACGATTCGTTGTTGCATGATGATCGCTCATAGTCGGATCTTTCAGTGGACTTGATGAAGAAACATTGGGATATATATAAGAAAAAGAACGAACGCTTCATGCAGCTTAATACTGTGCTGAACTCTGGAAGGCGCTGGGTTGCAATGAGTTAGTTATCACAACCCTTATTTTTTTGTTTGTTTTCTGTTGCTTTATTTATTTCCGAAGGCAAAGCGGCATAAGATCGTCGCTCGCGTGTCCTGTGCAATTTTCTTCGCCTGTGTGTGTGTGTGTGTGTGTGTGTGTGTGTTTATATTTTGCCGGCTGTTGGGAAGATTTCACACGCACACTCACACACCTACAGATACAGCGATAAGAAAAGTTGTCCTGGATAATTGTGTTTGCAAAGGATGGGGGATTTCGTGGCCCCCGCGGCTGCAAACGGCAACAGCCCTGCGATCGCCGGTAACACCAGCGGCGGTATCCCCAAGCACAGCACCGTGGTGCAGAGGCTCCGGCAGCGGATCGAGGGCTTCAGGAAGCACCATAACAACTGCGAGGTGAGGCGCCAGCAAGCCCAGGCTCAACAGATTGAACTGGACCGCCAGGAGACCTTGACGCTCCACCAGAGGTGCCTGGAGCTCAAGGCGAAGAAGACGGGCAAGAACAAACAGGACGGAGCTTACAGGAGCAAACTCTGCGAGCCCGAACCTCCTTCCGCTCTGGCCGCCTTACCGGCGGTCGCGGATCAGAGGACCAGCACTCTGATCGCGGTAAGACCAAAACTTTCCCAAGTCTGCCTGCCTGTGCCTCCGCGTTTAAAGGTCCAGGCAGCCTCCTCTGCCATTGGTCATTAGTGGGGCGAGGGGGTGTTATTGTCAGCTTGGAAAAATCCAAGGGAGGGGTGGGGAGAAGACCCCTGTACCTGTTATAACGAGAAATTATCATTTTTGTTTTTTTTTTAAAAAATATGCTTGAGGGTTGAACGAGCTGCAGGAGTTACAAACTTGATTTAATGTTGTGAACATGGGAAACCTTCGAGTCATAAAACTTGTTGGAGCATTTGCAGTGGGCTGCAGTCAAAATAATTCAGTCACCTGACACTTGATTTAGGGCTACCTGACATCGCCTTTGATTAGGAATTGTGCAAGTTCGGCACGGCTCTCGATTTCATTGTAACGAGATTGCCTTTCGTTTTCTCTACTGAATGGTTTTTATTAAGATCGCATATCTTGCAACATTTTGCACTCATCTTTCAGACAGGAAACCCGAAATGCAGCGACTTGTGAAGCAACAAAGTGCAAAACTTTTGCCCCCACCCCTGCAGATGTTCATCCCCCACACATTATTTCTCTGATTTTTATAACCCCTTGCTCCTTGCTGTTTCACCCACACAGCGATCAGCCCGAGATGTTTTAAACACTCCAATCTACTATCGTTTCCTGCCCCTGTACAAGGGGAGTTGATCTGCGATTTGTATTTAAAGAGGTGGGTGGGACTTGGCTGATGGACAGAGAAGGGGAGGAAGTGCTGAAAGATCCGTACTCCAGAGAGAGAGAGAGCTCCGACAGACAGCTCCGAGTCTCAGTTCAGTCACGGTTGAGCGTTGACTGCTTAGAGAATGTTGTTAAGATTTACTCCGATTAGAATGTTTCAACTGTGTGTGTGTGTGTATATATATATCTGCATATGCAAAATATGTACAGTAACTTATCACAGCCTGTCTAGTTTTCGTACATATATAAGATAAGAGATGCAAGGAAGTCGGGGAGGAAAAGATTTGGAAACGACGTAGTCGAAAACATGGTTAGCGGTGGAGAGGTTTAGGGGAAGGAACTCTAGCGAAAGAACCACCAGATTGGGGAATAGAAGGGAGGTATGTGTGAGAGTTGGGCATCAAGAGCAAAGGAGATTTCGGGAGAGGGGTGTTGGTGAGGGCCGTGGTGGTGCTGCTGGGTGACAAGGTACATATTTGGAGGGGTACAGGAATGTTGGGACGCTGATAGCTGGTGCAGTTTGGCAAGGACGGGAGTGAAGAGTGAGTGAATGTGGTTTGGGGCAGGATGCAGACGACACAGTTTTGGATGAGACTGGAGGTGACATATGGGGAAAAAAAACTTGCCTTTTTTTATATGGTGCCTTTCATATTATCAGGCAATGGCAAAGCGTATCACAACCAATACATTTGAAGTACAGTTGATATCTTAAGGACAAATATGGCACTTAATAGTGTGGTCTTACAAATGGCAATGAGGCAAATGATTTGGTAATTTGCTCTGGTGCTGTTTTTGAGAAGTGCAGGGCAAGTCACCAGAATACATCCCAGTATCATTTGGATCTGTTGAACAGACAGTCAAAATCTTTGATTAAAATCTTATCCAAACAATGGTACCTTTGACAACGTGGCGCACCCTTAGTCCTGCAGTAAATTGTTTGCCTATGCTTTTGACCCTGCAACCTTCTGACATAGCGCCAATACATTGAGGTATGAGGGATGGTTTCAACAGTTGGGCTGAATAGGGTAGAGGGGTGCAGGTGGGAATAGGTGTTTGCAGTGGAGAGGATGGATGTGTATAAGGTTGCAGAGAAATCAGGCAGGATGATAAGAGATAATTCTTTGCAATCATGGAGATTATCATTAGTGATTTTAGATGGAGCTGTGAGAATGTACAAACATTAATGGAGAGAGGATTTACAGGAGGGGGGAAGCACAGATCTGGATGTTGGTTAGGAAAAATGTTGGAGATGTGATGATAATTAACAAATTCAGAGGTTTATTGAGGAAGTGATGGTCATGATAGATGTGAAAGGGAGAAGGACGGTATCTGACAAAGAATGATTTATTTATGATGTCTAATTAAGATGGAAGGCAGGAAGTGAGTCCTGGTGACTACTTGTATATTGGGAAGGGGTCAAGGAAACAAGAAGTAGAAATTGTGGATGAAATGTGTTTGGAGGAATCAGTGGAGAGAAACTATCAAGAGACAGGCATTTAGAGCTGTTGTATAGATGGGTCTAGTGGCAGGTTTGTCTTCATAGGGTAGACAAAGGAGAAAACAACAAAGGCAGTTAGAATAATGGTCTTTAGTGATAGAGAAATCCTCTCGTTTCTTGCAATTATTGGTAGAGGTGAGAGTGGAGAGGTAGGAGAGCAGTTTCACATGAGAGGTAGACAAAAAGAACCCTGGGTTATCTTTTTCCATCCTGCAGGAGGAATATTAAGCTTAGTGGAGCTCCATGTAGTCTGGCCTGGTAGTGATTTCTTTAAGAGACCCAGTAAGTTTGCATCCCTTTAGGAAATAGAAATGGGACCAGACCAGAAGTTAATGATGGGAATGGGAAACAGTGAAGATTTGCTGGAACACGGGCTTCCAAGCTGGAGGTATTTTAGCAAGTTATGATGAAGGGTTAGCTGTTTAGAGACAGACGATAAGATAAGATTTCTTTATTAGTCACATATACATCGAAACACACAGTGAAGTAGAGAGGAGTGTTCTGGGGGCGGCCTGCAAGTGTCGCCATGCTTCTGGCGCCAACATAGCATGCCCACAATCGTAAGCAATTTGAGGGGAGGAGTTTTTTCACTAATAAACCGAGAAATTCATAACTATTACAGAATATGAATAAATGCTGGAAATGTGAAACCAAAGCAACTGACACTCAAAATACATTGCTGAAATACAACTTATTGGCTTATTATTGTCACTTGTACTGAGGTACAGTGAAAAACTTGTCTTGCATACAGATTGTACAGGTCAATTCATTACACAGTGCAGTTACATTGAGTTAGTATTGGTATTGGTTTATTATTGTCACTTGTACCGAGGTACAGTGAAAAGCTTGTCTTACAAACCGATCGTACAGGTCAATTCATTACACAGTGCAGTTACATTGAGTTAGTACAAAGTGCATTGATGTAGTACAGGTAAAAACAGTAACAGTACAGAGTAAAGTGTCACAGCTACAGAGAAAGTGCAGTGCAATAAGGTGCAAGAATAAGATGTTAAAAGGAACAGCAAGTTCCAAGTATGGATCCTCAGATGGTGACTCAAATCCTACTAACTTTCCCTCGGAGAGAAGAAGAACTGTCCTTTATCAGGATGATAATTTGACCCTTTCAATGTGTGATTGTGGAGGGCGATTAAGTGTAAAGGATGGTTGTCAGAAAAGAAGGTACCACTGGCAAACCTTGCATTGTGATAGGTTGATATAGAAGTGGTGCGAGTTCATTCAGTTCCTTTCCTTTAACAGCAGAACATGTTTCAGTAGGTAGGCAGGTCTACTTTCATGTGGTTGTGAAATCAGGTTTTGAATATTTACTAGTTGTAACTGGTAGTTGGTTTATCATTATCATACGTACCAAGATATAGTGGAAAAACTTTGTTTTGTATGTCATCCATACAGATCATTCCAAACAAGTACGTTACGGTACTACAAAGGGAAGGGCAATAACAGAATGAAGAATATTGTGTTTCAGTCACCATTACAGAGAAAGTGCAGTGCAGGTAGACAAATAAGGTACAAGGGCCACAATGGAGGTAGATTGAGATATCAAGAGTTCATCTTTACCATACAAGAGGTCCATTCAAGAGTCTTATAACAGCAGGATAGAGCCCGCCCTTGAACCTGGTGGTGCATGTTTTCAAGCTTTTGTATCTTCTGCCTGATAGAAGGGGGGAGGAGAGAGAATGACCAGGGTGGGAAGGGCCTTTGATTATGTTTGCTGCTTTACCAAGGCAGTGGGAGGTGTAACTAGGTTCATTCCAGCAATAGATTTCATGATGTATGGACTTTTAACTAAAATTATCCACTGCCGATGGATTTGCACCTAAATGAACTTTCACATCTTTGTATATGTTCCCCATATTGCACACCAAGTTCAGTGTTCCCCCAAAATACAGATTTTATTTTCCAATTTGAATGCACGTAGCAGTTCTGAATTTCATTAGTTTTAGTTAGTGCAACATATATATTGCTTGGCTTGCCCTCTTCCATCAACAACCTATTTGAAAAATATACATCTTTGAGCAGATTTTAAAGGAAAATAGCTTTATTTTTACTTGCACTAAAATTGGTTAGGGCAGCCCATTGTGTGGTCAAATCTGATTTCCCAGCTTTATGCATTGGCTAAGATGTCTTGTTTGATCTCTGGGTCCAAGTTGTTTGTTTCCTAAGTATGACTAAGAATTGGTGGGAAGAAATGGCTTTCATTGTCTAATTTGTGATGGGGTGGGTGTGTGTGTGTGTGGTCATAAAAGATGAGGACCAGATTTGCTTTGGTGGGGATGGGAGAAGGGAAGGAAACTAAACTAACAAAATTTGTTTGGAATCATTCAATGTTGACAGGGCAAGATAGAAAGTGCGTAAATCGCTTGCACCTTTTTATCTCGACGTAAACCTTCCCCCACCCAGTTGAATAGTTCACTGTTAATCGCTGTCTTGGTCCTTGTGTGGCACTTGCTGACTTCTGCACAGTTCAGGCAGTGTCCTGGAGTCTGTGTTCCCCAGTATGAGTAGATGCATTAAAGAAAGCATGGGGAAGGGATTGGGGAGAAGAAAAGAGGCTTTAAATAGAAAATGTGTGTAGGTATTTCAATATTCTATCCAGGTTGTAAGAGAGATTGCTGTTTTCACCTATTGGAGGGGAGTCCATGGAATTGACAGTGATCATCCCAATGGATTGTGCACCTAATTTCACAATCTTCCCCATCTGGAATAAAAGACTCACACATGCAGAGTTCCATGCTTTGAAATCCTGTCCCATTGTACTTTATAACTGTGCTTGAAGCCTCTAGCTGATTGTAGGACGGGACCCAGCCTCACGGTTAAACCTGTTCCTGTTCCTCTGCTCCTGATGGAATACATTGGAATCCTCATCCTTGTGCCTCTTTCAATGCTGTGTAACTGTAGAGTCAGGGTTATTGAGCTCATCTCAAGAATGGGAGCCTTCAGTCACTTATCTGTCGATGTCATGAGAATACCTGATCCCTTCATTGTACATCTGAGCATCGGATCATTGGGTAGAAATTGGTAAATTACTATGAACTCCTGTGCTATATTTGATTAGCTAGCCCTCAGGGCTGCAAAGGTAAACCTGTGAGAGGGACTATTAAGAGTAGTGGCACCTGGCCCAGGAAACAAAAATCATCCCTCCTCCCCAAAAATTCAGTGACTGGCTGGCCTCTCTCGATAACTGGAGACACGAGACTGCAGATGCTGGAATCTGGATCAAAAAGCAAACTGCTGGAGGAACTCTGCGTCAAGCAGCATCTGTGGTGGCAACGATGCCTGTGGGTCTTGACCTGACCTGAAACATCAACCATCCCTTTGCCTCCACAGATGCAGCTTGACCCATTGCTTTCCTCCAGCAGTTTTTTATTTGCTCCCTTAACAACTGTTCTTCACGTATGGGTCTTGACACTGATTAGCCAACAGTGTGAGACAATCAGAGTCTCCCACTCTCACACTACCATGAGGGATAGGAACAAATTCAAGGGGCTGAGTGGCTCCATGTTCCCATTTTATGAGCGCAGAGCCACAGCAGTTTGTTGTAACTAGTGTGACAGTTTAGTTACTTGTTATGCCTGATCTATTGGCCTACTACCTGTTGTTTTAATTGCCTCTGCTCCCAGTTTCTCCCTTCCACTGTTGAAGGTGCTAGATTTAAAGTTTTGCAAAACACTGCTTTACATTGTAGAACTCTGGCTAAATTTTCTTCTTCATTCCCCTGCAACCTTAGCTCCAGATGATTCTGTACATGTTGGGTATTGAACATGAAAGCCATCAGTCCATTTAGCATTGCACTCAGCAACAGGTTTCTAAGCTAATAAGGAAATATTGTTGTCTTGAAGGTTCCCGTGAACAAGTTGGAGGTGGGTTTGAGAAGTAGAGCCCCTAACTTTTACCTTCCTTTCAACTTGTTCTGAGATCTGGGGGAATTTTCAACTGCCCTCTATCCATTTCCTGTAATTGCAGAGGAAACTTTGGACATCTCGCTCAGCCATTCTCCTGCTTGGTTCAATATTCAGACCAGGGTTTGAACAATGTAACCCACCCAAGACCAGGAAGAAGGTGTTTAAAATAGAAACGGAGAATGTTAGGAATAACCAGCAGGTCAGGCAGCATATATGGAGAGAGAAACAGAGTTAACATTTTAGGCAATAACCTTTCATTAGAAGTTTGTGATTTGGGGTCCAGTGCCAGTTGTAGATGCTGACTACAATTTTCTTGGATATGATTAGTTTAAGCTAGGCCCAGTTTTTCTGGGCACTGAATGAACTAAACCTCTTCTAGCTAACTGCCTGTCCATTCTTGCTTCTATCCATCCACCACTGACCACGACAGCCCCTATCTTTCAGATGGCAGAAGCCTGTCTGAAAATCAGCAAATCAGCTTGGTCTACAGAGGCTTCAGTTTTCCATTATCATGAAGCCAATCTCTTCATCTCCTGGGTCATCATGACTGATCTGCGCAATGTCTCATTTCCACTTCTATGCCAGTTCCACATAGCCCTCAATTCCCTGATCTTCCAAAGGTTTATTTACTTCCTCCTTTAAATATCCCCAGTGATCCAGCCTCCACAATCCTCCAGAATAGAGCTCCAGAGATTCACCACCCAATGCAAGAAGTAGTTCTAATACATCTCCGTTTTTAAATGACCAGCCCCTAGTTCTGTAACTAAGTCCCCTGTTTGAGATTCTCCCACTAGTGAAAACATCTCAACATTTACCCTGTCGTGCCCCCCCCCCCCCCAGAATATATCAATCAGAAGATGACTGACTGTGTTCTTGTTCTTCAGCAGCTTCCCAACCTGGGTGATGGTGAGCTCTTCGATCCTACTGATGTCGTAGTGGGCCTGTTGAGCCTTGCTTGAAAACCCTCCCCACCCAGTTCACACACTGAGAGTTGATGCATTGGGGAATTTTCTCAGAAATGGTCTCTCAACCAGTTGGTAGAACTTTGACGGGAGATCAGCAGAATCCTTGAATCTTCGTAATCCAGGAACATGTAAACAGGAAGAAGTTTTTAATTCGATGCTTCACCATTCATTTAGATCATGGCTGATCTTGCTTCACATCACTTATCCTAGCAATAGCTGTGGCTACAATCAGGAGGATCTGCAGGGAAACGCCAGTTATGATTACCTACTGCTAGTGTGGTCTGTAGGACTTGGGTAAAATGCAATGGTGAAATTATAATCCTACTTCGTATTGAACCAAAACCTTCTGGCAGTGTGGATTTAAATTGATTGCTTCTCTTTCACTGGTGAAGGGAATGTTCTGACATGATAAATCTGAAAGTACTGCACAAGAAGCCTTCGAATTGTATTGGCCTGAGTGCAACATTTTATGAAATACACTAAGCCTACAACAGCACTCGGTTGTTCTGTTCTTTGGAAACACAGGATGTACCCTGTGCAAAGAAGGGAAAAATTGAGAAAGAAGTACCCTAGTCAAGAGCACGGCTCCTTGTTACACAGGCCCATTGTGACTTTTGTTTAGTATTGGTTTTATTTTGGAAGTTTATTTGTTTACTCTTTTGTTTGAATATACAGACTTTCTGGGGAATGTTCAATGAGAGAACACAAAATTGGAGCAAGAGTAGGCCACTCAGCCCCTCAAGTCTGCCCTGTCACTCAATATGATCATGGCTGATCTGGCCCAGGCCTCCACTCCTCTTCTGTGTCAGTTACCCATCGCCCACAATTCCCCAGTCTTTCAAAAAAAAATTATCTACCTGCTCTTTACATACCTCCAATGATCTGGTCTCCACAATCGTCCAGGGCAAAGAATTCCAGAAAGTGCTTTGGCTATGTTCCCGAATAGTCGGGCCCTGCAGGTCATTGAGTCACGGAAGGTTGATCCCAGTTGAGCCTCAGACCATTCCACCCAATGTTTGCACATGCCACCACTACGTAACAATGAGGGTAATGGTAGCTTCTCCACTTACTACCCTAGATTGGATCAGAAAAAGGACCAAGCCAATTTTTTTGGTTTAACTCGCATCCTAAATCATCAAGGTGAATTCTGATGATAAATAGAACATAGGACAGTACCACGCAGTACGGGTCCTTCGGCCCACGATGTTGTGCTGACCTATATAAACCTACTTTGTGATCAATTTAACTCTTCCTTCCTACACAGCCCATAACTCTCCATTTTTCTTACATCCATGTGTCTTTTAAATGTCCCTATTGTATCAGCCTCTACCACCAGCCCCAGCAGTGTGTTCCAGGCACCCACCACTATAAATAAATAAAAACCTACCTCTGACATCTCCCCTAAACTATATTTCTAAACTTTACAGGTGTGAGGCTGATTCAGTTCTTGGTGGGCCAACCATGAATTGTCTCAGCAGTGTTAGTTTGTGTGCAATCTATTGACAATGGTATAGCAATCGATTGAGGAAGCCATCATGGGAAGTCTTGGTGACCATATCTATCACCTGCATCGTCATGACCAAGAGCAGACGCTTTGTGTGCAGAGAGTGCTCCAATACATTTCCAACCTAGGATTAGCAGCAGGAAGGAGAATGGTACAAATCAGGAGTCAGAATTGTGCTCATTTTAATCCCCCTCCACAACCCATTCTTATCAAGGTTTATTGAGGGGACTGACAGCCTTCCAAATCTCACCTGAGTAGCCATTCTTTATGAAATAAAAAGAGCAAATTCTGGAGATATGCAGTAGGTTAGGGAACATCTTTTGGAGAGAGAAAATAGTTCCTTTTTCAGTTTGATGCCCTTTCTCTGAAACATTACCTTGCTTTTGCTACAGACGCTGCCTGACCTACCAAGTATTTCTTACACTTGCTGTTTTTATTTCAGATATTCAACATTTACATTATTTCGCTCTTGGCTTATCTTATGTGCAGTTTTGGACAGCATTGCCAGGCTTTGGGTGGGATGGAGGGAGTGGAGACGGAATAATCTGCCTTGAACTTGCTTTCCATGATTTTTCACATTATGTGCATGTTGTGCTATTGACACTTGCAGCTGAAAGCAGTGTAAATTGTCCAACAAGCAGACTCCATAGGCAGCTGTAAGGTTACCATTGGAATTGGAGCAAGTGATCAAGAGAATCCCTCGGACATTTCACGTGCAATTATGTTAAGGAAATTGTAACGAAACCCAAAAGTACTTTAAACTTTTGGATGAAAGTTTGCAGTCCCATTTTGTGTGTGGTAGTCAGTGAAAGCATTGTGGATATTCTGCTTGGGATATTTCAAAACTTGCTCACTAAGTAGAATAATCCAGGTTCACTCCCTCTTTCTCTCTGGGGTGTCATGTTACAGTTGTACATAACATTAGGCATTACCTGGAATATTGTGCGCAGTTCTGGTTGCCATACGACAGGAAAGATGTGGTTAAGCCAGAGAGGGTGAAGATAAGATTCACAGGGATGTTGTTTGGATTGGAGGGCTTGAATTATGAGGAGAGATTGGATAGGCTGGGACTGTTTTCCCTGGAGTAAAGGTTGCTGAGAGGTGATATGATAGAGGTATGTAAAAATGTATGGGAGGCATAGATAGGGTAGATAGCTAGAGTCTGTTTCCCATGGTAGGAGTGTCTAAAACTTGAGGGCATAGGTTTATGGTCAGAAGGAGGACGTTTAAAGGTGGATCTGAGAGTTAAATTTTTTGCACAAAGATCAGTTAGCATCTGGATTGAGCTGCCAGAACAGGTGGTGGAGGCAGGAGCAGTAACAATATTTAAGAGGCATCTGGGCAAGCACTTGAATGAGCAGGGCATAGAGAAATATGGAATAAATGCAGGCAAATGAGATTGGCATAATGGTCAACATAGATGTGGTGAGTCTGTGCTGCACAGCCCTGTCTTTATGATTAAATCAACCAGTTAGATTCTTTACCCAATGTTGGAATGAAACGATTGAGCTAATGCGGGAGGTGCTGCTTTAAGATTTCACTCTGTTCGGCTTCTGTTGGTCAGCAGTGGCATTTCACTCCCACTTTTAAGTTTACAAGGTATCCTAACATTGCTTCACACAGCCAAGGACCATGATTGAAGCTTGGTACATTAGGTTTCCTTTCAGTTTATTGTAAATGAAGCTTTCAAAACAATAACAAATGCAAAGGTAGGGCTCACAGCTTCTGATTGGTTTCTGTATAGTGTTCGTTAAATATTTACTAAACTTGTATCCTTAACAGAACTAAATAGTGTCTGAAGTAGTACAGAAACATTACCTTTCAAGCATTGAACAGTAAATAGACAAGTGCCTGTTTCATTAGAAGTAATTATTCAGTTAATTCATACTAAAAGAACAGTACTCCCTAGGGCCTGTTACTGGGTAGAGTATTCTCAAGTGCTCAGAGGACATTGACCCTGCACTAATGTCGGACATATGTCCCTGCTCGGAATTTTCTTTACCTGGACGTGCAGGAATCCCTTGCCCTGTGAATATTTTGTTTTTTGGAAGGGGCACACAGTGGGTACTTGAGAATAGATCCACACAACAAAAAACAAGTTTGGTACTTTCAGGTTCCCTCCTCCAGAACTGTTATTTAACATGTGATTAATTGCAAAAGGAAGCCTTTAATCTGCCTTGTTCTGAGGGTTTTCTGCTGTGACGAGTGGGTGGGATGGAGCTGGGAGGATGGTTGGTTGGGGGGGGGGGGGGTGGGAGTGGGGGTGGGTGGGGGTGGAGTTGTTGGTGAAGTATTTCGGCCAGCACAAACAGGAGGTTGTTTTTGTTAATATAGTCAACAGTTCCTGTTGCCTGGAATGCTGTGGAATGTGGCTGGAGTACACCAGTGACCATGTTGCTTCCCACCCCCACTTCCCTTGCTGAATTCCAGTTAACTGGCTCTAGCTAGAGCTTTTATTGCAGACCCAACATCATCCACTGTCACAGGCAGTGGAGATTGGCTGGAAATAGAGACTCACAATTGTTGCTCTTGTGCATTTGACACAAGATTGAAGAAAAATAAATGTTGGTAAGCAAGAAAACATAATTTACCCAAGGAATTGTATGAAGATGCAGGCGGATAATTGCAAGGTACATAATTGAGCAGAGACGAGTTATGCTCTCTTCATCGTACTTTGGATTGTGCTTTATTGATTGCATGTTATTCAGAGCTTTGTTCTGAAGTGGGAGACAAGTGGTGCTGGCTGTTTTATCTGAGGTGGAATGACTCAGTTTGGTATAGGAGCAGGCTGGTAACTGACCCACTGCCCAGTAGGGAAGGGACATTATTAAGGAAGTACCAAGTTTTCCATTCCTGGTTTCATATCCCTCTACGGCAAGACACTCTCTATCTCCAGCTTTTCCCCGTCCTCGTACACAGCTCCAGTTCCAGAATCTTGTCCACAAGCTGCTTAGGCTTCAAATCCTGGAATTCCCCAAGCTCCTACACCTAGCTACCTCTCTTCCTTTAAAACACACTAAAATCTGCCTTGTTGACCAATCTGTTGGCTAGCTGTCCTGATGTCTCCTTCTACAGCATGGTGTCAGATTTTGATTGAATAATGCTTCTTTAAAATGCCTCAGAACAATTTATTACAGTAACTGTGCTGTATAAATGCAGGTTGTTTTTATGTAGCTGACCCTAACAGCAGAATGTAGCATAGACAGTGGTAAATTTACCACTGTACTTGTAGCAGGCAATCAACAGAACCCCACTGGACGTTTGAAATGCAGATGTTGTAAGGAAAATGTAACAAAGCCTCTTAACTTTTGTCCAATGCGGTTTAAAGTACATAGTCTGGCATTGCGTTCAGTAGTAGGTGAAGACATTGTGGATGCTTTCATTGGGATTTTCCAAAACTCATTTGGTCCAGGAATTGTTGCTTAGATTTAAGCATTGCCATTCATCCCATATATACAGAGGGAGAAGGAAAGTGGTGGTGGAAGACGTTGGAAACTTGCATGCTGCACTTTAGTTGAAATAATGGGGTGTAACTGGGAGTAGGAAGTTCACTTTTTCAGACACTTGTTGTCTAGATTTTGTGTAATGATTTGCTTCAATTCTTAAGTGACCAATACCTGCTAAAATGCCCCGGTAAATGAAAGCTCTCTGTTTGATGTCTCTCACTGAATGTGTATGAATTGTTATTTTTAATTGTGCAGTCCTATTTACTGTTATCTTGTGTTCACACTGCATTGTTTTGATTGCCTGCTGTTCAAGGTGGGGTATTTCTGAATGTTGTCACTGGCATGTTGTTACTGATAGAGGGTGGGTGAAGTGGACTGTGATTCTGAATCATGAAGGTTGCTGCATTTGGTATTGACAGGCTTTCTTTTGGAGAAGCCTCAAGCCCCATAATGTACACTGCACATGATATGGTTTTTAAAAAAAAATGTGAGAAAGAAATAAGTCAAGAAGTTGTATCCTGTTAACATCAAGTTTGATTTTATGCAGTGGAAGCATAAAATGCAGAGCTGTGGATCGGTGGTAAACTGATTCTGTTGCTTTAAGGTCCTGGGAAGAGTTGGAATTTGAGCTGGAGACTACACAATATGTCTTGATTTCAGCACTGTAGGGGTGTACTTAGAGCATGGAAAGAACAAGGCATGATATTTCAGAGGTGTAAAGACCATAAACTGTCTTAGTAGCATGAAGAGAGATGAGAAAAAAGTTTGCATTAATAAAGCTCCTAAGGCAGTTTGATCTTTTTCAATTCCCCTGGAGATGTACCTTTGGTTAGTTGTCCTTTTAAAAGAATGCCACTTCTAATTTGCTTCAAATTGGGTTTGGCCTGCTGGCAACCTAGTGTCTCACTTAAGCTGGCCAAGGCCTATTCTAAATGGCATCATTCAGCAATTGCGCCTCTTCAATAACCTTGCCTACCAGGAGTGCTTACTTTCATGGTGTATTAGGCAGTCCTGTAATCTTTTATTATTATAGCCCAAGCCTCAATAGTGAACTGAAGAACGGTAATTGTTTTGCTGTTGGGAACCCGTTTGCATTGATACCTACCAGCAGTGTTGCTGGTAGGCAAAGATGATCTCCTTGAACTGGCTCTACTGTTTAGTTAATGTTTTTTCTGTATCTCACTTCATTCCTTATTTTTGCTCCATATTCCTTGCATCTAGTTCATCCAGCATCCATAACTTTATTTTGTGCTATCTTGTATTTCCAGCAACACAGAACAAGGCCATTCAGCTTGTCAGGTTCATGACCCTTTGTGCAAGAAAGTTGAATGGACGAATCCTTACTTAGAAGACCAACACCGATTGATAGCAGCAATGGTGCAACCCTAGAAACCATATAGTAGTTTGCTACGTGGACCTCTGCAACCGGAAGTGATAGATCTACCCCAGTGGAGAGTGGCAGGAATCCATTTTGATTTGTTTCTGCCATTGCTGGGGTTTTCTGACATGCTTTGTAATAAGTGGAACCTCGAGATTCCTGGTAAAGATGTTGGTTGGAACAGGGTAGAGAATTCAGTGATTTTGGATTCCCTTCACTGGGAAGTCTTTGCCTGTGTTAATTGGGACTTGGCATAGAAGCCACAACCAGTAGATCAAGTAACATGGTGAAAATGTATAATTTAATTGTGGTGATCTGGGAATTTTAGCAAGATCAATGTTTTATTGCCTGTCCCTATCAGTGTAAGAGAATTTGGTGGTGGGCTGCATTGAGTCATAGCTGTCTGTGTAAAGTCGGTGCTGTACTGGTAGGCAGCAAGTTCCAGGAATTGACTGCTTAAGCAACAGTGTGGTAATGGGGATCAATGTTTTAAAGTGGTGCATGGTCTTCCAGTCAAGCTTTTTTTCTTGATGGTGTTGAGGTTCTTTAATGTTGTTCCATCTATACTGATATGGACAATTGAGAGAACTGCATCATTATCTGATAAACCTTGCAGGTAGTGGAAATGTTTTTTTGGAAAGCTATTCACTGCAGAGTACTCAGCCTTGCTCTTGTGGCTACAGTATTTGTGTAGCTTGTCCATTTGAGCATCTAGTCAATGGTACCACAGGATATTGTGGTTTGTATGATAATAGTAATGTGGTTTTATGTCAGGTAGTTAAACTCACAGAGACAACACAGAAACAGGCCCTTTGGCCCACTGAATCTGTACCAACCATCAACCACCCCTTTACACTAATCCCACTTTTTTTTAACTCCTCCACTTTCTCACCAACTCCCCCCAGATTCTACCACTCAGCGACACAGTGGCCAATTAACTTGCCAACCCATGCATCTTTGGGATGTTAGAGCACCTGGAGGAAATCCATGCAGTCACAGGGAGGACATTGCAACTCCACAGACAGCATCCTAGGTCAGGATAGAACCCAGATCTCTGGCACTGTGAGGCAGCAGTTGTTGCCCCTGGTTGTTGGAAACAATAAAAATGCAACACTTTGTGATGCCACTTAAACACCCAAACCTGGATGCTGTTCAGGTCTTGGTACAAGTGGGCATGGATTGTGTCAGAATTAAAAGTAAGTGGAGCTGAATAGTGTGAGGGTATTAGTGAGCAGCCTGCTTCTGACTTTATGACAAAGACATGGTTACTAATAGAAACAGCTGTAGATTGTTGGGTCTAGGATGCTGTCCTCAGGAACTTGTGCAGTGATGTCTGGTATGAGGTGAGTGACTTCCAAAAGCCACAGTCATTCTCCATTGTAGTGGATCTTGTCCAATCACCACAGACTTGGGATCCTTGCTGCCACACGTTATCGAATGCTGTACTGAGCCAGCGGCCGTCTCATTTCACCTCTGGAATTCGTTCCTCAAGCTGATGGGTGTTTAACTTTTGGGAAAGTTGTTGCCGCTGCCCATGAAGAAAGAACCATGTTCAGTGAGAGTCAGAGAGGGGATTGCACTGGTCAGCAGTCAAACTGGGAAGAGATTAAGTGAGCTGGAGATGGCTTTCATTGTTGAGATAAAATTTGAGGACCTGTTATTGATATGAAGAACACAGCAGCATGAAAACAAGTAGTCAGAAGAAAACAACATATCTCCTGGAAGCTGAGTTTGGATCTAGCCCAAGCTGATAGATGAAGGTCTTGCATTTCTGATGGCTTTACACTACTCTGAACATGAACCTTGATGTGCATGCTGCCCTGACTTGGTAACATCCTGTATGTGAAGACTCAGTTCTACAGTTGGAACACCCCCTTGACTGTTGGACTATAGCATCATCTTGAGGCAGATTGGTAAGGGTTGTACTGTACAGAAATTGGAATGGGCATAGGGTCACACTCTGCACAAAATGAACAAGTGTCCAGCTTCCCAATGCTGACATCCTTCACTTAATTGAGTACAACAAAGTTTATGGAAGGGAAATTATAATGATCATTTCAAATATAGTGCATTATTTGTTGTGGAGAGGTGTTTTGACTGTTTTCTCACCTTTCATGATTATGCCTCCTTCAACTAGCCTTTTTCATAATTATAAATGCCAAACCTTATCTCCCTTGAACTTGTTCACTTTGCAGTAGCCTTTGTGCTTTTAAGTTGCCTCCTGGTACGTCCTCTGATCATTTTTTTTCTTGGCAGATCATATTTGAAAATGTGTGTTTTATTCTGAATTTTTAACATTTTTTATTTTTCTTGTTCCTGGGGAGTGATTTTTGGGCAAAACCTTGTCTGAGCATTTTGTGGGAATATACAAGAATGACTTGATGATAGCTTGATTTACACTGTGGCTACTTTTGGTTTATTGATGATGGGATACCAAGTGTCTCCTGTTCTAGAATACTTAACAGTTCGAAGTCTTCTGAACCTAGAGTAATTCAAGTTCTTCTGTAACAAAGAATAACATTTTTATCTATTTAAGCAGTTAAATTTTATTTAAAACCCGATTTGTTAAGTAAGATTAGATACTTTGCACAAATGTAACTCCTTCAGGATCTTTGATCCGGGTCTTCTCTCTGTATGATGCAGGTGAGCTAGAAGGCCATTGGGCAAGTGTGTTGTGATGTCAACTGGTCTACAAAGTACAATTGACATCACTTCTGTGAAATTGTGAATGACACATCTGTCAAACTCTGAACCAGATCTTGAACTGTTGTGTTAAGGCCTGTTCTTGTGTAAGCTATGTGTGGTGTTAATCTTCTACAATTTAGGTTCTTTCTTTCTTTAGCTTTCTCAATACTGACTGCCCCCAATATCTTCATCTTCCTAGCTCTGTTGGGTTGTGCCCTGACATCTCCCCCTCCACCCCCATTGCCACCCTAGAAGTCTCATCGGAAACCAGCCTCCCTTCCATGGACTCTGTCTACTCACTGCCTCAGTGAAGCAGCCAGCATAATCAAAGATCCCACCTACCTTGGACATTCTCTCTTCTTCTCCCCACTCCCAATGGGCAGAAGATACAAAAGCCTGAAAGCACATACCACCTGGCTCAAGGACATCTCCTATCCCCCTGTTATAAGACTCCAGTACCATAGCCATAAGCTACCTTGTCATGGCCTTGCACCTTATTGTCTGCCTGCACTGCACTTTCTCTGTAACTGTAACACTTCATTCTGTATTCTGTTATTGTTTTCCCTTGTACTACCCCAATGCACTGTTGTAATGAAATGATCTGTATGGATGGCATGCAAAACAAAGTTTTATTTTTAACACTGTACCTTGGTACATGTAACAATAATAAACCAATTCACCAATTTAATTTAATTTACCCTAACACCTCCCCCTCCCACACCTACCCCAAAATCAAGATCCCATCCCCAACCCTTCTGTCCACAATTGTCTTCTGTGATCTCCGCTCTCTGTGATAGCAGGTGAAGGACCTTTTACGCCTGACTGTGATAGCTAGACCTATTCTACCATGCACAATACCTTGGGCAACAGGGGTAGTAGAACACTGGGGCCTCTGGGATTTTACATGAAAACACCTGTTAAAGAATTTATAGCCTGCTCTCTCTCTTCTCTCTTCTCTCCTCTCTTCTCTCCTCTCTTCTCTCCTCTCCTCTCTCCTCTCCTCTCTCCTCTCCTCTCTCCTCTCCTCTCTCCTCTCCCCTCTCCTCTCCCCTCTCCTCTCCCCTCTCCTCTCCCCTCTCCTCTCCCCTCTCCTCTCCCCTCTTCTCTCCCCTCTTCTCTCCCCTCTTCTCTCCCCCCTTCTCTCCCCCCTTCTCTCCCCCCTTCTCTCCCCCCTTCTCTCCCCCCTTCTCTCCCCCCTTCTCTCCCCCCTTCTCTCCCCCCTTCTCTCCCCCCTTCTCTCCCCCCTCTATCTCCCCCCTCTATCTCCCCCCTCTATCTCCCCCCTCTATCTCCCCCCTCTATCTCCCCCCTCTATCTCCCCCCTCTATCTCCCCCCTCTATCTCCCCCCTCTATCTCCCCCCTCTATCTCCCCCCTCTATCTCCCCCCTCTATCTCCCCCCTCTATCTCCCCCCTCTATCTCCCCCCTCTATCTCCCCCCTCTATCTCCCCCCTCTATCTCCCCCCTCTATCTCCCCCCTCTATCTCCCCCCTCTATCTCCCCCCTCTATCTCCCCCCTCTATCTCCCCCCTCTATCTCCCCCCTCTATCTCCCCCCTCTATCTCCCCCCTCTATCTCCCCCCTTCTCTCCCCCCCCCCTCTCTCTCTGTGGGGCAGACTTTCAGCATATGGCATGTGCAACAAGTTGTAAACTTGTCTTTGGAAAAAGAAGCCACAAACTATTTTTATTTACGCATACTGCACATAGGAAACCGCCCCTGCTAATAAGAGACAATATGTTATTCTTTCGTCAGAACTCTTGGAGAGCTCAGGAAGTAACCTAAATTGTGGAACACCATGGATGCTCTACACCAGTTCGGACAACATGTTCTTCAACCTGATGCGTTAACTTTCTTTCTCATTCCACAGAGGCTGCCTCACCTGCTGAGTGTTTCCAGCACTTTGTTTTTATTTCAGATTTCCAGCATCTGCGTTTTCTTTTACATTTCCGTTCAATGTTAATCTTTCTTATCAGATGGAAACTGCACAGGTGGGCTGTTAAAAATGCACATTCTTGTGTTTTGTTTCTTTACCTGCAGAGTTTTGCAGGTGGCTATGAACTTGCTATTCTAAAGCAGACAGGAACCTTTTAAACATGTGAATCACATTTCTCTTTCATTAACAGGGGTCTGATGCAGTTCTAGCTGGTCCTGAGCAGAGAAGCCACAGACAAGAGACCCATTGGGTAAATACATTAGTCTGTTAGGACATTTCCCTGTGAGAAAATCACACCTACCACAACACTCTCATAACCCTGTCATTGCAACCGAAATCCTCTGGACGGCCAGCCGTGTCTTGAACTGCACTGCCTTCTGAATGGGAAGTGGACTGATGCCATTTTAATATTCATCCTAACATCTTGACTGTTGGGCTGGGAATGAGCACACCAGAAACTCTAGGTTAAAATCTGTCCCATAGCTCACATTGCATCCACTCTTGTACAGTTGAGCTTTTTCAGTTTGCCTTCCTTGCCTCTAACTAAATAAGCTTTTAACATGGTTAGGGTAATGCCTGAACACAGAAGTCTTTTTTTTAACGTAAGCAATCTGAGCAAGTTCACGAGTCAGAAAAGTTACTTGCCTAAAAATTGGATTTCACCCTTTCTCATTGCAGTAAATCCACATTGTGTACATTCTAAACCCCTGCAAAAAGTTGTGACGTTGGGCAAAAGTACAATGGTGATTTAACCCAGCATTGCACACTATACTGGGACCTGCATGGTTCCTCACAGAGCAAGGTCAATTGCATGTTCCAACAGCTTGTTACGTGCCTCTCTGAGAAGACCATCATCCCTTAAGAGTTCACTTCCACAGCACCAAGACAGCAACAACATATATTTTGGCTGCCAGGGAGGAGAGAGGGAGAGAGCTCCCAGATTTAGTGAATGCTCTGGTGTTGTCATCAGAGAGAGGAATGCTGGGAGGGAGGTCTTTTATGCCAAGGAGCCAGGAGATGTGGCAGGGGCAGCTGAGGAAGACCCTGGCAGCAGGTGGCTCCAGGTGTCTCCTTCAGGTGTGAGAGACCCCACTAATTTGGATAGGTACATGGATAGGAAGGGTTTTGAAGGTTAAGGATCAAACTCTGGCAAATGGGACTAGCTTAGAAGGGGCATCTTGGTCGGCATGGGCCAGTTGGGTTGAAGGGCCTGTTTCCATGCTGTATAATTCTATAACTTAACCAGTGCTGAAAGAAATTTCATGTTATCCCAAGTTATGTCAGGGTGAGCTGTCCAAAACTGAAAAACAACCATTTCAGTAAATAGATCAGGGACTTGTTCATTGATGTGTTATGATCAGTGCAGGTAGCTGGTGAACTTCTGAGTTGAGGATTGCAGCTTTGGGAAGATCAGATGTTCTGGAATTAACATTCTCCTTTTGAAATATTTCTCTCTATCAGAAAGTGCCTTATTGTCTGTTTGGAGATGAGGCTCTTGGTGTTCTAATGGGACATCCTGCTGGTAGCCTTCCTCATCCTCTTGCTCCTGGAGCCATTCACCTGCACCTCATGGTCCTCAGACTCCAGGTCTGCATGTTCCTCTTCCTCTGGCACCAGCTGCTGCCTTTGGACTGCAAGGTTGTGCAGTGCACAGCGATGGTGTCTGCAGCAGCACACCCTGGATTGATGCAGACACTGGAATCTCGTTTTCAGGAGACTATTGGCATTTTTCACAATGGCATTGGAATTGGTTTATTATTGTCACTTGTACCAAGGTACGGTGAAAAATTTGTCTTGCATACTGTTCATACAGATCAATTCATTACACCGTGCATTGAGGTAGTAGAGGGTAAAAACAGTACAGAATGCAGAGTAAAGTGTAACAGCCACAGAAGAAGTGCAGTGCAGGTAGACAATAAGGTGCAAGGTCATAATACGGTAGATTGTGAGGGCAAGAGCCTATCTTATCATACTAGGAGACTGTTCAATAGCCTTATAACAGTGGGATAGAAGCTGTCCTTGAGCCTGGTGGAGGCTTTTTTTATCTTCTGTCTAATGGGAGAGGGGAGAAGAGAGAATGTCCCGGGTGGGTGGGGTCTTTGATTATACTGGCTGCTTTACCGAGGCAGCGAGAAGTATAGACAGAGTCCATGGCGAGGAGGTTGGTTTCTGTGACGCGCTGGGCTGTGTCCACAACCCTCTGCAGTTTCTTGCGTTCCTGGGCAGAGCAGTTGCCATACCAAGCCGTGGTGCATCCAGATAGGATGCTTTCTATGGTGCATCGATAAAAGTTGGTGAGAGTCAAGGGGAATGTGCCAAATTTCTTTAGCCTCCTGAGGAAGTAGAGGCACTGGTGAGCTTTCTTGGCTGTGGCATCTACGTGGAGGGACCAGGACAGGCCATAGCTGATGTTCACTCCTAGGAACTTGAAGCTCTCAACCCCCTCGACCTCAGCAGCATTGAAGTAGACAGGTGCATGTGCACCGCCCCATTTCCTGAAGTCACTGACCAGCTCTTTTGTTTTGCTGACATTGAGTGAAAGGTTGTCATGACACCATGTCACTAAGCTCTCTATTTCTTTCCTGTACTCTGACTAATCGTTATTTGAGGTACGGCCTACTTCAGTGATATCATCTGAAAACTTGTAGATGGAATTAGAGCAGAATCCGGCCACATGGTCATGAGTGTATAGGGAGTAGAGTAGAGATAGCCTTGTGGGGCACCAGTGTTGAGAATAATCATGGTGGAGGTGTTGCTGCCTATCTTCACTGATTGTGGTCTGTTGGTCAGGAAGTCAAGGATCTTGTTGCAAAGGGGGGTGTTGAGTTCCAGTTCTCTGGAGTTTGGTGATGAGTTTGCTTGGAATTATAGTACTGAAGGCAGAGCTGTAGTCAATAAACAATAGTCTAACGTAGGTGTCTTTACTGTCCAGATGCTCCAGAGATGAATGTAGGGCCAGGGAGATGGCGTCCACCATTGATCTGTTTCGGCAGAGGGCGAATTGCAGTGGGACAAGGTTTTCTGGGAGGCTGGAGTTGATGCGTGCCGTGACCAGCCTCTCAAAGCACTTCATGATGATTGATGTCAGAGCCACCAGGCAGTAGTCATTAAGGAACGTTACCTTGGTTTTTTTTTAGGTACCAGGATGATAGTGGTCTTCTTAAAGCAGGTTGGAACCTCAGATTGAAGCAGGGAGAGGTTAAAAATATCTCCAAATACCCCTGCTAACTGATCTGCACAGGATCTGAGGACACGGCCAGGGACACCATCTGGGCCAGATGCTTTCCTTGGGTTCACTCTCCGGAAGACTGATCTTGCGTCCTCCGTGGTGACCATGGGTTCAGGTTCATTGCAGGCTGTCGGGCTCTGTGTGGCAGTCAGCAGCTGCGGTAGAGCAGCCAGTTGGTGTGAGGAGCCAGCAATTAGAAGGTACCCCAGGATCCATATCTTCAGGGAGTGCGGCTGCAGTTTGGGCTCCCTGAGAACAAATGCTTCATGGAAATGTATCACTGACCATGGGGAAGTTCGTCTGATGATTCATAACCACACGAACATCAAGGGAGTGGAAACCATTACTCTTGCGGAAATCGCCTGTATTATTAGGTGGAGTCCTTGTGTGTATTGTCAATGGCTGACTGCATTCCTAGGAAGCTGACAATGAGTTGTAGAGTCATACAGCACAGAAACAGGCCCTTCAGCCCATTGAGTCCATTCTGACCATTGAGGAACCATTTACACTAATCCTGCATTTAATTCCATTTTATTCTCTCCACATTCCCCTCAATATCCAACCCCCCCCCCCCGCCCCCCCCAGATTCTGCCACTCACCTACACACTTGTGGCAATTTACAGTGGGCAACTAATGTACAAATCTGCATGTCATTGTGATGTGGGAGAAAACCTATGTGATCGAAAAGAGAATGTGCAAACTCCGCATAGACAGGTCGCTGCAGCTGTGAGGCAGTGGCTCTACCATCTGTGCAAGCAAATTTTGGTGCCTAAGATGCCATCTGAGGTGAGGATGTTTGGAGATAAGCTAACCTTAACCTCCATAGAGGGATGAGTTTGAGCATGATAATGTGGCTGAAGATCTTCCCATAGTATTTCTGGGATGATAGCCTTAGGAAGCCTGAGCTTGTGAACATGCAGTTCATCACGGAGGTCTAGTTGGAAACATGATGTCTCTGAAGATCCTGTGGGAGAGGTCTCTGCAGACCCACTGGCGTGGTGAGTCATTGCCATAAGATTCCTTCCAGTAAAGGAGTGCTACCATTTGTGTCATTACTGTGGCACCCATTACACGAATATCACAACAGCTGAATGCTGAAAATGGCACTCTGGACTTTGGAAAGTCTTTGAGCAACTGGTAGGGAGTTCAGTCTGCTCAGCTGAGTTTCCCAACATCTTTAAATGGATTTAAGAACAACAAAGTAGCACAATGTGCTCCAGGTTGGATTGTGACTGTTCAACAATGGTCGTAGGTTGCATGCGAAAACTCCAGTTTATTCTTTTGAGGGATGATACAGGTGCTGTTATGTCATTTGATATGCATATGATGCATGGAAGTGTCCAAACCAATTTCCCAACAGCTGCAGCTTCACCATGAAAGGACTGCTGACATGCTCCAACCCATGTAAAGTTGCTTTTGTTCCTGATTTGTCCATTTATAAAACAAAATGATGTGAATAAATCTAGTTTCTAAGCTACAGACTTTCGTGTGCATTTTTCAACAGTTGAACTCGGCAGAAATACAATGCTGATGAAGCTTTTTGTTGCGTGTTAAACTTGCATTATCTGAGTCTGTGGCTCTTTTTCAGTCTCTGTTTCATCAAAAACATCTGTGATATCATTCAGGTACAGGCTGTCCAGACATGTCTGGCAGGGCTGAGGGAGGCAACACTCATCAGCCGCTGTTGGGGATACATTACTGTTGTCTGTGTTTTGTTTTCCTTTCATAAATTAACACTCCGGTTGGACTGTTCGGAGAGTGATAGGTCTAGAAATTCACTCGTGTATTTTGTTTTAGTGTTTATATAAATGTTTGCAGCACCTGCCATTTCCAGAACATTTAGTGTCACTCTGGAAATTTGGGCATTTCCCAAATTTTCCCAAAAGGTGGTCTGTCCTGATACTTGTGATGCATGTCAATCCTCATGCAACCTTTTTGTTTTGCAGTGATGGCGGGTGAAATTCATTCATAATTTTCCAATGCTCCTCTGTCATTGGTCACTCGCAGACCAATCAGATTTCATAAAGCTGTTTTCTCTGCCGCTAGGCCATTTAAAGGGGCAGTCACTCCTTCATATGTAACTTATGCATTCTGCTCCACAACAGATACTCATTTCTAAAATCCACATCCCCCCTCCCCTTCCACCCCCATCACCACTGAGGCTTCTGCTGCCACTTCCAAACTTGGAATGGTGCAAAATTAATGATGTCAGAGGATTGGGGAAACTTTTGGAAGGCAGCAAAGGACAACATATAGAAATATCTGAGGAAAAACATGTAGTATGAAAGTAAATTAGAAAATAATAGAAAAACGGAGTAAGAGTTTCTGCAGCTATTAAAAAGAGGAGTGAAACTAAACATTGGTTTCCTTGAGAATGAGACTAGGGAATTAATAAGGAAAAATAGCGGAATAATTACTTTGGATTGGTCTTCATTGTAGAAGTCACTAAACCCTTCTGATAATAATAAATAATCCAGGAGTTATAGGGAAGGAGGAAGCTAAAACAATCTCCATCGTAAGAAAAGAACGAATAGGACCAAAAGCTGACAAGTCCCCTGGACCTGCATCCTTGGGTCTTGAAGGAAGTAGGTACAAGAGACGGTAGATGTATTGGTGGTAATCTACCGAAATTACCTGGATTCTGGAGAGAGTCAGGCGGATTGGGGAAAAAAATGACCATTCATAAAGGAAAGGGATAGGAAGCAGGAAACTATTCAGAAAATACCGGGACCCATTGTTAAGGTAGTAAGAGGAGGACATTTAGAAAATTATAAGACAAGCAAGCAGGGTTAACATGGATTCTTGTAGGGGAAATTGTCATAGAGTCATACAACATGGAAACAAGCCCTTTAGCCCACTGAGTCCATGCCAACCATTTACAACGATCTCATTTTATTCTTCCCACATTCCCATCAAATTCCCATCGATTCTACCACTCCTACGCATTAGGGTCAATTTACAGTAGCCAACTAACTTACAATCTTGCACATCTTGGAGATGTGGGAGAAAACCAGAGCAACCAGAAGAAGCCCATGCAGTCACGGGGAGAGAGTGCAAATTCCACACAGAGAGTTGGGGATTGAGCCCAGATCCCTGGAGCTGTGAGGCAGTGGCTCTACTAGTTGTGCCAATATGCCACCTCAATATTAATGACACCTATGTTTCACAAATTTGTTAGATTTCTCTAGGGATGAGGATAAAAGGGAACCAGTAGATGTGTTTTTGCATTGAATGGCAGAACAGGCTGGAGGGGCTGATTTGTCTCCTACCAATTCCTAAACATCCTGTTCTTGAATGTTTGATGAAAGACTTGGAAGAGGCCCAGAGGCATCTGAGGAGCCATGGGTCTGCTCAGGGTCCCTGAGGGTGGAGAGTGGATGGGTTCTTAACTGAAGAGGTGGGGCAAGACATTGTGATGCAGAGTATCCAACCGTCACAGGCACAGACCCTTGATTCTCAGAGCTATCTTCTTGCCCTGCTGGCTCCCCAACATAGACGTGGGGGGAATGGTTCATGGAATGGGGTCTCTGTGGTTAACCTGGAAATGCAAGGATAGAAATGGTAGCAATACTGTATGCACTGTCTTCATGTGGAAAGTGTCATTGTACCAAGGGAATGCATCATAAAGAGGGAAAAGGTATTTTCTTACCACAGCGATTCTAAGCCTGTTGCACTGAACTTGAGCATGGTGATTGATACAATATCCATTTAAGGGGGTGCGTTTGAGCCCAAGATGCCTCTCTCTCCCTGTCTGGAAGGACAGGTATCATGTATTATTAGTAAAGTGGATCCATGCCATGAGTGTTGTTCTTGAAGATGCGAATCAATATCTGGATAAGGAAACACGTTTTATATGTGCAGGATGTACAGGTCTTGCTGTCACGTAGCTTGTGAGATCATGCCGTTACTTCCAATTTTGCTTTGTGTTTCAGGATGTGTTGCTCCTGATAGGGAGCTCTGCCAACTTTTGCCAGGTGTGCCTGACTTTTGCCTCAGATGACCAGCAGCACCTCCTTGAGTGGATTTCTTCCATTGAAATCTTGAGGTCTCCATCTGTGAATCTAGGAGAACTCTTCCTCCCCTCTCCCACTTCTCTCTCTGCTATTTTTCATGAGTTGAGATAACAGGTGTGGGTTGCTTGGGCTGCATTAAGGCATGGGGCCATAAGGTTGGAGAGACAGGGCAAAGCATTGGCAGTGGCACAGAATATTTCGGTTAGGGGGCATCAGTCTCTGTATGAAGCAGTGTTTGTGGAAAAATGTCACACAGTTGCATGGGGATAGTGATGCTTTGCCAACTTTTAAAATCAGCACTAGTGCCACACACAATATTAACACAGGGCTGATTTCGGAGGAAATGAATTTCTATGGCCTTGTATTTTATTCCAGCAGGCTCCCTTTATAATACATTTGAGAACCACTGGGAAAGAAATGCATTTCATAAAAACGAAGATTGGGCTGTGTTACGAAAGGAGATGATGTGTTAGGCCTGGGGCTCTTGTTCAGGCTGGATTCAACTATGACAATGAAACGATATTTCTTCCTCCTTGTTTTATCCTTTTTTGGACCTTGGGGATGTCAATTGAAGCATCTCTTTCTTCCAATGGGACCTATTTGGCTGGTGTGAATACCACTGCATGTTCTCCAACAGTAAGCCCCGTTTTCATAAATAAAATACTGCACTCTCATAAATTGAGCAGTCTTGTGCACTTGGAATAAATTCCATATTGTAGTTGTACATGATAACATGAATTTATTACACGCAGTTCAGTAGAGTCATTGGCTGTAGTAAAGCATCGCGGTGGGTGTGTGAAATGTGTGACACTCAGCAGAACAGAAACAGATTTTATCAGTCCAGACCTGGGTTGTTCCTGGAGAGAACATTTAATGTAACAGTAGGGCTAAGTACTGGTAGTTACAGGCCTGTTACTGGTGGTGGTAGTGGTGGAACAATCTGTGGTAATGAAACAAGCATGTTCACAACACCGAAGTGCAGATGCCTGATTGTTTTAGTTCCGGTTTATTGATCAATATATATTCATATCTGGGGAACAGGACTGAGTTACTGGTTGCATGTTAGAAAACAAGTGTGCAGGCAGGAGCAAAGACATTGAATATCTCCCACTGCACATGGTGAATATTGAGCTCTGTAGCCCTCTCCCTATCCTCTGGAATCAGTTTCATGTTGTACATTTTTAGCAAAGGTGGGCTAAGCAGTATGTGGGGAATCCCAGGAAGCAGACATTGCTTTATTCCAGAACATTTCCTGAGCTGTTAGACTACAGCAGGGAGCACTTAGCTCTTCAGAACACCAGGTGGGCAAGACTGCATGCTTACACTGCTGTAACAATTTTGTGATGTTTAAACTTGTCAGTCAGTCTCAGAGCTGGCAATCTAAGATAGCTTCATAACAGATACTTAAATCTGCTCCTTTGGGAATCATGACCAGGGTAATTGCGTGAAGTGAATGGAGAACAGCAAACTAGCCCAGACACCATAGTTAAATAAATTTTGCAAAGGAGGGACCATGGAACAAGAGCTTTAATGGTTTGTATCTAAATTTCAGTATACAGCAATTTATCTTCTGGGAAGTTGTGCAATCAAACCAGCAAGTCTGAGGCTTTAAAAAATAAAAGTGACATATCTGCATGATGATAAATGAGCAAGAAGTCATCTTATTTATTTCTGTGCTACCTCGGACTGCAGGCAAAGTGCTTGATTTAAACAATCTAGAACGCCCCCACATACTGTAGCAGGGAATCAAATGCTGGAGGTTTGATTGAAAGATTTGGCCTGCTAGTCCTCTCCTTCAAACAGAGGGTGGATTGGTTGCTCCCAGTATATAGCACAGAACAGTTAGTGCTTTTATAGTGACTGTTTAATCAGAATTACAGATTGAACACTTTTTGTGCCATGATAAAGAGGTTGAACTTCAAGTATTGTGGAGGGGTGCAATTGTGGCTGGGAGTGGAAATCAGGTATTTGAAATTAAGACAGCAGGGCTACAATAATCTGTGCCAAAAGGTACATTGGAGAGGAATGTGTACCTCAGTTTACTTCTCACCAAGGCTTGGTCTTCATCTTGGTGGATGTTTGTTGGATCCAAGGGATGATGTGATTCTACAGTTTCCAAACAGTGGATGTCAAAAGATGGTGGGTTCAAATTACACTTAAGGATTTGTTGGTTTATAATAAAGGTTGAAACTGCAGTGCAAAATTGAGGAAGCTCTTCATTGCTGGAAATGTCTTTTGAAACTAATGCTCCATTAGCCAATCAGGGGATGTAAAATTGTCAGGGATCATTTGGCACTGTACAAAGCACAACATGAAATTCACCATGTGTCTTGTCCAATAATCCTCCTTCAGTTAATAGTATCAAGATTTGGACATTAATTTTTACTTATCATTTGTTGTAATTGTTGTGTACATTATTAGTTATTACAAACTAGTTATTACATGACTAACTGAATAGTGGATAACAGCAATAACTCAAGTTGAAATTGACGCCAGATTGGTTTGAGATCTCCCAAGGAGAGCATACGTAAGATGAAAGTTCTTCATCCTTTGCACGATTGTTTTAGCTTGGGAGGTGAAGGGGTGGAGCATTGTCACTATTGATGGTGGTAATTGGTTTAACTCTGGCGTTTGACTTAGCCTTGAGTAAATCTAGAATCAAATGTTTAAATAACTAATTTTCTCTGGTGTCTTTGAGTGCCTGTTTCCTTTCGTTATGAAGGATTTGTAATTTGAAGTTTGCTACTGCAGTCTAGGATAGATCTGAGCATTACTGGCTGAAGTCTTTAAGAAATCCTAGTTTGATTTGGCCGAGTGCAATATTGAATTGGAGACCAGGCTGGAAAAAGTTTGAAGAGCTTGGTTGGTGCATTAGACTTCAACAGCTTGTGGTAAGCTTCTGAATCTGGCAATAGTTGTTAAGTCACGTGACAGGATAAGGGGTAGAGCAGCAGCTCTATTGCATATCCCAAACAGAAGCTTTAATGATAATGAGAGTTTGTTTTTCAAACACTCTGATGTTTTCACTTAGGATGAAATATGTCAGTGCTTTTCAGCATTTTATCATAAAGGCTCTCTTGCAACAAGAGAACATACAGTGTAAAGCTCCTCTTGCTCCACCCACAGAATGCGGCTGAACCACAATTTAAAAAAAGCTGATGTTACTGTACCTCTCCATTTCCCACATCAGCTTTGTAAATCTACTGCCAGTTGATGCCAAATAGGGAAGTATTGTCTTCTGCATGTATGTCCTTTATTAAGTAGCCTGAAAATGATATCCCCGGAGATAAAAAGCTGTATTAACCACCCTTTCTCTACTTTAAAGGTCATTTGAGGAGCACTAAAGAAACAGAGACCCTGAAAACCGTGGGATAAACTCCTGAAAATATTTGTGTCATTTGGCCTGAAATGTTAACTCTCCCTATCTACATCAGCAGGGTCACCTACTGTACACCCCCAGTATTATTTAGAATGTGTTTGTTTTTCTGTTAGAAACAAGGGTCCTGAATAGTAGAGTGTCTCCTCTAGGTTAATAATTTCATGAAAGTTATCTGGAGGGACTTTGACTCTTTTGAACCGTGCTCAGCTTTGGAGGACAGGAGTTTTGGGGAAGCTACGTTAAGAGGCAGGTTCCTCACCGTGCCTCGGAAAGTCATGGGAGCTCTCTGTATTTCATCACATTTATGGATTGCACTGGTCCTGACGTCTGAGAGAGAGCAGGTGTCAATATGTACTCGAACAATGTATCCAGAGCAGATTCAGTGATCAAAAGAAGTACTGTGGAATGTTAATGGCACTGTGGCATGGGCTTTTAGAGCCTTAATAACACAATTTAAATAAAAGAATTCACTTGACATGTCTATTAGTGCACCTGTTACATTGAATGTTTTAGCATACATTATCATTGGAAGAACAGACCTGACATAGTGCTTGACAGCTGTTCATTTTTGACAGTGAACGGTAATTTCACCAATCTGGTCGTCACCAGATGTGAATATTTTTCCAGATGGCACAACTGGGACCCTGGGCACAATACTACCTCCCCAGCCCCGACCCACCGCAACCAATTGCAGCACCCATTCTCCTGTCCGGTTTCAAGTCTGATAACTCAGCATGTGCCGAGAACTGAATTGGGGGACCTTGTGATCTACCTACGCAGTCTGCCATTACTGTTACTTGCATTGGCCTCAAAGCCCATGGAATCATTCACAATAACATAATCTGTGTCTTAATTGAAAGGATGTTCTGTGGCACAGTTAGTCACTGTAGTGTTTACCCTGTGAAGAGGTGTTTTATTATTGATCTATCTTGCAGGGTCCATTGTCACCATTAGCTGCTGTTAGTTATTAACCCTTGAACTCCTCAGATCAGAGTGATATGGTAGCCAGAAGTCTGATGACGTTATTATGGAGACACAAAAAATTCTGCAGATGCTGGAACCTGGAGCAATACACAAAAAGTACTGGAGGAACTCAGCAGGTCAGGCAGCATCCATGGAGGGAAATAAACAGTCGACATTTCGGGCTGAGACCCTTCATCAGGACTGGAAAGGAAGAGGGCAGAAGCCAGAATAAGAAGGTAGGGGGAGGGGGAGGAGCACACGCAGGCAGGGGATGAGTGAGTTATGGTGATAGGTGAGTCCAGGTGGGAGGGGGAAGGTAGGTAGGTGGGTGGGGGAAGGGCAGAAGATGTAATAAGCTGAGAGGTGACAGGTAGACGAGGCAAAGGGCTGAAGAAGAAGGAATCCAGTCGGAGAGGGCAGTGGACCATGGAATAAAGGATGGGGGAGGGGAGGAGAGGAGGTGGGCAGGTCATCAAGGCAGGGGAAGGGAGCCATAGGAATAATTGAAGACAAAGGAGTGGGGGGGTGGGGAGAAGAAAAAGAAGGGTGGAGTTACCAGAAGTTAGAGAAATCGATGTTGAGGCCATCAGGTTGGAGACTCCCAAGGCGGAATATGAGGTGTTGTTCCTCCAACCTGCGTCTGGCCTCAATGTGGCAGTAGAGGAGGCCATGGATACACATGTCAGTATGGGAGTGGGATGTGGAATTGAAGTGGGTGGCCACTGGGAGGTCCTGGCTGTTGCAGATGTTATTATGGAATTAGTCTACCCATACTGACTCTCATGGTTTCCCATAATTACTTGACGTGGCCCACAGTGATAAGTATTTATCTCAGAAAATACTAAAGTTGTGATGTCTTATTAATTTTAAGTTGATTTATAGCTTCAGTGTATAGCTGATCATATAGACATGGAAGGCCCCAGTGCCATTGAGTCCCTGCTTGGTTCAGTAGAGCAGTGGTGGACTGAAAGAGGAAATCTTCCTTTCCTGATCACTCTTCAATGTGGACATTTGCTGAGATTAGGCCCAGTTGTGATTTGCCCCTTGGCTGAACAAGAGTGGATTCCTGAGCAGTGAGCCAAAGAGCAAGCTTCCCTGTAGATTAAGGAGTAATTGCCTGCAGGAGGGGAAGGAAGAAATGAGAGAGCAAAGAAAAACCAATGTATAATGGTTAGATTGGAGAGTACATTGCAATTCATTCATTTCTCTCCCTATTTAAGCAGAACTGGACCAGGGATTTGGGTTTCAGTGGGGAATTTGGCAAATTAAACTAATATGTGATGTAGTATTACATCTTACAATGCTGCATGAGCATGCAGATGACTGAAATAGAATGAGTGACTTGTGCCAAATGGACTGAAGGCTTCATTTAGAAAGCTTGGTCATTGAGAATAATGCTCAGACAAGTATAGCCTACATGTTTAATGTCAAAATTGCGGTTGTGAATTTGATTGTGCAATATCTTAGTCACTTGCATACATTGGTAAAGTATGGGTTTCATTCTACTGATGAATTTTGCAAAGAAAAGAGACAAACAAATCAGTCAAGTTCTCATGACTGTATTAGTAAAGAACTTGTGTAGTGCTGAACAGGAAGGTCTGCATATGGATTTTGATCAGTTACCTGAAAAAAAAACTGGCCTGTTTTCTTGATCCAGTCACTATCCAATGGCTCCTGATAGCCTGTCAGCATTCATTATCTGGACTCAAAATAAAGCATGATTACGTGGGTGAGATGCCAATAGCAGTAAAATAGGACATTTCTGCATTCAAAATTTTGCTGTTTAAGGATTACTCCATTTTGCTTTTCTCCACTGCTTGTTCCTGCACATAAAATGTATCATTTCACATTTTTTCAATGCTGAACTGCATCTGCCACTTATTTACCCACTCTACAAGCCAAATGATATCATTGTGTAGTCATCGCAGTCTCCCTTACATTCTAATCATTTCTTGCCCAGGTGGTTTATTTGTTTATAATGTAAGCAACATAGATGCTCAGATTTATTGAGGAAGTAAGTGTATCTGAGGCATTACTTTGAATAGCAAAGGCACAGCTGTTTTTTTATTGAGTCTGACTGGGGGTGCCCAAAATTCCCCTTGAAGACCACTCGTCACTTAAAGAGGTTCTGAGAAGCATGCACAATCGCCACTAACCAGAGTCACTAACCTGCTTCAGTGGGTCATCTTTTTAAAAAAAAATCAACACATGTTTTTGATCTTTGATACTTTTCACGAACTTCATGTTTTCCCTTTCCTGTCCACCGTTCATGGCTCTTTTCCTGATCGCAAATCCATATCGCTACTGTTCTCCCACTTCCAACATTGTACAGGCATTACTGCCATTCTCTTCCTCTACACTGGCACACCCTCCTCCTTTTAGTGACTCTGAGCTTCTCCATTCACACATTCCTGGTGCTTCCTTGTGTCAGTCTCTGTTCTATGAGCTCAAAATCTCAATCTCACTCAATTACAATGGAATTCAATCATCTGAAGAAGCTACAGAGATAGGAACCATGGGATTTGGTGGTCTCTGGAAAAGTCAGCAATTAGTGCTTGTCTTCTGATTGTCTCTGGGGAGCTGGTGGTGAATTGCTGCAGTCCTAAAGTCATGGCCGCAGTCCCAGGATTTTGATCCTGGGACGGTAAAGGATGGCATTACGGTTCCAGGGCAGATTGGTGTACAATTTGTTTGGAACTTGAAAGTGGTCACCTTCCTATGTGTCTGCTGCCCTTGACTTTCCATAAGGAGGAGGCTGTGGTTTTAAGTGTTACTGTTGAAGCGATCCTGGTGAGTAACTACAGCTTGTGGTGCTTCAGTGCAACAACAGTAGAAGAGTGCCTGCTTCAATTGGTGAACGACCTCCTGATCAAATGGCTGCTCTGCCCTGGATGGTATTGAGGCTCTTGATTGTTATTGGTGCTACATTCATCCATGTAAGTGACAAGTATTTCATTATATTTCTGACGGGTATCTTGCAGTTGGTGGAAGGCTTTGAATAGTTGAGAGGTGGACAATTTGCCACAGAGTACCTGGTCTCTGATCTGCTTTGAAACGACGGTATTTGTGTGACTGTATCAGTTAAACTTCCAGTCAATGACTTCTCCTAGGGCTGAACTTGGGATCTATTGCTGAGAGATAGAAGCTAGCACTCAGTGCTGGCTCCATCATTCAGTACACTCACAGCATTACCATCAGCACCAAGCATTGTTTTGAGCATGTCCTCAGAACTGCCACACCACAGTATCAATGTCTGCTCTCACAGTGCAACTGTCAACACCAAACTCTTTGTATTTATACTTACACTTGCTGTACTGCTACCCACAGTAAGGATCATGTATTGGGAGCTGTTCCCTATCTGTGCAAAAGATAGACCAACTTCCCAGGAGAGATACAGAACACAGCACTCCTTCATAATTATAACTCACTCCCATAACTCACTGGGCAAGGTGTTTGCTTATTGTTTTTAAAGTTGTGTCGTTCATGAGCAGGCACAATAAGCATGCAGTGTGCTTTCACACCACTGCTAAATGCTGCTCAATACCCAGTTTATTTAGTTATTGTCTTTTCCCTTGTTTCTTTGTAGAGGAGTTCCTTCCAGCCAATCTGAGCTCAGGACTGTTGGAAACTGCAGGTTGTGTCGTGATAGAACCAACTAACCTTTCCTTTTAAAGCAGCTGGCCTACCTCCAGTAAGCGGTCAGTCAGATTTGGCAATACTGCAAATAACCTCAGTACTCCAGATCCAGGGAAGGGAAAACAGAGACTGTTTGCCACCTGTTAATTCTACCCTTGGCCACTGGTGGTAAGGTGATAACAGGGTCTGGTCTGCAATGAAGCCAATCCCCATCCCTTGGGCTGTTCATATTTGCTGTCAGAAGCAGAAGATTAGATGCAATAGGCAACTTTGGGGGAGGATTAGATGTGAAGTTTTGGGTTGGGTTCAGTGGGAAGAGGTGAGCAGTTTGCATTTAGCTCCGTGCAGTTTTCCTGCAGTAGCTCAATTTAATGGCCAGCCACTAATTTCATAAGTACACAGAAGAAAGTTGCATCTCATGCCTGTAGAATCTGCAGGTACTGAATAGTTATCCTGTGTAAAGCAGGAAAGATTTCCATGAGCTACTGTTAATGGTTTGTACATTTAATATTCAATTTTCTTCTGTAGCGGAAAAAAAATTCTCAGTATTTGTGTACTTGTGTGTGGTCTGGATCAGAAAAGTATATTTTGGAAAGTCTGCGACTTAACACTTTAAGGTGTTTGTGGAGATTGATGTTCTGTTAATAGTATCTTAATCCTTGGCTCTAGTTGTGAATCCGGGATGTTATCAACCGTCTTTCTGTGCCTCTTAATCTGTGAGATTTTGAGATTAGCTGGTGTGGTAGCATTCAAAATTTGCTTCTGTGGATGGCAATCTAGAAATGCTTCTTTTTAATGTTAAACATCATTTTCTTTGCCATCCTTTTCCCCTTCCCACCTCACCTGAGGATGCTAGGTAACACTTTACTGGCACACGTATTGCTTGCTAGTACATTGCCCAAGAAACTATCATCACATGCGAGCCTTGGTTAATAAGGTATTCAACAACACAGGCATCACCTGTATGTGCAACTCCAGGAGAAGGCTTGCAGTGCAGTGGGCTGGTGAATTAAGACCTATTGATAAAGCTGTTCAAACGGCAAATGCACACAACTTGCCTGTGTGAACCACATGAAGCAGCTGAGCTTTAAAACTTGCTAGGCAATTTATTTCCGCTCTTGGGTTACATTTTGATGTTTTTTTTTATTTAACCTTTCTGCTACCCTGCCCTCTTCCAGAAAGTGGCCCATGACCTGCTTCCTGGTGTCTTATCGGTCTCTCTTTGTAGATCAATGCCCAGAGCTGTGCAGGATCACTCTGGGTTACCCTTCTACATCTACATCTTGCCTTCTACATTGCCATTAATTTATTCTGGGTGCTGTGAATTAACCCTGTTCTGCCCTTGCATACTTGTGGTTTGTTCGTTCTGTGGCATTCTTGACAGTTCTGGACTTGACTGTGGTGAGCTGATCATGGCAAGCTGAAAGAATAGAAGCTGGGCAGCATCGTAACAGCATTGTTGGTTACAGAAAAATTACATCCAATGTAGTGAGGTAAAGACTATCAAAAGTTTTTTTTCTATATGTAGATAGTACCTTTTCTCCTTTTTTCTTTATAAGCATCTTTTTTCCTTGTCAGTCAAACAATGGACTCTGACCCAGTGTTGAGTAGCATGTACAAGTATTTCAGTATGATGAAATGTTTCTGATCATTGCAATAGTTAACTGAAAACTTCATTTTAATGAGGGTGGCATTGAAGTCTCCCTGCCGTTTGATTCTCCAGTAGGTGTTAATACTTGAAAGAGGACAGATAAAAAGGAGTACCATTTACAATTCTGTTTCACATTAAGAGTGGAACTTGTGGTGAAAAAGATCCCTTTGTGTTATTATTGCCGAAAAACAAAACGTAATGGATTTAAAAACAGAAACACTGGAAACACTCAGCAGTTCTGGCAGCATATGGGGAAAGAGAAATAGTCAAAGTTTCAAGTCAAGGGCCCTTCATCTGAATTGGAGTAAACGTGTTAAAGTTCAGAGAGGGTGAGTAAGGGATGATTTGGACAAGGGGAATAATTCTGGGAGGGCGAGAGTTGGATTGGGGAGTAGATAATCTTTGCATGGATACCCAATTTCTTCACTTGCTGCTGTTGATAAAGAAAGACTACCTTTGCATAGCACAAAGATCTGAGCTTCTGAACTGTCTCACGAGAAAAATAGGATATAAATTGGGAGGAAGACATTGGCAAAGTACAAAGTTGTCAGGTCAGACCATGCTCTGTGTGTTTTCCAGTTCAGGCCTTTGCAACATCATGAGATGTTACAGAGAACAGCTGACCCTTAACTTCAGAGGAGTTACTTCAGAACATTGGGCATTTCTATTATGAAACAAAGTAATTGAGTGAAGAGTATATAAAATAGTATAATGGCATTAAGTGCAAAATACAGCAAAACAAAAATTGATCTTGGGGCAGAAGGACAAAAATTCAAAGTACTGATCATCAAATTTAGGACTGACATTGGGAAGTACTCTGCAAAAGCACATGAACTTCCAAGGATGGTTCATAGAGTCACAGGGACGTACAGCATGGAAACCAGCCTTTCAGCCCACTGAGTCCGCATCAGCCATCAACCACCCATTTAAACTAAGCCACTAATCCCATTTTATCCTTGCAATTCCATCAACTCCCCTTTAGGTTCTGCCATTCACCTACACACTAGGGGCAATTTACATTGGCCAATTAACCTACCAACCTGCATATCTTAGGGACATGGGAGGAAACCAGAACACCCAGAGGAAATTCAAGCGGTTACAGGGAGAATGTGCAAACTCCATACAGACAGGATCAGAGGTCAGGATTGAACCTGGGTCTCTGGCACTGTGAGCCAATGGCTCGACTGTCTGCACCACTATGCCACCCTAAAAAGAAATCTAGTCAAACCCAACTGAGACACCTGGACAATGAAGGACATGAAGGTTAAGGTGGGAAATGGATGAGGTGTAGAATCAGCTGTGGTTTTACTAATCGTCAGTACAGCCCCATGGGGCTGAATGGACTCCTACTACTTGTTTCAATAAAATGAATTTTGAATTGATTGGAGCTTAATGTTAGCCCAGTACTTTAAACAACCTTCTCAGTAAGAAACTGCTCCACAGTGAAGAGCTTAGGAGACACTTCTCCCAGGAGTGTGGTAGCTGGTGCCTCTTCCAAAGGGGAACCTTGGATCCTTTCAGGAAGGAGTTGGCTGCTATTTACAGGAACCTGTGCATTCTTCCTGTAACTGACCAGTCTTCCTTTTCCATATCCACCTCGTGACTTATTGTGGATTATTTTGAAGGACCGTGCCTACTGTTATATGCAAATATATGCAGTAGGACCCCATAACCAGTATGGGATTAAATGAACAATCTGGCTCATTCATCTACAATGTTGGACAATTGTGCATTTTTGGGCAAAGTATGGTGGCCATGACTTTTTTTCCTTGCATTGACCCCAGAGCAAACCTAATGCATTTTGGTGTAATTCTGCTCTTCAGCCCATGGCTTTTTAATTATTATAACTTTAGTAAACCACAGTCTGAATATTTCTTGACATGTTCTTTTAGCTTGCATTAGGACACTTAAAGTGTGGATATATTTTAGCCCACCATATATTAAGCCTTTGTTTTCCATCCCTGCTAACCAGTTAGGAATTGTTCCATGGCCCTGAGCAACAACAAGAAATGGTTCCTTGTATTCCTCTAGTTAACTGATATTCCAAGTCAGCATCCTTAAAGTAAGGGTTCTGTGGAGTCATGGCGTGGTAGATAGAGGATAGTTGGGCATGGTGTTATGGGAGGAGACCAGACTGCAGATTTTAGGGGGAAAGGGTGGGTTTGGTCGATGGGATTGACTGCTATTAAGAGAGGGTAGAGACTGAGATATGGGTTGGAGAGAAGGACAGGCCATTTGTTGAGTTTGACAATCATTGGAGAGGCTAGAGGAGGAATTGGCAGGAGGAAAGCTGAGGGCTTTATTGAGCTCTCTTGCCTTTTACAGCAGTCCTGCAATCCTCCACCAGAATGAGGGAAGTAACTTCTGGAGTCAGCAACTAATTCCTCCGTTTCATCACCACAGCTGACCTTAAATGGTGCCCTAGGAGTCAGATTCAAATCTGCTCAGTTCAACTGCAGCATACATTCTGGCTGAGAGTGGCTCAAAGGAAGTATCACAGTTAAATCAATTCTATTCCCTTCAAAGATCCAAACATTACATATTTAAACATGGTTCACAGATAGCTAATTGACTGATTTAGACCTTCCCTAAATTCAAAATATCTAGGCTGCCTTGGTTTGTTGTCTGCTAACTGGGCGCAGATCAGGAACGACCGTGGATATCATTTGAAACAAAAACAGAAATGCTGGAAGAGGGCAGAAGGGTCCAGTGCTGAGGAAGGGGAGTTTCTCTTTCCACTGATGCTGTTTGACTGGCTGAGTTCTTCCAGCATTTCTGTTTCTGTTTGCTATTCCAGCATCTGCAGTTTTATTTGTCTTCCTGGGACATCATTTGTCTTTGCATGTAAATGGCACCATCACACCAGTGTAAACATTATGTAGTCATAAGTGACCTTTGCTGCAGGTTCCAGTTGTCCAGAGTAACTAATGTAGAATCTTAGCACTTCATCCACATGGACAACAGTGAAACTCCTTGGGAACTGACACAAGCAGGTCTATAGCTCATTTTTAGCCAATGAGAGTGGTTTTCTAAAGCAGCTCCCACGCTAACGTTTGTAGATGGAGTACTCTCTTTTATAGCAGAGTTGCAGATGTAGTAATTAATGATTATTTTTGTATACAGTATCTCCGATTTGTTTTCTTCCACTTTCCTGAAGACATTGGGCATGAGAGGAGCAAACGAGCAATGGACAACAGGCTGTATCTCTGCCCACTGTAAATTATCCTTCCTGCCCGGCCAGAAGGAAGGCAGCCAGCTATCTCCTGATTGCCAAACCATGTGTAGACGGGCAGGCCTACATGGGCCTACTTTTCCAACCTTCTGCTGCTACAACTCCCAGTCCTGTGGTCCCACAGGATGTGAGTGGTAACAGATCCCAGAGCAGCAGCAGCTCTCTGGAACTGCTTTTGGAAGGGGAAACTTCTACCTTACCTCGTACTGCAGGCATTAGTCCTGAGACCTTAATTAATTTGAAGCTCCAGTTTTTGTTGTTGTTACTCTGTCTTCACCACAATTTGTTATTTGCAATATATAAAAAAATATATATGCCACAGGTTGGAGTGTCCCAAAACATGTTACAGCTAACGAAGTACATTTCAATGCAGTGAATGTTGTAATGAAGGAAATGAGGTAAATACTGGCTAGGGCACTGCAGAGACAAGTTCCCTTTCCTTGCTGTGAAATCTTGTACGTCTACTTGAATGGACTGATGGATCCTTTGGTTAACGTTTCCTCTGAAAGATGATACCTCCGAAGGTGTGGTGTTCCCACAGCACTGCCTCAGAGTCGTCCTAGAATTCTTCCACAGGTCTCCTAGGTGGGTTCTGAGTCCATAGTCTTTTGGCTCAGAGATGGGGTGCTCCCACCAGCTGACCTACTCTTTCTAGATGGCAGGATCCCACCTTGTGTTAAGCACCGCAACATCAGGGCCTGGGATGTGGCAGGATTGGGTCAGTGGTTCTACAGGTACTTGACCCTATTGCTGTCTGGCTAACCGGCTACTCTTTACACATAGGCCTAGGCTGAGATTCAGGCTGTGGGTGATTGAGGTCTTTGCAAATGAGAGAGGTGCAGATTCTGGAAATCTAAAAGCACAAAATGCTAGAAAGATTCAACAGGTCAGGCAACATTGTGGAAAGAGAAACAGAGCTGATATTTCAGGTTGAAAATCCTTCATCACAATTGGGGAAAGTGAGGATACAAATTAGTTTTAAGATGTAGAGAGGGTGGGAAGGGATGGATAAGATAACGGGAATATCTCTGATACAGTTCGGCCCAGATGTTGATGTTTATGGGGCTGTCTAGTTAACAGATTAATGAGGGTAGTTGGAGAGAGAACAAACAACGGGATACATTAAAGCTGTTCAATGCAGTTCAGAGCTATTTCTGAAATCTGAACACAAAAGGAGAATACTGGAAATGCCCAGCACACCAGGCAGCGTCTGGAGAGAGATAAACTGAGTTAATATTGCAGCAGATAACCTTGCATCAGAGCTAGCCAGTTCTGATTCAAACAGAAAATTGAGTTGTCTGAAATTATTGCATTAGATATTAAGTCCTGAGCATGCAAAATGATGTTTATTCTTGCTTGGCATCTGCAGAAGTCTCTCAATCCAAAATGCTGAAAATGCTGGACATCTGAAATAGAAAACACAGGTCAGGCAGCACAGGTGGAGGGACACAATCAGAAATTCCATTTGAACAGAGCTGCTTCAAGGTGAGGGACAGTCAGAAATCCATGACGGATGCTGCCAGACCTGCTGACTATTCCTAGCACTTCTCGTTTTTATTTAAGACTGTTTCTCAGAAACTGGATAACCTGACTGGTTTTCCTAACCCACTGGCCCTGAGCGTTTTGATTATCACCTGGTGTGTGATCCCCTAATTTAGCACAGTAGGGATTGAGTCTAGGAATTATTCATTTCTAGTGGCAGTTAACACCTCTTTGTGCAATAATTGTAGTTCCACTTAAGTTTTAATTCCAATACTTTGAAGAAGCTGTGTTCACTGGGAAAGCTGCTACTCGACTATCAATCACACTTGGTTGAGAGCAAACTCAGAGGGGGAATCGTTGAGGTGAGGCTCTAATCATGAGGTATGCTAGCTTGATGCTGGGTTAAGTATTCACTTTGAAATGGGGAGTTTGATAAAGTATCAGCTTTTGCATTGTGGACTTCTGATTACATGCAGGTATGGCTGACAGACTATAATTTTGGTTGGAGAATACACTTTACATGTGAGATTGTAATCTACACTGTTGGCATCTAACTTTGCATTCCTATTTTGACACAGAGGAACAAACTATGTGTGAGTGGTAACCCTACTTGGTGAATAATGAATGTTGCTGTATTAATTAGTGGCAGTAAAATACATAATGATTTAAAGCTTCAGTTGCCTGTGGCAGTGTTTAAGATTTAAACAGTGAGTGTAAAAGAGAATATGGGCATACTTATTTTAAGTTGCCAGATGGTGGGTATTTTTGAAATTTTATTTGTACATTGAAATGAGTTAAGACATGGAGTAGTGGGATGTTGCAATATCTAGTTCCACATATCCAATGTATATCAGTTTCAGCCTTAACGTGAACCTGGTCCTAAAAGTTTGAAGATTTAGAGCTGATGGAGGTACCTGAATCTTGCAAGTGTAAAGATAAAGATGGGGACATAATTTTTTAGAACTTGGAAAGAAGTTTCTCCTGTACTATTTGAGAAGAGCATAGAGGAATGTATGCGATAAAATCAACTGCTCATTTTTAAGTAATGTCTTTTAACGTAGTAAAATGTCCAAAGTCGTTTCATGGGAAGATAACCGTACAAAATTTAACACAACAGGTGACCAGGAGCTTGGTCAAGGAGCTAGGTTTTAACCTCACTTTTTGTGTGAAAAGTCCTAGTCAATTTTATTCTTGAATGTGGTTGTTCAAATAGTAAGATCATATCCTTTTAACCCAACAGACAAAATAGCATCTCCACAACTATACAATAGAATTGAATTACTATGTTAAATATTCTTTGATACTCCTAAATCTAAAGTAGTTCCACCCAGGTTTTTGCAACATGTCCTCATAACTTGATGCTTTAAGCCCCATTATAATTCTGGTGTATCCATATTGCACCCCAGTGCAGTGCCAGTATATCATGTGGTGCAGTCCCTGAAATTAGAGTCTGGCCACAGCAGTATAAAACTGAAAGATCACTTCCTCTCCTTTGGTATTTCAATCATCTTGAGGTAATAGCTAACATTTCATTATCCTTTTTGATTTCTTGAACCTACCTACTAGCTTTTAATGATTTTTGTACATGGACATATAAATCCTCTCACCATTAGGAAAATATCTCAAGTTTGTTTTTCATGTAGTCAAATTCCAGGACTTTGCACAGTCCCGTAATGAATTCTAAATGGTACAGATTAACCCACTCACTTAATCTGTCTGTTCCTTTATAACTTCCTGTTCCTGTCTGCACAGTTTACTCTGCCTCTGAACTTAGTACCATCCTTGACATTGCATATACTACTGTCCATGCTACAGTCACATGTACTTAAAAAGCTCAAGACTTCATTCCAGATCCTTGGGCTCCTCCAGTAGCCACATCTTGCCAATCAATGTACATTCCCTTTCTGCCCACTCTCTCTGTCTTCTACTTCATTAGCAATCTTCTGAGTGAGTTGGAGGGCATTGTTGTCTGGCTGGGAGCAAGCCTTGGATAGGTCGCAGGGCTGAAGAGAAGATGGCTAGTGATGGGATGTTGTGGATTGACAGTGGTATTTAGGAGTTGAAGTTACACACTTTTTTTAAAGACTTTTTCTTTCTTGCTTGGACAACTACATTCAGCCTAGAAAACTGGTAGACGGCAAAAATGGGCAACTGAGACAGTCCAGATTCTCAGTGAGAATCAGAAATTGCCATTGGGTGCCTTCTGCATTTTTTAGTTGCTCCTTTCCTGGGGCTCAGGAATGTCTTGCAAAATTGGTGATTTTTGTTCCTGTTTTCCATGTGAAATTAATGATAAACATTGATGAATCTTAATTTTAATGCATTAAAGAACCAAGGAAAATGGAGGAATTGTTGGAGGTCTGATTTGGGGTTGAGAAGGAAAGTGAGAGGAAAGTTTAGAAGCGCTGTGGCTGTCAAGGTGCCAGTAATGCAGAAATTGACCAGAAAGGTTGTGACAGAGATAAATATTGGGGGCAGGAAGGTGCAGTTTTAATCCAACCCTCCTGTGGGGAGGTTGACAAGATTGGTTTTACACCTTGTTCATTTTAACTGCTGAAGTCAATAGTGTGATACTTAATGGAATACAAAAGGCAACCCTGTGGCTTCCCACCTATTGAGTTACATAAAAATTAATCCTTGACGTCAAAATAGGAATGACTTATCGGATGACAAAACAAATTAAGATAAACATAATCATATGGCATGTCATTAGTGATGTTGATCACAACCATTTTGGTTAAAATAACTTGGAATGCTTGGGATGGAATGGATGTTTATACAAAGCATCAATGTTCAAGACAATTCTGTTTCCTCCTCCTCCCCAAAAGCTGCATTTCTATAAATAGCTATGAAAGTCAACAAAAAGTCAGTAAAACATGAAAGCCACTGGGGAGAGAATAGACAACTATGATGTTTCCAGCGAGAGTTCACGCATTCCTTTCAACCCTTCTGTTTACTTCTTTGTAAGCAAACTTGATGCATTATTTCAAAGTGATCTGCTCGCTTTAATTGAAATTGAATATTCCACATTTATTTAAAGCAAGCATTGGAATAAAGGTGAAGGAGCTATAATCCAAGACCAGAACTCCAAGAAGCTATCCATAAATTACAGCACATTTCCTGGTGATTAGTTCATGAAATTCTTTACATGACAACCAAACATGTTAGCAAAAGCATTTTAAAAAAATTTCTGATACAAGCTTCTAAAAAAAGCCTGATAAGATAATCCGATTGTGGAAATGAGTAGTTACATATGGTTTGTTACTTTAAATTGGAGGTACAACCAACATTGCATTACTTGTATTGAGGAAAGAATTGCATCCTGGGGAAAACTATTTAAATGCTGAAAGAGCAAAGTTGATGGGATATTTGTAGACGAGATCAAGGAGCATGTACCTTTGGGAGAGTGAATGGATACTTGAGAAATTATCTACTGTGCTTAAAACACCTAAAGTGGCCACCTTGGCCAGGCCCAGGAACATTCTTGGTGTGAACAGAGGACTGCCCATATGGATCATCTGCTTGGCACTAACTGTGAAGAGCTGGATCCTGTGAACTGTGTAATATCATGGCAATACTTTTTTACCTTATTTTCTCCACTACTTTTTTTTTGCTTTGCCTGTTTAAGATTTGTGTCCAACCCCCAGCTGGTGGCAATTTATTTGTTAGGTAGTGTTGTATTCTGCTTCTGAAATTCATTCCATTGAAGTCAATTGGATGTTTAGCACTACTGACTCAGGACGAATTTCTAAGCAATTGACCACTGCTTGATCATCTGTCAATGGGCAATGGCAGTGCCTCAAACAAGATTATTCTTCAAATCTAAACTTCAAAATGTTAAGTATGCTTACCATTGCCACCACCTTCAACCCCACCATTATTTTCTGATTCTCACATAATGGATTAACCAGAAACCATTCTGTGATCTAGGCGTGCTGGTGTTGTGGACACTGAGTTGAGTTTCTACTTTGGTTATGTTAAGGGTGGCGCTACCTCCTGCATTTTACCAGAAAGATTAACATGGAAAAGTGGTCGCTCTCTACTTTTGAGTTCCTACGTCCTCCAAGTCAATGGGACGTAGAACAGTTTTGGAAGATAGTATATCTGGTGAGATGAGATGATACACACCACTCTTGAGACGGTCTTCATCAAGACTGGAGGAAAGGCACATGTGAAGGCTAGGTATTGTCCATGCAGCTCCAAATCTCACTGCATTTGAAGGGCTGGAAGAAATAGATTACACACTAATGAACATTAGACGTGAGCTGCAAGTTATGTAGCATCTCACTTGGACTATTTGTATAGGGTGAATTTTCACACTGGTGGAATCAGCACAATACTGAGGCAATTGCTGGGATCGGATCTTTGAACAATCTAAGTGTAAACAACCTATTTGGCCTATGATGTTGCAATCAGTAGGTATAAACCCTCCCCAACCAATCTTACCCTTACTCAACCATCATCACTTATTTTTTGCACCATTGTGGACAGCACGGTGTGGGGACATAGGCTCCTTTATTTACCTCCTTGTGTAGATGTGCTTAAGCACACCTTGCTTCACTGCAACAGTGAGCAGCTTTCTCTGCAGAGACTAGGAATTGTACTCATCTAGTCTGTGGAACTTGTACCATTTATCTGTAATGCCATTGGCAATATAGCTGTCTTATATTAAAATAATATCCTAAAAATCTGACATGCTGCATTACTTTCTAATTTAGACTATAGCTTCCATTTTCATCACACATGTAGCAAAAACATCCCATGATGCTCCACATAAAGGAAAACTACCCAGACAACCAGCCGGAGAGTGAGAATTCAACAATTCTTTGGAAGTACTGACTTTTAACCAATTTTGAACCTGCAATGATTTGTGAAAATGTGACACAAATGTTTATCTTTGTATTGCCTTTATCATGGGTACATTCAAACAACATCACACCCCACTTACTCCAGTACTAGGACTTCGTAATGTTACTAGCAAATATATCTGTAGCCTTACCAACTTCTTGTGCATTTTGTTATCTTCTGCTATCCTGGGCACTCCTGTCAATCAATTTGAATTACCGTGCAAAGTGCCGGAGCTGCGCAGTAATGTTATTTTCATGAACGCCAATTGTCAGCATTTCACACCAACATCAGCGTCTTGTCAGTGCTTCCAGACAGAGAAAAGTGCAGACAGAGCTCTTCTCAGTCTCGCCCTATGGAAATGCTGCTGAGTATATGAACTGTGCACTACGCGTGGGGCT